>NC_046305.1:49589034-50828459 GCF_004115265.2 Rhinolophus ferrumequinum
GCTGCCACGGAGCTTCCGGAGGGGCGGCCTGATGGCTCAGTTGGTTAGGGTGCAAGCTCTTAACAACAAAGTTGCCGGTTCAATTCCCGCATGGGATGGTGGGCTATGCCCCCTGCAACTAAAGATTGAAAATGGCGACTGGACTTGGAGCTGAGCTGCGCCCTCCAACAACTAGATTGAAGGACAACAACCTGGAGCTGATGGGCCCTGGAGAAACACACTGTTCCCCAATATTCCCCAATAAAATTTAAAAAATAATAATTTTTTTAAAAGCGCACTGAATTTGCAAGTTTCTTCTACATCACAGAAGAAGTTGATGAAAATATAAAGTGAGAAACAGGACATGTCTGGATTCAGGAGAGCAAGTTTGTTTGGTATAGAGTTGTTAGTAATTATCTCTAAAATCTAATGTGATCAAAACCTATGGCTTAAGAAACTCTAAGAGAGTAACAGAAAGGATCCGATAAAGTGCGACAATTGGCTACACTGTCTTTCTACGTTGCCTCTAGGCTGTCTCCCTCCCTTTTTCCACTGGCCACTTTTCTCAGTTCTGTGGGCCCCTTTCTCCATTACTATTAATTCCATCATCACACTTTCTCCTCAGGAGAGAATGTGGTTATTTCTGTGTCCAGCATGTTAGATGCTCAATAAATGACTATCAGTAAGTTCTGAAAGTGGACCAACAACAAACACTCCTTTCGCCTCTAAAATCCACAGGAATCTAAAAAGTTCTCCCTCTCTTTTTAGGGTCAAGGGATAAGAAAGGTAGAAAAGAGTGGGTTAAGCTATCTGGAGGAATACATAGGCAAGATGTTCTAAATACATTTAGCTTGGACTTATTCATAGTCACCATGGCAAAGCAGTGAAGATGGTTCTCTAAGACTGGCTGACACCCCAGTGTGCACCTGTCTGACCCACAGGTCTCCAAGGATGGAAGTGAGTCACGATGGCCTGTTCCTGGGCCACGAGATTAGAGAATTACAGATTGACCTTCACTTATAAGAAGGACTCTGTTGATAGAACAACAACCAAACCTGTTGAAAGTTTTTATAAAGATTTATTTGAGCCAGAGGATATCCCTGGAAGAAAGATCCCAACAGGCTGAGATAAGTGCTTCGAAGAAAATGACAGTTTTCAGCTTCTGTTTTACATTTGGAGTTAAGGAGGGAACATGAGGAAGATGACATGAAGGTGGGAGAAAGCAAGGTGGGGGCTGGATTAAGTGATCATTAAGGTGATGTGCTCTCTTAACGGTGGTCAAGTTTTAGAAGGAGGGGTCTGAAAAAGAGGCATTTCAAAGGTGGGTTAACCAAGATGCACAGAAACAATGGACAGGGCTTGCTTAAGGCAAAGATGTGTCTTTTACTAAAGAAGTTTGATGCCTGGGGCAGGACGACCCACCATGACCTGCCCATTAGGCATTTATGATCAGATCACCCTGTGAGGTTACCTTTCATAGAAACCCTTGTTTCAGTCCACGACTCCAATGTGAAACAATTGGTGAAATCCCTCCTCCATTATGGGCACGTCAAGTCAAATTAGATACTTCAAGGTTAAAACCAAAATAAATTATTTAACTATGGCAACATAATTTCTGGATTCTTCAAGTGAACAAATAAGTAGATAAGGAAATAAAATCCAGTGGATTTATTTTTATTTCTTCTTGGATTTTCAACCTGGAAAGACAGTGCAGGTGATTATCTTACTCCCTTGGAGACTTCCTGTTGCCCTCTTAGAGTTTCTCAAACCATAGCTTTGTCTACATTAGATTTTAGACATTATTAGATAACTCCCCACACCCACCAACCTTGCTTTCCTAAAACCAGTATTTCTGGATACTCATTAAATATCCTAAGACGATACAGAGCAGAATCACTGAAGGCTGGTGATATAGGATTACTTTTTTCATCATCAAGATTCCAGCTCAGGAATTAAAGAATAAAAGTAGACATGTCACTGGATGAAGAAGATTAAAGCACAGAATTGCTCAAGAATTCATACTAGGACAGAGACTGTCAAACAGGTTTATAAATGATGATGAGAGAGGAGTCCACAGTGAAGTATCAGATTCCAAGATACACAAATCTCTCCAGACAGTGGACAGTCAACCCAGAGGAGAGAGGAACAGAGAATAATATTATGAGTCTGTCAGTGCGCAGATCCTTAAAAGATTTTATAATGGGTGTGAGGGGAAATGTAATGAATTTAGAAATAAATGATCTAAAATACATCTATAAAATGAAAGACAGTCCCTCATCAGATTCTATCAAGAAAAAGACCCAGGGTCATTACAGATTGAGCCTAGAATATGGGCCCAATAGTCTGCAGCAATCACACAGACCTAGAAAATGAAGAAAGCCATTAAAAACTACACTGGAAACAAAGTTTATCCTAGTATATCTCTGCTTACGGGATTTAATAGTTCTTGTTGCTGTGCCTCAAGAACAAGTTTTCCATAACTTGAAAAGGTCCAGACAAGAGTCCAAAATAATTGGAGATATAAGGAATAAAAAAGGATGCTTTTGTTTAAGGTTAGACTTGGACTTTGGAAATAATAAATCTAATTACTTGGAAGCAATTAAATCTGCATAATTATGAGCTTACTTATAAAGTCCTGGAACAAGGAAATGACATCTTTTGAAATTCATAAAATAAATTTCTTAGCTCAAGAAGTAGGTCTGACAGGAAATATAAATATATTGCAAAAGCATTTGGGTAAATTATGACGACTGCAATTATCAATGACTTTGAGATATATTCAGCTCCTGGAATTAAGACGGCTTCAGATTTTCTTGACATCTCTGTGACCAAGGGAACTCAGATGTGGATTGACCATCACCTCAAATGTTCCCAAACAGCTCAGTTAGGAAAGTTTGATCGCATTGACATAATAACAAAATGACCTCTAATCCATTCAGCATACCACTTTGTATCCCTCTTCCCTCCTCTTTCAGATCCAACTAGAATGAAGGCAGACTTTCAGTGGTGGATGCTCCCCTTTGATTGATGGCCAGAGGTCAGGACTCTCCAGCAATTCTGAGAAATATATATAACTTCTTGGTTCATCTCTATTGTTGCATCTTCAGTTTTGCCAATGAGATGATGCAGATGAGCAGTGCTGCAGTTCCTTCTCATTTGCATTTTATTAGCTCTATGACAGTTTCCTTCTTGCATGATATTACCTAATTACATCCTTCAAAGAAGCACTGACATATCACTCTCCACTTTCAATTATTCACTCCAACGAAGGGAATCATGAAACATCCACTCTCTCCCGGAAAATCCACCCAGCAATTGGGTTGCTGTGGGAGGGAGATGACTGGAGGGGACCACAACCCCAGTCAGGGGGTCTTGAACAGAAACCTAGCTCTGGCTCTGTTCCTTTCAAGCCAGCTCTCTAGCCACACGAGAACCTAAGTCTCAGAACCATAAAATCTCTTTGAAGTGTTGCTTTAGCTGTGTCTCATAAATTTGGATGTTGCGTTTTCATGCTTACTCAGTTTTAAATACTTTCTCATTTCTTTTGCAATTTCTCCTCTGATCCATGAATTATTTAGAAATATGTTGCTTCATTTCCAAATATTTGTGGACTATTTCCAAATATTTTATTGTGTTGTGGATTTCTAATTTAATTCCATTTTGGTTAGGGAACATGTTTGAATGATTTCAATGCTTTTAAATGTATTATTGTGTTATGGCCTCCTACATGGCATAGCCTGGGCTTTATTCCATGTACATTGAAAAGAGTGTGTATTCTGCTGTTGTTGGTGGGAGTGCTGTATAGACGTCTGATAAGTGAAGTTGGTTGAAAGTGTCATTGGTCTCCTGTATCCTTGCTGGTTTTCTGTCTAGTTCTATGCATTACTGAGAGTGTGATATGAAAGTTTCCAATTATTATTGTATTATCTATTTCTCCCTTCAATTCTGTCAGTTTTTGTCTCATATATTTTGGGACTCTTGTTAAATACATATATATTTATAATTATTATAGCTTCCCTCCGAATTGACCTTTATATTATAAAATGTCCCACTTTGACTCAAGTAAGCGTTTTGTCTTCAAGTTTACTTTTCCTGATATTAATATACTCATTCCAGCTCTTTTGTTTTCTGTTTGCATAGTGTTTTAGTTGCTGTGCACATGGATTTTCTTTATCCTTTTACATTAATCTATTTGTGTCTTTTAATCTAAAGTTGTCTCTTGTAGAAATATACTTCCTGTATAATTGTATATATAAAATCGGATCCTGCTTTTCAATCCAGTCTGACAACCCCTGACTTTAATTTTAGTATTTAATGCACTTACATTTAATGTAATAATTTAAATGATAGGATTTATACCTGCCGTTTTGCAATTTGTTTTCTATGTGCTTTATGTATTTGTTGTTCCTCTACTACTGTCGTCTTTTGTGTTAAGTAGATATTTTTAAATGTACCATTTAAATTCCTTTATTGATTTTGGTTTGTTTTGGTGATTTGGTTTTTTTTTCTTTTTTCTTTTTTTAATAGACTTTATTTTTTAGAGAAAGTTTAGGTTCACAACAAAATTGAGTGTAAGGTACAGAGATATTCCATATGACTGGCTTTTTTACTACATATTTTTAAGTTATTTTCTTAGTGTTTACTATGAGGATTGCAGTATATATCATACTAAAATCAAGCTAGCTCAGATTAATACTAACTTATTTTTAGTAGTATACAGAAACTTTGTTCCAATGTAACTCCCTACCTCTCCTTAGTGTTAGCCAGTTTTCAGCAGGCAAATCTAGTATACCAGTTTATTTTTATAAAGTTTCATTGGCACACAGCCGCACCCATTCATTTATGTATGGTTTATGGCTGCTTTCTGTTACAATGGCAGAATTAAGTAGTTGAGAAAGAGACCACATGATTGATGAAACCTAAACTATTTTTCAGACCCTTTACAGAAAAAGTTTGCTAACCTCCAGTGTAAGCAATTGAGTTTGGAAGTTTGATGGACTTGGGTTGACCTCATGGCTTCATCACTTGTGGACCTTGAACAACTTACTTAGCTTCTCTAATCCTCAATTCATTCATGTTGAAGATGGGATGATGTATGGATTGCAGAGTTTTTGTTAGGATGAAGTTAAGTAATGAATAACAGAAGAGTGAACATAACGTGCAACACATTAGGTCTCTCCATCATGTCACTGCCTCCCATTTCAAGTTCCCCTTTAAAAATATTATTTCCCCTCCATGTTTTTCCAGATTGACTCAAATGATTCACTAGTTGTGATAAGAATAAACTACTCTTTTCTATTTCTTGACTTTCTTTCTCTAATTTTTTAATTTGACCATCTTTACCAACTCCGTTGCACCAAAAAAACAGAGCTTTGATATGTATTAAATGAAAACTGATAGAATTAAAAGGAAAAGTAGACAAATCCACAATTATAGGTCTTTCATAAGCACCATTACTGCACTTCTTCACATACAGAAAAACCCATGTTGCCAAGGGGATTTTTGAACTTTAGAGACTTAACTCTTCACCTTCTCTAACGTTTTAAATTCTAATTTTGGTAAAGGAAAAATATTGCAAGATTTTCAAATTTATAGTCATCTCCCCATCTGGGCCACACAGAGCTGTCTGATGGCTCTGTCTTTCTTCTGTCTGTTAGGACCCCACGACAACTTTGTCTTCACCAGGCCACAAACAGTGGCAGGACCCGACAGCAGGGGACATGAAAACGTAATGATGCTGATGGGGAATCAAGAAAGCACCATATCCAGGTGAACAAACCTAACTAGGAGACCTTGGTGCCAAGACAGCAGGTGGGCTGTTAGTGCTGGAGCTATAGATACATAGCCACCTGGAAGAGCATGCTTCAGAAGGAGTCTAGTTCCGAGGTCCAAGGGCCTGGCTCCCAGAACAAATGGAGGAAATTCCCTTGCACTTTGTAGAATCCGACCACATAAGCCCAGTTCATACATCTTCCTTCTCTCCCGAATGGGGAGCAAGAGAAGGCAGTCCTTCCGGCCTTAGCCACCCACAATTGCTAACAAAAAAAATCTAGCACTGAAATTTACCCACAAACTTCCTGAAAGAGGTAAGATGCTGATCTCCTCATTGCAGGCCGGCAAAAGATAATTGCCACCAGTTTAATGAATCCATGAGAGAATTAATCGCTCTTCATTTCTACGGTTTCTATTCAGGCTTTGCCCTTGAGTTATGTTTGCACTCTGAGCAGTCCCAGAACAGCTGCTTAGAGAGAGATTACATGATTACTCCCCAAAGGTCAGTCCACAAGTATTTTTAAATGTCTATTCTAGCAAAATGAATTCATGGAGACATCAAAGAAGTATTTTCCACTCTTGCATTAGGCAAGGAGTATGCTCAAGGCAGCGCCTGGGATGGCAGGTTCCCCTCATGATACATGGCAGGTCAACAGCTTGTTTTACCAGAGTGTCCTTTCCAGTCCAGGTACAGGAGTGGAGAGCAGCAAGTCCCATCACCAAAAGCAGAAATCCAAGGCTTTTGGCGAGAGTCAGGTGGTAAGTAGTTTATTTACCATCACAATTGAGAAAAACTCTGCCTAGTGTCAGGATACACCTACCTCTTAAGAGCATATTATAAAATACTGTGCATATTTTCATTACCAATTTCATGATATTTATATAATGACGTAGATTAAGTATCATTTTTGTATCAATGTCTACAATAGTAATAACAAAATCAGAGTCGAAATGACCTTGGAGATTATCTACTCGAAAGCCTGAGGGGTACCTGAGTTTCTTAAGTAAGATAATACGAAGGAGAAATTTAATCTTGGTAAATAATATATAGTGCATAGTATTATTCCTACTCTAATTTTGACAAGCAAGACAGAAAGAGATACTTTTCTAGGAGAAAGCATATCTCCTATGCTACATTATAGTATGACATTAAGGGCACACAAAAATACTTGTTTAAATAAAATATAATTAAATTTGAATAACACATATTTAAACTTTGTTTTTCCACTAAGCTAGAAATTCTCATATTTACATTGATATTTGGGAGGTGTGTTACAAGCAATTTATTAACTGTGATAGAGCTGTAAAGTTTGTGAGTCCTTTACTTCCCCCAGTCTTTCCTATCGTATAGATTCAGGGTTATTCCTATATAATTTCATTCTCACCCATTTGCTTTGAGATGATTATTGATTAGGAAAGACACAAGTAGAACTGCTGCTCTCTGGCTGGGAACTGAACCAATGCTGCCATGCGGTCTCCACTGGAACCACAGCTCTTACAGGAAAGGATATCATTAAGACCACCAATGTGCCATGGTGCCACATTTATGTCCCGATAGCCTGTCATTTTTCTCAGGTCAGGAGGCTGCTTGCACCAGAACTGCTAGACAGAAATGTCCTCCCAAGTCCAGATGAGATGTCCCTTCTCAATCTCTTCTTTCTCTGTGGGCCTGATTGAAGTGCTGGAGTTTATTAGTTTCCTTTTCCACTGACTTCAAGCTGGGTGGTTAGTGAGTAGTCTTTGCACCCCAAGGTTTGGATCCCCATTCAGCAAGGGGATCAGATGCCATTGGGAGTATCAGGCTCCATGATGGTGGGATCAAGGACATGAGGTGCCCTCTTCTGGAGAGGTCATTAGTGGAGGCCAGCCTTTCACTCATGACAAGGAACTCAAATTTTAACAATGGCTCTATGCTGTCCATGGGATAGGCTAGGGGACTGGTACAATTTCCTTGGGACCCCTGTAGAGCCACCGTCTTCTCCAACCAAAGACTAAATACACTGGTTAAGTAATGACCATCTATATCAGGTTTGAGGCAGACATGGATGCTGAGAAATCCTAGCCTAATAAACACTACATGCTCTCATGCTGAGGCTCCGCATTGGTAGGGACAATGGTAGAAAAGTAAAAGAGCCAATCATTCAACTTTTTTTATCAGCATAAATTTAAAAATTGGATTGGCTGGTAACTTGTTTTTATTTTTATTTTTATTTTTGATTTTTTTTTTGGAGGGCAGGTGTACTGATTTGATTGAATTGTCAAGAAATTTAAAAGGTGTAGCTATTTTGCCTATTTGGTCCTCTTTTTCCATGAAATGTTCTAGCAGCGTAAAGAACTGGAAAGATTATGGCCTTCAAAGTCAGAGGGATGGGATTAAATTTCAAGTTATGGTCATCATAGCTGTGTAAACCGTAGCTTCAGTTTCCTTGCTTGCAAACTCCAATGAAATATTTAAGGTTGTTGTGATAAATACATGAGATTATGTGCAAAGCACCCAGCACAGTGCCTGGTACATCATAAGTGGTCCATAAGCAGTAGCTAAAAACACTATTGTATTGGGGGCTACTGTCATTGACGACTGTAGGACTTTCATACAGGACTGCGCAGGGATGGAAAGAAAGCTGGGATTGATTGTAGCTGTTTTCTTTTTTAAATATGGTCGATTATATATGTATATAAACAAAAACTAGAAGGACACACACTGAACTGGTAATTGTGCTGGGCATACTGTGGTGTGAAGGTGAAGATATTTATTTTCATTTGATATGCCTTTGACTGAGGTAAACTTTTCGGTGAGCATGTGCTATTTTTGAAATTTAAAATCCAATAAAATTTTTAATTTTAAAAATATGAGGAGACCTCTCTGTATATTTCTTTGTAACTTCCTGTGAATCTATAAGTATTTCAAAATAAGAAGTTTTCTACAATGTAAAAGGTAAATTTTAAATAAAATACAGTCTCTCTCTCTCTCTCTCTCTCTCTCTCTCTCTCTCTCTCCCTCCCTCTCTCCCTCTCTGACATAACATTAGACCAGGGAGGTTTTCAGTCATGTGGAATGTTCCCATCCCAGAAAATATTCATAAATATGAAACAGGGATTCTCTCAAGGTAGGTGAATGCTAAGGAGTACAGATGTATTAAGTCTGATCTAATCATAAGAATATGAAATTTTCATGGTCTTAATGCCATGTTTCAGATGTATAATGACATTGGTAGAACAGTGGAATCTCAGGGCTGAAAGGAACTGTAGAAGAAACTCAAATGACCTTCACCTGAGACTTGAATCAGTTGTCTTTGTTGGAGCTGTAGTAATCTAACCTGTGCTTGAACACCTCCAGTGATGGGATCTCATTACTCTGTCTCTATTATAAAGTGCTTGGCTAATCTGGTCTAAAATCAATCAGTGAAACAAGAAGTGGCAAGGCTAAAAGGACAAAGGAAGAATTAAACACAAGGGTGAGGAGATTTCAGTTCAACCCAAATTTGACAATTTGGCCAAGTGGATTACCAAGAAATCATTGAAATGAAGCAGACAAATAGAGTTGTGAGCAGGCATCTCATCATTCATACATGAGCTTGGGAAAGGAGTATTGCTCAGTGATCCTAACTGAGGCTCTGAATTCAGACTAGAAGGTGTGACCCTGTTTTCTTACTGCAAATAGAGCTAATAACAGCACTTGCACTTTCAAGTTCCTTTGAGAATTCCTGGAGTAAATCATGAAGCGTGCCTGTTACATACTGTGTTTCCCCGAAAATAAGACCTAGCTGGACCATCAGTTCTAATGCATCTTTTGAAGCAAAAATTAATATTTTACTATATTTTATTATAATATAAGACTGGGTCTTTAATATAATATACTATAATACCAGGTCTTTTGTTAATTTTTGCTCCAAAAGACACATTAGAGCTGATGGTCCGGCTAGGTCTTATTTTTGGGGAAACACAGTAGAACCTGTGCAACAGGAGGCATAGTGATGTGTTGGCAATGTGTGCAAGAGGATCGGACAACACAGTGCCCACTTTATGGTGGTTTTGACTGGCTAATCACAAATGTGGTAGGATGGTTTCCAAAGCTGAACAGATGAGAACAAAGTCATGTTTCCATAGCACCACAGGCTGAGATGAAAGGGAATTCCATCCACCTCACCTGATGGAAAGACACGTGATTTACATGCACATAAAGTTTAAGAAACACTTGCCTATTTGATGGCTTCTGAATATTTCATCTGGTTCTACGTGCCCATATGACAGGGAAGGATACAATAGAAATCTGGGGCAAAGCGAAAATAACTTATAGTCCACAGCAGTAAACCAATTTTGCCACAGACACCTCAAATCTTCTGGACTGTCCTCTAGAAAAATTATCTTGAATGCTTTTATTAATTATTGTGTGTGTGTGTGTGTGTGTGTGTGGCAATTTACTAGGCAACATGAAAATGATACTTAAAATTTAATCATTACTTTGCATTACTGGAATTAAATATGAATTGATGGTTTCCTTATGTGCTCTAAGGATTTCGCAATCGCACCAATTATCCTGGTTTATATTGTGCCTATTTTGTTTCCTTGAAGGACATAAACCCCTAAGGTTAGTCAACAAAACATTCATAAGTGTTAGCTATTATTATCTAATGTGTGTCTCTACTCATTACTTTGTTTGGGGAATCCTGGTTGAATTCAGGTATCTAAAAATGTTGCTTCTTTTCAAAATAACTCGTTGAGATTTGTTCTGTTTTTTGATTGGATGAGTTGTACCAAACTTATTTTAACCTTTTAAAAAATATATGACTGTTTTAAACTAAATTCATCAAGATTTCTTTCAATCTAGACATTTTTATATGGAGAGCCATCATAACAGACCTCAATCTATTTATTCTATAAAATCTATCCTTACTAAATAGTGGAGAGAAAGGTCATTGCCATGAAGCAGTAGGGTTGAGATTGAGATTGCCTATTTATATGCTATAGTCTGTAAATTCCAAGAGGAAAGGGTCCAGAGTATCACGCGAACTGTAGTGTATAAGTTATGCTTGTTTATCATTTATTTTGATGATGTTAACCATTGATGATTAACCTATATAAACAATGTGAGCAATAGGAATATGAAAAGTAAAATAGCACTCTTCCTCCTGGCCCATAAAAATTAGACTAGCCAGTCAGACCAAGAAAAAAATTGTTATGGTTCTGATTCCACTGCATGGAGATATATATATATATATACATATATATATATATATACATATATATATGTGTGTGTGTGTATATATATATATACACATATATACTGTGTTTCTCTGAAAATAAGACCAGGTCTTATATTAATTTTTGCTCCAAAAGACGCATTAGCACTTATGTTCAGGGGATGTCATCCTGAAAAATCATGCTAGGGCTGATTTTCCGGTTAGGTCTTATTTTCGGGGAAACTCTGTGTGTATTTTATATATATATATAAAATATTTTATATATATATATATATATAAAATACACACCGTGTTTCCCCAAAAATTCATAGGGATATGTATATACGTATATATACATATCCCTATGAATTTGTTCTCAGGGTTAGACTTAAAATCCCATTTTAAGACATTTAAAATAAGCAGGGTGGGCAACTTCAGAAACCATATTTCTAAAAAAATCCCTAAACATTTAAAATTTGCTTTTACCATTTAGTTATACACAGATCAGACATCAGTTTCTCAGTGTGGGACCAGCTTTCATGAAGAATTTCATTTCTTTCTATAACTAAACCTAAATATCTACCTATAAAAGGGATTGTTTGTCTATCTTTTCTATGTCATGAATTAAGAGAAAATATGTGTCACTGATTTTTTTAATGACTGGAAATCTATCTATGCAGTTGATAAAGAAAACAAAGACTAGTACACACGTATTACGTAAAGTTTTCTAAGATGACGTACAGATTGCCAGCCCAACTGTAACGCTGATTTACAGTGAAGAGATGCCTACAGCTAACCTAGAGAGGGTGGTATCAGTAAACCTTCTTCTTCGTCCACCAAACTCCCTGTGAATTTGAGGGATCACAAGAGTCCCACCGTAGCCTTCTTCTCTCCTCACCCCATGTATTCTCTTTGGTTGATTTCATGTAAACCTATAGATTGAGCAGCGACCTCAAGATGGTGACTCCCCAAACAATTTCTAAACAGGTATAGCCCGTCTCCTGAAGACAAATCCTGTTGGGCATTTCCACTTGAATATCCCACAGGTACCTAATACTCAACATTACTCAGATCTAATCCACTATCTCCTCTCCCCATGCCTACTGCATGCCATTTATTTCCTGTTTTAATGAATGGTCCCATCCTGCCCAAGCTGATTCAATGTCCTCACCACCCATCAACTTCCAAGTGCTCCAAATATTGTTCCTTCCCTGTGCACTGTTGCTTCATGGATTTTCTCCAGTCTCCAAAACCCTACATCTTCAGTTGCAGACCATTTCATTTTAATCTGGTTTTACTTCTCAGACTACTCTCCTACTCTCTTGGACTAAACAAAAGCGTTTTAACCAAAGGCACATAGATTATAAAGGATTCTGAGAATGGGTTTCACAATTACATGAATCCACTGGAATCGCACAGAAGATCCTGTGCCTGGATCTATAGATTTTTATCAGTCACTCAAAAGTGACAATTTTCTAAAACCCAGGCTACTACCCTCCAGACGTGCCCTGCTTCTAGTCTGCCATAACCTAGAATGTAGTCTATGGGTCATTGTTGAAATTCTGCAATTATTCCTGTCCGTTCTCACACCAAAGCCTGGCTTCCAGGCAGACATTTGAACTCTCTGCTGGCCCATAAGGGGAGGGAGGATATTTTCTGAGACCGATTTTAGAGGGCTACTCAGTTGTTTTTGTTTTTTTGTTTTTTCCCTCAAGAGCTTACTCAGAGGGCAGGTCTGACGCAGTTTCCACATGTCAGTCCTATTCCCTAAGGCAGTTGCTTCCCCAACACCTCTTCAGGGGCAGTTAATGAGATTGTGCTTTAAGTGAAAATCACTAGGCTTCTCAGAATCACTGATGGAGTTTGGTACCAACCAGCCAGCGTCGACCTACCCACTCTCTGTAACTAACAGGAATGTCCAGGGATTGGGGATGCAACTGTAGGGAAGAGAGGTGCCAGCAGAGCTCAGGACCCTGCAGCCTTCCTTCTCCTGGTAGTAACACAGCTCTCAGAGAAGTTCACTACTGTCCTGGACAGAGACCACTGGGTCCTTTATCCTATAACCATAAGGACATAACCATAAGTAACCTGAGTCCTATAACCATAAGTCCCCTGAGTTTGTTGCCCTTGGCCGGACAGACCCAGATTGTGTATTTTACTTGAGATTTCTGCTGCCAAGATTGCCTGGAATGCCAACCTGCCATCTTTTTGTTTATGGGGCAGTGTTCTCACTCATGGCACCTCCCCCAATAAAACACACACACACGTGCGTGTACACACACACACACACACACACACACACTGTGAGCATGACTTTTCATCTGTGGTCCAGGGCCCGTGTGACTACCAACCAGGTTTACTCCAAATTAGTCATCGTGAGGAAAGTGACCTAATCCTCGTAAATCATTCATCATGTCTGTATATGCCTGACGGGGAAAGACTGTAGGCAGGCAAACAATGTGAAGGCAGTTAGTTACAGTGGCCCAGATAAACAGTGATAAGATACTGAACTGTAATTGTGGTAGAGAAGAAGTAGAAAGATGAGAACTGTTGTTGGAAATGTACTTTTGCCACAATGAAAAACAGTATGGAGGATCCTCAAAAAAATCAAAAATAAAACTACCATACGATCCAGCAATTCTGCTTCTGGAGATTTATCCAAAGGAAATTAAAACACTAACTTGAAAAGATGCACGCACCCCCATGTTCACTGCAGCATTATTTACAATAGCCAATAGATAGCTCACAGTACACAAGGTTTCCCTATTCTCCACATTCTTACCGACTCTTCTTATCTCTTGTCTTTTTAATAACAGCCATTCTGACAGGTGTGAGGTGGTATCTCCTTGTGGTTTTGATTTACATTATCCGGAAGATTAATGATGTTGAACACCTTTTCATTTACTTGCCCATTTTTTTAATTGGATTGGTCTTTTATTGAGTAGTATGAGTTCTTTATATATTTTGGATATTAACCCCTTATCAGACATATGATTTACAAATATTTTTTTCCCATTCATAGGTTGCCTTTACTGTACAGAAGCCTTTTAGTTTGATATAGCTCCACTTGTTTATTTTTGCTTTTGTTGCCTTTTGTTGTCAAATTAAAAAACAAAAATCATTGCCAAGAACAATGCCTATGTTTTCTTCTAGGAGTTTTATAGTTTCAGGTCTTACATTCAAGTCTTTAATCCTTTTTTAATTAATTTTTGTGTATGGTGTAAGATAGGGGTCCAGTTTTATTCTTTTGCGTGTAGCTGTTCAGTTTTCTCAGCACCATTTATTGAAGAGACTGTCCCTTTCCCATTGTATATTCTTGGCTCTTTTGTCATAAATTAATTGACCATATATGCATGAGCTTATTTCTAGGCTCTCTATTCTGTTCCATTGATGATATGTGTGTCTGTTTTAATGCCAATACTATACTGTTTTTATTACCATAGCTTTGTAATATAGTTTGAAATCAACGAGTGTGATGCCTTAAGTTTTGTTCTTCTTTCTCCAAATTTGTATGGTTATTTGAGATTTTTTGTGGTTCTATACAAATTTTAGGATTGTTCTATTTCTGTGAAAAATGTCATTAGAATTTTGATAGGGATTACATTAAATCTGTAGATTCCTTTGGGTATTATGGACATTTTAACAGTATTAATTCTTCCAATCCATGAGTATGGAATATCTTTCCATTTGTTTGTGTCTTCTTCAATTTCTTTCATAAATGTTTTATAGTTTTCAGTGTACATGTCTTTCACCTCCTTAGTTAAATTTATTCCTAGGTATTTTTTTATGCAAATTTAAATGGGATTTTTTTTTCCATTTCTCTTTCTGATAGTTTGTTGTTAGTGCATAGAAATGCAATAGATTATTGTTATTGATTTTTCATCCTGAAACTTTACTGAATTATTTTATTTTTTGCTGTTGAGTTATAGGAGTTCTTTATATATTCTGGATATTAACTCCTTATCAGATATATGACTTGCAAATATTTTCTCCTATTCTGTATATTGTCTTTTGCTTTCTTGATAGTGTCCTTTGATGACACTTTCCTAATTTTGATGAAGTAAAATTTATCTATTTTTTCTTTTTTTCCCTGTACTTTTGGTGTTATATCCATGAAATGTTGCCAAATCTGATGATATGATTATTTTCCCCAATGTTTTCTTCTAAGAGTTTTATAAATTTAGCTCTTAAGTTTAGGTCTTTGTACATTTGGTGTTAATTTTGTGTACTGTATAAGATAAGGGACCACTTCAATCTTTTGCCTGTAGATACCCAGTTTCTCAGAACTACTTTTTAAAAAGACTGTCTTTGCCCCATTGAATGGTCTTGGCCCCTTGCTGAAAATCGACCATATGTGTGAGAGCTTATTTCTGCTCTCTATTCTATTCTTTTCTATTGGTCTATATATCTGTTTTTATGATATTTCCAAACTCTTTTAATTACTGTTGCTTTTAGTAAGCTTCAAAGTCAGTAAGTGTGAGTCCTTCAACTTTATTCTTCTTTATCAAATTGGTATTGACTCTCAGGGCCCTTTACAATTCCATATAAATTTGAGGATTGGCTTTTTCATTTCTGTGGAAAAATGCTACCAGAATTTTGATACGGATTGTGTTGAATCTATAGATCATTTTGGGTAGTTCTGACATCTTAACAATGTTAAGTCTTCCGATTCATGAACATGGGATGCCTTTCCATTTATTTATGTCTTATTTAATTTCTTGGAGCAATATTTCAGTTTTCAGTGTACAAGTCTTTCACCTCTTTTGTAAGATTTATTCTAAGTACTTAATTCTTTTAGATGTTATTGTAAATGGAGTTGATTTCTTAGCTTCCTTTTTGGATTGTTCATTGCTAGTGTATAGAAACACAACTATGATTGTATGATTTGTATGTGTGCAACTTTGTTTAATTTGTTTATGAGTGCTCTAGTAGCTTTCCTGTGGATTCCTTGGTATTTTTTTATATATAGGATCATGTCATTTGTGAATAGAGATACTTTTACCCACTTCCTTTCCAATCTGGGAACGTGTGCTCCTAATATTTTAAAGCTATAAATAGAACTCAAGATTTACATAACTGAAAAAAACTATAATGAAGTACACTGAAGGGTAGCACTAATTCTGATTTTGAAGGAAATTAAATTCTTTATATCTTACTACATTTTGTTAATTTCTCACCATAAAATTTCATTTCTTAAAAAAAATAAGATACTTAACAAAAAGGGCAATGATGGGAGGTAGAAATGAGTTCATACTAAGGGAAAGGTTAGTGACTTGTTGGTTTTAACCAAGTCTCCATTTATTTTCACCCACCAACAGCCGTGTAAATTTGTGGGAGGTCCCTGGGCCTGAGCTGGCTGGATCTGCTGAATGAGAAGTTATGGTGTCTCTGAAGACACTCCCGCACACCTCCCTCCACAGTTCAGGCTGTTCTGTATCCGACAGTATTTGACGTAGCCCTGTACGTTTACATATCTGCTTGGGGTGCTCTGTGTACATTCTCACTATAGCTTCTTTGTTCTTATTGTCTTATAGCTATGATAGCATTTGAAATGAACAATCAAACAGATGTCGCTGAATTCATCTTCTTGGGATTTTCCAACCACCCCAACCTACAGGGGATGTTCTTCCTGATCTTCTTGGTCATTTACCTGACAACACTCCTGGGGAACATACTCATAATAGCAGCCACCAGGGTCAATCCTGTCCTCCACACTCCAATGTATTATTTCCTCAGCAACCTGAGTTTCTTGGACATCTGCTATTCATCCACCACCGTCCCAGTCATGCTGGTGAACTTCTTCCAGGAGAAGAAGACCATCTCCTACGAGGGCTGCCTATCCCAGATTTTCTTCCTTGTGACAAGTACTGGCACGGAGAGTGTCTTATTGGCTGCTATGGCGTATGATCGCTATGTCGCCATTTGCCAACCACTTCAATATCCAGTCCTCATGAGTGTGAAAGTCTGTGTTTGTTTGGTGGCTGGGTCCTGGCTGTGTGGGCTGGCGAATTCTATGGTGCACACAGTGCTGGCAGCCACACTCACTCTGTGTGGGCCCAACCGTATCAGCCACTTTCTCTGTGACATCCCATTGCTCCTGATGCTCTCGTGCTCAGATACCTCTCTCAACGAAGCTATGCTCCATGTGGCCAGAATTGCCATTGGCCTGAGTCCCTGGCTGTTCATCACAGTGTCCTATACACTCATCATCTCGGCCATCCTTAGGATCCCCTCTGCTCAGGGCAGGAGCAAGGCCTTTTCTACCTGTGCTTCCCACCTCACTGTGGTGGTGATCTTCTTTGGAACAGCCAACGTCAACTATGGCAAGCCCAATGTGGGCTACAACCTGGACGTGGACATCCTGGTCTCTGTGCTCTTCTGTGTCATGACCCCTATGTTCAACCCCATCATTTACAGCTTGAGAAACAAGGAGGTCAAGGGTGCCCTGAGGAAGCTGGCTGGAGGATGTGTGTTCCCTGGCCATATGAAGGTTTAGCTCAGTGGCCTGCAAACCACTGAGGAAAATGGTACAACCACCTGGGAAAATTTCCAAGGTATTTGGAACATGTGTAGTTTTTGAGAGTCTATATCCAGATCCTCAATTCCTACATACCAGTTTCTAAAATTGATCTTCCCAAGAACTCCTTCCTCTCCTAGCTTTCTACAAGCACTCTTTCCCACTTTGCAAAGTCAAGTGTCAGATATTTTGCGTTGGTTCTCAGCACCATCTCATTTCTTCTAAATTCTCTCCACATCACAGGGACCGAAGGCCTGGAAACCTTATGTCCAAGACTCCCTTGCCAGCAGGCTTTCATGGGTGGACTAGTGCTGCAGTGACAGAAACAGACTCCTGTGGTAGAATTAGGTGATGTTTGCAGTTTCCTGTAACAGCTGTTCTTAAAGCATAAGGTCACACAAGTATGAAATGAGTGTCTCTCTATAGTGAGCATAGAGGCTTCCATAAAGAGGGTAATATTACCTGTCCTCCCCTCTCCTTTTTTTTGGCTCTTCCAGCCCTTCCAACAATTTTATTACTTATTTCCTATGTTAAATTCCTCTAGGTAGAAATACGTAATTTTTTATTTCCAATATGAACATTAACTGCTACCACATTTCTATCAGGAGTGGTTTAGGAAACAGACCCTCAAAGATGGAAGTCTGGGATTGGATATCTGATCTGATGGAGTTTGAATATATTGATGAAATCATAGCCAATGGAAAATGGGGAATTTGATTGTTCAGGGTGTGCGCTAACAAAATAGATGTTTAAAATTATCCACAGTCAATGTCAGAAATAAAATGTGTATTGAAAACCAAGCTTTGGAATACCAAATTACTGCTACAATTGACTTTTACAAGATCCTTTACTGACTTTTATGACTGATTGCGGTCGGAAGCTTATAGGAAGAAAAATGACAGAATCAGAATTAAACTCCTCCATCAAGACAAGGTCAGCTAGAAAAATCTTTTGTCTCTCAAAATTGATAAAGCTTATTATCAGAACAAAAATCTGATTCTGTGCATTGAGTGATTACAAAGTATATTATAAATCCACAATTTCTCCAAGTCTTTTATGTGCTAGTGAGGGCACTGAATTGGGAATGAGTGGGACTCTGATAATTAGAATGGGAAAATGCAGTAGATTTGGACAAATCTTAGAACTTTGAACCCCTAAATATCCATTAACCTTCCTTGCCAACAGAAGCAACACCTCTACCCCTATGTGAGGAGACCAACTTTCCCTTAGTTGAAACTCTATAATAACCTCACCTGAGAAAACTTTCTTACAAGTAATGCTAATTTTCTTTAAAATGCTCACCCACCATCCCTCATGACCTCTAGACTCTTAATGGGGGTGCAACACCAGAATAACGCCAGGATAACAGCACAAGGTATGACCCAGGAGATTATAATGTTCACACCAAACTAAAATTTCAAGATTGTACTAATTTTTATGACTAGAAGTCTTGAGAACATGCACGACAAGGGATTCTTAGGGTCCTAGACCAAAAATGACAGAACATGTTGCTGGGTCATTTTGAATATATTCCTATGGGTCCACTTACCAGAAATTTTGGGTTCAGTATGTTATCTTGAGCAGCTGAGAGGGCTCTAGCAATTTCTTTGGTTGATTGACTAAAACCCACACTCAATGATGGACTACATTCAATAAAGTTGAGATGCCAGATATCCCAGGTATAATATAAAGGGTGGGATCCAAAGCTTAAGGGAAATAAGATGTTGGAATGTATTTATTTTTTATGACCCTCGCACCCTAGACTCAAAAAGTACCTGAGGTGGGACCAGAGTACATTCCTTTTGTACAAGGCCTCTTGCAAAGCACATTGATAAAGGGAGAATCCTTATAATGCTTATAGTGGCTGTCCTTGGCAGCCTGGGAGTGACACTAGGAGATGCCATCATTTCAATGGGTTTCCTTATTTCGGTGGAGATGATAGCAGAAATCAGAATGCTTTATCTTCAGAGATCTTTGGCAGTGGCTAAATGACCATGTTATCTCTTAGCCTGAAATAAATTGGGCATCTTACTAAAATATTACCTGTTCAATATAATGTGAAAAAACCCTCAGTCTGGTGACATGCTCAGTATAGGTCAATCAGCTTTCCGCAGCTCACCCCAATACCTGCTCAGTAGACTCATGTACAAAGTAATCCTGGTGGCAAGGATGGAGATAATACACAGACTCGACAATATCGGCTTCCCTTCATCAGGTCTTAGCTAACCCACGTTGAGTGCCCAATTTGCCAACAGTAGAAATCAACTCAGAGCCCCTGATATGGTACTATTCCCACCAGTGAAAGACTGATTATATTAGACCACTTCCATCATGGAGAGGCCAGAGGTTTATATACTGAAAAAAACATATTCTTTCGTTAGTACCGTCACTCATAAATTGGCAGGATGCCTGTTTTGTCATAATATCATCACACATGACATTGTTTAATGACCCTGGAACTCATTTCACAGCAAAACACGCACAGCTAAGGTCTCTGACAATGTACTCCGTCCCCTACAGACAAATAGCAGTATAGAATGCTGGAAGAGCCAAATGAAGACTCAGCGAGCTAAGTTGCCAGCTGGGAAACAGGACTTTGCAGCGTTTGAATGTTGTAGACGAGATGTAATATATGTTTTGAACCGGTGAGTAGTTTCTCTCATAGCCAGAAATCATGGGTTTGTAGCCAATGATGAACGTGGAAATCGTTTCTTTCACTATTTACGTAATACCCCACTCCTAGGACTTTTGTTTGGGGGCTCTTTTAGTATTGTGGTCCACCTTACCACGGGGGGATGCTCTGATAAGGAACAGAGCAAAAAGCAATGATTCCACTGAAGTAGAGGCTGAGACTCCCCTCTGCCCTTTGGGGTTCTGGAAGTAACTGAACCGAAAGTCAAAGTAGGAAATTGCCATTTTGTGTAGGGTGTCTATTCCCTATTGTAACAAAAAGAAAGACTCCGTTTTTGTTTTTTTTATGTCTGACTGCTGAAAAAGTCCAAGTCCCATTCCTTTACCTTATCCTTTTGCCCATTTCTAGGCGTGCGTACAAGAAAGGCCATGTACTCCCTTCCTTCGTACCAGAGGGAAGCGCAAACCAGACAACCCCCAGCCTGGCCCCACCTCGTAGACACAGTAAAAGTCAAAGCTTCACTCTTTCTTCACTCTAAAAGGAATCCTCCCTAGAAATCCTTTTGGTGTTTACCATGTGAGTAATGAACTTGATTTCGTACCTCACATTCATATAAGTTCGTAAAGGGATGGGTGCTGCCTAGTATCCAGCAGGAGATGCTAGGTGCCCACAGAAAACACTTATCCTAGTGAAATTGTTTTGGTAAATGATGGTGGAATAATGGTTATGTCTGGGCCCAAATGGAGTTTCTAAAGGTGCTTCAGGATTACTGCGACCGGTACTATAAGCTAATGGAAGACTACAGTAATCTGAAAGGGAGGACCACAACAGCTCATACCTCTTAGAACTGAAGGTTTGTGTTACTTCTTTAACTGAGACGAGAAGTAAAAGGAAAGAATGCAAAGAATTGATAGAAGAGAAAGGAAGCTATAAATATCTACTATGATCTCATGACATAACAGATATGCGGACGACAGCAGCCATGCATAGTTACTTCCTTTTTTGCTCTATATACGTGTACATACTAACCAGGTATTTTCCCCCTTTCTTTTTCTTGCTATTCTCCATAAAGAGAGTTGATGGGTGTTTAATTGAATTATTTAGCCCGTTTTGATGTTTCATGTTAAGTGTCAACTTGACTGGGGCCTGGGGTGCCCCAAATATTAACCTGCGTGTTTCTGTGAGGGTGTTTCTTGATAAGATGGGCGATTAAATCCATAAACTGAGTAAAGCTGTTTGGGCAAGTTTCAAGTCATAGGCCTTATCTAATCAGTGTTCTATCAGTTAATGGAACAAAAAGACTAACCCTCCCTCGGTAAAAGATGATTTTTCCTGCCAGAGGGCATGTGAACTAGGATATCACGCTTTTTTTCCTGCCTCTGAACTGAAACTTCAGCTCTCCCTGAGTCTCGAGCCTGCCAGCCTTCACACTAGAACTATATCACCAGCTGGCCTTGTGCTCTGGACTCCAGACTAGAAATGAAGTAAATGCTAGGCTCCGGCTTGCAGACTCACCCTGCTGACTCTGGGACTTGCCGGCCTCTATCCTCCTCCTGATAAATCTCTGTCTTTCTGCATAAACATCCAATTGGTTCTGTTTCTCTGGAGAACTCTAAAGCAGGTTTTGGTACTACGTGTGGCTCTAAAGGAACAGAATTTTAAAGGTGAATTTTCTGAATCGGGTCTGGGGTTTCTTGAATTGGCCCTCTAATCTGATCGAAGTTGCTAATGACTGTATAGTTGCAAAGAGAACACCGGTCTGTGACATGATCCGAACAAACCACTTGTAAGAAGCAAGGATCTAGGTGACGGGGTATAGGATACTTTCAAACACTTTTGTCACGCTAATGAGTATCCTGAGACAGGCTGGTGTTTCCTAATGGCACTGGACAAAGTAGAGAAAGAAAAGGATGAGATCAAGAACTCGAATTCCCAGCTCAGGTGCCGCCTAAATAACCTAAAAGCACATGTGTGGCCTGAAGGAGACCCTGATCTCCTGTAGCCAGCAGGGCTGAGAGATCCTTCCCAAATCAAATCCAGAATCTCATCCTGGGACCAGCTGAATTCCAAATTGGACTCTCAGCCTCACAAAGTGTCTACTGTGAAAGTGAGGGCGTGGCTTGGGAAGAAACGGGACCCTGAAAGTTGGAATGGAGAGACCCTGATGAAGCTGGGGACGTGGAGTTCCTAAATTTGGATGACTCTTCTTTGCCAGTGGGAGCAGCCTCTCCACTCCCAGTGGAAGAGGCCTCCCTACTCCTGGGGCAGCAGCCTCTCAACCCCCAGAAGTGACCTCCCCCCCCCATACCTTAGGGGACCTTCCCTGAAGCATTTGCCCTGCAAGACAATACTGATTTATCCTCAGAACCCTCCCCCACCACCTCAGTTTGCTTCTAGATCTATAACTACACTCAAGTCCCAGCAGGCCCCTAAAGGTGAAGTTCGAAGTAAGACTCAGGTGGAGGTGCGCTGCACTCCAAAAGAACGACTTGAGTTTTCTAATTTATATAGACAGAAATGGGGAGAGGTGGGAGGGAATAACAGTGGAAGGACTATAAAATTGTATCGGGCCAAATTTATCGATATGGGCTCAATGAGCATAGGTTCTGCATTTCATGTTGCCCCTTGAGAAGTTCCAAAGGGCTCCAACAGTTTGTTTGGTTCTTGGTTGAAACATGGATCAAAAGGTGGCGCCGAAGTGAGCGAAGTTAGAAATACCAGACCTGCCTTGATTTAATGTAGAGGAAGGGATTCGCGGGCTTAGGGAGATTGGCATGATAGAGTGGGGTTGTCATTTGAGACCTACTCACCCACGCTGGAGGGAGCCAGAAGCTACACCTGTTGCCATTGACTGTGAGAAATCACTTGTGAGGGAGCTCCAGCATCCTTGAAGAGCTCTGTGGTCCCTCTTCTTTGTAGGCCTAACCTTACGGGGGAAGCTGCAGTCACTGAACTGGGAAACCTAAACGCAATGGGAATAAGTGTATCCCAGGTGACAGGGGCCAAGTGGTGGCACTCAACCTCCAAAGGCAAAGTGGGTGTGGTTACCATACCATAATGGAGTAGAGTCAAAGCAGCAGTCAGGACAGTGTGACTAGTACAGATCTATGCCACTGGCTAACTGATCATGGTTTTCCTAGAAGTGAAATAGATAGGAAGCCTATTCGGTTCTTACTTGATATGGACCAGCAGAAAAGTTCTAGGTCAAGTGAACATAAGTCTAACCTGAATCATACAATTAGAGAGTCACACCCCTCAATCAATTCTCAGACTTGAGCCAGACCCAGAACCCCTTGACTGTAGGGGGAGCCAGGTCTCCTTGAGGAAGGACCTTGGTACACCCAAAATTACACTGTTGGTCTTTCTCCCAAGAAACAAAAATTCAGGGGCCTTCTACCTTAGTGAGATTTCCAGTGGGGTGAGGCATCCCTTCTAAGACGAAGGGTACATTGTTGTGTCTTATTCTGCCTATAACCAAAAAAAAAAAAAAAAAAAAAAAGAGGCACAAAGTCCTGTGAGCTTCTTTGGATTTGGGAGGCAACATATTTCTGATTTGGGTGTGTTATTTGGGCCCATTTAGGGAATGATCTGCAAAGTTACTCGTTTTGAGTGGCTCCCAGAACAAAACTCTGCAACACATCCACGCTGTCACGCAAGCTGCTCTCCTCAGTGGGCCACATATGACCCAGCAGGTCCAATGGCATTGACGTGGCAGTGACAGACAGGGGTGCTGTCTGGAGCCTTTGCCAGGACAACAGCAGCCATACATTAATTCCTTCCTTTTCTGCTCTCTGTATGGATATATACAACTAGGTACTTTCTCCCATTTTTCTCTTGCTATTCTGTATAAAGAGTGTTGGTTGGTAGTTAATTATTTAGCCTTCGTTACAGGATCTCTAGAATGAATTGTGATTAAACTAGAAAAAAAAATCACCCAGAGAAGTATATGACTGGCAATTATCCAAGCCTACTGCCTTCCCTTGGATCTAGAGGCATAACTTTGCCCTGAAGAGCTGCTGGTTCTTTCTTTTTCTTTCGTCACAATCCAGAGGCAATTGGTATTAAGACCAAGTCATGGGCAACGACAAGCAGGAGGTCAGGGGAACTGTGAACCCCGGGCAGCTGCGGGGAAGACAGAAGGCACAGCATTTGGGAAAGCAGTTTTATTCAGAACAAGGGTTGGGACTGAGAAAGCGATGCATTGGTAGAACCATAGCTATGGATGCCAAAGTACAGATCAGTCTATGTTGGAGAGACAAAAGAAAAGGAAGGGTGTGATATGGAGTCTAAGAACAAGGTCAGTGTCCAAAGATTCCAGCTCAAGTGGAGGGAAAGGTCCACGTGTGGAATCTAAGTGAGTAGTTGGGCTGTAGTCAGTGTTCTGAAATCTGGGCAGAGCAGCCAAATAAGCTATGGGTTCAATAACCAAAAACGAGCGGTTTGTTTGCACGTAGAGTCAATAGGGAGAACACGGAGGGTGCTCAGACTGGCCATCAGGGAACACGTAAGAAGCAGAGTCCAGAAAAGCAAGAAATAGTAACTTGGGGTTCAGAGTCACACAGCAGTATAACCAACAATATGTCTACGAGATTCTCGGGTGCAGGACTGTGTCTTCTCATTTCTAGCATTCCAGCGCCTACAATGGGTCTGACATAAGACAGGTACTCAGTGCATGCTGTTGAGTGAGTGGACGTTCATCGTAGGATAAAGGTTGTCTGATCCTCGGCTTAGAGGAAGCCTGTATTTGTGTGGATGTCTAAGGGTTGTTAGATGTAGACAGGTTCTCCGGAAAGAGGCAGGACTCTGCAGATGACTAAAGTTGGGGACCGCAGCCTGGGGGTGGACTGACTTTAGTCCACTGAAGAGGACTCACTGTCTGTACCCAATAGTCAGACACGTAATGGGTAAGATGAAGAAGCAATACAGTAAGGGAGAGAGTTTGCACAAACCAGGAAAAGAGTCACAAGATGGTGACAGGGTATGTGGCCTGACCGAGAATGTACTAATTAGCTTCAGTAAGCAACCATTCTGGAAAAGTCTAATTTGAAACCTAAGTTAAGGAGAGTGGCCTATTTTTACAATCTTTCTTTTTTCTCTGAGCACAGATAGAGGACTCCAGGAGTGCTGAGATGGAGAGCTAGATATGTTCACTGCGTGCTCAGGATAACCAAAACTCAAGAAAATTCCCGTTATGTCCAGAGGCAAGGGTTTGTCAAAGGATTCCTGGTCCTGGAAATAACAGATCAGAGGAAGATTTAAAAGCAGTATCAGGAACACATGGCCCCAGGGGTTGGTTCTCTACTGCTCCTCAAAAGTAATTGACTTGAACCACTCAGAAGCAACATGAAATTCTCAAACTCTTCACAATACTGTATTTACATTGCATAAACATGTAAGTATGACAATAAAAGCTTACGGTTGGTAGAAACTGTACGAGTCATCTCAACAGATGTGGTGTCCAGCCTCTGCTTGAGAATCGCCAGTGATAAGGAGCTCATGACTTCCTAAAAGTTATAAAATGCTGGCTCAGTTTAAATGAGTGAAACAAGGAATTGAAAAGCAGAAAAACAAATGCAACAGCAACAACAATAACAGAAAACAAATTAAAAAACAAAACCTCTGCGCCAACCTCTATGTGCTTCAATTAAACATGAGGATGAGGAGATTATTACAATTCAGTAAGAATTTGTCAACTTCTCCAAATAGTGCTAATCACACAAGAGAGTCACTGGGAAAACTTATGGATTTACAAATAAAACAACTTGTGAATAGGAATGTGAGCTGACATGAACATGGAAAGAAAGTTTAACCCCCTCAGCTTACTCAAAAGATACTTCGTACTTTGGCAAAGCAAATTATTTATTTCTTACTTGGTTTATTGGGTTTTCACCATTTAACTTCAGTTACAAGAATTGTTTAATTTTCAGTTTGGTGTCAAGTTCCTATTTAATTATAAATACTTTAAGGTCCTTGAGGCTCAGAGATTTGGAATTTTTAAGGAAAGCTGTGCCTGCCTATTAATCCTATGTCTTGAATTCTTAGAGTAAAGAATAAGTACGCCTTATTTTGTATTTATGCTTTGACTATTTCAAAGTACTTTAAAAGTGTATCATTTTATAGCGAGATCATATAAGGTATTATTATTAACATTATTATAGCTACTTAATCCCTCTGTGTCTTGAATTCCTCATTTATAAAATAAGGATAATGATAGTTCTACCTCATAGCTGTTGTAAGGATTAAGTAGCTAATACAGGTAAAGCAGTTAGAACAAATCCTGGCACCTAGAAAGTGCTCAGTAAGTGTTACGTACTATTAATACTCTTCAATACGTTTCTACATTCACACCACAACTTGAAGTATCCTAGTTGGATTCAGGCGTGTGAAAACGTTGTATATTTCAAATTAATAGCAGAGGTTTTATTTGCTTGTGAATTTGTTGGTTTATAATGAACTCAATCCAGTTGTGACAGAGAACACACAGCATTGTATTGACAGCATGGACATTGGAATCAGGTTTATTTTTCAGTTTTTCATTCAATTTATTGGGGTGACATTGGTTAGTAAAATTACATAGGTTTCAAGTGTACATTTCTATAATACGTCATCTGTCTGTTGCATTGTGTGTTCACCACCCAGAGCCAGATCTTCCATCACCATATATTTGATCCCCTTTGCCCTCTTCGGCCGTCCCCGCCCCCTTACCGTCTGGTAACCACTCAACTGTTGTCTGTGTCTATCTTGTTCATTTGTTGTTCTCAGTTTTATATCCACATATGAGTGAAGTCATATGGTTTTTGACTTTTTCTGTCTGACTTACTTCACTTAGCATAATAATCTCAAGATCCATCCATGTTGTTGCAAATGGCAGTATTTCATCTTTTCTTATGGCCGAGTAGTATTCCATTGGATATATAGATATAGATATAGATACAGATATAGATATAGATATAGATGTGTGTGTGTGTGTGTGTGTGTGTCCACATCTTCTTTATCCAATCATCTATCGAAGGACACTTTGGCAACCGGTTTATATCCCAACCCTGACACTTATTAGCTAAGTGAATTTGGGCACCTTATTGGCTTTCTCTGTGTCTCATTTTCTTACCTGTAAAATGGGGGTCATAATATTATCTATCTCCTATGGTTGTTGTAAAGAATAACTGAATTAATATGTCAGGCCCTGCCCAGGCCTACTGGAGCAGAAATTCTGGGCATGGGCCCAGAAGCCTATTTTAACAAGCCTTCCAGGTGATTCTGATGTACAGGCAAGTTTGAGGACCACTGTTATAGAGAATGGGGGGCCCCTGAAGTGCTTCAAGTTGAAAGGGGACAGAATCCATTTTGAGTTGTAAAAAGATTGTGCAGCTGGGTGATTCCGTCATCAGAATGGCTTCCGTTTTCATGTTGCTCAGAGTGCCTAAGTGCTGTTATTCAAGTGCCGCGCAACGTCATATTAAGAGACTGAAGATATTCATCTGTTTCTCCTGTTATTCAGAGAAATGAGTTTGAGGTAACTTTTAATGAACATTCAGTTAGCAGGAGAGCTGGTGAGGACACACATGGAAAAGATTGATCTGAGGAGAATATTGTATCTTAAGAGATTGTTGCATGGACTAAGAATCAAATTTAATCCTTCCAAAAAAAACGTATGAGGGAGACGCTACGATCTTTATCTTTTAGATGGATAAAGTGAGACTTAGAGAGGACAGATTACTTCTCTGGAATCACAGTGTGGCAAAACCAAGATTTAAACCTACCTGGTACCAAAGTTTGCTCTTTCTACTACAGTTTACTGACTCCAAACCTAGAATAGGTGCACTGGAAAAGAACCCAGCATTGGTTCAAAGTTTAAATGAATAAACTAATAGAAAGTTGGTAGTCATTTTGATTACTCCCTTAGAAAATAAATTATTTGACAGAGGGTAAGTCCTGGTTTAATAAGTTTATATCAATGAAGAGATATATTAAAGAAATTGTCCTAAAACTAAAAGGTTGATTAAAATTTCCAAATGTTTATAAACTCTGAAAAGAGAAAAAAATCTTATTAAGAAAGATAAAATCTAAACAAAAGAAAAAAGGCTTCCCTCAAAAACAAATTCTCAAGAAACCTGTTAAAAAACACAGAACCTAAACATTTATTTTGAAGAAATTAGCAAAGAATAGTATATTATTGTGTAAAAGATATTCATCATAGCACTTCTGTAGTGGCAAAATCATGAAAGCAACCTAAATGTTCAACAATAGGAGATTAATTAAATACAATTTTATGTGTATTTCAACATAATGGAATGTCGTACAGCCATTGGCAATTGTATATTTAAATGTATTTGAAGTTAAGGAAAAACATTTGCGCAATGCTATTAGTAAAAAAAAAAAAAGATACAAAATTGAGTATAAACTAAGATTTCTATTTTGTGAAAATATAGATACATATACAGATATAGAGAGACACAGAGAAAGAGAATGGGTGAGGAGAGACAGCGAGAGGAAAAGAGAATGAGAATAGAAAGAATTACATTGACATGAAACATTGATTCTGTGGGTGTTAAGCATCCATTTTCGTATTGTTTTTATCCGTAAACATCTATTGTATTCAAAATAAAAAGACATTTACATAAATAAATTAAGTAGTATAGTGAAGACAATGCTGGGAGGGGGGCTTATGCATAGTTAGTGGGAACTGAGCACACTTTGACGCAAGGCTTACGTAGGTTTGGATCAAGGCTGCATTCTCTCTTACCCTCTGGCAGCCACAGAAGCCCACAGAAGTGGAAAGTGCCTGGGCTTGAGCTGGCAAGGTCTGTCTAGTGAGGCGCGGTGGTGGTCCCCCTGAAGGCAGCCCCTCACACTCTCCTCCACAGTCCAGGTTGCTTTGAACCAAGATCATTTGACACAACCCACAAGTTTCCAAGCCCATCTGGGGTGCTCTCTGTGAGTTTTCCTTATGGTTTCTTTTTTCTCATTGTTTTGTAGCTGTGACTCCATTTGAAATGAACAATCAAACAGATGTCACTGAATTCATCCTCTTGGGATTTTCTAACCTTCCAACCTACAGGCATTGTTCTTCCTGGTCCTTTTGGCTATTTACCTGGCCAGTCTCCTGGGTAACACGCGGATAGTAATGGCCGTTGGGCCTGCTCCCCCATACTCTAATGCATTATTTCCTCATCCGTCTGAACTTATTGGACATCTGCTACATGTCCACTACTGACTGGGTCTGCACTGAACATTCTGCATACATAAGGCCAACATCTGCTTGACCTTCTCTCATCTTCCAGAGTTAGATATTTACAAATAAAACTTACAAATAGAAATCGATACATGCCCTACCTGAGGGAGTGTCCAGTTTTACTACTTTAACCACCCACCACTTAAGAGTGCTTTATTCATTCTCATAACTTTAAAACCCCTATGTCTACAACTCTCACATTTATATCTCTGATCTGTACATCTCTCCTGAGCTGGAGACTTACAGATTTGACTGCCTACTTGACGTCCCCTCTTAGATGTCTAATGGGCATCACAAACTCACTGTGTTCAAAATAAAGTTCTTGATTCCCCTCTGCCCTTTATCTGATCCTCTATTCATCTTCCATCAGTCACTCAAGTCCGAAACCTCATTGAACACATAATCTATGACTAAGTTCTTTCACTTACCCTACCACAAACCTGGGCCTAGCCACTAACAGTCTTTATAGTTACCTTCTATTATATATAATATGTCTTTATAATATCTAATTATACCCCACATATATAATAGTATATAAGTAAATTACATATATAATCAGTTTATATATAATTATTATATAATATTTACTTATAAATATATAGTATATTAATATAATTTTTAGATATTTAGAAATATATTTATACATATATGTATATGTATGTATATATACATACATATACATATATATATATACATACATATACATATATATATATACTCCTTACCATAGGTTGTGGAGCTATACATAATCTGGTTCCTTCCTGTCTCCAGCCTTATCTCATACCAGTTTCCATCTAGCTCATAATTAGTGTTCTCTCGTTCTTCTACTTGGGAGTCTCTCTTTTTCAACAAAGCTCGTCCTTTCTGCCTTGGGGCCCTTGCATTTGCTGTTCCTTTAGTCTAGAGTACTTTCCCAAACTCTTCATACTGTTGGCTTATTCTCATTCTTAAGATCTTATCTCAAAGGATCCTCCCCCAATAGACGGTCCTTTCCATTGTAATATAGCCACACTTTGCATCTGCCCCAGCCCTCTCTCCTGTATGCTTTGCTTGGCCTTCATAACCCAGTGAAGGTGGACATGTAAATGTGGATCTTCCAAATATGACCAAAGTTTTTGAGATTCTGTGTATCAATTTGTTACTTCTTAATTCCAATTAGTATTCTATTATATAAATATACCACAATATGTGTATCCACTCACTTTGTTGACAGAAATTTGGATCATTTCCAGTTGTTTCTATTATGAATGAAACCGCTGTACACATTTGTGTGTAAGTATCTTGTGGACATATTTCTCCTGCGAAACTCTCACTCAGAAAAGAAGGATATTTGCCAAGTCTCTCGTGTTACAGGACTACTAAGTACTTTTGGTGGGGAAAGATTAATTAGCTTTCAGTAACATCAAACAAATAATAATATTTGGATATCTAAGAGATATCCTGATGGAAAGAAATGGCAAGAGAAGGGATGGGGGAGAAGGAGAAAGAGGGAGGGAGGGAAGGAGGGAGGAAGGGAGAGAAATTTATAGATTTAGACATTTTTCCTAGAAGCAAAATGACTTCACAATTTTATCTGCGCGTATGACAGTATAAACAAGCATTTTAAGTATCAGTTTGAAAAGCAATAGAGTTCCATATGGATACTTACAGAAAAAAAGTGGATAAATTATGGCGTATTCACACAATGCAATATTAAATAGGATGGAAAGAAGCTAGAGCTACATGCAACAACACGGATAAATCTTATAAACATAAGAAAGGTCATCTTCTATTTCAGGCTCACTTAATATTTAGTCGTCAATGGTATATTTGCTTTCTTCTTTTCATTAAGGGAGTGGCACATCCCTCAGCCATAACCAAGGATTAGGCCTGGACAGTCATTTTGTGTCACACGATCCACCGCCTTTCACTTAATTTGGACAATAGATGTATGTCTGACCCAAAAGCAGCCAGTCCATATTAAAACATTCCATGCTCAATAAAATTAAAACAAAAACGTGCATTCTGTGCTCAGTGGTTTCCATGCTTACTGTGAACCCAGAGAGAATAACAAATTCTGTCTTCAGAAGCCTCATAAAAGGGGTGACCCTTGAGTTGTCTCAAATCGAGGCAAGGGGACCAGGCTTGGTCCCACGTCAACCAGGCATTGGAAGGGAGCTGCCTCCAGTGAGAAAGTCACCTGAGGCGAGGCAACCCCTTTCAGCTGAAATCAGTTCTTAGCCTGGGACTCCGTTGTCATCTACAGAGATGAGCGCCTCCGTGCGGAAGGGGAGAGCAGAGCAGCACAGCGTTTGCTGCGGAAGATCCGAAGCTCAGTTGTGTTCAACACTTGAGAGTTCTATTAGACAATCAAGGGGCCATGATAAGTAGTCAGTTGGACATAAAACTTGGAGATCCAGTAAAAGGTCTAGGCTAGAGACTAATTTGGAGTCAACAGCATTCAGGTGACATTTTTAAAACCATAAGACCAGATGATGTTATATATCAATCATACCTCAATTAAAAAAACAAAAAGACTAGGTGGGGGTCACCAGGGGAATTAGAAGAGAAGCAGTTCAAAACCTGGACCTTGGAGCACTTCGCATTAAGACGACTGGAGGAACCAGCCAAAGTAAATGTGACGGAGCAGCCAGAGAGGTAGAAAGAAAGCTGAAAGTGTGGTGACCATGAAGCCGAATGCAGAAAGTGTTTCTAGGAGGAAGAAACGATCAATCATATCACATGCATCAGACAGGCGAACAGAATGAGGAATGAGACGTGCCCGCTGGGTTTTGCCACGTGAAACTCACTTGTGGTCTCTGCAGGAGCAGGTTTCGTAGAAAAGTGGAGGTAAAAGCCTGATTGGGTGAGTTTATTAGCGAATGGGAAGAGAATAATGAGAAGCATTAAAAATTAGCTGATTGACGCATTTGTTGTAAAGGGGAGCAAAGAAATGGGGTGTAGCTGAAAGGGGAATGGGGTTAAGAAAGGAAAGGAAGGAAGAAAGGAAGTTTTTCAAAGATGGGAGAAATGACAGGATATGGAGGTGTGCTGAACACCATTGGTCAAAGGAGACAAACTGATAACGTGGGAGGGATGATGATGATGGAATGATGGCCTTCGGGAGGTGGTAGAGTGTGAGGTCCAGCACACGTGTGCAAGAGGTGGTCTAGGTAGGAGCAGAGGTCCTTGCACTAGAGAAACAAGTGGGGAGGCAAAAGATGTGGAAGTCGGTACGGGTACTGTGGACGTTCATTTGATCACTGTACTTGATTTTCTCTGTGAAAAGGAAGAATGGATCCTTTGAGAGTGAGGATTGGGAAGGAGAGTTGGAGATTTGAGGACAGAAGAGTAAATAGAAGGGAGACGTGGTATGACAGCGGGGCAGCACTAAGGCCCACGGGGAGTTTTTGGTCATTCATTTAAAGTCAGGTCATGAGCATGATTGTGTTTCTTCATTGTGGCTATTCATCTGTAAAATGGGGATAAAATCAGTGCCTCCCTCGTTAGGTTGTCGGGAGGAGGTGAGAATTAATATGCATAACATACCGGGCACAAGGTATCATTTAATAAGTGCTCATTGTTATTGTCCTGTAAGGTGTATTATTATCTTGTGTACCTGTCTCTATTGTGATCACAGATACGTTGACTCATAGAACTTCAAGGTTAAAAATCACTGAGTCTAACCACTTACTTGATATTTGAATTTTATTCCATGCCGCCATTCCGCTTTTGTCTGAGCTACTCAGGGACTCTGAGCTACTCACTGGCTACGCCCTGAAGCAGTCATTTCACCTTTGGACATCTCTGATGGCGGGAGCGGTCTTCCTTGTATTAGAGGGAAATCTCCTCTGTTGTCACTTTCCCCACCATCTGCTCATTTGGGCCACATTGACGTAATCATCTTGGTGGGTGTGTCCATCTCTTCTACAAACGGTCCTCTTTGGGTTTGACTAGATGGGACAGCAGCCTGCGCAGCCACTCTCGACACTTCCAATGGGCCTTCCAACCTCTTCTCCCTCATAGGAACCATGTGCTTTTGCAGAAGAAAAGGAAATTCACTTTTTCAGTACCCCTCACCCCCTGGAGCCACAGCCGCGTCAGAATTTCTGACTTGGTTATTTTGTTCATCTCCTCAGGGAAAACTGTGTGAGCTGCTTTTCTCTCATCTACAACAACTTTTCTTTGCTGTGTTTTGTAGAATTTTGTAAGATCTTAGTGACTGTTCCGTGAAAAAATAGTTTTATGTACTCACATGATTTTGGAAAGCTGTAGGCAAAAATTAAACAATTTTCTCATGTAGAAATATGCTAATCCGTAATCTAAATTCCCAAAAAGGGCAATGTGGTGGATTTTCTAAACTTATTGGTTAACAAATGTACTTTGTTCGTGGTGATCATTTCCTGGGACTAGCATTCCACGAACATTCTTTGGGAAAGGCTAGTCCAGAAAGTGGTTTCTCACACTTAACGAACTTACAACCTATAAAATATTGACTTAGGTTATTTTTATTATAAAGTTACATGAATATGCACAATCATAAAACTAGATATAAACTCCACTGCTTATAGCCCTTATATAAGCAACTATAAAACCAAATCAATTTACCAAATAAATATAAGCAAAACCAATAAAATTCAAATTGACTACATTAAGTTAATGCGACATGTAACACTGTTTTGTTGAAGCAAAACCGCCAATGCAGGGTTTATTGATAAAAACATAGTATCTTATTAACTTGGTTCTTTTGATTTTGTGTACGATGGACTCGTTTTTGAATCATTATCATATCATTGCTGATCTTTTTTTTTTTTAAGGGGCTCACTAACCAGATTTATTTTGAGGTGGATCAACCAACTGAAGGGTGCACCTCTCCCAAATAAAATACTATATTCTTTGGAATTCTTTTAAGCAAAAAATTGCTTATTGCATATTGCTGTATTTTCTACTGAACTCTAGCAATTTGGTCTGAACAAAGAATACAAGTAAAACATTTAAAATAATAATACCATACAACTGTTGTACTCTCTGATATGTGCAGATTCTTTCAAGTTTGACATTTCTATTCTTCTCTATCACATGGTAGTGATGACAATTCTCCCAGTGAGTTTACTTTCTTGCACCAGCGTAGAACCTTCATTTATAGATGACCCTGGGATATTATTTGGCCTTCGCTTGGCAGGAATAGGATCCTAAACAGACACAGTCAGGCACCAAAAGTAGGAGGCCATGGTCTGTTTTTAAGATAATCATCTATCATTCAGAAAATATTTATATTATTTTAAAGAGATTATCATAAGTGTGGAACAAATAATGGGAAAACAGAGGTTAGAAGCTGCTGAAATGCCCACGATACTCTTTGCAAAGAGTAGGCAGCCTCTCTTCTCTGTACAGGGATGAAGAGAAACTGCTTAGTTGAAGTCTCCAACCCCCACTTTTCTCTCTTGTGGTTTTTCTCCCCTCCCGTCCAACAAAACGGGAAAGGAGCTGCCTCTCAGCTATGATTTCACATCCATTCAAACCAATGTGCTACCTCCATTGGCAGTTTCAAGGCTTTTCGTCTACTGTTGTGGAAGGAAAGACTTTCTCCCTCATTGAGGGAAATTCAAACTCACTTCCTGGACTGGAGGAGGATACTGGATTTGATTTGGGGATGGAGGAGACATGTAGGAGTGATTTTTCTCTTTAGAATTTAAGCTATATTTAGGGATGAAATCTATCCTGATACTGATCTAATCTGAAATCTAACCTGCATTCGCAGATTGGGGCAGTGTGACCTGGAGAAATCTGCCTCATGACGCCCTCCAGTCCCTTCCTCACAGTGTCCTCCTCTGTCCCTTCCCCTGTACCATAGATGGCTCCGGCCTGCAGCTCTCTTCCTGACTGCTTCATTCTTGCTGAGGCCTATCAATGTTTTCCTCCCCCATCCCAACCTCTCCACCCAAAGAGGGAGAAATTACTCTAGGACCCCTTTGTGGCAGGGCTGCGAGGTGGTGGGCTGGCATGGAAAAGAAATGAAGGGACCCTTGTCTCAAGAGAAGCTCAAGTGCTGAGAAGTAAGACCCATTACTTGGGTGATCATCCAGTCTAAGATGTTGAAGATTATAAAACACAGAACGTGGCCTCCCGGTCCACACTGATTCTCTTGAGCTATAAAAAATGGTGGACAATGCTAATCAGGAAGATGTCTTAAGGGTTTTCTCTGGCTAGTAATCTCACTCATTCAACTGGGTTTCCTGATCTGGCGATCTCTCAGTGGCCAACAGTCCACTGAAGTCAGGTATGGAAGGACTCGTGCCTTTTCTTGAAGAGGAGACAAGGAGGAAAGACAGCCATAAGCTGGGGATAAGAGCCTGCACTTCAAATATTTCACACAAGGTACGCTCCTCATTCTTTCTGTACAGTAAAGGTCATTGTCTCTCCTCATTTTGGTGTTTCTCATTCTCACTTTTATTTTTCAACTTTTTTTTTTTCTCATTCTTGCAACAAACATTCATCAAGGCCCTTTTATGTGATAGGCTCTCTGCTAATTATTTCGAGGTCAAAGATGAAAGACGGGTTCCTGCCCTCAAAGGATTTTCAGTCTCGAGGAGGAAACCAACAATTAACTTTAAATAGGAAGTAAACAAATAATTGCAACACACGATCATTCCTTAACGTGTGCAGGGCCTGTGCAGCCATCTACATTTTCTTTCTTTTTTTATTTTCTACACTGATCTCCAATGAGCAAGGCCCACCCTGGTCTGCTAAGATTCTGCCGTCTTCGGCTTATATCTTGCAGAGAAGGGCATTCAACATCTATGTTCTTGATAGTGAAGATCTAGACCTTTATTTAAGGATAACTGATCCATCTATAGATTGCAAGGTCTTTGTGCAGGGGCTGTGTCTAATTGTCCATTTGTACAGCAGCCAATCCACTGGGAAAGTGCCTTAAGTGCCCAGAAAGTGTAGTGACACTCCCCTGCTGCCACCTGGTGCCGTATTTACACTAAGTTAGGCTTGGAATAGATAGTGCAACTGAAGTCCTTTACCACGCTCAGCTCTAAAACGAAATCCTGCTGTTCAACACACACGCAGGCACACATAAATCCACACTCACCACACACATACTCGTATGTATTAATACTTTCCCTCATGGCCTCCATCTCTGCTAGTCCAGTGCAGACATTTATTCAGGTTTTGTTTCTTTATGCCCAACCCAAGCTACCATGAGATCCCGAAATGAATCATACCTACAGGTTTTCTTGAGAACGGGGCAAAAGGGCTGTGATTGGAAAGACTTTTTCTTCTGGATGACAAAAGCACGTGCTGCAATGATGAACCCACCTGTGTAGAGCTAGAGTTCATGAAGGGAGCCAGGATCATTAGCTTCTCAGTTAACGATGAGAACTACTATGTGTCAGGCACAATTCCAGGCTCTGGGGAATCACCGGTGAACAAGAGAAATACATTCTCTGCCCTAGAGGAGGCAACCTTCTAGTGTGGAGACTCCTGTTAACACCTAAACAAAACAATAAAATCATTTCAGGTGCGAGCAAAGGCTAGAAAGTACATATAATATGGGGATGTGACAAAGGCACTGCTTCCTTTAGGGTGACCAGGGATGGCCCCTCAGAGTGGGGGAAGGGGGCGGGAAGAGAATTTCAGGCAGAAAGGACAGCACAGGCCCTGAGAGAAGACAGACTTTGGTGTCCTCAGAGACAGAGGGAAGGCCAGGGTGGCCAGAGTGGCGTGAGGGGCGCGTGGGGGAAGAGGAGGCCAGCGAGTGCGGCAGGGTTGGACCGGGCAGTGCCCGGCAGACCACCGTGGGCGTTTGGATTTGACTGTTTACACCAAGACAAAACCACGAGAGGGATTTAAGCAAGGTGGTTGACACAGTCTGCTCTGCTCTTCTGAATGACCACTGTGGAGGATGGACTACAGGGGCAGGAATGAACTTGAGACCGGCTAAGAGGCTGTGGCTGTAAGCGACGTGTAGAGAGGATGATGTGTTCCAACAGACGGCAGAGATGAACACGTGTCAGCTGTGAGGTATATTTTGCAGGCAGAGCCGAAGGGTTTATTAAAGACCACGATGTGGGGATGTGAGTGAAAGAAAGGGATCCAGCTGGGTTCCCAGTGCAACTAGGAGGGGAATGTATTTGGGACTGGAGAATCAATAGCTCTATTTGGCTGTGTGAGGTTTGAGACACCCGTTAGATCTCCAAGTGAAGTAGACAGGTAGACATTAAGATCGGATCTCAGGGAAGAGCCCAGGATGGAAATATGAGAGTCCTCGACATGTAGATGGCATGTAAAGCCGTATTTGTTCACCTTACTCTGCTTCATAGCTTCGGGCAGCATCTTTACCTAATACCCTCCATCCCAGCTCTCAGAAAAGCATGTTTCCATTGGCGCAAAAAAAAAAAATAGCCAAGTATAATAAAAGACTGGGTGGAATGGTAAAAATCGGCCATTCTAAAGAAGAAGCAACTTCAGGCACATGCATAAGATGTCAGATGGCAAGGGCTCTGCCACCAAACCCCTTATTTTATCAATGAAGAGCGTGGGTGCAGAGAAGTGCAATGACCATTGATGTCCCAAGGCTGGCACGTACACAGCAGAGCCAGAGCTTGAGCCCATGTGTGCTGGCCCCCAGCACAGTGTCCCCTCCGCACCCTCCGGCAGCCCCTTTCAGGTGGCCTGATCATCACTAGTGTCAGTGGCATTCAAACGAGGTCAGGTATGTGTATGTTCCACAAATGAATTTAAAATTAAATTTTTAATCCACATTGGAGGTTTTCAGTCTTTATCATTGAAGAGTGAGTGAGAGTTCTAGGTACAGCATAGAACAAACAGGACTAAGAGTTTTTAAAATAATAATCCCTCCGGAGAGAACCGGTCTGTGCATCTCTCTCTCCAGTGAACTTGGTCACCTGCGCAGGCCAAAAGGGCACCTAGCTCTCAAGTGCCCTGGGGAGTCTGCATCCACCCCTTGTGACTATGGCAACGGAAAGGTAAGGTACCATTTGTGTCCTGCAAAGCACCACTAGAGGGCTGCAGAGACTAGCAATGACAGGTAGAGAGGCCGGGGAGACCTGAATGGGAGAACCGGCCCCATCGCTTAGAAGCCCAAGGCTCCCTTTATTTAGGCTGAGGAAATTGGAGCTTCAGAAAGATGCAGTGGCGCTCCCAAGGCCACCCAGCTGGTTAATGGCAAAGTTACAGTTACATCGCAGGTCCTCTGATTCAAACTTGAATGCGATATAATGGCAAGCAGTGGGTTTTAGAGCCGAGAATCCCCTCTTTGGCAGTGTCTCATTTTGTGTAGTTGGTCAAAGGTCCTAACTTGTCTGAACCTCAGTGTTCTCATCCATTTGATGGGTGTTAGTGCCTCTGTCATACCATGTTATCGTGCTATACTAGGAACTTAGTATAGTTGAGAGGCCTGGCACTTAGTAACACTCATCAGGTGCCCAGGCCTTGGCCCCTTTCTGCTGAGGCCCTGTTTCCTCTCTGAGCTGGCATAGCCTCATGAAGCAACTTTCAGTAATGAACACAAATGACCCCGTCCGGGTACAACACTCTGCTGCAAGTACAGAAAGGGCACTATATATTTACATCACTTAAAAAAACATAAACAAACAAAACCATAGGAAATGTTTATATCTAATTCAACCAGGAGGCAGGGGAAAGAAAATGGCTTCTTTGCCACCGCCCTAGGATTTGGATGCCCAGGGTCTCTTCACCCTCAACCAGTGGATGTTTGCTGAGTATGTCGAAGGGACAAAGGAGGGTGCGGGGTAAGAGGGAGGACACACAGGAATCCTGCCCCCGGCAATAACCCCCGCTCTGCCCCAGGCACCCTGCCTTTAGCACTTTATTTCTCTTGTCTCATTTATTCTCACAAGGGTCCAGCCATCAGGCCTCATTAGCTTGACTTTTGACAGGAGGAAACTGAGACTCAGAGAACTTAAATACCTTGTCTTAGTACTCACAGCAAGTAAGTGGCCATGCTAGAGTGTCATCAGCTCTGCCTGTGCTTTCACTGGGCCCCCGCCTCTGTTTTCTTTGAGGTGCCTAGAGGTAAAAAAGTGAGAATGTGGGAAGTGCCATGAAAGGAAGGCTCCTGGCAGTTCTGAAGGGAGTGGCTGCTCCTGACTGAGGGGATCTGAAAGGGCTCCAGCAGGAAGCGCAAAGTGCGTGGTCGGAGGCAGAGAAAGAAAAAAGGAATTCCTGACGCGTCTCTCTGTGGTAAATCTGATGTATCAAAACATGGTGTATTTGGTGTATAAGAGAGAGGACCACACACACACACACACACACACACACACACACACACACACACACAGACACGCTTAGGCTGATTGAATTCCATAAAAGAATTCTTCCTGGAAGGAAGTGGGGTCAAAGGCTGAAGAGAAAAATCTAAAGTTGGAGTTTAACACCCGTGTGCCTCACCACCCACGTGCCTCACCACCAGCTCGCCCAGGAAATGCTTTGCATGTTGAATTGTTCCACGAATAATAATAATAGTAACAATAACGGTAATAGTAACCCTGAGGGGAGTCTCCTCAAAGGAAAGGCTCCAGGAACTTCCTACAGCATTTAACACAGCCTAGGGCTGCCCTGACCTAATTGGTGGGGGTAGATCAGAGGCCGGAGAAGCCCAGCTCCCTTCCGCCTCGCCAGGCCTGGCCAACCGCCACTTTAAGACACTCGCCTGGTGGCCATGTGCAGCGGCCCTAAGGCCCCCACACTGGCCTTCAGAGGCAAAGCCCACTGGCATGTGTGCCACAGCCAGCACCTCCTGAACATGACCTTCCAGATGCTCTTGCAAAGCAGTTCTCGAAATAGCCAGGCACCTGAGAATATCCCTCCCATCTAGAAACCACTCTCCTCCAAGGGGCAGGGAGAAGGCATAATTAGAATCGTTCATTCATCCAACAGAGCTGAGCCTCCAGTGAGGAGCCAAATGTGGTTCTCAGCCCTGGCTACACATTAGAATCACCTGGGAACTTTTAAAAATACCAGCGCTGGGGCTCCACCCAAAACCAATTAAATAAAAATATCTGGGAGTGGAGCCCAGGCCTTGGTATTCTTTAAAAGCTCTCTGGATGATTCTTATGTGGTTGAGAACCACTGAATTAGATATTCTATACAACAGAAAAACGGGATCACCAACCAGGCCTCGAGGATCTCCCAGTTCCACAGAGTCCCACAGTTTGCAATGTGTTTTTTCCTGCAGGTGACCTTGGTTGTCCTTCACAACCAGCCTGCGAGAGCATTGTGATCGCCCATTTTGCAGATGAGACAGCTGAGGCTCAGAGGGAGTAGATGGCTGCCCAGTGTCACACAGCAGGTTAGCAGCAGAGCCGGCACAGAAACCAGGTTTTCTGGTTCCAGGACTCCTGTCCTCCTGTCACAGAGGAACTGGACTTGCAAAGAAGTTCCGTGCACATCCTAACGTACCACGGCAGGAGTCGGAGCTGAAGGAACAAATGGGGGACAGTCCTAGACGGACCTAAGGAATGTCCACCAACCGATGTCCATCAGTGTTCCTGAAATGATGCCTATTTGATCAACTCCTTGTTTACTTCACTGTTTTCATGAAGGACTTTTCTAGGCAACAGGGCCTTGTGGCCAGAACAGTAAGTAGATACTTAAAATATCACCTTGCCAAGCTCAACAATTGGCCTTGGGATATGCTAACAACCTTTAAGAAGAATACAATTTATTGCACAAAATTCTTAGGCTGGGACTAGTAGTTAGTACCAGTGGGTTGGCTGATTTGCTGGCCATTCATTAACGGTCAGATGTTTGAGAGGCAGCCTGTGTTAACAGAAAGAAAGAGAGAGACAGGGGCAGCCTGTGGCTAAGAAGTGGGCCAAACTTTGAAATCGAATTCCCTCTCTGGGTGGCTGTTTAGCCTTACAAAACCTTTGCTTCTTTAGGTGACACCTACAGTTTTGCCTACTCAGGAGTGGGCTAGAACATTTCCCATGTGGCTGTTTTCCCAAGGGCTGGTCCTTCTGGAAGGAGAAATTACTCTTCATAACAAGATTCACTAGCCCCCTCCAGCAACTTTGGCCTGGCGTCAGTTCTGTCTGCTCTTCCAACCATTCCTCTCCCTCACTCCTGGCGTCTGTCACCAATAAAATGCAACCCTCTCATTTTGCAAATGAGGAGACTGAGGTCCAAAGAGAGAACTAACCAATGCCAAGTGGACAGTGGCCTTGCCAAGTAGAGCTAGGACCAGCCCAGACTCCTGGCCCCACCCCAGTGCTATCAGGACAGAAACAACCAGAACTGGAAAGCATTGGCCCGTGAACATCCCATTCCTCACGCTAACTAGAGCAAGTCAGCTATCATTCATTTTTATTTTTAATACAGTGTTACTCCAGACTCATCTCAGTGGCCCCTGGGCTTGGGTCCAGACCTGGGCAAAATCATGATGTAAGCAAAGCTAGTTTTATAACTATTCACCCCGTTCAGGCCAAGAAGAAAAAAACGGAGACATGCTTAGATATGCGACAGATATGCATTACTAACTCCGCAGTATATGCAAAATCCATATCCATTTATTAAAAGAGGACCCCCAGGAGAAGCATCCAAAAAAGAAGTCTCTGACAATAGCACATTTTGTCTGTGCTATCTGGAGTCAGCTGACTTTCTTGGCTCCTTCAATAACAGTAGTAACAACAAGGATAATAATTGACCTGCCATGTACTGAGCACCCACTATGTCCCAGGTGGTGTAAAGCACGCTTTATATATCATTTCATGCCCATGTGAAGCAGGTCTTATTTTCTAGGTAAACAAGTGAGGAAACTTAAAATTCAGAGTGGGTAATAACTCAGACAAGTTCACACAGTAAGTACCCAAGCCCGGGCCAAGGTCAAGTCTGCTCCGAAGACTGAGTCTTTATACCACACACACAAACTGCATGGATTCCTTCTCCTGGACTCAGGCCCTATATGAACAAACGTCTAGAAATTATGGACGTGACAGGGCCTGCACACCCATCCAACGCTGCACCAAGGAGAGAAGCACCAGCCCCCAGGGCTGAGCACCTCACAGTTCCTTTCTAACTGCCCCATCCTCCCCTCCATCCCACTCCACCTGCCAGGGACCATCCATCTCCTTGCTAGTCATCGACCCTGGAGGCTGGGAGGAAAACACGCAGTTTGAGCACAGCCTGGCCCGACCCTGGAATGGAGCCCAATGACTGTGACATTCATCAACTGGTTAATTTCAGAAAGGCACCCATTTGCACCAGCTGCTTAAAAAGCTCTCGGCCCTCAGGAGATGCTGAGCCAATCACAGGGCAAAGGCAGGGAGTTTTTCTGGGAACCATACTCAACCGAGTGTCTGTCTGCTGCTTGTTTGGTTGTATAATTTCAGTGAAGCTCAGGAAGATGGATAGTAGGCTTAAAATGATCTTATTTTCTTTAAATTATTGTGATATTTATGGCTCACATTTGTCCTTAATGCACATGTGCCCTATTAACTTCTGATGATGATGGTCATGATGAAAATGACTGCTGTTGCTCTTTACATGGTGAGAGATGCCTGACTGTTTCTAACAGATTCTCTCCAGGTGGCGAAATTGTGTATGTGCGTTTGGAGAGAGGGCACAGGGACAGTCACCACAGGTCCAGGGTCTGTGTCTGAACTCTTGTCAGTTCAGGTTCGAGCCTCAAGTGAGAAATTCCTTTCAGGAACGATTGGAAAACCAAAATGCAAACACATTCACATACAGAAGGAACGATCCCTCACCATTTCCAAGAAATGTCAGGTCCCCTCAAGAGACCAAACACTTTGTGACCACAGGTTTGGAATAAAAGACATGAGATGTTCTCCAGGGACCATTCCACTGGCCTAGGGTGAGGCTGGGGACCAGCTAATTAGCTTGATAAGCTAATACTTACCAAGGCCCCTCAATGTGCCAGACACTGGACAGGAACGATCTCAGTCTTTGCAAGACCTCAGTTATCACCAGTACCAGTTATCACCAGTACAGTTCTGCTGTACTGGTGGTAAAGCAGAAGCTTAGAGGGAGGTCAAGTCCACGTGCATTTAACTGCAAAGCTGATGCAAAGCTCTCAAACACCACTTTGTCCTGTCTTTCTAGGGTTAGGGCAAAAGAGCCAGCGTTATCTGTCCATACTCACACCTTCTCCCCTCTCTAGCACTGGAGATTGATTTTTGCTTACATGTTCCTTTTTATGGTCTCTGTGTAAGCCACCTATCTGACTGCATTTGACATTTTATGTTTTTGTTTTACACTCGATGTAAGTTAGAAAAAGAATTAAAAGGACAGATATATATATATATATATTAGAAAGAACTTGGGGGTGATGGTAGAAGGGTGGAGAGGGGAGAACAGAAATATGCAGATGCTGCATTGATTCATTTATTCAACACAAATCTGTGCTAAATACCTACTGTGTGCAGCTACTGAGCGCTTAGAGCTGACAAGAAAAAGATGAACAGGACTAGGCTACGCCCTCAAGCGTCACACAGAGGGGAGCAGTGGGCGTGGGAAACAGTGATGATTCAAGGTTCAGCGTACTTGGAAGCAAAGGAAAATGCTCTATCTGACCTTGCCAAAGTCTGCGGAGCGAAGGGGGGGACTGGCCAACGGTGCTTTTTAAATGAGGCACGATAACTGCTATCGGCTCGTTCACAGCAGCATAAGATCAATCGAGGAAGTTCATCTTTTTAATCCATGTTTAGTACAAACTCTTAATGTGACAAGTATTGAGAACTATTGACTTATGAATGAACAATGAAATGTGCAGACGTGGCATTTAAAAAAGTAAATTGACCTTATTAATTTAGGCACCAATCTAAGGATTCATTTAGTCCTCACTCGAACCCCAAGAGGTCAATGTTAATACCATTCCCATTTCACAGACTAAAAACTGAGTCACACACGCTGATACAGATGGCCCCGTAATCCTTATTGTCTGTGATGTACCTAAAGTTAGAGCAAGGAGTAGAGGGAAGAGGACGGGTTTGAGTTAGAACAAGACTCTGTCACACATGAGCTCTGTCGACTTGGGTCTTCATAGGTAAAGTGAAAGTGTTGGTAGATAATTTTTCAGATCCTTTCACTGTCAAGCCCTGAAAATACTTCTTCACTTTTTTTCCTGTGGAATAAAGCAAGGCAGGGTGAGAGATGGGAAATGGAGGACAGCAGACTAAGGCCACTAGGGCTTTGGAAGCTGCCACTGTTGATACCAACCAACTGTGTTGCACCCAGGAGGTAACCAAGACATACTTGTTGAACAAACTGAACGTATGAAGAAAATAACTTGTAGAGGAAATGTAAAATGCTCACTCAGAGGTGGAAAAAGATGGGTGCCATAAGGTATAGCACAAAAGAAAGTAAAAGCAAAGTTCATGACCCATCGCCAGTGGGTATGCTGAGGAGGAAGCATGACATACAGATAAGCATACTGAGGTTTCGTGGTGGGGTGATCAGGAGAACCATTTCTGCAAGTTCAAATCCAGGCTCTGCCGCTCTGTGGTGTGACCTTGGGCAAGTCCCGCAACTTCTCTGTGCCTCCTTTTTCTTGTCTGTAATTTGGGGATAATATTAGCTCCTTCCTCATAGGGTTGTTGAAAGATAACGTGAGATAGAATTGCCCTGGTCCATGGAAAGTGCTCTATCAATGTGGCTGTTGTTTTTAATATTAATCCTACATTGGCCTGAGTGAGACAGACAAGTAACGCTCTTTTCATCTTGTCCCACCTGATTATCCCTTGACAGAAGTGATGTCAGTGGCAAAGGGGTGATGTAAACGGGCGATTAGTAAGCTCCCTGGCAAACACAAAAGGAACTGAGGCGAGCACTTATGGGGAAGAAAAGGTCAAGGCCTTAGTCATTACATGTATACGTACGTGCAAACAGGGGCTCCGGAAGAGATGCCAACAAACGGTCCCTCTCCGTGTCCTGTGAGGGCACAGCCAGAGGAAACGAGCTTGCTTCATATAGGAGAAAAGAATTTCCTGAGAAGGCATGAGGTAGAGGTTCTCAGGGAGGAGGTCACGTGCCTGTTTCCTGCTTTTTTGAGCTTTAAAATGTCAATAAATTCTTATCCTGCTGAAGTAGTCTTCACCAAGGCCCTGGGGTCACTAGAAGAGGACTCATTCCAAGTCTCATGCCTAAAAACCCCGTGTCTTTCCCATTCTTGTGCTTGCTTTGGTGCTATTTTTTTCACATTCAGCCACCACGTGCTGAACACCTACTGTGTGCCAAGCACCCTTCGAGGCCCCACACTTCATTTATATTCTAGGCTTTTTCTCCCTGTTGGGCTTTGCTGAAGAACCACCATCGTGCACATGGGCGTGTAATTCCCATCCAACCTCGTTCTCGTGCATTCTCCAGGAGCTTAGTTTTGACACACGGACACATATTCAAGTCAGCCATGAGGATTCTCTCCTTTCCTCCCTGGTGGCGTTCCCCTGAGGACCGGTGGGCAGAGGCGGGGTGATGCTGGTTTTGCCCTTGGAGGCCCTCAGGGTCTGGGTCCCCACGGGCCCCTGACAACTGGGGCCCCAAATGTCACTAGCGTGAGGTGCTGACTTCTCTCGATTTCTTGGGTGCTGAGTAATGGGGGTAAATCAAAGAGAAGAATTGCATAAATGGACCACTTTAACAAGTGATCATATTCACACATAGGAAACACAAAAGCAAATCCCAGCAACAGGGACACGCAACGCTAATGAGACCGGAAAGCTGTTTCAGTTTCTGGACTCTGCTCACTCGTGTTTTGAAAGGGTGAAGCAACTCAGCTGCAGGAATGTCCTGGGGGAGAAAATTCCACCAGGACGGGCTATTATCAAGCTGTCATGGAGGAGGTGGGGAAAGGCTGCCGTAGAGAATCTGATTCGTAGGCTGCTCTCAGAAGGAGCCAATGCTAGGTCTGATCAGAGCTCATCCTCCTAATACTGCCTGATTGTTGAAAAATAAATGCCCAGGGTTACATTGCCTCTTGCAGCCCCTCTGGGGCAGAGGCTGGGCAGGGGAGCAGTGTGTAATCTGATCCCACCACCTGCTGGCTGGCTGGGGAGCAGTAGGGAGGAAGGCGGGTGGTCAAGGATCCTTGTTGAGGCTTTGCTTCCTCCTCCTCCTCCCTTCCTCATCCTCCCACAGAATTGCTTATTCCTCAGGCAAAACCCTGATTCTCAGTGCCAAGTTCTCCATGCATAAAAGAGGGATGAGAACATTTGTTATCCACTTTTCCGGTGTCTTATCAGGCTTCACAGTCTAATATTTATAAAGCAGTTTGAACTTCTTCAGCAAAAGGTGACCATCTGTAATCACCTTGAACTGTCATTGAAAGCTGATATTTATGGAGCACCGTCTTTGGACAAGACTGGGTGCTGGATATTATATATATATATACCGGGGGTACCAAAAAATGTAGACAAGTGGACACTTTGGTCAGCGTTGCTCAAGCAGTAGTTTGTCGTAATCAGAAATGTCTGGATGCTGATTGGGAACCCCCTTTGAGCACCTCTTGTAAATGCAGAAGTCAAACGTGACTCGTTATCAATATACTCGTACAATGAGTATTACAATTTTAATAGTTTTCCTTTCTAAAGTGTGTATACATTTTTTGGGTACCCTCTGCATATATTGTCTCATTCAGGCCTCACGAGAACAGCCCGGTAAACAGGTATTATTATCCCTGTCTTTCTGGCAAAGGAAAGGAAGCCCAGACAAGTTAAGAAAACTTGTCTAAATGTATACAGGTGCAAAGAGTCAGGATTGGTTCAAAGAGGAGGGATTGAGTCTGACTCCAAAGTTTTCCCGGTGCGTGTGTGGCTCCGCCTTTTTCATGTACTTTGAATTGTGTCTTCTAGGATTTTCTGTTCCGTTATCCAACGAGTATCCACTTCTTCCAGGTATTCTTTGTGTGTGTGTGTTTTTAGGTCTCATCTTCTCTATACGGTGAGTGTTTCTCTCTCTCTCTCTCTCTCTCTCTCTCTCTCTCTCTCTCTCTCTCTCTCTCTCACACACACACACACACACACACACACACACACACAACAAGGGGAGAACAGTACTCTCACCCTATTGCCAGGTTATGGGGCAGCCAGGAGTTCTGGGCTCTGCCCCACACACACTTCTTTTCCCTGCTCTGCTCTGGCCAGCCCCATTCTCATCACACAATCCCCAGACACCTCAGTCGCTGAGCCCTGCTGACCACAGGAAGCCAGCCGTTGGGATCACACCTCCTCTGGTGAGCCTTCGGTGGCGAGGTGAAAAAGTCTGTCCAGCGCTTGTATGCTACACTTCATTTGACAATAAAGCATATGTTGCTTTGTGACAGCTCTTCTAGTGTTGCCTCTAACAACTGTTTAGCCCTTAAATCTTTCATGTGTTTATGTCTTGTTCCTAGAAACAGGAATCATGTCTTATGTCTTTGTTTCATCAACAGTTCCCACATGCTTGACACATGATCGGCATTCAATAAATATTTGTTGGTTTTATATCCAACTTCCTCCCGCTCCTGGGAATGGTCTGCCTAATGACTCCTCTTAACACATTCTGTCCCCTCCCCGATCCTTACTTATTTGTTCATTCCTTCCCCTCTCTGTTAACTCAGCACAAGGCGTGGAGTCATGTTTCCTTGCTAAGTCACCTTCTTTGGGTCCTACAGGTGGAAAGCAAACCAATTTAGAGTCTCACGAGCTAAGTTTTGGTCACTCTATGACAGCAGGGTTTGCTGGCCACATGACTTTGGCTACACCGCCAGACTTGTCTGAGCACCCATTTCTCCCACAATTATTGTCTCCAGGTCTTTCCCCTCTTGGACCACACTGCTGAAACATATTTTGCGAAGGTCATCAATATTCTACCTCAACTAAATCCAAAGGCTGACTCTTTTCAGCCTTTTTTATTTTGACCTCTCAGCACATTTGTCCTTATTGACTAGTTTTCCCTAAATACTCTTCCCTCAGCTTTCATGACATCACCTTTGTCTGATACTCTTCTGACTTCTCTAGCCGCTGTTTCCTCTCATTATTTTTATTCTTATTAAAATAATTAACATAATAGCTAGCATTGACTGATGCTTACTGTATGCCCGGATTATGCTAAACTTTCTAGATACTGTTCTATACAGAAGGTACTATTATTGCTCTATTGAAGAGAAAGAGACCAAGGTCAGAGAGGGGTCACAACCTGCCCATAGATATATGGCCAGAGTTGTCTGATTCCGCAGCATATTTTCTCAGCAGAAACAATATGCTTCTCAATGTCCTTTATAGGGTCTATTCCTCTGCTCCTCCCTTTACTTCTGGCATTCCTTGGAGCTCTATCTGAGGCCTGTTTCTCCTCTCTCTCTCTACTCTCCCTGGGCAATCTCACCCACTTCTTTGTTTTTAATAACCGTCCACGTGGAAATACTTTCACGTGGCTGCCTTCGGTCCATGCTCCTCTCCTGAGCGCCAGACCTTTTCTCCAACTGCCCATGGGACAGCAACACCATGATGTCGCAAGCATGACATGTCATCTCTTCTTCAAAACCTGTTCTTCCTCTCAGACTCCCTATCTCAGTAAAATCACATGACTGTCCACCAACGGTCCAAGTCAGAAAACTCAGTGTCATCTTTCCCACCTCTCATTCATCCTCCTCAACACGGTTTCGAGGCCCTTTAAGACTTGGTTCTTGCCTCTCTTTCCAGCCTCATTTCTTCTCATTCGGCCCCGACATCCTTCACCTCGCTGTAATCACCCCATTGCAATTCCTAGAATGAGCCAAGCTCATTTGCTTTCTCTGTCTTTCCTGTCTCTGCACCTTCTCTCCATTGTACCTCTACCTGTTACGTATTCCAGTCCCGGTTCCTCACCTAGCTCAGCCTTACTTACCTCCCGTGGACTTCTCATCTTACATGTCACTTCTTTTGTAAACACTTTTCTAGACCAGATTAAATCTTCCTGCTGGAACCCTTATTTCCCCCACTTCTAATGAATCTCACTTCATTGCAATTACTTTGCCACTGTTGATGTAGTCTTTTCTGTTGTAGTATCTTGAGGGTCTAGCATAGTGTCTTGCGCATAAAAAGCTCTCAAAATATATTGAATGAATGAATGAGCTGCAAAATAGTGTTAACTATAACTACTCAGGTATATTGGGTAATTGTGGAAATTACGTGAGGTAGTAGCATTGGTGATTGTACTTTGTAAAATTGTAGAACAAACCCGCGCAACACAGCACAATAAAACATTATACATGGTTCATCTCTCCTACTTTTCCAGATTCCTTGTCCTCTTTCTGGACCCACCATCTTTTCAACAGTCAAGAGAGCATGAGGATCAAAGTCCCATCAGGGACTCCAGCTGACATTTGCCCCATGTTCTCTCACGTGGAGGCTCTTTTCTGATCCAGGAGCTGCTCAGGTTGTCTTCCATTTCATCTCTGTCGGTTCAACCCCCAACTTAGCTCAATCAGCAGATGCTGCCGAAGGCTTATACTCACCCCGTCGTACCTACAGCTCAATTCTGGTCCAGTCCAGTTCAATTCTTTAAGCTGATTCTCCCCACACTAATCTTAGTGACCGTCTTTGCACTAATGATTGACATCTTGGTTTCCAAACACTCTGAAGGTCCCTCTTGCTTTAACTCTCTCCAGAAACGTTGGGAGAGGGCATATGCTGACCTAACGTTCTCTAGGCCTTGGAGAAGTTGACTTGGAGAGGAATAGAATACTGAAAGAGTTTTAAAGCAAACTTTCAACCAATGGATTACAGGGAAGAAAGGTTGAAATGGATATGAGAAAAGGGGGACAGAGAGAAACAAGGAAGTACCTGTGAGGGCAAATGAGTCGTTGGGTGAGAAGGAGAGTGAATCAATCCTCCCTGGTCGTCCCCTGTTCCACTGACAATGGCCCATCTCACCACAGCAGGATAATGTCTCTGGCCAGCTCCACACAGAGCTGGGTGTCCCTTCTCATCTAGTGGTACCCCTGTACAAGACATACACTTGGTCTCTTACGATTTAATTTGGAGAGAAGGTTGCTTATTCAGAACCATTCCTGAGCTTAGAGGCCAAATTCAGGGATAATCTCAAGTGATTTTTTTTTTTTTATCACCACCAGGATTATGTTGTGGGAAAGTCAATCACAGTATCAGCTGGTGGTTTCAAATTATAAAATCAACCACAATCACAACAGCAAAACTTCACGTAAGGAGAAGATGTAGAAGTGCCCTCCTCTCCACTCCAATACCCCCTCCTTCTTAGACTAACACCCTTGGTGACTTCCGGAAAACTGTCTTGGGATGTTCGTTAACCTGATGTTATAACATAGATAAACATATGCTGAGAGAGCAGTTAACGTGATCTGCCCTGGACAATCCATACCAGGAATGGACAAGTTTTTAATGCCATAGAGGACTGGTCTCTGGAAGTCTGAACACTGGAAGCATCCAATCGCTGTGCATGTGCAAATTTTCCTTTTGGTTAAGTGTTAGGTGCATTTGGAATGAACATATTTAAACGCCACACAAAGTGCTGATGGGAGGCTCACGGGAGCACTCCCACCCCTTGTATTCTCCTGAATGTAGGTACCTTCCCTCGGTCTCTCTTTCCCCATTCTGCTCTCTCTCCCCTCGGCTTCCCTGTGCAGTCTTTCCACCACGCACCCCGCATCCTGGGCCCAGCAGCAGTACTGCTTGTATAACATTCAAGGTGCTAAGCTTACCTGCGCACCTTTCTCTGTTTTTACTGTGCAATTCTGGGAAGTGACAGAACTGTCATAATATGTATGCTTAAGTCTCTGAGTTTTCAATTCAACAGAGAAGAAAAGGAGGGGGGTGGGTTCATGAAGATGAGAAGGGTAGCAGACGCATTTTATAATTTTTCAAGATATTAGTCCTAGAGCCTCATTTCTTCCACCCCACCCCCCCAAAATCCCCGCATAACAACTAGACAGAATGACGAGCGGTGACACCTTGGAAGGCAGCCAGTCTAACAGTATTACAGAGATAATATAATTTTAGAACTGGAAGGAGCCTCAGACCTGATTCAGTCCAACGCTCTCATGTTAAGATAAGAACAGTGAGGCCCAGGGACGTGTTGTGACTTGTTCAAGGTCACATAGGGAATTTGGTCTAGAACCAGCCTTCTGGGCAGTCATAGCTGCACTACAGACTCAGGCAGGGCTCGAGTAGCCAAAGCAGGGTCAGTACAGAGGGCGGGAGGGGGACAATGGTAAAGGAAGTGAGAGTGCAGACTGCTGGAAAAAAAAAAGAAGCCAGGAAGTATCACAGAGGAAGATGCTTTAGAAGCACAATTTCAAAACGAATGGTCAAGCTTGAGACATCTGGGCATGAGAGGGACCAGATGGGCCTGGGATGGGCAGCAATCAGGCCCTGAGAAATTCACTGGGAGTCAAGGCAACCGGAAGAAGCTGAGTCAAAGAGGCTGATTTGCAAACAGCACAGGGCTCTGCATACAGAAGCTGCAGCTGCAAACTCAAGGACGGCATTGAGATTTATGGAGTGTGGATAGAACTTTTGGTCAGCATCAGTCACCTCCGCCAAGCCTGTGAATCACAGCCAAATCTAGATGAGTTGTATTATTGACCACGATAATAGGAGGATGAATGGTGGCTGTGATTGCCTGTACTGCAATCAACCTTTAAAACGGCTAGAAATTTTGATCTGGCCAACCCTTGGCTCAGATAACAACGTCCCAGAGACACAGTGATCACCATGAACAGAAGCAGCTTCAAAGACAGGGGCTGGGGTGCACAGCCCAGTGACAGGGGATCCCACATTTTCCTGGGTCATAGACCAGGTTAACACAGACTTTCGTTGGTGGGCTGGGGTGAAGAGAGCAAAGTGCTGGAGAATGGAGAGAACTGAACGGACTATTTTTGTCTCATAGATTCAGAAGCTACCGTGTTTCCCCCAAAATAAGACCTCACCGGAAAATAAGCCCTAGCATGGTTTTTCAGGATGACATCCCCTGAACGTAAGCCCTAATGCGTCTTTTGGAGCAAAAAGAAATATAAAAACCGGTCTTATTTTCAGGGAAACACAGTATCAGTGGGGTAGTCGCAAAACGTGGGTGCTACTGACACTGAAATGACAAACATCTAAACAATTCCATTGCCAGGATATTCAGGAGACTCTGTCACAAAGCTGAGCAAGTCACTTAACTTTGCTATGTGTCAGGCTGAATCCACACAATGCAAAAACATCTGGATGGAAATGAAATGCTTCTGTCAGTTGTCTGAGTGTTTTGTCTACCTGACAACAAACAGCTGGATTCTTATAAACATTTGGATGACGCACTGAATTTTTCATTTTTCATTCAGATCACAAAATCACAGACTCTCCAGCTTGGCAGGCACTTAAAGGTCATCTAATCCCTGATATTTGGCATAGCCTCAAATGACCTGTTTTGTATTATTGTGCAAATCAAAGACTGAGATATGGGTATGTGTTATGTCTAATTATACATATTGTATCTTCTTTAAACACATGTTTATTTTAACATTTTGTTCTCCTTGGCTGTTTAATTGAATTGTAAATGAATCATTTACAAGGTAAACTAGATTATTATACGTATGAAAATACAATGAAATCCTGTAATTAACCCAGCCTGGCTTTAAAAAAAAAAAATGCTGCAGGTGTGTAAATGTGCATGACGCTTGGTGCTGCGCTCAGCCGAGCCAAGCGGCTGTGTGAGTTACCTTTGCGCCTGGAGCTACCTACCTGCTCACTTTTATAGGAAGGACGGTTTGCAGAGAAGCTTGCTTCACCTCCTTTTTTCTTCCTTACTTCTGCCGGCCCTTCAAGGAGCGAACACCAGGAGAAGCAAAAGAAGGGCAAAGGACTGTGAAATTCATTAACTCTAGGGATCTCTTTCTGCATCTGAGTCTTTTGCATCCGAATAGCCATGGCTTCTTCCCACTCCATCCCCGCTCCATATTGAGAGAATTCCTCTAGACACATTCTCCCAAATACAACCTCACAGAGGAGATGAGCTACGGAAGCGTTCCCTCCAGTAGATGCAGCTTCTGATCCAGTGTAGGTGGTGTTTGATTTCCCTGACAATCTGCATGGAGCTTTTCATTTGTGACCAGTGGCCCTCTGAGCCACTGTCCTATTTATACTGGTAGCCTCCATAGAAATGGGTACAGCCTAATGAAGATATAGGAGCAAATGGGAAACATTTTCCAAAACTAATCGCCGTCACGTGTGCACTGAGTTAAAAAGACAGTCTGGGGGAGAAAAAAGGAAGTTAGAAGGTCCAGGAAAAGGAAGGAATGAGATGGTGAGTCAATGAGGCAGGGAGATCTAGGAAGATTGTTCTGGATGGTAGGAGATGGAAACAAGGAAGTGCTTATATTTGCAATGATGAGTGATTATAACAGGATGGAGGGAGGTGGCAGTAAATCAATCAGCCAGCCAGGCAGCCAGCAGCATTTGCTGGGTGCCCCACTGTGCACAGGCCACTCTCGGTACTAATAACCGCCGAGAATTAGCCAGGCTGTAAAAGACCTTCCAAGATGAACTTGAAAACTAGTGGAAGAAGCCACCACAGAAGAACAACGCCTCTGTGAACTTAAGAGAAAGCCGAACGGGACTGAATAATGAACACACAGCTATAACCTAAGCAGGCAGCAATACAACCCCACGCACAAAAAATAACTCAAGCAATCTAGAGAGTATAGGTTTAATACATATGTATGTCAGCGTTAACATTTATTGAGTGCTTACTCCGTGGCAGATAAAGTATTAAGCACTTTATACACATTACATCTTATACATGGGAAATACGGACAAGCCTAGGAACTCTAAACACCAAGTAATATGCCCGTTCATTTTGGTATGAAATGAAATAAATGAAAGCATATGGAGTAGAGATGTAAGAACATACCTCAGCATCCAAGGGTCTGACATAAATAGTTGTGACTGTTCATGAGCGGTCCTTAAGGCGTAGGACACAGATGGATGTGGAATTTTCTGAGCTATGAGAATGACTTATGGTGAGCAAGGCCTCTCTCTTAGCTCTGGGAAGAAAATTGTTCGCTGTCCACTGTCTACCTCTCAATACAACTTCATTGTTCTATGTGGTTCGGTGAGTTTACCGTTGTTTTGAAATGATGCTTTACTGCATTTTATGGGGGTGGGGGTTATCAACTATTGTCTTGACTGAGAGTTTGATGTCTTGCCAGGATCTTAAGAAGTATACTTCACAAAAGCAAAGTTCTCCTGAATTTAGAGAGATGCCGAAGTACCCCGTTGGGTATGGGTAATTGCTCTGATGTGTCTCTTTAATCCAGATCTAGGGGAGGCCAGCACGAGTCAGAGGGTTCTGTATCTGCAGTTATATTAGAGCTGCTGCTGTGACAGCTTTGCCCTTAAGTCTCCGGCGGAGTAACATCTCACTATTACAGGGGGTTTGGGAATGGAGAATTGTAAAATGTGTTTTGGGTGGGCCAATCTTTTCTTCAAAGATCAGCTGGCCTCGCCCTCCATCCCCCGCTGTGCTGAGAGAGAAGAGGCCCAGGGCTGTTCCTTGAACAAGGATGGCTGGTTCTCCACCACAAGAGCCTGTTCTCTGCCCTCTGACCCGGATGCCTGGTCAATTCCTGATCCAGTATCCCCAGTCATGAGCCACGTTCTGCAGCAACTGAAATGATGATCAAACAAGGCCATCAGGTTCTCTCAGGAAGTAGAACTGGGAAACTCCAAAAAGGAAGCAATTGGAGCTATGAGAAGCATCAAGAGGATGAACATAGAAGAAGAACGCAGCCTGAGGATAGCCTGGTCACGCTGGTGGTTACAGAGGTGAAGGACCACCTCTGGGGTTGGATCCGCCCAATGCCCACGTGACATTTCCCTCACTGTGAGGCCACTGCTGCCAGATGCTCCTGTGAGATCACTCTCCCGTTGCCACGGATGTGCCTCAGTAAGCCCCCTCTGACTGAGGTAGCCCAAGGGAGTGTGCTTCCTGGAAAACAAAAAACCCCGGGACCGTCCGAGCTCATTAGGGATCATCGAGTCAGTGCTACATGCACAGTGTGGTCCAAGGACCAGCGGAACCCGCCTCGCTTTCAGCGTGTGGGAACTAAGAACAGAAACTGAGAGTAAGCGTTTGAAAACTTCAGTGGGAATTTGACCTGGCCCCAACATAAAATTTTATGTCTGTTGAAATCTAACCATAAAAAATGTGAACTTGTGTGTTGTAAGTCTGTGGGAATTTTTCCGCTTTATTTTTCTAGTAATTAATGTTTATTGTATTTCACAAAAGTATCAGTAGATGAAGGGTTGAAGTTATAAAAAAAGTTAAAAATTGGTCCTCCACAACAGATAGTTTGAGGAGCACGGATTTAGTCCCGTTTTCAAACTGAACCCTTGATCTATGAGTAGGCGGTAACCCATTAATGAGGTATGAAATTAATTTGTGTGGATACCAGCATTAACACGAGACTAGAACAGGAAATATCAAGGTGCATTGTATATAATAAGGGTAAGTGGTATTTTGTGAATACCAGCTGGTATTAAAAAGTATATGTAAACACACACACAAACACACACGTGTGTATTTTTGTGTGTACTCGTATGTACAACACAGGAAAAGGAACCTCAAGTTTGTAAAATTTGCCTCCGCTTTTCTCACAGGTATAGCGGAAAACTTGTGTATCACTGGAAAACTCTGTGTTGCCTATAGTACACCTTTTTGTGTTATTGGATTTTGATTCTACGGGAGCTATTTTAGAACTCTGTAAAATGTTAGATAAGTGATATCATTGCAAAATATTTCTTGTCTATAGACATGCAAATTCTCTCCCTTCTGGTAGAGTTTTGATTGACTGCCCCACCCCCATCCAAGAAGCCAGTTTGGCCTCTTTCTGGACACTCATTTCAATATTCCTGATCTAGAAATGGGTCTGTTCTCTTTTGGATTCGGTTTTGAATCAGTTATAACATCTGCCTAGTTCCCTCACTGATTGAATTAAATAAGATCTGTAACGTGTGTTCATTTTAAATCTGAGAGTCTTGATTTTACCTTTCCTTGAGAATTTGAACTGATGGCATAGTAGGGCTATCATGTCACCATCCGGTTGTTGTGTTGGTTTAATCTTAGGTTAATGCTGGTGAAATGGGACCCCTTGACAGGAAGCCAAGCCTGAGTCCCCAGCAAGGCTAAGGGGCTTCGTCCTGGGTGAACATGGCTGCTGCCATGACAGGAATTGAAAGGGATTTCGTTTGTGAAAGTTCTTTCATTATGAAAGACCACATGCTGTCAGTGATTTTGATTGCTGCTCCTAAGTGTCTCCCATACCTTATTCTCATGATATTTTAAAGTACAGTCAGCTCTCACTTAATGTCATGGATAATGAATAAGTTCTGCAACTTCAAGTGAAACAACATATAAGGAAACCAGTTTTACCATAGGCTGATTAATATAAACAAGAGTTAGGTTCCTACCGCATCTCATCAATGTGATAACGAAACGATGAACGTGGACCAGGCACTTAGAAATATAAGATCTCAGGTACCGCAAGAAAGAACACAGGCCTGAGAATCAAAAAAAACCTCTAGATTCTAGGCCCAGCTTGATCACTCATTAGCTGTGTGATCTTAAACAAGTTACTTAACCTCTCTGGGTATCAATCCTTATCTGTACATTGTCCTGAGTCAACAGCTTGCATTCTTTTGGTACAACAGTTTTTTCAAAAGACAGCTTACACCCAGCCCCAGTTTGTGAAACAATGTCAGACATTCTGTTCAGCAGGGTGTCTGCTTGATATTCGCACCCCACACTACTGTAGCCTCTGCTTCCAGCAGTGCCTCAGAACTCAGGATCCCTTGATGTCACAGACTGAGAGGCGTGGCACTCAAGAGCACTAGAGCTTTTCCTAATGCTATGGTGTCCCAATCAATGACTTCATCTCTGAGTTAAGAGTATTAAAAAACTCTTTGCAAGCTGTTCCACCTTTTCCTTCCTTCCTCCACCTCAACCCCCTTGAATCCCCAATTTTTGTTTTGACCTTTGGAGGATGGAGGTTCCACCTTTGGAGGATTGATGTCCCATCCTCAGTTCCTTCAACCCCTGGGATCCACCGCGTAGCTTCAGTTCAAAACAGCCATTGTTTTCTAGAAATCTGCTTTCCTCACCAGACCGTCAGTTTCCTGATCATGCAAGTCATGTCTTCTCACCTTAGTTCCGGGGCCCAGCACAGAACCTGCCCCCCTTCTGTGTTCTCAGTACACACATCCTGGCTTCTCTCTGCCACCCCACCAGTGGGTCTCCCCTCCGATCTCTCTCCTGAATTTCAGGATCACACATACAGCTACTCACCAGATAATTCCGCTGTGGGTATCTCAGGCTTTTCAAAAGCAACACGTCCAGAAACGGACATAGCTTCCATTCAGAATCCTCACTGCCTCTGGAAATTCCATCTCAATGGAGGGTACTGCAGTCTACCTGATGCCCCAAACAGAAATCCTCGACACCTCTCTTTACCTCATTCCCACGTGCAACCAGTCACCTGTCTCTTCAGTTCTACCTCCTGCGACTCTCGACTCCATCTACTTCTCTCCATTCCCACTGCTGTTGCCGTAGTTCAGTCCACTGGATAATATCGGATCATTTTGGTGGTGCTTTCAGGGTGCCAAGGGTTGTAAAAAAATAATAAAATCTTCTTCATACATTAGATTCTTCAGTGTTCATGCCTGTTCTTAGTATGGTTCGTCGTCCATTCTACAGTTGGAAACTGCAGCTTAGAGAGAATAACTTGCCTAGGTTGGGAGGTGTTGGAGCTGAAACTTAAGCCCCTGTCTTTCTAATGCTAACGCTCTAGTCCTTAATTATTATATGAAAACTGAAATATTGACTGGCATTGTGTCCCTACTGTCAGCCTTGTCCTTTTAAGTCCTTTCTCCATTCTACAGCCCAGGAATTTTTTTTTTATATAAATAGAAGTCTTATCATGTATCCTCCCCTTAAAACCCTTCATTGTTTTTCCTTTGTCCTGGATACAGTACAAACTTGTGAATAACTCACTAGGCCTTTCATAATCGAGACCATATGAACCTCTCAGGTCCCTTTTCTAGCCAGTGGCACCCTTGGCTGCCGTCATATGGAATCACTTGCGATTTTGAGCATGTACCTTGCAGTGTCGCCAATTCATGCCTCACCTCCTTTTTCTTCTGCCTGGCAAATTCTCTCCCACTCCCCTTTTCCCAGCCAACCCTCAGTCACACTCCAGTTCTCAGCTCAGAAACTTTCAGCTCTAAGAAGCTCTCTGACCACTCCTGACCCCAGAGCACCGTGTCATTTTCTGATGCCATCACTGTGACTCTACGATGGAAGTATACCTGTTTATTTGTCCTTATCCTTCATCACGACAAGTTCCCCGAGGGTGGATGGAGACTGCTTCTGATTTATTCAGTGCTGTACTTTGCCGTAAGTTGGATCCCTCAGAAATGGAGCCTAAAATGAAGAGTCTTAAGCAAGTGCTTTCTTGAGGGAGTACTTTCAGATAAAACCAGGGCAAGGGGAGGTCAGCTGGGGGTTCAGCTGAAGTCTAGCCTCAACCTGATCCCAGGGGGAGCTCTGGATCCTGATGACACTAGAGTTGCTAGAGGGGGTTGAGCCTTTACCACCCCCACCCCCAATAACTGGTCATTGGCTTCAGGCTGCCCCCAGAGTGTGTGTGTGTGTGTGTGTGTGTGTGTGTGTGTGTGTAGGGGGTTGGGTAGAAACTCCCAGGCATGGTGTGGGAGGCAGGGGACAATATTTCCCACCTGTGGGGCTCCAGAAAAGGGTACAGCTGTGAGTCCTTACTGGCTGGCACATGGGTACACACTCCAGGTAATGAGGACCGACGCCACAACACAGCAGTTAGAGCATATCCGTCCACATCACATTCAATAAATGTCAGAGGAGTAAATGACGTAAAGTCTTCATTCATCTCTCTATTTCTCGTGGGTTAATAATGTTTCTAGTTCTTGGCTTAATAATTTTTCTAGTGAATTAAATCTTCGAATCTTCCCATTCATCCAATCAGGGACACCCAGGTTGCCTTCATATCTTGGCTATTATAAAGAATGATGCAGTGAATGTATGGATGAGCACATCCCCTCAAAGTAGAGTTTTGGTTTTTTCCAGCTAACTACCCAGAAGTGGAATGACTGAATCCTTCTTTGTCTCTTATAGACTTTGTTTTAAAGTCTATTGTCTGGTATAAGCATCGTTACCCCAGTTTTTCTTGTTGTTTGTTTCCATTTTCATGAAATAACTGTTTCCATTCCTTTACTTTCTGTCTGTGTGAGTCTTTTGATCTGAAGTGAGTCTCTTGTAGGCAGCATATGTATGGATCTTGTGTTCTTATCCATTCAGCCCTTCTATGTCTTTTGATTGGAGCATTTAATCCATTTACATTGAAAGTAATTGTTGATAGATATGTAGTTATTGCCATTTTATTATTCATAATTTTGATCTTTTTCTTTTCATCTTAAAGAAATCCCTCTAAGATTCCTTGTAATACTGGTTTGGTGGTGATGAACTCCTTTAGCCTGTTCGTGTCTGGGAAGCTGTTTATCTGTCCTTCGATTTTAAATGATAACTTTGCTGGGTAGAGTAATGTTGGCTGTAGGTCCTTGCTTTTTGTCACTTGGAATATTTTCTGCCAATCCCTTCTGGCCTGCAAATTTCTGTTGAGAAATCATCTGAAAGTCTTATGAGAGCTCCCTTGTAGGTAACTAATTGCTTTGCTCTTGCTGCTTTTAAGATTCTTTTTGTCTTTAACCGTTGATATTTTAGTTATGGTGTGTCTTGGCGTGGGCCTCTTTGGGTTCATCTTGTTTGGGACTCTGTGCACTTCCTGGGCTTGAATATCTATTTTTATGTTTCCTATCTCTTTGTTGACGTTTTCCCTGAGATCACTGAACATTCTTATAACCAGTGTTTTGAACCCTGCATCAGGTAGGTTGCCTTTCTCTATTTAGTTTAGTTTTTTGTTTTTTTCCCTGGGGCTTTGTTCTATTCTTTTATTTGGGACATGTTTCTCTGTCTCCCCATTTTGGCTGCCGCCCTGTGTTTGTTTCTGAGTATTAGGTAGGGCTGCTATGCCTCCCAGTCTTAGTAGAGAGGCCTTATGTAGTAGGTGCTCTGTGGGGCCCAGTGGCCCAGTCTCCCTGGTCACTAGAATCGGGTACTACAGGTGTGTCCCTTGTGTGGGTTGTAATATATCCTCCTGTTATAATTGAGCCTGGTTGCTGTTTGCATGTCAGTGGAAGGGACTGACCCTCGTGTTCATTGCTTGTGAGGATTGGCTGTGACTACAGTGGAGGAGCCGCTGTGCAGGGGCTGACCCTATGGAGCAGGATTCGCTTTAACAGGGCTCTGGTGCCTGCCCAGTATGTCCTTTGGGCGTGGCTTTCTTTGGGTGGCCAGGTGATGCTCCAGCTCAGTTCGAAGCTGGCCACTGGTTGTACCAGCCCCAGGACCTTTTGGGAGGGGACTCGTTGCAGGCCAAGTTCAGCCGCAGCCGGTGCCCTGCTTCGGGCCACCTGGTATGAGCAACCAAGCAATCTGCAGATGGTTGCTGCCCGCGCTGTACTTGAAGGTGCCTTGAGAGGCCAAGCTGTGAACCAAGGCCGGCTGCTGCTAATTCTGGGGTTAGGACTGCTCAGCCAGAGGTACGGGACATGCTGAAGCCACATGTTGAAGCCACATGAAGCTGCATGTTTGGTTTTGTGAACCTTCAAGAGACTTTAGAAAAGTCTGCAGCATGAGCCACGGCAGACGGTTTGTACAAAAAAAGCCACTGGAAGCAGCCTGGGTGTTCCCAAATGTTGGGTGGGATGTGGCCTCAGAATCACTAGGGTCAGGCAAATGAAAGGCATTAGCCAGTTAGATAGAGACTCAAATATGGCCGTCACCTGCGTCTGCAGGCTGGGAAGGGGGAGGGCTCAACAAAGAAGCAATGACTTCCGCCAGCTCCGCCATCCAGGAGAAAGCTGCCCCTGCAACCCTCACGCTGAAGCTAGAATATTCACTTCCTCATGGTATGTCCCTGGCACCTTTTGAGCTACTGCCCCAGCACTGGAGCTCAGAGTGAGTGAGACCATCAGTGAGTAAGTCTGGGCATGAATCGTTTAAAAGGAGCACCTGAAAAGGCAGCCACCCTCCATCTCACTCGCTACAATCTCAGCTGGTTTTCACAGTGAGAAATTATGGGGACTTCTCTCCCTGACACCGGAACCCTGGGCTGGGCAGGGGCTGGGACCTCTTGCTCCTCTGGGGTAGGGGGAGACCTCCATAGCTGAGATAGTCCTCCTGATTTTTAGTGGTCACATACAGGTGTGAAACCAGCCCATTCATTCAGCATGTCTGCTTCTCCTACTAATCTCAAGCCTTCTTCTGTATGTCTGTACTTATAGGGCTTTGGTTCAGCCAGACTTCAGGTGATTCTCAATGATGTCTGTTTTGTAATGTAGTATAATTTTGAGGTAGTCGTGAGAGTCACAGCGTTTACTCCACCATCTTCACCAGAAAATCCCCAATCTTAATTTTTTTTTTTTAAAGTTCTCCAATTGTTTTCAACCTTCCCTGAACTCTAACCAGGGTTCCCAAACTTGGGTAACACTGCTTTCTCACTTAATGTGTTTTGTTAAGTCCTAGCCAAACATTGCATGACTGTTCACATTTCTACAACTTCATTAGTTGCCAAAGGTCTGATTTGTCTCCAGTCAGAATGTGTACATCTTCTCAAGTAGAATTGGTGGAGAGAGGGTATCTGTCATACTGGCAATTGTGGGGAAATTTGATTTTAAACCATTTGTCTAGAACGATTTCTTCCAAATATCTATGTATCTATTTGGGGGTCAACCCCAATATATCTGTCAATGCTCCATAATTTGTATGCATGTTATCCAGGCTTGGGGGTTCTTACCTAGTAGTTGGCTGCTGCCCATTCAGATGGCCAAACATCAGCAGCCGCCCCCCTGGCTGTGAAGCTCAAAAGACCCCTGTGGAAGGAAGGAGAGTTGTTCCCACGAGAAAGTTCCCTCTTCAAGTGGATGGGGCCCTGACTTTGTTTCTCAAGGACATTTTCTCTTGGGAAGAAATTCAGCCCAGTCATACTCAGCCCAAAGTTAAGAGCCTTAAAGGTACAAACTGGGTCTTGTTCATTTTTACATGAAAACTAATAATACTTTACACTTAACTGTTTAAAAGTCCTTTCACATATGCTGTCTCATTTGATTCTCACAAAAATCCCGGTGAGTGAAGAATTATTGTTCCCATTTTACCCATGAGGAAATTGACACCTCTGGAAGTCCAACAACTCACCTAAGGTCACAGAACGATTAAGTGGCAGAGCCATGATTCAGACCCAGAATTTCTGACGCCAAATGTGATGGGCTTTTCAGAGCACCCTCCCGCATAACACAAGGTCTGGCATGCCATATGCCCTCATTAGCTGTTTGTTGAGTTGAATTACCTGTGGCTTCTATTATTCATGTCCAGTGCTCCCCTTCTTTAGTATAGATAACAAGGAGTATGTGATGGGTTAGTCCGTGTCAGCTAAAGCATTGTGCCATTGAGGTCAAGGTCATTGATTCAGTTATCAAAAGACCAGTTACCTTTGTCTCAAAACAGTAGCAATCTTACTTCCAGTGATACAGGCTGGCCTCATCAGCAAGGGACGAGCAAAAGAATTTGAGTAGAGCAGAGCAAATCAATCACTAATTCTAATTCTAGGCAGCATAGGGAAGAAAATCTTATTATTTTAATGTTTTCCCAGAAGGGATAGAAAATCAGTAGAGTTATCCAAAAGGCTCCGGGTCAGTATTCAGCGACTTGAGTGGCTCTAGCCCCAAAAGGCTTTATATGAAGGAGAGGATGAGCCAGGATGAAGTGAGAGCAAAGTCACAGGAAGAAAGGAGCAGCTAGGACATCCAGCCCAGCCCTTGTCAGCTCTTCAAAGAGAAGCTCACAGGGTATGTTTTCTGCTAGCGATAACTTGATTTCCTAAATGAGATCGGAATAGGAAAGTGTCATGGTTCCAGAGGCTGAATTTAGAATCCAGAACCCCAAACAAAACCTTCCCCCCAGTTCCCCTCTTCCATCCCTACAACGTAGCCGGTGGTGCCAACAAAGAGCCAACACTTTCACTCAGGTGCTTGAAAACTGCAGAGCTGTTATTGCTAATCATGTTTGTACCATTCAATTCAATGAACGCTGATTGACAGGCCTGTTTTACATCCAAGGCCCTAGGAGTGGGGTACACGGAGTCTCTGCCCTCAAGTTGTCGTCCAAGGAGCAAAACCATTGTAGTATATAACACAAATCAAACACCAAGTGCTAATTAGTGAATGCGCTCCAGGAGAGGAAGGGGGAAACTTGGCTATGACCAGATTTCTTTGGAAAATCTTCACGGGAGAGGACAGAACTGAATTTGAAGGATTGTTGAGATCTGAATCTGAAGGCAGAGGGGAGTAGGAAGAGAAGTCCTCTTCTGAATCCAGTGCCCCTCCTACATTCTCTGGACCCATTTGACCATTTCAGTCATCGCTGCAGGCAACCAGCTGCAGGCAAGTGACACCTGGCAGCATTGTAGCTTTGTGTGCACTGAGTAGCATGTATTTGCTGTTCCTGGCTACAGGAAACCTGCTCAGCCATTCTGATACCCATGCAAACCTGGAAGTATGCGAAAGTTAGCACCCAACAGACAACACTAGACCAACAGGAGCAGAAGCTGGCAAACTAATACTTGCCTCTTCCACCCTGTGGTCTGTCAAATCTGAGTGCATTACACGAGGGTTCTCCGGTGGGTCCTAAGTAAGACTGAGCTCTGGTTGCCTGCAGGGAGGATCAGATAAATACATTCATCACGGATTGGCTCTTCTTTCTGCCCTGTTTCAATCTTCGCATACTCCAAATCCCATAATCCTATTCCTCAGCAACCCTTCCCAAAATGATTCCCCTGCACACATGCCCTCGTCGCGGAGGAAATCTGGACTAAAGTGAAGAATGAGCTTGTTGCTTTTGCTCTACATCCCTGAAAAGTAGCTGTTCCAGAGACAGAGGAATTTGAAGATTTGTAAAATATGACACACGGAAGGCAGTGCCTCTCTGGCTGCTGGCAGACCCCCCTCTTGGGTTAGTCCTACAGGGACTTCACTTAGAGCCCTGAGGGTCTTCATAGATTCTCAGAGGCCTGAGTGATGGAGATACCACATCTGTGTGGTACAGGACACTTCCCTGAGGGCGACACAGCCCACCCTGTGCCTCCACTCCTCCCAGATCTCTGTGAAAGCTGAAATGGGTGTTCCTGGGCCCAAGGTTGTGGGGAGGGAGAAAGCTGAACCTAGTCTGCCTAAACCACCCTCGGTGGGACCCGTGTGCACACCTCCTAGGTCCCCAGATCTCAGGACTCGGGAAGAAAGGCTGGCATCTTCCCAGTACCCCCAGACCAACCCCAGATTGGCACTTGCTCAGGCTGCAGACAGCCAGGTCCCCAGCCCACTCGGCCCCACAGGGTCCCCACCAGAAAGCGTGCTTAGAAGGGCCATCAGACCACTCACTCTGATCTTGGCAACAGGCCTGATTCTTTCTGAATGTAGACCGTGTCGAGTTTTGTGCCTCGCAAGTGAAGCGTGAGGAGAGGATCACACAGGGATATGTGTTTGAGAAACGGATCCAGGCTGAATGGCTAGAGGAGCAGGGGTGACTTTGTGAAAAGGAAAGAAGTGCAGGGGTGTTCACTGTCCCCATGACACAGGCAGACTGACAGGCCAGAGGAGTGGCCATCGTGACAGAGGCTGAGGGGAGACAGGGCTTCCCCCTGGCAAGGACTGTGAAGGTCTTGAATGTGGTGGGGAGGTGGGTGGGGGTGGGAAGATTGTCAGGAAGACGGAGGAGAGGAGGATTGCTAACCAATGTTTCTGCTAATATTAAAAAGAGCTTGGATAGTTTAAGGATGAGTAAAGCCATGCCCCGAATCAGGGGTGGTGGTGGGCTTGGTCTCAGCCATCTCTCTGGCCCTGAGTGCCCCCGTCTGGGTTAATTTCTACCCCTGGGCACTGGAAGTTAGAGGGAAGTGATAAGGAAAAGGAGGAGGAAGAGAGGACAGTGGGAAAGGAAAGATGAAAATAATTGCAATGGGTATATTTCAGTGTCACCACAGGCTGCCCACCTCCAGGACCCTTACAAGGACTTCTGGGGCCTTTGATATGGAACGTGTTCAGGAAAGCAGTGAGGCCCCGGGTTAAGGACACTGGCCTTGGAGTCGGCCCCGAGGGTCCCAGCGCTGTTGCATACAGGCCGAACTCCCCTCACTCGACAAGGACTTTCCAGCCTCAGTTTCCCCATCTAGAATGGAAGCCCCATGAAAACAGGGACTTGGCCTTATTCACTGTAATATCCTTAGAGCCTCATAAGGCAACTGGCCATACGTATTTGCTGAATGAATAAATAAACCTCTAAAATGGGAATAATGTTAGCACTGCTCCATAGATAATAAAAACATAGTAATAAAGAACATGAACATTGAGTCCAGACTCCTGTGAACTGACGTCAGACTCAGCCACTTCCATCCCTCCCACCCCTGCAACTTCGGCAGGTTAGTGAATCTCTCTATGCTTCTCTGGACCTCAGTTTCCCCATCTGGAAAATGGGGATAATATCTGTACCTGTACCTCAACAAGGTGTGGTGCAGCCGAAAATGAATTAATACATATGTGAAATGTATAAAACAGTATCTGGCTATACATTTGTTAGTTATTGTTAGTGTTATAGGGGTTCATTGATAAAATCCAGAAAAACACTCAGCATTTTATGTTTTATTCTATTCAACTCGCTTAGGATGAAATATACCAGGTATTGTCCTTAAATATTTTAAAATATAGAAATACTTTAAGCAGTTATCTCATCACCGGCAACATTACAAACTCTCGCTAGATGTTAGCTATTATCATGGTTGTTATTGCTAAGAAAATCATTCTGTTGTCACCAGGCCTGCAGGCTGATGCTAAAGCCAAAGGTTCACCTTCAGGGTCAACTTAGAAAGGAACAGGCCAGGGCAGAAAGGATTCCCAGGAAGACCCCTATTGGCATTGGGATAAGACTGGTGGGAACTGAGCTGGTTTAATGTTTAACCTCAGCCTAGAGACACAGACTGAAACAAGAGCAGAACGAGAGAGAAATAGTGAGGAGAGGAAGCACGGACAGTGGGTAGAGCTCGTTTTCATACCACAGACCAATTTCTTCTTCTGTACAGTTTTCTTATTTCCACTACTAGTCAGAGGGGCTGCCTCACTTCCTCAAAAAGTATTTTCCAAACTGGTGCAATGTTTTTTGGAGGACCCTGCTCAGCATCCTGGGAAACAGAAAAGCAAGTGCTAGGCAGACTGGGCTCTGGGGCTTACAATCTCTTACGGAGAGAATACGTGAGATAACAAACCAAGATCACATATGAATGCATGCCACAGTGGACAAAACCGGGACCTGCTGCAGTCAGTGAAGACAAGGGATAGACCAGTTCATTTGTTCCTTCTCGCATCCACTTATTTACTGACTCATTGTACACATCCACTGAGCACCCCCTGTGCGGAAGACCATAAAGGATTTGGAGCTCAGGAAGCTACATGCCTGCCCTCGGGAAACTGTATTTTAATAAGGAACTGGTGGCGGTTTGTAGGAGAAAGGTTTCAATCTAAGGTAGAACAAGATCGTGCTTCGGAGGCTCGCTTGGTGTTAACACGACCAGAGACGTCTAGCTGAGTAGTCTCGGGGGCTTTCTGAGGATGGTGGGGCTTGCTTTGATTTGAAGCTTTGGTATAATCTAAACAGGTGGGGTGGGTGGACCAGCATCAAGCAGAAAGATGCTGGGAGGAAACTCACAGAAGCAGAGAGGAACATGACTTTTATTTCACTGATGACCTACCACATCATGCCAAATACACTTCCTTAGGTCCAGTTTTACACTAGGTGTGACACTCGTACAAGCTCTCTTAGGCTTTTCTGATACCTTAGGACACAGCCTGCAAACGGGTGGACACAGCCGCAGTTCAAGGCTACGGGGCTTGATGCTGAGAGACTGAGTGTGGTTCCTGGGGAAGCGGCTGGGTGGGGCCCCTCTTACTCACGGAGCAAGCTGCCTCTGGAATGAATGGCTCCCGGCAAAACAAACACTGAGTGCTATTTTCACTTTTCGCCTTTTTTTGGAAAAGTTGAAAGTTCTCGCGAGGGGGCCCAATAATAACTCTCCAAAAGCAGGGGATACCTGTATGTGCCTGAAAGGTGACTATGATCTAATTCCTTCCCTCAGACAGTTTGTAGTCGAATGGGGGAGGCAGACACATAAAGATAAATAGTATATTACAGTGTGAGAAGTATAACAATCAAGGTGTGTGTGAAGTAGCACACAGAAGGTATAAGTCTCCTGGGTAATGCAGTGGGGGCGTAGTGAGTGACAGGGGGTCCAAGAGACAGTAACACTCTTTAGGAAGCAGTGTAAAAGGGCAGATGAAGAGTGATGGGAACTAAGGTAGTTAGACAGGTGGAGACCAGATCGCGAAAGCACTTAGAAGGCAGTCTGCAGACTTTGGGCTTTATTCAGAGGACTGGGCCACGGGTGAAAGGTTTCAGGGGAAACGACCCACTACATTTGCGTTGGGAAAGAAAATGACAACAATGTCTTACATGATTTAGGGCTAACTGTGGTTTATAAACCCCCACCTCACAATAACCTTTATCATCTCCAGAGAGATGTACAAACTTGCCCAAGGTCACTCAAGCAGTAAGGAACAGAAAGAGGCTTTCCTGTTACCAAGGCTAAGCTTGTCACCTCTGCACTCTGCTCCTTCTCTGACTGCATCCGGAGTGGGAGGGATGCGGAGGGTTGGGGAGGGAATGGCAAGGGAACAGGCAGCGCCATAGTCAGAATAAAAGATAACGAGGCCAGGACGAAAGCGGTGGGGGTGGGCACGGAGAGAAGAGACAGAGTCCAAAAATATTTAGGGAATAGGCTCTATTGGGTGTCGTGATGGATGAGATGTGTAGATTGAAGGAGAGGGAGGACGCGAATGAACCCCGGGTTGCTACTCCATGACTGCGTTTCTTGTGGGGCCATCAGCGGTGAGGACGAGAGATGAAGGGGGTGGGTGTGGAGAGGACGAATTGAGGGAGCTGTGGACCATTGTGGTGGAGACCCTCCTGGGGGGTGGGACAGACCCAGCAGGCGCTCAGGAGCCAGGACTCGGACATCTGACGGATTGGCCCGGATGCATAGGGCTGCTTAGACTGTAGAGGGCCTAGCTGACAGGATAACTGGGGACTTGAGTTGGAAGAGAGGAAGGACTCACTGAGGTCCTTTGATGAGGGAAGCACATGGTCAGTAACGGCGTTTGAAACATCAAGCCTCAAACTAAAACATCCAAGAACTAAGGCAGGACTTTATTTCTGGCCCCCATTCTACTGTGTGGTGAAAAATCACACATCAGTGAGGAGTGGCCAGCACCCCCAGGCTCAGGGCAGAGACCCCCTTCTGTGGGGGTCTCTTAGCCAGCTTTGGGGACGCAGCTGGGCTGTTGTCACCCTGCATGCTGGGGTCCCTGACATATCTTCCTGTCGAGGTCTGCAGGCCTGCTGCTCGAGGGTCCCAGCCATTGGCTCCCTGTCAGGACTGCGACGTCTCCTGACAAGGAATCTGGAGGTGGTGAGAGGCCAGAGACGCCCCAGCTTGTCTTTTTGTTGTTGTTGTTGTTGTTGCTCATAGCACCTCGTGACTAAACGGTGAAGGAGGAAAGGCGATGTTGGGAGATGAAATGGAGTGGGAAATATTAATTAATATCTCGAAATATTATCCTGCCACATAATAAAAATCCTATGGTGGGGGGGACACCAGCTGCCCACATTGGGCGGGTCTAATGGAGTGAGGATGGGACAGAGGAACAGGGAGACCCATGAAGAGACCTCCACTGCCAGGGCTGTAGTGTTGTGTGTTTCATAAAGCCCTTTCACCTGTCTGACCCTCGGTGACTGTCCGGTGGTGTTTCTTATCCCCATTGTACACATACGGCAATTGAGGGGAATTAAACGAATGGGACAAAAATCACCTGGCTAGCAAACAGAGCTCAGGCTTACAACCTAGGTCTTCCGATGAAAACTTTTACGAGAAAAAGAATCCCTTGTGTATTCACCACCCACTGCAAATCCCACATGAAGTTGCCTCTCTGGGAATAAGGTGTTCTAAACATCAGAGCCTAAAGGTGCGTTTGGAGGCTGTATCTCGAGAGAAGATCCCACGGGGAAACAAGGCCGCGTGCCTGCAAGCATTCCCCTGGGCTTTGGAAGGGACTCCCCGCAGAGAGCGGCTCCCAGGCGCCCCACGTCTGCTTGCGCCGCCCGCCGTGTGAAGCCGGCTGTGACAACCACTCTCTAATTCCGGCTGAATGAAACCGCGGGCGCGCTGTCAGAATCTAAGCGGCAGGTGTAGCTCCCCGGACGCTTTGAATAGGAACTTGTTCAAATCATGCAGCCTCTCTAGGAACAGTCTTTCAAAGGAGTGGTGGATAATTTCTCATCTGTAGCAGGAGCGAGGGGGTGGGTTGGAGGAGGAAGGAGGAAGAACTGATGGGGGAGGCAGGGAAAGAGACACCATCCAGGATTCGAGCAGCGAAGATCAAAGGGGAGGGGTGATGCTCGCTCCTGGAGATGAGAGGGTGGGAGAGAATGCCTGTGAAGGGAAAGGAGAGAAAGGATGAGATGTGGTAGGTGGAGCCCGGTCTATGGAGAGAACCAGAAGACGTTTCGACTTTGCCCACAGGATCGCTGGGATTCAGGCTCTCTGGCCTGGCCCTCCTCCTTGGCAGGGACCCCCACTTCAGCCAGGCTACTGCTCCGGGTCCCCCACCCTCCCCCTCCTTGCTCCCCCACACCCCCCTCTCCCTCCACCCTTTCTAGGGTTTGTGCGTTGCAACCCCTATAGACTCACTCACCGGTTCACCCTTCCCGGAGCTCCCTCCACCCTCCACGCTCTCTCATTGCCCCATGAGGCGGATCTGAACCTCCAGCCCCACAGGTCCCCGTCGCCTGACACCACCGGTTCTCAAACTCTAGCCTGCATCAGAACCATCTGGAGGGCATGTGACACACAGATCGCGGGGACCACCAGTTTCTGATTCAGCAGGCCTGGGGTGGGGGCTGGGAACGCAATCGCTACCAAATTCCTGAGTGAGGCGGCTGCTATGGATCTATAGCATTCGTTCAGCCTTAATCACGTACTGCCTGGTCTTGGTACCTTCGTTGAGTGTGTATATCCTGCCTTCCTGGTGAAAGCGAATAAGTCCAAGGCAGTGTGTGGAAAGTACTTGCCTGTATGCCTCACAGTACCTCCTGCCATCCTCAGAGCAGATACCCGAACCCAATAGAATTGATTAATGCGAAGGGTTAGCATCGATTGTAGGTAAAATTATGAAATAGGCAGTTTGCCCGCGGGCACCTCCCACTTTCCTCAACCAATTTTTCTGCCACTCACTCTTCCTCCTCCAGGCTGCACCAGGCCCCCACCCCCCAAAAAAACACATGCTTGCCTGAAAACCTGGAGTTCTCTTCATCTATCCCTCGGAGTTGATAGGCAATTCTTAGAAGAAGTTCGGCTGAGAAGGACAGAAGTGAAACAAGGCAGTAGCTAGAGAGGGGTATGAGGTCCAGGAGGCTTTTTATTTTTATTATTTTAAAAGATGAGCGAGACTTGGGCTTATTTAAATACTGACGGAAAGAAGCCAGCCAAGGGGGAGGGGTCATGGTATGAAGTGAGAAGGCATAATGGATAAAGGGAGGTCTTCCAGAAGGAGGTGGGCGGGCTCCAGGGTCCTGGGAGAAGGACCAGCTTAGACAGGAGCAGGGACACCTCTCCCATTGTAAACGGAAAAAGGAAAGAATGGGTTTAGAGGTACAAACAATGAGGCTTTAGACTCTAGGTGACTCCTAACTTTAATATCTTATGATTCCATGAAATTAAATTGCCATGGAGTCAGTAGCTTACTGTGTCACCTCTCCTTGGCAAAGCTTTAACCCAAAGAAATGACTTGTTCATGAGAGACTCTCAGGCTATGGGAGGCCCACCAGTGACTTCCCCGTGACTTCAAACACCTCTTGTCCTGCTACACAAGGTAGGATTGGGAAAACAGGAGGAATATGTCCAACTGTGACAGTGTAAGGTCTAGAGCAAGGTCACAGAGCTAATAACTGAGTGCCAGCCCCAGATTTAGAAGCCTTCTTCACCGGACCTCAGCCGCCATCTGGTACACAAATTGACACCCATCTACACTCACTCATTCTCCCATCACCTAGAATTGCAAGGCAGTGGGGGAAGTGTTAAGAAGAGATTCTTCCTCACCCTTGGAATGGAGACTTGAGGTGCCATGCCCATCCCAGACCCACCCAGACCCAGCCCGTCTCTGCAGCTCTGAGAAACACAGGATGGTGATAAGAATAAGAACGGCAATAAAAACAAGTTATCAAACGCCTCTTCAATTCAATTAGCCTGCAAAGCACCTGGTACATTGTACCAGAACCTGGGTCATCGGAAGAGCTCAATAAATGTAAGGTGTCATCACCATGTTCCTCCTTCGTCTTCCTTATCATCTTCATTATCACCGTTGCCACTATGTGCTCAGGCCCTACGCTATGTACTCCTATATTTATTTATTTTTAAAGTATATGTTGTTCCTAATTTCCAAAGTAATAGGTGGTTAGTGTTAAAAAGTTCTAACAAGAAATGCATAACATAAGAATTGTTCAGTGTGGTGTGCTGGCAAGAGGGAAAACTCTGGATTCAGACGGCTTGTGTTTACATTATGACTCTACTAACCATGTGTTCTTGGACGGGCTACTGAGCTCTTCTGTGCTCGGTTTTATCTTTTGTGAAAGGAGGGCAATAATAGTTCTTATACTACAGGGCTCTTGGGACATATACATAAAGCAATGAGCACAGGGCTTGGCACACAGCAAGTGGTCAATATGAAGTGGTTATTATCAATATTATTATTGTTGCTGTTTTGTAAAGAAAGTTCTCCATAATTCACATCTCAGAAGTAACCAATATTCATAGCTCCTTGCGTATTTTCCAGGCTTTTTTCTGTCTATATCTGTATCTCTATCTTGATCTCTATCTACGTGTAATCTGGGATCCAAAATATGTATACTATTTCACATTTCTTTGTTCACCTCACAAATATTATGGATTCTCAAAACAACCCTACAAAGTACGTATTGATACACCATTTTGTCTATCAGTGGACAGTCAATTTTCACATCCCAAACGTTCAGAGGAAACCTCTGAAGGCTGAATTTTAAGGTGTAGGTCAGCAACCTCTTCCTGCAAAGAGGCAGAGCGAAGGAGTTCAGGCTTTGCAGACCATATGGTTTCTGTTGCAACTACTTAACTCTGTGATCGTAGTGTGAAAGCAACACCACAACCTACGTGAAGGAATGAGGGTAACTGTGTTCCAATAAAACTTTATTTATGGGGACTTCATATATGAACTTCAAATGTGAACTTCATATAATTGCCACATATCATTAAATATTATTCTTCTTTTGATTTTTTTCCCCAACCATTATTCGAAACTGTAAAAACCGTTCTTAGATTGCAGGCTGTATTGTACAAAGCCACAACAGGCTGGATTTGGCCGACAGGACATAGGGAGCAAACCAGCTTGCCATTCTGGAGCCTGGTTGAGAACTAGAGACGCAATGATGACTAGAAGTAATATCTTCATACAACCTTCCTGCCTTCTCAGTCGGAAGTACCTTTTCCTTGGCTTGAAATGTATTATGTCACCAAATTCGTTCAAATCTTGCTCAAGGTTTAGATCACATGCCATATCCTGGGCAAAGCCATCCCAAAATTCCCCTGAAGAAATACATGCTGTCCCCTCCTCAGATTCTCTTAGCACTTCTTCTGCAGCATTACACACTGATTACACACTGTACGTCGTTCCCCACCAGAATCCCTACTAGGGCTTCAGACCTGGGGGTTCAGTTTATCTGATGTGCTTGGCAACTGAGCTTCCCCATTACTCTGTAGGATGCAAGAAAAAGGAACCCGTTGGAACTAGTCTAGAGGGAGATGGGGCGGGGGGTTGTTTAGAATCAGGAAGATCTTAAGGAACCTAAATTCAGGAAGCCTCCAGGGCTAAAGCCATGGTTTGGAAAGCTGACAACCAAGAATCCTCTCTCTCTCTCAAGCCACACGGACCTTCATCTCCATCTTTCTTATTAGGTTGATTTCGTTACTTTTTTTTTCTTCTCAGCAGTCCTCTCACTTCAAGAGCTAATAGAGATCAGCTTCTATAAGTCCTATTTTTAAATTTTTGGGAGAGAGACTCTTAATGGAACTAGATGTATGGTATAAACGTGTTGAAGCTTATCTGACTGGGGAATTCAGGGGTGATTCTTCAAGAATGGAGGGGATGTGTTGGACAGACACCCCAAAATGCCTGTAATACTTGCTGGCCTCATTTATCTCGTGATGCCTTGTATTTTGGTCATTTGCGGGCATCTCTTTTCCACTGTTTAGATAGCGTACTCTGTTAGAACAGGGACAGTCTCACTTCTTTTGGTGTCCCCAATCCTATTACCTATTGGTTTTGCACACAATAGGTAATAGCAAATGCTTATTGAATTGAATTAAAAACCGCCTTCTATCCAATCTTTAATGCATCTTTCATTTTTATAAAAGGTACACATTCCATTGCAAGGCAAAAGACATGTAGCATAAAAGATAAATGTCCTTTTCCTGGCTTCAGTTTTTTTTTTCTTTTTTAATTAAATTGTCTTTAGCTCAGATAATTGCATTATTTCCATTCCAGGTTTTCAGAGGTCAAACAACCTCAGGACCAGATGTACTATGTACTATAAATGCAACATTAATAGTTTCAGAGCAATTATCTCTTTCCAGCTCTGCAGGGCGGAACAACTCGAACTCTGGGAGCCAGGCTAGTAAGAAATCCTTTTATGTGTACCCCTCTCAGAATCACCCTAACGTGGACTCAAGGCCAGTCTGAGCAGAGAATTACTTAGCTGTGGCTAGTGGCCTTGGTAGCTGCTGCCTGTGTTGGCTTCTAAGCAGGTCTGAGAGTAGCTGAGTGCCCCAGGTCATCATACCTGGATCCCTCTGCCCGTTAACCAAGGCCACCAAGGCCACCAAGGCCACCAAGGCCAAGGCAGCTCAGCCACTGTAGCCACCAGGTCAATCCATCCTTTCCTAGCTGTCTTCCTAACTGCTGGGGAGTTTCTCTCCATCGCTGCTTACATCTCCTCGGATCTGCTCCCTTGGGGGAGAAGTTGGCTCATTGTTTATCAAAATCAGTTGCTCCCATGGTGGCTCTGCTCCCTCTTTCTGCTCTGGTAAGCTGTAAGCTTCACGCAGAAGCAGGTTTCAGGGAAGGAGACACAGATACAGCCCACAGCTACTGTCCAGGGTCCCAGTTTGTGCCATGGCGAATGTCAACTCTACGGCTCTTCTCGGGGTCTTCTAAGCTCCCTTCCACCTCTTGACTGGAAGGAAGGGGAGACAGGACAAAGTGGCTTTTCTGGCCCATGAAATCGCCAGTTATATTATTACACGGACACTTTGATCATATTAGACAGTCTAAGACTTTCATGGTTGGGGTACTTACTGATGTAGATCAGGGCTGAGTGTTCTCCCAAGAGGACCGCATGAGAGTGTGCAATACATGTGCCGTGTCTCCTCACGAAATGCATGGAACTCCAATGTATCATTAGTCAACCCACTTAAGTAACAATTATAAATGTGAATCAAATACATATGAACTCAAGCAAATCTCTGGCTATTCTTTATCATTTAATCAGGCTCCTTTTAAAGCATTCATAAGTCTTTCGCAACAATTAGAGCGTTTTCAGAAAATTGCCTGGGACTAGAACAAATTAAAATAACCGTGCTTTAAAAAATGGTGTGTTAAGACCTTGCGGTATTTAGTCTGTCAGCCACTTCCAGAACGGTGGTTCTCTCAGGAATGGTGGTTCTCTCAGCCTACTCGCTGTGAGCCCATTCTTCTGATTTATTGTAGGTTAGGAAATAGGAAGAATCTGTGTTTGTTTATTCTGAAGGAGAGGGTTTTTGTTTTGTTTTGTTTTGTTTTTGATTTTTGCTGGGGAAGAGTGTGTTTTTCCAGGACCCATCAGCTCCAAGTCAAGTCGTCGTTTTTTTCAATCTAGTTGTGGAGGGCGCAGCTCACTGGCCCAGGAGGGAGTTGAACCAGCGATCTGAGTGTTATGAGCACTGCGCTCTAACCAACTGAGCCAACCGGCCACGCCAGGAGAGGGGGTTTTATTTCTCACCGCCATGATGGTTTCTTTTTCTGTGCTGTTTCTCACCGGAGTTCAGTAATGTGAATCTCTTATTAATACATATTTTTTAAGTTCGATGTGTTCCCTTAAACATCTTTTTCTTTTTTGCCTGTAAAAACTGTGGTTCTCTATTCTCTACCCATCTCTTCAAGTTTTGGGGGGAAGCATATTACAGTTTGTGAATTACCTTGGAGGCTTTGTCTTCTTTCTCCTATAGTGTAGCTTTTGGCCACTTTCTTGACCTGAAGCTGAGATGAGAAGAGGTGAAATTTAAACTAATAATTTTTAAGTTCTAAACTATTAGTTTGTCACAATGCTGTTCTGAGATGCTTGAACTCTACTCTGGATTACTTCGAGGAATCTTTTCAAGTAGTGTTTTTAAATAGCGACATCATTTCTCTAAGATACTCTGTATGGAAAATATTTTCCTTGAGTGTTTATGTTTGCAGACTAGTAGTTCAAGTGGAACTTATTTAGGTAAAACAAATGATGATGCAATTAGTCTGTCCTTTCACTGATCTGTGGCTCAGAAAATTCAATGGCAGGATAGACAATATAAAAGAGCAGTAAAGAGCAGAGGCTTTGGGTCACACAGCACCAGGTTTGGGACCCATATATTCATGAGCTGTATGACCTTGGACAAAGCACTTAATCTCAACAAGTCTGTAAAATGAGAGCAAATATGACATCTGACGTTCGTTGATTACTTTTTATGTGCTGGACACTGTGCTAATTATGTCACATGCATTCATTATCTCATTTCTTCCTCAAAATAATCCCATGAGGACGGTACTATTAATATCCTCATTTTACAAACGAAGAAATTGAAACTCAGAAAGATTGAGCTATTTGTCCGAAATCACAGAGTGGCAGAGCCTGTAACTCAATGCCTTGTCTACCTGGCTCTAGAGACCAAGCACACAAACACCACATGATATTGTGTCTCTATAGTACTCTTCTTATAGGGTGAGATGTGAGGATTAAATGAGATGATGCATGTAAAGAACATGCCTGGCACATAGTTAGTGACAAGTTCATATGACATGTTAGTACATATTACCAGCTAAAATTTGTATAGCACTTTACTCTTTAGCTCATTGACGTAATAACTCATTACTTCATGATATCATCGGAAATATCAGAAAACTGTGACTCAGATGGTGAAAAGACTTGGCCAAGTCCACTTAGCTTATTAGCACACTGATATCGGAACTCAGATCTTTTAATTCCGGAGCCCAGGAACTTCACCCTGCCTTTTAGTCATTGAGGGTGGCTATATTTTTATATAACTTATTTATTATTAGAAGAAGGGGCTATTTTCAGATTAGGTGAGTTCTAATCTTGCCTGCCTCTAAATTGCTGCTTTATCTTGGTAAATCTTGAAACTTGTTTCTTGATTTTCTGCTTGATTCTCTCCTTTGTGTCAGACAATTCACCTTCCAGAAATGTGGAGGAAAGAGAAGCCTCTTTTGTCCGACTCCCACATTTTTTCCCCCAGTTAAATATATAGGGTGGATAGAGACCAAATTATGAATGGGCTGGGTTTTTAACATTCGTTTTTAAGTTGGATGTTTAGAAAACTGAGCATTTTTCCCTCATAAAATCCATGTTTTCGGTGGAACTTCGACCCCAAAGACCCCATGGGAGTCCATCACAAGCCTGTGCTAGGTTCAGGGAAGTGGGGGAAGTGGGGGTGTGGAGGACGATGAGTCCAGGGTCCTTCTTCCTTTCATTCTAGGCTTGCCCCAGATAAAAATCGGAAGCAGACTATCATCCTTTATGCCATCTCCTAGTGACCCCTTATCTTTTCCTTCCTCTGGGCAACCCCCACTCAGGCTTGCCTCATTCCAAAGTCTTCAAAGTTCTAAAACTATCTACCTGCTCCCCCTAGTCTTTCCACTACACCCTCCAATATAAATGGCTATTTGATAAGAAGTAGGTGTTTGGAGGTAAGTAGCCTAATGAAATAATTCACACTAACGTAAGAAAGGTCGATTTTCCTTATCCTCTCTAGAGATGTTTTCATTTGAAAAAGCTTATTATTAATGCAAGTGAATTTGTAATTGGTAGGAATTCTAGCAGTGAAACAAAATAAAGTGAAACGTAGCTATTATGTCTAAGGTATTTTGGAAGAGAGATGCCACGACATGGGTAGACTAGCCCAATGACGCTTTTTCTCGATCTATCCATTTATACCACCAGCTTCTCCAGCACACATGCACCCAAACACACATCTCATCAGCTACCTTGGCTTTTAATCTTTTCCTCCTCAACTGGACAATTACTGGAATGATAGCCTTTCAGTGCTGGAGAGGGCTCTAGAGCGAATGTCATTAGTTCATTTTATAATTGAGGAAACAAGGCTCGGACGGCGGGAACCGGTTCACACATTGGTGAGTGACAGAAGTGGCACTAGAATGCAAGCTTCTGTCCAGGAAGCCAAGCATGCGGAAGTCTTGTAAAATACACTTACACACAAGCACTGACCTTCCTCACTTATCCACTTGGATTTTTCTTTTTCTCTTTGGAGTTGGCAGGTGGAAACCATCAGTGCTGGAGGCAAGATAGCCGGACCTGGTGTTCCTCCCAAACTGTTCTGACCCAGCGCAGGGGATTCTCGGTCCTCCGCCACTGCGGAGGGATCGAAAAATTGGGGCTGTCTGGTGGCCCTGGCACGTGCTTTCTTGTTCATTAGCCACTCATGGGAGACATGATGAGATTCAACAATGCATGTGCAAATCTTAAGATGCTCCTCGCCTCTCTCCTGTTTCTTTCGTGGAACATTTGGATTTTCACTCTAATTACTGGAGCCACCCTTTTCAGTCCCTTAGCAGAATAGCTCAGTCATGGAGAGGTGGTCTCTGGAGACTCGGGCTGCCTGTGGCCCCTATCTCAGGCAGCACTTCCGGGCGGAGTGAACTTCGTGCGTTTCTGAGCCTCTGTGCCTGAGTTTCTTCAGCTAGAACCCGGGAGCAGTAACCGTTTATACCTTATGGGGTTGTGTGAGGTATGTACGTGCTTAAGGTTAGCTGTCGTCATCATCATCATCGTCATGAACACCTTGTGGGTGTTTTTAGTTTGCTTTTCAAATGTGTTTTAAGGACGGGAAGACTTCTTGGTCTTTTTAATCCATTGCCTGGCAATCTGTAAATCGTGCGGTCATTACAGGTTAAGCTGACCCTTCCATGCATTCTTGTCTAGGAGGCCTTATTGTGTATAGTGAGTCACCACCACTTAGAAGTGGACGGTGAGTCAGTAGTCTGTTCAGGGGAGGTCAGCAGGTCCCCTGGCTCAATGTGAGAGGATCCAAACCCAGCCCTGGGATGCAGAAAGAAACAGTGCGCTTTTATGGCTCACTGGACTTGGGGTGCCATGGAGAAGCTGGGCTACTCAGGTCAGAGGGCATAAAGTGGTGAGTAAATGTTGGGGCTTTGGGATCACACAGCCCTGAGTCTGATTTCAGCTCCACTTCTACGTTGCTGTGTGGCCTCAGGTAAGTTATTTAACCTCTCTGTGCCTCATGTTTTGCCATTTGTAAATGACGTGGGTCTTAATAGAAATGACTTCATGGTACAGATGCTTGGGAAAATGCTGAGAATCAAGTAAGTACTCCATCAAAAGTGATTGCTATTAACATCATCACTGCTGTCATCATGGGAGTCTTTGGGACAGACAGTTCTAGGGATCAGCCATGATGGAGAAGCAAACTAAGGAGAAAAGGTAGCAGGAACAAGGACGTGTCTTCAGTGTGGTGAGTGTCAGGCAGTGACAAACCATTTAGCCAGTATTAAATATAAGAAGCCATACCTGATGAGTATTCCTTATTGCACCCCTACCAAGGAGTGAGTGATATGTGTTCACCTCATTTGCATTTTGCAGAGGAAGATTGTAAGGAATAAAGTCTAAGCCACCTTCATGCCAAAATACAGAACTGGTTTAGCTCCAGTGAGGCGCTGAGCTTCCATTCAGATCCTGCTCCTAGAGGGGTACCCATTCTGGTCTAGGCAGAGGAGACCTTGTCGGGTCTGTGACCCCCCCGCAGCATGGTGAAGATATGAATGTCACATAATCATCCTGTCGTTCTTGATCTCAACTGGCCCTCCTGATCTCATGCCATCTGCAAATTTTGCACATTCTTTGTACTCCTTCTTGCTCACGTTTTATGCCTTCTTTTGCCATCTCATTTACTCCACATGTTTCAATCTCTGGGCTTCCATTTTTCTTCTTCCTTTTTAATGCAGTGGGGTTTTTTTTTTTTCTCCTTTCTCTCCCCTCCTTTACACCCCCACCTTTCTCCTCCCTCCACACCAATCAAATTCCCGCTTGCTTCTGCCATATTCATTATCCTACCTCATTCCCCCTCATTCCTAGAAAACAGCTCACAGAGGCTCACCCTTCCCCCTCCGACTTGCAATACCCACCCTCCACAAATTCCAGCAGGCTGGCAATCAGTAACTTTAGCATCACACGTCACAGCTCTCAGAGTTCACACTACTTGTTACTACTCTCCTTGTGACTGCTCTCCAGGGTTTCTGCTTTAAAAAAGCAGCAGCAAAAAAAAGATCCACTTAAAAATATCCTGGGGTGTTTAACTGGGGTGAACTTCACTGGGGTGAACCTCCAGTTAAGTTTACTCGCACATTTACACATTTCATGGTTTTTAACTAGTAGCTCAGGTCTATGCTCAGTTATGCACTGAAGAAAGGCTAGATGCTTGAGGAAACAATTTTTCTCTATTCTAAAGAAGAAAACCATCTAAACATGCAGGACTGTGTCTACCAGCTCTCCGATCTCCCTGCTTCCCCAATCTCAAGCTGATGGGACATTGCTTTTTCCCTTTGTGGAGTCATTTTTTTGCTCTTCCTGGAGCTCAGACTGCTGCCCAGTGTGTGTATATGTGCACACGTGTGTGGCCACTGCTGTTTCTCCAACGGGCTCACCTCTCTTCTGCCATTTTACCAGGAGACAGGAGGCGGCCCTCCCGCTCTCCCTCTCCCTCTCTCTCCCTGCCCCCAACTCAGCTCAGGCTTTTTCCTGTCTCTTAACTCCACCAGTGCAGCAGCAACTAGCTGAGCTGCTTGAGAGAGAGAGAGAGAGAGGGAGAGAGAGAGAGAGAGAGAGAGAGAGAGAGAGAGAGAGAGAGAGACTCTGCGTGTGTGTGTGTGTGTGTGTGTGTGTGTGTGTGTGTCTGCCTGCGCAGCTAGGCCAAGCCCGCGAGCCTGCCTGTCACTGGAGAGTTTTAGTTTGCATTCAGAAGAAAGGAGGAGGGGAGACAAGGGGGGAGGAGGAAAAGGTGGAGGGGGAGGAGTGGGGGGGGGGCGCGCAGAGAAGGGAGGGAGAATGTCTTGTTTGTGGCTTGTCAGCAATTGCTTGAGACAAGCTTCCATGTGTGAAAGCTACTTGGCACGAATGCCTGGGCCGTACCAAGTGTCACCGCAGCAAGAGGGGGAGTCAGAAGAAAAACAGATCAGACCAGAGCAGACAATAGGCCCCTAAAGTGTTCCCCCTAAGTTGCTTTGATGTTGTCCTAGTGTCTTGATACCAGGAGGCCGGGGATTGCAGGAAAAGGGTCTTTTTTGTCTTCAATCACTTTCCCCCCTCAGTTTCTGAAATGATTCTCCAGAATTTCTCCTCATAAAAAAGGTAAGAGCCCTACAATTCCTTCTTCTGTGGCAGGCTTGTCCGCCCGCGCCTGGAAGTGGGGGTCTCATTCCTGCGCTGCTCAGGAGGAGCGCTGGGGTCCTGCGACTGGAGCTCTTGCCCCTGGAAGTCTGCAAGGCGCTCCCGGCTGGGGATGGCCCCTCTTTCTAGGGAACCCCAGTAACACGATCTATGCCTCTGGGTTGGTGGGGGAGAAAGGGTGGATGGAGAGGGGTGGGAGGAGGGTGGGAGGGTGAAGGGTGTGATTGGGGGGGAAAAAAAGAGAGAAGCCTGAAAGAGAGGGAGAGAAGGGCAGAGCCCGGGCTCAGAGCAGCCCCAGCGGGAGCCAACGGCGGCCTTGCGAGCTGGAAGCCGAGCGTTCTCAGGCGGAGCCGGGCGGCTGGGGCTCTGCCGAGTGGCTGCAGGGGATGCACGGAGCTTTGTGTGTGCGAGTGTGCCCGTGGGTCTGTGTGTGCGTGTGTGTGCTGTGTGTGTGGACTCCCCCACACTCCCCTGGCGTGCCTTGTTGTGGAAGGGAGGTACCCCAGACTCTCTGAGGCAGAGCGACATGGCAGGCAAGAAGGGAGAGCAAGAGAACTCTGCCGGAAGGCAATCCAGAAACTTTTCCAGTCTCAGGCATTTCTCTGGGGGTGGATACTGTCAAGGAGTTGTGGGGTGCCCCGTGCCTCAGTTTCCCCGTCTGTACCACCCAGAGAGCGGACTGGGACTGCTGCCTGCCTCCCTGCAATTTGGCGAGAGAGGACAGGTCATTCTGTCTAAAACGCATGGAGAAATCTTCCAGCTAGAAAGGCTGGGGAATCATAAAGTGGAAGGGTTATCATCCTTCTTGATCATCACCATCATGATAATAAAACCATCGTTAAAGACACCCTGAGACAAATAGACCGGGGGACACAGATCAAGTGTCGGAACATTGCTAAGGAGACAAAAAGCCTTTTTCCACCTGTTGGCTTCTGTCCTTTTCTCTTGTGTCTTTTCGTGAGATTTATTGGCCGATTTGTACAGAGAATGGGGTGGGAGGGGTTGGGTTTTCCCCTTTCCTCCTCCCTTGTACATATTTTTTTAAAAAGAAGGTCAATGGGAGATGCTTGAGAGAAAATGTGCCTCTTGTTCTAGCAGTTTATTCAAGACTGTTTTCTGGCACTGGCAGGGCATGCATACACATCTCTGTAAACTCCACCTTGGAGGTTAAAGATTTTTATTGTGGCTTTTACAGATTAAATGAGATTTATTTACAATTGCTGTTTATCAGAGAGTAAATATCTCACTGTGTGTGTGAGGGTAAGAATGCGAAGGCTGTTTACTCACTGGTGGTTTTGTGGATAAAACCTTTTGCTTTTTAAAGTGACATCTTGAGAGATGGGAGTAGAGGGCTAAAATCAGTGCCTAATAGTCATCTTGAAGATTTATTTTAAAGACAAAAATGTCTGCTTATTTTCTTGCATTGTGGCTTTCCTTTCTCCTGTTCTTACACAGTGATTGCTTCTAGGTTCTGGGTTTGTAGCTCTCTTGGAATTCTCTGGGGGAATTTCGCTTTCTTACCTAATTCTACGTTTTCTGTGACTCTGCTACTGGTCCAAAAAAATCTGTGGAAGTCTGGGAGGCTATGCCTCCTTCCATCCTAACGGCAAGTGTTTACCAGACTGACTCTCTGTGATGGCTAGAGATGGACGCAAAGCACCAGCCCTGGCTGAGAACATTTGTGTTCTTCCCGTGGAGGCCTGAAGAACCTGACTTCTGGGTGTGGGAAAGAACGAAGGAAAGATGTTAACGAGCTTGGATCTGGCAAAAAGCACCCCTTCCCCCCCACTCCCATAATGTTTCCTTGGAATAGAACTGAACTTCGTATTTTAAAACTTGTTTTCTACTTTGTAAGCAGAAACTCTTACTATGGTTTATCTCTGGCAAGATTTCAGGGTCCAGATAGCGTCCTAAAATGTTAGAATTTCAGAACTGCAAGGGAAAGGAAAGGTTCTTCATCAAGTTTTAAATGAGGATACTAAACCCCAGGAAAGATCAGCAATGATCCGAGGGAGCTGAACGAACCTATACATCCCGGGGTTCAGAGTGCCCTGCGGGTCGCCATGCCAGCCACGCTTCCCTGGCCCCCACACTTGATTTTGTACACCCAGCACTTGTGCCAGCCAAAGATAGGCACCTCTGGGAGTTCTACTTGCTGTGCTAGATTATAGCAGCCCAGTCAGCCCTGTTCATGGCACATGGCACAAGCATGGCAGACACGCATCCCAACGTGAATTCATTCGTGTATTCAACTCATATTGTAGAGGCACGTTCCGGGGCCTTGAGCCGGGGCCTTGAGGACGGAGGGAAGAACGAGGCTGACGTGCCCTTGTTCTCAGGGAGCTTGCAGTCTTGGCGGTATAAGCAGCATTATCCACAGAGTGAAACGAATTTCCAGTCATCCTATTGGCAATAGACATGAACAGCACGCGGATACTATCATGCAGGACATAAAAGCTGTGTGAGTAATTGACCTAGAGTTTGTAACTAGACGTGAGCTGACGCTCCTTTTCTCTTTGTGGCTGAGTTCTTCTCGCCCAGGCCAACTGCCGTGCCCCTCGTAGCATTCCTGCTCACGCAGTCCAGCACTTCCTAAGACAGTAGCCCGTGCCCTCTCTCTGCACTCCAACCCCGTCCCTCTTCACACATGACAACAGACGCGTGAATAGTATCTGCGAACCCTTTACACTTGGATTATTAAAGAACTTCCCGCTTGCTGCGAATCAACCTGTATAACAGTCATTACCCGGGTGATTCATGTCAGTTAGAGCCTCTGTGTGCAGTTAAACCCTAACGGGCATTGCAAGGGACGTGTGGTCAGTGAGGCTCTTGTCTCGTTTTACTTGGTCCATAGTTCTTCCAGTTGGTACTAAACACTTAGCTGCAGGAAACTCCTCCGTTGTCGCTGTCATCTTGGAATCCCAAATGCAATGGTGTAATGACATGGCGTTCCCCGTGTCTCTCCACAAGGACACATATGTATAAAGGGAGAAACAGTTTAAAACTTCTTCAATGGGCCCCATTTCGGTTGAGTTATTAAAATCTTACTCATTTGATGAAGTCAAAGGTAGGAGCACCTCCCTCCTGCGCCCCACGCTCTCACTCCATTGGTGGTCTTTCTTGAAGAGAATGTAAGGTTGAAATGCCAGTCACTTCTTTGGAGACAGGTTGGTGTTCATGCTCCTATCGCTCTTTTCAACGTTGTGTCTGTCTCTAGTACTCAGAGGTGTTGCCTTCAGTGCTGTCAATCCATCTTTTTTTTTTCTTTAAGATTAATTTAGTAGTTTAAAAGGCATCCACACATAAATCATAGGTTTGCTGCCTCTACGTCGGGAACCCACGCAGGTTGTGTGGTTAAGTCGTGTGATGAGCAAAATAAGAGTCATTTCTGTGCCCCCAACGTTGGTCAGGCAGAGAAGTAGCCGGCCCACGTTGTAGGCACTTTTCCCAGAGCTTGCCTTCCATCTGCATTTGGCACCTGTGGCCATTGCCCTCTCCCATGCGCAGTAGGACTGCCTTTGCAAGTCTTTGATCACTTCCGACACCCCCCCCCATGTGTTACTCACTGGGGAGCTGCCTGTGGGGGAGGCGAGCTGAGTCTCCTTGGAAGAGCACGGAGTCATCTGAGTGGGGAGTGAAAAAGTGACTCAAACAAGGATCTGGTTTTGGGGGAAGATTTACCAGAACTGGGGAGCTGGGCAGCAATGATCCACGCCACGCGTAACTCTGAGGGAATAAAAACGAAGACTGTGATGACATTTAAAAAGGTGCAATGTGTGGGTGCTGTGTATTAGTAAAAGTGCTTGAGCCTCTAGTCCTGCTGAAGGTGAAACCAACACAACACGCAGGACGTTCCCCAAATTCCTTGCTTACAATACTGCTTTTGCATGTGGTTTTATTGAAGGAAATTTCGTGGTTCCGCCCCCGCCCCCCACCCCCAAGGGACATAAATATAAGATGTAAAGTGGAAATTTTCTCCATTTCCTTTAAGCCAGGACATTTTAATGCACTTTAAAATGATATCTGCTTAGTCCTCTCTGATAATAGCCCTGTGAATTGAGTACTATTACTATCCTTCTGTTATATTTGAGTAAGGTTATGTGACTCACTCAAGAACACAAGAATATAAGGGGTGAAATGCCTACCTGGTTAATTTCCCTGTGAAGTCAACCTCTTCAGAGATGAGAAGCAAAGAAGTGACACAATCACCATGATACCCAGGCAGAAGGTACTGTGTTGACAGTAAAACAATGGCCTTCGTTTTGCCCTTTATTTAAAGGCTAAGATGTAGAGTGCTGACCAAAAAAAGAGGGAGCCCCAATTCTAATTTAATAATTACGTGTTTTTTACAAAGTACATTGGACCAGTTCCCCGGTTTGAGTTTTCTCTGTCTCTGACTGAGGATTCCCCATTCTACTTCTCTGGAGCTCTTAGAATAAAGGCACTGGGCTAAATCATCTCTTTCCAGCTCTGTGATTCAGTATTTCTCTGATTCTGCCAATAGGATCTACCATGACTCTGGTCTTTTGGTCACTGTCTACAAGGCTCAATTCGAGAATGATGGTTACCAAAGGGGAAATGTTGTGAATTTCGCGGATATGTGGGATTCCTTCCTATATAGCCACACTATATTGGTATTTTGAAATGAAAAGCGCAATAGGCAAAAAAAAAATGGGATTTTAATTTATGGATTTTTAGAAAACTTGCCAGTCAGCATGCAGACACATGTGCAAGGAGACTAAAGAACCATTTTCAAAAGAATAGGCTGTCTTGAATGCATGCCTTCCTGTATAACAAGTATGAATTTAAAATGGACGGGCACTGGGGACATCTCTTAGCTTCATCATGCTCACTGATTTTCCTTAGAAATCGTGCTGCTCCTTTTTGCATTATGTTTACGTATTGTTTTGAGAATGCACGGGGCCAGTTTAAGCAACTGTAGAGCTGATGATACAGGCTGTGTGTTTAACACTAGGCTTTTGGGCATAATGGGACTTTTGACAATCTTTATGATACGCAACTCCTGAAGAAGACTGCTGATATAATGAGATAAATATATCGTATGATATATACCTTTAGGATGTGAGTAATAAACTGTTTCTGAAATATGGCCAAGAGTGGGACAGAGAGAGTGATGATTTCATCAATTATGTTTTCTATGAGTAATTCGAAGCAATATTCATTTGAAATGGGGTAAACCTCTGAAAAGATAGCATTTTAAAATTTACTTGGTAGCTGTTAATGCAATTTGGAGAACCTCAGAGTAATTGCTTCCACCATGTTTTGAAACATCTTGCTTGTGGTGAGCGAGACCAGTTCAAAACTGCTTTGACAATTAGTGAATCACTGGCTCTCTTTGAAAAGGTCTTATTTCTATCTGGAAAAAAAAAATATGTAAGATATAATTACTTGCTAACTGGGGAAGGGAATTTTGAAGACAATATATAATAATTTTTTGACTTGTATTGTTCCTTTATTCTTGGTTGCTTAAAATTCCTACTGTTGGATATCTTGCTCAACTTCGTAACAAACCTAAAAAGTAGATACATAAGAGAATTATATTTTTGACTTTAAAAATGGGAAAACAGGAGTAGGTTTGTGAAATGGTATACCAGTAAGCTTTTTGTTTATTTATTATTTTAAAAAAGATTTTTATTAAAAATATAGCTAATAGACAATGTTATATTAGTTTCACTATCGCTTTTCAACATTTGTGTACCTAAAGAAATGATCACCATGATAAGTCCAGCAACCACCTGACACAGTACCACGCTATCACAATATTGTTGACTATATTCCCTATGCTGTACATTACATCCCCATGACTTATTTGTTTTATATCTGGAAATATGGACCTCTTGTTCCCCTCTACCTTCTTCCCTCCCTTTTAAAATTTTTCAATTACAATTGACATTCAATATTATTTTATATTAATTTCAGGTATACAGCATAGTAGTTAGACATTTATATAATAAGACATGATCCCCCGGACTAGTCTAGTACCCACCTGACACTATATATAGTTATTACCATATTATTGACTATATTCCCTATGCTTTACTTTACATCCCCATGACTGTTTTGTAACTACCAATTTGTACTTCTTAATCTCTTTTTCACCCTGACACCAACCCCCTCCCGTCTATCACCCCAGTAAATCTAGTATCCATCTGGCACCATACATAGTTATTACAATATTATTGACTATATTCCTTATGCTACACCCTACATTCCTTATGCTACATCCCTTCCCCTTTTTCACTCATCCCCCTTTACCCTCCGTCCCCAATCTGACAACTATCAAAAGGTTTTCTATATCTATGCATTTGTTTCCGTTTTATTTGTTTATTTTGTTCTTTAGATTCCACATATAAGTGAAATCACATTGCATCTGTCTTTCTCTGTCTGGCATACTCCACTCAGTACAATACCCTCCAGATCCATCCATGCTGCCACAGATGGCAAGAACCCATTTTCTTCCCTGGCCGAGCCATATTCCATCATATATATGTACCATCTCCTCTTTATCCATTCTTCCATTGACGGACACCGAGGTTGCCTCCACATCCATCTTGACCACTGTAAACAATGCTGCAATGAACATATGGATGCACACATCCCCTTGAAGTAGTATTTTGGGTTTCTTTGGATAAATGAAGTGGGATTACTGGGTCCTTCTTTGTCTCTTGTTATACCCTTTTTTGTTTGTTTGTTTGTTTGTTTTATTGGGGAATATTGGGGAACAGTGTGTTTTTCCAGGGCCCATCAGCTCCAAGTCGTTGTTCTTCAATCTAGTTGTGGAGGGCACAGCTCACTGGCCCATGTGGGAATCGAACCAGCAACCCTGTTGTTCAGAGCTTGCGCTGTAACAAACTCAGTCATCCAGCTGCCCCTATTCCCTTTTTTTTTAAAGTCTATTTTGTTTGGTATAAGTATCACTACCCAGCTTTTTCTTTTCTTTTCTTTTCTTTTCTTTCCATTTTCATGAGATATCTTTTTCCATCCCTTTACTTTCAGTCTGTGTGTGTCTTTTGACCTGAAGTGAGTCTCTTATAGGCAGCATATGATGGGTCTTGTTTTCTTATCCATTTCGTCACCCTATGTCTTTTGACTAGAGCATTTAATTCATTTCTATTGAAAGTAATTTTTGATAAATATGTGATTATTGCTATTTTATTATTCATATTTTTTATTTCTTTTTGTTTTTATTTTTCATCTTAAAGAAGTCCCTCTAACATTCCTTGTAATACTAGTTTGGTGGTGATGAACTCCTTTAGTTTTTTTTCTTGTCTGGGAAGCTCTTCATGATAACCTTGCTGGGTAGAGTCATCTCGGTTGTAGGTCCTTGCTTTTCATCACGTTAAATATTCATGCCAATCCCTTCTGGCTTGCAAAATTTCTGTTGAGAAATCAGCTGACAATCTCATGGGAGCTCCCTTATAAGTTACTAGTTGCCTTTCTCTCACTGCTTTTAGGATTCTCCCTTTGTCTTTAACCTTTGGCATTTTAATTATAATGTGTCTAGGTGTGGGCCTCTTTGGGTTCATCTTGTTTGGGACTCTCTGTGCTTCCTGGGCTTATATGTCTATTTCTTTCACCAGGTTAGGAAAGTTTTCAGTCATTATTTCTTTAAATAGATTCTCAATCCCTTGCTCCCTCTCTTCTCTTTCTGGTACCCTAATGATGCAAATGTTGTTATGCTTAATGTTGTCCCAGAGGTCCCTTAAACTATCTTTGTTTTTCAAATTATTTTTTTCTTTTTCTTTTGTCCTGATTGGGTGTTTTCTGCTACCTTGTCTTCCAAATTGCTGATACAATCCCCTGCTTCTTCTAGTCAGCTGGTGATTCTTTCTAGTGCGTTCTTCATTTCAGTTATTGTATTCTTCACTTCTGACTGGTCGTTTTCATGGTTTTTGTGTCCTTTTTTATGCTGTTATCTCTTTGTTGAAGTCCTCACTAAGTTCCTTGAGCGTCCTTGTAACCATTGCTTTGAACTCTGTCTCTGGTAGGTTGCTTGCCTCCATTTCATTTAGTTCTTTTTCTGGAGTTTTCTTCTGTCCTTTTATTTGGGATGTATTTCTTTTTCTCCTCATTGTGGATGCCTCTCTGTGTTTGTTTCTATGTATGAGGTAGATCTGCTATGTCTCCCAGTTTGGGCCAGGTAGCCTTAAGTAGCAGGCGCCCTGTCGGGCCCAGTGGCACAGTCTCCTTGGTAACCTGTGCTGGGTGCTCCAGGAGTGTCCCTTGTGTGGGTTGTGTGCGCCCTCCTGTTATAGTTGAGACTTGATTGCTATTGGCACATCCCTTGGTGGGATTGACTCTCAGGCTGACTGGCTGTGGGCTCTGTCCACATCCACAACTTACTGGGTGTCGTGCGGGGTGGAAGGAGTGCTTACTCATGGAGCAGGGTTTGCCCAGCAGGCTCTGGTGCTTGTTGAGACCACCGTTTGTGTGTGTCGCTTTTGAGGCTAGTTGGATGGTGCTCTGCTGTGGTCTGAAGCCAACCCCCACCAAGGGGCCACTTGGGAGAGGCTCTGGTGCAGGCCCAGGTCACTGTGTGACTGGCCGGGGACTACCTTGTAGGAGCTACAGAACAATCTGTGGTTGTTTGCTGCCTGTGCTAAACCTGGAGGTGTGTGGGAGAGGCCACACTGCTAACCAACGGTGCCTGCCACAGTCCTGGGGTACCCCCACAAAAAACAAGGGCATCCCGAGGCCTCCAGTAAGTTTTTTTGGAATATAAGTATATACTCTGTAGAAAAATGTGACCATAAGTGTTTATTGATACATGCTATACTATGAAGGATAAGAAAAGCATATTCTAAATATTATTATCGCCAATCTAATTTTTAATGACCTAAGTAATTATCAAAAGTATTTTTATGATATTCACTTAAAGACTCAAAATGCCTCTAATCTAAAGCTTTAGAGCACTTCACTAATTTCCATGAAAACATAATCACTCTTTTTCTTGAAAAATAAATACAGAAACTCAAAACTAACAGTAATGGCAGTTGAAAGAAGCCGAGCCATCATTTGCTCAGAAGGGAAACTTGTGAACTTTGAGGTAGCTTTATTTTGTCTACACTAGATATATGGGATTTCCTATTATTCTTTGGGCTTGTGTAGTCAGTATATGTTTAAAGAGAAAAAATTTACTAAGGGTCTGTGGAAAAGGGACTTTGTGAATGACGGTTAAGGGCATATTGCTGTAAGCATGTCTGGATTGAAGATTTATAGTATAGAAATCTGTGACATACTGGAATGTTTAAGGCAACAGTAGTCTAACGAATGCAGGGATTTTAGCTCCTGCGCCAGTGCCCAGGCTGCTACCTCTGCCTGGAACCTCCTTCTGTCTCATCTTTTCCGAGGCAACTCCCACTGATCCTTCAAGACTCATCCTGGGTATTTCTTCTGGACAGTTTCTTAGACCCAAACCACCCCATCTCTGTCCCACTGCTCCTGAGCTGGCCCTTTACTTAGTGGTTTTTATTATACTGTACTGGACTCATCAGCTTCCCACTCTGAGCTGTGGCCCCCTCTGGGGTTGGCATTGTCTTTAGTTTTTGTACCCCTAGTGCCTAGCACAGGGTGAAACACAGCAGGTGATCAGTAAATGTTGAATGAATAAACACTTCACATGGAAATGTAACTTATTAATAAATTTAACTAAATACAAAAAGAATAACAGGTCATATTCTTATATTATACAACCTTATGTCCTACATTAAGCAAAAGGAAATTTTTTTTGGTTAGGATATTCACTCTTCTCCCCTTTGCAAAGTCTAAATTACACATTCACAGCAAAGTATTTCGTATACCCCGGAATCCTCCCTTTTCTCATGTCCAAATTTTCTACCCTCAAGCTTGTTTGTCATAGTTTTCATTCTTGGACCTTGTTGTTCCCTCACCTAAGAGTTTATGTTTTAGATCAAAGAATCACTGATGAGCAATGAGTTGGTGAAGTTTGTCTTGATAATTAGGTAGTGGCTGAAGAGGACAAGTTTATTCTATCTCGGAAACGGAAAAATGAAGATATCTTTGAGGAAGTCTGGACAATCGGAGGATAGGTGAATGAATGACTTCAGGACTCTGTAATTGCGACTCCTCTGAACCAAAGAAGGGGACAATACCATTTAACTTTCATCTTCTAAGAGGGTTTTAAGTGCTGAACCTTCTAGAAAAGGGCCTTCTGGTTGCAAAGAACTGACTCACTGAAGTTTCCTCAGGACAAGGGGCATTCATTGAGAGGATGCCCCCAGAGGGACCTGAAATCAGAACGGGAAAGATTTTGGGTCTGTTCTCTGGCTGTGTGTTTGCTTTATATGGGCTCCTTTTGCTACCAGCCGGTTTGGTCTTCTAGCTTTATTCTGAGTAAACTCCCTCAGTCTCAGATCTTTTGCTTACACCTAAGTGTTGCTTTTTTTTTTGCCTTGCCAAGACCCCCATGTCCAAAACTCTACCCTATCCACTTTACTCCCTTCATGGCTTCTTTCCTTATATTCTTAACATTTGTACTTTTCCCTGATAATAATAGCTTCATCCTCTCAGAGTTCCCTAATTCACATTTCCAAGAAAGAATCCAATTAACCCAATTCATCTTTCCATTGCCTTGTCTAATAGGTCCCTACCCAGCCTGGGTTGGAGTTACCCAAGTATCAGAAGCATATCTCTAGTCCAGTTTGCTGTGACAAAGGGAAGTGGGTAGAGCCGGTGGGTTGTCACTTGGTATAAAACTGGGTAGCCTTTTAGTAGGAACTATGGCAGGGCCATTTTCCCTTCCATGTAGCTCACAACAAATATATTTGACATATCTAATATAAGTCTATTATGGAAGTCTAAGAAATTAAGGATAACCAGATTATTAAAAATTAAAGTGTTTCATGGATGACTGAATTAGTATAACTGAGATAAGACCATGGAAACAAATAACACATTTCTAACCAGGAAAGAAATTGCAAGAGGGAAGTGTATTAGAGTTAGTTCTTAAATGAGTGACATCATTTCACGCATTTATTGAAAAGCAAGAGTAGGTGTATAGTGAAAGTGAGACTATATTCACGTGGATCCCAGAGACTAGTTTAAAAAGCAAGCATAATCCTGCAACTGGGCACTAGGAAGAGGAAATACTAAGCTTCTTAGGGAGTGTCTGCCTATACTTTCTTCCTTTACCTCCCTATTCTGTGCTCAATCCCCCTTACCTTTAGTTTCTGGAAAGAGTCTGTCACCAAACTAGTGATGTGACCTTGGATTGGTTATTTATGATCTCCAAAACTCAGTTTGCTCATCTATAAAATAGGGATAATGATTATTATTTCAAAAGCTTATTATAAGAATTAAATTAAATAGCATAATATATTTAAAGTGATGGTACACATTATCTAGGATATAATAGGTGCTCAGTCAATTGTAGCAGTTATTCTAGCACAGAGGAAGGAAGGAAACATTGACTTCATGTGCTGGGTAAAATGTTGCTTGTTATGTCATTTATTCCTTATGACAATCCTGAAGGACTTATATTACTATTTCTACTTTATGACTAGGATGCAATAATAATACTATGTGCAAAACACTGAGCTAAGCACTTTCATGTGTTGGCTTATTTAACCCAAGATAGATGCTATTGATGTCATAGTTGAGGAAACTGAAGACTTGGGAGTTTAACTTGCTCAAAGTCATACAACTAGTAAGTGACTCTCAGAGCTTGTGTGGAAGTCTCTCTGAACTTAGGCCAGTCTGACTACAACATTTTCCAAACTCACGTATTTGATGAAAGTGAATGTGACTGAGTCCAGATTCGGGCCTTGTTTAGGGCAGCACTTCTGCCGATCACCACGAGAGAGATGCACCACTTGAATGAAGGGTAGTGGTAAATGGTGGGCTCGCACACACTTATGCCGCATCGGGCTCTGGGTGCCATAAGTAAGCAGATGAGGGAAAATTCTGGAAAGAGTACCGAGGACAAAAAATTTAAATACTTGAAACGTGTCAAAACAAGGTCTCTCAGATCTGATGAATGATTCGGCAAACGTGTTGAATGCCTGTTGTGTATCAGGCAATGAAAAATGAGCCTGGCACTGTGGGAATGCAAGATGAGTACGGCCAAATCCTACCCGGAAGGTGCTTTCACGCTGGTGGAGGAAGATAGGAGCTCGTACAATTCATTATAAAGCATATAGCCATGGATCAAAGGATGGTGGTAGTCAAGCGAGAGAACAATTTGGTGGTGAGAGGAATGGTGATGGAAGGACCTGGGGAAGGCTTCATGCAGGAGATGGCATTTGCAATGTCTCTGAGGGGATGAATCCTGAAGTTCCAGGAGCCTTCTATATTTTCCTTTGTCTGCACAGCGATGGCTTTATAAAGGGTGGTATAAAGTAGCTAACTACTACAGTAACACATGGATAGATAATAGTGTGTTCAAAGACTAGGTTCTTCGACTCAGAGTGGAGAAATATGGACTCTTATTAATCATAAGCGTATATTGGCATTTTTCTGGTCTGCACTCACACATATTTCTACTAAAGGAAACCCAACATGGAACCTTCTGTTGCATGCATTGTAGGTTGGGGATCTGTAGTTGTCCAGCAGTCCAACAAGGGCCTACAAATCCCTCAAGTGGCCAAATGGTGCATCAGTGTCAGTTCTCAGCTGTGTTGTGTGCTATTGAGTGGTACTAAGGTGCTGGCAGCTGGGTCAGGTATCCATCTATACTTCGATTGGAGATTTGACTTTGTAGTTGAGACTTACCAATTTTCTTTATGTGCAATACCAGGCTTTATGAATTTTCAGTTTTTGAGACAGTCCTAATTTGAAACATTCTGTCTTGTCCCCATAAGGATATTCATGATGCTGGTCAGGGTGTTCTGGTTGTTATTTCAGGTTATTAATGAAATTGAGTTTCCTCAGCCTAATCCACTTTAAAGAGGCCAAGGAGATGTCTTCTGCATATGGACTTGATCCACTTGCAGCCAGAATGTACTCACTCGTCTTTACACTGTAAGGTAGAAACCCAGCTGAGGTCTCTCTTGTTTTGTTTGGGTTGGTTCTTTGCTCACGTCCCCTCTTCCCAAATTCTGTCAGTGGACCTTATGTTCATCCTTCCTTCAAGGCCTGGTGCAAATGTCACTGGCCTCGCAAAGTCCCTCTCAATCCCTAAATCCAGGCCCATAATCTGGCATTGACTATTTCTGTAATTACAATTAAACACTTTAATGATATACACTGATGGTATAACTTCACCTTAAGGTCAAAATTTGGTATTGGGTCCTCTCACTTCAAAGAAAACAAATGCTTTCTCATTACGTGTCATCTTGCACTTTTCTTGGAATGATCATAATAGCTGTATGTGTTCACTGTGGCAAATCCCTTCATAGGTGATAAACAAGAGGGCAGGGCTTCCTTCAGGTTCTCTTCACCCATGCATCCCTCAAAACACCCAACAGGGCTTCTGCCTTACAAGTGGCTGGTGCTCAGAGATATTTACTGCACCAACTGAATTGAATTCGTGACTTCATTAGATTGGTTTTGGGAATGGCAACATTGCTGTCTGAGCCCCAGTTCTGCTCTTTTGGAAAAGAAACGTTGCTTTAAAAAAAAAAAAAGTGTCTTCACTGATTTTAGGATGAGAGAAACCCCATAGTATAAACAGCAATTGTAATTATTATTAATAAGCATCATTCAAATAGCACGAACTGATAGAATTACCTCCTTTGCCGGCAGAGTGGGCCGCCTTGATAAACTAACTGGTCTTTTCCATCTCTAATATCTATGATTCTTTGAAATTTTACGTAGACAAGTGTGAGCTAATGTACACGAGAAGGAACAATTGAAACAGCTCACGCTCACTGGTGGGCTCTGAATTACTCTTCTCGTAAGTGCTAAGGAAAAAGATCTCAGATTCATTGTGGATTGCTCAATGGAGACATCTGCTTGCAGTGCTGCAGCAGTCAGAAGAATGAATGAGATATAATAGGCTGTATTAACTTTCAGAATGGGGTAAAGAATAATGCAGAAAATAATATAGTGCCCATAATTTGGCATTGACTATTTCTGCAATTACAATAAATCATTTTAATGATATACATTGATGTTATGACTTCACCTTACAATCAGAATTTGGCATTGGGTCTTCTCATTTCAAAGAAAACAAAGCAGAAATACAAAGGACCCAGAGCAAAAAACACAACAGACTGTCTCCAAGATATACAAGGGATTCGCCTATGATGAGAAACGGAAAAGACAAGGACATTTTAATTCCGATAGTGGGGGAGAGATGACATTGTATAAATTTATTTAAAATTAATGAAAGTTTCAGAAAATTGCTCGAGCTAGTTTCTGATTATCCTTGGTAATGGAGGTCAGAGATAGGCAGGATAATTGAAATCCTTGATAATCTCCTACCCTCCTTTTAGCTATTCGTGGCAGCATCCTGTTCTATGAAAAGTTTTAACAGATGAACAAATACCAGACAGCAGCCCAGGGTTTGTGAAGTAAACGGCCCACGAGGAAGCAGCTGAACGGCAGCCTGGGGTGTTGGGGAGCACACGGAATTTGGAATAAGGTGAGCAGCGTTCCAGACCCTACTCTCGGTGTGCCATCTGTACAACCTTGAGTGATATGCTTACCTTCTAGGGGAGCCAGTTCCCTCATCGGTAAAGTGGAGATAATAGTGACATTTATTTTACGGGTTTGTTGGGAGAACTAAATAAGTTCATTGGAAGTGGCTGGGGTGAGCTGTGAGGTATGATGTTGAGAGCTGGTTGGGAAGAGTACCTGTCGTCCAACGTGACCATCTCGAGAGCAGACATGCTCCCAGCACATGGGGGCTTACACCACACCTTCCCTTCTCTTGAATCTTCTACTTTTCATGGAAAGAGACTTTTAGAAGAGGGATGCAACATTTCCGTCATGTCTCAAGTCATCTGCCGCGTGCCTATTTCCTTGTTCCCAAAAAGCTTTAAGATAGTTTTGCATACATTTTTATTAATGCATGATTCTTTAAAGGTCATCTCCCGTAATTTTCACAATAGCCCTTTGAGGTACAGACTGCAATTATCTTCATCTTCCAGATTCAGAGACTGAGATAACAGACAGTTTACTGACGAACATAGTAACGGCAGAATAAAGAGCCAAACTTATGCTATCTTGCCTCTGAGTTGATTTAGAGAGTCTAGAAAACTGACTTGTGTGACTATCCTGATCCCTCCCCTGGGGAGGGACTGGCCTTTCCTTATTTCCTTATTTCCCCAGGAACCCTTACTCTACCCTCTGGCACACAGTTCAGGGCTCACCACCATGGTGCCTGTCCCAAGACCTGCGTCCCCTGGAAGATGTCATCTTGTCTACCTTAGCACACTGTATTGTAGCGCTTAACACATTATTATGTTAACAACAGTGGAAACCCTTCCACCCCATTCAATGAAGAGTTGGTGGTTTAGCTGAACAAGTTAGCTAAAGCAGGACTCATGCAAAATGATGGACTCGTTTCTTAATCCTTTATTTCAACTTCAAACATCCCTCAAGTTTTTGATAGCGGGCCAAAGCCTCCTGTTTGGAGTGTAGAGCCTCCCATTAGAGCTGTGTCCTATTTCTTGTATAAACCACAATTCTGAGGCGTTCACAATAATTTTTGTCTTGGTATCTTTAAAGTGGAGCAAGATCTCAAAGACATTTTATGAGACAGACTTTTCCCAGATTTAACGATGTTTCACAGTTGGCTCTCCCACGCCTTCGTTGACAGCACATTTTTTTTTGGGTTTTGGTTTTTGTTTTTACGAACTCACCTTTTAACGTGCCTTTTCCATACATCCATCTTAGGATCATAGGTCGTATAGATAACAACTTATCTCTTTTGCACTCATATTTCATTGCTTTAAGTACGTTTAATTAAATTGTGTCATTACAGTGAGAGGAAGAAGTAGCATAAATATGTTTGGGCACAAACACGCTGACTTCTGGTGAGCAGACAACTCCACTGGTGGGAGTAACAGAGGGCAGGCATCCGAGACTAGCCTACGACGAGCTGTGATCACTCAGCATGTCATGGGCCTTATGTCTTCACATTTACAGAGGAAATGGAGACCACAGATTAATCAGGAAGTGTCGGTCCCTTAAGGGAGTCCCCGCTCAGTATAGCTCCTATTCCATGTCTAGCTTAGAAGATAAATGCCTTAAAGGTCTAACTTTTATCTTTCTAGTTAGTCTCAGAACTTAGCACAGCGATAGGTATATAGTGGACCCTGAATAAACATTGACTAACTAGCTAACTGGCCGTACCTACAAAAACAAAACTCAACGTTGCCACTGCACGTCTTCTGGTCGGGGTCCTGAGCAAAAACCCACTGTCCAGAAGTTGGATTAAGGAGAGAGAAAGAGCTATCAAATGAATTTTTAATATTGCTATAAGATAAGATGACATATACCGTTAAACAGTTCAATCTAAGAAGAAGTGGATTTTGTATAACATGTGTAATTAACCTGTGTAACTAACACAAAAGAACAGTGAGGCAACACGCTTTATAACATTTCATAAAGGATTAGATGTGTTCTTACATGAGAAAAAAATCCACACTTACAACCACAATAGCTGACTACAGAAAACCTCTCTGATGATTATGTTCAGGACCAGCCAGGTCAAGAAAAAATTTCCTTTACTGATATATCCTTGCAGGGCTGAGTTTATTATATGCTTCTTCTGACAAAGTAAAGAATCTTGAATTGAGCACCAGAAGAGGGAAGAAATCAGATCTGAAGGATATTAAACTTGACAAAGACATTCTGCGGTAAGCGATTGGTTTGGGACATGGAGGTGGAGGGTCAGTGATGGCAGGGATATCCTCTTTCCTAAGATAAAGCAGGCAAAAACATTTAGCCTTGTGCTCAATAAATGTTTGGACCAAAATGTACTGAGCAAGCAGAGTTGGAATATTACAGAAAGTTTACATGACCACAGGAAATGGGATGAGAAGGAATATATATATATATATATATATATAGTGTGTGTGTGTGTGTGTGTGTGTGTGTGTGTGTGAGATTGTGTAGAATAGAAATAACTCTCCATAGGATCTGGTGTGAACCTCCTCATTAATTTTCCATATTGAGAATCTGTAGGCTAGTTCTAATTATTAATTCTTGAGGACCTGGTTCCTCAAGAGGGTATGAAGCTGTTGTCTAGAAAAGGAAGAATGAAATTAACATTGTACTGAGCACTCATTGTGTGCACTCATTATGCTAAGTGTTTAATATGTGTTAGCATATTCCTTTGAATATAAGTTGCAATTGAATTTTGTAAGACCCACATTACATTGTGTGCCGCTATGAAAAAGAAACAACCACTCCCAATTAAACTATGGCACACCATCAATGTTAAAACTCACCTTGATTTCAGTGCTATTAAAATGTGAAAAATATGCGTCTTAAAATCAATGAGATGTGATATCTCATTTTATCCTCCCAACAACCCATAAACTAAGTGTTGATATTGCCAGATGAAGAAAGTGAGGCTCAGAGAAGTCAAGTAATCTCAAATAGCAGGTAAGTGTCAGAGTTGGAATTTGACCCAAATGATTGTCTCCAAATCCAGGGTCCTTTTCTCACTCTGGAAACCAGAGTTAGAAAGCCTTGCATTCGTTCCCTTCCTCAGGACATGCTATGAGGACTTCGTATTTCAGAATAAATTACTATTATTGTAAAGTTAAAAAAGAAAAGAAAAGAAAAACAACATAATTGGTGCAGGGAAGCACCCCTGCTACTCAAACCACAACTGGTATCCAGCTTGTTGGTAGGCAAGGAGGTGTGTTGGCATGGGTGGGATTCACCAGGGGCGTCGGTCCAGGGTGAGGTAACCCATACACTGAGGAGGCGTTGAGGGCCACATTTCTCTCTCGCTGAGTGACTGAATCTTCCAGGAGGAGTCTTTTTTTATTTTATTTTAAGTGTGGTTTTCCAGGACCCATCAGCTCCAAGTCAAGTAGTTATTTCAATCGAGTTTTGGAGGGTGCAGCTCACAGTGGCCCATGCGGGGATCGAACCGGCAACTTTGTTGTTAAGAGCATCTCACTCTAACCAACTGAGCTAACTGGCCGTCTCCCAGGAGGAGTCTTTTTAACTATTAAGACGTAATACAAACAAGGCGCTATTACTTCATGGGTGCGTCATGATTCCCAGACATAATTAAACAGATGGTTTGCAACTAAACAATGTACTAACAATATGGATAACTTAAATAACAACAGAGACATCTATTAGGTTGGTGCAAAAGTAATTGTGGTTTTTGCAATTATTTTTAACCTTTTAAACCGCAATTACTTTTGCACCAACCTAATACCGTGTTTCCCCGAAAGTAAGCACAGGTCTTATATTAATTTTTGCTCCGAAAGATGCATTAGGGCTTATGTTCAGGGGATGTCATCCTGAAAAATCATGCTAGGGCTTATTTTCCGGTGAGGTCTTATTTTTGGGGAAACATGGTGGTTATCCTCCTTCATAAAGAGAGTCAAGGTCAGTGTATGAAGCAAAAGATGGTGAGTGAGGAAAGGTTGCCTTGCCTCTCCAGCCAATGTTGTAGCCATTTTCTATATCAGCAGAAACCTTTGCTCCACGAGGAAGTTCACTCGGTACTTTTCTCCCACAGCAAAATCACTTAAGATAAATGAACTCACCAGCACGATTGATTGAGGTAACCCCCCAAACACTCATACAGTTTTTCTGGACTGTTAAGATGGTACAGTGAAGAATTAGGGAATTAGCTGAAACTTTTATCTTTTCTTTTTCTGAAAAGGCACGACTCAACTCAAAATTAATTGCTAAGGGAAATGGTGCTACATTATTTCCCATCAACCTACCTTGGGGATTGAAGGACTGTGGGTACGGGAGGGGGGAGGCCACAGACATGGAATCTATGTCCTAGGGCATCGCTAACACAGTACATGATTTTCAGCAACTCCCAACTGACTTTTTCTGACATCCATTCCATGTAAAACAATGGAAACCTATTTCCATGCTTATTTGTGTTTCCCGGGAGCCCTTAAATGCCATGGTGAAGATTAAAGGGCTAGACCCTTTTTAGTCCCCCTTATGATTATTCATAATTTTCTAAAATTATTGAGCAACGCCGCCTAAAGATGAATTTTAGATCTAATTATCTACGTGTTCATTTATTCATTCAACAAATATTTATCAAGCACCTCGGCACGCCGTGTTCTCTGCTAGGGACTAACAAGCATAAAAAAAGAATAAGATTCATTGTCCTGCTCCATGAGCTAATCATTTAGGAGAGAGTGAGACATGTACGCAGACAATTGGAATACGCAGAGCAATATAATAAATGCTTTTAAAAGGTTCACACAAAATCCTGTGGGAGGTTCACATCTAGTCGGAAAGAGCAGAAAAGCAGCATCATGGAGATGGTATCGTTTGACTCTAGGGGACAGTATGGAATCTCAGCAGATGTCATTGGAGGAAGCATCAGTCCAGGCCCAGGAAACAGAATAAATAAAAGTAAGGCATGTTCTGAGAAGAGCAAGGAGACCAGGCGGCAGAGGATGAATGCAGGCAAGTATGGAGAGAATAGCAGTTTGTGGTCCCTGGTAGAGGGTCTTACACACTAGGTTAGAGAATTATAATTTAGTTTCTTAGGCAGTGGGGAGCCATTGAAAGTTCTTGAGCACAACAGTGACACAAGCAGAACTTTACTTTTGGAAGATTTATCTGGCAGGGGTACGTGGAGTGGAAGTGTCAGACAAGGGCCTGGAAGACCAGTTAGAGAGGTATGGAAGGACTTCCAGTGAGAAGGGCTGAGGACCTGAATGAGGGTGGTGGCAGGGGACATGCAAAGGGAGGGTGGAGCTTCGGAAACACTAGAGACAGACTTGATAGGATTTGGCAGTAGATTAAATGGGGGTGGGGAGAGACTCACATGACAGATAACGGGCAAAATGACTGAAGCTCAAGAGAAAATGAGTGCGTCGTGCACTTGTGTACTTACACTTATGTGTTTGGGTAAGGGGATGGCAGGATTAGGAATAATCTTTTAAAAAGGCAAACCGGATTTCATTGCTTCCCTGCTTAATAATATCTAAATGCCATTCCACTGCATTTAGAATAAAACTTCTTACCATGGCCTGACATAAGCTCCACGTGATCTGGGCCCTAATTTGTTCTATCCTCGTCTCTTAGCACTCTCCAGTACTTCAGCGTTAGCCACACTGGCCTTCTTGCAGTCCTACAAATGTACCAACTTCGTTTCTGCCTCAGGGCCTTTGCGTCTGCTGTACCCTCTGCCCAGATCACTCTGCCCTCCCGTGACTGGCCCTTTCTTGTCAGTCAGGTCTCGGCTTAAGTGTCATCTCCTCACAGAGGACTTTCCTAACCAATAACCATACCTTTCGCCCACAGACACTCTTTATCACACCATCCTGCTTTTTATAATCTGAAATTGTCATAATCTGAAATTACCTTCGTTTACATTGTGTATGTTTCCCTTTACCAAAAGTGAGCTTTAAAAGTGAGTGTCTTGTTCATAATAATCCCGATTATTAGAACCAAGCCTAGCACACAGCGGGTGCTTGGTAAGTAGTTGTTGAATGAATGAATGAATGAATGAATGAATGAATGAATAGGTTCTCTTCCGGGAATATTGGCTTTTCATGCAGGTGTCACCTTCAGGTTGAGATGGGCAAGAAAGATTTGAACATGTGGGATTAGAGCTTAAGAGAGGGTATGGTTTGACATCTGTGTTACGGGAGATGAAAAGTTAGGAAAAACATTCCAGCTCCTGGGCCTTTTTGAGCGATGGCTTCGCTTCCCTGCTTCTGCCTCAATCACCGATCCGAAATCTACAGTCTCCAACTTAACCAACTGTGTCTAAATGAGTGACTTCATCCTCCAGAGAATGTCTACTTTGGTAGACTTCAGCAGATGCCAACTTGTATGAAGTAGTTTGGAATTCCTGTGTTAGAATTGCCGACAGAGGTGAGTCCAGGTTTTGTGAGGCCCAAAGCTTATTCATTGTGGGGGAACCTTCCTGAAAAAGAATAGTCAAAATTACTTAGGTACAGGACCTTGGAAGAGGCCTGTGAAAATTAGGGGCCCTGACACTGGCTTTTGTCTTTTGTGGAGAGGTTTAGGCCCAACACTGTGTGTTTCTTTATGTTTAAGAAAGATGTCCCATGTGGACAGTGTAGGGGAGGTGCCACGTGGAAGCTAATCATGGAAGGATTCTGGATGTGTCAGGTTATTGCATCAGGCATCTTTTATTAACTAATCTTGTATGGAAGCTAGAAAAGAAGGTTGAATTGGACCCTGTGGGAAATAGAGTCTGGGTGGTTAGGAAGCCTAAGAGCTTGACAGGAAACAGGTATGTGGGGAAGGGACTTCCCCTCCAATACTGACATCTGTTAGCAGATTTATTTGATTTAACGAATTCATATTGTATTCTTCTTTTTCCTCTCGTTTTCTTAAAAAAAAAAAAAAAGCAACTCCCTCTCAACCTTCTTCACACACACACACACACACACCCCCTCCAACCAGTGGATTTTACAAGTCCACTAGCTTTGATAATGATTTTTTAAATTAAAAATATTTAAAAATTTTTAATTACAGTTGACATTCAATAGTATATTATTTTCAGGTGTATAGCTTAGTGGTTAGACATTTATATAACTGACAAAGTGATCCCCCAATAAGTCTTGCACCTACTTGACACCATATATTATTACAATATTATTGACTGTGTTCCCTAAGCTGTACTTTACATTCCCGTGACTATTTTGTAAGTGCCAGTTTGTACTTCTTAATCCCTTCACCTTTTTCAACTAGCCCCCAACCCGCCTCCCACCTGGGGACTATCAGTTTGTACTTTGTATCTATGAGTTTGTTTCTGTTTTATTTTGTTTTTTAGAGTCCACATATAAGTGAAATCATATGCTATTTGTCTTCCGCTGTGTGACTTATTTCACTTAGCATTATTTCACTTAGCCTCTAGGTCCATCCATGTTGTCACACATGGTAAGATTTCATTCTTTTTTATGGCTGAGTAATATTCCAGTGTATACATGTACCACATCTTCTTTATCTGATAATGATTTCTTGCAAGAGTGAATTCATGGACTGTACAGAAGCTAGGACACCAAGCTAAGTTTTTTAGAAGAGATTTAAAAAAAATTTCCATAACGTGTTGCTATTACAATAACGTCATCAGTCAGTTTAGGAAGAGACGTCTACTCTGGCCTGCGTTTCACAATCATAAATAACTTATTTCCAGAATATTCTAATTGAGTTGACATTTCCCATATACTTGGTCTCTGCCTGAGAGAAATTTAGGACGGAGAAACAAAGTGGAACCCATTCATTTATTTTTGAGTCAAGTAAAAACCAAGAGCAAATACTTCATTTACAAAAACCAGATATGCTCAATTATTAATGGTACAAAAATCAATATATTTTTAAAGCATCGAACTTGGCATGTAACCGACCCTCAGTGGGGAATAATTCCTAACTCTGTTGAAGGGAAATATGGAAGGAAATAATGAGACCATGAGAAGTAGAAGGAAGTAGTGTTCCTGCATCATGAAGCCTAGGTTTGCTCTCGGCCTAGGTCCCCACCCCCACTCCAATCTCGGAGACCATTCTCCCTCCTCCCAACACAGAGACCCCCTATTTACTTTGAGGGTGGCATTGCTAGTGACCCAGCAGATCTGACTGCCTTTCCGTTCAACTGCTGCTGTCTGTTTCAAATTTTATGTTCCTCTCCAGGTCAGATCATGGCACTTTGAAATGTAGGCACACTGCTCTGCCACTCACTTGCACACCCAGACACTAGCAAAGCCCATACTGTCCTTCACAAGGCGTGGTGCCTTCTTTCTCATGGAGGCCCTTGCGTATCAAGCTTCAGATACGCTCATGATCCCATCTACCTCTGTAGCCAGCGCCTTATCTTTTTAGATGTCCAAGCTACCCCCCCACTCATCCCAAGAAAGTTCTTGTAGGATGGAAGTGCTTTAGGGCAAAGCTGTGGTCGAATTATCTCAGAAGAGATGTGTTCCACGGCCTTGAGGGGCTTTAAATTCTTCCTAACAAATACCTTATTGATGGTACAACCTAGAACGCTTCATGGAATCACAAAATTTCAGAGTTGTAAAAAAAAAATCACAATATACCATTTGGTCCAACTTCTAACCGCATGCTTAAATCCTTCTCATTAAATTTGACACCTGGACAATGCTTAACCAGAGAGGTTGTTGGAAAAAAAGCAAAACAAACCAGTTTCTTAGTCATTTCACTTGGATTCAATCAGCACAAAAATTCATAGTTTGTGATTTTTATACACCTACCCGAGGGGGAAACTTTTACTTTTTTTCAAATATAAAAATGGATCAGATGAAATAGGAAGGCAAATTCGAGAGGACTGTTGGCAATCTTTTCTCGCCTGCTTTCCTCTTTCCCACAGATCTTCCTAAAAGACGGAGTGAAATAATTAGACTTGAGGACATCTTTGAATTAAGGCCACCTTCTGTCTAGGCCCTAGCAGAGGGCATTCCAAGAGACTGTGCATTTCTTTATATGTATTGTTGTGTGGTGCTTATATTTCTTCCGTGGCTTTTTTATATGTCTGTCCTGTTTTTCCCATCATTCTCATCCATTCATTTACCTATTCAGTCATTTCCTGAGTACCTACCACTGTGCCAGATGCTAAGGACCCCTAGAAATCATAAGATAAATGTTTTCCCTTCAGGAAGCATACTCTGTAGGGTAGTGATGAATCAACAGTCCAATAAAAGGTGGCAAAAGTTATTAATAGAAGCCTGGAGGAGGGAAGGTGACCACCAGGCAGCTGGGGGAAGCAGGGGAAAGAGACAACTCTTAGACCGAGCTTTCCAGGTCTAGAGGAGTCTTCTGGGTGAACACATTGGTAAGGGAGGCAGGTGGAGGAAGGACACCGAGTAAGAGGGAACAGAATGTGCAAGGTCGTGGAGCCATTTGAGAACAAGTCTTCTTAGTAAATAATTACTTTCTTGAAAAGGATTCTTTTTGGAGAGAGTAGAAGGAAATGAGCCAGGGGTCAGAAGAGAAAGGAACTGTCCCATGACAAGGAATTTGAACTTCATCCTGTAAGATTCTGACAGTACTTTGAAATAGGGAGTCAGAGATATTGAGAGAGGCGGTGAGGGCCGTTAGCAGTGAGAATGAGGAAGAAGGGGCATATTTAAAACATTGCAGAGGTAGAATCTGTACGACATTGTGGGAGTGAGAGAGTAGAAAAGAGTCTAGGATGACTCTGAATTCTGGCTTTGGCATCTGGGTTTTAGAGGTGCCATTATCTGAATGAAAAAAAAGGGAGGGGGCGTGGCTTATAAAAGGAGTATCAACCACAGGAGAAGATTCGTTCTGTTTATGTTGGATCTGAAGACTCGGTGGGACATCTGGTGGCGATGCCCAGTGGAGCTTGTGGTTGGAAAAATCCAGCGAGAGCTCGGTTCGTTTCAGCAGACAGACGTTTATTGTGTACTTACTATACGCCAGCTACTGTGTTCAACAGGATGTCTGGGCTAGAGATACTGGTTTGAGAGCCAGCAGTTTATAAGTGGTGATTGAAACTATGGAAAATCACCCCGGAAGAGCATGGTGAATGAAAAGTCTTGGGATGGAGCTCTGGGGATTCCCCAAGACTTAAAGACAAGGTAGAAGAAAGCTGAGAAAAAGTGAGAAATAGAAAGGTGGTATCACAGAAGCCACGTTAGAGAGAGCACTGCAAGAGGCATTGAATGAACTGAAGAAAACCCACAAAAAGTCAGGCAAGATGGAGGCTGGAAAGTACCTTCTCATTTGACAATTTGAAACCATTCGTGACCTGGGGGAAAGTGGTTTCTACCAAGTAAGGTGGAGGAAGCTTTGCACTGTCATCTTCTTAGGGGATCACATTTTCAGATTCTTATATACATCTTTAGGATGTGAGTAACAGAGTGCTTCTGAAATGTCGCCAAGAGTGGGACAGAGAGGGTACAGAGTGAGTGATGTTTTCATTCATCGTGTTTTCTATGAGTAATTCCTAGCACTATTCATTTGAAATTGGTTAAACCTTCGAGGACCTTTCACTCCTCCTACTCCTCCTATCCCTTTGTCCACCCCACCCCACCCCACCCCATCCCACTCTCCCTAATACCACATGACTGATTTCTTTCCTGAATTCCAGGTACACTTTCAACTACTGTGGACACCACAACCTTGATCTTCCTTGTGTACCTGAAGCACAAACACATTCACTTTTGTCTAGAAAGACTGAATCTCCTCCTGTCTTCCCTTTCCTAGTTAAATAATAGTACCCCCTTTCATCCAGTCTCCTACGCTAGAAACCTGTGCTCATTGAATTCGTTCTCTCCCTTACCTTCTACATCCAAATAGTCATGCGTACCTATTGACTGCAGCTTAAAAATGTCTCCAAATTCAGGGTAGCACTGTACATACTTCTTTTAGGACTTAGTTCATTTCATCACAATTTTGTCTGCGTTCATGTCTTCTCCTCTCAATCCCAGATCCTTGCGCATAGGGCCGTTCCCTTATTTAATCTTACAGCCCTGCCCCTGGTACAGTGCCTGCCATCTGGCACATGCTCACCACATATTTGTTGAATGAATGAACAAACAAGACCTTTTCATAGCTGACATTGGCTTTACTGTCCAGAAGCTGGTGGGACCCTTTCTCTCTGTGGTTCTGCGCTTTCTGCTCTCCTATCTGCCTACCAACTCACCTCCTTCAGTTTAGCTCTAGTTGGGTGATATGTGCTTTTTGCCTGAAGAAAATCCAATGCATGAAACCAGCCAGTTATGAACTTGCCCCTTTACATGCCTTCAACAGAGGAAAACGTTTCTCGGATACGACGAGAGAGAGATAATCTAGTCATCAGGGGGTAGAGATGTGGGTAATCCCTGGAGAGTGATTGCTCCTTCATTGCAGGGACATTACATTCCCAAAGCTACCCTAGGGTGTGGCTCAGAACAGGAACCCAGTAAATGCCAGGTGAACAAGTGAATAAATGAATGAGCAAGAGCTTGAATGCAGAGGACAATGTGAATCAGACCCCCAGTTTCAAAGAAGAACCACTTCCTACCACCAGGGAAGACTGGCTTTAAGGACTTCTGAGGCAGACCCATTTTCAAGTTGCGCTTTTAGGTGAGGGTCTCACTAGGGAGAGTCTAGGCCTTTAGCGGCCCCCTCCCCCATAATGTGCGGTCATATTCTTTCTAACTGATACTTGAGATAACAGTGGATCATATTTTCAGAGATAGGCATATTCCTTCAAGGGAACTGGATGGACATGCCTAGTTCTGAAGACATCAGCCCCACTAGGGCTTATCCTGTCCACAAGACGGGAGAAAGATGGACTGGACATGGATTTCCTGCCACCTCTGCCTCAATGGTACCTGTCAGTCTTGGATGGCTCAGGGTCCCGTTTTCACCGGGCCATTTCTCTGATGCCTTTAAATGGGCGACTTCACTGACTTTTTCTCCCTAAAGCGACAAACATAGCACATTTTTCATTTTCTTTTGTCTCAGGTGAGGAAAGCAGGGATGTTTTCTCAGGCAAATAGCCCAACATGCCGTCTTCAGAGAGCACCGCTGTGTGGACTGGAGTTGGGCCCATCCTGTAAACATCCGGGGCCACACTTTTCTCATCTGTCAAATGAAGGGCTTGGTCGACTTACCCACATTCTCCCTTAGACCTGCGGTGCTGTGATCTGGGGCTTCAGGATATTTCCCTCATCACCCGAGTCACAGATGCCCTCACCTGTCTGTCAGGAAGCTGACTTATCTCCGCTGTATCAAGGAAACAAAAATCACAGAGTGAAACTCTGTATTCACACAAAAAACAGAATGAGAATCAGAACGCTAGCGCAATGGTTCCTCTTATCAAAGGTTTCTCCATTTATGCCAAAACATTTATTTATTCATTAATATATTTATTCACTTTTCATCCCCTTAAATGAATCACCTGTTATGTGCCAAGGCCTGTTTTAAGAGGCAGGTCCCTCCTCTCTCTCAGGTCCTTAAAAGTGTGCTCTTCTAATACATCGAACTGGGGTTCCCTGTGACCAAGGGCCTTTTCCTGCATCCCTCACTTGCCAGGGCTGCCTGGGCCCTTAGCAATGGTAAGGAACCAATCCTTGTGACCCATGGGAAATGAGGAAGGAAGCTTTATGCTCAGGGTTACCCCTGTGGAGATGCCACAGGAAGCTCATGCCCAAGGTGAGGGAAGATGCACCTTCCCAGACCTCTGTACGTCTGAAAAGGTATATAGGCTTCCTCAGTTCTGCCCCAAACTCCTGCCTTGCAACCCAGTATGCTGCACATTTGCTTTGCATACTTTTATCGAACATCTGTTACATGTGAAGCCCTGTTCTGGGTCCTGGAGATGAAACGCCATCAAAACAATTCTGTCCTCCTGCAGTTTACATTCTAGTGGGGTATAGACTTAGAGGTCAGGTTTAGAGGAGGCTTTTGCTGCAAAGGCCCCTACAAGCCAGGTGACCAATGTGCTTCCATTCTAGCCTCTTCTGGCATCGATAGAAATCACTTCCTGGACAGGCTGCAGCTCAGGTGGCTGAGGGAAACTCTTGACCTAGCTGACCATAGGTGACAAGCCAGTATTGCATACTGATCCCTTTAACTCCTCTCTAGAAGAAAAGGTCCATGGGTTGAAGATTTCAATCCTCTGCAATATTTGAGAACAGAAGCTTGGGCTTTGTTTGATGGTTTTTCACCCCCTGATGGAATAGTCCAGGAAAGTGTGTGTGTGTGTGTCCACATATTTATGGGGTCTCTTTTTGGGGATAAAAGAAACCCAGAGAGTCCCTAGAACTTTTTGTGCATAAATAAATAAATAAATAAAACCGAAATGCTAGAACCCAGAGAAAATAGTGTAAGTGAAGATTTTCCACAAGAAGGAAGTTAGTTCTGTTGTTATGAAAAGAGTTAAAATACGTAATCCTGATACGGGCAAATATTTGTCACAAAGTAGGAATTCTAAGGCAGGTAGTCTAATGAATATAAGCTTGTCAGGGTGCTTGCGTGGTGGGGAGAAGGAGCATTTTATTCTCCCAACAATGGAGCATGTTTTAGACATGCAATAAAGACTTCGTAATTGATGAGTATTGTTGACTAAGAATAAGGTTGAGAGGCTCACTCCATAGAACAGAAACACAGGTTCTCAGGACCAGAAGGGACCTTGGAGATGTCTTTTCCAGTGCCTTCGGTTACAAATGACAAGGACCAAAAAAAAAAAAGGCAATTCAGTGTAACGGTGATCATCCTGATTACAACAGAATCAGTATGTACACAGGTCTGATTCCTGTGTACAATTCCTGACCTTCTCCTTTCATAACAGCAGTGAGGGGTTTTTGTATTTGAAAATTATTTGTTTAGGTTTCAGTTTCCTCCTCTCTAAAATGAGAAGTATTTCTGTAAAGGTTCAGTCAGAAATTTCATGTCACATGGAAGGAGAAGCACCTTGCTCAAGTCACCCAGCTAGTTAGAGGTAAACCTCAAAATAACTAGGTTTCCTAACTGCCTGTCACGTGCTTTTTTCCACGACCACCGCACTGGTGCCGAAAAAGGAGCAGCAGGACAGGTAAGATGTATTGAAGAAAAAGAAATTCCTGTTACTTGTTGAGGGTTGTTATGTGCTAAGTACTACCCAGTATTCCGTAGGTTGTTCCCTTATCAATCCACATAGAAACACTACCTGGGATTATTATTGTCCCTAAGCTAGAGATGGAAAACCTAGGCGCAGGTAGAATAAATAATGTACCCAGACCCCTATCGGTCTGATCCCCAGACCCATGCCTTATTCTACACGGTGAAGACTGTGGTAAGACTGAGGTATATTCAATGTAAATGCAAAATAAAAGGGACTCTGAACAAGGGTTTGGTGGATCACCCTTTACTGCTGTCACGTCTCTTAGTGGACTCGTGAGACTGAGGTGGTCATTTGTGGAAGGACACTGTATGATTTGAGTGGACAGTGTCTTTCTTTCGTTTCACTGTATAGGAGAATCTGTGTAGACAAATGAAGATTCTACTGCCATCTGGGACCAGGATTTCAGAGGAACAAACTATCTGTGCACCTTGATGGCAGGGGATGGTGTTTTATTTCCAGTGTGAAATGCCAAAGAGTCCAGGAATGATAAAATCACCCTAGTTTTTCTTATAAACTCCTAGAAGTCATCTTTGTTGGTATAAATGAGATCATTTAGCCTAATTAGTTCCAAGCTTAATTAGCAGTAATTATCCCAACATGGGAGTAATATCCAGGCAGGAAGTGCAGAGTCCTCGATTAGATAGATCTCTAATTGGTGTTACAATATTGTAATTAAAGCGTGTTTGTACGCCTCTGCCGCAGCACGCGATTTGTTTCATGTCTGATTAAACAGGGAGACCCAGCAGCCTTTGAGGGGGCCAAGACTTTAGATCTGACTCATATAACATGTTAACCCGTGACAAAAAACATTTGGGGATCTGCCTCCACGGTCACAGCGAGTGTGCAGTCCTGAGCACACTTGACAGTCCTCAGCAGTCTTGCCGAGGGAGTGTGTCTGCTCATTGCTTCCATTGCTATGTAGTATGTACAGGAGACTTAAAGTTTAAACACTTAAAAACTGAAAAACAGTAAGTATTGGGCTGAAGGGTCATTTTGTGGGTTTTATACTTTGGAGGGCTGCCTCATATATAGGCCAGAGGAGACGGGACAAAAACAGCAAATACTAATAGCTATCATTTATTGAGCATTTACTATGTGCCAAATGCTGTGCTAAATGTTTTAAATATCAAAACTCACTAAATCTTCAGAGAAAAACCTGTGAGATAGCTATTACAAATCCTGTTTTACAGATAAGAACCTGAAGATGAGGGACTGGCCTCACCAGGCTAACTCCAAACTCATCCTTTCGGGTCTCACCTTGAACATGAGTCTTCCAGAAGGCCACCTCTGACCCCAGAGCAAGTTAGCTCCCACGCAGAGCTCCTTGTCATTTTTCTTCACACACTTCATTATAATTTTATTGTCCATCTTCCCCACCGGATGATAAACGCATTTGTGCCTGGTTCACAGTGCTATGCCCAGTGCCCCGAACCAAGCGAAGTACCAGCTGGGTACCATGTGTTTAACAAATAAGAGCTAAATGAATTGTCAGAAGTCACCCAACTAATAAGTTGGGTGATTCAAACTCAGCTCTGTGTGGTCCTGTAGTCTGTGTTTTCATGGCATCGTGCTTCCATGTTTTAGTGTTTACAATTCCAGAGTTAAGTTTCTAGGTAGTACAAGTCCAATGGATGTGTCTCTTGGGGAGGGGTTGGGGAATAGATTTTCTTTCCTCTCATTTCAAAAGGCTGTTTTGTGATTTTGCAATAGATCCCTTAACCATTCGATTTATTTATCTATTTAATGCTTCAGCCTTATGTTATAATTTAGAGATATTTTACCCAAATGCAAATAATTGGTAATTGGATCTACTAAGTCCAAGGGAATTAGAGTAAACCAGATAGAATTTATGTGCATTTACGTATCACTCGGTTCTGCAAATTTAAAAAATGTAACTAGCACTCTCAGATTCTGTATTTCAGTGACTCCCAGCTATGGTTTTGACACACCCCAAGAATGTCCAGTTATTTTGGACAGTGACATAAAATTCTCCATATTTTTTCTTTTCAAATAAACTTTGCTTGATGTTTAAAAGAAAATGTGGCCCATGGTGTATTATGGAGCAATAAGAGACAGGGTAGGTCAGAATGGATCCAATGCCTTTAAAACGTTGGAAACCAACAGCTATGTAATCTCAGTCATTGCTGAGACCTATTTAGGGATTAAGAAGCTCAACAAGGGTATTTGTTTACTCATTAAAAGTTTTTCTAAACTTTTTTTTTAAATGAGTAGATGATACTTCCACAAAATACAAAATTCACAAAACGGTATAAATGACAAGGTCCCCTTCCACCTTGCCCCATCTCTCAGCCACTTCAGAGATAACCATTTTTTCATATATCTTTCTGGATATGCATATGTAAATACATACGTTCTAAAAGGTATTATTTCTTGATAAAAACACCATAGTACACGCTGAGTCATATAAGTGAATCAGCTCACTTCCTAGTCTAGGCAAAGACCGGAAGTGAGGATGAGAAATTCAGTACATAGAAACCAAAAGCACCAAGCTCTGTAAGTCTATTTTCTTGCAAAACTACCTCTAAACACCGTGGTCATAGACTGAAATTTGAAGGATGGTACTAATGAATGAGACATGCTCCTTGACTTACGACAATAATGAAACCATCAAATGTGAGTCCTGATTCTGGGTTTTTCTGTTCTGACTAACTCTTCGGGTGATGGTACTATATGGCTCTTTATTTTTAATACCAGCATAATAATGAGGCAGACGTGATGGGTTTCGTTTACTGTAAGCAACTTCACTTGCTGCTGGTTTCTGTCATTAGAGGAGTTAGGTGAGAAAGCGAAGATGAATTCATGCAAATCTGGTACCATCGAAAGAGAAAAGTCTATTTACCTAAAGGTCTTCCTCGTTACTTTATTTTATGTGGAACAGGGCTTGATGCCTATCTTGGATGACTATTTTAGTGCAAGAATAATCCATAAAGCCTCCTGCAGTTATTACACTAATATTTGGGAATTCTTTTGGCTTTTGAATAACCAGAAATGATCTAACCACGATATTAAAATAATTGGATTTGCATTTATACAAATAACAAACCAGGCTAAAATTGTTGCAGTCTGAGGATCTTATGATAGCCAACGAGTGCACTATCCAAGGTCATCACCAGCTTACTGTAGTTTATATTTAGAATTTATTGAGCCCTGCACATGGTAGGCTCTGTAGAAAACGTGATGCCCTGGGAACTGATAGTCTTGAGTTATTATCATCTCATTTTGTTTATCAAAGACTTGCCTATAGTCCCTGTAGCTTTTTCTTTTCACCAAGGGCTCACCTTGGATGGAAATAAACTCGGATGCTTATTTTATGACCGTGGAAGGCTCTCGTGACTCTGAGCAGAGTGGGATTCTCTTTCCGAAATGTGCCTGTGGCAAACAAAAGGACCAATGTGGTGGAATGTTCTGGAAGCATCATCTAGGACCACAGGAAGCTTTTGTCTGTATTTTAAATATTCGGTTCCATTCTGTCTATAAATGTATCTGTGTTTTGCATCCCAAGTTTTGGTTTAGAAAGTATAACGAGTAGAGCTGGAACAAAGTGTCTCTGGTTTGGTGCCCAAGCCTTTTTCTTTCCTTAGTGGACAGATAAGCTTTTACTTTGTTTCTCTGGACCTCAATCTCCCCATTTGTAATGGAATGTTGGACCAACTGATCTCTCAGGCCCCTTTTGTCTTTGGCATTTTACCAATATGAGCTTTGGAATAGTGCTTACGAAGTTTTTCTACCAATTGTCTGTGTGGTGTGTGTGTGTGTGTGTGTGTGTGTATTTATGTCTTCATGATAGCAAGCTCTGAACGAGTCTGGCTACAATCCATATGATGAATCAAGACATTATCTCTATAAGGACAAACTCCAAATATTTTTGAAATATAAGTGAATTGATTGTTACCCAGCTTCAACTTAGAAAACCTTCCTCCTCTGTGAAACCTTAATACAATCTGAGTTCTTCCTCTCAAGGTGTATCTCCTCATGGCTCCTGGCCAGCTTTCCTTTGCCATTATAATATTTCCAAGAATCTGCCTTTCTCTTCCTGCTGGCTAATAACTGTCTCTGTGACTTACTTCAGTTCTTCTCCTTTCACCATTCATTAATGTAGTTAGTACTGCTGTCTTTTCGGGTGGGACCATGTGACATTCGTCTTCCGGGGCTTCCTTCTCTCTATGCCTCGTGCTTTGTTCATAGTAAGCATTCAGAAAACGATTGTTGAATTTCTGGCAATTCTTCCCATCACATCCTTCAGACCTTCCTCCACAGAAACCTTTCTGGACTAATTCAATTCAGACTTTGCATTCCTTTAATTTGCATTCCATAATACTTCTGTACACATGGTTTGTATCATATTAACTTGTGTCGTTATTTGTTCTAGCTACTCCTTTTGAAGTGTAAGTGAAGCATAAGGGAGAGGTGACAAGGCTTGCAGTACAGAAACTTGGGTTCTATCGCTGCTGATTTAACTTGTTGAGTAACCAAGGACAGTTCATTCAACCCCCTAAGTTTCAGTGTTGTTGTTTGACTTATAAGATGAAAGGGTGAAGATGGATCAAATGATTGTAGTCTTAGAATTCTGATTTTGGGTATATTGGTTCCCTTACAAAATTACAAACTTCTCAAAGAATTTCCTTTTTCCCCAATATGGACTAGATACACTGTTTGACATAGGTGGTACTTAATAAATTCTTCGTTAGAATGACTGCTATTCTGCCCCTTCTGGTGAGCAAGTTAAACCTGAAGCGTGACCCTCTCCTGTCAGAGCCCACGACCTCAAGGGACTCTGGGATCCCCTCTGGGAAATGCCGTTCGGGGGACATCAGCAGCTAAGACCAGCACACCGTATTAGTCATGAAGTTAAGGGGTACACCTAACAGCTTTGCCTTTTTAAGTAAATGTGTTTATGGTTTGTGCTGCTTTCCTCAGTCAGATCATTTCCTTACAAGTAATGAGAGCTGTGTGTGATATGGTTGAAATCCCGTCGGTCGGCTGGGATGGCGAACTCACGTGATGCCGAGCGGGGCCCATTATCCCAACTGCACTCACAGGAATGCTAAGTCTGGCAAATATTAACTCGAGAACCACAGCCGCAGTTAGAAGAGAGCGGTCTGCCCACCTTCCTGAACCCACCACCACTTTTAGGGTACTTTCTGATTTTCCTTTCCTTGGCTTGAGCATTGCACTTAATTTTCCCTTTCATTCATTCTTCCTTTTCCTCTCTCTCTCTCTAAAAAAAAGCAAAACCTAAATAAGACATTCTGTTTTCTCCATTTATCTCTAATGGGAAACCCTGATATTCTCATCCATTTCAAGGCAGAAAACTTTTCCTCTTTTGCCCAAGTGGTGTACAGTACCTTTATTCATCTTCCCTGCGTCCAAGCCACAGGCCTGGGCAGTGGAAGCACTCTGGAGTCTTCCAGACGTCTCTGGGAACAGACTCTCATGCTGGCAGCTATGGATAGAATAGATGGGTTGTGAGAGCAGCTCAAAACCACCCCTGTGTGCTGGAGAAGCTTTCCTTGGAGGGAGAGAAACATACGATATTTTTCCATATGGCAGGGAAGGGAGTGACATATGAGGTGGAAGAAAGCTAGCACACATCTGAATGTATGTAAAGAAAAGACTTATAACTAAGAGGGAGGGGTTGTGGGTTAGGTTAAAACCACAGAGGAAGTGAAGGACGTTACCACCTTCCCCTTTGCGGGTGGAAGATTCTCCTTTGGCTTATCTCATGGGCTCGTGAGACTGGGTCTGCCTATAGGAATATGTTTATTGCTCCTACGCTTCTAGAAAAGCACCACGCACAGTGGTTTGTGATCTTAAAGAGTTTAGACTTGATTTTTAAAGCATTAACATGCCATAAAGTACCCCCGTTTCCAGACCTGTTGTCCCCAACACGCTTCCCTTATCTTAAATAGAAAAGCAAAGAATTAAAAGCTCTCTGGGAAATGAAGGGAAGAAAAAAGGCTTTTCCCAAGTTACCCGAGCAATTTCCTGACTTGACTTTAATTCTCCTTTGTTTTTTCCTGGAAGAGAACTGCTGACTAAGTTTCGACTTAGCAAAGAAAATTAGTAGTAGTTGTGTTCTCCCAATAGCAATCATTTATGGAGGACTTACTATGTTCTTCCAAAAATTCTACAAACTTACTATGAACTTCCCCAAAATTCTGAGAGATATGTTCTATTATGTCCATTTTTACAGCTGAGAACACTGAGGCTACGAAAATCAACTCATACTATTATCTCGAACCTTGAACTCAGGTATGTTTGCTGGTAACACTTGTGCCCTCGCTGCCTCCCCTTAAAATCTGGTTTTAGAAGTATTTCAGCCATTGATGCCACAGACTGGAAAGTTCGATTTGAAACCTGGCTCTGCCCTTTACTACCTAATGACCCTGAGCAAATTATTTGACCCCTCTAGAGCTTATCTAGTATGTCTTGACTTGTGTGACAATTGCTTCGATAATGTTGGGGAAAGTCGTCCTTCTTTATGGGCTTATTAGAATTAAATGAAACAAATGATAATAACAGCCTTGCACACTTACTGGCATAAACTACCCCAAAGATAGCCGTGCACTAATTGTGCATAGGTCAGGTTCAAGACCAAACTGTGAACGAGTTGAAGTTAGCTCGAGGGAACCTTCCATTTCCTTAAGCTGTCCTGTTTTGCCCTTCTCACTCTCACCCAAAAGACACATCCAGGTTGTAAATACCTATGCTGTCACTTGGAAGAGAGAAGCCATACCCCTTTGACAATGACAACAAAAGAAGTAAGCATTCCTTGTAGAATTCTGTCTTTCTAAACCTTGAGACAAGGGTTGTTTTTTTTCGGTTTATTGTTTGGGGAATGGTGGGGGTGTTGGGAGGGTAGGGAAAAAGAAGCCATCTAAGTGCTCCAGCCACACTGTACACAAGGACCGAAGGCAACCTTGAATCTCATGCTGCTTTTTCTGAACGTGCTCGTGCACGGCCAGTCATAGATTCCAGGTCTCAGCTGCTTTTGATCAGAACTTTTTTTTCTTCCTCTGGTGATTTTGCATGAATTTTAGACCCTGGTGACTTTCAGTTGCCTGGGTCTGTTTTTCATTGCAGATTTTCGCGGAGATTTTACATCTAGGTTGCATTTGAAAGGCTTTTTTCCTTCTCCTTCTTCTTCTCTGGACTATTGTGTGTGAACTTCAGATGCTGGATTTTTTTTTCCAGTTTATTTTATTTTAAATATAATATTAGTGTATTTTCCTAATTACAAAAGTAATGGCTACCCATTGTAGAGAATGAGAACATAAGAATAAAGGAAAAATGTAATCACGCATGAATCTAGCATTCACAGTTTAATGCATTTCCTTCCGTCTTTCCTCTATGCAGATGTTTCTATCTGTATAAATTGTATGTACATGTTTTGCAAAAGAAGGATATACACATTTTGTATCATGCTTTTTCCACATCACTTTATATCATGAGCATTTTTTTTGCATGCCATAAAATATTTTTTGTGAAAGATTAATGGCTGCGTAATATTTCACTGCACGAATGTACCAAGCTGTATTTAACCATTTCCATTCTGCTGGGTGTCTAGATGCTTCTGTATAAATTTCTGTTCTGAGTTGCCACATTGCTTTTTTTCCTTATAAGTAATTCCCAGGGAGTTATGAGGACAATTTAGGAAAAGAATATATACTTTTAATTGTTTACTTAAAACCTACTTGCGCCTGATTATTAGCCTGTGTATGGCCTTTTTAAAGCCTCTTCATATATTGTGCCAAATTGATTTCCAGAAACGTAACTCTAGGACAGGGCAAACTACTACCCCTGGGCCAGATCTGTTCCCTGGCTTGTTTTTGTACAGCTCATGAGCTAAGAATGGTTTTTGCATGTTTAAATGGTTGAGGGAAAATCAAAGGAAGAATAATATTTTATGACATATTAAAATTAAATGGAATTCACATTTCAGTTTCCATAAATAACATATTTTTTGGCACAGCCAAGTTCATTCATATACATGTCATCTGTGGGCTGCTCTCACCCTTCAGAGCTGCGTAGTTGAAACAGAGACGGTACGGCTCATGGCTCATGACCCCCCAAATATTTGCTGTCTGCCCCTCACGGAAAGTCTGGGACTCCTGCTTTAGTGTGTATTCCTCCAAGTTGCATATGGTTGCTCATTTGACCACACACCGAGCATTGGGATTTTCTTATTCTGGGTTAATTTGAACAAGTCAACAAATATTTATCAAGTGTTTGCCATGTGCCAGGCCTTCATCGAAAATACAATTTACTTATTATTTCTTTGATTACTAGTTAGAATGAATGTTTTCATAAGTTCAGGTAGTTTTTTTTTTTTCCCTTCCTATTAATTTTCTGTGCATGTGAAATGTTAAAATTCAACTCAGGTATTTATGTTTTTCATACTACTTTGTATGGGTTCTTTATATACTAAGAATATTAACTTCAGTCATATTTGTTGAGATTTTATTTGTTGGAAATATTTTGTTTCCATTAGATCATTGGCCTTTTCGTTTTGATTTTTTTTCTTACATACAGAATTTTACATTTTAGGAAGTCATATCTCTTAAGCTATTTGTTTATTTATTTATTACTTTATTATTTTATTCTAAGACTATCTTTCCCTGTCCCCAAGGTCTGATAAATATTCATGTATATTTTCTTCTAGTTTTTTTTTTTTTTTTTTTTAAGGAGGGCACAGCTCACAGTGGCCCATGTGGGGATCAAACCGGCAACCTTGGTGTTATTAGCATCACACTCTAACCAACTGAGCTAACCAGTCACCCCTCTTCTAGTTTTTTTAAAACTGATTCATTTTTATACTTACCGTGTTTCCCTGAAAATAAGACCTAGCTGGACAATCAGCTCTAATGCATCTTTTGGAGCAAAAATTAATATAAGACCTGGTGTTATTATATTATATTATATTATATTATATTATATTATAAGACCAGGTCTTACAGTAAAATAAGACCGGGTCTTATATTAATTTTTGCTCCAAAAGACGCATTAGCAAAAGAGCTGATTGTCTGGCTAGGTCTTATTTTGGGGGAAACACGATATCTCTTCAGTTCCTCTGGAATTTTTTTATTTTATGATATGAGACAAGGATCTTAAATTTTTTTTCCAAACAGTAGAACAATTATTCCAACATTGTTTCTTGAGTAATCCTTCCTTTCCCTATTTATTGTGATTCACCTTTCCCCAGTTCTTACGTATCCTGGGATGTGTTCCTGGCCCAAATTCCAGTTCTCTTTAATGGGGTGTGTGTGTGTGTGTGTGTTTCACTGTTGATTCCTCAGGCATGGCCACTTTGTTGTTCCTGGTTAGGCCTGTATAACACACAGATTCTGGCTGGATGATTGGATTTATATGTTTCTGTTCCTCTGGTGTATTACTCCTTTATAGTTATAAATTTCAGTAGCATCGCCCCTTCTCTGCGTGGTCACTGTGTCAAGGAATGCAGTATAAGCTTACCTCCTAAAAGTACACAAATGGTAAGGAACCTTCCTACCAAGCAAGAGATAAAGGCCAGGGCCAGGCCTCGCACATATGTGACCTGTGAACCGTGGCACTCATTCATAATCACTCCAGGTGACAGAGCCTTTAGCATTTGTAACCTGGGGAGGTTGGAGCTTTTCTGGCCGAACAGTATCCACTGGCATAAAAAGAGCAAGTCTCTGGAAGGGGTTCCCAGAAGAGCTGTTACATGATGCACAGCCCCTAACCTTCTGTTAATGGCTCACCCCAACTAGACCTCCGTTCACAGTGGAGTTATTTCATTTACCAGGTGTGAAAATTGGATTTCACCACAGAGGAGGGGAGTTATTAACTATCAGGTCTGCTCTTTAGGGAAGTGGAGACTGTGGTGGGATTTGTTAAGAGATTTGCTATGCATGCAACATATAATTAGAGACGAGTTCCTTTAAAACGGATTTGCAATCATTGTCATTTTAGGAGTGCTTTTTTTTTTTTTTTTTTTTTTTTTCAGTTTTTCTGCCTGACAGCCTTCTTTCCCGTGTAGGTTGCACACATCCTACCTAGGATCTGAATATTTTATATGGCACCATTCTGCCAAGAGAGGAACCTCAGGGGTGTGACAAAGAGTACAGCTTAGGGGGGTGGTGGGGACAGCCTGTAGTTTGGATGCTAATATTAGTCACACACTGATACCAAGAATGGAGGGGGGGTGATTACGTAATTTTCATGTTGATGAATTGCTGTCTGTTCCAGGCTGTCAGGGCCAGGCCTCGGTTTGATGGAGGGCTTAGGACCACTCTGAGACTCTTCTAATGAGGGAATTCTTGGAAATCAAGAGTTTCGATTTAATTACCTGTTGTTAGAGACAATATAGACAGCTTCGATGTTAGTATCTGGTTAACCACATCTGCTTTTTAAAAGACACGTTGTTTACTATCATGGCGAAGGAGGTGGCTGAATTTATTACTGTTTAGCGTTTCCAGCACACTTTGTTCTCGCTGAGTGCCTTAAACTTATTTATGTGTGTATATTGGTTGCTCTCTGCAGCACTCCCTTGAGACGAGTGGGTGATAAGTTTTATTATCACCTGCTTTTCCAGCAAGGGAACGGGAGCTCCTGAGAAGGGACGTGCCTGGGCTTACAGCTCAGGGCTCCCGTCACCTTGTTAGGGCGGCGGCAACAACGTGGTGACCCAGGCCGCGCTCGCAGCCTTCCGCTGGCCCCGTCCAGTCCTGGCGGCCACCTGGGCCTCACCCTGTATCCCACTCACCGCAGTGGACGCCTCCTCACAGAGGCGCCTGACTCCCGCTTTTCTTTTAAATGCCCTGTTTCCTCCCTGCCTCGCTCAGATCCTTGGCGTCACCTGTGACTCAGCCCCTCCACCCAGTTCAGGTGCCCAGTGAGCCGTGGAAGTCCTGTCCCCCAAATATCTTTACATTTGTCCCTTCCCTCCTCTTCCCCCTGCCACTGTCCTAATTCAGGCTTCATGACTCCCTGCCTGGACGACTATAATAGCCCTTACCTGGGCCCCCACACTTTCCATCCTAAACTCATCTGTCCTGTAAATCTTCCTTAAGCAGGCCTTCAATCTAAGTGTAAATTGTTACCCTGCCCTCCAAGACCACCTTCCTTTTTAGCCTTCTTTACAACTAAGCCAGTGCACACTTTTTCGCGCATGCGATCACCTGGGGAGCTTGGTAAACAGGTGTCTCGGGCCGGTGACTTGGCGGGTCTGCTCCTGGAGCCGGGGACCTGCGCGGTGACCACGCAGCCCTGCTGCGCCCGCACCCCGCAAGTCCGCCCCCAGGTGCGGCACCGGCCGCACTCGACCATGCGCTGCTGCAGCGCGGTTCTTACGAAGCCTTTCGCCTTCCGGCCCGGGGCCTGGCCATGCTGTTCCTTGAGCCTCGAACACTCCCCTCCCGCCCATCTCCACCTGTTGAAATTTTTCTCATGCTTTAAGGCCCAGCTCAAATATCTCCTCCTTCACGAAGCCTTTTCTGATTATTCCAAAGGGATAGGATGCAAAGTCCTCAGCTCTGAGTATACGGTCCTTTCACACGGTACAGCCCCGCTTTACAATTCCACCATCCCTAAGCTCCCACTGAAATGCAGTCTCAGAACAGGCCCTGTACACATACCTCTGCCAGGAATGTGGCGCCCCTTCCCCTCCTCCCTTCCCCCATCTCTCTCTCTCTCTCTCTCTCTCTCTTAAAACTTATCCTACTAGGCTCAGCTCATATGTCACTTCCTCCGTGCCACATTCATCACAACCAACAGTCTTTCTAGACTCCCCTGCCCCCACCGGCACTAAGTGACTCCCTCCTCGGTGCTTCCTCGGCCCCTTACACCTAAAGGAGAACTCAAGGGCAGTAGCTTACCTCATGGTTTACCTGTTTCACTTAACCCTAGGCAGTGAACTTGGCTAAGGTTGTACTCGGACGACCTGGGATACTCAGTCTGTCCGTCTGCCACGCACGCATGAAGGAGTCTTCTGCCCAGAACGGTGTTTGCTCTTTGCTTCTCCGCAGCATTTCTCTTCCCCTGTCTTTTCTGCACGTGTTTTATACTCCTCCTACTCCATTGCGAGCACTCTTGGGGGAGAGACCTCGGAGGATTTCGCTCTCTGTCCCCAAACCTGGGTCCTCACCCGTGGCCTGAGCTCAATGAATGTTTATTTGAGTCATTTGTAAGGTGTTGCGCTCAGCCAGCTGCTAAACAACCCCACTTAAGGGGTTAACGAATAACACTCTGAGAAGTTCTACTCCTTTGGGGGCATTTGCATTTTAATGGGAATCTTAAAAACCCAAAGGAAATGGGCTCTAACGGTGGGATTGCAGGGTTGTGGGGAGGCTCATTCTGGGGCTGGAGGGGGACTGGAGAAAGTTGTTTTTTCAGCCCAGGTATTGGTGACATGGACCCCCTTGGGCAGTCCCTTGAAGCCTCTGGACAGAATAAATGCATAAAATAAATAGCGTTAAATGCATAAAATAAATAGCGTTACAAAAAATAGCTATAATGAAAAATGATCAAAATATTAAAAACATCAAATTTGTGTTTCTTTGGTAGAGCATGAATAAAAAGGTCCACTGGCAGATCTCGTAACTACTGTAATTTTGTCGTAGTGATGAGGATAAGCCATATTTGGGACATCTGCCACAACTTGAAGGTGATATGAAAATATCTGTGATTCTCCTGGTGAAAAAGTCATGGACTGCTCCTACCTTGTTATTATCTATTGCCCACGTTCATAATTGAAGGAAATGATGAATTTCAGTTGGAAGTTAGTGAGAGTAAAGGTTTTTTTTCTCCCCTGCATCCAAATTCTAGCCTTAGACTCCACCATGGAGACCGAGGTTAAGAGATGCTGCTTAGTTGGCACTCCCCACCCCCACATGATGTGGGTGGTAGGGGTGGTCCTGAAGCCAGTGTAGTTCGACCCTGGGCTCCCTTTTCTATACTCCACTGCCTCTATCTTCAGCTCCCGGATTCTGATTTTTTTTTTAACTCTTTATTTTCACAACCAAGGACAGTAATCTAAATTTGCTTCATTTGCGCCAGAAATGTGAAAAAAATAAGAAATGAAAAGGATTGTCAGGTCTTGGGGACAAAGAGGATCTTTAGTCCCTACCCTGGGAGGGTCCCCTCCCTCCAGGTTCTAAGCCTGGGGTGTGGGTGAGGGGAGGAGGGGCCCCGGCATTCTGAGATGGCAAAGCAGCTGCCGAGTTTACCTGAGAGTCTCTGCCGGCTCCTTCTAAATTCAGAAGGCAATCTTGGGGCCGAAGAGTCAGATTCCAGGGGTGGTCCAGGATGCTACCCAAACTTCTTGGTGCTTAGTGACTAAGTGAAATATTATTGCTCTTGAAACACCGCACTCCCTAATGGTGATGTTATTTCTAATTTGGGTGAAAGTATTTGTGCAGTTCTCTTTTTAGCATCAAAATACAGGGAAGAGATTCAGGCCATTTCCAGTTATCCGTGTGTATTTTAATCACTTAGACTCAGTGTCCCCCCATATGGATTTACCCTCCTGTTTACTCTACTGAAGAGTAAGTATTCCGTGGCTGCATGCATGCTTAGAGATGAGCTGCAAATTTGAATATTAGCTGGACTTGTTCCTGCCCAGGCGGGCACCATATTAATTAGCCCAGGCAAACCATCCTCACTGTCCCTAAGGTAGAGACACCAGAGGTTTGGCCCTTGACATTTTCCGTTTCTCTTGCTGACCTTTTCCTTTGGTGAGCTCATTCATTTTTATGGCTTCAGCTCTCACCTCTGTACCTCCTTCCTGCCTCCCTCTCACCTGGTGAGACATCTCCACTTGTGTTCAAGTGTCATTCTAAAACTTAACTCTCTTTTTTCCTCCTCCGCAAACCAGCTTCACCTTTCTAAAAAAAAAAAAAAAAAAAAAAAAAGCTGTGGTGAGATAGCTGTGGTGAGATATAATTTACATACCACAAATGCACCCATTTTAAGTGTATGATTCAATGATTTTTTGTTTCTTTGTTTTGGTAAATTTACAGTGTTGTGCAACCAGCCCCCAAATCCAATTTTAGAACATTTGCTTCACCCCCAAAAGACCCCTCATCCTCCTTGGCAGTCACTCCCCATTCTCACCCCCACTAATCTGCCTTCTGTCTCTCTCTGTTTGCCTTTGCAGACGTTTCGTGTAAATGGAATTTTACATTCCATAGTCTTTTGTATCTGGCTTCTTTCACCTAGCGTGGTGATTTTGAGGTGCATCCACGTTGTAGCGAGTATCAGTATTTCCTTCCTTGTTGGTGCTGAATGTCTTCCATTGTGTGGATGGACCACACTTTATTTATCCAATCATCTGTTGATGGAATTTGCATTGCTCCCACTTTTTGGCCATTAGGAATAAAGCTGCTTTAGAACATTCACACACAAGTCTTTGTGCGGACGTGTGTTTTTATTTCTCTTAGGAGTGGAATTGCTGGGTCATATGGTAAACTTCTGTTTAACTTTTTAAGAGACTACGACACTTTTTCTAAGGTGGCTGCGCCATTTTATAGTCCCAGCAGCAATGTATGAAAGTTACAGTTTCTCCTCATTCTCACGTTTGCCATTGTCTGTCTTTTTTTTTTTTTTTTTATCACCGCCATCCCTAGTTGGTGTGTAGTGCTGTCTCACTGTGGACCAGTGTCATTTTTGAACCACCCCCATTTCTGACCACAATAACCCCTTCTCCCCAATTTCATGGCTAAAAACCAAACTTCAGCTTCTCCTTCTTCCTCTTATATTTACATGCTGCCAAAGTGAGCTGCTGTAGCCTTCCTTCCTCAGAGAGCACCTGGATTTGCCACCTCTTCATTCCCCCCTTTCCGCTGCCCTCCTGGGTCTGCATCACCTCCCACCTAATTGTCTCCCGTCGTCTTCCAGCTGCTCTCCTTGCTGCTTCTAGTTCTGTCTTCAAATCTTCCTTCCTGTAGCTGCAGATGAATTGTCAGACTAGTAATATGAAAAGGGTGTCCATGGGTGTGGAATTGGGGGTCTGTGCTCTAGCCAGGCAACACACTCATTGTCATACGCCCTTGAATTAGTTCTGCAACTTACCTGAGCCCAGCCTCCTTCATTGAGTTACTTGACCTCTCTGAGCCGGTTTCCTCACAGGCAAGGTAAGGATACTGGCGGAACCTCTCTCACAGAGTCGTTAGAAGCCACCCATAGAATCCATGTCAAGTCCTTAGCACGGTGCCAGGCTACAGGGGACACTCAATCAGTGCTGCCTAATATGATTTTTTATGGTTGTCATCACTATTATTATTATTCGTTATGATGGTGGCATCTTCTAAACGTCATCGTACGGTTATCACAAGGATCAGATGTGGCTGTGAATATGAAAATGCTTGGAAGCATATCATTGCAGTGCTGTTATTTTTTCAATGGTTTTTCCCTGGCTCAAGGAGAGAGGCAATGGAGGACGGCAGTGAGAATCCAGGTGTTGCTGCCAGCCTATCATTCAAAGCTGGACTTTATACTATTTATGTGGTGAGGCTTGGACGAGTCATTTAACCCCTTCATTTTGGTTTTTCTCATCTGCAAAATGGGTATAATTATAAATCACATTCGGGAGGATACTGTAAGAAAGGCACCTGTTCCATAAGCGGGGTTCAGTAAACCGTGGCTTTTCTTGTGTAGCTCACCATGTATCCTTCTCGTATGCTTGTATTCTGTGGAATGAACTCCCACCTTATTCAACCAGCCATGTTCCCCACACTGATGACACCCACACTGACGACAGGCTGTCTGTCATGTGGGGCAATGAGAGCTCTCACCTCAGGCTGACTTGGGTTTTCATCGAAGCTCCCGTTTAGCTGCATACGTGACTTTAGGACAATTACTTACCCCTCGACGAATCTGGCCCCTCAGCTGTAAAACGGGAATAACAGTTCATCCCTCCTGGGGTTATTATGTGTATTAAATAAGACAATATAAATGTAGTACTTAGAAGAGTGTGCTTGGCACATGCACATGATAAATGCTCGATAAATTACGAGCTGTCATGATTGTTGGTAGCCACCAGCTACCATTGTCATTTTCTGTCCACACACATGCTGCGGTCCTTTCATTGCCTGGCTTGGCTCCGTGTGTCTTCCTCCTGGGTCATCTTCCCCTCCCGGAACTGCCTAAATCCTAGTCTTCAAGGCCCAGTTCAATTTCAAATCATCACTTGCTACTCCAATCCCTACTCATTGCTTTTTTTTTTCCTTCTAGAAGTCCAGAGTTTGTGTCATATCTGTAATACATTAGGAATTAATTGTTAGTAAACTTTTTTGCCCCCCTCAACTGGATTGTAAGATGTCTGACCAGGACTATTTCTTCAGCTTCTAATGAAATTCTCACACTCCTTCATTTGGCACTAGACACGTATCAGGTTCTTATTAATTTTTGATTGATAGACAATAACGGAGAAAGTAAACATGTGAAAATCATTATGAAAATTAAAAACCAGTGGCTTCTCGGTCACCTGTATAGTCTCCTTCATTAATATGAATCAATGCCAATCCTGAGCAAAATTATTTATTCTGAGACACAGCATAGACTGGAAAAGGGGGCAGTGGATGAAGAATCCCAAAATCAAGGTCAGTACTGTTTGTTAACTTAGTAAAGCTTGTCTTGGCTGACACAAATGACCTTGTTTTTGTTTTCCTCACCATTTCTTGGCATCTCTCTTTAATCTCACCCCTTCCTCCAATCCCAGAGGACCTACTGCCCTCAGAAAGCCCTCCGCGTATTTCCTTCTAGCTTGAATTTCTGGGGAAGGTTCTCCAAGCTTCAGAATTCGCCTTTTCTTTCTTCCCCACAGTATTCTCTCAGTACAGTTAGCAGTTAAGGAGGTCTGGCCAGACAAATTATTAAAATAAAACAAAGCTAAGGCTTTATTGTGTTACCCTTCCCAAGGGTTTGGGGAAGTGCCATCTTAAATCCAAAGGTATGATTTCTATTGGCAGAATTTAAAGGACTGTGTTAGGAGGGTGGAAGAGATCCCATTGAGTGAGGTTTGGTGTGAGAATAAGTGAAGTACTGAGGAGATGGGTCTTTTTAAGACTTCTAAAATCTCCCCTTAATCTAATTCCATTGTGGATAATCCAGAGACGACCGAATGTAATAATAATAACCAACATTTATTGGGCACTTACTATGTGCCAGGTACTATTCCTCCTACATGCAGTCCCTCATTTATTTTTCATGCTACCCTGTGAGGCAGACATTATCATCACTCCACTTTATGGAAGAAATAACTGAACCCTGGAGAGGTTAAGTAATTTTTCTAAGGTCACACAGCCCCCTAATGGCAGAGCTGGGATTCAAAGCCAAACAGCCTGATGGAGAGCCCCTCCACCGCGAAATGTCTCTGTTGAATCATGAGTCTCCCCTTGTAAGCATTCTGGGAAAATGGAAGACCCAATTTCATGAAAAGAAAAACCCGAGGTATCGTCATCATCATCATCACAGCAGACAAGGTGCCGTACCGGGGTGTGCAGGGCACTGCACAGAGTGCTGAGAAGATAAAGAGACATCCAGCCCTGCTGCCTGTCTCAATCAACCTGACCTCTGACCCCCTGGCCCCCAATGCCTCGCTGCCTTGAAGCAGTGCGTGCTCACCTCAGCCCGCCCCCGAATAATGGATCGCCTCGGATTGCTATTTTACTTTTTGCCTTTGCTCTGCCACTTATTTATTACTTTCTATCTCGTATTGTGGTTATTTATATACATTGTCACACAGCTGAGCCTTTGCACGTTACTGAGCCCTTTGCCAGGCTGACTCCTACGCATTCTTTAAGATTCTGCTCAGGTCTCCTTATATCACTTGCCTCTCCTGTCTGGATTAGATACTTCTCCTCTGTGTGCCCCACACACCGGCTATTTATTATAATTGTGTATAAATGTTTACTTGTCTGTATTCCTACCTATGTAGACCCCACATCCCAACATCAGGGAACACGTCTTATATTTATTTGAATCTTCAGCACTTTGCACAATACTGCCACAAATGAGACACTTGCTAAACTCTTTTTTTTTTTTGAGTGAATGAATGAATGAAACTTTCATATGAGTCTGATTGTACTTAGAGGACAAAATTGGATATCTGATTCACTTTTGTACCCCCCAAGATGCCCTGCGCATAGTAGGTGCTCAATGAATGTAGCAATGACCAAATGGCTTCAAAACACAAAGAGGTGTAAGACTCTGCTCTTGGAAATATAGGGGAAGACTGGGAACCACAATAAAAGGTAGATGATATTAAATGTTTACATATCTAGACTAGCTTCTAAAATTGGTGATAGAAATACCTGCTACTCAAATAAGTGAAAAAGAAAATAACATTTTTCTTTGATTTGAAATTACTGGACTAGTAAAATTCAGTCTAATATTCAAACCCAGGTCCAGGTGACTCTAAAGTGAGTATATTATCCCTGTTATACCACACTGGTGAAGAGAGATCCTAGGAGAACTGGAGAGAGAAAAGATCAAAGAACCAAGGACTTTAAGGAAATTCAAACTTAGGAGACAGTGGAAGAATTTAAATTAATAAAGAAGTCAGACCTCTAGGTATCTAACTGAAGGAAATGAAATCACTATCTCAAAGAGATATATGCACCCCTATGTTCATGGTAGCATTATGTACAATAGCCAAGAGGTAGAAAGAATTTAAGTGTCCATCAACAGATGGGTGGATAAAGAAAATGTGATTGATACACACACATGCACAGACACACACACACACACACTCTCACGCTCACACACACACAGACACACACACACAGTGGGGTATTATTGAGCCATAAAAAAGGAAATTCTGTCGTTTGTGATAACATGGATGAAACCTGAAGGCATTATGCTAAGTGAAATAAGTCAGGTAGAGAAAGACACATACTGTGTGATCTCACCTGTATTTGGAATCTGAAAAAAATCACACTCACAGAAACAGAAAACAGACTGGTGGTTACCAGAGGCAGGGGTAAAGGGTGGGGGGGAAAAGGGTGAAGGTGTCCAAAAGGTGCAATCTTCAAGTTATAAAATAAATAGTTTCTGGGGATGTAGTGGATAGTATGGGGATTATAGTTAACAACACTGTATTATATATTTGAAAGTTGCTATGAGAGTAGATCTTAAAAGTTCTCATCACAAAAAAATGATATCTATGCGAGGTGATGGGTGTGAAACAATGTGGTAATCATTTTGCAATATATACATACATCAAATCATATGTCGTATGCCTTAAATTTATACAATGTTATATGTCAATTATATCTCAATAAAATCGATGGGAAGAAGACCATACCAGAATATCATTGTATCTTGGATATCAAACTGTAAGAGATTCAGAAAGAAAAGGATATTCATTGGATGGATTTGGCGATTAGGTTTGGCCATATAAAAGAAAGAATTTTGATAGAATGTCTGGGTTATTACAGAGTGGGAAAGAGAACCGTGGTGGCAGAGAATGTAGGTTCCTCTTTGGATAAGTCGGGAATCAAAAGAAAGGGGGAAAAAGAGCATTGGTGTAAGAAAGGTTTTACTGAAGATACTAAAGCCAGGGGTAAGTAAACAGAAGAGAGATAATTGACCAAACCCTTCAGAAGAGATGACAAAATTGGTCTGGCAATGTTGGTGAAGTAGTAGATAAAATTAGGAATAATTGCTGTGGGAAATGATATAGGAGACGATGGGAATATATAAAAGAGTTGCCAAGTAAAAGTACTAAAGCCCTCCTCGTTTTTTCCTGTTTAAATATACCCTAGTTTTATTTATTTTCCTCCTACTGATAGAAACCAGGGCTGTCAGAAAACTTTGGCTATCATAAATAAACTGGAAACAAAAAAAAGTTTTCCGCTGACATTTCATCACCTGAATTTTGTTTGGGATCCATTTTCTTGTTTTCGTGTTTTTTTTTTCAGTAATGTCTGGCAGCCCAGGAGTGAAAACAAAAGAAGTGGGTACCTCTCGGCCTTAGGAATTTCCATTGCTGGGATGACGGGTGGTCTAGGATTCCAAAAAGGCAATGTGGCTAGGGAGAGCACCCTGGGTGCAAGCCACGTTGGGAGGACAAAGCTGCAGTGGTTAGGTAACAATTCCAGAGAAGCCCAGGAGGGGCTGGTTATGGGAAGTAGGAAGAGTCCAGCAGTGAAGACACAACCCAGGAAAAATAAAATAGTTGTATCAGAAGGGCAACATTCCTAGAGAAATATCTAGGAGAAGAAAATGAAATGAAGTAGTAAAAATGCACAGACTTATTGTTGGGAAAGAGGTTAAGAATAAGAAATGAAACAGGGAATTAGTGGGAATTGGGGAGGAAAAGGGACATGGGATTATAAAGGACAGATGTGAAGAATTGGTATGAAGATCAAGAGATTAGGGAAGAAATGTTTAGAGCACGTGGCACACTTGGGTTGTTTCTTTTAAGCCATGATGGACTGTGGTTCAATTGGGAAACTGAGGAAGGGGATCAGCCTTTATATAGATCAGTCGTTTAGGGCTCAGGAAATAGATGGAATGCCACACAAGCATGACTTTTAGAAGGCAGACATGAGGGTCTAGGAAGCACAACCACGTAGATTTGAGGGTGAAAATCAAGGGGAAAACATTGGTGGTATCTTCTTAAGGATTGTCACATCACAGATCTGTCCAAACTTTCACAGATAGGGTGCGTGTGACTCCCAAACTGTGCACAGCAGATAAGCAGTGACACAGAACAAGACCCGAGCTCACGTTAGAGTTCCAGTGGCCCCAGGTGGAGCCACAGGATGAAAGGACGGGGGAATATTGATTTCTGCCTCAAAAAAGAGACACTTAGTCTTAAATTTTACCCCGGCAGAGATGAAGCTCTGGGACTCCCCATTGACTTGAATGGGCTGGTGAAAGCTAGGCTAGGGAGATTTGTTTCTCCTTCATGGGCAACCTAAAGAAGAAATCACTTCCTATTTTATTACAGCATTGGGCAGTAGCACTGTGAGAGCTGAGATGCTATTCCGTTCTAACCCTTCATTGTCAGTCATAGAAGACTCGCTTGGTGGTATTCCTTGGGAGTTGAAATTCGCCAATTTTGGTTTGGACAGCGAGGCAGATGAGTTGGTAAGACACAGTATAAGTAGCTGGAAATCGTGGACAAACTGAGGGTTTTGACCAAGGCAAGAATTTGTTAGGACCTCTTATAACCCTATTACCAGCTGGCCGAGTGAGCTCAACCTTTCTGAGTCTTAATTTCCCAATTCCTAAGGTAGAACTTCATGTTCTCTCCTACAACAATAAATATTGTTATGATTGCACAATCCTTGGAAGTTAGAACAGTGCTGTAGAGTGTTGACTTGAATCTAGTCCCTAAAAATGGGCATGATCTTGGCAAGCCATTTCACTTCTGTCTTAGAATTCTCATCTGTAAAATAGAAGGGGGGTTCCATCCTAAAATGTAGGTATAAGTTCACCAAGAGTTAAGGGAACAAAAGCATTTTGAAAGTGAGGTTTATAGGTAGAAAAGACTGGAGGCAAACTTCAGTAACAGATGCTGAGATTAGCTGAAGAACGAAGAAGCCTGTCTTTCATCATCCATGTTTGCATCACACAAAGTACTTAGCATCATCATGAGAAGCAAATTTCAGAAAGTAAAAAAATCAAACTCAGGACTCTGTAGTGTCAAAAAGCCTTTTAAAAAAGAAAAAAAGAAAAGAAACACAGTTTTACCATTTGGATTTCAAAAACTGATTTATCTTAGAATTTCTAGAGTAGCATTAACAGTTTGAAGCTTTTATTTATAGAATGACTTAAAAAATGATGTCGTCATTCTCCGTTAGTATTTAGGTACGAGTATATACAGTATGTTTGACCCATAAACAGCAAAACAGATAGAATTCGTTCTCAAGTGAGATGGAAATGCATGGAAGTTAGAAAATTCAGAGGACAAAAATTTAATAAAATAGACAAAGCGTGATAGAATAAATCACACTTTAAAACACATTTCTATCTCATGTGCAATGTAGCTAAATTACCATTATTGTGGAGACTCCAAACTTTAGATTTCATGACTTTCCACATGCCTAAATTCTCAATATTATTGCTTTTACCCTGGTGTTGTTGCATTTAATATTCATTTACATTTTTCTTCTGGTTCAGTAAATAGTCTTGAACTTTGACACATGCAGTCCAGTGGAGGTGTGATGCCTAATTAAAAGGTTAAGACTTTTCTTGCATGTGTATGGGTGTTATAATGAGTTTGTTTTTGAGTTTCTGAGTAAAGGTAATCTTGTTTGGAACACCCCAGCCCAGAGCTTCTTTTAGTAGTGGTTTTCCTTTATACAGTCTGTGAATCCCTTCTTCTCACCTGCATTAGCAACCCCAAGTGTTTCTTGAGTTTAGTTGTCTTTTCATATGTCCATACCTGACTTTCTTCCTGCTTTCTTTTACAGAGGTTCTTACCTATGCTACATCAAATGTTCGGTCACCAAAACCTGACCAAAATTAGCATTTTATTTTCATTCTTTCCCATTTGAGAATCTATCAATTGATCTTAGATTTGTATTGTTTTAGCGACTATTGTCTTTTTTCTTTCTTTATATCCTCAGTCATAATGGAAGACAAAGTGAAAATATCTTGCTATGAAAAAACAGGTTTTCGTAGGATCTAAGCTTGGGAGACATGGTATAGAAACTTCTATGACGAGTCAAGAGTTGTAAGTGGTTTCCAAAGCTTTATCATTTACGGTTCTCCTGTACCAACCTTTACAACCCGCATCATTTGGTTAAAAGATTGCCCCAGGGAAGGTTTCCTATTTTATAGACAGGGGAACTGACACAGAAATAAGTGCCCTGCTTAAAACCATGGGTGATGGAAGCAAAAGCAGAAGAAAATGTATCTACTTCTCTTGGCCATGTTGCCTCCAACTATCAACAGGGAGAAGACGCAGCGCGTTATAACTCAGGCAGTCTTCACTTAGCCCATTCAAGAAAGCTGTGGGGCCGTGCATGTAGTTGTAGCAACATCTGACATGAAGACACTACCAACACAGAGCTGCAATCACTGTGTGTGTGTGTGTGTGTGTGTGTGTGTGTGTGTGTGTGTGTAGGGGGGGTGGGGTTGCTGTGGAGCAGACAGGTCTGTAATAACAGTTGGTCACGGCAGCAACAAGGGCCGCAAAGATGAAACGGCAGTAGCCGGAATCCGAGCTTTATTCAGCAACATGCTCTCACCATGATGCCGTCATTTTTCCTGCTAAGAAAAAGTGCAGTCTAATGGGTTACCGTCTCACTTCACAGGGGACAGTGCCGGGATGCCCCGGCCTTGAGCTCACCAAAGCAGAGGCCTCCCGAAAAATCGGGGGAGTGATACTGCGATGAAAAAAGCGGCTGTGAAGCGATTCGAGGATTTGGGCAGAAGGTCCCCTATGGGCACTCGGTAGCGATGCGTGAGCGGGGCTGGGCTCAGTATGGACAGAGACCCGGCACCAGCCTCCGCGCTTGCTGGACCCCGGCGAGAATCTGCTTTGGACAGGGTGGAGGAGAGTGCAACCCCGAGAGGGGCCTGCTCCCCTGGGAGGGGAGGAAGACGGCAACAGCAAAGGCAGTGCGGAGGTGGAGGGGTGAAGACTAGGGACCGGAGAGGGGATGGGGCAGGGTGGCATTGCACCCTGGAGGTGTGAGGAGGTCAGCCTTGAAGACGGAGGACTAGGCCGGGACCAAGGCGGCAGACAAGTGTGAGGGGAAGACCCCTTCCTTCGGCAGCTCCCAATTCGTTTCTGTCAAAGATGGCCAAATTCCACGCCGCCCTTCCCCCCTCCGCGCCTTTTCCAGCCCCCTTGCGTTGCTCCTCCGTGCTGCGGGTGGCGGTGGGGAGGTCCGGGTGAGTGTGTGCGTAGGGAGGAAGGTGCGGGAAAGAAGAGGCCCTCCCTGGGGGGCCGCACCTTCCACCCCGCCAGCCCTTGGGGAGGTTCTTTTAGTTGATAAAGAGGGCTCTGCCGCTTTAAGGTGGGAAGTAGGCGTCACCTCTGGCCGGGTGACGGACTAGGGAGGGAACCTGGTGGGCGTGGCCATGCAAAGCCGGAGGTGGTGCCGGCGGTGGGCGGTCCCGTAGTAAAATGTTGGAGGGAGGGGCGGGGTCGAGGAGGCGAGGCTACTTGGTGGGCGGGGCGCTGGGGGCGGTGCCTCTCCGGGAAGGCAGGGGAGGGGGAGGAGGAAGCGGCCGGGTTGGTACCATTGCGCACGTTCCGGGAGGGGGACAAGTGACATTCCCTTGGAGAGGGGCGGGCCCTCCCCGGCGGCGGGCCCGGCGCAGAGGCGGGGAGGGGGCAGTCCCCATTCCCTCGCCGGGAGAGACGTCAGGGCCGGGGGGAGGGGACACTTCCCCGCTCGCGTCCGAGGCGGGGCCGGCGGTACCTTTCGTGGCGCGGTGCGGCTGGGGGAGGGCCGAGGGGAGGGGGAAGGGGCGGTACCGGGAGGGGGTAGCCGGAAAGGGGGAGGCGCCGGCGGACAATGGAGCCTATGTGTGCCTGCGGGAGTGGGACAGCGCCGCCGCCGCTGCCGCCGCCGGGGGGAGACGCTGCGCCGCCGCTGCCTCTGGCCCTGGCCCCGGCCCCCCGGGGCTGAGAGCCGCCCCGAACCGAAGCCCCCTCCCCTGCTCCGCTCCTCCTCTCCCCTCCCCCACTCCTGCCTCGGGGGTAAGTGGCACCTCGGGGGGAGGGGGAGGGGAAGAACCGGAGCCGGGGGCTTGGGGGGATCGGGTCCGCGTCCGCGTGTGTTGAGCAGGTTTGGGGGCAGGGGTAGCCACAGCCGCGAAAAACCGTAGGGGGGAGGGGAGAAAAGGGGCGGGGGTCGAGATTGCGGGTTTAGTGAGTTGAGTCTGTATAAACCTTGGAGGGGTGGGGGGGGTGCGTCCTCTGCCCACCGCTCCCTGAGCTGTGGGGAGACGGAGGCGTTTCTCGTTTTTTTAGAGGTGGTGTCCCAAGCAGTGCTTGGAGAGGCTAAATGAGAGGGGACGGTCCTAGGGTCCTGGGATGAAGGAGCACCGGAGGGGCGAGATGGAGAGCTAAAAGGAATTCGCGTTGAGTTTGTTGGGGTCTGTAAGACCCCAGAGATGGATAGAGAGGTAAAGGGGACTTTGCTGGCCAGTGACTTGTTGAAGGTTGGGGGAAAGTGAAAGCTACTGAGATTGTGAGTAGTCAAGACTCCAGCAGGTGAGGTGGTGGTGTCTAGGTGACTGAGTCATGGTGGGGGTCGTGGGCCCACCAGTGATTTGCAAAGTGGAGGACCAGTCATTGGCCTTTGAAAGTTGCAAAGACTATTAAGATGTCACTGGTTAGTGTTGGGTGAGCCTGGTGAAATGGAGATATCCTAAGGAAAACAACAGCTGGTTATTATGTTCAGAGGGAAGCACCCTGGGCCTGTAATATTGTTTCTGGGAGCCTTATGTGAAGGAGGAGGCTTGAAATCTGCCCTCCAAGAGCCCTGGTCTGTGATGGAGAGGAGTGACTTAGAGCCTAAATTACAGCCCAGTTGGGGACTAACAAGTTATTAGTCAAGGTGGAGAAATTGACATAACTATCTCTTGGTGGAAAGAGACTGGGATAGTTAGACTTTGGTTAAGGCAGACATGGATAGATCCTGGGCAGTGACTTTAGTGGGAAAATGACTGAGTGGCTGTGTAAAGAGTTACATGTTGATCCATGTTGGTGTGATCAAGTACTTGGTAACATTTGATATATTTGAGAATGAAGTGTTCATTCTTGGGCCAGAGATTTGGACTCTTGTGCACTGAGCAAAAAGTGATGAATCCGATTTAGCAGGTAGGAAAGATAAGTAGTAAAATAGTTGGGGGGGGAGGGGGGCAAATGATATTGGTGAGTAAGACTCACGTGGGTTAACTTTGATTCTTCAGGGAAATTGTGCAACATAATGGTCCTGTTGAGTTGTTTTGTTTTTTTTTTTAACTGTAACTTGGGAACTTTTAGCAAGGAATTAATGTTAGTTAGTGTGAATTATGTTATGGCCCTAAGTACAATTTAAGAAAAACCTCCTTACTAACTAGCTAGTGAAAAAGACCCAAGCTATTAAAGACAGAGATGGATTAATAAAAGGAGCAGATAGATGGTATGAGCACGCTTTGAGGAGTGAGGATTCCATTAATTGATGGTTTGGATAAGAAGAGAAAATGTAATGCAAAGTTGAGACAGGGGTGACATTTCCTAGCTTTAGGGCCTGGGATCTAATGGTATTGAGCCGTTAGAATCTTATTTTGTGATAACAGTATTGACTGTAAGATGATAGTATGCCATCAGATGTGATAGATAGAGAGGTAGATAGATAGATGAGGAGGTCATTGAGTAAAAGATGAAGGAACAATTTCCATAATGCTCTCTTCTTATAAGGCACGTTTTTTGTAACTTGGCTTTTGAGCTAAGCATTCCTGACCTGAATCCTTAGATGACTAGCATAAGTGAAAAAGTACGTCTGTACAGTGCAATTTATTCTATGGGTTATTTTCCCTATAGCCTTCAGAAGTGTCTGTTCCTGTGAGTCAAAAGAAAATGCTCTCTGGCTTGTAGGGGGAAAAAAAGGACAGGGGTTTCACAAGCATTTTAATCAGCCCCTATTTGATCATGGTGACTTGGTATAAATGGTTAGAGCCTTGAACTTGGAATCAGGAAGCTGGCTCTCCCACTGGTACTTCTGTGTGACTTTGAACGAATCTCATTTATTCTCCAGTTTTCCCATTTATGAACTGCCCAGACCGCTCATAAGGCATTGCAGCGCCTAACAAGTTAATGCCTATCTGCAAAATGTTCTGAACACTTTTGAGCACAAGAGATTAGATACCCCAACTTTTTTCTCACTTCTGAAAAGCTGCTATCTCAGGAACAGACCAAATTCAGCTTTGGTAACAATTATTAGCAGCACGCTTGATCAAGGAACAAAAATGACCTTACACATCTGTCCTATTCGATTGTCTGGGGTTTGATTGTATGTTAGTTTTGAGAGGTGATGCTTCTTCCCCATTTAGGGCAAGTCAGTAGCAGTGATGACAGTTGTAGAAATGTAAGCAGAGGTCCCCTTGGGAGAGTGAGAATAGTCATGCTGTGTGTTAACCTAAGCTGATGCCGACCCTAAATTTGTGTGACCTTGGACATGTTACTTGGCTTCCTGGTGGCTTTATTTTCTTCAACAATGAAATAATGCTGGTAGAATGACTGACTTGTCTGCCTGCCTTGGTGACTATGATGTTTAGGGTCTGTAGAAACTTTATCTGCACTCTAGATCAGGGGTTCTTAACCGTCTATGTTACATGGACGCCTTTGGTAATCTAATGAAGCACAAGACCCCTTCTGAGAATCATGCTTTTTAAATGCATAAAATAAAATGCATAGAATTCCATAGGACATGGGAATAGTTATTAAGATGTTAAACAATTGTGATATGGTCACATATACTTTGTAACACATTAAATAGCAAAATGTAGCTGCAGGTCTAAGGATACTGTAATTTTGAAGTAGTGATAAGTGTAAATATTATGTGGCCATATCTGCAACAGCTGGAATGTGATGTGAAAGTGTCTTTGTGGTTTCTCTTGGTGACACAGTCACAAGATTGCTAATACTACTGCCGGTTGTCACCTGTGCACTGAAGGCAGTGCTGACTTTTAGTTAGGTTAGTGAGGAGGAACATGCAAGTTTTCCCCAGCAAGTTCACAGATGCCCCCCCCCCAACCTCCACTTCCCCACCCCAGTCTCTCCACAGACCCCTTGGGAGGCAGTGAATCCCAGGTGACAAACTCCTGCTCTAGACCAGCTGAATTTGGAAAGTTAAATTATCTTATAGCCACTTGCATTTTAGGCTTTGCAATATATTTTCATCATCTCCACCATGCTAAGAGCAGGGCATAGAGAAGATATAAAAGAAAAGGTCATTTTGCAACCTGTGGTGACTATTCTTGGTTGTGGAGAAAGTTGAAAGCAATGATTAGAACGAGGCTTTTGTTATCTGGTGGGTTCTGCATTTTCTATACTTCCCAGTCTTCTTTGGGATGGATTTGGGCTATAGTCTCCAGCTTGCACGTTGAGTTTTAGTGGTTTTTGCCTTCCTTTCCCATTTGTAACCTAATCACTTTCTTACTATTCCTTCTTCCATACATTGTTTTGGCCTCAGCACATGAGGGAATGGGTGGTATTTTTGCAATTGGTGTGTGAATTGGAGTATGAACTTTTCCATCCTTCTCATCCCTGTAGGACTGAATGTGGGACTAACTGGTGTCAACTCGACTTTGACCGAGAATTTCCCTTCTGTGTGGGAGGCAGAGATCGTACTTGGAAAGTTCCTCTGTGTCCCAATGTAGAAGACAGAGCAAATTGGACCTCTCGAAAGGTAAAGAGCCTGGTGTGCAGCCCATCACTTCTGTGATTCAATCCGAGTATGTTGTATTGTTGTGTCTATTTCCGCAGGGTCTCTTGTAAGTTAACACAGCATTCGTTCGTTACTGTCCCAGTTCCCAAGATGAAAGCACCAGGGTAAATGCAGGTCAGAACTGTAGGTGCACTTTCCTTACACTTTTCTGTGAGCGGGGACTTCTGCAGTAACGCACCTCGCAGGAAAGGCAGCTGATGAGAAGCTAAGAGGTGTTTATCGCGTCGTCATGGATTTGTGGCCTGTGAGGGAAGGGGAGCAGCACACAGGCCCCACGCTTATTGTCCTTCATGGATCAGCCAGCACTTACTGTGTTTCTGTTGGGTGTAGGGTGCTGAGATGATACCCCTTTTCTCCAGGAGTTCCCTCCCTACGCTTCCCAGGGGCACAGTTTTTTCAGTGTTGTTACAGTGTTGTGAATATAACACGGCGGGACCACAGAGGACGTTCCTGGAGGTAGTTGGGAATGAAGGAGAAGTTCACAAAAGAAAGGTCATTTCTGCTGGAAGTTTACTTTGGGTGGCCATTATTCTAAACGCTGGCGGATGAATTTCATTTTTGAATGCTGAAATTCTGTGACAACTCGTTAGCTTGATACACAGTTGTTATTTGCTACCTTCAAGTTTGTGAGCTTGAAGGATGATAGCTGTGCGTTTTTACGCTGTGAGTCTGAAAACATACTAGTATTTTGTTTGGACCAAGGTTTTCTATACATGCCCGTTGTATAGCTTTGCTTTCACCACATGTTGAGGGAACAGTGGTTCTTCCTATTGTGTGTTTTTTCTGAGAGGAAGCCTTTTAGTCGTTGGGATGCCAGAAGTTAAGAATGAGCGAGGAATGGAATCCTGAGGCCTTTTACTTCCACATTCTAAGTTTGATACTATGCCTTTTATGGAGTAGTGGCCATAGCGTAGAAATGAAATGTGTTAAACATGACATAGTTGTAATAAACTTGACTTCTTAGAGCAGGAAAGCAGGACCATTGGAAGAGTTGAAGTTGGAATGGTCGAGGTGATTCTGGGCTTGGTCAGACTAATTTGTGAATTTATTTACAACTTTGTGGCAACCTTATAGAGTCTTCTTTTAAAGATTCCTAAATAATTTGGCCTCAGGACACTCTGGAACTTGGTTCTTGCAATTTTAGAACTGTAAATTCTGGGCAGAGAGGGAGGCTCAGTGTTATAATTCTAATTTACAAGGACTCTTGTAGGAAATTGTTCCTCAGTGTTTTATTGACTTACCTTGCTCAATTCAGGGTAGCATTTTATACACAGTAGTCACTCAATCAAAGGAACTCATGTGGCCTGGTTGTTCAGTCCATGTTCCCCCCCAAAGTATACGAAAATAAATTTTCTTGCTGAATGCTTGCCACGTAGACTTACAGTTGAGAATAGGGAGAGCTCTGAATGGTGTTCACTTCCGGAATTCGAAAGCGTATCTGGAATCTTACCTCTCTCACCTTTACAGTCAGCTCGCAATTTCTCTAATAAGGGATGGGCAGAAGCAAAAATGGGAGGGATTTTTTTTCCCTACTAAATGCCCAGAAATTTTAAAAGTAGAAAAATTGATTTTATTTGCCCTTAGTATTTTTCCCGTCTCTGAAAATGAAATGTGCAGTTGGGCAGGAGGAAAAGTCACCGGGGCCTTGAAAAATCTACTGATTGGATAACGTGCCCTTTAATAATTGGAAGTTGATTCTGTTTACATGAGAGATGACAACATCCTCTTAAACTCACATTCTAGAATAAACAGGAAACCTGTCCTTCTCTTAAGATATTTAGTAACAAAAACAATATTGCCATTTTTAAAAATCCACTTAGGGATTTTTCTTCTTTATCCTCATCTAGGTGAGGGTCACCTTTGAGCCAGAGGCTCCTGGACTCCTTCAGCTTCTTACCTCCAGGATGAACACTGCAGTATCGTGACCCTGGGGGTTTCGGTGAGTAGCCTGATGGTGATGACACTAGCAAGCATGCCTGGCTTAGCAAGGGGACCTTGGGGGGAAGCTTCCCTTTTTATACAGCAGATATTTTCTGAGCAAATGCACTATAGTAAGTGCTAAGAGCGCATGGGTGGATAAACCACTCTTGGTCCCTGCCTTCATGGAGCCTAGTGAGAGAGCTGAATATTACCCAGATGGTTGCAGAATGACAAAACATGGGAAAGGTTGTGAAGGGAAAACACAGGATGCTATGAAAAGAGTGTGATGCAGAATTTCAGGTAGATCAGTGGCATTCCGGTATCCTTCCTCTCTGAAGAAGAAACACTGAATCTGAGACTTCATTCATTCAGCGGAAGTATTCCAACTTAGTATTTGGGTGAAGGTGAAGGAGAGAGGTGTCCAGAACGACTCCCAAATTACTGGCATGAACAGCTGGGGGGATGAAGGTGCCATTGACTAAAATGCAGAAGACTGAAGGAAAAATACTGCCGGGAGGGAGGCTACATAGGGAAGAAGACTCCATCTTTGATCTTGATACGTTTGAGACATGTAGGGCGACTTCAGGTTGGCAGGTCTGCAGGTAGCGATGTAAAATCGGGAGTCGCCTGGCATGGAGAGAGCATATAGAGTGAGAGAAGAGGACTCAGGGTAGAGTCCCAAGGAATGCTAAATTGTAGAGATTGGGTAGAGAAGGAGCCAGCAAAGGAAGCAGACAAAGAGGGAAAGGAAAGGTAGGAGGAAAATTAGGGAAGTGTGGTGTCTGGAAACCAGGAGAGGAGAGTCTGCTCATCTGTGAAATAGGGATAGCAGTGGTTCCTGCCTTCTGGACTGGTTGTGAAGGAGCTATGTGTGTGCACAGTGCTTAGAAGAGAGTTTTAAGAAGGACGTGATCGACTGCCAAGATCTCAGAGATGGAATAAGAGGAGGTTAGAAGAGTGGCCAGTGGTGACCTTAACAAAAATAGTGGTTTCTACGATCTGTGGGTGGAAGTTGGTTGAAAATGGTTAAAGCCTGAATAGCAAGTAAGGAAGTGTCAGCTCTGTGGAAAAGTTGGCTCCGAAGTCGAATAGAATGCTAGAGCTGGGTTTTGTTTCAATTCTTTTTTTTTTTTTTAATCTGTAAGCTAGGCTACAGCATATCTGAATGCTGATTGGAAATATCCAGGAGATGCAAGAGATAGAGGGGAAGGCCAAAAGCGAGAGTGAGAGCTCTCAGTAAGCCGGAAACGATGGGGCTAGACTACCTGGGGTGGGACTGACCGGTGGGGAAACATGGGCTATTTTCTGTGTTTCAATAATAGAGAAGAACGAGGAGACAGGCACTGATGAAAATAGGTTTGCTGATTTGCTGGTGAGGACATCCTGCCTGGTGACGTCTCTTCTCCCGGTAAAGTCCTGGGCAAGACCCGAAGTGGGGAGGGAGCGAGGAGGTGACAGTGGTGGAGAAGGTGTGAAGGGATCTTAGGCAGAGGGTGAGGAAGCTTGCTGGGCAGTAGTAGTCGCAGGAGGAGTTGGCCCGAGTGCTGAGGTTGTGTGCTGAATGGTTCCTGTATGTGTCCTAGCTCACCTTGTCCCCAAGGCCCCGAACGCCAGCTCTCCCTCTTACTAAGGTAGGACTGACTAGGGTACGACCCAACTTACGTGGGCAAATCACTTCACATTTCTGAGCCTCAGTTTTCTCATCTGCAAAATAGGGGTAATGGTGGTTCCTGCCTTCTGGGGTGGTTGTGAGTGAGTTAATATGTATGGACAGTGCTTAGAAGAGTGCCTGACACACAGTTAGTAAATGTTTTAAGTGTTATTTAAGAAGAAAAGAAGGAAATGTACATATAGATCTAAGGAGTTAGGAGAGTTAGGTATATTGGGGGAATCTCTTTCTGGCGCTAATTAGCCATTCTGTGGAAGATCTTTTCCAATCTTAAAAGTAAACAGTTGAGCACCAACGGCAAACATAGGAGCCGAAGAGCCTAATTTCATTCTTTGGAACTATACGATGGGACACTTCGCAGCCTTTTTTGGCTTGATTGTTTTAAGTGTCAGGAAGGCTAAAGCTAAAGGTGACTTATTTCAGCAACTCCCTGGGATTAGGGGTTGAAACACCTGGGGTTTTTCCGTCACTAGGTGAGCCCACATGCTTATTTCAGCCTTCCGTGCTATGCTGCCTGCCCACCCGTAAAATCATGGTAAGGAGAGGGCTTAGAGCAAAGAGCGGACTCAGCGAGCACGGACTGGGAACCTGGAGACGCCATTTACACCCGTGGGCTCTGTCCCTTAGTCTCAAATGCCTGTTGAGCAGGTTGGACCGAATTGTGAGAACAAGAAACTATGTAGAACTACTTTCAAAATCAGTATTTTATGTTCACAGTATTATCGTTAGAAATAATCTTTGCTACCAGCTCATCAGAAATGCTGGGCAGATTGAGGTGATTTCATGTTTGTAATGTTTTAAGTTCCTTTAGAAGACGAGGGCAACACAGATGCCAAGTGTTTCTGTTCTGGGAGAAGCTGCGTAAGTCACCGAGGGTCCAATCACATGCTTAGTGCATTATGCTGAGTGTTATAGAAAAACCTAAGAACTGTAAAGCTAGGTTCTCGTCTTCAAAGGGGGTACAGTATACACATACGACGATTTCAGTACGACGTATGACAGTGCTTGAATGTGGGCTGCAGACAGAGGTACCTGAGGAAGTTGCAGAAGGGGCCCTCATAGGTGGTACCTGCTTTTCTTTTCCTGAGGTCAGCGTTTTCTTATGTTTTGTCCATGCAAGATGCATTTGCTACTTCCGGTTTACCAGTGATTTCTGATGTTCAGCGAGAGATTACAAAATGGTTTATGATCGTGTGTGTCAAACTTGACAACCACAATCAATTTTATAGTCTAAACTGGAAAAAAAAAACCCCCTTAAGGTGATGGGAGATAAAAATACCACTTTAAATATCATCAAGACCACAATGTTTTGGGGGGCGCTTTCTCCTAAGGTCGGCATAGAAATATTCCATAGCATATTATTCTCGTTCTTTCCCCCGACTTTTTCATTTAAAAAGAAAAACAATGTAACTGTGTGCCCTCAGAACTTCCATAAATTCCTTTCGGTGTCTTAGGTCAAATAGCTGGAACTATTACAAACTTCTACATGAGAAAAAAAATAAGACATCTCATACTTGATAATGATTATTCTCATGCCCAAAATGAAGAACCAGACTCAGTGCCCAAACCTAGAATATAACTGATCTTCCCAATTTTAGTCCAGTTTTTGAGTCTCCCAAAGTATATGGAAGCTGTCACACCCAAGCTACTTCTACCTCCGTTTGACTCTTTAGCCACTAATCCTGCATCTAACGTCCTCCTTCTTTCGTCCTGTAACCCGTCAGTATGATCAGAAGGTGGGAAGGACGGTGAGAAGACAGTGGTTACAAGGAAACCATACTGGAACTGCCCGAGAAGGAGCAGTGACGGAGGGTATATCGAGTCCAGGCTTCCCTAAATAAAGGGCTTTCTCGTTTGTTCTCTGGCTAGGTTTGGGAATATCGTCTTGACCTTTATGCTTCAACTTAGCCTTGCAAATTGGCTCCAAAAAATATCTTAGCCATCAAAGATGTTCTTTTACCTTCAGCATTATGGGTCATTCCCGTGCTTACCCATGCCTGCAGTGCCTTGTCATTAAGCAGTGAGACCACAAGGCACATACTCGGCATAATTTAATAGAAAGATCATGGAAATGGGGGCAGAATTGTTTGTATTTGGTGTTGGCTCAATAGTTGATTTCAGAAGGGCCTCGGTTCCTGCCTCCCCACGCCGAGGCCCTGAGAACATATCCATGCATTCATTTGTTTCACGGTTTGCCATCAGGATGGGGTCGTTACATCCTGGTGCCACCGTTTGCCATCAGAGGTGAGACAGCAGGTAGTTGTCTTGCATTTAGAGTCCCCAGTGGTTTCAGAGCATTGTTTTGAAAAAAGGAAAACTCGAGGTTCGGAGGGTTTTGCATTCGGAAGTAGAGAAATGTAGGGGAGACCATGTGGCTAACAACAAAACTGTGTTTCTTAAATCTGCTTACGAGCACCTGGTACAGGATGCTCGGGTAGGAGGCCCGTATGCTGGGCCGCAAGCCTTGGTCGCTCTCCTGCGACTTCACCACCAGAGCCTCTAGCTGCTGCGTCGTGGAGTTGGCTAGTGCTTGAACCGTGGCCCTGTTGTAAGGGTGTCTTATGTCTCTGTGTTTTTGCTCCCAACTTGTTTGGGGGTGGCCTTTTCCCGTAGTGTGCCCTGGAGATGCGAGATTTTCCTTTGGCGGCAGGAGGCTCACACCCAGAGGATGCTGGAGCTGCAAGGGGAAAGGACCCACTTCCACAGCAGAGGAAAACAAAGAGGAAAAAGGCACCCAGGTGGCCAGCGCTAAGGGACGCGGCCAGCAAGCAGTGGGCCCCTGCCACTGCCTCCAGCAGCTGTTTCTGCTGCAGCCCGAGAGGAACTCGGGGAGCCCGTCCCTGTGTGTGACGCAAGCTCAGGATTTCAATCAATGCATTCCAGTAACCCTAAAGTGAGGAACTCTCCGTCAGGAAACACACAGAGGTAAGGGCAAGGGCGGCCCCCGGGGGACATCGTAGGTGGACCGCGAACACTCATCGCTAGAACAGTACGTGCTGTTAGAAGCCAGCGCGACCCAAATGGGCAAAGGAGAGAAAACAGACAAAGAAATAGTAGTAGAATAATAAACAGGCCGCAGTACAGTCAGCGTTTATGTGAAGGGTTTTCCTTTGCTGTTCTTTTGTCCATCATCCCCTGACCAGTCCTCGCCAAAGCACAAATGAAAGGACCTTACAGACCACCCAGGACAATGTGCTAAACTTGGCAAGTGAGGGGACTGAGGCCTGGAAAGGCACGGGGGCCTACGGGCCCAAAACTAAAACACCAGCCCCTGCGCTCCCACTGCGAAGCTTTTCCTCTGGTCCACGCACGGTACTTAAGTTGATGTTTTAAAATCGTTTTTCCCGGTCCCCTGGGGGCGGTGGTTAGTGGATCTGCTCCAGTGTGATGCTGCTTGTTGGGCTCGGATCCCGGAAGGTTTCCTGAACCTACCAGTCACAGTGGGTTTCCTCGCTCTCCTAGACCTGCTCGTATTTTCCAGCAGGGACGTTGGGCTCCCGTTACAGCTGTCCCATGTCATCAGCCGAGGGGTGGGGAGTATTTTGATCTTCACGATGCCTGTTTGTTTACCCTGCGCCAGTCTTAGTCGGAGAGTCACTTCTCTGTGTACATAGAAACCGTTGACAGAAGCCCTGGAGATGGGTCCCCATGTGACTCTAGGGTTCCCGAGACCTGGCAGGCCACTCTGTTTGAGCCTCGAGCCTCGTCTCTGGAGGACTCTGAGATGGGAGCAGGGGTGGAGTGAACAAGCAAGTGGCTGACAGGACTTGGGGGTGCTTGCTGAGACCTCGAGGGCTCCTTGAGCCATGCTAGAAGCTGCTTGTCCCTGCCCTGTGCCAACCAGCTGCGTGCGGTGTCTGACCTCCCTCTGTTGTCTGTCTCTTTTAGTAGCCCTAAGTCAAAGCAGGAGGTGATGGTTCGTCCCCCTACAGTGATGTCCCCATCTGGAAACCCCCAGCTGGATTCCAAATTCTCCAATCAGGGTAAACAGGGGGGCTCAGCCAGCCAATCCCAGCCATCCCCCTGTGACTCCAAGAGTGGGGGCCATACCCCTAAAGCACTCCCTGGCCCAGGTGGGAGCATGGGGCTGAAGAATGGGGCTGGAAATGGTGCCAAGGGCAAGGGGAAAAGGGAGCGAAGTATTTCCGCCGACTCCTTTGATCAGAGAGATCCTGGGACTCCAAACGATGACTCTGACATTAAAGGTATGTCTATAAGATCTTTGAGACTCAGAGGGAAGTAGGTATTCCCGAGGGAAGAATGCCGGAGAGCCCACCAGCCAAGTGGGGAGGGTAGGTTGTCAGATTCAGGCGTTTGCCCAGTTTCAGATGGAACTATTTCTTCTCATTCTCCTGCTACCTGAAGAATAGTTTAGAACCACTTGGTAAGGACTCACGCTCTTGAGGATGCAGTTGTCTCAGGGTTACGCGAGCCTGTCCCACGGCCCTGACCGTGCTCTTCTAGATGTCCTTACCTCCGTGCTCCGTGCACTTCCGTATGGAGCCAGCTGCTCCAGCTGGTCTGTACCAGTGGCCCACACGGGGGCAGTTTTTCTGGCCTCGCCGCCTCTTCTGCATCAGCTTCATCCTCCAACACTTGGCTTTTGTGCTGTGTGGTTGCCACCTTGCCACAGCTGTAGGCACGAGGGGAAGCTCTGGCCCCAGGCCGGATTTGTCACAGCCGATCTCACTGCGGCAGGAGTGAGTGGCTACGTGTGGTAGAGATCGGGGTGGGCACCAAAGCAGAGTGAACCAGCCCAGTGGTGTACGGGTCCAGTGGTGTGGTTTCCGGCTTTTTTCCTCCTGGTATAAAATCCCAAATCCTAACTGCAGGCCAGAACGTGAAGTTAGCATTCAAGGAATGGAAGTGTGGCTCCCCAACGCAAATTCGCAATGAAAACCTGGGTGATCGTTCCCCCATCTTTCCTTCCTCCCTGAGGTGTTTGTGGGAGGCCTGTTAGATGCTGTGTGCTGGGGGTGCCTGGTCAGCAATCCACACACAGTCGCTGTCCTCAAGGATTTGAGTGTACCTGGACAGCAGACCATTAAACAATGACTGTAAAATTTGATAAATGCTGAAATTGAGAAGTTGAGGGGTGTGGGTTCAGCCAACAGGGGCGTCCAGTCCAGTCTAAGAGGTTCCAAAAACGGTCTCCAGGAAGGAGGGACACATACGCTAGTATCTGAGGGGACGTGTGACGGGGAGGTGGTGGGGGAAGAGTGCTTTACAATTAGTCATTTCGGGAGAAGCGCATTTCCGTTTTTATGAGTAGGAGAGGTTTCCTCTTAGCAAGGTACTTCCTCCTTGAAATTCTCAGGGTGGGTTTTATGTTGTGATGCTGTGTCTGCTGGCAGAAGAAAGTGAGTTGTGTTCTTTGTGTGACGTGCGCCTTTCCGTTGTTTTAGAATGTAATTCTGCCGACCACATAAAGTCCCAGGATTCACAGCACACACCACACTCGATGACCCCGTCAAATGCTACAGCCCCCAGGTCTTCCACCCCCTCCCATGGCCAGACTACTGCCCCAGAGCCCACGCCTGCTCAGAAGACTCCAGCCAAAGTGGTATATGTGTTTTCTACTGAGATGGCCAACAAGTAAGTTGATGGCTGTGTCACGCTGTTGGCAGGGCCTGAGTGTTTGGGCACCTACGTTCTTATGCCCATTGAAGATTTATTTATTTATTTTTGCCCACTTATATTACTGTCACTTAAAGTTAACAGCACAGAAAGAGGTAAAATAAAATATGGAACCTCCCCACCCCAACCCCTCAGAGGCAACCATGGATTAGTTACTTCCTTGGCTCTCCTTCCGGAAATGTTTTGTGCTTATACAAACATACATGTGTACCTTTTTAAATGCAAAAGGGATTGATTGTACAATACACTTTTCTGCAACTTAGTCTTCTTTTTTAAAAATAACCCAAGTAATACATGTCTGTTTTAGAATAATTAGAAAATATAGATAATTAAAAGGAAAAACAAGATCTTGAATTCAAGATAACTCTTGTTCAAGATAACTACTATGAACACTTTGGTACATACTATGTTTCTGGTGGATGGATGGATCAATGGATTTGTGCTTATTTATAAAAAATGTGACTATAATACCAAAAATACAGTTTTCTGATTCTTTTTTCACTTTAAGATTTTTCAGTTAAGATACAAAGTGAATCTTGACAGCCATGGATGATCTTTAGGTGGTGTGAGATTTCACTTTCACCCTGCTGGGCTTGGGATTTTGAACTAGGTTTCCCAATAAAATATCCACCACAGTGCCCTGGTTTGAGCAAGAAAATCTTGTGGAGGTTTTTTTGTTTTTAGTGCCTCTTTGGAGATTTGCTAATGGCTATCTTCTGATTTCAGAAGTTCGAGGGTAAATGATAGGCATAAATAATGAAAACCTGTTTCTCTTGGTTTCTTCTCATGCCACATTCCCCATGGTTCTTTATCCTTCTCCTTCCTGTCTCGTACAAGTTCAGTCTGGGGTGAAAGAGCTCTGGACTTACAGCTAGTGAAAGAGAAACAAGTCCTAGTCTGTGCGCCTCCTCTGTCTCTGCAGAGCTGCAGAAGCCGTACTAAAGGGCCAGGTTGAAACGATCGTCTCTTTCCACATCCAGAACATCTCAAACAGCAAGACAGAGAGAAGCACAGCCCCTCTGGTACGTTGTTGTGGCAATGGAATAACGGTTTAAAGGGTCTGCAGTGACCGTAAGGGTGAGAGATGGTGAATGTCATTGTTAGGGCGGTATGCTCCTTCTGGGCATGTAACCTAATTCTGGCGTTGTACGGTTTGGGTCACGTCACACTGTGCTGGCCTTCCCTACAAGCATGCTGGCACATTGATGAATTACTAGAAAGGAAAAGGTGTAAATTAAAAGAAGGAGTTAATTTAGATACCTTAGAATTTCCTTCACGTAACCATATCTGGGAAAACCTGAAATCAGATCCTGTGTATAGGGCAGGTTTTTAAAAAAAAAATAGCAAACACTCTTGAGTTAGTTAAAGAACAGGAAAAAGCAACAACTGAAAACTGCAATAGTAGAGGACATGCTGATGATACCCTAATTAGAGTCTCGGTGACCTTCAAAATGATTCGTACTTACTTCAAAGTGAGAGGACCATCGAATGTTTTTAATTCCTTGATATTTCCAAAATTGTAATAAACATTAGTCTGCTTCTGTCTGGTACTTAAGCACCTACTGTCAACTACAATAGAAAACGCTGTTTTAGTACCCGTAGTGTTCCAGACCGAATGAAAAGATATTTCTTACATCTGGCATTGGCAAGGCATTGCACCAAATGCTGTGGGGACACTTAAGAGGTTCAAGACACAGTCCCTGGAAATATAAAAATCTAATACTGGGGTGAATCTTACCCAAGGGGAAAGCTAAATGACAATGAATGACTGAAGTAACAATTCAAGATAAAATAGATGACATTTTGTCTATGTTGTATATCAAAGAAGTCCCTGTCTGTTGACATAACAGCTTGCATGGGCTTTCCTGGACTTAGAAAAGGAGTTTCACATTCCTCATGCATCTCCACTATGCAAGGGAAGAGGATGGATATATGTAACATTTAAAATGTGTGTGTGTATGTGTGTGTGTATGTAAACACATATGTATGTATGTATGTATGTATGTATATACACATACACGTATTTTAAAACTATATATGTATACACATGCATATTCAAAGTTTATATTCTCCTAGGATACATAAAGTACAATGCAAGTCAAATCAACATTTTATTGACTTAGGGACAGATCTTAATGCAGTTTTCACCTCCAACCTTCTCTGGTACTAAATGAAATCAGAAAAGGAGTTAAGAAGGACGGAGTTGGGGATAGTCAAATCACCATTGCTCCAAATCTAAAATAGGATGGTACTAAACTATTTCTTTTGTGATAGGACACCGGTGCCCACCTCCAACATACAAATAAAACTTGGCCAACAAAATGAAACTTAAAATGGCACTGGAAGGAAGTGGAGGTGACCTCCACTCTCCAGTTAAGGCAGCGGGCGTGGAAGACACTTTGCCCATACAGGGTCCCACAGGTCAGCCAGGCTGACCCACCCCGATCTCTGTCTGCAGACATGTGCAGGGATACCTGCAGGGGTAGCGTTTGCACACAGTCACAGCATATGAGTCCTGGAAGTTATGTCCTGTGTTTATGCAAGACAAACTGTTCCTACGCAGCGATACACATAATGACTCGTGTACAAGTTTGCACACAGGTAAACATTCCAGAGAGGAGGTGGGGAGGTAAGTAAGAGCCTTAGGGGTTTGGAAATGCAGGCTGAATTAAGTGAACAGGTAGGAGCAAATGAACATTGCAAAGGGACCGTGCAGCTCCCTGGAGGCTGGTGAGAGCTTCCTGAGGCTGGGCCCTCCCACTCCTCAATACTCCAGAGTGCCAGGGATTTGACCCGGGACGTGTACGTGCATCCCTCTTCCAAACACCTCCCAGCATCCGTGTCACCTGTCGTAGGTGAGAGTGCTTTTACCCAGGACTCAGTGTAGCATTGGTACTTAATAAATAATAATAAGGCGATCATCCAGCCTGTGAAGAGCAGTGTGCTGTCTATTGGAAAGAACAGGTCAAGAGACACCACGAGCTAGACAGCCTCAGATTTCTCCACAGACGCTTCCTGCCGACAGATTATCTTACTACAGTTAAGGTGCAAATTCTTATCAAATATGGAATCAGTGATCACAAACTGAAAACAGAAACCAGAGATGTCAGGCCCCCTGGAAACTCAAGGAGAAGAGTACGTTGGTTGTCACCCTGCCAGAGGAGACACTGAAACGGGGTGGCCTTGCCTGCCGCCTCTGGCTGGTAGAGGACCGAGCTGTGACAGGTACTTTCTCTTTCAGTTGAAAACATCAGGCTTGTTGATGGACAGTGAGACGTCTGCAGACCTAGTTGTACTTTCGGGGAAAAGAAAGAGGTGTTAGGCATAGCCTCCCACATACCAAGAAACTAATCTCACTCTGAATCAGAAACACATAGTAGATACGTGATATCAAACCTGTTCCTCGAAATAGATACTCAGATGTATTCGCTTTGGCAGACCGGCCCTCCCCTGGCATGCCTATATACTTGTTGAAACCTAATCTTCAGCGAGAGGAAGAGGCTGCTATTTGACAGTGAAGTGGGGGGAAAAAAAATCAAAATGTCTCCGTGTCCAAAGTGGGGTTGGACATGAGCAATTTCTGCCGCAAGTGTCAGTGTAGATTTATGTGACTGGGACAAGTCCTTTATAACGTATCTCGCTCTTTGAATCACCCTCCTGTTCAATTTACCGATGATTTGTAAAAATCTCATTTATCTTCAGAACACACAGATATCTGCCCTTCGGAATGATCCGAAGCCTCTCCCACAGCAGCCCCCAGCTCCAGCCAACCAGGACCAGAATTCTTCCCAGAACACCAGACTGCAGCCAACTCCACCCATTCCGGCACCAGCACCCAAGCCTGCCGCCCCGCCGCGTCCCCTGGACGGGGGTAGTCCCGGGGTAGAAAACAAACTGATTCCTTCTGTCGCCAGTCCTGCCAGCTCCGCTCCACTGCCCCCAGACGGCGCCGGGCCCAACTCGACACCCAATAACCGAGCAGTGACCCCTATCTCCCAGGGGGGTGATAGTTCTTCAGCAGATCCCAAAGCCCCTCCACCTCCACCAGTGTCCAGTGGAGAGCCCCCCACGCTGGGAGAGAACCCCGACGGTCTGTCTCAGGAGCAGCTGGAGCACCGGGAGCGCTCCTTACAAACGCTCAGAGATATCCAACGAATGCTCTTCCCTGATGAGAAAGAATTTACCGGAGGACAAAGTGGGGGACCCCAGCAGAACAGTGGCGTATTAGACGGACCTCAGAAAAAACCAGAAGGGCCGATACAGGCCATGATGGCTCAATCCCAAAGCCTAGGTAAGGGACCTGGGTCCCGGACAGACGTGGGAGCTCCATTTGGCCCTCAAGGACACAGAGATGTGCCCTTTGCTCCAGATGAAATGGTTCCACCTTCCATGAACTCGCAGCCTGGGCCCCTAGGCCCCGACCACCTGGATCACATGACCCCTGAGCAGATAGCTTGGCTGAAGCTGCAGCAGGAGTTTTATGAAGAGAAGAGGAGGAAGCAGGAGCAAGTGGTCGTGCAGCAGTGCTCCCTGCAGGACATGATGGCCCATCAGCACGGGCCCCGGGGCGTGGTCCGAGGCCCCCCCCCTCCGTACCAGATGACCCCCAGTGAGGGCTGGGGGCCTGGGGGTGCAGAGCCGTTTGCCGATGGGCTCAACATGCCACATTCTCTGCCTCCGAGGGGTATGGCCCCCCACCCCAACATGCCAGGGAGCCAGATGCGCCTCCCTGGCTTCGCAGGAATGATAACCTCTGAAATGGAGGGGCCAAATGTCCCCACCCCGGCTTCTAGACCAGGTCTTTCTGGAGTCAGTTGGCCAGATGATGTGCCAAAAATCCCAGATGGTCGAAACTTCCCGCCTGGCCAGGGCGTCTTCAGTGGTCCCGGCCGAGGGGAACGCTTCCCAAACCCCCAAGGATTGTCTGAAGAGATGTTTCAACAGCAGCTGGCAGAGAAACAGCTGGGTCTCCCCCCAGGGATGGGCATCGAAGGCGTGAGGCCCAACATGGACCTGAGCCGGATGATCCCAGCCTCCCAGCGACACATGGAGCCTGGGAATAACCCCATCTTCCCTCGAATACCAGTTGAGGGTCCTCTGAGTCCTTCCAGGGGTGACTTTCCAAAAGGAATGCCCCCACAGATGGGCCCTGGTCGGGAACTTGAGTTTGGGATGGTTCCTAGTGGCATGAAGGGAGACGTCAGTCTAAATGTCAACATGGGATCCAACTCTCAGATGATACCTCAGAAGATGAGAGAGGCTGGGGCGGGCCCTGAGGAGATGATGAAGTTACGCCCCGGTGGTGCAGACATGCTGCCTGCTCAGCAGAAGATGGTACCCCTGCCATTTGGGGAGCACCCTCAGCAAGAGTATGGCATGGGCCCCAGGCCGTTCCTTCCCATGTCTCAGGGTCCCAGCAGCAACAGCGGCTTGCGGAATCTCAGAGAACCAATTGGGCCCGACCAAAGGACTAACAGCCGGCTCAGTCATATGCCACCACTACCTCTCAACCCTTCCAGTAATCCCACTAGCCTCAACACAGCTCCTCCCGTGCAGCGCGGCCTGGGGCGGAAGCCTTTGGATATATCTGTGGCAGGCAGCCAGGTGCACTCCCCAGGCATTAACCCTCTGAAATCCCCCACGATGCGCCAAGTCCAGTCACCCATGCTGGGCTCGCCCTCTGGGAGTCTCAAGTCCCCCCAGACTCCGTCGCAGCTGGCAGGCATGCTGGCGGGCCCAGCTGCCGCTGCTTCCATTAAGTCCCCTCCTGTCTTGGGGTCTGCTGCTGCTTCGCCTGTTCACCTCAAGTCTCCGTCACTCCCCGCCCCGTCACCTGGATGGACCTCCTCTCCAAAACCTCCCCTTCAGAGTCCGGGGATCCCGCCAAACCACAAAGCGCCCCTCACCATGGCCTCCCCCGCCATGCTGGGGAGCGTGGAATCAGGTCAGTGTGCTTGCATCACTGTGGTACCTGGTAGCTTAGACATGGCAAAAGCCTATTCTATTTCCTTCAAGAAAACTGGTGTCCTAACTTGATTGTGCAGCCAGAGGTGGCAGCCTTTGCCAAGATGGATGTGTCTGTGGCATCGTGCGTGATCAGTGCTTCCATGGGGTTATGAGCAAGTGTCCAGTCCTGTCAAAGATACACGGGCTCTTAGCGCAGAATTTGTTTATCAGATGAGACAGTTAAAAGGAGGAGGGAAAAATGGGAAATCTTTGTCATTTCACAGAATCATTTACATTTGTACAGTGAACACCTGTTGCTGAAATAAAATGTCGTAACAGTGGATAAATACGGCTTCCCACCCACCCACTTCAGGGGGCTGCCCTCAAATCAGCAGATTCTGAGGATAATCCCAAGCAAAGAGGGGAGGCTGCCGAGAGATTTGAGTGGTTTTCGTTAATACGTGTTGACCACAGAAACAGTTACCAAAATCTTCTTGGTAGACTGCTGTTCTCACAGGTCAGCTGCAGTTGCTTAGTATTTTCGTCCTGGGAGAAGCTCTCACTGATGATGGTGGTTTGGTGAATGGGACCAGAAGGGGTCAGGAGAAGATGAGTACTGAGGTATAAATACTAGGTCCAAGCCATATCCACTTGAGAAAGGCTAGAATCAGAATTGGAGGAGGTTGATCTTCCCAAGCCAAAGTGTGAGTGTCTGTTGGACCACGGTTCACAACAGGCGTTCAGTGGAACAGCCCGCTCAGACCTTCTTAGTTCAAACACCTTGTGGGAATGAATCGAGAGCGTGTGTAGTGTGATGTGGATCGTACCTGGGGTCAGATCGCTAGTCTGGCTCCACAGCATACTGGTCCCTGAGTCGAATTCTAAATTGCAATTGGCAAGGGAACAAGCCACTTACTTCGCGTTGTTTTCGGTGTAGTAGTTGTCTGCAAACCATGTTTTTCCCAAGCTTGAGCTAGTATTTCTAACGCGTTCTTGGTGTGTTTGTCTTCCCCTCTGCGATCCGTCACCCCCGCGTCTCGCGGCCATCTCCCTCTGCACACACACCGAGCTTGACTAGGAGATTGATGATTTGCGACGCAGGTCTAATAACACGGTCCCGTTCATCTGTCTCATCCTGGCCTTGCTACCTCATAATCACAGGCCCACTCGCCTTCGAGAGGTATCTAATTTGCTGCCCATTTTTGTTTCCTTTTGCTGTGTTCTCCTAGGGGGTCCCCCACCTCCTACAGCCAGCCAGTCTGCCTCTGTGAACATCCCGGGAGGTCTCCCCTCTAGCACACCTTACACGATGCCTCCAGAGCCGACCCTGTCCCAGAACCCACTGTCCATTATGATGTCACGAATGTCCAAGTTCGCAATGCCCAGTTCCACCCCATTGTACCACGATGCCATCAAGACTGTGGCCAGCTCAGACGACGACTCCCCTCCAGCTCGTTCTCCCAACTTGCCATCAATGAATAACATGCCAGGTAAGACATCAGGAAGATGGGACCTGGAGCTGACGTAGGACAAGAGAAGCCTCTCGCATGTTTTCTCGACAGCTATAGACCTCAGTAGATGGAGGTTCGACAAGTTGAAAAGTATACCACCGAAGTCAGTTTTCAGTAGAATTCAAGTGTCTTGACTAGAGAAGATAATGACAGTTTTTTTATTGGCTCGATTCAGTAAATGCTTATAAGAAAACAGGTTTCCTTATAGTTTCCTTACAGAAGTTCTGATGCTTTGGTGTGTGTGTGGGGGGGAGGGGTCCTCCTAGCGCGATACTGAAAGCAGTTTCTTTTTAACATGCTGATTGGAATGTCTTTAGTTCCCAAATATTTTCCTGGAAGGGCAGCCTCAAACCACAGGCAGCCGCAAGATTTCAGAGAGTGGAAAGCCCCTGTTTCCTAGAGAAGCACTTTCTTTAGGACAAGAGAGAAAGTTTCTCCCTTCCCTACCCGTTCACTCCTACACCTCCTGCCCCTGTAGATCTCACTGCCGGGGAATGAGCTGAGATGGTGACGGTGATCTGCAAAGAGACCGTGACTTTTCCGCCCTGGTTTTGGCTCCAGTTCCATTGTGATTCTGTGTTTCGCCGAAAATAAGACCTAACCGGACATTCAGCTCCAATGCGTCTTTTGGAGCAAAAATTACTATAAGACCCAGTCTTATAAGACTGGGTATAATGTAATATAACATATAATATATAATATAATATATGATATGATATAATTATAATACCGGGTCTTATATTAATTTTTGCTCCAAAAGATGCACTAGAGCTGATTGTCCGGCTAGGTCTTATTTTCGGGGAAACACAATCGTTAGGGGTGCTTCTTAATGATCAGCGATCCCAATTCATCAGGGTAGGCCTTGCTCTGTAGACAGCACAGGCCACCATCCTTACCACTCTCAGTGCTAATTCCATAGACCAAATACATATATAAATGTCCCAGAGACTCTAGTAGAATCCGCAAGCTTTTCTTCTTCATGAAAAGTTCTTTCTTTAACGTTTCACATAACCGAGACTGAAATGCTCTCTCTGTGAGGCAGTGTAACTTGATGATGTCCGATGTCAGTCGATGAAGGCCTGTTTGGTTTCCTTGTTGTAGTTATTTCTGAGTCTTGGATTTGTAGGACTGCTTCATCTTCTTTCTCCAAAAAGGACCATACTCAGGTTGTTCAGACAAATTGTTTGCTTCCATATTAAACATCTCCAGTGAAGAAGACTATATCATTTGCATATTAATTTGTAACTGTTCATACAGGAGACTTCCTTCCTAGTTGTCTTCTACGTGCTCTTACGTCAGACAGTTGAAGACTCAGTAGAATGCTGTGTCACAGAGCTGTTGGTTTGTGTGCCCCAGCAGGTATTCTAACCTTACTGAGGGCAAGGGTTGTGTGTGGTGTGTTTTCCCAGGACAGTACCATGCACACTTGAGGCACAATAATTTTTTCATTAATGTGATTTATTATAGTTGCTTTCGGTTGATTTCTTTGATATCTTTCTTTTTCTAGGAATGGGCATTAATACACAGAATCCTCGAATTTCAGGTCCAAACCCCGTGGTTCCGATGCCAACCCTCAGCCCAATGGGAATGACCCAGCCACTTTCTCACTCCAATCAAATGCCCTCTCCGAATGCCATGGGACCCAACATACCTCCTCATGGGGTCCCAATGGGGCCGGGCTTGATGTCACACAATCCTATCATGGGGCACGGGTCCCAGGAGCCTCCGATGGTACCTCAAGGACGGATGGGCTTTCCCCAGGGCTTCCCTCCGGTACAGTCTCCTCCACAGCAGGTTCCATTCCCTCACAACGGCCCCAGTGGGGGGCAGGGCAACTTCCCAGGAGGTATGGGTTTCCCAGGAGAAGGTCCCCTTGGCCGCCCCAGCAACCTGCCCCAGAGTTCAACAGATGCAGCACTTTGCAAGCCTGGAGGCCCAGGGGGTCCTGACTCCTTCGCTGTCCTGGGGAACAGCATGCCTTCAGTGTTTACAGACCCAGATCTGCAGGAGGTCATCCGACCTGGAGCCACCGGAATACCTGAGTTTGATCTGTCTCGCATTATTCCATCCGAGAAGCCTAGCCAGACACTGCAATATTTCCCTCGAGGGGAAGTCCCAGGCCGTAAACAGCCGCAGGGGCCTGGGCCTGGGTTTTCGCACATGCAGGGGATGATGGGCGACCAAGCCCCCAGGATGGGACTGGCATTACCTGGCATGGGGGGTCCAGGGCCCGTGGGAACACCGGACATCCCCCTTGGCACGGCTCCATCCATGCCAGGCCACAACCCAATGAGACCACCAGCCTTTCTCCAGCAAGGCATGATGGGACCTCACCACCGGATGATGTCACCAGCACAACCGACAATGCCCGGCCAGCCCACCCTGATGAGCAACCCAGCTGCTGCCGTGGGCATGATTCCTGGCAAGGATCGGGGGCCCGCTGGGCTCTACACCCACCCCGGGCCCGTGGGCTCTCCGGGCATGATGATGTCCATGCAGGGCATGATGGGACCCCAACAGAACATCATGATTCCCCCCCAGATGAGGCCCCGGGGCATGGCCACTGACGTGGGCATGGGTGGCTTCAGCCAAGGACCCGGCAACCCAGGAAACATGATGTTTTAAGCTGCTAAGAATGGATGTGCCGACCCTTGTCAAGATGAGATTCCAGGTCCTGAGGGCTGCTTCGGGGGAGTTCTAGGAGACTGTCGGTCATGCAATAGGAGAACAGAGACCCGGGGGCTGCTGTGGGGGAGGGGGGCACTCGAGAATGTATGGATTGACCTGAAAACAAATGATTCATTTAATCAACAGGTGTGTTTTTTTTAAGATTTATTTTTTAAAGATTATTTTTGTGGACTTGGGTATCCCATGATGGCACCTCCTTTTGGGAATCGGTAGCCGTGCTTTGAGAATTGCCATCGGTCATGTGTTGCACCGTTCTCTGTATGTTTACGTCCTTTGGACTGGCTTCTCCCAGGATTCTTTGCTGGTTTTGTTGTTTTTTTTTGCTTTGGGCTTTATTTTGTGTGTGTGTGTACTGTACTATATTGTCAAAGGGATTTTAGCAGAGACTTGAGTCTTTGGGACAAGAGGAGAACAGGAATGCTGGACCGTTTACTTTAGGTGGAGAATCCATCTTCAGACCTTTGGACTCTTTTTCTTTCAACTCCAGTGTATAGAAAAACCAAACTACGACCTCAGAGCAGAGTATTAATGAAAAGCACAAAAAAAAAAAAAAGGAACTAAGTTCAGCGAGGGGTGGGGGGAGGGGGGAAATTTTTCTTTTTAAAAATAATGACGTTTAGGACATTTGTTTTTCAGTTCAAGTGCTCTTCAGCACTCTCTCCCAGTCTGCAAACCCACCGGCACATTTTTCTCTTGTTTTCCCTCCCCCCTCCTTCCCCACCTCCTTGGTTCAGTGTGTTTCGTTCCCCTGTGCCCTCCCCACCCCCACAGGTGACCCCTGCTTCCCCCCTTCTTTTTCCCTTTGGCAGCTGCAATACATGGTGTTACTTTGGGGAAAATAAATCTAACGATAACGAAGCCTCGCCTTGCGTGCCGGGGTGGTCCCAGCCGCCGGAGGGAGAGGCCTGTCTTTGGGATGCTCGAGGGTCTTCCTTTCCCTTCGTCTGCTCTTCCCCAACTTGCCCTTCCCTGCCCACCTGGTTTTCCGTCCTCCTTTTCTTAGGAATTCCCAAGTGAATTTTATTAATGTGGGAGTGGAACAGATGCTAAAAGCTACCCAGGATTTTGTTTTTTGTTTTTAATTTTCTGGTTCCTTCCCTTCCCCGCCCTCCCATGCGTAAAACGTTCTGTGTAACCTCCATTAAATTTGGTACAAAACCACTCACCAGAGCTGTGGTGTCAGAAAAATAAAATATATTGTTTCTTACAAAATTGAGCAGACTTTTTCGTTCACTTGGATTCCTGTGTATTTAGTGTTGGGCACACGAGTTGCCACGTGACCCAGGAGCATAACGTCTTTGTATTGGAGGTGATCGGCGGTGCAGGTTGGGGACAGTGTGCCAAGTGCCAGAGGAAGCTTGTCCTTTGCTGTTGAGTGACTTCACATTCCTTTATCCCGTTCTGTTCCTGTCTCAGCCTTGACATTTTAGCTACGGGCAGAGGCGCAGCCCTGGCCTCCATTGCTGACAGTTACCTCTCGAGGCGATTAATAGTCTTGACTAGGAATTTTTGCGAGAGCCAATTCAACGGTGTGAAGTAATTAGGAAGGCCGAAGGTATATTTAGTCACTTGAATAGGCTATGAAACGTCCCTGGATCTCGTTAAGGAACAAGGTTCTTACCGTTCTCACCATACATGCAAGGCCGGGGTTTCCACAGCCTGTGAGCTTGTGGTCCGTTCTGCCAGCCCCGCGTGTTCTGGAGGTGATCGTCAGTGCGCGTCCTGCTCCGGATGTGTCCAAGGGACTCGCTGTTTGTCTTTCTGCGCGGCTGGGTTTGTTCTGGGTTGTGTATTTGAGTTGTAGGCATTTTTAGCTGAGTGAGTGGGCGTCTGTGCATGTTTGTTCTGAGGTGAGAACCTCCATGAGGAGCGGGAGGTGCCACGTGTCTGCAAACGGGGACAAATTGGTGTCCCACCGTCTGAGTTACCTGTGATCCTTTCTCTCTGAGAAGTGGTTTTGAGAACTGTTTTTTCTTCCACCTTCAGCAGCCCTGTCTTCTCAGTAACACAAGAGCCCCAGACAACAACACAGAGGAGGTGCCCATTCGAGCACCCACTCTACCAGTCACCGCCCGGTGTGTTCTGCTAACTTGAGAGGGACCCTGTGAAGTAGGTGTTAATCCTCTCATTTGCAGATGAGAAAACTGAGCTCACTAGTTTAAGAATTCTGACACAATCAGATCTATTCAGATGGTCCTGGGTGGTGAAAATTTTATGTTGTGGAGAAATTAGGAGAATAAAATGAGGACTTTTGTTTCAGGAATTTAGCCATACTCAGATTCTCTGGCTTTGAAGTATATAGAACAAGGAAATGGCTAAGCATGGGAGCGTGAGAGGAGAGCAGGTTGGGCCTGGCATTGGTCCACTGGTCTGGCTTCTTGGGCAGCCCCACTCCTTGCTGCAGGTAATGGCGCTGTGGTCACTAACAGTGTGTGGTCCCATTGTCACTGTCCCAAGGAGAGCCAAAGGCTGGCAGCTGGTGGACCCCAGCCAGCATCTGAGGATGTGGCCCCCTGCTGGAGAACCTGCCACAGTGCAAATCAGCTTCCCCATTTCCAAGTACGCAGCTAAGTTTCAAAAAGACCCTTTCAGAAATTTTCATTCATTTACATTATCATCATATACTCACACATTTCATCATGACAATATCTGACAAACTAAGTTCATTTGGGGTTTAAATATAACCATTTCTCATTTACTAAGATCGCTATGAAATAAATTCATATTCGAGAGATGGATGCTATTGCATGGAGAGCTAAAGATGCAAGATTTTGCAAAAGCAGTGAAAGGATGATAAGGATATTTCATGCTAGCATGATCCTGTGAAAACCTAGCCTGAATGGAGGAAATGCAATAGTGATGTGTTTCTTCATTGCAGGGTAACGCAGTGTGTGGATCACTGCATTGTTTCTTAGGGACTAACAAGGGGTATGTGGTATTTTCCCTAAAACGATGAAATACAAAATTTCCTTTTCAAAAGACAGTCATAAATGAAAGCAAACGAATTTAGGCATCTCACAACGGTGGGCATGAGAAAATAACAAATTTTAAAACAACAATTTTACATATTTTAAAACTATTCTCTAAAAAAAAAAAAATCAATCCAAACTTTCTCCCAGCCTCCTTCCTCTCCTGCTGTCCTCAGGGCCACCTCTGTGGCCCTGGGCACTAGCTTGGTTTAACGTTCTGCTGTCACTTTCTGAAATTCTGAATAATCTTTGAATCGGGAACCCCACATTTCCGTTTTGCACCGGGCCCCAAAAATTATGTAGCTGGTTCTGGCTGTTGTGAGTAGGAGAAATCATAGCAGCTCCTGGTGGGTGATACTGGCTGGCACCCGGTCTCTATCTTGATTCTTACTTTCTCCTTCCCATTGGCCAGGAGCGACCTGGGCAGGATGGTGGCTGTGTTCCGTTTAAACTGTCTACACTTTAGTCATTTCCTTTTCCTTTTCTGAGTACTTTCAAAGCGCTGAGAGCAGAGGGAAGCTCTGTGGAACGCAAGGACTCACTTATTCAGCCATCATTTAGAGAGCGCCCCCTGTATGTCAACTGTGCTAATACTCAGAGGAGGAAATACGTCTGTAAATTGGGCATTACCATACGAGCGGGTCATTACGATAGGACTGAGTGCAACAGGCCAGAAGGTGCAGTGAAGCCTCAACGGAAGGTGATTTTTGACTTTACTGTTGAAGGAGAGAGCGTTTCCTGGGTGGAGGGTAGTGGTGGGCATTTAAGCAGAAAGTGGGAGCAGCAAGGGCCCGCCTGCTGAAGCGATGGGCTTTTTAAGGGAGCTAAGAAATGAGCCTAGGCTGAGAGGGCAGGTCACAGAGAACCCGGTGTGGCCCACCAAGGAGTTTGAACCTCAGAATTGTAAGCAAGGGAATCAGGTGATCAGATTGGCTCTTCAGAAAGCTTACTGCACTGGCACGTGGATGACAGGACAGGTGGGAGTGAGCCGAGAGAACTGTAGGAAGATCACCTGCAAAAACTTGCTTATTCTACAAAATCCTTAGACTCATCTCTTTGGCTTTAAAAAACATCAAATTATACATATTTCCCATGCTGTTTAGATAACGTGAGCCTCACTGCCGCTTTCTTTTCTCTAACCCAGGCCAGCAATTTTTTTCAAAGTCACAAACCCTTCTATTTAAGAAAAGTCATGGAATCTTCATTTGGTGGTAAAATTTTAATGGCACATTTAAAGCAAACGGTCTCTAGAGCACAAAACCCAGTTCGTGGCCAAACATTTTAGATTGGAGGGAGTTAAATAATAAACTAGGTTATAAAGAAGGTACGCGATGAGAGTTACATAAATAAAAATTGTCTCTCTCTCTCTCTCTCTCTGTCTCTCTAACGTGGCTCCTTACTGGGTTAGTGTTTGCTGTCAATAACTGACCACACTTCAACTGTCAACTTTCTGGCTCAGGTCTGAGTTGTGCTTGGCAACCAATAGGAAGACGGTGAGTGTATGATCATAGGAAAGAGAACATAAAGAGAAGGCTCAGAAATGATTTCCTCACATACAAGGTCGTGTGTAAGCACACGGTGGAAAAGTTCGCCAACTTAATTGTCCGACCTCATATTTCAAGCATGGAAGAATTCAGTCACTTCATTCACCGAACATAAAAGAATTCGGTCTTCCCTTGCAAAATGCCCCCTGAGAGCCCGAAGCAATGATGAGGGTTCCAGAGAACAGGTTAAAGAAAACCCTGCCCGGGGAAAGTGCAGGCCGTCACTGTGGTGGGGAGAAGGGGGCCAGGCCTGGATGGCACTCGGCTGCTGCGTGGTTCTTCATACCGCACAGACTACCCACAGCTGTGCTACACAATGTCTTCCCTTCTGCCACATCTGCAGCTCACGTCAAGGGCGGAAAGAACTTCTAAATCTCAATGGTGTTTGGGGACTAATTAATGCGTGTTGAGGGCCGATTTAAGTTTTCAAGAATTTTTTTTTTCTTTTTTTGGGCCACAGTCTAAGTTCTTTGTGCTCGAGTCTCCTGGGAGCCTGTGTTTATTTCTCATCTTTACCAAACTTCCAGGAGCTTTCATTCCACCCCCCCATGCCCCCAACTTACAACACAGAAACCCCCACAGCTCCTCGGGGAGCTGCTTTCCCTGGAGACTCCTGCCTGTCCCCGTGCTTCTGTTGCCTCTAAGCCCACGCTTTCAGCTGTGCCGTAAGAGCTTGGAGTGCTGGCGTCTGGTGGCTCGGTTTTTGGCGTCCAGTGCAGTCGGGCTGGGCCCAGCACTTTGCTACAGACTGACTCATCACTATTGTGTTCCATCAAAACGTATTTGGTTCTAGGGGGTCATGGATTACTGGGATTTATCTTGTTTTCCAAACGGCAAAAGGTCTTCCAGGCTTTGGTGAAATTCTCTGTTCTATTCTAGCTGTCAGTAGTTCAGCAATGAAAATATTTGTATACACACACACACACACACACACACACACACACACAGATTTATTTATACAAGTGTATATGTACCTTTAATATACTAAGGTAAGTAAATAATTAAATGCCAGTTCTGAAATGTCAACACACTGCTGTGAAGATTAGTTTGTTTTTTCCTTGTCAATGAAGCTAGAGAATCCCTAGAATTCTCTTCATTCCTGTTGTACTTGGTGTCTGCCAGGCCTTTCAAGTATAATCATTATTATTTAAAAGTGCAATAATACCAATAAGGAAAGACAAGCACTATGTCCATACAAAGTATGAGCCAGGCATCGCTTGGCCCAGGAAAGAAGCTCTGTAGCACTGTGTACCTTTACTAGAAGGCCTTACACCATCATGTAAGCATTCAGCATCTACCTTATATCCTGCACTGAGCTGGCGCAATGGATTATAAGGAAAGTTTAATAGCTGCCTGCAAGGAACCTGCATGTAATTGAAGAGATACGTATTCGCAGTGACTGCAGAATATGAGTACATTCTAGTCTCAGCATTACCATATTCCATATAGAAATAATTACTAAAGTAGCCAATAAAGACAGACTAGGGCCATACAGAACGAAGTTATCGGTCTTGTGAGCAGACCTCTGACCCCCTTCCTGTATTATTAATCCCTCTCCTTCCTTTAGGTCATCTCCACCAGCTCACAACATGCCCCGGGCCTGGTCCAGGCCTTCTGCTTCCTCTTCTAATTCACCCAGTCACAAATCACTAAATACCACCTGTGTGCTAACTCTAGCATCCCCAGGTCCCGCTCAGCCTCTTTGTGGGAGTTCTAGACTCACCTAGTCAACTGGCGCCTTAAGGCTGCCTTTTGAGTGACTTGCAGGCACCTCAAACATTGCAAGTCCTAAACTTAACTTCTGAATTTCCGCCAAATCTACTCTCCATCCTCCACTTCTCCAGCACAGTAAACGATGTATGTCCACCCACCAATTCTCACCTCAGACACGTGGGAGTCTTTCTTCATTCTTGAGTCCTCACATAAAACAATCAGCAGATCCTTTTATGTCTATTTCCAAAGTCCGTCTTAAATCCATCGACTTTTCTCTATCACTCCAGTTCAAGCTACCATCTTTCACCTGGTTTCTTTTTGTCTCTCTCCTCTATTAAATCCTTTTCCCCAGATACTCAACCTACTTTTGACTTCTTCACTGTTTTCTCAGAATATAGCTTAAAAGCCCTTCGCTTCCTCTCCCCATCCTGCCTCACCCAAGCCTCTGGTATCAGGGGTGAAAATTAGGGAAGTTGGGGAGCAGTGCTTTTTGGGGCTTGAGGAAGCGCCGAATGTATAGGGGTGATGTGGCATCCACGTGTGGACAGCTGGACATAAGGGAAGGAGGAAAAGAGGTTTGGACTAGCTATAGACATGTGAATTCCTCCATGTGGAGATGGGTATGGATCATGTCTCCACGGAAGGGAGAGCAGAGAAAGCCAAGTGGAGGGCCGAGAGCTAAGTCATGAAGAACTGGCATAGTCAGAAGGGGTATGGGGTGGGAGAGAAGTACCAGCAAAAGAAACTGAAATACACCGAATAGGAAGAAACTTTAGAAATGATCAAGCCCATCGCTCCCATGTAATCGATGAGGAAATGGTTGTCGAGATAAAAGAAGAGTCAGTCGCCGGGGTAACTACAAAGGTATAGCATTACCTAAATCTGGAGCGGGTAGGACAGTGGCTTTCAAGATGCTACTGAGAAATCAAGAACGGTGAGAACACTAAGAATGGTTCCTGAAATTGACTGATGGATGCTTTGGTCTTCCAGGGTGGACTTTTGGTAAAGTAGGAGAAATGGAAGTCAGACGGCAAGGTTAAGTATCAGGGGAAAGGGTTTGGGTGTGAAAGAGACAAGGAGGTACTAATTACACACACTCAGTTTGTTTGGCAGGACTGGGCAAGAGAAATAGATGATGGCTAGAAGGAGAGCCGACATAAAGTTTAAGATAATGGAAACATTACTCTTTTAAGACAGAAAGAAAGGAACCAATTGAGTGAGAGGGAATGAGGATACAAGATAACTCCTGCCATCCTTGGCGGGAAGAACCCAAGAAGCAGAAAAGGAATCAGAACACAGGTGGAGGTAAGCTTTGGAGAAAGGAAGATCCTGGAACGTACCAGGACGAAGATACCACATGTGGTGAAAGAGACAAAGCAAAGGGAAAGCCACATCCCAGAGGACAGATGTGAGACTATGGGGAGAAAACCCAGGTGACCCCAAGGTCGAAGGTAGGAGCCCAGAGTCATGCCTCTGCCTCCCTCCGGATCACTGACTTTGATCTCTTGGAGCCAGCTGCTTTACATCTGGGTGTCACAATTTTGTGACTGATATCAGATAACACGCGTGTATGCCTCGTACAAGCTCAGTTATCAGAGTGTTTTTTGAGATTCGTCCCAGGGCTCACAATACAGAGAAGATCTGAAATGGCTGCTCTAGTGAGTAAATGCGAAAGCTGAAAGCTCTGGAGATGTGCTGGCTGGGTAGGAAGGTTCTAGCTAGAACTGGAAACTGTGTTTCTGTTTTCAGAAGGGACACCAAGGGAGCCCTCTTGCTGCTCTCCTGGGCACTGAGGTAGCACAGAAAAGCCTTAGAGGAAGATGCATCAGAGTGGAAACTGCAAGGTGGGATGGGGGTAGCAGCACCAAGAAGGGATTTTCAAGAGCTACCAGTCCCTGGAATCTAGAGCCCAACCAGCCCAAGGTAACAACCCTTTCCATAGGGTTAACCTGAGGTCACCAGATTCTCAGGCACTTCCCTCTGCCTTCCTTAAAGATCAGACTCATCAAATTAGAGGACCAAACCCTATTCCTGACCACATGAAAAGCGAAACGAGGCCTGCGTCTGACTCAGACTGTTCACAGGGAATGAAGGATGCTGTGGAATTATAGAACCACAGCTTCTCAGGGTGGGGAGAGACTTTAAAAGCCATTTATCCCAACCACCTGGCTGGTGTGGAACCCTTTTATACCAGCGTGAGTTCAAAATCTTTCAGTGGCAGGAACCCCTCCGAGGTAGCCCGATCCATCCATGGCCGGCTCGGATTATTGCACAGATTTTCCTTATATTGATCTGAAGTCCACATGTCCCTGTAGCTTACAGACTGGTCTGAGTGTGGTCCTCGGGGCACCCAAGAATAATATCTGTGACATGTCCTCGGTCCCTTTAGTCCCTCCCCCTTGGCAGTACTTCCCCAGTGGACATGCTTGTCTGTCTCTGCGACAAGCCTGGCTCTGGGCTCTGAGCCCGATTCTCTGGGAGGGCTCTGGGCTGTGCAGCTGGAACCGGACCATCGTCGCCTTCAGTCCAGGCACCGTTTTGAATGTTAAGGAACACCTTGTTATGATTTTATTATCCTCCATCGCCCCCTCTGTCATCAGCAGGAACCTTGTCTGGTTTGTTCACTGCTGTGTGAACAAATCAATTACGATAACCTCCATCCTGTTGTGGGCAGTTGACTGAGATCAAGAACGCTATTTGTCCCCAGTAAGTTTCAACTCGTAATAGTTGGCCCAAGATCCAGAAAAAAGATATCAGCAGGGACAGATCTAACACGCCGAGCACTTTTTCACTCACTCACTCACTCATTCATGCAATAAGCTATTTCTCCCAGTTTTATGTCTCTAGTAAATGTGACCAGCCTGCACTCTGTTTCTTTAGTTGTATTTTTATGCAAACCATGGAAAAAGAGGTCCCACAGGGTAGAGGCCTACCTTGCCATATGAAACAGCTCCCTGAAGAATGACTGACCACTGACTTAGTTAACTTTATTCATTCAGCAAATTGATTCAATAAGTGTGTGTTGAGGCCCTACTATGTGCCTGGTCATAATCTACATGCTGGAGAAACATGCAGCAGTGAACAAACCAGACAAGGTTCGTGCTGATTACAGAGGGGGAGATGGAGGATAATAAAATAAAATAATAATAATAATAATAATAATAATAATAATATTAATAACAATTAACAGTTATTGAATATTCCCTTTGTGCCAGGTATTGTTCTAAATACTTTGTATGTTTATTCTTCACAAACATCTTATGCGGTAAATACTATCATTGTTCCCATTTTTGAGATTAAGTATATTGAGGCACAGAGGAGTTAAGTCACTTGCTCAAGGTCATACAGAGCCTAAAGGACGCAGCATCAGCCTAGGCAATCTGGCTCCAGAGTCCGTGTGTTTAACCACTGGGCTTCCATCGTGCCTCTGTGAAAATCAACACTAAGTTAACCATACGTATAAAGATATCCAGTCCCATATGAGGTGGAGTCACATTTAAGCTGAACTCTGAATGACAAGAAGGAGCCAATGTCTCAAGATCTGAAGGAAGGACAAGAAAGAGTACGACCAGGGATGAGATTGGAGAGCTTCAGTATCCAGCCTACACGGAGCCATCTTGGGCACAAATATACCACGAATGACTTTCTTTCCTGATCCCTACACGAGATCAAAGGATGCCTGCCCCCTTTACACACTGAGCAGTTCCCTCCCAGTTTTCACCATCGGAGTGGTACAAGCAAGACACCCTCAGGACGCACAATCAGGATTCAGAATCCACTACATCTCCGTCTCGCTATGTTATCTTGGCCAAGTGACAGCTTCTCTGACCTTCAGTTTCAGGGGATTTCCTCCATTGCTTCCTAATGTTACCTCCCCCCAGAACTGGACCACTCAGAAACCAAGCATCGTGGGACACTTGGATCTAGGGAGCACTCACTCGTTCAACCTTCCCCCTCCGGCTCTCTTCCATCCTTCTCTCCACAAGGCCCAGGTAAAGTGCATCTAACTTTGGCTTCCAAGACTAGCAGCAGCTCCAGGGAACGCTCTCTCAGCTCCCAGAAGCCCTGCTGGTTTGACCCCATCAAGTTTACTTAGCCAAGTGTTATACAACCCTCCCCTTAATTACACACTCAATCAGTTGCTCCCGAGCTCAGCAATTTGTGGTCGCCGGGCATCCCCCAGCTGCTTTTCTGGAGGGAGCTCGCAGCTGGGCCTTGGCAGGCCTCCGAAGTACTGACTGGGCTGCTGAGGCCACGGTGCCCAGCGCCGAAGTCCTTGCTGCCATTTCACACTCCATTTCCTTCCAAATTAATTCTCTGATGCATACTGTCCTTTGCAGAGATTCAGTGCGGGCCACTGCCTTACAGCCTTCCTTTATCTTTGAGACTTTTAATCTCTCTTGAATCCAGATTTGCCTCTGTGCAAAGCCTGTCTGGGAGAAAAAGGCCCTGCTTTCCAACCAATGTTTCCTTTACTGGTTTACTTCGGCTGTGCCTTTGATTATAAAGCACCTACTCGTCTTCTCTAAAAATCTCTGCACCACGAGGAGCAACCCGAACTTCTAGGCCAATAGTGAGCCTCTGAATTCTAATTCTGGACCATTCTGGGGCTATTTCCTCTGAATTCTAAATCCTAAGCCCTAAAAACATGAAGATGCAGATTCAGAGTTTGTATTTGAGCGGCCACCATGCCCCAGACCCTCTCATACAGGGATTTTGCTTTACACTCTCCGCCACTCACCTCCTCCCACCTTCAGAGAGTGTCATTGTCCTCAGTATACAGATCAAGGGACTTTGCAATGTTACGTGAGTCACCCAAGGTAACAGGGCCCAGGAAAGCGGTGAAGCTGGAATTCAAATCTTGGGCTCTGTACTCCAAGGCAGGTGCTTCTTTCACCACCTTACAAGTGGCTTAAGCACCCCTCAGACAGTCACCAGGATCTGACCCCCAGCGGCACAGCACCGGGACTGGGCACCCACGGCCGGAGGGGCACTCAGAAGGAGCCACACGGAGGCTTTGCTGGCTGTAAGATGAGCGACGCCTGGTGTTTGTGTAACACTTTTCATATTATGAGGTGCTTTATGTACCTAATCGAGGCCATCCCGGGATAATTGTGGGAGAGACGTACTACAGTCGAGTCCTGTTTTACACACGAGAACATACAGGAAGTTACCCAAAGTCACACAGATAGTACAAGCAGAGGGAGAACTTGAAGTTGGAGCCCGTGATTCCCAGAGCGGTGCTCTCTCAAGTTCTCAGACATTAGCTGGGATCTTTGCTTCAGAAAGGAAGACTGGGTGCCAAGCCACGCCCACCCCTCACCTTCAGCGGAGCGTACATTTCAAAAGCCAGGTGGAGAGAAAAGAGTCCTGGGAAGATCAGCTTTTTATTGGGCAAAGTGTTTCTCAGCTCTCTCTCTCTCTCTCTCCACCCACCCTTAGGGACCAGGTTCCTAGAGGCTGGCAGGGTGGCCTGGGTGGGTTGGGACTGTATGGCTGGTCCCCTCAGCCACTAGAGGGCAGGGTCTGAACAGAATCCACAGCCCTCTCCCCAGAGAATTCCCCAGCCAGCCAAAGGGACACACACTTCCCGAGTAGCCCCACGATACATAGCAAACTGCAGCTCTAGCCCCCAAGCTGAAGAACGATCCTTCGTTGGCATATAGTAAACAAAGCAGTTGGTCTCAACCCATCCCGGCCTCCTTTGCAGGTAGAGAGATGGGCAGTGCCCTAGAGGATTCCAGCTGAGGGGAAGGGGTGCCAGGTAGCACTTGCAAAGACCTGAGTTTCTTTCAAAAATACAGGTCAGCAGGCCAGGTCCCGCTGCTCTGAGGACTGGGGGTGGGGTGGGATGGGAACACCCCCTTCCTCCCTCTCTCCTCGTGGGCCCTTCAGAGTCTTGATCCCCTCCCCGTCCTTTCTAACCATCTACAGCAAACAAAGGGGATTCAGCTGTGAGTAGGCTAAGCCAGGAGACCCTCAGGAAGGTCTGTCAGGTGAACTCATGATGAAGCCAACCTGCCCGAGCAAGCCCGGCTTCGTGGAGGAAGGGGAGAGACGGCTCTGCCTGGGAGGCCCCCTCTATTCTGGCATCCAAGGGTGAGGCCCCTCCTCTAGAAATTACTTTAACCTTAACCACACTCATTTTAAAAGCATTAAGAGATAGGAGTCAAGACCAGGGCAGGTTAGGCGTTTATGAAGTGCTTTTCACAGCCATCCTCAGGACAAATTTTCAGGTAGGCAAATACTAACGTCCCTGTTTTGTAGTTGGGAAAACGTAAGCTCAGAGAAGTTAAGTGACTGGCCACAGGCACATAACTGGTGAGTGGGGGAGCCAGGGGTCCCCTGTACACAGGCAGACTCCTCTTAGTAAGGGGACAGGAGGCGCTGCCTGCAGAGAGGGCAGCTCAAAAGAGCATTCGCAAACCACTTGAGGAAACCTGTCACAGCTAAGAATGCCCTGCGGAGAAACAGTGAGAGGACATTTGAAAGCCCTTACATTTACTCAATTCTCACAACCACCCTAATTAGTAGGTATAATTATCCCCTTTTTCCATGAGAGGAAAAGCAGGCTCAGAAACACCTGTCCAAAGGTCAGAAAGAAAACAAATACTAGCGTCAGAATTTGAACCCCGCCGAAGGCCTGGTGTTTTCCTTTACTCCGTGCTACCCCCTGGTGGTGAGTGGGGAAGAGTGCACAGAAGCCGCTTGGCCCCGGGGAGTTCAGAGCCCCCTCAATAAATCAAGCTTTGCTGAATGAGATCCACTGTGTGCCAAGCCTTGTACTTGGCTCTAGGAACACAGTAATATACAAGACAGGCAGCCCCCTACTGAGGGACAAACAGGAACACGGAGGCGTCAAGAGGAGCAGGGATAAGATGGGCAAAGAGCATGTGTGTGTGTCGGGTCAGGAGAATGGGACTTCCTTCTCTTAACACGGTTCAGTATGGCCTGAGGGGACGTGTGAGGGGGTGCAAGGGGGTGCGAGGGATGAGGCTGGAGAGCTGTGCAGGGGCCAGGTCTCAAAGGGTAAGGGAAGGCAAGAAAGGCTGTGACCCATGAGGGAGCCACTAAATGACCTGGGAGGATGGTTATGGGCCCAGGAGAGGTGGCAGCGGGGATACGTTCATTCACTCAACAAATGTGTGAGCATTGGCGCGAGGTGGGCACCATTCTGGGGGCCGGGGGCAATCCGCGAACGAGGGGACGTCTGTCTTCATGGAGCTTACGTTCTAGTGAGGGAGATAAATTCCCAGACGTGTACTATCAAGCACTGATCAAAACCGTGGGGTCGGGGTGAGGGGAGGAAGGCAGGACAAAGTGTAGGGGTCTGCTAGGGCTGCCGTAACCAAATACTACGGATCAGGAGGCTTCGCGATAGAAATGTATTTCCTCACAGCTCTGGAAGCTGGAGGTGCAAGATCCTGGTGTCGGCAGGGTTGGTTTCTTCTGAGGCCTCCGTCCTTGACTTACAGATGGCCGTCTTCTCCCTGTGTCTTCGCATGGTCTTTCCCTGGGTCGGTGTCCTAACTTATAAGGATACCGGTAATATCGGACGAGGGGCCCATCCGTAGGACCTCTTTTTACCTTAATTACCTCTTTAAAGGCCTATCTCCAAATGTAGTCACAGCTGAGGTACTGAGGGTTAGGACTTCAAAATATGAATAATTCAGCCCCATGAAACAAAGTAATAGAACGTAAGGAAGACTGGAGGAAGACGGAGGGGAAGCGTCTGGAATATTTTATGTATAATAACACGGGGGGTGGGGGGCCTGTCTGAGATGACAGAGTTGAGAGCTGGGTGAAGAGAGGGAGCGAACCGAGTAAATGTTTAGGAGAGCATTCCAGGGAGAGGGAACAGCTGTGCAAAGACCCAAGGTGAGGACGTGATTTGGGGATACTTGGCATACAAGACAGGAAGAAGGAAGAAAGGCTAGGGTGGCTGGAGTATAGAGAGAACAGAGGCAGGAAAGGATGTTATGGCGCCTTCAGGACCAGTATGATGACTGGCTCTTTCGTTGATATGGGAAACCAGAGAATTTTACAGAGAAGAGTGACATGATCTAACTTTGTTTTAAAAGCAATGCCTATGTTGAGAAGAAACTGGGGGAGCGGGGGAGGGCAGAAAAGGGAGTCTTTGCAATAATCCAGGGGAGAAAGGACATTGGCACTAAGATAGTAGCAATGAAAGTCTCGAGAAGTGGTCAATTCTGGAATTGTTTGAAGAGAGATCCAATGGGATTTCCTGATGGATTAGACGTAGGACATAAGAAAAAGACAGGAGTCAAGGGTAATTCCAAAGTTCTTGGCCCAAGCAACTGGATGAATGGTGGTGTCATTTACGGAGCTTAGGAAGCCTGTGAGAGAAGTACATTTAAAGAGGTGTAAGAATTGAGAGCTGATGATGAATAGTGGGCAGTTTAATACGCATTAAGTATCTTAAATACCCGTGTAGAGATGTGGAATAGACAGTTGGAAATGAGAATTCAGGAGAAAGTTCCAGATCGAAGATATACATTTAGGAGACATCGTAGAAATCGTATTTTAAGCCATGGAACTGCTTGAGATCACCTAGGGGGTGGGTGTAAGGAGAAAAGGTCCTAGGACTAAGGCCTGAGACACGCCAACACTTTAGAGATTGGAGAAAGGTAGAATCAGCAAAAATTGAGGAGTTGAGAAGCTGGAGGGAAACCAAGGGCATTTGTCATGGAAGCCAAATGAAAAAAAAAAAAATTCCAAGACTGCTGATGAGAAGCTGAGTAAGAGGGCTGAAAACTGGCTGTTGGACTGAGCATTCAGAGGTCATTGATGATTTTGACAAGAGCTGTTTCCAGAGTGCAAGGAGCGAGTACCTAATCACAGCCGATTCAAGAGAGAATGCGAAGGGAAGAATCAGAGATGGCACATATAAACAACTCTTTTAGGAAGCTCTGTTATAAAGGGGAGAAGAAAAATAGCAGAGTTGTTCAAAGACGTGGGAAAATTTTAAGACAGCATCTGTGTATGCTCACGGGAATAACTGACAGGAAGAGAAAATGAACAATGCAGGAAAGAGATAATTGTAGGAGTCAATGCAAAGCTGGAGGGTTGGTGTTGGATAGGAGTAGAGATGGTTCGTTGTTGGTAAGAGGAGAAAGGCCTTATGGTCACCAATGCACCTGGGTTAGTAGATTTGCTGGTGGTGCCGGTGGTGAGGCCGGTGGGAGGAGATGGAAGTTCTCTTCTGATTGCTTTTACTATCGTAGTGAAATTAGAAATATAATCATCATCGGAGTGAGGAGGAGGAGAGAATACTAGACATCAAGAATGGAGCGATGGGAATAGACTCAAGAAATAAACAGGTGGGATTGATGGAACTTAACTGATTAGACGTAGGAAACATGAGAGGAAGGAGACAGAATAGGTTTCTGGTTCAGCAACTGAGTAGATGGTGGAGGTGTCGTTCATGCAGACAGGGAAGCCTGTGGCAGGAGCAGGTCTAGAAGAGAGGGGCTTGATTTCTTTTTTAATTAAAATGTATTGGGGTGACAATGGTGAGTAAAGTTACATCGGTTTCAGGTGTACAATCTGTAATACATATCACATTGTGTGTTCACCCCCCAGCGTTGGCTCTCCTTCCATCACCATGTGTTTGATGAGAGAGGCTTGATTTTGACCTCGAACATTTTGTGTCTGTGGCCCATCCGAATGGACAGATGAGGCACCTGAGCTGGAGAAGGAGATCTGGGAGCTGTCCACGTAAAGATGGTAGGAAGTGGAGCGGTTTCCGTGAGTGCTGTTTTCCGAGAGGTAAAGGGATTGGTTGTTTGGGATCAGAGAAAGTTTGAAATAGATTCTGGGGGAGAATGAGGAAATTGATGAGGAAATAGGAGTACCCTGGGGTACTCCTGGGGGCCCTTACGCTGAGAGCGGCGCTCGCCACCCCCATTACAGAGCCCTTATTCTTGCTCCTGGAGTCTCGGCCACCAGAAGCCAAGCCCTTCCTGCATCCTTCCGCTGGGTTTCCTCCACCCAGGAATGTTCCTTGACCTTCAAGCTAACCTTTTACCTACACACAACACCCTTTTGTTCTTGTTCACCTGGTTAACTCCTACTCACCTTTGTCTGCCAGCTGGGGTGGCAGACAAAGGGGTCCCTTTTTTGTACCCAAATAGGCCCTGATGTACTTTATCTCACAAGGAAACATACTGCAGTCAACACTGATTTACTTATCGACCTCTCCCACTGGTCTGAAACAACTTGAAGGCAGAAACTTTTCTATACATGTTTGTGAGATGAAAAGAGGAAAAAAGAACTGAAGTCCAAAATCAATACAATTCTCCAGGGTCATGATGTCCTCAATCCGTGTCACAGGCACATGTTTCTAGACATGGAATTCAAGCCCCAAAATAAGGAATACCCCTTGGTCTCAACATCACACCCCTTTACTTTCACGAAGAGACCTTCATATGCCTATGTAGGAAGGAAATACCTTTGCCTTCTGTTAAAGTACATGAACTCTTGTTCCCGCCTTTCCCAAACATAACAGCCAGAGGCATCGTAGAAGGCATTTTATTGAAAAGTCAACACATCCTGCTCAGATCCATCAGTCACTCTGCATTTCTGAGTTCCATCACCTGCGCTTGAGAGCAGAGTGTATGGTATTTTTCTGGGTTTAAGGTGTAAACGGACATGGTGTTCAAGAACTTGTCCAGTGGACAGAGCCGGTCAGGGCACCCTCTTGGCACTTGCTCCTGTGGAAGAGACATTACTCAGGGGACCCAATGAGGACCCCATTTTCAGCTGTGCCCAGAGGTCTGCGAGGCTTTGACCTGATGGTGACAGCCAGTAAGGCCCTACAACTCGGTCAGCTTCCAGAATAAGAGTACTATGCCTGCCTGTAAAAGTCACTCAAGAACTGTCTGTTGAACTGACAAGGACGTTATGCCCTTGAGCTGGGAGGGCTGAAAGTCAAATCCTTGGGGACTGCTCTAGCCTCTGCCTTGGACAGTGACTTGCTGAAGCAGCCAAAGTACCCAGAATGTGACAGCACACATTGCATCCCAAAGACACCATATTCATTTTAAAAACAGGCCTCCCGGTCAGATTTACACCCTGGCAGACACTCAGGAGCAGAGGAGGGTGGTCCCATTCCTACAAGGAGTCTGGAACAGACTTGGGATAAGGCCCAAGTCCCAGCCTGCCACGAGATGCCAAGTTCGGCCTTATCCCTGGGCCACAGCCGTGAGTCACCCTAGAGGACTCAGAGAGCTGACTGTACCAATGGAGGCTCCCCGAGGAGGTGACTTGGTGCCAAGAGGAGGTTGGGGTCTGAGGAAGGGTGCCACCAGCAGATCCCACCTGAAAGGTCTTACCTCCCCATGGTAATACAGCTGCACAAACCATTCCTTAGATTCCCGGTGCTGGTAGAGTTCCAAGGTTACGTCAACAGCAAACGGTGGCCATTTGTGGTCAAAAATCCCCAGGGCCATTAAGAGAGGCATGAGGGTCGTATCATGAGCCGCATAGAGGTACAGCTTTCTGCAGGGAGCACAGTTGACAAGTCTTTACTCAGGACTGTGGAGGCCGGGACACTGCCTGCCTCCTTTCGGAAGGAACACTTGCTTCGGAAACCAAGTGACCCGTTGAGCCTGGAGTAAAACTCCTTTGAAGTAGACGATGGGGAGAAGCCTTACGCCCACCCCCCATGCCTGTGTCAGGCGGGATCCCCACGGGAGCAGCTCTTCTGGCCGCCTCCTGCCCACCCGCTCGCCCACCCACCCACTCACTCTCCCCTGGCGAGTTTCATGCCTGCGTGGGCCCTTCCTCTCTTCTCTCTCGGGACCCGCCTCCCTATGGCCAGTGTTCTTCCTGCTCCCAGCCTTGTGGAGTGTTTAGGAGAGCTGGCCACCCTCCTTGTCGGAGAAGCTCGCATTTGGGGGAAGCGAAGTTCATTTCAAAGGGATATTAATGAGGCTGCTGGCCCTCAACACATTCTCCAAATGGCTCTAATCAGTAATAAAGGCACCATTCTCTGTATCTTCCTGACCCCTGTATATGGCTCTGGAAAAAGATCAAGGATTTTATTTGTTGACCCCCAAACTAGAAGACTAGCTTTGGGTCCCACAGTACTCTATAGACACAAGGCCAAGGGTGGCAAGGGGACAAAGGCCAGTGGGAAATGGATTGTCATTGCAGGGACTGTGAAAGACAGGGAAAGGGCATCCACGTGACTGTCTATTATAAATCGTGGCTCAAAGTTCCTGAATGTTCCTCTTTCAATTCACTGTCCACTACCTTTCCGTCATTCATCGTGAGTGAGTTCCTAGCTACGTTCAATCTCTCTCAAGGAGGCCGCCTGCACCAGTGCTTCTCTAATATTAGGGCGCATACAGTTCCCCTGGGGATCTTGTTAAAATGCAGGTTCTGACTCAGTGGGCTGGGCTGGGGCCTGAGAATCTAACAAGCGCCCAGGTGACGGGGAAGCTATTCATCTGCAGACCACACTTTGCGAGGCAAATGCGACGAGACGCGACATTCCAAACCCATGGTCCCTAATGTGGGCTTCCAGCTCTGTAACAGCGGCCGTGGAGGTTCACGAGCCACTGCCAACATTGTAAAATGCCTAGGTAATGTCATCCTCTTCTATCCACTGAAGGAAGGTGTTCAAACGAGACAATCTATTAAGCAATGATCTTTATCTTGGGCTATTATAATATCGAATCAGTGATATCATAACCAGCCACGCTGTTTGACACACGTTCGATTAGTAAAAAATAGAAAAATAAATTTAGGGTTTTTTTTTTTTTTGCTAAGATAAACATTTCAAAATATGGTAGGATGAGTGCAGCCAGAAGAAAGGTAATAATGTTGTGCACGTCTTTGTGACTCGTGGCCTCTTAAACATCACCTCTCAGTCACTGACAGCCTGGTTCTTGCCCCCCCGAAACCTGGGTTTCCTCCCTGCAGTCGGAGGCCCCCCATTGCCCTCGGCAGCACAGAGCTGAGTTGCTGTGCCAGGTACCTGGTCTTGCCAGCTGGAGTGGCAGGGTCCACGGCTCTCAGCAGGTTGCTCTCCAGGAGGTGGAGGAACGGTCCTACCACCATCTGAAGACTTTCCCTGTGGAAGGAAACAACCTTTAAGCAGCCAGCGGTTATTGGGCACACAGGGATGTAGGCTGGCTCTGCCCCCGAGGACCTCACGAGCCCAATCAGAGGGGACAAGAAGACAAGCACGAGGGACAGGAAGGGGAGAAACGGCACTGCCTGGGGTTGGAGGGTTCTCTGTGTGCAAAGGCACAGGATATAGACCTGGTGTGAACACGCTGAGCTGGGAGGGGCTGAGGAGGTGGGTAACCAGGAGATGTCAGGATAAGAGCTAGGCCTTCAGGAAGAAAAGAACAGAGCTGGGCAGGACAGGGTGTAATGATTCCCAGGAATTGCAGAAAGCCCTTAGAAAAGCGATCTAAAGAAACAACATCCTAAACTACACTTCCTATATGCCAGCCCCCTTCTTTGGAGATTAGGCCATAAGGACATTTCTTATGTACGGATTTAACAGTCAGTTCAGCGGAAGTGCTCGCAGGGTTGGCGCTGTGGCTTCACCACTTTCCTTCTCACACTGTCACCGCCTGATCACAGGTGGCTACTGCAATACCAAACAGGTCGTCTCGCAATAGTAAACAAAGCAGGAAGATGGGGGCCAGTGAGCGGCTGAAAGCTTTGGTTTTTGGTGCTTCTCACTTTTTATGAAAGAGAAAAACCAAACCTCTCCCAGAATCCCCAGAACCCAACCACTGACAAAAGGGACCCGGGTTGCCATGATTGGTTTAGACCAATCCTCACTCACGGTAACTTGATAAATGGCCACCTTTCTAAATCAAGGAAGGCTGAAGCAATGGATGAGGCGTAGGCACCCAATACAGCATGTAACATATACTTTCCAGAAAATGTGCACAGGCCAAGCCTAGTCAGATGGTATTGTGAGTTTGTAAGGCTCTGTCCTTGAAAACAGTTTTATAAAACCAGGATTAACTGGAACGGAGAGGAGAATAGAGCAGGTCTTATTTAAAATGCTTTACACCAGGACAAAGCAAACTATAGGTGTTGGCCAAATCCACCCACCTGCCTGTTTGTGTAAATAAAGTGTTACTGGAACACAGCTGTGCCCATTTGTTTGCATATCGTCTATGGCTGCTTTCCTGCTGCATGGGCAGAGACGAATAATAGCAACAGATAAAGCATGGGCTGCAAAGCCTAAAATATTTACTAACTATGAGTGTGTGTGTGTGTGTGTGTGTGTTAGTGGAGGGGAGGGCAGTCAGTGACAATTTAGGTCTGGTGGGGCCACTTCAGGAACAGATGAGGGAAGGCGTCAAGTCACAGGTGGTGGCAGCCAGCTGCGTGGCGAAGCTGGAGCCTTCTGGATGCCCTAGGTGAGCGCACAAGTAGACATGCTGACTCTGAGTGGGAGAAAAGCAGTCAGAGGCTCTTACACGACAGACAGCCAATTCTGGAAATGTCGCTGCTTTTTCCTCCCACTCACCGTCCCAGGACTGTTCCTCATTTCCCATCTCCTCCTCTACCGAGTCACCTATTCTGAGTGCAAGCTGAATGTTCTTAACTAATCAGCAAAAGGTGTGTTTTTGCAATTTGGTAAGAGAGAAACTCTCCATTCTGGTAGTCAGGGAACAGGCCGTCCAGAAAGAGCCTTCAGTCCCAGTAATATAGAGAAAACAGGACTGATGACCTGCGTGGCCCCAGTGGTGGTTCTGCCACTTGCTAGCCGAGCCGAGGCAGGTAGCCCGCACCCCCCAGGCCCAGTTTCGTCATCTATAAAGCCAGGACCTCGACCCCACCAGGAGGAACACCACCTACCTCACAGCGAGAACGTGCAAATGATTCCTACATTGTGAAGTGATGAATCAAGTGAGAGCTAATTCTTCTCCCCACCCCGGTCCCCGGACCCAAATCCTTAGAAAGTTAGAGCAGAAAGTCAGTGATTGAGAGAAACCCAGTCACGGTGGCTCCTGGTTCTTTACGACAGCGAACGGAAGCACTAGGTCACCAGTCCCAGCCCTAGATGTGTAAGGACCGAGGGTCGAGCATTCAGTGAGCCAGCAGAATGGGGTGATTTCCTCCAGTGCACAGAGAGGTGCCAGCTGGCAGGTGTGTGCGGCCTGATGACCCCCTGCCCGCTCTCTGGGGGCCCTGACCAAGTGTGACTTCAGCCAGCAGCTGAGGAGACCCCTCACCTGTCATCACTTTGCACGTACAAGACTGTGTCCACAGCTCTCTGTTCGATCAGCTGTGTGAATCTCTCCAGCGTGGGGCAGCTCGGGAGGCCGTGCGCCTAAAAGGACCACAGGCACAGTCTGAGAAAGAGCCTGCCAGCACGTCGGCTTCCTCGGAGGCTTCAGGGGCCCATCTTCTCCGGGGAGGCCCTTCCCCGCTCGGGAAGCTATGTCCCCAAGGCCCCCTGGAAGCTAATCCTAGAGATCCGAAGGCCCAGGACAAACAAATGTTTTCTTCCCTTTCTGATGTCCCTATCTCCTCCAAAATGAAAAACACCTGTATTTTTTAAAAACTGTTTTTAAAAAAGGTGAATAAAATACAAGGCAAGGAATTCACCAATTCATACGTGGCCTTCGTTTTCCCCAGAATGATTTCTAAGAAGGATGGGCTGTAAATACTTCATATAAACTCTCGTCTTACACCTTCACCACCCACGAGCACAAGGTGCCTCTGTCTTCAGGGCACACTGACATCAAAACAAGAGAAGGAAGGAGGACCCAGGCCACACAGCCTCTGGATGTCTGACTTTTGAATCCAGAGAAGCATTTCCCACCGTGTGGTCTTTGGTATTTATTACACGGTCTGTAATTGTTCCCCACCCCACGGCTGCCTCCAAACCAGGAGGCCTCCACCCACTTCTCTCCACCCAGTTCCAACTCAGAAGCCAGCCCATCCAGGTGGCCGCGCCAAGCTCCCCCACCCGGGCCCGAGGAGGACAGCTGTCCCACCTGCTCGGCAGCCATATTGTCAAGGAGGACGATGAAATCCACTTCGTCGGTGCTGGCCATGCCCAGTCCCTCTTTCACCTTTTTCAAATCCTCTGAGATTCCTGGCTGCAAAGAGGCGGCCCGCCTCCGGCCTCTGCCAAAAAATACAAAGTCATCCCATACATCGTGTAGTGATTAACAGGTTACAAAGCATTTCTCATTCATCATCTGGGATCTCCTTTAACCCTCAGCAACCACTCGCTGGGATTAGCTGGCATTACTCCCATTTTACACAGGCGCCAACTAAGGCCCCAAGAGGTCAAATGACTGGTCAAATAAGTGAGTGAGTACCAGAGCTAGAATAAAAGGCTTTGGGATTTTATTGGGAATAAAATTTGGATTTTCCAAATCCCAATCTAGCATTCTTTCATTATACCAAAAATGATGCAAGCGTGGCCCAGGTCTGCTTAAGAACGTTCTCTTTCTTCTGTGGAACACACGCTGTCTCGTCTTAGAACAGCCCAGAAATACGTGAACACTGAAAAGTGCCCTCAGCCCAACCACTCTATCCTCCAGGGCCACACGTTGGTAAGAGAAGGGAAATCTGTGTCGTCTGCGTTTGCAGTTCGATGCCCGCTCCATCGTCTCTTACTCAACCTGTCAGCTTCTCCAGCTGCCCCATCTGAGAACGCGAGACTGCTGAGAGGCTTTGCACAGGGCAAAGCCCCACTCGTGCCCGTACTACACCGCCATCTCTCCAGCCCAGCATGCGGCTTTCCCCAGGCTTCCTGTCCCTTCACTGAGTCTGCCACCGTGAGCAAGAGCTTTTTCACTGGACAGCGATGTCGGACCTGAGGGTGACTTACGCACTCCTGCCGGTGCCCTATCCACCAGCCTGGGAAGCAGGTTCAGGCAGAGTCCTGTCAGCAACAGGCTAAGCTGTCTGTCCCCTGCGGGTGAGCAAGAACCTGCGGCAGTTACCTGATTCTTTCCCGCAGGCTGCAGCAGTTCTGGAAGTTGGGGTACAAGACTTCAGAGCTCGCTTCATCAGTGTGGATGATGGTGGGTCCTGGAAGGAAGGTGGGAAGCAAAGGCAGGAAGGGGTTGCAGCTTGTTCTTCCCGGTAACTCCTCCCCTTTCTGCTTCTCTTTGTCTATACGGATGAAGTTGCTCCAGAAGGCAGACCATCCCAAGCTTAGTCCTCGAGGACAGTGAATGACTTCCACACGCCCTGACCTTGCCAAAGGAGCTCCCCTGTGATCTGAGCGATGTGGAAAGCAAGCAGCAGCCTTGTTCTGTCTGGCACGGCCCTTCCTATCGGGCCACATATAGACCAAAGCAGGTACAGACCTGGATCAGACTGGCACTTCCCTGCCCCATTCCGAAACAGCCTGCCTCCAAAGGTACAACCAGCACTTGGGCTTTCTAATAAAGAATGGGCCACCCCTGACTTTATCAGAACTAGGGTTCCCCAAGTCCAATCCTATAGGCCAATATGGTGACTTACCACATGACAATCTAAGAAAGGTGACCCCGAGGCCACAGACATACACAGACCCCATAGCCTTGCCCCAAATGAAAGCCAGGCTTCCAGATGAACCGCCAGGAATGAAACATTAGACTACAAACAATGTTACTTTTGCACCTGGCAGCAGCTCGTAGCCGCTCAGAGCTCACAAGTACCTTTGTCCCCCGTCAATGCCCAAAGGTGCTCTAACACCTTCCCATGCTTTATTCTGTGCCAGAGATGGCAAGGCACTGTGGCCAGGGAGAGGGCAAGGGCAAGGGCAAGAGCTCCTATCAGCACCTCTTTGGAATTTGCTGAGGTTAATCCGCAGAGTGATTAGGTGACTCTAAGCCCCAAAGAGCTATTATTCCCAAATTATTGACAGTCAAAACCCCAGGACTTTAAATGCAGCCTACGGTAACTTGACAAGAATATCAGAATTCAGACGCACTTCGTTGGTCAAAGGATTACAGGCCCTCTCCTAAGGCGCATGTCCTCTGAGAAGCAGCGGAACATAAGCGTGAGGAGTATGGATTCTGAAACTAGACTACCAGGGTTCGAATCCCAGCTCCACCATTTACCAGCTTTGTGTCCTTGGGAGGGTCACTTAGCCTCTCTGTGCCTTAGTTCTCTTATCTGTAAATTGGTGACCATGTTACCTACCTCACAGGGTTATTACGAGAATTAAACAAGTTAACATCTGCAAAGCTCTTAGAATAATGTTTGGAGTAAGTGCTTTAGATGCTAGAATAATAATAACTAGGATTTAAACCTTTAACATAACATCATTCATTCCTATCTGCTGTCTGGATATTGGCCATGCAGTTTCTGATGCGTACAGCACGTCTGAATTGGCGCTCAAATACACACTGAATAAATGACTGCCCACATGGTCCAGCTTCTCCCACAGCCTGATTCTCTGTAGTTACACATAACCCTCTGGGATTTCTCTAGGAGTTCTCTCCTGAAACAAGATCCCAAAGTCGCACCACTTCTATTATTGCTAACATCTCGTGGGGTTCTTTGGTCTGTTCAAATCCCTTAATACTGGGCAAGGTATAGAAGTCGCTGTGACAGAAGTCCAGTTGGAGTCCCAGGAAGTCTGGGTCCCGTGCAGGGAGCTGCTCCCCGGGCAGCCACAGCAGAGGCTGGGGATGATACCACTTCCCCCATTCTGGACGCCTGCGGCACCATCGGGCTGAGACCTGCCTGCGGATATAAGAAATAGCTTTCGGTGTTTCATGAGAAGAGGACATAGGCCTTTTAGAAGCTGAGTGAGTGAAGAGCTCTCAGAAGGCCAGGTAGTGTGGATTTTCCTAAGCTCAGGGGCTCCAGAAGTAAGGGGCAGCCCATCCTGCCTGCTGTGTGTTATGCAGACACAGCGGGAGTCAGCAGCCAACTTCAGCCAGAATCAGCAGCGCTACCCAACCCAGCTGGGGACAGGGCCAGCCTCCTCAGCCTGGATGTTTCTATCATTTTACATATATATATTTTAAAAACCTGATGGAAATGTTATATCTTTTTGAGATACTGCTAAAGAAGCTAAACAAAATAACAAGAACCTTTGCCTTATGGCACCATTTTAGGCTTTTGATATTGACGAGGTCATGATGGCCGGAAACTCAGACCAGCAATTAAATGTAAATTTGAATCAACTGCATGTGACAGCTTCATTTGCTAGTCAAAGGCCACCAATACATGGGATCCATGAGGGAAAATAATACATGTGGTCCTTGGTGGGGAAAAGGTGGGGAACCACGAGCTGGGACCATTTACTGGCTGTATCTGTCAAAACCCAAGCTCGATAGACTTTCTCAAGGAGGCTGAACCAATGGCTGGTGACACCCTCTGGGTCACGCTGTGGATTTTCACCAAGACCAGAGCAGGAGCAGAAGGTTTGGGTCCCAGCTAAGTGTCCGTCCTGCCCTTCTTCCTTTACAGCAGTGTCTCCTAAGCAAAGAGGCCCCAGTACTATTCACAGGACCTGGCTAGGGCTGCTTCATGCAGCTCGTGCAAGAGCAGGAGTCGGGAGGCAGGGCCCCGTCAGAGCCCCTGACGCACTGCTGCAGCCGTGGAGAAGTCAGGCTGGCAAAGCAGCAGGAGACCAGACAGGAAGGCCCCACTAGAGCAGGCAGAGCACAGAAGCCACGCGCGGGAGAGGAGCCAAGGCAACAGAGACGGGGGCTTTGGCACGGAGAAGAAAAAGCTCCTCAGGGACAGGGGCTGACTTTAGACTCCAAACTCGAACCTTCTTTCTGATGTGGGAAAAGCCCAGCCAGCAAACACCGGGTAGACTCCAGATTCCGATATATGTTAGTGGAACGAACACTGGAAAAAACCAAAAAGGTGAAGACATTCAGAAAGGGAAGATTTAATTCTATACACGCTACCTTATTCCACGGAGCAGCTGGGAGTACAGAAGGGGAGGTATGGGGTTGGGCAGAATCCTTTCTCTCTCTGCGGGAGGGTTGTCCCAAGGCACCCGAAAGCCAATGACGGTGACCTCCAATGACCACCTGTTCACAGGATCCTATTCCATAGGGGCACCTGCCCCCAAACTACCGTGGGTGAGAGTGGGAACCATCTGGGGGATCAGGACGGGTTTCCTCAAACCCTTATAGTGGGTGCAGGATCCCTTTTCCAGGTGACTCACAAGACCTCCTGTGGGTTGAACGTTGGTGAAAGGAAGGGGATGTCCTCTACATAGTTCTTCCTCAGCCTCTCTCCCAGGGCAAACATCTGCCACATGCCCACCTTCGTCAGCTGTCCCGCAAACATGCCCCCCTGAGGTAGGGGAGAAGGAGAATAGAAACACCTCACAGCCTGCGAAGCCCAGCCCAGAGAAAACCATGGAAGCTTCGCCATGGGCTTCCCAGAGCGGAAGCTTTGCTCACCTTCAGCACGGTCTTCCGGTACTGAGAGTCCAAAGGAGAATAAGGTTTCGGGCCACCGGTGAGGTCGGTGACGGTGTAATCAAACTGAGTTTGGGGTGGGACCTCCAGAAGCCGGAGATTCCACTCCACCTGCTGGGATCACAGAAAACAACCCATTGTTGGAAACTTCCAGCATTAATATCCAGCAGCACTTGGAACACCAGCTGGAATCCCTGACGCCAGCCCTGCAACCTCCCCGTGTGAAGGAAGGAAAGGAACTTTAACTCCAGCTCCAAGGAAGGGAAGAAAAGACCAGGATTTATTATCCCAGGTGTCCTGAGCCCAAGTCCTGCCATTTGACACTTGTACTCACTGTCAAGAGGCTACTCTGGCACTATGCCCAGACGGAAGTAAAGGGGAGAAGTGGCCCAGCTGCCGGGTATGGAAATACTCAGTGAATGAATGAATGAGTGAATGAATGAATGAAATCTCAGTGACCACATACGTGGAAGGATTTTTAAGGAATCAACATACAGGTTTCTAAGGCCATCCCTTAAGGGCTGTACTGAATGCCCTTTGTAACCAGCACATATTTCCGTTCTCTTCATCCAATTTCTCCGACAAGTAGCGGCCCTTTAAGAAACCTTCGCGTCTTCGCCACTTTCCTTGATTGCTTGCAATATGGTGCCTGCCCCACCTGTACTGTAATGTTTTTCAAAACGTCACAAGCAGCCATAGGTCTCACAGCTCCGACTGCCCATAAAACTCTTACACTCACTGAGTCAGATGTGACGACTTCCATTTCCAAAACAAGAGTCTTTTCTTCTAACCCCGTAGACCGGCTCCTCCGCCCAACTTACAATGTTTCTCTCAAGACTCACACAATTCTCTTACGCCCCAAAACTTACACCCCTGACTCTCCCTACTGCTCCATCCCTGCGCCAAACCCTGTTGATCACTGGCTAGAAAAAAAGTCACTGCAACAGTCTTTCTTTTATCTTACCATCAGAGTATAAAACCTCATTACTTCAGGCACAGGCCTGTGATAGACTCCCACAATCCATCCAGACATAACCACCTTGCTAAGGCGCTGTCATCAGAGCAAGAGCTAATGTTCCAAGAGATAAGCATTTGGCCGCCCAGGACTTCTGCACCTTGGCCCAGCCTGTCCCCAGCAGCCTGCCTCTCTCCTCCCTTCCCCAGTCCCAACCGACCATGCCCACTGCTTCCTCTGTGGCTTCTCTCAACTTGCTTCCCTGTCGCTCGCCCCAGCGGGACTCCTGCTTGCTATTTGCCCATCCAGCTTCTCTGCAAGGTGCAGTGATACTCACGTCTTGCCTCGCCATCAGTGACTACTCCAGCTTCCCTTCTTATCTGAATTCCTACAGCACTCACCATCAAGAGAACGATATTGAACTCAATTTCCTACTACTTCGTTTTGTTAAGAGTAAAACTAACATTTGAAAACCTACTGCGTCACATATGATTATATTGATCTTGGCCCCTCCCGAATATTTTCCAGGAGAGTACACCTGGGAGTCCCAGGTTCTCTCCGTACACAGGAAGCTTTCCATTCTTCCAAAAGGGATGGTGGCAGTCCCACCTGCACCCAGTCCCAACACCTGAGCCTCTTTCTTCTCCCACTGGTGCTGTAGCAACTGATATCAGCATATGGGGTGTTCAGTGCAGAGAACTTCTTCCTACTATCATTTAATCATTGCTCCTTGTTTCAAAGTTCTGATCCTGTAACTTTCTGCGTAAAATCTTCCAGGGCTCACGCTGCAATGATGGCCTCTGCCTCTGTCTCTTCATCACTTCTTCCCTGCCTTACACACTTACTCTCTAGCCACACAACTTTGTTTCCTAGGGCACCATCACACGTCCTGGCCTTTCAACCTCATGGTTCTTCTACCTGGAATTGTCTTTTCCCTTTCATCTGGAAAGACTTCTGCTCATTGCACAGGACAGCTTACATTTCCCAGAAGCCATGACCATGGCCCCAAGCGCTCACAGCAGCCTTGGTGGCTCTTTTTGGTGGCCTTTGTGGAACTGTCTGAGAAGAGCTCCTTTACCAGTCTGTCCTGCTCAGCAAACTTAGCTTCCTGAGAACAAAGACCAGGTCATCTATTGACCTCTGCGTTCTGGATGCGCAACGAAGAGCCTGGCACACGTTAGGTACAATTAATAGCTGCAGCAATTCGCCAGGTCCTGTGGAAGATACCAAGATTGAGATAACATGACTCTGCCTTTTCTGGGTTTTCAGGTCAGTGGAGACAGCAAGCTATGAATGTAAATGACAGCAGAACTAAAATTGAAACTATGCGCTACAAGAAACCAGATGAAGACCACCCTAGTTCAAAGGCAAGACAGACCTTCTCTTCTAGCTGGGTATTCAAGAAAAGTTTCATAGAATTAATGGCATTTGAAATGAATAGGATTTAAACAAGCAAAGACCTGGACTAAGGGTCAAAAGGAGGCAACAAGAGAGGGTCGTACAGAGAACTCCCAGAATAGGTAGGAAGCGTCAGCAAAGCAGAGATGGTGACGAATGCATATGGCAAAGAACTGGTTTGCTTTGGCTCAACCTGGGAGCGGTTCTCAAACTTTTTAATTAACAAATACCAAGGAGAGTTTCACTGTAGATTCGTATATTTAAAGGCAAAAGCTGGGATTTCTCTGGTTCAAATCAGAGTGGGAACCCAGGTCCCCAGCCACTCAGCATCCCCCTAGCCTGCAGGCTCCATGGAACAGTTTGAAAGCCAGAGGCACAGATCACGATTGCAATGGGAAGACTAGATGCAGAAAAGGCGATTTCAAGATGTCTGTACCAGAGCCAATGACAGCCTAAGGTCCCACCTAAGGCAGAAGGAATAGAAGGGTGCAATCTGAGTCAAACGTGGCTAGTGAGCAGACCAACGCTTTATTTGGGGGTTATGTTGGAAGATAAACAAGGAAGAATAAAGAACAAAAATTACTTTGATTTTGAGGTCTGGGTGGCTAAGGCGAGACCAGAATAGTGGAGGTACTTACTCCTTGACTAAAACTAAGACCAAGACAGAGGACCAGCTGACAAGCCGAGTTCAGTTTTGAACATTGGAAATTGGAGATACCTCCTTGGGGTTGCCAGCGCGCCCAGCATATTTCCACCACTGGAATCGATTTTGCTTTTCTCCTTCACCACAATGTAATCTCCTTAGAGCCGAGATGGAACCAGCCATCTTTATAAGCCCCGTGTGCAGCACGGGTCACCAGGTCCTGTTCAGCTTCGCTAAGAAATCTCCTGCTGTGAGGCACAGTCGCCAACAGAGGATCTTTTGGTATTTCCCAGAAATGACTCTTGAAAGTCTAGCTTATGTCAAGTCCAGGGTGTACGTTTTCAGATTTTCAAGAATGCATGACACATCAGTGCCACATGTTGTGTCCACCCCACATACACACGCTCATGCTTCCTTCCGTGTTCATGGCAAAGACTAAATTTATAATTTTACGTAATTATTTGTGCCCCATTTTCAAGAACTAACTTAAAGTAGGTGATAAAAAAAAAACACACCCTAAAATATACTAAAACAACCAATTCAAAGTAGGCAAGCAAGAAAAAGCAAAGGTGTATAGGGACCAAAAAAATGGATGCAGTGTAAAGTTATTCAAAAATATACACCATGAAGATCCACATACTTGGACGTGAAACGAGATGAGGCACTAAGTGTCCTGGCTTTTATGTAAAAGGAGAAACTTGATCAGCTAGACAAGCTTAAAGATGAAAGCAAGCCGACTGTTCTGGAGAAGCACACCATTTCTAATGCTAACAGACAAATTTCTCCCAAGGGTCCTCATAAAGAGGATGGAGTAATATAATGAATCCTTTCAGTAGTCACAGCAGTGAGTTCTGTGGGATTGCTTCTCATTGTTTCCTCAACACAGAAGGATAGCATCTCACCAAAGCACATTTCTGTGAAGACAATACTACACCGGGATCAATACGCTACATTCCAGGGAAAAGAAAAAAAAAATCTACATAAAACTAAACAAAAACCTTCCAGGTGTAGATTTTACGATAAAGCAATGGTTTTAAACCTTGACTACACACTGGCATCATTGGGAAATTTTTAAAAGCTACCGATGCCTGAGCCCCCTCCTGACATAATCACACCCAGACCTCCTGGGGATGGGGCCTCAATTGTTTTTAATGCTATCCAATCCAGATCGTTCTGAAGCTTCACCAGAGAAGCTTTAACCAGGTCTGGAGGCTCTGGGCCAATTAAATCAGACTCTCTGGGAGAGAACCCAGGTATCAGTGTTTTTTTTAAGCTCCCCAGTTGAGTCCAATGTCACTTCAAGGTTAAGAAACACTGCTCTAGAGGAATGAATACACTGCCTGGCAAATCCTTCATTCAATGCTTCTGGAAATCCCTTTGCTGAGCCTTGGATAGGTACTAAGCAACAATGAGACTGGCATTATCCTTCCCACTTCATTTACATTACCAAATAAATATAGACGCAAATGCCTTAATCAACAGTGGAGCTGGGATGGGTTGGAATTTATTTTATAAAAACCAAGAAACCTGCCTGATTGGAAGCCATTTTACCACTGAATGGAGGGCAGCTGAGGGAAATCTGAAAGCAGGGCCAAAGTTATCTTTTGAATGTGTACTTGGATCTAATCTAATGTCCAGAAAAAATGGTCCGTTAAGTTCCAGAGTTGTATTTCCAGAGCACAGCAAAAGGAAGACAAGTCAACAGCCATTCAAGCCATGAGAAAACAACTCAATAAAACACCTAGTTTTAAACAATGCTACTTTCTGAGGATTTATGAAATAACTGAATGAAGTAACTTGTCACATGTTAATCTATAAACCAGTCAGCAGTCTGGAAACAAATACCAAAGGCAATTTCAGTTTTAGAATTGTTGCCAGGTTGTCCCTCTTGACAATAATTAACAGCAGAATCAGGAAGGTTAGAAAATCCCAATGAACAACCTCTATCAAATTGGATCTTGAAAAGAAAACCTGAGCAAGGAACTCCAGAAAAAGTTACAGCAGGCCAATGACACTCGCTCATAGCCTAAATTGAAAGAGAGTTGGTTCCACCTCCGGCTTTTATGTGTAAGACTTTATATGAGGTAACCAAAGATGTTTAATGCATCTGGCTCAAGTCTGGAGAATGGGAGCAGGCAAGAGAGGTAATGTGCTTTCCCTAATTGCAAAGCGAGGCCGTGGACTCGGATGTTCCATATTTTGTGGCTACACAGACAGAAGATGAATGAAGCTGGCACTCTACCTGAGCTACAAGGGCCTCTTCCACATACAGGCAGAAGACACCCATCATACACCCACTGGCTCAGGAGAAAGCCTTAAAAGAATCTAAATCTCTTTTTCGACTCTCTAGAGAGTACATATACTGTACATACTAAGTCCAGGTCTAGACATTCAGACTTCTCTGCTACCACTGATAACTTTGTCTTCAACACGAGTCTTCTATTCCTATATGTTATTTTCCAGCTTTTCTGTAACAACAATAGACTAAGGGAAGTGCAGGAGAAAGAGAGGAGAAATTCCAGTACCAAAAAGTGGTATAGCCATATATAAAAGCTAACTAGAAATCTGGTAATGAAATTAAGTGCCACCCACGATTTATTTATGTGGGAAGGGCTGAAAGGCTTGATTTCATGTGTGGCCAGCTTTAAACACTGGGTTTTCAGTTGTACAATCTGTACAAAGCCCTAAGAGTATGCCTAATACCAGGTTCGGACATCCGGTTGAACCTGCTCTGACATCAACCTGGAGGGACCAACAATGCAAAAGCACTCCACAGGAAGTGTGACAGCTGGGGACCTGAGGACGTCAGGTGGCCTATTCAGCTTCACTAGGAGGCCAGTTCTTCAGTCACAGGCCTGCCTGCTCTGAGAGGTCAGAGAACTTCACTTGCTCTCCCCAAGAAATAAATTCAGGAAAAGTAATCATTTAAAAAACGAATTATTTGTGCTTTCATCATAATGTCCCTGACGAAACCAGGTACATTTTCAGACATCACAGCCACAAAACTAGCCAATTTTTCATTTTTTCCTACCACAAATCTCTTCCACAATAGCTTTAGAAAACCAAAAGTGAAAAGGAGAGCCCCACGATACAGCGCTTGTTACCAAAAAGCCTCCAAAGGATCTCAAATGGTCTTCAGCAAACCCTGAAAGACAGCTGCTGTAAAACCTGTTCCCAAGTCATGGACTATTCATTCTGTTACTCACGTTGATCCGTTAGGGTGGTTGCTGTCCCAAAGATCACTGCAACCTTTGACAACCTTCAAAACGGCCACACAGAAATGCACTACACCTTTGTACTTAAGGTCACCCAAATATTTGTTAGAAATGCAGACTCTCAGGTCCTACTCCACACCTGCTGAATCAGAACCTATATTTTAACAAGATCCCTAGACGATTTATATGCACCAGAAGTAGCGCACTGCTGCCAGCTGTGCTACACCACAGCCATCCCGGGCACAACTGGAAGTTCTGGGGGTGTCCTGCACCTGGAGGGTCAGAGCGCGGTGAAGGGCGGAGGGATCCAGGCCAGCACCTTTGCTCAACAGCCCAGGGAGGAACTGGCAACTGCTGTTATCTCTTGGTCTGGAGCCCCAACCCTGCTCCGGGAGGGTGGAATTCCAAAGGTGTGTGTTCAGGACGAGGCTCCCGGCCCGCCACCGTTTGGCCACACGGTCCTAGCCCCACCGGTCCCGGCCCGGTCCAACCTCTCACCTGCTCCTCCTGCGGGAGCGGCTTAAGAGGACTCCGCGCCCCGTGTCGAAACACGATCTGCACCATTTTCAACTCCAGTAGGCTCCGATCGACGGGATGCTGGCCGTGCGCCCCCCGCATCTCGGCCAGGGCTACCCGCCGCTGGTGGACTAAGTACGCCAGTGAGGTCAGGACGCCCACAGGGGCCCACAGGCGCCTCCTGAAGACATTGGTGATCATGGTGGAAGCCCCTCGGCTGCCCTCCGGGAGGGCGCGGGGCTCAGCGGCCGCCTCCCAGGTCCCAGGACCTGGAGGGAGCGCCCATCCAGACGCCCAGCCCTAAGGGGACCCCGAGTGGGAGCTGCTAAGAGTCTCCCTGGGAGTTTTAACCCGGATCGGTGCTGGCCGCTCCGGCTGCAGACGGGGCCGGGGGGCGCGGGGGGTGGGAGAGGAGACGGACTAAATTCCTAATCTTTTGCCCTCTGGGGAACCTTAAATTTGTATTCCAAGTTTGGCCTCCAGCACTCTTGAAGGGGTAGGAACTAGCCGAGAGTTTCTCTGCAGCAATGACTCCACTACCACAAACGACTGGATTCCACTTTTCCTACCTACTCACTTCCTCCTTCGCACCCAGGGACCTGCCCCAAGGGGACCCGCGCAGAGGAGCACGGGAAAACGAGTCTCGCGATGACGCCTGTCCCGAGGCTCTGAGTTGTGGGAACTACAGCTCCCAGAAGGCTGAGCGCGGCGGGGCTCTGCCTGGGAGGTATTGCCCCGCCCCGGCAGTGGGCCTCGCCCCTCAGCCCCAGCGGGTAGATGCCAGTTTCCAGTACTAGGTGGGCAATATAGTGGGAGTGAGTCGGCGAGTTTGTCAGGCCGGGTAGTGTAGGAAACGTGAGGACGGGTAGAATTGGCTGATGGACGGCAGTATTTTGAGTGTAGAAAGTGTGATAGACTTCTTTGAAGTCCTGGAAGCAGGAGTTGCTGAAGGGAAGAGGCAAGACACCTATTTACTGATTACCATTTGCGAAGGGCAGCACTACATGATTTATATTTAATCAAGGGCAGCACTACATGATTTATATTTAATCTTTGCTTACTGTCCCCCGTGCATGTTTAAAGAGGCTTAAATCGTGGCAAACATGGAGAACTTGGAGCTCACTGATGTGTTTACTTAACATCCAGAATATTTCTTGTGGAAAAATCCAGGCCTTGTCTGCAAGTATCCCAGTGACTTGGCACCTTAATTTACTAAGGAGAACCTGCTGGGCTGGTTCTCTTGACTATACAGCTCTCCTAAGCCTGTGTTCCAGATCTTGGCAACAGGACACAGTGAAACCATCTGTGCCCCTCTCAAGGCAAAGGTCAAGTTGAGAGGAGTGACATTTGTAAGGCGAGTTTCAATATGTGACATGTAACCAGTTCTTTCATCATCCTGAATTCTGTCTTTGGCTCAAACTGTACCTGATGTGAAGGTAACATACTTACTATAGCGTATGGCTCTCACCTGAGTCTAAACTTGTTCTCCAAGCTAGAAGGTTCTGAATTTTCTGTGGGGGGAAGGTCATTTTGAAACACTGCACATTGTCACGGTTCCCCCCCACTCCTACCCCAGCTTAGCCCATGGACTCACTTTTCAGAGTCTTACTGTGTTCCCTGAGTGGTTAAAAACTGAAAGCGGTTTTCCTATAGCCCACGTAAGGCACAGGAGCACCAAACAACACTGCTGTTACATTTGGGTTGGGGACAGCTGTCCTCTACAATTCAGTGAAAGTGTGCTACAGCCTTAGTACAAAAGACCCTGGTATTTGAGCAGCTTTAGCATGCTTGACAGTTTCAGCACATCAGAGCCCCTTCAGGGCACTGGAATGTTGGCATCTGGGTGCCAGTACCTTCTGTATAAGGGACAGGCCACCCTTATACACCCTGCATTCTGGCAGCCTGGGCCAGACGTGTGGGTCAGGCATCGTGAGCAGTACCTTTGACCTGTATGCGCAATAGCAGAGGCTCATCCTGCTTGTGTGTGTGTGTGTGTGTGTGTGTATGGTGTGTGTGTGTGTGTGTGTGTGTGTGTGTGTGTGTGTGTGGTTGCGGGAGTGGGTAGCGAGTGCCAGGGATGGCTCAGCAGATCTCTGCAGGAAGCCAGAGCACATTAAGTTGCAAAATGACAGATTCCTGGTAGTTGAAAGCCCTGTTTGTCAGCATATGTGAGACAACCCTTGGGGAGTCCTACAAATATTTGGTGTGTGATGTATGGTGGTGCTGGTAGTGACAGCAAGCTGCAGTTTAAAAGAGGCTAGAAATCTTGAAATCATGCTCTGGGGAAGGCTCTGGAGTTGGAGGATGGGGGAACTGAACACTGTTATTGTAACCCTGCTTTTACCACCACGCAGGGCTGGTTTGGGAAATCCTCCCTCCTCCCTCTAAATTGTTTTCAGAGGGTTGCATTTACTGTTATGCCCAAACTCGGTTTTAACCATGAGCTTAGATAAGAAACAACCATATTCACTGTTTTATCTCCAGTATTGAGCACAGTGCCTGGCTCACAGTAAGTACTCCATAAATACTTGTGGAGTGAAATTATAGGATATATCATTGGAGTTGTCCGTTACATCACTTATTGCTCTCTCTATAAATCTCGTGAGAAATTTGTCTTGGGCTAAAGTGTTAGCATTAGAACAAGTATTAAAATGTAATATGGAGATTACTTTTCCTTCCTTTTTGCCTTGGTTGACAGGAAGCGTGGAGGCTAATTTTAAATTTAACTACAGCAAATACTTAGAGACTAATGGCCAGTTTAACTGTGATCTTTTCCTCCAGGATATCACCCTGGCTTGGAAGGAAGCAAACCTGGAGAAAAGTCAGTTAGGAATGCAGCAACAGCAGCATTCCAGGTGTGAGACCTACAGGAGGTAGAGTTAACAGTAGAGAGGGAGAGGGAGGAAGGAATCAAGGTGACTGCCTAGTTCCTGGCTTGGGCAAGTTGCACCAGGATGCCATTTACCTGAAAGATGGTTGAGCAAAAGTTAACAAGTCCATTTTAGATTTGGACATTATGAGATACCTGTGAGGCATGTAAGTAGAAATGCCGCCTAGACAATTGATTATGTTGGTCTGGGAATATATACACGGGACTCCTCTGCACATTGTTTTTCAGAAAGAATGGGAGTGGGTAAGATTGCCAGGGTGTGTGGGGAGAGAAAAAAAGGGGGCCAGGACTGGACTCTAAGGAACCCCGTCATTTACGGGAAGGGCAGAGAAAGAGAGGCCTGAGGAGTGATAGAGAAAAAACAAGACTTGGGTGTTGAGGAAACCAAGAGGAGAAGGACGGACAGAGCTTAAGTGGCAGAGTCTGGGTAGTCTGAATTGAAACTCACGTCTGTCTAAACCTGCGCCTACCGTATGAACCGCCGATATAATACTGCTAAACTCCTTTCTGGGAGAAGGTAGTAATTTGTGTGATAATCAGCATGTATGATACCCCTCTAACATGCCAGACCGAAACTTTATTTTTCCTTCAGGACTTCTCACCAGTAAGTCTTCTTCTTCTTTTTTTTTTCGTAAGTCTTCTTTCTTCCTACCATCGCCTCAGTCCAGATTGATGGCTTCCTAACTGGTTTGTGTTTTTTTTTTCTTGAATATCGTTTAGATCTCTTTCTGTTGCAAGTGGCAGAAAGCTTGAGTCAAGCTGATTTAACAGGAAAAAAGAAAGGAGTTGATTAGCTCACGTTGTTGAAAACTTCAGAACTGCCTCAGGCCTAGCAGGTAGAAACTCAGAAATACTATCAGTTTCTGGTTTCTATTGCGGCCCCCCACATCCACCTCTCATGCTGTTGCCTTTATCCTCAGATTTTACCTGGTGACCCCTAGCCGGCCCCTGAGTCACACGGTTGCTGTAGCAGTTTTACTCTCTTCACCCATCAGCCTAACTGGAAACAAAGAGCGTTTTTCCCCTCATAGGAATAGAAATCCTGGGCCTCAGAATCATTTGATAGATTTGGGATGGTGCTTAGTTCGGAAACAAATCACTTCGGCCATCCCAGGTGTTGAAGGGGAAGCCACCCCACCCAAACCACATGAGCTATGAGGGGTGCAGTCACTTCTTCAAAGGAGATTCAGGGAACTGTTTTTACTTCTAAAAAAGTAGGGGGTGGTAAGTGGGAAAGAGGGGAAAGCAACAGATGTCTTCCAGGCCTTTCTCCTATCTTTCCTCCCCTCATGTATCAACTTCCAATGTGCATTGTCAGTGACTCATGCTGAGGTTGCTGACCTTTTGGCAGAAGGAGGTGGGCTTAATACTCTCTACAACTCTAACAGGGAATGTCTATGTCTATACATTTTTGTCATTTTCTTATTTAAACATCTTTATTGGTTCCCCATAGCCCATGAAGAAATGATTTACAATATCAGTATTCAATGGTCCACTACTCTAGTATTCCATGCTGTTTTAAAGTCCTGGAATACTTGTATTTCTGTTGGTATGATACTATTGTTGTTTCAAAAACCCACGTCATTTATGTCTTGAGACATACCAGAGACATGCTTCATTAAAATTTTGAATCAAATATAGGTGAGCTTGTTTAGAACGCTGTCTTCTCTACTTCCGTAATCACCAAGCAGAAGAAAACCACCACTAAAGCAAGCTTCTAATGCAAGAATCATTCTTATCTATTAGAAAGACTTTCCAACAAATGAGATATGAACAGAACACTTATTGGTATTAATATGGTGTCTGCAGTAGAATCTCCATGTATATGAGATGAGATGAGATAGAAAGATGAAGACAAATGAGAAATAATTTCTTTAAAGCAAAAAAAGAAATAATACAGCTTGTTACAAATAAAAAATTGTCCCTGCAAAGAAACAAAACATTGCGCCGCCGCCCACCCTTCCCTCCCAAATCTCCTCAAAGTTATCAACCAAGATAGGATTGTTTGAAAATAATGCGCTAGAGAAAAAGATTTAAGGGCAGCCTATAACGATCTCTTCTATTGCTTTATCATTCCCTTAACTAGCATAGATTCAGAAAGAAGTTTTCAGCCACGGGAAAGCTTTTCACAGATCAATAATGACCTCATTGATACGCTAAGACCACTTAAGAAAAGATTATAATTTGACTTCATTTTTAACCCCAATTAAACTTTATTTTATGTGGTGCTTACTTTAAGCCATATTTTGTTTTCATATTAGAATGATATGTTTAATATATATTTCAGTATATTTACATTTTACTTATATGAAATGTATCAAATACTTCATTTTACTAATCTCAAGTACTTAAAATATAGCATGTGGAATAAACACCAAAATATACTGAAATTTTACTCTAGGATTTAAATGACTCTTTAGTTTGGGTCTGGAGGACCTTCCAATGAGCCAGCTGTCTATATTTCCAGCCGCCTTCCCACAATCCCCATGCCTGGGAGAGATCTGTTTACCTATGTCTCCCATTATAGCTTGGACCTGGCTACCTCTATTCCTTTGCCCAGTGCCCCTTCTCCTGTTCTACCTGGAATGTTTACAGTGAACAAGCACAACTGGTAGAATGAAATCTTAAAGCAAATTCATTTTTGACTCCCACTATTTTTTCAAACCTGCAGTAAGGGGCTCTTTCTCTGTACTCCTAGGAAAGACAAAGATTGATTCTCAGATGTAAGAAAAATAGTCCTTTCTTAAGTGACTAAATAAAGTGGCAAAATAAAGAGGCAATCAGGAATCAATATGGCAGTCCTAGGGAAGAATGATTACGTCAACCTTCATTTAAAGTAGAAGTTTCTCCTCTCTTCCAGCTTGGGCTGGCTAGAAATCTGCAGTGCGAAGGTGAGGGAGAGAAGGGTTCATGGCTTCTTCGTTGCTTCCTTTCATGTTCCTTCTTCTCTTCTTCCATCTGCCACCCCTGCAGGATCTGGAGCTTGGTGAAGGGGATTAGCCGATTATAAGGGTGGGGGTGGGGGGACTTCCAGTAGCAAAATTCTTGGTGCTGTGGAGGAAATCCAGCTGCTACTCTGTGAACCTTGCAGACGATGAAAGCCCGTTGCTCTTTTGAGGGACTTTCATGGCTTCCTCAGAGACCTTCCCTTTCCTCACGCTTCTGCACCCTAGGTATCCAGCAGCGATTCACCTCCAGTTCTCTTCTGTGGAGGCCCCTCAGCAACGCGGGAAGTCATTTTGAACAGAGGCTGAGCAACACCACACCAGTTCCTTCCCCCGCACCCCCACCTCCCCTGGTCCATAGGAAACCCCATTTGCCCAGGGAAACTGGGAGTGCGGCTGCTGCCCCAGCCCTCAGCCTTCTAGATTAGATTTCTCAGGCGTGAGCCAGTCAGCAGCCTTTGTTCTTCAAACTGTGGGAGACACGCATTAAGTTATGTACATAGTTGCCACCAAGTCCTGTCCTTTGGTATGAGGTAAGGGGCGGATATCCTCCCCCACCCTCTGAGGGTAGAATTCTTCGCACCCAGCAGTTCTCTCCAAAGCATTCTTTTCAAAAAGCTTCCTACCTCCCATTCAGCAAGCATCTCTTTGTGTCCATGTGGGTGACAATTTAAGACTTACCTGCCTCTCCCCCTCCCCCTTTCTACCGCCTGCTTTGAAAGTGGTTTCCTTTTGCTCCAACACACCGCTCTGGAATGTGTCTCAGCTGAAACTTTCATTTTAACATCTCGTTACCCATCCCTAAAGCTCATATTCATGCCTCTACCTTCAGAACATCTTCCCTGTAACCCCCACGGTAGTCGTTTCTTAGTTCATTGGACTGTTAGGTGTGGATCATTTTGCCATTCCCGTGGCACCCATTTCCTGCTTTGTACTGTAGTTATTTAAGTATTCTTATTTCCGTGAAAAACTTGTAAGTTCCTCAAAGGTAGCGACTACGCATCTTCATTTTTGTATCACCAAAGTCTTACGCACGGTAGGTGCGTGATATTTATTGTATCCCAAAAATGGTGTCCTCAACATGGCTGTGCGTTATAAAGTCTTGGAAAGTTGACAATGTCTTCAGTGTCACCTGTATCTGTAGAGTATGTGCTGAGCTTCAAGCGCTGTGCCCAGTTGGGGACACAAGCTCAGACAAGACCTAGTCATGTCGAGGAGCAGTCTTAGGCATCAGAGGACGCTGGAATATGGCCAAAATGTTACGGAAGTCTGCAATGAAGATGTGATCTGCAGGTTGTGCCCTGGAAGGACGGGTTCACACAAACCGGGGGGCTCAGGGAAGTCTTCAGAAAGTTAGAACTACCTGGATTTTTTTGTTTTAATTGAGCTAGACTTTACTCCTTTATCACAAAATTCACCCCTTGAAAGTATACAATTAAGTGAGTTTTAGGATATTTACAAAGATGTGCAACCATCATCGTTATGTAATTCCGGAACAAATGCATTACCCCCGAAAAGCAACCTCGTGCTCGTTGGCAGTCATTCTCCATTCCTCCCTTCCCCGGCCCCTGGCAACCCTGAATTGGCACCCGACCCAGAGGTGAGTCCTGGTCCTTCCCACGCGTCCTGCTTCTGCCAGAAAAAAATGTGGCCTAATTAGACCATCATACATTTGCCCATACGTTGGATCCCTTTTGGTACGAAGCAGTCAAGATAATTCTCTCTGTGTTTTTTTAATGATGAAGATACTATTTGCTTTTTTTTTTTTCATCCTATGCTAAAGGCTCTCTGAGTACCCACTTCAGGTAAGACTGGAGAATTTGCCTCTCGCAGAGGGTGCTTCCGATTGTCACTAGAGGGCACTGCTGCTGTGTGCGAAATGACATTCCTGGGGGGCCTGGAAGTCTGTGTCTGTGAGATTCACAAAAGGCTCGTGGTGCTGGGTTGGTTTGTTCTAGAGAATGGTCGAGGAGTGTTTCCTTGGCCAGCTGGGAAAGGGTGGGAGGAGCAGTGGGAGGAGTCCGTGCCCACCTCACTCTCCTCCACAAGCCCTCTCCTCCCTTCTGGGCGGCAGGCCTGCCAGAGGGTGGAGGCAGAAGGCTGTTACCTGCTTCAGGAGCAATAGCTGTGCACCGTGCTGCTTAGAGCCGGCAGTGTTTGCAGGAGTAGATTAACCATGGAGGGGTTGTGAGAACTCCCAGTTCAGAACATTGAAAGAACATTGAGATGCAAAGATTTATGAGGGAGAAAGACTCGCGTAAGAAAAGGAAATTAGAAACCAAGCAAGCAGAATATTCAAAAGGCAGCTACACACCACGCATAATAATGAAGTCGCCATGACTCCCTTCAGCGCAGGTCGGTCTCCTGAATAATTTATATAGCAACTCTGCTTCCCACTGCAAACAGGTGGGTGTACGGGGCTTTGCAAATGTTTCCTTGTTGCTCCTTTCACTGTCTCCCAGAGGAAGGTCGGGTTGTCCAGAAGGCTTTCCTCTGGGTATCCAGATGGAGAAACAGGCTCCTCGTGCCTGCCATTTGCATAAGGTAACGGAGTGAGACGATGGCAGCTCTGGGACCAGCAGGCAGACTTCCTCATCAGTGCCATATGGATAGCACCGAGGTCCTTCAGGCACCTCGAGAGGATGGGACGGGGCTGAGGGGTGTAGGCAAATGTCAGAAGATGAGTGGACTGTGAAATGGAAGCAGGCACCCGGACCGCGCTGGGTTCCTTTGGAAAATGACGCCACAGGAACCTCATGTCTGGTTGGGTCTTATTCGGTTGACTTATGGCGTGGGGGGTGTCTGCGGCATGCTCTCCCCACTGCCACCCCCCAGTGTGGTCCCTTCCCCTCCATACCTGGGCTTGTGGCTGATTTTCCCGGCCTTCACTCTCTCCTTCAATTGGACTGTGAACACTGCTGCCAGAACCATCTTCCCGAAACACCACTTCCTCCGTGCCCCTCCCCGGATAGCAAACCTTCTCCGGTGGAAGTCACGAACAAGTCATATCAGCCCTATAGATATGCTTTGAGAACGTGGTGTTTTAAAAATATTTTGAATTCATTTCCAACATTGCAAAGAAAGATTTTAGATAAAAATCTGAATTTCTAGCTTTTGGGGGGGAAATTAGAATATTTGGCAACTCTAGGCCTGTGCTTCTGCATTGCAGTTGACTGGGGCAGAGAAGCATCACAGCCTTCGGATGGGACACGTGCTTTCCAGTTCCGCTCGGTCCCTGCCTCTCTCCTGTCTGCCCACCTCCCCAGCTTTACCAGTGAGGGGGACCGGCCTGGTCCTCTGGACTGAGTTCATTACACTCGTTCTGTGGCAAACCCTGGCCCAGAATAGAGGGTCCCCAGTCGGGCTCCCCATTAGCATTACTGAAGGGGCACCAGCTTCAGGGCCTTCATGCAGTGATGCTCAGTCCACGTGTGAGTTTAAACACACACACACACACATACGTGATATTTCTCCTTAGCCAGGCAGTGGCACTGAGGATGGAAAGGAGGGGTCCGTCATAAAGAGAAATTTTAAACTGTGTTGTAAAAGCAGTACAGTTAAGTTGTTTGGTTATAGGGAGTGAGGGAGAGAAAGAAGACTAGGGTGGCCCCAAGTTTTCTGAGTAACTAGGTAGGTGGTGGTGATTTATTGGGATAGGGAGCCGTGGAGGGGGAGCAGAGGAGACCCCTCAGATGGAGCTATGCAGAAAGCAGTTAGATCTCTGACTCCCGGTTCGGGCTCCGTGGCAAGGCCTGGCCTAGAGGAAGAGTCTGCAGAGCCTCCAGCTGTGCCACCAGCCCTGAGGGGGTTGGTGAAGCTGTGAGAGGTGAAGAGATGCCCAGGGAGGGAACATAGTCTGAGGGAAGAATAGGGTCAAGGTCAGAATACCGGGGAGCACCGGGCAGAAGGACCGTCAGCAGGAAACCAAGAAGAGCTGATCACAGGAGGCTGACAAGTATCCGGAGAAACTAGGGTCTCAGAAGCCCAGGGGGACGAGGGCTTCTAGAAGAGAGTGGTTCGATCACACACACGTAAGATGAGGTCTGAAAACGATCTATTTGACTGGCAAACTGGGAGGAGATAGCTGTTTTGTTTTCCAAGTGCGAGACGTTTGGAGGGATGGAGGCAGACGCGTCTGTGCTGAGTTGACACGCACGTGGGGGAAGCATAGAAACGTGTATTTGCCAACGATTCTTTCGTGAAGTTAAGAAGAAGGAAAGAATTCCAAGAAGTAGTTAGAGGAGCTGCAGCGTTGAAAAGGGGGTTTTCTTTTTCTTTATTCTGACATGTTGCAGAGGACGGCGGGGGAGGACAGGCTGCCTTTAAAGGGCAGGGAGACCGAGCGGGGAGCAGAGCCCAGGAGGAAAGTGCAAGGGGAGAGGAAGAGCACGTGACCAGCTCTGAGATCCGAAAAGCATCCCTTCTCCCTGTGGGTCTGGAGAGGGGAGGAGAAGGAAGTTGCAGGTGCAGGGGTGGGAAGTTGGAATTCATATCAGCTTGCTTCAGATTTCTTTGAAGTCGGACGCAAGGGAGACTACTGGAGGAGAGTGCGTGTGGTGGAATGGGGGGTGCTGAGAGGGCTTATCTTAGGGTGCTCTATCTGAGCCCTAGCGGGAATAGCTGCTTTTCCTATATTCTTCAGAGGTATCTGTACTTCTTTTTTAAAAATGATGTTACCCATTTTAAGTGTACAATTCAACAAGCTTTGGCACGTTTGCAGAGCTGTACAACCATCATCACAATCCAGCTGTATCAGCATTTGTATCACCCCACACAAACCCCTCATGCCCACTTTCCGGCACTCCCCGTTCTCACCCCCAGCCCCAGGCAACCACTAAACTGCTTTCTGTCTCCCTGGATTTGCCTCTTCTGGACGTTTCCCAAACATGGAACCATACGACGTGTGACCTTTTGTCTCTGGCGTCTTTCACTCAGCATGATGTTTTCGAAGTTCTTCCATGTTGTAGTGTGGATTGGTACGTCCCACCAATGAAGTACCGTTTAGGGCTGAATAATCATCTGCTCCGTGGACCTATCCCGCTTTTTTATTCAGTCACCAGTTGGTGGACACCCTGGGTTGTTTCAAGTTCTTGGCTGCTTGGCGCGTTCACGTTCATGTCTCTGTGTGCCCTTGTATTTTCATTTCTCTTCTGTAAATACCTCAGAGAGGGACCACTGGATTAAACGGTAAGTTGTTGTTTCACTTTTTAAGAAACTGCCACACTGTTTTGCAAGGTAGCCGAACCATTTTACCGGCAATGCAGGGGGTTCCAGTTTCTCCACATCCTGTCGACACTTGGTGTTGTTTGTCTTTTTTATTATAAACATTCTAGCAGCTGTGAACCCGTATCTCGTTGTGGTTTTAATTTACATTTTCCTAAGGACTAGTGATGTTGAGCATCTTTTCATGCACTTACTAGCCTTTCATGTATCTTCTTTGGTGAAATACCTAGTCAAATCCTTCGTCCATTAAAAAACTTAGTTGTCTCCCTATCACTAAGTTATAAGAGTTCTTCTTTACTTTTTACTAGACAATTCCTCATTATTCCAATCCCTATTATACTTAATAATTGTATATATTAAATCTCCCCTCTTCAAAAGTACTATGTGATATCTCATTTTACTGCAGTCTGACTTATGCAGGTGGCTACTAATATTTGTTCTCTGGAAATACCAGAACAGAGATAAGAAAAATTGAAAGCTTTGGAGCTAGGCAGATTTGCATTCTGAACTTACATGTTATCATCTGTAAAATGGGAAAAGAATACCTATGTCACAGGATTATCTTAAAGATTAGTGATAATAGACATGAATAGTTTATCATAGAGATTGGCACTTGGTAGCAACTCAATAAATGGTAGTCAACAACATGACAGCAGCTAAGTGGTCAAGAGCTGAAAATAAATCGTAGGGTGTCCTGTAGGTGACAGTACTGTTCAGTCAAACTATATTTGATGAAAAAGGTCCTCGTAGTTCTTTAGTGGAAAGTGTCCTTAATTGGCACCTGAGTGCTGCTATTGTCAGAGACAGAGAGAGGCTGAGTGATGGCTGAGGAAGGTCCTCAGGCTGTGGTTGCATTTGGGGACCTCATCAAGAATATGGAGTCTGGTCTTCCGCTTCCGAGGGCCTATTTTATCAGTTCCTCAGGCGTGTCCAACTTTTGGAAGGCTGACTCATGCCAAGTAAACTCACACAGTTATTTTTGTCTTCAGGATCCGTGGAGTGACTCACTCTCTTGGGGATTGATCCATCAGTCAGCCACGAACTGCTGTGAAGCTTTACAAAAACGAGCACAGGGGTGGCTGGTTAGTTCAGTTGGTGGGAGCAAGGTGCTAGTAGCACTAAGGTTGCCAGTTCGATCCCCCACATGGGCCACTGTGAGTTGTGCCCTCCTTAAAAAAAAAGAAAGACTAAGTATTTTCATATTCAACGGACTATACATGGAGACACAGCCTTAAACTAAAACGATCACGTTTACATTGAAGAAGCATAAAGGACAACACATCACAAGCACCACTGCATTATGAGAATCATTTAGTTTACTGGTAGGTCTGGACGTTTGCATAGAATATTCACATTTTGTGTGTAAGACGTTTTTGCTGCCTTAAAGAATGCAAAAACCAGAATTAGGAATAGATGCAATGAAGGAGCCAGACAGGGTTAAACAGTAAGTAGTAGGTTGGCAAGTAAAGAGTGGATCTTAACACTAATGGAGCTGGAGAACTGCCAGCTGGGGATTGGAGCAGCCTCTGTACTCTCGGGTGGGGAAGCTGGAGTGTGTTTGAGAATACCCTCCTCTTGTTCTGAGAGGGTCCTCTCTGTGAGCACTCGTCATCCTGGGGAAACCTGCTCCAGACCTGTTCAGCATGCTATTTGGTTCGCTTACCTGGAGTGTGGTCCATTACTGCAGTATTCAGGGCAGTTTCTTCTGCACTTGCCTGTGAGCTGTGCTACTTTGAAAACCAGGTGTGCGTGAAAGGCAAGGGTGGGATTTTGCGCGAGCTTTTGCATCCTTAGACCAGGAGAGCAGGTTATGGCAGGTGGAACACGTACGCCTGATGGTTTTTCGGCTACACACCAGGAAACAAACTGGGGAGGACGTGGGTTAGGTGGTTGGTGCACCACGTGGTTTTATTTAGTACCTTTTTTTTTTCTTTTGGTCACAAATAGGTGCCACAAAGTAACCTGTAAGAGGATGGAAGACACTGGATGTGCCGTCTACACAGGCAAGGAAATGAGGTGAGTTCTTAACGGAAGATGGGAAGAACTTGGGCCTGGTGGAAGTGGGGGCCTAGATTCCGGGCATGGAGATGCAATGGCATTTGTCAGCTACTCTCTCTGTCGTACGTCCCCTGTCCCAAGGGCATTTACTACACATTCAGACCAGTGTTAGTCATGTTTGGAGAGTTAAGAAGTGTGGTTATGCCCACACTTAAGGCACAGTGTGTGGGGTGAGCTGCTACTCCTGGAAAATGAAGTTACAAGATGACAAGAGGTAGAGCAGGGTAGAGGAGAAACCCTACCCTTCATCTGAGGGTCCATATGGCGGCCAGTTAAAGCCATGGCAGGTCGTGTTCCCGAGGTGCCTGCATGGCATTCTCCGAAGCTCTTTCCCCTGTCGAAGTGTGATTGAGAGAGAGACAGACAGACAGATGAGAGGGAGGCAGGGACGGATGGAGGGAGGGAGAGAGAGAGAGAGAAGTGGATAGGGGATAAGAGGTAGGAGGAATCTGGAACAGTCTTTTTTCCTCCTCATTCAACTTCAATACATAACTCAAATATCTTAATGGTCCTATTTTTCCAATTTTCTTGCAATTTAATTTGAGGGCTTCGGTAATGCACAATTGTTAGCACAATGAGCTTTTTTTTTTTTTAACTTAAATAAAGAGAAGCTTTGGGTTTCAGTGAAAGTCACATACAGAAGGAATCTAATTGTTTTTAAAAAGTCTTTGAACAATTTTCAAACAGTAGTCAAACACTCCTCCTACCCCCCTTTCTCCACCAACCTCCCCCAGGGCCACCTCAGGAGACTTGGAAATAGCTGCTGGTATTCCAGGGACAATCAGCAGGCTATTTAGCTTATCGTAAATGGGTCTTATGAAAAAGAATTGTCACCCCCTCAGGTTATGAAACAAAGAGTGTAGGCAGGTCCAGGGTGGAGGACCTGAGTGGCCGGCCTGTGTAGGGAGCACAGGCAGATGCTAGTGTGTCAGAGCATGTAGCCCAGCTGGCCACCGGTCCTGTTTGAATAGGGGCTTCGTAGAGGGGACCAGGACCCGTTGGCGCTAAGGATTGGTCCCCATTTCAATCATTGCAGCCAATAAGAGGAATACCTCTTAATGATCCAAACTGAAATATTTGACCTGGAAGAAAGATACAGACAAATGTACCTACTCAATCTAAGGACATGTTTGGGGTAAGTGGAGAGATGATTTTGCATATAACATCGTGTGACGACGTAGAGTATGGTATACCTTCTCTCTTCGCTTGTTCTGACCACTTTGCGTTCCTGCCTGTCGACAGGTAAGTTCCATCCAATCCAGATATCTCTCTATAACAGGACTTTACAAAGTCTTTTTACCTTGGGACTTTGTATGATGGAAGAAATAAGAATTACTAAACTCACATTCTGGAATTAGAACTTAATACATTTTACCAGCTGGCTAACTCCCACAGAAATGCGTACACGAACTATAAAGGGTATAAAGTTGACGCGGTAAGGAACTGGTAAAAGTCCTTACGTCTGGCTGCAAGAATGCCTGGTTCTTGTCGAACTCATAATTTTCTTCTCGTTCTGCAGATTCTCTTCTACGTACTGTGTCATTTCCCCTTAAATAACAGGCCGCATTGAGATGAGTCTTTCTTCAACTGGGGCCTTTATTCCCAGTTTTTATTAGATGCTAGTTTATTTTATGCAGTTTTTATCAGCCAAGAAAATTGTTGACTTCCTCCAATGAACAAGAGAAATAATCAGACAGGGACAGCCACAGCCTCCCACCCCTGCCTCCACCCTCCTGCCAGGATCAGTGCCACATACTCTGCCTTTCGGACATTCACGTACATGGACCCTCTCGCCTCCACTCTTGCCTTTCTTCTTACCCCTGCCATCTACTCAAGCACTTCTCCCTGTGCTTGTCTCCCTGTCATCTGTTGTCGCTGGATCATTCTCACCAGTATGCCCACATGCTGTTACTTCCTCCATCGAAGAAATCAATCTTTTCTTGGCCCCTCTCTCTTCGTTAGCTCTATCCCATTTCTCTTTTCCCCTTTACAGCAAAACCCCTTGGAAGTGTTGCTGTCTGCCATTCCTCTCTCCCATTATCTCGTCAATCCACTCCTAGCAGCTGTTTATCTCCATTAGTCAGAGGTCAACAGTGACTTCTACGGCGCTAAATCCAATAGTCATTTCTCATTTTTCATGACTGGCCACTGCTTCTCCCTCCATTACTTCTCCAACCTTATCTCTAACTCTGTCCCTGCTGCCCCCACTCCAGCCCCACAATCCTCACTGTTTCTGGAATTCTCCAGGCACACTCCCTCCTCCAGCCTTTGTCCTGGCTGTTTCCTCTGCCTACGATGCTCTCCCCCAGATGTTCAAAGGGTACGCAGACATGGTACCCTTTTAAAATCTCCACTAGAGTGTCACCTTTTCCTGACTCCTCCTCTTACCATCCTGTTTAAAGTTATTGCCCCCACCCTACCGTCACCCCTGGTTCTCTTTTGTATTAGTTAACTATGGCTGTGTAACAAATTACCCCAAAACTCCGTAGCTTGAAACAACACGAGACGTATACTACCTCTCACAGTTTTGTGAGTCAGGAATTAGGGAGCGTGGGTGGTTCTGTCGTGGGGTCTCCCAAGAGGTTGTTGTCACCTGTCACTCCAGACTGCAGCAGTCAACCGCAGGCTTCCCTGGGGCCAGAGGATTCGTTTCTAAGATGCCTTATTCAAATGGCTGTCGGCAGGAAGCCTCAGCTTCTCCCTGCACAGACCTCTTCCTGGGCTGCTTTTTGGGCAGCAGACTTCACCCAAAACAAGCCACCAGAGAGATAACCAGCAGAAGCTGCAATGTCTTGAATAATCTAGCCATGGAAGCCACACACCATCACTTCTGCACTATCCTCTTAGTCTCACAGGCCAGTCCTATTCAATGTGGGAGGAAACACAGCGTGTGTTTCCAGGGGCTGGGACCACTGGGGGCCATCTTGGAGACCACACCTTCACTCTATTTTTTTTTTCCATAGTGCTCATCACCTCCTAACATGCCATATCATTTACCTATTTCAGATGTTAATTTTTGGTCTCCCTACGCTCGGCTGTAAGATCCTTGAGGGTGGTGATTTCGATCTGATTTGAAGAGGATTATATCTCTAGTGACCAGCACAGTGTCTAGCGTCTCGTAAGCACCTAACTATTTGTCAAATGAATAATTGGATATAAAGCTCTGTAAAATCCTGCCTGCCTACCCTGATTATTATTCTGAAGCAGATTCTCTCTCTTAAATTTCAAGGAGCCGCACGCAGCTCCAGCCGGCTCTTTACACTTCTCTGAGCGCGCAGTGACCCATCTTTGTTTCGTGACCCAATCTATTTAGTGCCTTTGCTGCAGTGAATAACTTCCTGATTGAGATCTGAGCTAAAAACAAATTCTCCCTCATTGAACCCCTCTCTGAGCAGCACCACCACCACCATCGTTCACACACACACACACACACACACACACACACACACACACACACACACAGAGTTTTTCTGTGACCATTTCATGCCCAGTATAGGTAAAAGTAATAGGATCTTACACACAATGTCTTCGGAGTCCGTCAGGGCTAAGAGCTGAGGAGGGAATAATACTAAGTAGTTGAAAGCCAGAGGAAGGAGCTCTGGTGGTAGGGTGGCTGTAAGAGAACCAATGGCCAATGACTGCTCTGTTCTATGGTCTAAGAGAGGCGCTGTTAGCATCAGGATGACAGTCCTCCTGCCACCAGAGTCCAGGAATTCCTGACAGGAGCAGCAGCACGTATCCCCGCTCTCCTTGCTATGGCAATGCCAGCGGCTGAGGTGGTAGTGGACATGCTGGTACCTGAGGAAGTGGGGACCTCCGCTGAGGGAAGTTTCGGTAAGAGAGCAGGTGGCAGCTGTGAAGGGCAGGGCCGAGCTGGTGAGGAGAGGGCCCCGGCCTCGCCGTCCGTTTTTGGGCCCATTCTGACTTTTCCTTACAGGCTCTTGCTTCAGACATTTTCCCACACCTATCCCTTGCTTCTTCCCTTACCACATGCTTTCCCCCACAGTCTGCAGACATGATTAGCTCTCCCCTATTCTAAAAACCCATCCTCTCTACTGAGACCACTTTTTGTCAGGTCTTAGCTATCCCCCAAATAAAATGAACACGCACTGAAATGCACATTCCTCTCCATTTGGTCCTGTTTCCCAAAGGATTTGTCTTTCCTTAGCAGACTTATTAAATGAGCTACTCTTATGCCTGCCCTTCCTCATCAGTTTATTCATTTATGAATTTATTCAAGAAGCAATTTATCCAGGACCTAGTATGTATAAAATACCGGAAATAGAGAAACGGAGTATGGAACACTCTGCCTAGTAGGGACACAGGCAGGTAAACAAATTATAATATTATGTGATGAGAGCAATAAAGAGGACACATGCAATGTCCAGAGGTAATGCAGGAGAAAGAGTCATTAGCTCTAGAGGAGAGATGCAGGAATCCGAGATGGTTTTCTGGAGACCTGGAATGTGAACTAGATTTTGAAAGACAACAGGTGAACATAGGACTGGGGAAGTGGGGGTGACGGAGAGTATCTTGGAAGTTGGATAAGAGATACTGACCAGCTTAATCAAGTACACAGAGATGATATAAAAGGAGGAAAACATACACAGGAGCTGGAAGCATGGAGGTCACTCCCGATGCCATGGAATGAAGAGTGTTGCAGCGGGATGGGAAGCAAACAAAGAGCGAGGGAATAGCGATGGTTTGGGCAGAAGCTTAGCTGAGATGGGGAATCTTGTAGGATGGCAGCTAGAGGAGAGAAGTGCAGGATGGGAGAACTGCTGAGACAGGAGACAGTCACGTCATAGTCACCGGCCTCTTAGGGTTGGTGTGAGGATTAAAAGAGTTTGCCCGCTCACACTCCTTCAGTAGGTAGAGGAGCCAGAATGCAAATTCTCACCCTTGGATGCCAATCCCAAGCTGTTTGATTGCCTCAGGAAGGTCTGGGGAAAGGGTTTCCACACTCAGAGAGTTCTTGGGAAATGGGACAGATTAGAGAGATTGGGCAGGGCCATCGGGGAGGCCACTCAGAGGTCTCATTACTCATCGAGGAGAAACAGGCTCTGAGCTTCCTGAGTTCTGACAGGGTCACACCTCCCCTCACCAGTTCTCCCCACGTGACTTCTCAGCCTGACTTCTTCAGAGAGGAAGGTGCCTCCCAGGGTGGGGCTGAGTACAGACCTCATCCTCTGACAGCCCCCAGGACGTCCCTGTGCCCCCCCCCCCCCCCAGCTGTGAATTGCAGGCGGGGCGCTTCGCCATCTGGGGAGGATTGCTGAGCCGTGGCAACTGCAGTTTTGCTGGCTGCCCTGTCAGCAGGGAGGGGGGCGTTCTTCAGGAGGAGAGTTTCCGGAAGCTCCCGGACACCAGCCCTTGAGGCTGTGAGCCACCCTGATTGAAGGAAGCAGCAGGTGGCCTTCAGTCCCTGGCCTGGGGACAGTCTCAGATGAGGGCAAAAGTAGCATATGTATGCTAACGGTTTTAAAAAGCCATTCATGAGAAAAGAAAAAAAACATCACCCATAATTATACCATCCAGACATACTCACTGTTAACATTTGGGGTAAGTCCTTCTAGACTTCTCACTGGCTTTTTCCACATAGTATGCAAACTTCATTTCATGGTAATGTACTTCCAAGTAGATCATTTTAAGTGATTGTACGTATTTTAGTTCTGTGAATCAACTACAGGGGTAATTTGCACTAGAAGACATGGTTTGTGTAAGCCTATATTCCACTTCACCCATCTCCCCCGAGGCCCCTCCAGAAACCATATTTCCACACTCTGAGTGTATCTGAAGCAAGGCTTTTCCTTCCAGACCCTTCCCTCTTCCAAAGTTCCATTCTTCTGTCACCCACACGCAAGCCCCTGGAGTCACTTTTTCTTCCTTCCCTAACATCTGCTAGTCACCACATCCCATCAATTCTTCTCTGCAATCCTTTTTCACCCATCCCCCCCTTCATTCCTGCTTTCGGTACCTGAGGCCAGAATATTATTAACTTAGGACTGATTACAAGATTCTCTAGCTTACTGCAATTGCTCCTTAATTTATGTCCTTTCCTTTGGTCTTTCTCTCTTTCTTTCCCTCTAATTCATTCTTCAGAATGCTCTCAGACTTCAAATACTGCTCAAAAATCTTCAATGACTTCAAATTCCCTAAAACACATCTTGCATTTGTAAAGCACACCATTTCTTTTCTGAAAATAAAATATGCCCGGTAACCTAGAGGAACATATACTTCTTATGAAGAGTGATCTACCTATATCTATAATTTAGAAATATTCGTCAGCCTCAATGCATAGCCCAACACTTGGCCAATGGTAGCTACTCAAATATGAAGGATGAATAAATGAGTGAATGAAGTGCTTTCTATTTTCCACTGACTTTCATCATAAAACTGGAGTTATGTCTTCTCTGGGTTAAAAGTTGTGAGTTAATTAATGAGCAGGCTTGAAAATATTGGCAAGGAAGATATTAACATGGTGGGCAGGCATGAGGTATTGTACCAGTATGTTGATCGTGGGAAGTTTCCATCGCTTTTTTCGGACTTTTGCAGTAACGCTTTATAGCATATCCAAAATCCAGGGCATCTAGTGTTCTCCACACTCCTTAGCTCCTTTCTCAGACAAGTCCTAAGCAACTTGGAGGAATAGGTGAAATATTATTTTTTGGATATAACACGTTTGAGTGATGCAGAGAGAGGGAAGGGAACCTCCAGTTCGGTGAGGGTGACATGACACACCGGTAACCAGCAAATCAGAGTCCTGGCAGGCATAGTTCTGGAGCTTGGAATGGAAGCACCTTGGACATATCACTATCCAGTGGGCCTGATTCCTTATCCATAAAATAGAGATAATACCTACCGCGTGTGGTTGTACAGAGGGTTAAGTGTAGTGAGGATGTATTTGTGCAGATAGCACCTGGTAAAACAAGGCAATAAATAACTACTACTATTGCATTAGTCAGGATCCTCCAGAGAAACAGAATCAATAAGATCTATGAGATTTATTATGAGGAATTCGGTCATGTGACCATGGCGGCTGGCAAGTCAGAAATCTGCATTCAATGTCCCAGTTCAAGACCCACCGCCAGCAGACTGCTGTAGAACCAGGGAGAGCCAATGTCCCAGCATAAAGGCCATCAGACAGGAAGATTGTCCCTATTTTGTAGAGGGTCAGCCTTTTGTTCTATTCAGAATTTCAACTATTTGGACGAGGCCCACTTACGTTAGAGGGCAATGTGCTTTACTCAGTCTACTGATTTCAGTGATAACCTCATCCAAAACACCCTCACAGAAACACCTAGAATAACGTTTGATCAAATACCTGGGCCCCGCATGGCCCAGTCAAGTTGAAACATCACAGCTATTATCAGTGATAATAAATTGTAGGTACAAAGAGCTGTGAGAGTACATCAGGGATATTGATCAGTCTGGGATGGTACGTATAGGGCAGGCCTTAAAGAAAAAGGATTATGAAGGCTTTCTAAAAGTTATGGAGCCTAACAGCCTGTGTGTCACCCAGGTGAAAATGTCCAGAAGGCATTCCATATAAAGATCTGGGGCTCAGGAGAAAGAACTGCCAGTAGATCAGGATGTGAGTGTCAAGGTAGAAGCTGAAGCCATGAGAATGAATGAGATCACTCAGGAAAAAAAAATGTGTAAGTGAAAAACAAGGGAATGGAGCCATGAAAAATAACAGCATTTTACGGGCAGCCAACAGAGAGGACCAGCTAGAAGAAAAATGTACTAAACTGGAATGTTCCCCAAAATTCACCACTTGAAACAAATAAATGCCTTCTTCTTTTCTGTCAACTCAAAGATCTTAAAATTCATTTACAGAAAATTGGTGCTACTTCTTTGTTTCCCCGAAAATAAGACCTAACTGGAAAATAAGCCCTAGCATGATTTTTCAGGATGACATCCCCTGAACATAAGCCCTAATGCGTCTTTTGTAGCAAAAATTAGTATAAGACCCGGTCTTATTTTTGGGGAAACACTGTTGTATGAAACGATAAGCACACATGAGGTGAAGCATCTGGCTGCTATCACAGCTCCGCACCTCTGGCCGGAGAAACCACCGGTGGTTTCTTGCTAGAAACCACCATTAGGTGACTAGGCAGGGGACAACCAAGTAGGTGGCCACCTCCATGGAATGACCTGGGAAGGTCCTTCTCCCCCAACACCACCCCTGCTAATGCCTGCAGCAATTCTTCCATTGCAGACTTTTTGGAGGGAAGGACCATTTCCTATTCATCAGTAGACTCTTAAGAGAGCTGGCTCGGTTTCTAACTGGTCTGATCGAGGACAAGTCACTTCCCTCTCTGGGACTCAGATTCTTCCTTTGCAGAATGAAGAGATTGAACCTGGTTGTCTCTCAAGTTGTGTCTTGCCCTAACTTTCCATGAATCAGACTGTAAAGAATTGTTGAATTGTCTCAATGAATGGACTTGTCTTTTTGCATTTGGGTCAGAAAATCCCACAAAGAGAAGGAACTTGTTATAAGCTATTAATATCAGCACAAGTTAACATCGCTGACTGTTTAGTGTAGGATCTTGTCAAATGGGAGGTCCTGTGGGGTTTGGGGGCTGGGGGTGAGAGGAAGGGAAAGAGAAATAAATAGTCTGAGTAGGGGACACCGGTCGTGAGAACAAGCCTGTTGGGTGAGTAAGGATTGGGGTGGACATGATGGGAGGAAATCTATGCCAGCTAGAGCGGGTTTCTGGAATCCCAGAAATCTGGATTTTGGTTCAGGGATTCTGGTTCAGTTTAACATTTGTTGAGAATCCACCACGTGCCAGGCACTCAGCTAAGGAGAGCGGATACAGCAATGAGTAAAACCAAGTCCCTGAGCTTCAGGGATTCACGGTCAGAGACTGAGAGGGAAAAGAAGCGCTTCAGCAAAGGGTATTACTCGTATAGCATGTGGTACAGAATGTAGATTCTGGGCCAGAGTGCTCAGATCTGAATCCCAGCTCTGCCACTCACTAGTTGTGAGACCTTGGGAAGATCTCTTAACCTCTCTGTTTCCATTTCTCCATCAACAAAATGAGGATAATAGTAAAACCTACTTATAGGGTTGTTGTGAGGATAGAGTGAGTTGTCTGGAATACACATTAGATATAAGTGTTTGTTATGACTCAGTCATGGAGGGCAGGCATCAGGTACTACAGGAGAGGAGCAGAGGAGAGTAGGGAGATCTCCAGAGACAAGTGTGTGCCCTACACAATTGGTGGCCATTTTGCATCTTTGCCTTTATTTGTCTTTTCTCGGTCTCTACCTAAACCAACACTTCCTCACCCTACCCCAGGGGCAATGATATGCCATCATAAGCTGGCAAAATGTCTCACATTCTCAATGCCCCTTTGATAAAGAAGTCCTTGCCTCCAGAAAACAGAAGCCATCTTTACCTTTGTTTTGTTTTTTTTGGTCCCATGTACTTTCCTTCAGCCACCTCTGTCAGTCATCGCTATTGTCCATCCCCCTGAGCCCCTGTCCTGAGGTCCTTTGCCTGGGACACTTGCACTTCTCATCACAGCCTGAGCAGTGGGTGTCGCTGGTCTCCAGCTTTTCCTGCGGTTGGAGATCTGCTTGGGTCTCCTCCCCTCTGGGTGCAGTGTGAGCCTGACTGTCTGTGCCCTCCAGCGCTGTTAGGAAAACCAGGAAGCAAAGACAGGTTCAGGGACAGGAACTGAGGATGTTCCAGTGCGGAAGCCCTAAAAGCACCGGCCCAGGTTCACCCTGACTCTGCCACTAGCTCCCCGCCATGTGACCCAGACAAGTCTCTCCACCTCAGTTTCCTTGCCTGGGTTATAAAGTGAGTATGTTGGATGCAGTCAGTAGTTTGCAAGCTTTTCACCACAGACTTCTTTTACTGCTTCTCTCTGCATGGACTTCATGTTTTGAAAGATACGATCTGGTCCTGCCTGCCCCCCCAACCCTCCATTTTAAAGAATTAATTTATTTTCCCATTCATAATTAACCCGAGACTTGAATCAGCAAGTGAGAGTTTATATTCCACAGAACTGACAAAAGCTTAACTAAAAGCAAACATAAACCAGACTTTTTTCCAGAGCTTTTGTCCTACTCTCCCTTGCAAGGGCATAATTTCCACTGGACTTTTTGACATTGAAAATAGTTCTAGCTCTCCCACTGTCCCTTAGTGTATTCCGGAGCATCTAAGGTTTCTGGCTGGAACTGCTTGGCTAGATGGCCTCTAAAGACCCTGCTACTCCAAAAATGCTCTAAAGGTATCACATCCATTATGTTGTTGGTGAATTGAAATGCCTAGAGGCTGGAGGTCCAACCATAAGAGACATGTGGGGCTGGCTGCAGTTCTGTACATGGTACAATCAACCTTCATCCATTTTGATGCCATCATTCAAAACTTTCACATGGTTTGAATTGAAGTCTATCTTTGCTAAGTTTATGGAGTAAATTTGCTGACCCCAATAGCCTATGCCAAGCCTCCCGGTAGCTAGTGGGGGTAATAATAGGGCAGGTGAAAAGTTTTCAGACACTTATTCTCCCCAATCCCATTTATATACCCTGCAAAAATGATATCCTAATCATGAGTCATTTTTACTATCTTAAATATCTTAAGATCACTAGAATTTTATAGTATTAATGAAACTATGTATTAATCGATCAAATATTTTTTGAGCCAAGAACTGTGCTAGGCATTGGTAGGAAGGCTACAGAAGTATATAAGATGTAGCTTAGTTGCATTTCTACAAAAACATGTTTTAGCAGGTCAACCTTTTCAAATAGTGTTGTTCCCATTTTCATTTCTGGGGAAACACAGACAAGAGATGAGCAGAAGAGAAAGAATAAAAGAGACGATTGGGAGAATTAGGGGCTGCTCATTGCTGCCAAGGAAATAGACCCAACAAAGGAGTTAGGACATCCGGCTTCTGCTTCCTGAGGCTGGGGGTGGCCTCAAGGACACCTGTTGGGAATCATTAGTAGAGGTATAAAAAGAGATGCTGAATGCAGACCAGAAATGCTTCAATAAGTCTATTCAACAAATACGTATTTATTGCCTGTCTACTGCACGCCAATCACTGGGTGGGAAGATAATGCCAAATAAGTCCCGGTCCTGTCCTCAAGGAATTCTGAAGCCAGAGAAGTCACACAGGGAGATACACATCCCTGGGTGAAAGTGCCACAGGAGTACCAGGCAGCACAGAGAAGAGAATGACTAGTTCTGCCTGTCATGGCTAAGGGAGGCCAGCTCACACAGGAAGTGACATTGAGGCTGGGTCTTGAAGTTTCAGCCTGATTGTTAAGGGCGTTATTAAGAGCCACCCGGACAAAGCTGTGAACATTCAAAGAGGTGGCTGGACTTGAAGGGAGGGTGAAGGTGAGAAATGGAAAGTCAGATTAGGATTAAGCCAGACTAACAATTCCCAAATTGAGAAGAATCTCGTATTGTGGTAAGGCATGGCTTTACTTAAAATATTTACATATATTTCCCCCAGGACTCAGTGGGGTGTGGCTCTCACGTGACTATCCAAGCCAATGAATAGACAGACAGAATCCCCCAAACCACATTTTAGATATTGACAGGTAATAGGTAAGACGTTCTATTTTCTATTTTTGAAAATAATCCTGGAATTCTTATTAATCACCAAATTTTCATGTAATACAGGACATACAGGCATTTTAAAAAATTGAACATGTTTCAAATCTGTCACAAGAATAGTCATTTTGTAGAAACAATTTATGCCATCAAAATCATATTTATTAATGTGTTAATTAATAACAATTTGTTGTTTTCTTAAGGTTTGTATCATTGGGCTTGTTAAGTATATGCGAAGAGCAAGACTGTGTTTACAATGAAATATATGAATGAATGAATGAATAAAACATTGTTAATGTTTTATGGAAAACTATTAAATTCTGATAAAAATATCTATGTGGCATTAACTAGGAAGTTAAATAAAGGGAACTAGATTGTGAGATTATGATATGTGTTGTGTGAGCGTGTGTGTGTGTGTGTGTGTGTGTGTGTATGAGAGAGAAAGGGAGAAAATCGGACAGAGATACATTGAGAAGAGAGGCTTGGAAAATAAGTTTCCTTAGGTTATTTTGTGAAAGCAAATGTCAATTAAAAAACTAAAGGAAGAAAGGTACAAAGATATCATGAGTTATATAAATGAAGGAAATTTTAGCAGTTTAAGAAAGACAATGCAAATAAATAAAACATGCACAAGTGTGTATATATAGCACATACAGTATACAAAATACGCATTGCAGAATTTGTATACTATGCAATAAATATTTATTAAGCAATTGCTATATACAGGCACATGCAGTTATTTCTTCCTGTCTTGGCATTTTTACTGTATCTTACCACCATCTAAAGGGAGAAAAGTTGTAGAATTTCCCACAATGATTTGAATTTTTTCCACTGTATTGTAATTGGGTATTTTTTATGTTTTTAAATACATCCAATCAGAACTGGGGTGTATGGGTGAGTTTTCCCAAACACGCAGTAAGCTGTCTATTTTGTGAATGAGTCCTGCCATCTTTTTATCTCAATCCAGGGCACTCTCTTAGAATTTAATTCTGAAACATACTACTTTATTTATTCATTTATTCATTATTTTCTATTGGACCTCAGATGTAGTGAATCGTGTTGGTCATACTCTTCAGCTCATGGCCCCTCCATCGCTACTGGCTTATTCAAGGACCTTTTAAACCCTTTTTCCCTTTCATCCCCCTTCTGTTTCTTGCCCCTGCCCCACTGGTCCCGGCTTCTGTGTTTTTAATGTGTGCACTTTCAATTCACTTCCCGTATGTTTATTACATAGAGCTGGTCTAGGTGGGAGGGCTGGTCAGAATGGCAACGCACACTGAGCTAAAGTTACTTTGACCTTGTTTTACTGACAACTCAGGAAACGAGGAAAGCAGCCGTGTAGAAGGTATCTGCCTGAAGGAGGAAATGTGGCCTCTGAGGGGGTCCCTAGTGCCTGCCTTGTTCTCATGTCGTGGAGACTCATCTGTGAGGTTGGGTGGCCTTCTCCCTCCCCTGAAGAGTGAGGAACGCTCTAGATCTAGGAGGTGAGAACTGTGGGCTCACTGCCTTTTGTCCCCTTTGGGCCTGGAGGATCACTACCTCTGGTTAGAGATAAAGTTGCTTTAGACCCTCTCAGGCCAACCTGTAGATCCCACCACCATCTAAAGGGAGACGGGATGGGGGTGGTCGGGCGACCCAGAGGAACATACACTTTCACCTTGAAACGAAAGGTTTCTGTTCTGTAATTGGCAATACTCTTCTTTCCAGATCTTTCCCCAGATTTTTGTCATGCTATCCTCTGTGGAAGGGGAGGAAATGAGTTTTTGTGGATTACTACATAATGAGCCTCAAAGCTTGGCAGAAGCCACGTAATCACCCGTGATCTGTGTGACTGTGGACACATAGGCTTCCTGTGTGTCTGCCACACGTGTTTACTTAGATCCTTCCCAGAGAAGTTCTAAGGAACCGTCACAAGTTTATCATTTCATATGCTTTGTATCCTTCTACTGCATGGAACAAACAGCATAAATATCTACTGGATAAGAGACAGAAACAAGCAGAACTGGGGAGGGGGACAGGCTGGGAAGGACATCGTTTTTAAAGTTCTGCCTCCGTTGATTTTCTCTCGAGTCACTTTTCAGTCTGAGTTTTCAGCTCTGTCAGCACCACAGGGGTCACTAGGGACAGCCACTTTGACTCTTGGAAACTGAGCTGAGGGTGTGGTTGCTGTGGCAGCTGGCGTTAGAGTGTGACTGGACGAGGCCCAGTCTCAGCTGTGCCTGTGGTGACAAGGAGACGGCCGTGGCCCCCACCCACTTCCCTATCCTGACTGTTCCCTACTCACTGATCAGGCCAACAAAAGACCCCACATGGTGGCCTCCTGGAGGAGGGAAGGGAGATGCGAGAGGCCAGAGGAGGAAAGGGTGAAGGAGGGAGTGAGGAAGCTTTGTCACCTGTGCTGCAATGTCCACTGCTAGCTCGGGTACCAAACCCACAAAAGCAGACACAGCCCATGCCTAGAGACTGGATAGGCACCCATGAGTATAAACATGGGGGTGACTTGGGCAGATGGCGCTCCTCAGAATGTTTCCATAATTTCACTGTCAGAGAGGTTACCATCACCTGTCATTTTGTGAACAGACTTGTGAGCAATGGGATTAACTGGGCCACAAGGAAAACCAGCCAATCAGAACTCAGCAAGACCTTCCTTACAAGCTGTCTGCACGCAGACACGTGGGCTCTCACCAGCTAACAGAACCCTATAACGAACTCGTGGTCGCAGATGGGACACTTCTAAAAGTGGCACAGAGTGATTGAAAAGAAAAGAAAAAAACCCAGTGACCCATCAATGGCAAGCAATACAAAATATTGTTGAATTTATTGCAAGAATATTTGCAAGTGGGAGAGGATGGAACATGGCAGACAACCTAACCCAGTGTATTCGAAAGGGCAAAGTCAGCAGCTGGAGGAAAGCAGCTTTTTCCCAGGGGTCTTCTGCTGAGGGCTCCCTGCTTCCTGGAGCTTCCTGCTGGGAGACACCCAGGGGCTTCCAGACTCTTCTGACAGGCACCTGGGGGTGTTTCTAGTGTTATTCCTTGCAAGCAGGGGTCTCCATTGAAGTTTGGAAACCTCCTCCAGGAAATTGAGCCCCTCTTGCTTGGGCCAGAAGAGTGAGCATGTTTTCTGCTGCCTGTCCACAGAGAAACGTCAGCTTTGGGGGTAAAAGGAAGAAAAAACAGGGGGCAGGTGTTAACAGGCCACACAGCTTCTTAGGCTGGTAGGCCAGCAGCATTTGGGGGCTGCTTCTGGGGTATCGTGTCCCAACACATCCTGGCTCCTGTATCACTTTATTGTACCACTAAGTTTGAAGAGAGGCGTTAGAGGCAGTTGGGGTAACGGATATAAAAGTAGCTCCCATTTGCATGGCATTTTGCAGTTTGTAAAGATTGCTTAAGCATGGCCTCCTCACGTGAACCTCCTGACAACCCTGGGTTGGGGGAGGGATCGTCCTTCCCATTCAACAGATGAGGAAACTGAACTCAGGTGAAGTGACTTGCTCCACGGACCGTCTGGGATCATAGCTTGCTTGTGCCTCTCATTTTGTGTAATGACAGGCAAGTCATTTATAAAACATGAGGGGTTGGATTAGCTGACTTTAAATAGTCTTTCAGCTCTAATATTCTCCAACTCATCTAATTAAGTGTCTAGGTTCTTCGTGCCTTGGAAATCACGCTCAGTTGAACTCCATTCCATACAAACGGCCGTTCCAGCCAGGGACTCCCATTCTGAAGGAAGCATTTGCATTCCCCCCTTTCCTCCTCACTGCTGGGGACCCTTAGACACCCACTCACAGGTACGAGAAGCTCCAGACACTGTCCCTCTGTGCCATTTACATTGGCTGAGGGCACAGGAAGTCCCCAGTCCCACCACTGTGGTGCCCTGGGTAGAGGAAAGGAGCACCCAGTCTGTGCCAGGACTGCACGGGGCAGAGACAGAAGGACTTATCTGTTGGAATCTGATTTTAAAGGCTGCTTGAGTTCTGTAGTGTTACGGTACCACAGGTAGTTACATCAGTTAATTCGGCTCCTGTGGGATAGACTCGGAGCGTCTCTCTCCTGTTCAGAGATCTCTCTGAAGCAAGCAGGTGGTTTCCACCAATGTGGTTTGAGGAACCTGTGGGCTGCAAACTTGTTCTTGACCATCGTTCTTAACCTTTCAGGGTTTTGTCTCCCGTAGTCTCTGGTCCAGAGCCCAGCATATAAGACATGCTCAATCAATGATCTGGGATGGCTGCTGTCTCTTTTAAACAACCATTCTCCTCATTGCTAAGTGCTTGTGTTCTCCCGAAGTTTGCACAGACTAAGCAGCATTGCAGCCTCAGATGACAGACCCAGAGTGGAAGCGACGGGACGAAAGTCTCCTGGTGTTTTGCTACTGACGCCACGCCTGTCCCCAGATCACCAGCCTGGCTCCACTGTTAGACACAACACTGGGCGGCGAGGGCCGTGGGGATTCTTGGCCCACTCGGGGGCCCTTCTTATCCAATGCTGACCTCACCTACCATAGAACAAGGGCTAGGAAGTGGGTGGGTCTTGAAAGTTCAGTGTGTTCTGGGCTCAGGAGGGCTGTGCTTAGCTTTTAAGTTATGTAGAAAATTATTCCTTCCCCCACCCCCCAATTTTATAAATTCTGCTAGCCAATACAAGAAATTCGAGTATTTAGTTTGTTAACTCTGTTTTTGCTTTCTAAGAGCATACAAATAACAAGAGAAACAGACATTTATAAATAACTCTGATACTAGGCAGACAGATAAGTGTTTGACTAGATACACTAGATACACAAATGCAGTGTTTTGAGAGGAGAGAGGCTATTTCAGACTAGAGGATCTTAAAAGGGGTTTCCAGGGACATGAAATGAGAACCAGGCCTTAGAGAATTATACATCTTCAACAGAGGCTCTGAGAGCAGCGAAGGGAAGCTGAAGGGGGAGGAGAATAGGTGCAGGGTGAGTGAATCAGCCAGAAAGGTGGGGAGAGCATGGGAAAGCACAGAAGGACAGGTGTGGGTGAGGAGAGTGCAGGGAAGGGAGGCTGTAGTGTGACTGTGGAGGAGTCTGGACGCCAGACTTGGGAGCTGAACTTTATTCAAGGAGGGTCCATTGAAGGAGCTGAAGGAGGGCGTGCCATGTTGTTCCAGGTTTGTGTTGCAGGAAGCTCACTACAGCTCAGGATGGAGGACGGACTCATACCGGGTGATGGAAGGTGGGCACCTGTAGGAAGCCTGAGCAGAAGCCTAGGCACAGTGTTTGGGCATCTAAACTTAGACAGGCGGACGTGATGGAAGGGGAGAGAAGGACTCAGAAGACAGCGTGAAGTGCTTAATGAAGATTTTTATAGTCCAGACATGAGCCTCTTGAGAGCTGATTTTATGTGCACACAGACGCTATTCTTCTGGGGGCTCTTTGGTGAATACTCCTCTGCTCAGAAAGTTGCAGTGGTCCCTATTGCCTGTGGGAGCAAATCCAGGCTTCCCGTACTGACCTTCAACACTGCCCATGAACTGGGTCCTTCATGATTTCCTCTCCACTGCTTCTGCAAATGCCAACACTATAAACACTGCAGTTCTGTTTGGGCCAAGACAGTCTGCTGATAGTCTCTGGCCCTGCCGGGGTCCCCGGCTCTGAGGCTGCCGGACACCCCCAGTCTGCACGCCCCCACACCCATACAGGTTTGGCCCAACTCCCTTGGTTCAGTGTTGACATGAGGTAGAAAGACCTGCTGTGGGTACAGAGCCCCAGAGAGCAGTTTCCAGGCTCTCGGCCTCATCTGGAAAGGTGCTGGCTCAGGTAGTAGATGGCCGTCAGCTGTGGCTAGTTGGCCATCAGCTGTAACCATTGAGCCATTGGCCACTAATATAATTGCCGCAGCTACATTGGGGAGTTGAGTCGAGGAGAGTCGAGGAGAGTCGTTGGTCGGTTGGCAGAAAAGCGGACAGCAGGTCGCACGTTGTGTGAATCCAGCCTCCAGTGAGACTATAGTGGTGTGACTCCCCTACCTATGGCTCCGTGGGTGTTCCTTTTTGGCCTCACCACATCCTGCGTTCTTATGTGGGGAGCGGGACCAGAGACCCCGCAGGCCGCCCTGAGTGACACCTGCCTTGTGTCCAATTTAGTTCCAGGTCTGGCTGTGCAATGTGTCTCTCCCTGCTGAGAATCTCTGGGCCTCACACTGTTCTTTTCTTCCTGGAGCTATGACAGAAGGGATTCTTACAGCTCGTCCAGGCCCACGGGAGGGAGAGACAGAACTGGAACAAAGTGGCTAGGCTCAGCTGCATACCTCTCCCTATCTCACAATTCGCTCAGGGCTGCTCAGTTGGGCCTGTTTTATATGTGAGCTTTGCAGGAGATTGAATTTGAAGACTTTCACAGGACAAAAGGGCTTTAAACACATTGACCTAGACCGGACCAACTTCTTTTTGATGTAAAAATGGAGTGCAGGGTTGGAAAAATTTGCTCTTTCTATTTGCTTCCTGGTCAGGTGCCTACAGGGACATGGGGAGGGACTTTAGTGTGACAGAGTAGGAAGCTTGTCCCCAGGCCTTGGAATTTCCACTCAGTCTGTTTCTGGGTACAGCAGTTGTTCAGTCCAACTTATTTTGAGAAACTCTATAATCCTTGAGTCAGAAGATGGTGCCTTTGTGAATCTATATTGGGCAAGAGGTAATGACGGGGTGGGAGACTTGCTGGGGGTGTGGTATGTGGTGGTATGAGGGATGGGGGATGCGACAGAACACCTGGAAAGTCTTCTTTTGGGGGGTCTGGGACAGGAAAGCAAATTTTATTGCTGCCATTGGGTGCCCAGTCTCCCCTTGCATAAGCCCTAGGAGGGGCTAATTTTCAGAAGTCATACTCCACTTCCCCCAAGCACCTGCTCCCAACAGACAATGTCTGTTTCAGGGTGTATTTTTAGCCAATATTAGCTGCCACCCACCCCTGTTCCAGCCGCTGCGAAGTTCTAAAACAGCTATGGATGAAAGTGGGACCAGGCATCAGGCCTCAGAGTTTAGGGGGGAAACACCTAGAGCTGCTGTAGTCCCTTCTCTCCTACATCTCTACAAGGAAAGGCTGCCTTTTCCTTGCTTGTAGAGGCCAAAAGGAAGTTTGGTTACTCGTACAGAGGGGTGGTGGCAGCTTGCACAGGTCCCTCTCCGTACTGATCGCCAGTGGTGGAGCGGCCCCGAGTCGACTGTACCCAGTAGGCAAGCCCTGCTTTTCCTCATTTCCCCTCATCGTGTGTCCTCTTCACTTCCTCGTCCTAGGCACCCACCATTTTCATCTACTCCATGAGAATTGGGCACAGGCCAACCAAATTCCAACGTGCCGATCTATAAGGGTCGCTATAACATTACTGGGCTGTAAAACATCACTGAATATGATGGAATGAAAGAAAATATGTTTTACCAGAACATATTTTAGTGCTCAAGGTGAGCACTAGATTTATTTTCACGAAATAAATGTTTGGTGGTGCCTCTTCCATTCTTTCAATCAGTAGATATTATTTAGCACCTTTCATTATGTGCCAGACACTTGTCGAGGCACTGGGATGCAGTAATGATTGTGACAAAGTGTTCACCATGATGGACTTTACATCCTAAAAGGGGGGCAGACATAAACAAGGTTCTTAGATCCAGTTCCTCACAAACGGACACTAGACGTGCTTTGGGTTTAGGGATCAGTTGATGGAATGGAAATTAAAGGCCGTAGGGATAGTAAAGAGAGAAGGGACCCTGCAGGACCGCAAACATCAGCTCATCTGGGCCTCAGAGGGAGGTAAGATGCAAAATCTATTTGTGCAACAAAGGTTCATTAAGATTTCATAGTTACATAGAGGGACTCAGTCTATGAAAACAGTCAACTTCGAGTTATTACCTCCACACTCAAGCCTGTTGCTTCAGATGGCCTCAGGGTACCTAGCCTTCAAAGAGCTGAGAGAGGTATGAGGACGGGGAAGCAAACGAAAAAGTCAGTATTGAGACTTCTGTCTAGGGAAGACGTGGGTATGGCTACTGGCACATGGAATTGACTGGAAACAAATAGATTAGAAGCCTATTGTTGTTGAGAGAATTGTGTTATCAGAGAAGTCATGATCTTGAGCTAAAAACAAGACCAAAACTAAAGACACAAAACCATCTTGTAACATAAAACGGCTTTCGAGCTCCCTGTTTTGCACTAGCTGGAAGCAGGCTGTGAATACTGTGTAGTCCCAAGGATGGCCATGCTTACTTCAGATGAGGCCATGGAGAAAATGGACATGGGTGACGCTTCCAAAGATGGAGTCAGGTGCCAGGGAGAGTAATGGAACAGGAAATTCCTCCAGAGATCAGGATTAAGGTCTAATCAAGGGATTTCACCCTCACACTGGAGCAGACAGTGTTTACTATGTCTATCCAGCAAGATTTTATCATTGCTGTAAATAAGTGACTGCTCTCAAACTCCCATCCCTCTTTTTTCTGAAAGGGAATTTTATTGCCGCTGTCCTGTTCCTGCTTCCACATTTATTTTTAGTGGTGGCTAGAGGAAGGAAGATATTACTCTTTAGTGTATAGATCTCTGAACCACAAGCAGATACATCTAGACGTTCTAGAGAGAACTGTGCATCACCCAGAGATCCTGGACATTAAGCTGTATCTAATGACTGGGTGAGATTGTGTGTGTGTGTTCATTATGTAAGTGTGGGAAGAAAGGTATACACTGATATTTGATGACCAGTCTACCTGCCTGGCAGGCTGCTAATATTAAACCTAGATGGCTAGCTGTCCGCCCAATATTCATATAGTATGGAATTGACACTGGAGTAGACTACATTTCCCAGCATCCCTTGCCTCCATGTAACTACTATCACTGATGGAATATAAGTAGAAGTAAGGTGTGTCACTTCCAGGCTGGGACTTTTAAAAAGCTGACGAACAATATCCACATTTTCTCCTCCTATCTGCCATCTGAATGTTGAGAGCTCTGAGTTTCTAGAAAATAGTGGAACCAAAACATGGCCCCTAAACACTACATAAAGGAATGTTGCGACCGACCAATAGGAAACAGGTACATTGGACAATTACATGATCAAGAAATAAATATCTATTGTGTTAAACTACCAAGATTTTTGTTATAGAAACTAGCATTACCATAATGTGAGAAACAACTTCATCTAAGATTCCATGACAGTGAATCAGCCATTCATTCAGCCCCTAAGTGATGTTCCTGACAGAAGCATGTTAGGCAGAGACAGCAAATGCATATTCAGATAAATATCTATTCCAATGAGAACCAAATTGCTGCCCGCTCCCTGAGGATCTAATGGAGTCAGCCTTCCAGGCAGGTGGTACACAAGTACCTCTAGACCCTAGTACCATGTTCAGGATTCAAAGTCAGTCACTGCCTGTGGGAATTTGGATATTCAGCAGTGATAGTGTCTAGTTCAACCTCAGTGAAGGAAAGTGCATGTTGTAGCCTCCCTATAATCTTAACCCTTCCACCACGATGATGTCCATAGACTCATTGATCAAATACTGAGGTACTTGGGAAAGAGGCTGACTGACTGACATTTATAGGGCAAGATATCTTGTAAACTGGGTGACAGCCTCCTGCACTGTAGACACCTTTGGGAGAACATTCTCATGGAACAAATCTATTTTCACAGCCTGGACATATTATGATTGATCCGTTCATATACCTCTTTCCCAAAACTCCTTGTCACAAATCCTTCAATTTTATTCCTTCCAAGTCCCTAACAACTAATTTTCCAAACCATTTGTCATTGTCCATGAATTGGCTTAGATCCAGATCTCAGGTTATTTCTCCTTCCAGATAAAGTGCAGTACGACAAGTACCACTCAAAGCTCTGCACAATGGAAGGATTCCTCTCCCCTACAGTCTTTTGGAGTCACCCCTTAAGTAAAGCTGTAACACAACAGCAGCAGATCCATCTGTAAGCCCGGTTCTTTTAGGGACTGAAAGTATGAGATGCTGCAATTGAAATGGGCTCCCTGGTTTCATAGATCATCGTGGGATCCTGACATGGAAGAGACAGAGTAGCAGCACTTAACCATCAGAGGAAGGATGGACATGGTTAACTTACCCTAAGGGACATCGAGGGTAGAGTGGTAATCAGCAAGTTTGATCCACAGGAATCGTTACACAGGAAGTGTTAAGCTGACACGGGGTCCCCAGGAACAACATAGAGAGGGCCGTTCAATAAATTCCTTCTTGACCTGTATAACCAAAGAAACTCAACTCTGGATCTGGCAAATATAAGCCTGACTTGAATCAATGCAGTAGAGACTCTAGACCAGGAACAATTCCAAGACTCAAAACTCTTTGAGTGAAAGGAAAGCTGGAAGCCTCTGAGAAAGAACCTTGAGATATTGCCACAAGTATGTCTTTCTAGCCTTTCCCAGGAGGGCCTTCCTACAGCCATTTCCCAGGTAACTGTACAGTGGGAGAAGGAAATACCCAGACCTTTTTCAGAGCTTATTGAACACTGACTCGGAGCGTAAACCATGAGGACCCGGGACACTTCTCTAACACACCAGTCAGGGTGGAGGATTTTGGAGAGAGGTGTCAAGTCGTAGAGACCCTTTACCTCAGACTTCTGGCCTGGCCAAGATAGTAAGGAGGAAATCCATGGAATTTGGGCTAAGTCCCTATCACGTATTCTCAGTATGCCTATAAATACGTCCTATAGTTTCTTCTCAAGATCCTGAGTGTATATTGGGAATAAAGATACTCAAAAACTAACAATCATCATGTTCCTCCTGGCCTGTGGAGTGCAGGGTATCATGCTAGGAAGAAAGTAGAATCCTTGGAGATGTTACTAAATGCTGGACTAAAGCAGTGCCCCGTTTATGGTGGAATCATAGAGATTAGAACCACCATCAAAGCCTTGAAGAAGGCAAGAAGGATGACCCCCATTATATCCCCATTTACTTTATTTGTTTGGCTTATGTAGAAGACAGACAGGTCTTGGAACATGGTAGTAGACTATCATAAACCAAAGCAGGTGAAGCCTACATTTGAAACTTCTGTTCCAAAGATGGTCTTTTTAACAGAGTAAGTCAACACATACCCTGGCATCTACTATGCAACTGTTCATCTGGAAAGTGATTTTACTTCTATAACGATAAGAAAAGAACACCATAATTGAAAAGACCATTTTCTTCATCTTGCTGCAGAATTACATCAGTTCTCCAGAGCCATGCCATTTTTTTTTTTACTCCAAAAGGCATGCATTTCTCAATATTGTGATAAAGAGGGCATCTTTGAGCCCTCTTGAGGGACACATTTAGGGGGTGAATGAGTGGGATTCCACATAATAAATACTCTCCCAACATTTCTATCTCTCTAAATCTTTGGATTCTTCCTTCTATATTATACCAAAGAATTTCTGATATTGCTAATGAGAAAACTGCTGTTGTTTTTTTGTGGTTAATATATCTTTTCCATAACTTTTAGGATTTTTCATTATTTTTTATGTTTTGTAGTTTATCTATAATGTGGAGTTTGGAGATTCATCATATTTAACACTTGAGTTTTTTAAATAAAGCTGAATACTCTTGTCTTTCTTCAGTTCTAGAAATATCGCCACCATTCTATCTTCAATTATTGCATCTTTCTCCTTTCCTTTATTCTCTCTATAAACTCTTATTGGACTGTCTTGGAGCACCTCCATGTCTTTTAATTCCTTTTGAGATTTTCTATTTTTTAATTCATTGTGCTGAAACACTAAGAAATTCCATCTATTTCTCAATTCACTAATTCTCTCTTCAGCTCTGTTGAGTCTATAATTTGGACTATTTTTTTTATTTTAATGCTGTATTTTTTCATTTTTAAGATATATACTTGTGTTCTTGTTTGTTTGCTTGTTTTGTATTTACATGTTCTTGCTTCCTAAATCCATTTTTTTCTTTTGTGGATGCTACTCCACCCTTTACTCCTTTGAGGATTTCAAGCATGCATATTTTAAAGTCTTTTTCAGATTACTCTGTTATTTCTATTTCTCAGGGGTGATTCTTCCAATTTGTTATGTGTGATGACTATATCATGGTGCTGACTTTCCTCAAATTCTTTATTAAGAATTGTGAGTTTGTCTTCTATGCCATTTTTAACAGCTTCATCTACCATACCATTCACCCATTTCAAACATATAATTCAATGGCTTTTAGAACAATCACATGGTTGTACATCCATGACTACAATCAGTTTTTCATTACTCATTTCATGATATTTTCTCCCATATTCGCTCCTGGACTATGGCATCCTCCCTGTGGGGCCGTTTTGCAATTTCAGTGCACAGCACCAAAGTAGGTCTTTTATTGAAGCCTAGCTCAGGACTCAGTTTCTGAGAAAATCCAGTAATACTAAGTAATACTCATCATATGCCTCGGTATTATGCAAGTAATTTTTCTTCCTTAGTCACTGGTAGGCACCTTGTTTTTGCATGCAATTCCAGAAGGGAGCATAGAGTTATTCCAACTTCCTATTTTAGGTATCAGCTTACACAGGGATTCTGGTTCGGGCTCCTTGCCAATAGTGGGGCTCCCAACAAAAGCACTGGCCTCTGTCCTGGGCTGGGCATTGAAACTGTGGTCTTGATGATGTTTATGTATTTTCTCCACCCATGCATCACGAGGCTCCTGCCCTTGCCTGTGACTCTGGGTTCTCTCTCTATTTTTTTCTTCTTTTGTTAGAGTGACAATTTTATGTCGGGTCCACCAAGACTTCTTTTTCTAATGTTTTATGCATGGACAGATTTTTAAATATGCCGTTCCTCACATATGATGTGCTCATGTACCCTATTGCCCTAAGATTGGTAAATGCCTGTTCAAACAATCTTCCAGCAGTCACCTCAGAGGCTCAGCGTGCACACCCTGTCCTCAAAGCCTCAGGGTGCTCCCACTAGGGTGCCCCCATGTTTGGGACCATCATCCCTGCAGAATAGGCTCCTTGGAAGCAGAATGTGCTTGCAGTTTTGATGCAACCCCCACCCCGTGCCCCAGTAGAACTGAAGGACCAATCGTGTCTCTCCAATACACTTGCAGGCCAGAACTATTCCTGTGCTTTAACCAACTCCTTAGGGTGAGAACGTGTGAGCAGGGCCGATGGGTGGGATCTCAGCGCACGCTGCTATCTATCTGCATCTACAAATACCTCCCTCTCTGATCAGCGAAGGAAGGGGCAGAGAGAACCTCAGTAAAGCTGCACCGTAGTGCGACAGAGCACCAGACTAGAGAGGAGAAACGCAACGGTAACCCGTTCTCTCACTAACTAGCTCTCAGGCTAGTGAAAAATCACTGTGTTGTCTCAGCTTCTAAAATGAGAATGGACTCAATAATAGCAGCACTTCTTTATGGTCAGTTGGTTTCCTTCTCATTCGTACAGCACAGATTTCAGCGACAGCCTGGCCTGTGGAGAGACCTGGGTTTTGGTCCCAGCTCTGCCAGTAACTCTAACTCACTGGGTGATTTTGGGCAACTCACACAAGATGGAAACTCCAGGAGTAAAGATTTCAACGAAAAGAAAACGAAGACGTTTCTAACACAGCTATCTGAAGAAAAGCTGGGCTGTCTTGGGAAAAGCCATAATAATAGCTAACATTAATTAAGTCATCATTTGATAACTAGGTATCGTTTGCTTAATTTACTCTTCACAGCGTTCTTATGCGTCAGATACTATTCTACCATACCAGAGATGAGAAATAAGAGCTCAAAGAGGTTAGGTTAGTAGAAAGCTGGGCTCTGACCCCAGGTCTGTGAAACCAGGCTGACCAAACCTTAGCTCTCTGCTGCTTTGCCAGTGGAAGTACTCAGAAGCTGGATGACCCAAGGCAGGCAGTGAAGAGAAGGTCACAGCAGCAATTGTAAGGTTGGGCTGGATGACCGCTCAGCGTTGAGCTTCTGGAACCCTTGATTCTCCAAGGCTCAGTTTCCTGGAAAATAAGAGTTAACTTGATTTGCTAGGAGCCCCTCCTAGTTCTAAAATTCTGACTCATGTGCTAGGGACAGAGGGTGACAGAAAGTCAAATGGACTCTGACGTCCCAGGCTTAGTTGGAAAGACAGTCGTACATGTATGAACCCAGCTGTCCCTGACCCGTGCTCTGCTGGGTGGGAGGAAAGCCAGCAGGGTGGACGGAAAGTGTTGGAAGGAATGAGCAGCGGGCTTGGAAAGGCGGGGTCTAAGTGGGTACCAGGAAAAGAAGCAGAAAGGGTGCGTGTTTTAAAAGCCAGAGGTGTTTCTCTTTGAAAGCTTAGCTGCCACCTGAGCAGCTCCATCCACGCCCTGACAGCTCCCAGCGCCAGTTGTCAGAGGACACCTTTCGCTCTCTCTAACCAGCTGAAGTGCCCTTGCCGTCCCGACTCAACACTTCCACACTCAGCCTCTCTGCCTGAACCTGACACAGGAGGCCGGGGGAAAGGCTGCCATTGCTCTGGCTGCCTCCCACTCCCCAAAAGCCCTTTGGGTTCAAGGCGGCTGTAAATGTTAAGATGGGGGCCCAGCGTGTGTGTGTGTGTGTGTGTGTGTGTGTGTGTGTACTCATTTTTCATTTTCCCCAAATCTTGAAACTATTTCATGGGTGGGGAAGAGGAGAAAGAAGTTAGCAACAGTGAAGTCCTTGGTTAACTGGGAAGGGGAGAATAATTTCTTTCTGCACTTTAACTTCCTTTCCCACTAAAAATTACGACAAAACTGGGGAGCTGTCATGGTTTGTCAGTGCTTGGGGCATGGAAGAGTGGGGGATGTCCTGGAAAGGGGGACGTAGGGGCATGACAGCAGCAACGAGACTGGCAGAACCTCCAGACCCACTGCTTGGAGGAGGGGTGCTCTTTGGATAAACCACTCCATCATCACACAGTATCTGGTGGAAGTTTCCATCAATGCTATTTCCCCATGCACAATCAGGACAAGGAGAGAAAGGAGATGTCCTTTTGGAAACTAGTTTGAACATAACATGCAGCGGCAGAAGACAATGTGGATCCCAGGGAAATGAAACAGAACAACTTCAGTTCAACTTGGCAGATGTTTTCTGGCATCTTCTGCCTGCCCAACATTGTCCTACATGCGGTGAGGCCGGAGTCTTGGAGAGAAAAATCTATCCGGGCAGACTATGGGAATCCCTGCAAAGACAGACCAGAAAGTGAAGTTAATGGAGTGAGGGTAGAAGGTAGGACCTGGCTGCTCCAGGCTTGGTCTGAACGCTATACAATTCTGAGTAGAGTGAAGGCGGCGACATTTCTAATAGGAATCACTGGCTCAGCCTGGATTCCCAGGAAGCAGAGCTGAGGCAGAGGCTGATGTGCTAACATTGTATGGGGGTGTATAGTTCCAGGGGCAAGAGTGGGGAGCAAGGGGAGAGAAGTAGGGAAGGAGGCAGAGCCAACAGGAAGGTGTGTTGTCAAGCCAGGCACTAAAGGGGACTGGTTGCTCCATCAAAACGACTGCACCCCGAAGAAGCCTACCAACCAGGTCCTGGAACCCCAGGGCAGTGGGGGTTGGGGTGGAGGAGGGACTTCTGTCTCCCCCTGGCGCGGATTGCCCCATGTTGCTTTGATCAATCCTCACTCCTGGGTTGTTGACGTGTTGGCGTAGGTGCAGAGCAGAGTTCTACCACTGCGTCAGTAGGGAGACCCTGGAGGGAAGTCAGATGTGCCTCTGTGAGAGTGGTCCACCCCCACAAGCAACTAGAATGAGAGGCAGGTAAGGCTGAGAACACCTGGAGCGATGCACGAAACGGGTCTGATAACCCATTTCCCCTCAACTGCAGAATAATCAGTCTTACCACAGATTTCTTCTCAGAATCCCCAGGTCCTGGCATTTTGTGGGGCACAGAGCAGGTCCACACCGTATTTGTGTTAAATTAAATGAACTTCATTGAATGAGAGGTCACAGAGACCTCTCAGTCATCGCTCGCTTCCTTCTCTGTCTTCATCCTCACCCCAAACCTAACCAGTCACCAAGTCGCAACGATGAAGACTCTGTCTGTGTCCTTCCATTTCATCCCTAGTTCAAAAGGAAGTCTCACGGATGATCTTAGCCTCCCAGCCTCCAGGCTCTTCCCTCTGCGGCCCGCTGACCGCTACTGACTTGAGTCAACCTCAAGTTCAGCACTAGTCACCCCGCTCCCCAGATGCCCAGAGAGCTTGAGAGCTCCTTACTGCCTCCAGAGAGAAAGGCACACTTTCTAGAATCCTCTGAATATGCTCTTCTCTCCTCTTGGCCTCATCTTTCCCTCAAAGTTCCCCTCCAGCTTACTCCCAGCTTCTGGAACATACCATGGGGTTCTGGTGCGGGTGTTGGTTGGTTTGTTTGTTGGAATCCGTGCTATTTCCACTCACTAGAAAGTCTTCTCCTCTCTACATGATAAAACAGTATTCATCTCTCACAGCCAATTTCAGGTGCCACCTACTCTATGAAGTTTTTCCCGAGCTTGGCCCATCCCTGGGTCCTCTCGTTGCTCTGAGAGGCTTCGGGGCTGTTTTTCTGTCTCTCACCACCCTGAGCTTCCCCCTCGTGATGTGGCATTGTCCTCCTCTCCCAGTAGATCTGAGCGTCTGAGGACAGGCTTCTTTCTGACTGGTCTCCTCCCAAACGGGGCCTGCCTATGGCCCTGCGGACGTACAGCACGGACTCTCCACGCTCCCCACACTGAGGGGACACAAGGGCTCGTGGCACAGCTGGCAGACCATCTGTCGTCCCACAGCCACAGCCCAGACCCGGGGTGGGTGCCTCCCGCTAATCTCATACCATTTAAGGGTGGCAGTCCGAGCCCAAACAGAAAAATTTTCCCAGGCATCAGTACTGTAGAAATGAAGAGAGGCAGTTCCTGGCAGCCACCCCAGGGGAACACCAAATTTAGCCCAAAGGTTGAATAGAAATATATTTTTAAATTTTTAATTATCATATTAAAAAAAACCCCACATGATAACATTAAAACAGTTTAGAAGATAAGGAGAATTAAAGCACTTCCACAATCCACCAAGTTGGCACAACTGTTTCATCTTTGTTCCTTTCAGGTCTCTGTTCTTATCAATACCTGTTTTACACATTGTAGTCATGGTGGACATTCAGTTTTGTCTCTTGCCTCTTTACTTAAAAATATATGAGAAGCACGTACGAGAAGCATAGTGTAGACAGAGAGATGGGTGTCCGAAGCCCCGTTCTACCACCTACTAGTTGTATAGTTACCAAATCTTTCTGTTTCCTTTTCTGTAAAGTGGGGTCAAATGACCTCATAGGATTGTGGTCAGAATAAGATAATAATTCGTAAAACCTATTAGTAAAGCACCTGGAAAACAGTTGGCACTTCCCAATTGCAAGCTTGTTTCAGGATTATTACCAAAATACGTGGATTTTTTTTTTAAAAAAAAACTTTTCCTCAGCCAGCGACACCCTATCCAGGTTCTTACGTTGGTTGACATATGTGCAATTTTACCTTAAACATTTGTAAGCTTAAACTCCACCAAGTTATTGTATAGCCCATTTGAAGAGAAACCCAGGAAGGCATAAAACAACTTTCCAGCCGGCCCTGAATGTCTGCTGTTGGTCGAGGGGATTTAGCCTTGACTGGGGCTGCAGAGCCTTGAGCGACAAGCTGTCCTGACCAGGTTCATGAAAGGCTCTCGGTTTCTCTCTGAGGAAGTTCTTGTTTGCAGGTAAATGTGACCTGCCCCATCAGGGTCTTGAATCCAGGTAATGGAAAGTCAGCCAGGTTGAAGGGACAGAGGAGACTTAAGTCTTGTGTCCTTGCACTTACGCCACGACTTCCCAGGGCTGTGCTGGCCTTAACATGTAGGTGAAGGAGGCAGGTGCCAGCTTGGGGCGATTTCAAAGCAGTATTAGGTTCCACACCAAAGGTCAAATCCCCACCCACCACCATGTTTGACGAGGTGCCTGGAAGTCTCGCGATTGGTCATTCCTTTGGCTTAAGGCTTTGACGGCATCTGTTAAAATCATATCTATTCCCACCAATGACTTTATTCATTAGCACCTCACTGTACTTTGGATAATGGGGCTTGTACTCTGTCCCAGACTCTGTCCTGGAGCCCTGCCTGGTAACCCAGCCCCAGGATGAAGCTCTCTGAGTCTGGAGGTCTAGCTCCAAATCCATACCAGGGGCTGTGGCCCTGCCTCCAGCTGAGAGATGTCCTGGGTGGTGCCTGCCTGGTGTCTTGTACAACTTCTGTGGCCTGGCTTCCCCGGGGGTGTGTGTCCCCTCCTTCCTCCCTCCTCACCCCCCCATGTACTTGATGTCTGGCTGTTTTGACTCCCTCCTCTCGACCACGCCCTGCTGGCCCTTCCTAGCCCCTTGGATGCCGTCTTCTGCCTCCCAGCCTGGACTCCAGGGAACAAGCCCAGTTGAGAAGGCTCAGGCCTGTTGCAAGAATCTATACTGGTGAAAATAATAGCTGCAACATCAAACAGGGCTTTTTAGAATCTTAGTATCGTATATATACTGGGGTTTAATTAAGATCTTTGCTCCTTTTCCTTCTGTGAGCAAAAAGATTTCTCTATCCTTTGAGGCTTTTGCTGAAAAAGTGTGTGTGTTTTCTGACAGTTAGCCCCAGTGTTGTTTTAGGTGCCGTCTAGGTGTTGCTTGAATTCCATATCTTTCAAAAATGTTGGGCCAGACCGAGGTCAGGAACAGCTGTATTCTGCGTTTTCTTGGAAGGAATTTGGGTGCCCCACCTGGATTCTTCTCCTACTCATCAGTGCTCAGTTTCTTCTCAGCTGTCAGATCTCAGCATCATGTCACCTCCTCAGAAACGACTTTCCACCCACCCCAAAGTTTCCTTCCCTACTTTTGCGAGCCCCTTATCTGTTTCCTTCTTGACGCTGATCACAATCGATACTTATTTTGTTTGTTTACTTATGTTAGGACATCTTCCCCACCACACTGTAAACTCCGGAAGGCAGGAACCTATCTGTTTTATAAAATCGTATTCCTACCGTCTAACATAGTGCCTCGCCCGATAGCAGTGTTCAATAAATATTTGTTGAATGAACGTTTCTCGCTTTTCCAATGGAAATGATAATTAAAAAAAGTATAGACCATACCCATCTCTGTTGACCCTCAGGTGACCGACAAGAGTAAAAACCACTGATCCTGTTCTATTTACATATCTATCATTTGTAAACCCTGCTTATTGTCAAGGGCCAATTCATGGAACAACTAGGGGGCTTCTAGGATCTCCTGAGGGTTGGGAAGCAGGCAGCTGACCTTTGGTAGCCCGCTCCAGCCCTTGCTGTTTTCTTCACCTCTACATCCATGAAAGCAATCCTTCAAGACACCTGCAAGCTACCTAGCACCTTTGTTCCTTTGTTTTTTTTCTCTCTGGCCTCAAGATTTGCTATGAGGAAAAAAATCTGATACTCATTCAAGCTGTGATTCTTCCTAGAATTCTTATTAGCATTTAACCACTTCAACTTTGTAGCCATAAGGGTGAAACACTAGTGGTAGAAATGCTGGTCTTATCTGGCACTGGAGGAAGGAACTGAAGGAAAGGGCCCACAGGAGGCTACAACTTAGAGTCACTTAGACCACCTTAGAGTGGTCACTAGATTATTATCCAGCTTCCCCTCTTTAGTGGTGGACCTTTCAAAGGGGAAAGGGAGAGAAAATGCGAGGAGATCGATGAGGTTGAAATCTTACTACAAATCAGGTCCCTTGGCTTTTGCCGTCTGGGTGTACTATATTGTTAATGTGTATAAAACCATGAGATACATTTCTTCTAGGAGGAAAAAAATGGATTCCAGGTGCTTTTTTCCAGGTGAACTACTCAGGCATCTCTAGGCTGAGCACCTTATTCTTGGACAGAATCCACGTGCAGCCCGAGTCTGAATATCGGTGTCACAAAATGTGTTCTGTGATCTCTCTGCAAGCCCCCCTTTCAAAAAGCTTGCCTGCCCTGATAGACAAGACAGACTGATAGTTCAGATAACACTTCTATTTGTTTTTTCCAGCCTTTGTGTCTTTCTCTAGGAAATGGCACCCAGTTGTTGGTGAACGGTGGGGTGGTCCCTGGACTCTTTGTAGCAAGAATCATTGCTCTTCTTCCAAAAGATGTGATCCCGATCAGAAAGGCCAGTGAAATCTGCCCCACTGTCAGGACACCTTAAACCTCAGTTTCCATGTCTGTTAAATGGGTATACCAAGACCTATTCCACAGAGTCATCCTTGAGGTCTTCACTTCTCTGAAGCCTTAGCCACTCTTTAGGGCCCAGGTAAGGTCTCTCCCCTTCTATGTAGTTTTTTTCACATGTGTCATTTCTTGGAGCCTTATGGTTCTTAGAATTGATAATAAGTGAATTCCCATTTAATTCTATTCTAATTGTTTCCTCTGTGTGAGTTATTTGATCACCTTAGGTAGATTGTGAGCTCCACAAAGGGAAGTTCCGGAATTATCTCTCAACATACCAGGTTTCCAAATACTATATAGTCAACATAACAACAAAATAATAAAGATAATAATAGCGACAATAACAATAACCATTTAATGGCAGACTATTATTTTCCAGGCACTCTGCTGAATTCTTTATCAACAGTCTCTCCTTTAACAACCCTTGAGGTAGATATGACTAGGTTCAATTTACAGATGGGGAAACCAAGACTCAGAGATTAAGTAGCTTGCTGGAGTCCAGCTGTAAATCAGCAGCTGGGATTTTAACCCTTGCCTGTCTGACTCCAAAGCTCTTTGTCTTACTGACTGGCTAATGGGTGCGGTCCAAGCTTCCCTCCCCCACCAAGTCTGCCATCGTTCTCTGGTACTCACAGCATGAAAGGGACACCAGGAGAGTTAGAGGTAAGGCCAGACTTTATTAAGACAAACTACACATAATTTTCCTTTTTCCTTCCTGAAAGCCCCAGCATCAAAAACTGACCTCATAGAATTTCTAACTCAAGAACACGCATTTCATAAAACAGACACATTTCAGAGACGGAGCGTCTTTTTCGTTTCGTTTTGGAGAGACTCTTCATGCCAGGGCCACACTATAAATAAAACGGTGTCCGCTCCAGGGACCTGGGATGACCAGTCATTCTTCCTCAATGGCACCCCAATCAGTTCCCCTCACCTCTCTCCCCTCATCCTTCTCTCACCCATCAATAACATCCAACTATCCCACGAGGAGCCAGGAAATTGGCAGGCGGGGCAAAGCTTCAACCTCCTTCTGATCCTTCACCCTCCTCTGTCCCGACCCCGAATGCCTACCCGGTTAGACAGATGACACTGAAAACAGTGAGGCTCAGCCCCTCTGCAAGGCACCTGGAGGGGAGGACAGAATGACACACGTTTCTCTAAGGTTTCCTTTCCTTATTTCAGGTCTCCCCTCCCCTTCATCCACCCTGTCAGCGGGTACACACACACACACACACACACACACATTTAAAAAAGTAACCATCTCTCTCTATGTCTCAGTGTCCAATTCTGAGCACCCTTTACTTTCATCCAAAATGGCAACCCACGATGACTGGACTGAATAGAGAAACCAGGCCAGTGCCTGAGGAAGGCAGGGTTTTTCTGCAGTCTCCACCTGGCAGTCTCCTTGGAGCACCAGGGAGACACAAGAATCTCTGCTCTTAAACGAGAACCCTGCCAAAAGAGCTGGAGATTCCCCTATGCTTCCACGCCCCCCACTAAATCCTCTAGGGAGAGAGAGATCTGGGGGCCTCCATAGCTGTCATCACACCTCTTCTTGGCACTCTAAGGTGACAGTCAGCAGGGGAAATAAATAGGAGGGAAAAGTCAATTTCCAGTATTTTCTCTCCTCTTTAATTTTCATCTTCACAGCAGAATTATTTTTTTTCCCAAGGGGAATATGAGAAACACAATGTCCTCTTTGTTTTAATAAAGACCTGGGGAAATTCCACTGGTCTCTGTGGCTGGTGATCTGGTCAGGATCTGAGAGAGGACGACGGCTTCTTGGGCATTCCGGTCGATAAGGTCTTTAGGGGAGCACTGGGTGAACAGCCAAGGGAGGAAGGGAAGGGATGGTTTCTATCACCGGGATGAACTGTAAAAGAGCTGCAGGATGACAGGTGGTGTCAGGAATTCCAGTGGAGTCTGTGCACAGTGACTCCCTAGGAGAGCTCGCGCCCCCTGGGCTGGGTGTACACCCTGGCAGAAGGAAAGGCTGCAACATGGACAAGATGGGACCTTTGCCAGACGTATATACCAAGGCACTTGTAAAGTTGAGGCTGCTGGGCAAGTTCCAAGGACCTCTTTTTAAGTAAGGCTGGGTAGAGAGAGGGGCCGCCAAGGGCAGTCCAAGGAGACCTCACCACCACTCCAAGGCTTGGCCCAAGAGCACATCTAATGCAGGTTCCTTGATTCATGCTCTTTATTGGCTGAGGACTTTGGGCTCTTCCTGGCTGGAGGAAGGGTAATCAGGTCAAGGAAGCCATAGGGACTCGGAGAACCCAGCCGGTGTGTGGCTGGGATGTAAAGAATTGTCCTATCCGTCCCTGGCCAGATCTGCCGTGATTGCCTTCCTTTGCCTTGCTCAGTGAGGAATCTGAAAGGCTTTGCTGAGTATACTGGGTAGGCATGAGCAAAGGACAGCAGCCAAACTGGGTCACCATGTCTCTGACTGAACTCTCAGAGCCTGAGTCATACCTTCTGGAATAAATGAGCAATGCCATCGAGAATCTGGGGCCCAAAAGGAGCAGAGCAGTGATGAGAATGTGAGAGATGGAGTCAGGCGCGATACATCTTCCCTCCTGAGCCTCCTTTGTTCCCACCTGGTCCTGGTTCCAGTGTGACCCACGCTGGAGGGTCACACTGATAGGTCATCTGATCTGGCTTTGCTGCTGGCCTTGCTGAGACGACGCTTGTCGCTCTGGTAGCCATGGGGGAGGCGGTGACCGGGGGAGACTCCATTGGGTACCTCAGGCTTCTGGGCATAACGGATGTGAATGAAACCGTCCCCAGGAATCTGCTCCTGGCCTCGCACCTGCTCAGTGGCCAGGTTGTCCGTGTTCTGCTGGGAGGCCACCTTGTTACTGAAGGGATTGAAGAATTTCCCCCCGGGGCCGTTTTCCAGGCACTGACTGAAGTCAGGCGGTGGAGTGCAGCTCTGGACAATGCCCGCGGAGGGACCGGGAAGCTGGCACTCAGACAGGCCCTGCCGGGACTTGGCAAACCGCTGTCGGAACTTCTTCCAGCCCAGGTGGTAGAGTTCAGCCAGACTGAGGATGAGGGACAGCCCGGCCACAGCCAGCATGAAGACAATGAAGACATTCTTTTCCGTGGGCCGGGACACGTAACAGTTGACCGGGTGGGGGCAGGGGCTCCTGCGGCAGACGTGCAGGGTATCCAGGAAGATCCCGTAGAGAAGGTACTGGCCCACGATGAAGGCCACCTCCATGGTGGTGCGGATGAGGATGCTGCAGACGTAGGTGTTGAGCAGAGTGCCCTGGAGGACGATCTTTCCGTTCACTTCCTCCCAGCAGGACAGCTCTGTCTTCTCGGCCGCGGGGTACTCGTAAGAGCCAGGGCCCCGGACCTCTTTGGCCTTCTCGGCCTCGCGTAGCTTCCGCTTCTCCTGCATGCGCACCGTGTGCATGGCGTGGCCCATGTACAGGAGCGACGGCGTGGACACAAAAATGATCTGCAGCACCCAGTAGCGAATGTGGGAGATGGGGAAGGCCTGGTCATAGCAGACGTTCTCGCAGCCCGGCTGCATCGTGTCACACTGGAAATCGGCCTGCTCGTCCCCCCAGGAAGACTCGGCAGCCGTGCCCAGGACCAGCATGCGGAAGATGAAAAGCACGGTGAGCCAGACCTTGCCGATCACTGTGGAGTGCTTGTGGACTTCCTCTAGGAACTCTCCCAGGAAGCTCCAGTCACCCATCGTGGCTCAGCAGAGGACAGACGCCAAGGCTTCCGCAACTAGGGGAGAGACAGAGAAGGACGCTAAGCAAAACTCCGGAAGAGCCGCTCCTGCTGTGGGATTCCACTGGTTCCTACCAAAGTGCCACGAAGGAGTCAAATTCACCTTAAGAGCCTCTTATTTCTCCCCTCCCCCCCCCCCAGGAAAAAAAATAAAAGAAAAAGAAAGAGAAGATTCAAAGTGGTCACGTTAGCAAGATTAGAGCACGGTACGCATCAATGGATCCAGAAATGAACAGAGATGTGTGTTACAATGTGAATTCTGTGCTCTTACTCCCACCCCAGAGATTCTACTTCAGGAGGTGTGGGTGCCCCCCAGCCCCGAATCTGGATTTGCTACAAGCAGCCCAGGTGATTCTGATGCAGGCAGGCCAAGAACCACACACCTGGAGAAACACTGGACTGGAGTCTACAGATGTGGCGCTTGGGCGTTTACCTCACTGTTTCTTTGTCTGCAAAATGAGGATGGGAATCGCTACACCAGAGGATTTCGAGAATTAAATGAGAGAGGTATGTGATATGCTGAAAATCATACCACACATGTTCCATGTGTTTCAGTGGCTGTTAGGTGGAGGAATACATTTTTATGGCTCTAGAGGGCCGAATTAGATGGAGGAGGAAAGAGTGAGTGGCAAATTTGGCCCCTCAGGGAGCCTCCTTAAACAGTGAGAACCATCCAGCATGGGCCAGCTTATTGGGAGGTGGCGAACAAAAAGTCTCAGTCACACCAGCGAAAGGTACCACAGAGGCATGCCCAGGTTTACCCACTGGTAAGCTGCAGGCGGCACCAGTCTGCTACCCCTCAGTGCAGTGCAGCCATCAGCTGTACAGCTCGGCCTGTCCTCCTGCGTGCATACAGAAGGCATTCACACAAACCTGTTCACCCTCATGTCCAGAATAAATGCCCCAAACCTCTAGGTCCCATACACAACCTGCCCTCAGCAGGCCCTTGCCTTCTCCTTCGGCCTCATTTCCTGCCTGTCCCCAATAGTTTCCTTTATCCAGCAGGCTAAATCCTGGGAGATTCCAAATGCCCCCCCGCAACCACCTCCTACGTGCCCCCTCACCCCTAGCTGAATCCCATTTGCCCTTCAAAATCAACCCAGTCGTTGCTTCTTCCAGCCCCTCTCTGCTCCCTCAAGCTCCGGTTTCAGCTCCCATGGTGGCGCTGGGAACACTCACTCTTCTCCTACCACTGCCATCTTGTGTAGTAATCCTCTGTCCGTCTGTGTTCTTCCTGTAGGGGCTCCTGCAGAACAGGGATTGTCTTCCTTTGTATCATCACCTGGCCCAGAGCCCGGCGCAGAGTGGGTGCTTGTTACATCTTAGTCAAGGGAACGAGGCGGGTGGCAGCACTGGTGTTTCCTACCCAGTGGCAAACCAATTCCGTAGTCCTTGCCTGGGTCCCGTTTGCAGGGTGAGAGGCCACATGTCACTCGCTCAGTCTCCACCGCAGTTAGGTCTCGTTGGTGAGGTACCGGGACAGTCCAACGTGGAGGGAGTGCTCTAGGAAAGGTTTTTCCATCCTCTCACCTGAAATCCTCCCTAACCCCACTCTCCGTGGACAGGGTTGTGTGAGCCAAGATGTCTCAACTGCCCAGAGCATCTCGAAAATGCCCTGAGGCCTCTGAAACTCTTGAATCTCCAACCTCCAGAATTCTTCCGTGATGAGCAAAGATGTTCTTATGGTTTAAGCCTCGACTCTTAATCAACAGAATGAAAAACAAAAAGTAGGAGGGAACCGAACATAAATGCTCCCTTCTTAGAATCATAAAACCTCAGACTGTGATGGGACTTAGAGACTGCCAAGTTCAAACCTTGACCTTGACGTCTTTGTTGCCAATGTACCCCCAGTTCCTATCCAAACATTCTTCATTCAAGTGAGGAAGGACTGGGGGGGGGGCGGGGGGGGCCACATTTCATGGTCCAGGCTTTTTTGGCTTCCGAGTGGATACCTTGAAAGAGACCAGCCTCCTGGCCTGTGTTCTCCCAGCCCCCCACGCCCCAGTGTTTGCAGAGTCACTGGCAGTGGCAGAGTCCACGAGTGAGCGGAAAGGGCCTTATCTCTGTTCCCCTTCATATCAAAGACCCAGCTAGGTCTTGAGGCCTTTCCTCTGGTTTGTGATCAGACATCTGCCCTTTTCCAAAAGTGGTGAAGGGTCCCCTCCCTTAGCCTCCAAATGTGGAAAAATGTGGAGCGTTTGCTCAAGAGGAAAATGGTTGATTAGATAAGAGTTTGAATGGTCTGTCATCTCTTCTGGGCACATGCACAGCGTTCAGCACCCTCACAATCAGCCACACACGTGCGGGGACAGGGTGTGGTCAGTGTCTGAGCGAAGGAGAGCGGAGGAGACGAAAGCAGGAAAAGACAAGGGGGAGTTGGAGATGGAGAAAAAGAGACCATGTAACGGTTAACAGAAGATGGCTTAGGGGTTAGCTCAGTGGAGTTCAAATGCCTGTTAATGTGTCTGAGCTTGGAGAAATTACTGGATCTGTGTCTCAATGTTCTCATCTGCAAAATGGGGATACTATTATTTAGCTCACAGAGTGTTTTGAGGAGATACATAGAAAGCACTTGGTACAGTGCTCAGCATAAGAACTGAATAAAAGGCAGCCATTACTAGCAAGGTAAGGGGTCGGGAAGGATAAGAATTGGAGGAGAGAGGAAGGAAGTAGAAAGTACAGAGAGGTGCATTACAAAAGAGAAAAGAGAAATAGACAGAAAAGCAGGAAGGGAAGAAAGTGAGAGGCAAACAGAAGTGGAAATAAAAAGGAAACGAAAAGAAAAAAGAAACAAGTGTCATATTCTTGCAGGATTTGGGGCAAGTTTTCCCACTCTCCTCAATCCCTGAAGACTTTTCCCTTGATCTTCTGACTCTGTCACTTATTCCTTGCAAGTCCCGCAAGGAAGTCTAAAAACAGTTTCAGGCAAAGAATGGGATGCTTTGGTTTGGTCTGCCAAGAGGCTTTGCAGCTGAGTCCCTCACACGTGGTCCCAGAAATCCCACCTGGAAAAAGTAAAGCACAAATACAGAAAGGAACATCATGGAACATCAGAAAGACAGTACTGGAAAGGACGCCTCGTCTGGAGGGAACAAGAGAACCGAGCTGAGGATGGGTGGGGGTGGGGCAGACCCGTGGGACTTTGCAGGCACAAAGGGTAAAGGACCTCTCACTTGTGTCTTCCTAGATGACTCACGCAAGGTCACAGAAACTTAAAATTGCTACCACGTAGGAGCTGCGCAGTTTGGGATATGAAGTCAGTTTCCCAGCTACACTGGCCCCCAACCTTAGCCAAAGAAGCTTGTAGACTAGATCCTCACAGAGTTTACTGGTGTATAGCATTTAAATGCTTTGTAGATTATTTATTATCCACTTCTTGGCAGGAAGCATGTTAGGAGAGGCAAAGGAAGCTGCCCGTGCCATGAATAGATTCTATCAAATACAATGGTAATATATCTTACTGCTTTAGCTTCGGGTTTCCCTGGTATCCTACCTCTTACCACAAACTTGCACTTGAGAACGTCCACAGCACTGCCTCACTCTACCTTTTCTCCCTTGTTCCCCTCACATCCTCAACACTGCATACTTCATACTTAAAGCTACACACATATACTGTACATGGCCCACAACGTCTCACCTTTTTATCTTGGCTCTTCATGTTTTCTGTCTACAGTGTTCTTCTTCCCTTTCTTTCATTCATTTAATAAAGCTTATCGAGTGGTTACCTGGTGCTAGGCATCACGCAAAGCACTGAAGCTACAGCAGTTAAAAAGACAATCAAGGAGTTCCTGCCTTTACCGAGCTCAACCACCTTTATTCCCCTTCATTAAGGGGAGAGATTAAATGCATAATTGCAATAAAGCTCGATGTGTTAACATTAAGGAAATACAGGGCCTTATGGGAATATATGGCAGGAGGCTGACTCCGGCGTTGGGGCCTGGGGAGGGCCTCATTAGATCAGGGCCTTCCAAAGAGCCCTGGATAATTGAATTCTGCAGCCCCTTTGCAACTGATACAAGTTCTGAAGTCCCCAAGGCAAAAAGCGAAGGTCCCTAGAAATTGAACAAGGGCATCCCAAATCTGAAGGTTCTTCGCTCCAAAACCTTCAACAACCTCTTTTGATGTGTCATATCCTGGGACAAAGCAAACATTTGGGAGGACGCGCCAGGGAACAGGATATGCCGCTTGGATAAGAGGGAAAGGGCCAAAGGAAGGCATTTGTGTGGCATGACATGAATCATTTTATAGCGTTACTTCATGTTATGGCTAGAAATAAAATTCCAGTATCTACATTCCCCACCCATGTTCCTTCTTACGTGGACATTGTTACCTCCCTGTGTAGCTAGTGTTTCCGCAGAAAACTGATTTAGAGCAACCCAAACATAAACTCATAGGCAAGACCTCTTCCTCTGACCCCACAAAGCTAAGTAGACCCTGGAGAAGTCTTCTCAAGACCTCAGCCCTCTTTGACGTCTTCTGAAATCTGAAGACCCTAAATTATCATGCAGCACGTAGGGTACGTGCTTGGTTATATGCTGCCTTACACGTGTTCTCCAAAAGGTTCTTGTTTAGCAGCCAACCCGCAAATAATTTTTTGAGTCCCTGCTATGTGCCCACCACTGTTCTGGGTACTGGAAAATAATACCAAAGAGGTACCAGGCCTGCTGCATGTTTGGCCCTCAGTGATTGCTGTTGAATTTCTGAAATCGGGCATGAATCGTGCCTTCAAGGATTTAATGGCTTTTGCCCTCAAATGGGCAGTAGACTTCTTAAAGTCCAAAGCCCCTGTCTTCTACTTTGTATTCTTATTCCATTAGGGTTCTCTCATTAGGTACATAATAAATGCTTTCTTAATGATTGAAAAAACTGTTTGGTGTAGTGGTAAATTTGCAGAGTGATCCTAGGGAGGCTTGTATCTTCCTTCTTAAGTCCAGTGATAAAAAATAAAACTTTCCACCGTTCAAAATGTCCTTCTCCTACGTTCTCTTGTAGATTCCAAGAGGGTGGGACCATATTTCTTTGTTCGAGTCTGAATACCTTCAAGACACATAGACAGTCAATTTTTATTGTTAAAAGGATGAAGCCTCATGACCACTTTGTGAGCTGATGGTTATTGCCTGTTTTGCAGAGTGAGAGACAGATAGAAAAGATAGGAGACTTGTTCAAAGAACCAAAGACGAATAGGGACAGATCCAGGGTTTCACCCAAGTTTCTGATCAAGTCTGGTGCACACCAGAAAGCCTCCCCTCTTCTCCCTCCAAGGGTAGCACCCATTAATTCTTACGTCATCCCCTTTGGACCATCAAAAGCTCCTGCTCACCCTGGGGCAGTGAGTGATCGGAGACATGACTGCCATTTAGTGATAAGACCTGGGGGTCAGCTTTTATGCAATCAAGCAAATGTTTATGATGTTTCCTTGAGGTGACCAGCTCTGAGTAGGGGTGCTGAGGGGATTATGGAAAAGAATAATTCAGTTAAGTTTCACAAAGTGAATTATTTGCTCCACTGGCTGTATATTATTTCTCCAACTCAACCCTGAGCTCCTTGAAGACAAGCGTTCACTATTGTATCCTCTCTCTGAAATCTCCTTGACGCCTCTTCCCCCTTAGTGTTTAATATTGTGCCTTACACCTGGTAGTTATTCATTTACTTTGAGAGAATGACAACAGTGATGAATGACAGCACTTGGGTCACTCAGGACACCTCATGACAGCAGATGGGCGTCCCTGAGAAGGTAGCCCAGGGGCACCTGCATGGTGACCATGGTGGCCAGGATACCAGGGAGACAAAAACCACTGAGCCTTCCTTCCGCCCATGAGAGAGCCCTTCACCTGGCTGAGCAGGACTGGATGTGTCCAGAGCAGAGACTCCACAGGCAAGAACTGGTCCTCTGCCCCCTCCCCCAGAGCACTGGGGAGCTCACCCCAGTTTGTCAAAATTAGATTAGAAGACCACTCTGCAGAGTCTGAGTCTAATTCTGGACAATGACACATGTTCTGGACAGGATCGAACAGAGCTCTGGTTCTCAACAAAGGTCGTTATTCACAGTAATAATAACAACCCCTGGCCCCACGCTGTCTGTCCTTCTGCTCACCATACAGTGGAATGTGGGTGGAGGAGGGCTGCCTTGCTTCCCAACTAAGAGAATTCTGTTATAATAAGACCCAAAGGTCGTCCCTGAAAGGATGCCTGAGCCACAGTGTTGTGTCCATGCAGCTCAGTTCAGAAAGTGTTTATGGAGCTCCTGAGCCATGGCAGACATCACAGGTGGCTTTATCGAGTCAAACGCCAGGTATGGCCGTCATCTCAGAACTCTTCTGTACCTTATTCGCTAGTGTACATCTTTCAGATGTCCCCTCGCCCCAGTAGTTTCTCCCTAAAATGGATCCATCGGGAGAATTACATGAGAAAGTGGTCGTGAGCTCAGCTACCTCAGTAACCTTCATTATCCTTGGAGATTCCCAGCTCCATTTCCTAGTTCACCCGGCGTCACACAAAGAGAGAATTTGAATCTGAGTGATCGTAGTAATAATAAAATAAGCTAGCACTTACTGAGCGTCTTCCATGTGCCAGGCACTCTGCAAGTTTCTTTCTATGTATTTTCTCATTTGATTCTCACAACGGCCTGAGAAGGTAGGGGACTGTCCCCATCCCCTTTTTCCAGGGCTCAGAGAGGGTGACTTAAGCTCAGATGCTAGGGAGAGGTGGAGTTGGCTTCAAACCCAGCTCTTGTCTTGTCTGGCAATGGTGTCCGTCTTAACAAGGGTGCTAGACTCTCCCTACATCGCCGGAAGTCCCTTTCTAGAAAATTCTTACCAGTCAAAGTCCCGCCACTCTTACCTAAGATGCCTGCCACGTGGGTGTTTGTGAGGTAACTGTTAGAACAGGGAGTTGGTTTGTAAATGGTTGGGGTCATGCCTCCATTTCGAGTTTACTGTCTTTCCCTGACTTAGGGTTGGGGAACGCACTCCAGCCTCAGGGAAGACAACCAAGTGTCTGATACAGCTACAGCGATTGAGTTGGGCGGGATGGGCCACTGTCTCAGAATTAGAAGTCCAAGGGGGGCCTGCACCCCTGAACCTTGATCACTGTAGAGGGGAGACGGACGTAGAGATGAGTGAGAGAGGAGGAGAAAGAGACAGATGGCTGAGACCAAGTAGCACTTTAGTTTTCCTCCCACTCCAGCCAATGGCAGATCATTAACTCCTCTTTCAATGTAATTATTTTATTCTGACAAGGACAGAGCGATCCATTCAGAGACACCCTGTGGGCAGGCAGACAGTTGTTTCAAAGCCAAGGAAGTAGAAAGGAGCAGGCAAAGTGGAGAAAGAGAATTATGCTAGGGTAAGTCATTTTTCTTCTTAAAATGTTGACAGGAGAAATATTTATAAGGAGTGGAGGGGGAGGGGTGACAAATGGAGATTTTTTTTTTTTTAATTTATTGGGGTGACAATTGTTAGTAAAATTACATAGATTTCGAGATTTTCAATTACAAGGAACTATGGGGAGGTCTTCAGCAATTATCCCGAGAAGGTGGATTCGCACTTATGCAGTTATTAATGAAAATTATATTTATGAAATGTTTACATTTCCTTAGTAGTTCCACCATCTTGTCATAGAGTCATAGTACAGTAAAGCTGAAAGGAATCCAGGGATGAATCAAACACAACCCCTTATTTTTATACAAGATGAAGACGAGGATCCAGCGAAGTTAGGTAACAGCAATAATAGATACCACTAAGTTGAGTGTTTCCCACGTGTACAGCTCTACTTTCTAACCCTTGCATTAAACTCTGCTAGGAAAGCAGTCTCCTCCCATTTTACAGATGAGAAAACGGAGGCTCAGAGGCTAAGTCACTCGTACAAAGTCACACAACTAGCAAATGCCTCCTAAAGGACTTGAAACCAGTATACCTGACCCCAAAGCCTACATTCTCTCTGTGTCTCTAAAAGGGAAAGAAAATCAGGGTGGCCCTAGGACTGACAGCTGGTGACAGACACATGGCTAAAACTCTAGTCTCTTCACTCCCCGCACAGGGCTTTTTCTACTTCCCCCGAAGAGGCCCAGGGTTTTTCCGTTTCGCCTCTGGCTTGTTGGCTGGCCATCTCTTGCATATGCTATTCCTAGAATTAATGATTACATCGGGGCCCTCAGCCCACAGTGGTCAGGATTCCCAGACTTTAGCATCTGCCACCATTTGGCCAGAATTCACATATAGAAAGTTATTTCCTTTTTTAGCCAGTAAGTGCTCTTGGCTGCGGCAGTGTCTACTGCCGGGCTCTGGTGTTCCATTGATGTCAGATCATAACAAGAGCAAAGGAAACAGAAACAGCGAGGTGGAGAGGCTCATGGTTCCTAAGAAACAGCGGGATTCGAACCCAGCCTCCATCACGTGCCAGTTGTGTGACCTTAGGCAAGTCACTTAATCTCTCCGTTTCCTCCTCATTTGAAAAACGAGGGGATGTTTATTCATGGAGATTAAACAATGTGTGGGTTTGTGGAGTCACCTAGGACAGTATCTGACACATCGCACATACTCAATAATGTTAGTTTGTTTTTCTTTTCTGACATTTCCCGTAAAAACTCTCAAATATGATCCAACTTGCTGCAGAATTTGAAAGTACAGCAGGATGGTTAGGGTGACACAGTGAGGACCATCGCGTGGCACCAGGTAGGGGAGGGGGACTATCAGAGGTGGTGAAAACACAAGCAACGGGAAGGATTTTAATTTAACTATAAATTGATTATTTCACTAGGCAAGAAATGACCGGGGTGAAGAGATAGGTGCAGGGTTCTGCTCAGGTAAGGCTCCTCTTGTTCCTGCGAGTGGTCCAGGCTGCCTCCGAACTTTTCTTTAATTCAAGCTTTTGAGCCTGGAGGTGACTCCCATCAGCCCAAGTTATAAAATACGTGATTCCTTCCTTCTGAGAAGCTGCGACACTTTCGAATCTAGTCACCAATCTGAAGGCGTGCCCACAATGGCAGGTTTGAAACTGGCTCAGTTCTACTTGGAAGAGAAATGGGAGGTTGTCTGCTCCCTGATCTGAGGGGAAAGGGTGTCCCGACCCGTAACCACATCTGCCCTCTCTGAATCAGGAAGCTCTGAATCATGAAGATGCCAGGTTCAATGACGATTCTAGAATCTTCTGTGACCAAGAGCCTCATAACAGGCTCTTTCCGGTTCCAGCTCTTTCTTTGTGACTCTAGACAAGACCAAACTCGGTTCACTTGTGTGTAAAACCAAGTGCTTGAGCTGGACAGTTGCTTTGGCCCTTGTAGCTCTAAGTTAGAACATCTGGGGACTTTGTGACGCCCCCAATTGTGACGGTACAGCAAGTTAGTGGCAAAGCCAAGAGGCAAATAGAGATTTTGTAACTCTCAGCTTAGAGGTCAGCAAAAGTAGTCCCAGGAAAAAAAATCTGCAGTCATCGAAACCCAGCAGTACTTTCTCAGAATTATATGTCAGAGCGAGCATTCACAGTGGAAAGGCCTTTGCATCAAATGAGATGCAATTCAAAGAGACTTGGGCCAACGGCAGGGTGAACTGGATTCACCCCATTTTTCTGTTGTTCATTAAGCACTTAGTATGTGATTGCCGTTTGAAATACATTATTTTATTTCATCATCATAAAACCTTACAAGGAAGGTATTCACTAACCCCTTTGGCAGACAAAGAAACTGAGGATCAGAGATGGTACATAAGTCACCGAGGGTCACACAGTTGAAATTCTAACTCATAATGACCCTGCATGCCCAGGCTCTCCCTCTGCCCTACCCCTGAACACAAGTGCTGAGGTCCCTCTGAGCTAACTTCATACCTGTGGTTCTGAGACCTCCCGACTCCCTTTCCTTATGAAGGTCCATGGATTGTTGAAGGCTAAAGTTTTCTTGCCCATAATTTGCTAATATGTCAGAAACAACTGATTCTCAAAGTGGCATCAAGCAGTCATTTGCCAGGCACCAGCGGCTTCTGACTGCAGAAAGGGAGTCAGCGTCTTTCCTGGGAGACCTGAAGCTTTCCAGCAAGAACGGGCATCTCTCCCCTTTGGTCAGCTCAGTCCTTGAGCCTACAATGAGGCCACTTCCCACAGAGAGCTGCTGGGATCCCCTTGGGACAAAGGACAGAGCCGGGGCCTGGGGTCTCACTGGTCCCGAGGACTGCAGGTCTTGTAATTCCTGTCCTGAAACAGACAGGCTCCCTGTCCTGTTTTAATTGGCTGGGCCCAGAAGTGGGATCAGCCAGGATCCAAGAGGCCAGGCTGCACTCTGGCAGCCCCACTGGCTGCTAGAGCCCAGAACTTTCCACTGCTTGTGCCTCCCACCAGCCAGCGGAGATGATGAGGAACGGGGTAGGCCGGTGGGTGTCACTGGCAGAAAATAGGGCTGTAGAGGTGCTAAGTGGAAGAAGCAGGAAGGCTTGGGGAGAGACAGAGTCTCAGAACCACAGCCAAGGAGGGAAGTCGGAGGAGCCCGAGGTGGGAGTGAGCAGAGCAACAGAACTGGCCCTGGCACCCTGTGTCATCTCTAACAAGTCACTTCCCTTTTCTAGGCTTTGTTGTCATTCTTTGTCAAAGGAGAGGTTGGCTGGCAATCTGAGAGACCTCTTCAGTTCTAGTGGCCTAGGATTTGAGGCCAGGACCAGGACTGGGGGGCAGAAGTGAGGCAGCTGGGACAAGAATGAGGACCAGCAGGACCATCTCTGGGGCTCCGAGGTAACGGCCAAGCAGGGCAGCACGACTGCTACTCCATGGCTCTGGGAGAGGGGATACCCAGGGGTGCCCGGTTGGAAACCAGGGGACACACCTCCTGGTGGTCTGTGCTATGCGTGCTGTGGTCACTGGGACGGCTCCTTGCCAGCTGCTGAGAGAGGAAAAAGCTTGGAGGGACCGCCAGGGGAGCAGGCTCCCAGCAGCTCTGGGGAACCTGGCAGGAAGGTGGAAAGTTCAGAGCTGTCCCTAGAGAGCAGTGCATCAGGGTCTGGGCTGGGTCGGGACTCCGGGGGCATTGGGTGGAAGAGATGGACGCCGCTTGGCCTGCTGATGTAAAGTCCGGCTGGGACGCCTCTAAATACCAGCTCGTGCCCCCCCCCCCCCCCCCGCAGTGAGCGCCCCCCACCAGGCAGGCAGAGGTGCCGCAGCTCGGAACACTAGCCTGGCCTCTTCTCTGTTCAGTCCCTCTGGGTCTCTCCCAGGTCCCCTGCTACCACACCCAGTGCCCCTCGCACGGCCCTTCCTTCTCTCGAGCCAGTCGGACCCAGTGCGCCAGCCAGAGCCTCGTTCAGGAAACAGCCCCGAGAGGTGCGGAGGGGTAAGAAGCAGGAGCCCCTCCATTCTGAGACACTGGCAGCGACAGTAAAGAAAAAACTGAACAAAGGCGCGGTAGGGATGTAGAAGCCTTGTGTCAAGCTTCCCTTTTTCAGTGATTCTGAGTTGCGTTGGAGCCTAAGGAATCACAGCCTCGTACAATGTTGCTGCTGAATAAAACCAAAGGGATCCCTCCACTTCAAATCCCTCATGAGGAAACTGAGGCCCAGGTGGGGGAAGGGTCCAGCCCAAGGTCACCTAGCCACTGAGTGCCCCAGAACTCAGGTCTCCCGGCCCCTGTGCCTGGGTTCTTGCACCACATGCTCAGAAGAGAGGGCAAGGAGCTGACAGAAACCACTGTGCCCTGCGGCCTTTGCCCTGCACCCAGGAGGAACGGAGACCTGCAGTGAGCGCCTCTCCCGGCTCCGGCACCGGCTCCGGGTCTCTCCAGCCTCTTTCCTCCGACAGGACAGCGAGTGGCAGGCCAGATCACTCACAATGCACAGCGGGGACATGATCCTCTGCAGGAAACTAAGCAGGGAATATTTTTAAACCATCCAACATGCCTTAGGGGGAAAAAAAATCAAAACACTCCCCTAGATGTTGCGGAAAGCATTTCAAAAAAGATTCCAAGCCTAGAGGAAGCATCGTAAAACAGTGATGGTTTTTTTTAAAGGGCCAATTCCATCTTAACAACAGTGCTTGGAAATGGACTGGGGACCCCGTGTAAGATGCCCCTGGAGCCCTGCAACTCTGCAGGGGTGGACTAACTCCTGGGACTCTCCACTCACCTTTCTACAGCTCCTTGTAAACCAAGTCATTTATTTCGGCTTCATAAATCAGCCTCCTTAATCTGCCCAAACCACCATCACAGGGGACAGAGACACAGGGGACAACCCACAGGTACAGAGAAAGCGTTGCTGTTACCCAGCCTGGAATTCCAGGCTCTCTCCTCTGGCTCCTTCCCATGCACTAGTAGTTTATCTCTTAAAGTTCAAGTCCACCCTTACCTTCTCTTCCTCCTCGCTGGAATTTCCGTTGCCTTCTTCGTCCTCTGGCCGCCTTGTCGCTGCCTGCCCACTGTCCCTTGCTCTTGAGCCTGTCAGTTGTTCCTCTTCCACCCTCTTTTCAATCGGTATCTGTCTCTCTCCCTCCTCCCACTTCTTCCTACTCTCTCTCTCCACCCCCTTCTCCCTCTGGGTCCCTCCCTCCCCTCTCTCTTTTGTCCTCTTAGACTCTTTGCTCATTTAAAACCTTTCCTTCCCTCTACCTCCTTGTAGCCTCTCCTCACCACCACGTTCTCCCCAGAAGGAGACAGAGCCCTTCTCCTCCCCCGCTGCCCTCCTGCTGTCACTGTGGCCACAGTCCTTGCATTCACCCTGGCTGGTGGGGCACCACCGCCTCCGGCTTTCCCTGCCCACCTCTCTGCTGAGCCTCCTGAAGCTGCTCAGGCCAGGGCGCGAAAACTGGCACCACCCAGGAGAGTTCTCTTCCCCATCCTTTTCCTATTGTCAATCATGGAGCAGGGCTTCCTGGGACTTCTGCTATGTCCATGTCAGTGAGCTGAGCACAGCTGGTGTGGGAAACATGGTCTCACGAATTACATCCACCAGCACCCAGAATAGACACCAGGGGTCACCTGACAACCCCAAAGCACAAGGAGGGGCATCCTCACCACTTGGGATCACGTTTTCTCCTCCTCCACTGATGAGAAGAGAGTCCCAAGCACTAGGCTAAGGGCGACCTATGTATATAATTTTTATTTTTCTTAAATCATCCCAACTTCCAATTCTACGAGGTAGACATTTCCACAGTTCACATTTGAGGAAACTGAGGTTCAGAGAAATCAAGTAACGTGATCGTGGTGACCCAGTTAGTAAAGGTTAGAGTCAGGATTAGAAGTTTTAGCCAATGCCCAAATTCACCACTTTGCTCTTGCCACAAAAGCATGCAGGTCTCGCAGCTGGAATTGAGCCAATGGAAGTATGGTTGTCCCTTGTGAGACCACTGTCACTGTGAGCAGATTCAAAAACTGAGGCATCTCTCCCCTCAAGCTCCCCTCAAATCCCCTCATCCTCAACTACTTTCCTCCCCTCAAGTGAAGCACTTAGCTGGACCCACGGGAGTGTGATAAATATCAACAACAGGGATTGCTATGCATGGAAGGAAACCAGACAAGCCAATGACCAAGAGCCCACCAATTGTGTGAGCTAGAAGAACCCCCCCCCCCAGAGATCGTCTGGAAGAAGCCAGGGAAACTGAGGCCCGGAGACTCAAGGCCACTTGTCAATGTCACACACAGTAAAGTCGGTGGCAGTGGCAGGACCAGGACCTACATCCATTCCTTTGTTCCACCTTCATATGTTGTGCCAGATACAAACATTCCAACATTTTGCAAAACAGTTTGTTTATTTGGTGGGCAGTATTTTTCAGAGGTGAATAAGCTTAGGGTCAGCAAGACAGGAAAGAACACGGGACCAAAATTCCTGTGTCCAGGGAGGCAACAGCCCTGTTGACAACAAACCCAGGATTCTTGATTCCTTGGCCAGTTTCACCCTTTTTTCCTATGCAGCATCAGAGCAGATTCTGGGGCCAGCCCATCTGGGTTTGAATCCTGGCTCTACTGCTTACTAGCTAGGTGACATTGGGCAAGTTAACCTCTATGTATCTCAGTTTCCGCAACTGTAAATTGGGGATAATAATAACTACCTCCTAGGGTCGTTTTGAGGACTAATGAGTGTGTGTAAAGGTCTTAGAACAATGTCTGAGGCATGGTAAGTGCTATGGATGTGACTGCAAAATACATTACAATACAGTACAGTACCTATTTCCTCCTGCCTGTACCTACCCTGGCTGGACCAGACTCCTGGGACAGAATTCAGCATGTGAAACCATAGAAAGTCCTGGGTGATACCCAGTTTCTTCTCCAAAACAAAGCTTGTCCCCACAGTTGGCTTTGTTCTTACATCTCAGCCACTCCCCAGAGATAGCCAGTCAGAGAACCCCTGTGTCTCAGTTGAAAGATAATCTGAGAGTGGAGAAGGTTTCATGGACTATTAATTCCTAGATCATTGGCTGCCAAGGGAGAGCCTCGCTGGGGGTCAGGCTGGGGGTAAAAGGGGGTGCCATTTTCCTCTGAATGCCCAGAAGGAAAGAATTGCTGAGATGTAGGCACACCCGTGATCCTGGAGAGAGCCTGGGGTGCAGAAGGTAAATGATCCCACCCTGCTTCGCAGGCAGAGGAGCAAAGTGGTGAAGAAACTGGGTGGGTGGCTGGAGTCGATCCAACGAGTCAGAATCAGGGCTGAGAGGAGATCGAGGTTTTGAACTCGGATCAGCCCAACTCAGTGAGTTCAAGCAGCCCTCCTGCCAGGCACGCCACTCTGGATGGCATCGAGGACAGAGTGTATTCTGATGGCCCAAAGCTAAGCTGCTTTGGCAAGGTCTTCAGAAGTCTACTTTAGTCCTCACCTGGGTCCCTCCCAAGCTCAGTAAGTTTCTGAGGAAATTAGGGAAAATGTCATTTGGGATATGGATCCAGAGTGATTGTCTAAAGAGGCTGAATCTGGCTGTCACGACGTATCTAAGAAGGACACCGTGAGCAGATACCCAATGCCCCAGAAAAGGAGGTGTAGGACAAGGGCCAGGCTGCGAACTAAGGGTCTGCCAAGCTCTCCTCTGCATCCTCACGTTCGGCTTAAGAAAGGGTCTTAGAGAGAGGTGTTGAAGTCTGTATTCTACACATTAAAAAATATGGAGATGCAAAGAGGATTTGGAGAGGGAGCCGAAATCTGATCAAAGAATTGATAAATACTACATGCAAGGAAAGCTTGCAGAAGTGGGATGTTTCTCGACATGGACTACAGTGTACCAGGCTTTAAAGGAGGCGTACTTCACATTCTTCTACTTGGAGATGAAAAGACAGGAAGATGACCTTCTAAAGGTCATCTGAACTATGCATCAGGGTCTCCTGGACAAGGATGCATTAGCCTCCTATGGGCCCAGCCTATCCTCCGAGGGAGACAAGGGCCATCCCTTATCCATAGGAAGCTGACATTTTGGTGACAGAAAAGAGCTAGTTAGACAAAATAATCAGTATAAATGACAGTATTCCGTATGTACTTGTCCTCAATGCATAAAGATATAATAGTGTTAAATTACGTGAGAAAAAAAGGTCATTTGGAAAACGAGTTCATCAAGAGTGATCTCTTTGCTGAACTACAGTGAAGGGGCCAGGGAGAGGCCCATTTCATTGAAGGACTTCTATGGACCAGGCTTTTTCACCTCATAACCCTGCGCAGTAGATACTGTGATATTTCCATTCTACAGAGAAGAAAATTCAGACTCAGAGACATTTAGCAACTTACTCAAGCTTATTCAGTGAATAAGTGGAGGAAAGGTCTGCCTGATGCCGAAGGTCAGGCGCTTTCTCCCCTGGCTGTAGAGGAAATTCTCATGACACCCAATGACCTGGTTAGAGAGGAGGGGACAGGGCTCTGCCGGTGGGAGCAAACAGACGGCAAGAAGAATGGCGTCCAACCCCAGCAGGCGACATGGAGTTTGGCCATAACTGTGAAGGTGGTGCTATACAGTATGAGATTTCCAGGAAGAGACACAATCCCCTCTTCTAGTCTTTTAAAGGCACCATTTTGAAAGTTGCTTCTCCTTAGAGACAAGAGGGCAAATGAGGAGGCTTTCCAATGTCTCCTCTCCCCAGTGAATCTCTAACTCTACGAGTATCCTTCCCAAGACACGGTGGTCCAGATGTTTAAAGGGCCTTCTCCCTCAGAGCCTACAATGGTAACATACCAATACGTCCTGTCAGCATCTAATTGTGAGAGCAGTGAGTCCCCTGGGCCTCCTTGGAGGGCATAAGTGGGTAATTGGAGCCGTGATTCGTAGGCTGAGGTCATACTTTCCTGCTGGTGGAGATGCAGGCACCACAGGCATAAGCCGTCCCCTTTAAGACTTAACTTTCCAGATAGTAGCTAAAATGGGCAAGAGCATGCTATTTCAAGAAGCAGAAAGAAAAATAGACAAACAAACATAGACTTCCTTGTCTCTGGTACTTTGCTCAACACATCTCAAGTTGTAATCCTAAAGAAAAGGTCAAAGTCACGTCCATAGCTCTACTTGGGAGGAAGGCAGATGTGATCTTTTGGGATCCCAAACTGAAGAACTCTTTCATGGTGGGCTTGGGCCAGCGGGCTTCATGGATGGATGTGAGACTAAGAGGAGGAGAAGGAATCCAGGATCAGCCACGCCCGATTCTGTCTCGGTGAAGTCAGGGCAGGAAGGCAACAGAAGGAGGCAGACTCCGTGGAGCTCTGCAAGTCCCAAGTCCAGGGATTTCACCCTAAGACAAAAATTGGGACTTTTCCCTGGAGATCTTGGGGTGGTATTTGCCCTAGAGATCTGAAGGGAAGTCGTAGAAAGCAAGAAGACTGAGTGTCTTAGGATAATTTGGTTCAGTTATAACCAATGTGTAAGGTTTGCAGTGCATACCTGCCACATAGCTCCTTCTCCTCTAACAAATCCTTGATCCAACCCCACCCACAAGGACTAAAAAGGGTTTGTTTCTCCTTTATTTTGAAAGGTGTTTTCAGTCAAGCCCCAGGTATGGTTCTATTGGGAAAAATCATAAAATACAAGGTCAAGAAACGTTCTGCCAATTATGCTAACAACTCAGGTGCCCTTAGACAAATCGCTCCAAAACAAAGGCGTTTTCTTGCCTGTAAAACAGAGATCCAATACCACGAGCCTGACTTGACAATGTAGCCCGTGATGGTCAAAACCTAATTCAAGAACAAAGGTTTTATATCTCCTCCCAAACTGCTGTCTAGAGTCAACATTAATTCCTGGGGTCAAGTTATTACAGAGGATTAGAGGCATTTAGGAGATTAAGACTATTCCCTATTTTTTTTCAAGATTGGTCTCACATTCAGTCAGCTAAAGGCATTCAGTACCTCAAGGCAGAATGGATAGGACTAGGGGCTGATAACCAGGGTTTAAGAGTGCTTGGATTCAGATCTGGGCTCCACTACTCAGCAGCTGTGTGACTCTCCGTTGCCACGTGGGGACCCATTTGGACGCCCCGAGTTGGTATGCAGATTATTTTAAGTTGAAGACTTTTGAGATTCATCAGATGTAGAAAGAAGCCTTCCCAGAGCTTCCCTTTTCTGACTAAAATTCGTAACTACTGGGATATGAGGCTGCCATACTCTTCTCTCTGAGGGAGTTTCATGGCTGCGAAGATGGCAGATGACGGAATGACCACTGCACCTGCATAAACAAATATTATCACACACTTTCTTATCTCCCATTTATTCTTCTAAAAACCTATTTGTCTTTCCTAAAGAAACTTATGTGTTCCTCTCATAGAAGCCTTTTCTCCTTCCTGTCTTCCCTACTAAGTTAAATATATAAGCCTCTAACTTGAACCATTTAGTGAGCGAGCTACTTTTGTTAGCTCCCCTACACATATGAATAAACATTTTTTCCTCCTATTAATCAATCTGTCTTTGTCAGTTTAATTTGCACGCCCCCACGTAAGGAACCTAAAGGCAGAGGAAACATTTTTTCTCCCTTAAAACTGCATCTGGCTCACTTGTAAAATGATGATATATTTTCATCATTTACATAACTATCAAATGTATAGATTGCTTATAAAGATTGAAAGAGAGATATGTATATCACACTTGGCATGAAGTGAGTGCTAATTAAATATATATATATATTTAATGTACATATTAAAACATACGTGTCTAGATAGGTAATGCATGCAGTGAATCGTACGTCTGTTCTGAAGATCAAAATTATAGGCGGGAGAGCACTTTGGAAAGAATGAAGCGTTTTATCATGGAAACATGGTGTTACCATCATTGTAACTATCATGCCCACCTTCAAGGCCACCAGAAATGGCCACGCGCTGCACACATCCGAAGGTGCCATTCACGTATAACCTTCCCTTTGTACCTGAGAGTGCTGTTTCTCCCCTTGAATCTGCATTTCCCTCACAGTATCCTCCTTCCAAAGTCTGAGGAACAGCACCTGCTCTCTGGAGTCATTCATTCACTGATCGTTAATTCCGTGAAAGTGTATTGAGGACACGTCGTGTGCAACGACAAGGTGTGCAGAGGTGAGACACAAGTCCTGTCCTGATGGCTGGGGAGAGTGCCCTGGACACCAATTAGTAGAACGCGATGTAATGAACTCTCAAGTGGGCACATGTACAAAGTGGTACAAGGAATTCGAGGGTTTCCAACTGTGCTTCTAAATGGTGGTGGTGGGGTAGGGGACTGTGGTGACCAGCAGGAGCAAAAAGTGAGAAAGTCTACTTCCCTTCAAAAATAAAAGTCCCCACAAGCACCAGAAGGAATCAAGAGGTCTCTGTCATGGGGTTCAGACAGCCAGAGAAAGCCAGTGGGGACCTTTTTTTACAGCCAGAAGGCACTGACCACTCTGCTGAGAACTTCCAGGGTGCTTCTGTGGTAGTAGGAAGATTCAGTGACAGATCCCCCAACACCAGACCCAACCCCACCCCAGCTTTGCAGTACGTGGAGGGGAGGGCGAGAAGGGACAGGGATCTGTCACTTAAACCCCTCACCCACTGAATTTCAAATGTGGAGTCTCATGGAACATGAAGACTCACTTCTCAGAAGGTAGACCAAAGTCTGCCGGCTCTGGATAGATGACCTCTCTTTGCATCTGTATGGCCTCTTTAAAAGTGGTCGTAAAACAGATTGTAGCTGGAGACAGAATCTCATCCCTGTTCCTTATTTGTGTGATCTCAGGCAAACCATTGAGCCTCAACATCCTTATCTGTAAAATGGTCATAATAACACCATCTTCACAAGTTTGTTCTTTGCACAGAACCCACCTTTGTTATTATTGCACACTCTGAGATGGAGGTGAGATCTCAGGAGAGAATCTCACCAGAACACAGAGGTCCCTTCCATTCCCAAAAGGGTCTGTGTCTCCACATCGCCTGCCCCCAACCCTTAAGGAACCTTTGTAACTTGTCACAGAAAGGAGATTTTACTGGAACATTGTGCTACTGAGCTGGTGAGCTCAGCCCTTCCCCAGCTCCAGTGCCTTAATTTGTAAAGAAGGAATTCTGAGGCTAATCTGAAAGGAAGTCAAATTGTTTTCGGAAAACAATAGCAAAGTAACTACAAGTCATTAACTTCCTCCCTCGGGCCTGAAATCAAGTTTGTCTGGGTAGCTGAAAGGACTGGTAGCACTGTTTACTTAAAGACCTCTGGACAGGACCCATAAATTAATTCCTGTGCATGACTTTCTGGAATGAGAGGAGGTGAGTCATGGAAGTGGGAGAATGCCTGAGAGTGGAGAGGAGGTTTCTGTTTCTTCAGGGCACAGCTAAAGCCCTGATGCTGGCCTGCCTTTTCTGGTCCACTGGGTGAGGGGTTATTTGGATACATACAATTGCCCAGTGGACATCTGTCCTCTGAGATGGTTCTTAATAAGTTTCTTCCCAGAGCAGAGCAGCAAACCTCAAAATTATTTCCCTGCCCTCCCCTTCAAGGCCTCTAGAAACGTGTATCTCAGACAGGGAGCTCTAGAAATTCCTCTGGAAAGGAATTTCCTCGGTGACAGGAGCAGACGAAAGTTAAGATGTACAATCATGACTTCTTAGAAGGTTTTGTCAGTGCCACCCAGGTATCAGGGACTCGCAGATAACTGAACACTGGAGCTTGAAGAGAACTGAAAGAGCAGCTGGACCAGAGGAGGAGTCCGAGGCCAAGGTCAGGAGCAGAAGCCAAATCTCTCAGAAAATGGAGGAAACCTGGGGACTTCCCTTAGAGCTGATCAGGGCAATTAATTAATAATGAATCCTCTGACTGCTGCACGGGCACGCAGCTGATAGTCCTTGGAGATAAACGTATTAAAAACTAGAGAAAAGACATGATTTCTTGACCTCTTGGAACAACTTGTCTCCAAGAGCGAGAGATGACGTTAGAGCCCTGAAGGTTTGTGAGAGGAGATGCAAAACTTTTGCACTTGAACTGTTTTTAAACGTCTCTGGCCCAATCATGAACTTGATGATTTGGAGTTTGGCCAGAGGATCTTAAAATGACAGGCATGGACCCCTAGAAGTTTTATGGTGGGCTTCACGGGACCTAGAAACTCTTTCATTCATACACAAAGGCCATAGTTTTGATCTGATTCACAAAGCACTCTTGACCCAGATGAGATCAGAGATCACTTCTCTTGGTCTAGAAGGTCAAGAAAGAGGATTTTCCACCAACCTCCTCAGTAATTGAAACAAATCTAAGAGGTCAACGTGTCCTACCCTTTCCCTGACGTAGAAGCCTCTTATTGAACAGGTTGAAATCCGCCCATAGACATGAGGTGAACTTCTCAGTTCAGTCTTCACCTGTCAGGTATGGAAAGGCCCTCTGAGGTCAGTTTATCCATTTCTTGCTTTTGTCACTTCTCTAAAGTCACACAGCTAGTCAAGACTGGCAGCCAGAGTTCATTACACCTAGTCCAGCACTCTTTCCACTGCCACATAAGGTGGCCAAGTGTTTATTAAGCACCTTACAGATGGTCATGAAACTGTCCCAAATGCTAGGGGAGCTTCAGGATTATAGGACCTAGCCCTGACCTCAGTGAATTGGTAAACGTATTGGGTAAATGAATGCGTAGCCTTAAAATAAGGAATTCTTTTCTTAAATCCTCTGCCAACAATTGGGGGAAAATAAATGATTGTATTAGTCAGCGTTCTCCAGAGAAACAGAACCAATAGGAGCTAGATGATAGATAGATAGACAGATAGATAGACAGACAGATGATAGATACATAGCTACCGTATTTCCCCAAAAATAAAACCTAGCCGGACCATCAGCTCTAATGCATCTTTTGGAGCAAAAATTAATATAAGACCAGGTATTATATTGTATTATATTATAGTATACCTGGTATTATATTTATATTATATTATATTATATTATATTATATTATATTATATTATATTATATTACCAGGTCTTATATTAAAATAAGGGGTCTTATATTAATTTTTGCTTCAAAAGACGCATTAGAGTGGATGGTCCAGCTGGGTCTTATTTTCAGGGAAACACGGTAGGTAGGTAGATAGATAGATGATAGATAGATAGATAGATGATAGATAGGTAGACAGATAGATAGATATTATGGGAATTGGTTTACGTGATTATGCAGGCTGAGATACACCATGATACGCCATCTACAAGCTGGAGAACCAGAAAAGCCAGTGGTATAAGTCAGTTTGGCTCTGGAGGCCTGAGAACCAGAGGAGCTTATGGTATAACTCCCATTCTAAAGCCAAAGGCCTGAGAACTCGGGGCGGGGTGGGGGGCGGGGCTAGTATAAATCCCAGAATCCAATGGCACAAGAACCGGAGCTCCAATGTTCAAGGGCGGAGGAAGACGGAGGTCCCAGTTGAAGAAGAGTGTGAGAGGGAGAAAATTCAACCTTCTTCTGGCTTTTTGTTCTATTTGGGCCAGAATGGGTGATGCTAGCCCAAATTGGTGAGGGCAGATCTCTTTACTTAGTCTACCAAATCAATGCTCATCTCTTCCTGAGACACCCTCACAGATGCAGCCAGAAATAATGTTTTACCAGCTTTCTGGGCATCCTTACCCCAGTCAAGTTGATACATAAAATTAACTATCACAGTGCAAATAGGGAAGACATAAATCACTAACATAGCTGCTCAATCCCTGGGCAACTCTAACAGCTCAATTAATGAGAAGTAATACTCATTCAAAATTTAGTTATTGGTGCCAATCTCTAAGATCCTTCCAGTCTTAGAAACCCTTTGTGTGCTGGATTAACAAATGAAGCATAAGCAAAAGGATTTGTCCACAAGTTTGCAATCTATTACAATCTAAGAGGGATTTTTTTTTAACCTTTTTTTTTTATTGGGGAACAGTGTGTTTCTCCAGGGCCCATCAGCTCCAAGTCAAGTCTTTGTCCTTCAATCTAGTTGTGCAGGGCGCAGCTCAGCTCCAAGTCCAGTCGCCGTCCTCAATCTTTAGTTGCAGGGGGCACAGCCCACCATCCCATGTGGGAATTGAACCGGCAACCTTGTTGTTGAGAGCTCGCGCTCCAACCAACTGAGCCATCCGGCCGCCCCGCCGGAAGCTCCGCGGCAGCTCGTTGTCTTCAATCTAGTCGTGGAGGGCGCAGCTCACTGGCCCATGTGGGAATCAAACTGGCAACCCTGTTGTTAAGAGCCCATGCTCTAACCAACTGAGCCATCCAGCCGCTCCCCTAAGAGGGATATTTGAAATATTTAGTAAATACAGGGCAAGAAGGCTTCCAAGCTGAAAATGGTTGTATCCTAAAAGCTCCCATGTGACTCGGTGGTGTGGAATTTGGCGCATCTTTTCCCATAGAAAGAATGTTGTGAAGGGTAGTTAGCGTTCCAGGCTAGCCCCTAAAAGTTTAGTTAAGGCATGATGTCGCTTAACTACAGTGCTGAGAATACTGAAGACTAACAGCCGACTTAAGATGGCCTCTGAATGGGAATAAAGATGCCAAGTTCTGACCGGGACTCTAGGAATACACTACACTCTCCAGAGTTTCAGATTCTAGAGTCTCTACCCCACACCTACACTGGGGATGGCCTCTTCCTGCCCCCATCTCTTCACAGGAAAGGGAACTAACATTAACTGATCACCTAACATGCTTAATGCAAGGACTAACCCCTTCAGCATTATCCCTTTCATAAACAAAACGCTGAGCCCAATTGCAAACAAAAAGCTTTATTTTTTTTTAAACCCTAATAGCGTTTTCCTAATTATAAAAAGTAACAAAATAGTGTGGCATCGTAAAAATGTAGTAATACAGAAAAAGTATAAACAGGAGTTAAAATCACCTATAACCACTGTTAAAATGTTGATAACTACTTTTTACCCATCACATTTTTATTTTATTCCTACTTTTTTTTTTTACAGAATTGGGATTGCGTTATGAACACTATATTGTAATCTGCTTTTTCTTTCACTTACCGATATGTCAGGGACATTTTCTATGTCAATAGATATATATCTTCTTCACCTTTTTCATGATTATCTGGGGTGCAGTGAGAGGGAATGGCACCGAAAGGCAATATAAGGTTTGTGCCTTTCTCTCTACAAGGATGGCACCACCGTACTAGCATTCCCAAAGACAAGCATCTGTGTGGTACCCCCTAGCCTGATTCCAGTAGACATGTCCCCTCCACCCATTGCTAAGTCCTTGGGTTACATAGTGTTTTTAATCTTTGGATTTAGCAAAGTTCATTTAATGCCCTATGATTGCGTATTTCAATTTTCAGTTAATAAAAATGTCACCATGTTGAAGGTAACTAGCACTCCCCTTTCCATGTCTAAGACAAAGTAATTTGGTGCTGCTGACACATTCTTCTCTCTGCCCCAAATAAGTTACTCTGTGTAATTCTGAGCCCTCATTTCAAAGCCTTACAAACAGCTCGTGGGAAAAAGTAGAATTTCTAAACAAAACAGTTCAAAACAAAACAAAAATACAAGCCTCCCCTTTCAACCAACCCCTTCCCCACCACACACAGAGCACACAAAAGGAAGTGTGCTGGGTGAGTGGTGAAACACCGGGGGAGATAAGAGTGACCTTGACAGATGCTGAGAAAGCCCTTCAAAAATCTTGGGAGATGATTTCTATGGGTAAACCGGGGTAGAAGTTTACATCCTGAACAGCTAAACCAAACTTTGTAAAAGCTCTTGCCACTCCCTTCAAGCCTGCTGCCCCCAAAACAACAGTCACCTGCTTCAGTCCTGCCCAGGTTTCCCTGAGCTCCCACAGTCTCGGGGGCTGAGGGACCAACTCTGCCTTTGGTGGCAAGGATGTGTGTGAAAGCCAAAGACAGCTAGGACAGTGAGAGGCCAGGGAGAAATATGCTCATCAGGGACTCAGAAGACCTGAGCTCAAGTACTAAGTGACACAGAGTCCAGTGACCTTGAGAAATCACTAATGCTCTTTGGCCCTCTGTTTCCATCTTGGTAAAAGGAAGGGATTAGGCAAAATTCCACTGACTCTTCCTTGCAGTTCTGAAATTCGATGTCTCTGTGATTCTAAGTAATTGATTCTCTCTATACGCAGCCAAAGCTTGAAAGAAGTTGGAGTTCGTGTTGGCTGCCCAACTAGTCTACTCTTACAGCTGCTGCCTTCCCTCATCACCCAGCGCTCTGGGGAACACAAAACATCTTCTTAGGCACTTTTTATTCCAGATGGTAGCATCGCATTGAAATCTTAAGGGTAGTCCAGATAAGAGCAGACATAAGCAAACGCTTGGAGGTGTGTTGCAATCAGGATGCTTTCTGCTGTCAGTCACAGAATACCCAGGTGAAGTCAACCACACTGAGCTCGACACTGTGGGAACTATAGGGTGTGTTAAAGCTAAGGGTGGCCCACTTATAACTGACCCATTTCTTTATTCATTTGTTTCATCACCCATCCATCCATTTGAAAAACCCACAGAGTTTGGCACTGTGCTGGGAACTAGATATCCATATGACTCAGACATGAAAAGAGACCCAAAGCGAGGAGTGTCATAAAGTGTCAGGAGCTCCCAGACCCCTCTCAGAGGTGTTACCACCTGCAAGTCCCACAGGCATGGAGAACTAGCTGGAAGAAAAATGCTGTCTTTGTTTAGATTGCCAAGTCTACAAAGACACGGGGATATCCAAGAGGTCTATCTGGATTGAGGGGGCTGGGCCATGATGCTGGAAGGGGCTGGCAAGGACTATCCAAGGGATCAAGTTGGAGCTCTGATCTCAGAGGAACAGAGCACGGGAATCTGGAACCATGTATGTTGGTGTCTATTCACCCTACACACGAGGGTGCAGAGAGAGAGTCCCATTCCCTTTCAGGTCTGACTTGTTGACTGTGGCCTGCAAGGGACCTAATCATAATGGTTGAAATGCAAGTTGACCTGAATAGGAGGAGATCATGACAGGTGACTTCAAATAATTATAATAATAATAATAATAATAATAATAATAATAATAAACATCACTTATAGTGCCAGACAGTGTCCTATGCCCTTTTTACACATTAGCTCATTTAATTTTCATAAACATTCTGTGAGGTAGGTATTAGCACCCCCATTTGACACAGGTGAAAAGCAAGAACAGAGACCTTGCCCAAGGTCACACAAATGGTTAGTGGTTAGAGCTGGACTCTGAATCCAGGCAGTCTGGTTCCAATGTCTGTGCACTCAACCACCAAAACAATGACATAACAATGTGAGAAGGGCAATTATAGAGCTCAGACCAGGATGCTACAGGGACTGAGAGAGGAGCACGTCATGAAAGTGCCAGGGAAGTTCCGCAGAGGAGATGGCATGTGTGGCATGGCTTGAAGAGTGAGTAGAAGTTCTCCAGACAAAGAAATAGGGGAAGTATATCCCAGGCAGCTTGCCACAGCATGAGCAAAGCCATGGGATGAGAAAAAGAAGAGGCATTTTTGAAGATCAGAAAATAATTCTACACAGCTGGACCAAAAGGTATGTGGGAGCTTGGCTTTCAAAGAAGCCAGAGTTTGGGGTCAAATTGTTAAGGGCTTTGCAAACCACATTAATTTGTTCTGCAGGCAGCAGGGAGCCAAGGAAAAGGATGGGTCAAGACTCTCCTCCAGTGTTCAGGGATCCACAGGATGATTTCTCAATTGCCTGATCTTGGATCACACCCAATAGAAAATCACTTCTGCTTCGGCTACCTGTTCCTTGCTTTTAGCATCCCCAGCAATTTAGGTAGAGGTCAGGGTCAAGTGACTTCAGTCCCATTTCCAGTCCAGGGCTGGAAAGTGAAGGATGCATAGTTGTTCGAAGACAGAGCTGGCAGGACGCCCCCCCAGCAGCACTCTACCATAGAATCCTGGGAAATTCTTTCACTACGGGAGCCCTGAATCTGAGAAAATCTAAATGGAGGCCAGCAAAGGACTTATTTTCCTTAGAATCTCTGGGAATATCTCTAAGAGTAAACCCCTCAATTGGCAGGCTCCCTTGAACTTCGTAAGTGGGAGGCTGAATAGACAATGGAACTTGACTCCCCCAAAGACATGACTTCCGTCCGATTCACCATTTTATTCTCGTTTTCTCCAGGACACACCTGCAGCCCTTCCAAACAATGAGTCTTTCAAGTCACAAGCTGTGTCTCTACATCCAAAAGTTCCCCTACTTATAAGTAAGAAAGTCTGTTAAGTTCAAGGGCTCTCAGGCCACCTTCTTTTTTTAAATTTATTTTCTCAATTATGGTTAACATACAGTATTATATTAGTATCAGGTGTACAACGTAGTGGTTAGACATCTCCATACCTTACAAAGTGATCCCTCGGATAAGTCTAGTGCCTGTCTGACATCATACGTGTTATTCCAATATTATTGACTATATTCCCTATGCTGTACTTTACATCCCCATGACTATTTTTATAACTGCTAATTTGTACTTCTCAATCCCTTCACCTTTTTCATCCATCCCCCAGCACCCCTCCCATCTGGCCCACTTGCTTCTTGATGGCTGTGTGACCACTGAGAAAGAGGCTCTTGGAAGTCCTGCAGACTCAAGGACAAGGTGACGCACCCACAGGAATAATCCACCAGCAAAGCCTTCAGAACAAGACATGTCACAAAGAACTCTAAACCCAACTCAAACTCAAGCTCTGTCACTTGGTGGCTGTGGGATTTGGGCAAGTCCCTTCAACCCTCCAAGCCTTGATGTCCTCATTGTAAAAAGGCTGTTCCACATCTGACAATCCATTACTATGTTATAATGAACTACTCTGTTCCAAATGCAGAGTGTCATAGAACCAGTGCTATTATCGATTAGACTCCTGCTCTCCAAGGTGTTGGGGCAAGCTCTTCCTGGGAGTGACAATTATTCAGGCTTGTCAGTGGCATGTCAACAACCAGAAACAGCTTAGCGCAGTGCCATGCCCATGATTCCAGGGCGGAGCAGGCTAAGTATGGCACGCATGTCTGGTCAGCTTCTACACGAGCCTGGGTGGAACAGGCGGGGAGGTAGAGAGTTTTTTCCCACTGCTGTTGAGCCCAGGTGCCTCATGTGCCATCCTCCTCCTGAGCCCAGTTTCCACCCTTGGGCTCAGGTAGTAGAGTAACGCTCAAGGGCTCTGCAGTCCAGAAGCTGTTGGCACAGACCCTCCCCAGGGTCGGGGGAAATGGGTAAATTTTTTTCCCAATAAGCATTCTTTTTTTGGTATTATTTTTGAGGTATAATTGACATGCAAAAAAGCTGTACATATTTAATGTATACACCTTCTTAAAATTATTTTTATAAGAGTTTATTTGAGCCAAACTGATGATGTATGACAGGGAGCAACATCTCAAAGCCAAGCCTTTGAACTTGGTCTCATTAATAACAGAGGTGACATTGACCTCCTTTGGCCTGGCTCCTGTGTCTGTCCCTCCTGTTGTTTCCTAAACTTGAACGGAGAATGGGGATGTCATTTATTGGGCCCCTGAAATGATTGTATTGATCCTTTAAGTGACAACAATTTGTCAGGTAAGTATGCTCTGTATTCAACAGATGAAGACACTGAAGAACAGAGTTTAAAGAATTTACTCAAGGTGAAGCAGCTAACAAATGGGTTTAGATGCCAGATGTTTGGACTCCAAGTTAAAGCTCCTTTCTCCCACTGCATAATGTAGCAGGGACTAAGGAATCGAGTGTTGAAATAAATCACAATGGTGAGATGGCATTTGCCAAGAAGCACAGAGCTTGGTTGAATTTTTTCCAAAATTGTTGACTTGGCAATTAATAAGCTTCAGATGAAACCTTTGACATCTGCCATTCCCTAATAAACACTTTTTATAAAGTGCCAATCCGTTTTCCTGCCTTGTAAAAGTGCCATCGGTTGGAACTTCTTTTGACACCATCTTCTGCTATCTTTGCAGGAACAGATTAAGGGGAGGAAATCCTTTATTTACCAGAGTGCTTGGAATAGAAATATAACTTCATGGAGACAGACAGAAATATGAATAATCGTGTACTTTTTAGAAATTAACTTTCTTTCCAGGAGGCCAGCGCTCAAAGATTAGCCCTTTAAACTGTCTCTGGCCTGCACGCTCTGCAGACTTGGAAACAAAAGAGATTTGGGGGATGAAACTGATGCAGGGCAGTGCCCGTGCTGTTCCAGGAGGACTCAGTTTCTTTTCAGACAAAGGCTCAGTGGATCATTGGTCACATTTAGAAGCCTCAGGTATTTGCCAAAAGAAGTGTTTTGGAGAGAAGAGAATCTCCCACTCTCCTTGCCACAAGGAATTCCAAGATTGCTGGGCAAGATGAAGCAAAGGATTTATAGGAGGAGAGAAATTTCCTAATTTTTACATTGACTTTACATGCATTTCCGCCTCCCCTTGTTGCGATCCACCAGTCCCAACTAATGTTACACCTTGAATCACCCAAGTGCCTGCAGCCCCTTGACAGAAAAGATTCAGACAAGGTATTGGGTAAGCAAGATGATGCTTTTAAGCTAGACTTGCGTTCATAGAATATTCTAGAGTGTGTTTCACACACACAGGCGAACCATCTGGCCAGCTTGGTTAGCTCTCTTTGCTGTGGGTGCTGTAAGCCTTGCCCTCTCCTCTCTCACTCATGTTTTGCACATGTAATTAACTCTTCTTTGTCTTTCCTTCCTGTTAGACCATGAGCTCCATGAAGGCAGGGAGGATGCTTGTCTTATTCATAGCTTTGAGCATAGTGGCTATGAATTACAGAGGTCAAGAGCATGGGTTCGAGGGAAAGACAGACCTGGGTTTGAATTCTACCGAGCTACTTATCCATCACGTGACTTAGAGAAAGTGACTCCCTGTCACTCAGTTTTCTCAGCTGTAAATTTAATGGGGATGATAAGAGCTACTGAGAAGATTACATTAACTCACACGTGTAAAGCAGTTAGTTTGGCCCCTGACACTTTATGAGTGCTTAGTAAATATTCACTACTATTATTGTATTAAGCACTAAAAGAGTTTTTTAAGTAGAATTTTTTTAAATGAGAGGGACAGGGCTGGCCTCCTTAAGTGGAATTCTCCTCCCGCCCCCTGGGATCCTGCCTGAGTGGCTTTTGGAAGCAAACGAGGAGGTGACAAGCATACTGGAGGAACCCGCTCTTAGGATGTTTGCCTCATCTCCTCCTGCGCACCCGCAGCAGTGGCAACGGAGACTCCATTCAGTGAGCTGCTTTGCTCCCAAGAAGAACCTGATCCAGGGCAAAGGAGACAAGCCCCACCGTGGAGGAAGTGTGCCTAGGTCCCTCACCTGCCCCGGATGCCGTCTGGGAGGCTATCAGCTCACAGCCTGCCCCAGCTTCCTCCACTATTGTTTAGCACTCACCACTTTCCTGATAGCCAGGCTGTGGGAACCACTGCCCAGACAGCCTGGGCCAGTACAGGGGCAGGACTGCAGTGAGAAGGGGCTCTCTGTCATAGGAGGACTGAGGCGTGTGTGTGTGTGTATTGGGGGGGCAGGCTGAGATGAGGTCCCGTCTCAGGATTCCCCAGTATTAACATATTGAAACACCCAACACACATGTGATGATGAGTAGTTTTGTGAAACTAAAGAAAATTAATAGTCTTCACAAGCAAATGTGTTACCCGAGTGTTTAAAGTACTTGTTTGTCCTTGAAAAGCTAAACTGTCCCAGCTCCAACCATTTTCTAGGCTTTCCTGGTTGTAGTCAGTCCTGTGAGACATCCAACTCAATTCAATCATGGAACAAAAATATCTTAAACATTGCATTTATAACCATGTGTTAGAGGTTTATTGCCTTAGGAAATTTTTGGGATTCTTTACTTGTAATGTTTAGTTATTACGTCAGGCATTTTGCTAATTGTTCCCTTTAATAATTTTATCTTTATATCAGTCTCTGAATTAGTGGATTTTAGGTACTCTCCTTTTCATCACGAAAAAGGTTTCTTTCTTTTGGTTGTATAAATAATACTCAATGTTTAAAAAGAAAATAACAATACATAAACCATAGGATAAAAATTAAAAATCATCTGAAACGCCACCACCCTGAAATAATCAGTTAACATTATCTAAATAAACAGTATATCAGTATTGATATCTATAGAGAGACACATATGTTACTTTTGATAAAAATTGTGGAGTTTGAAATTATGAACACATTTTTTTTCCTTAAGTGCCGTGTTCTAGATAATCATGACACAAGCATCCAGGAACATGGTTGGAACGTGATATGTATCTCAGATTTATCTACCTACATATAACTAGATACATGTATCATAAAATATCTGTAAGTAGATAGAGAGATATATGGCTAGCGATGTATAACTGCGTAAATACAGATCAGCTTACGTGACTTGTGTGTTTTTATTTGACATTCTGGTGTGAATTCCTACATTATCAGCCCATCAGCATGTACGTATAATGAAGAACATAACACATCTGTTCTTTTAAACGTTTAATCCACAATTTGTGATTAGTTAGTTTGAAGGTCAACCTGGCATATGTCGCAGGGTACATGGTAACGTGGCATCTGTTAGAAGCTAAGATCAGGAGATCTTACGATCAGGTTCTAAATCTAGGAGAGTATTTGAAATTCAAAATCCTGCAACTAATCATAGCTCAAAGTAAATCAGACCACAGTCAAAAATATCAACTCTGAAAGGAAACTCTGAGACCACCTGCTCCAGATCAGTCCCTTCAGAGATGACGAAACTGGGGCCCAGTGAAGTGGACGTGTCCAGTGTGGCTGAACTTATACTAAAATTTGTTTTCCTGAATCACCGTCCCACCACTTTCCATCAGATTTTGTTTCCTGTTACGTGTAGCATATGGCAGAGCTGTTTCCCCATTCTCCGCATCACACTTGCTCAGAAAGGGCTGGCATCTTCCTCCGTCAGACATTTTCAGAGATTGAGTCAGAAGTGGAAAGAAGGGAAACGGGGTCCCTGAGAATTCAGATCCCGTTATGTCTGGGAAGATAAGGACAGAGGGAATATGAGCTATTATAACAATGAGTGTAGTACATAGAGCACTTACTAAGTTTCAAACACTGTTCCGACTTCACAGCGGCCACCCTAGTGAAGTTGTTCCTATTATCGTACCCTTTAAGAGGAGGAAAGTGAGGCTCCCAGAAGTTCAGGAACATCCCAGGATTTATACCTAGTGAGCGGCAGAGGCCTCATACGAAACCCAGCAGCCTAGCCTCTTGACCACAGAACCTCTCACAGACAGAGGAGCTCAGACAAAGTGATGTTGCTGAAATCACAGAAGCAGAACTAATCGAACCCTTGTCATTGTCACCATATGTTCACGGAGAGTTACCATATAGAAGCCAAGCAATTGCAAAGGCTATTCCTGGACCCTCTCCCTGTGTCCCCGGCCACGGTCTGAGACCCTGGCCAAAGCGTCAATGACTGTGTGTTGGTCCTTTGTTATTTCTTTGTTTTTTCTAATGTTTTATTATAGAAGATCTCACACATATGCAAAAATAGTCAGGGTAATATAATAAATTCCTATGTGTTATTGTTTTTTAAAAATACATCATTTATTTCATTTTTTCACCCTTTTACAATATGTTTCTATATGTTGTATAATGTACTTAATATATTAACACCATCATATATTTTATAATTTATACATACACATACATGTACTGGAGGGCATGCTCGCACTTATAACACTAAAAAATACTTTCTACTAAATATTAAAAACACACGCACTCAAGCAGCCATCAGTGATTTACGGACATAACTGACATGTCAGACCAAAATAGGCTCAGAATGTCTAGGTTCAGGTTCTGGCTCCCCTGCTTACAAGCTGGGTGACCCTTGCATACGTCACCTCACTTCTCTGAGCCTCATTTTTCTCATCCACAGACGGGGCTAGGAATTCTACCTACCTCTCAGGGCTGTGTTGATCAAACAAGATCAGGGATGTGAAAGGCTTTACAAACAGTAACGAACCACATGACGGTGAGGAGGAAATCAGACTCACACAAGGCGGTGTGTCTGTGACACCGTGGGTTCTATTGTTTAAATCATTTGTCCTGTTTACCAACTCCCCTCTGACGCTGTGCCTAATTAGTCTAGTGACACCCTCCTTCACTCTGCCCCCAAGGACACAGCAAAAGCAGGACTGGCCTCCTACAGTGGAATCAAGATGGCACCAGGCCCGGTTGCCATGGCTGGTGGAAAAAACAGTAGCACACTGTCCTCCCTGGGTGACCACACCGCCACTTAGATAACACCCAGCCCTACCCACTGCTGCCCCCCCACCCCGCCCCCAGTTGCCTCAGGAGGGCAACACTCTTTGATCTCCATCCCTGGAGCACAAACGTCCCCACCGGAGCCACCAATTACATGAGGTTGTTGCCCTCGAGTCTAAGGGGCTCCTTGCCTCTCACAGAGGAGACAGTGAGACAAATGCGGTCCCTCTGAATAATCACGACTCCGAGGAACAAATAAACACGACGGGACAGCTGCCACAGCACATGGAGGCAGAGAGTAATTGAACTTGTATACATTTTGTAAGCCACTTGGAGAATATTTTTAAATTGGGATATTTCTGGCCCAGAGTCACCCTGGGGACTTTGCTCATGGACGTGCCTGCTGCCTGAGAATGGCAACTTTGCACAAAGACTTATGCGTAGGGGTTACGAAGGCCACATATTCGGTACGTTTCTCTAGCGATCAAGGCCTTTGGAAACTGAAAGGCTGCAACACCCAGGGGCTGCCCAGTTACAGGGGCTCTGGAACCCGGGGGGGCCATTCTTGTCATACTGGGGTATGGGATTTCTCTCCATCCCAAAGCGGGATGAACATACAGCCTCTGGTGTGAAGACGGTAGCCTGGGCTATTTGACCCGTGACCCCGTGATCGCAAGGCTTATTCTTATTTGCACGTGTAACTCATCTGATGCATATTTACATCTCAGTTCCTGAGAAACCGTCAGGCTCAATGCTGACATGACCAATGGAAAACACAACTTCTTAGGATTTAGAGGATTTAGAAGTTGCTTGTGGCAGATGTCATGGTTTACAAATGTGTGTTTCAAAGGACCATTTTCATTATTATCACCAGAAGATGCTTAGCAATCACAGGAGAAACAGTGCGGGACAGCACAGGTGCTGAGCAAGTACAGGGTCAGGGAGGGTTTACCAAGGTATAAGACACAGTCAAGCCTCCACTGGCTCCATGGTCTAGTGGGACAAATAGACAGATGAACCTGTCATTTCCATCCAGAGAAAAGCTATACTTAAAAGGAACTAGTATAAAGTGTTTATGAGAGCCAGAATGGAGCAACCAAGTGTCACAGGGAGCGGGATTTGGGTATGCGGAAGGCGTCACAGAGGTCATGATCCCCGGCAGCTGTGGTGGGGCAGGAGGGAGGGACGTGGCGGGCACACACACACACACACACACACACACACACACCCCGCCCCCAGCAGCAGGAGCACCTTGTGCAAACGCAAGCGAGTGACCAGGCTTCTAGTAGCGGGTAGGACTCCATCGAGAGCTGATGAGAGATGAGGCAAGAGAAGGTGCAGAGACCAAGGGGAGAAGGAATCCATCTGCAGTGATGGAGTCAAGGGGTAGTGTGCGGTGCTTGACTACTCCCCATCTCTAGCAGCTGCTCCCCCAAAACTAAATAAAGCTTGTACGCCTGCCCTGCAATTGCAGCTTCAGCCTATGGTTCCTTGACTCCCTTGTCCCTCCAATCAGATGGCTACCTTAAGCCTCTCCAAAACAGAAATTCTGGAATTTCCACTGCTGCTGTGACTCTTTAGGGAGCTCTCTCCAGTATGTGACAGGCGCCACCATAGAATTTTCAGCATGGGAGGGACTTCACTTAATCAATAAAATCTATCCCCAACAAACCACTGGTGGAACCTTTTGGAAATCTGGACCTTGGGCATGTTCCTTAATGTTTCTGAGTGTCACTTTCCTCCTCTATAAAATGGGGGATTATAATGTCTACTTGATAAATAGCTATCGTGAAGTCGTATTTTTATGGGAAGAAATCTCATCAATAGATTCACCCAAAGGTACCATTTGGGGCTACCACTTGGCTCCCGGGTGCCTTAATGTCAATTAGAAAAAGGTTCCCCTCCTTCAAAATGCTTTATTCCAAGTGTCCAGAAAAGTATTGTAATATACTTTTGTTTTTGTTAGAAGACACTTGACTGCCACCTGCCAGAAAATTACCATCATATACCACTCTAGGATGTCTCAAATGTAAGCGGACCCCTTCAGATGTGTCATCCTGTGCAGCTCTACCTGCAGCTCTACAGCCATACACAACAATCCTACTTCAGAGAAGGGCTCATCCATCTGCTTTGTTAGAAATGAGGCTGCTGGAGGCAGGCAGAGATCCAGTGTGGCACCGGTGGGCGGAGAGAGGAAGGGTCCCTGCCAGCTGGCCCCCTGAAAACATAAGGAGCATAGAGACCGCCCTTCGCTCTCACCATCACCAGGCACTGAGAGTAGGACTCTTCCCTCCAGGCTTTCACCCCTTGTCCACCCATCTCCACCCACACCCAGGCTACCGAATACCTTTTTATTTTTTATTTTTTGCTTAAATGTCACCTTCTGGGGGAGGCATACTTGACCACCTTGTTTAAAATTGGAAACTCCCGCACCCACCCCCCAATTTCCCTGCTTTATACGCCTTTTGACACACCATACATTTAATTTATGTATATGCTTATTACCCACCTCTCAACTAGAATGTCAGCTCTGTGAGGGTGGGGGTGTGACCTGTTTCAATTCACTTCCTAAGAAGAGCGCCTGGCACACACAAAAGGTACTCACATATTAGCTGAAGGAATTCATTGTATTCCTTCTGGTCACTATTCTCCCTGCTTCTGAGGTCCACTCTCTTGGCTCTGTTCCTTCTGGAAGTTCTTGTTCTTCTGACTCACACAGTGTGATGTGCCCACATCACATCAGGGCTTCGTTCCCTAGAATGAGGCCCTGGGCCCTATTCAGATGTCTCTGGAAGGAGGTCGTGCATTAAATTAAAGTCCATTATCAGTACCTGTGGGCGAATCCATTGATGAGATTCCGTCCCATAATAATATGGCTTCACAATAGCCATTCATCAAGGAGGCATAATAATTCCCCATTTCATAGATGACGAAGGTGACACTCAGAAACATTAGGGCGCACGCCTGAGTTTCCACAGGTAGAAAGTATGACAGCCAGGATTCAAATCCAGCGCTGTCTGAGCCCAAAGTCTGGATGGAGTCAGCTTGCCGTGCTCCCTTTCTCAACAGTGCCACCAACTGAATTGTCGTGAATTATTTGGTTCACACAAGGAATCCATAGCCAGCGTGACTCAAGTGGGCCATTTCTCTCTCCCCATTACACACAATTCCAGTGATAAATCATTTTCATCAAGGCAGATGGTTTCCTGTCTGGGGAATTGAAAGCAGGGAAACCAAAACAGAATCTGTCACTGTTTAACTTGAACTTGAGGAAAAGATTAGATGGAATAAATTCCAGCCATTCAGATGCTCCTTTGAATAGGTTTGTTTTTCTCTCTTCAGTGAAGTGACAAAGCAAAGACTTGTACTGTGAACTGTACTGATTCCTTAATGCTTAGCCATCTGTTTAGTGTTGAAAAAAATTAGGGACAGGTGAGTAGTCCGGAGTAAGGGGCCTTGGAGAAATGGTCCTGAGTGGGCTGTACCAGGGATGGCACCAGGCCCCTGAGCCAAATCCATTCTTTGAACACTGATGAAGTACGTACCACGTCCCAGGTTGAACCAGACCACACACATACAAGAATATGCTTTGTTAAGAACCAAGTCTTACCCAGACTGAACTCCAGAATCAGGACCAAAATAGTTGTCACATCCACAGGGTTCAGACCTAACATCTGGAGAGAGATGAAAACATTAAAGGGATGAGAACCGTGTATGGTTTACTGTATGATAAATGGCAGACGTAATTATAGACAGCGGCACACGCCTCACATTGGGACCCTGGTGGTCACGTGCAGCCCCTCCTTAATCAGAAGGAATAGATGACAACTCAGCCAGCAGTAGGCAAACGGACCGTGTCAGCTGTGGTACATCCAGACTCCTTGTTTCCTTCCTTTACCAAGATCCTGCTGATCCTTCCCATGTCCCGTGCTACCCTGGTCTCAGCACTCCCTGGGGGACAGGACACTTCCTTATGTGGTGGCCTCCTCACTGTATTCAGGAAAGTCTCAGTGTCTTCACCGCAGTTTGGTCGGAGGGCACCCTGAGTACAGAGAATGTATCCTCACTATTACTAAGGTTCTGTTCCCTTCTGATGCATGTGGTAAGTCTTTCACCAGCATCCCTTATGAGCTGAGTTTCTCTCTCAGCTGCTGGCCTTCTGCCTCATGTTCTGAGTTGTCCCACCTGTAACATGGCAGCAAGGCAAGGGCTCGTAAACCTCTTCCAAAAAGAATATGTCACAGGTTGGTCGGAGCTGCAAATGGGCGCCATAACTGGCATGTAAACTCCATGTGATGGCCATTCCCCTTTGACGGAGGCCACATGGGGTTTTATTTCTGTTGCCATTTCGTGCCCAATATTGTGTGACCCTAACAGGCCGTGTAAAGAGTTATGCAGAGACGAAGATGAGTAAGACTGACCCCTGCCCCGTTTAGTTGGGGAGACACAGTAATCCGATGATGACAATCCAAAGGGAGGGGGACCAGGGGACAGGACTCATTGCCTGAGGGAGCTGAAGGAACCTCCAGAGCTGCGGATAAGAAAGAAGAAACTGCAATGGAAGACTAACTGCCCTTAAAAGCTCAGTTCTGCGGAAGACCCAACCATCAGGTGCTGTTCTAGCCAGGAGAGGTTTTCGCTTCTGCCCTTTGTCTCCTCAGCTCCCTGTGTTGTCAGCATTCAGAAACACCAACTCTTCCAGGGACCCATGTCTTTACATCTCTGACGTCTGCCTTCAGGGATACTTAACTGATTAGATGGTGAAGTCAGGAATGCAGACATGTAAATAAATCAGTTTCGTAGAGGGGGATGTCTCCCTGAGCTGGCCAGCCAGCTGGGCAACCAGCTCAGGACAACTTGGATCCCAACACACATGTTGACCCCCAAAAATGACTTTGAACTAGCAAGAGGTTCTCAGACCAGAATTAGGAGCAGCAGTGGTCATGCATGGCCAGTCTCCACCCAAATCTGCTGTCATAAAATGACGCAGGTCTGAACTCCGGCATTCTTCTTAAGACAAAGGAATTCATGGGAGTAGCTCTTCATTTCCTCTGCATTTCTGTACCTCACTGGGCAATTGGAATCTGTCGGGAACAGTAGCTCTGCTCCTGAGTTATGTTTTCTCTTTGCAGAAGTAAATTGAGCTATAAAATTAGTCTTTGTTTTAGCATGTTGGAGATGGGTACTCTTTGCTACCTCTTCCCTGGCGTTTAATGAGACCAGATGGTGTGACGACATCTCATAGGTCATTGTGAGGACTTTGGCTTTTACAGGGAAACAGGGAGCCATTGTAGGATTCTGAGCAGAGGAGTGATATGGTTGGATTTATACTCTCGAAAAAATCTACTTGGCTTCTATGTTGATAATACACTGTAGAAGGTGAGCGTAGAAGAAAAAGACACTGTTGCGATCATCCAGGCAAGATATAACAAAGGTGGTAGCAGTGGGATGAGGAGAAGTGCTCGGATTCCAGACGTGTTTTGAAGGTGGAAGCAACAGGATTCACTGAAGGATTGAATGTGAGGTGTTTAAAAAAAATGGGGGAGGGGAAGATGACTCCACAGAAAGATACACTTGCCATGAATTGAGATGGGGAAGACTGAGGGTAGAGCCCTTTGGAAGACAACGACAGACAAAGAGCATTGGAGGTGGAGTGGACAGGGGTTTGGGGAAGGAGGAGGAAGAAGAGAGGAAAGGAGTCTATTGGGCTTGTGGGGAAAAGAGAACTCCAGTTTTACTCATAGGGTATTTAGGACCCTCATAGGGACTTCTTTGTCTCGTACTCTTCCACTGGCTCACATGTGAAAGAAAGAAAGTGGCACCTGGCCTAACAGTGGGGGAGTCAGCTAGATCTAAGGTTGTATAACCCTGGGCATGTTGCTGGACTTCACTGGGCCCCAGCTTCCTCATCTCCAAAACTGGATGAGACCACCCACTACTCTGGGAAGTGCTGGTGTGAGGATTCCATGAAATAACATCGGAACGTGCTTAGCGCAAAGTCTGATTTGGCTGCAATGCAAAGAACCCCCAAACCTCTGTGGTTTACAAGCACAGACATTTTTCTTCAGGGCTGTGGATTGGCTCTGGCTCTGCTGGACTCCACTGGTGTCCTACCCCGGTGACCAAGTGACCTGCCTAAGGTTCCATCTCTAAACACCATCACATTGGGGATTGGGGCTTCAACATGAATGTCCAGGAGACACAAACGTTTAGTCCACAACACCTTCCCTGATCGACATACATAGAATGACAAATCCTTGCCATACAAACTCCTATTGACCTTACCCTGATTTACTTTTCTCCGTAGTACTTATCACAATCTGACATATATATTTACATAATTTTCATTGTTGTTTGTTATCTGTCTGCCTCTTTTAGAACATAAACTCAATGAGAGCAGGAATTGTTCACCACTGTATCCTCAGCACCTAGAATAATGAGTGATACATAAAAGGCAGTCATTAAATATCGAATTAATTAATTGAGTTAATTTGTGCCATGGATTTTATATAAATTAATCTCATTTGGATCTCCACAGGACCCATACATATATATGTACATATACACACGGCATTGTCAAGCCCCATTTAAAGAATTAAAATAACTCGCTCAAGGTCACAGTTCAGGGCTGCCCACACTCCCACACACAGGGAGAGACAGGCCCCCCAGATTGCAGCTCAGACATAATATTGCCTCTTTTGTTTCCCAGCATTGAGGTGGCAACGTGGAGAGGGTCCCCTATACCCTGCAGGCCAGCAGAGCCTCGTGCCCTGGCCACTCTGCTCCCCAGGGACGGTGCTGGGCAGAGAACAGCAGAGTTTCCACCAGGGAAGTGGGGAGGGTGGGGGGGGAGAGGGTGGGAGGAGGTCACTGTCCACTCTGTGTGACAGTGACCAGCAGGAAGAGGTGGCCGGAGCACATCAGGAGCACCTTGTTGACTTTTCGCTCTTCCTCATCACCTCTTCCCTCTGCGCAGGCAGCATCTCTGATGAAATGCCACAGCCAGTGTAATGTCAGGGTCCTCAGTCCTCCAGCCCCACGCAGCCTTTCCTCCGCTCAGCCCCAGAACGCTGTCCATGGGCAAAGACCTTGAAGAGGCTGCGTTTGTCCTTGACCCTCACTGAGGATGCAGAGGGAGCCTGGGGAACACCCCAGCCGGTGCCTGCCTTCTTCAGGACTGACACCTGCGTGCTTGACCGTCCATTGTCACAAGACTCTGTGTTCGGCCCTCCCTCCTCCACATCCTCTCTCTCCCCAGAGCCTTTTCCTCATCAGCAGCTGACAGAGAACTATAGAAACAGGTCATCACTCTCCAGTTCTTTGCTCAGGAAGCGTTTACTGAACACCACCATGACACTGTCCTACGTGTCCATGGAGTTCACAGTGTGACAGGAGACACAGTGTCCACTCCCCGCCAGAGAACCCCGTGCCCGTCCTCAGATGTCCTCAGGACGCTGCCCACCTGGTCCACGCGCAGAGACCGGCGAGATGACACAGATCCAAATGACAGATCAGTTCGTCTCACGCTGCCTCTTGACTCTCCCTGAATTTGCAGGAAGAGTGACCACTGAGGGCCAGCACTCTCCGCAGTGGCCACCCTCTGAGGGCCTCAGCACGGTTGGGTCCCTCTCTTCCCCGGCCAACTGCTCTTTGACCCTTTAGAACAGGGGTTTTTGCACTGCAAATCACAACGCAGTCGTCAGTCACAAAATCAGTTTAGTGGGCTGCCATCGCCATTTTTAATAAAATAAATCAAACCAGAAGAGAAAAGATCAATGTGCATTGCACAAAGTAAGAGCAAATATTGTTTCGTAAAACTGTTGGTTAGATAGCGTGCACGCGCGTGTGTGTGTGTGTGCGTGTGTGTGTTGAGTATTCCGCAATGAGTATTAAGTGCACTTCTTACTGTCTTAGGAAAGCCTTCCCACAAAGACAGAGCAGTGCCTACTACAGGCTGTGGCAGAGGGCCTTCCGGATCCAGGGCTGGTCCCATCCACTCACGAATTGGGGGCTGTGGGCTCTACGGAGTGGGGGTGCTGCCCATCACCTCAGCTCGGGGGTTTGAGGGCATCTGCAGAGAAATCTGACCTGAGAGGGAGCCTGAGCAGGGGGTTCCACTGTCCCGGAAGAGGAAGATCCTTGCTGCTGAACGTAAGGACAAGCCTGAGCTAAAGGCAACAGAACAAGCAGAGGGTCTGGTGCACGGACTGCCCCAGAGAGGACCGTGTATGTCACGCTGTCAGAATCCAGCATTAATACAAAGCACCTGATGAGGCTCTGTGGGGCATCCAAGGGACAAGAAGAGCCTTCCTGAGCCCGCAGTGTGGCAGGTAATGTGTTGATTAAGAGCAGACCCAGCAACCGAGACGTCCTTCAGTGGCTGAATAGACAAAGGAACCATCCATTTGTCCAAACCCAAAGCATGTACAACACCAAGAGTGAACCCTAAAGTAAACTACGGACTTTGGGTGACAATGATGTGTCACTAGAGGTTGATCGATTGTAACAAGGGTACCCCTCTGGAGGGAGATATGATATTGGGGGAGGCTGTATACGTGGCGGGGGAACAGGGGTCTATGGGAGCTCTGTACCTTCTGCTCAATTTAGCTGTGAACCCAAAACTGCTCTAAAAAATAAGGTTTATTAGTGAGAGAGAGAGAGACAGAGAGACAGAGAGACAGAGAGACAGAGAGAGAGAGAGAGATTGCATTCATGGGTATGAGAATTACAGCAACAAGCAGCCAGAAACAGAGAGTGTACAGGCTGGAGGGGGCCAGACCTTCACAGGGGGGCTTGACTAGTAGAGCAGGAAGGGTATTTGAGGTTCAGGGAGAAATGTGGTCAAGACTGGGTGCCCCGAGTCAGCGTGACGTATTCTGGAGACTACACCGACATTACCCCGGCTGGAGCAGCAGGATTCCGTGTTAGAGGCTGGCTTCACAGGGTTCGGGAGGGCTATGGAGGGCCAAGGAAATGGATTTCATATAACACATAAATACAACAAAAATCTAACATGACCCAAATGGCAGCTGCAGGCACCCTGCCACTTGAGATCCAGATAAGATTGCCTGACTCTCTCGTCCACATCCTGTGGAAAGTTCAGTGCCCTTCCCAAGATGTCTGCACTTTCTCAGGGCAGCTACATTTTTGTGGTCTCCTCTGGTTCTGGAATCAGTTCCGTTTATCAACTCAAATCCTTCCAGGGCCTGTGGCCCCCCTTCTACCTCAAAAGGGAAACTCGGTCCCTTTTCTGGATTCACTTACACTCCCCACAAATCTGACAAGGCCTTTGCTGGCATTTTGAGGGAAACAGATTTGAGGAGTTTCTGTACAGCAATGCAAACAAATGAAAAGTGAACATTAAAAAGTCTGTGTACTTAAAAAGACCCTCTGCAATTTCCCGGTAATTTCCATCAAAATTGCTGAGCTCCTCTCTGTACCTTTCCTTCCATTCCCTCACCCCTGCCGCACGCCAGGTCCCTGTTCATCTCATATGCACAGCAGTTTAAGATCTTGATGGTTTTCTTATTTCCTGCCACACTCACGATCTCTAGTCTTCTACCCCCAACTCTATCAAGGGATTTTCTTAAATAAAGACAATTTCCTCCCAACAGGAATTCTAATGCCAGCTATTAAGATCATTATTTTCATTCTGCTTCGTAAGAAATGTTACGTGAGAACGATGACAGGCTAGGAGGTGGGAGAACTGAATGCACAGTGTGAGTGGGAGAAAGGAGACCCCAAAAAAGAGCACGTGAGAATGATTTTGAGCCTGAAAACATTGTCAAGGGAAGGAAAAGAAACAATAGTTAAGGAACTCCAACCAAGTCACATTGTAGTTACTGCTGTTTTCTGAGTTGGTTCTGCGAGATTTAGTGCTGAGACTGGCAGGAAGAAAGAATTCGGAGACAGGAGCCATGCTGAAAGCCACATGGATGTGGGACCTCCAGCCAAACAACAACACGAGACACCTGAATTCTAACCTGAATTCTGCTCCTAACTTGCAGTATGACCCTATTTAAATCACTTGCTGCTTGGGGCCTCGGTTTCCTCATCTATACAGTGAGGAAGCCAGACTAGAGATCCTTTCCCACAAATTCCATAATCAGACCTCAAATTACGTTTGCAGTTTGTTTGTTCTGATTGTTTTTGGAGACTTTCTGTTAAGAGCAGAAGGAGTCATAGGTGAGAGTTCAATAATTGTGAAGGGAGGGCAAGAGGGATATTAACACGTCTGAAAACGTGTGTGGAACTGAAGGTTAGAGCAGTTGACTGGCACATTAGCTAAAATGTACAGTTATTCTAACAGAACTACATTTTAATAGAAGAAGATCAACCCTCGTAGAAACACACACTCAATGTTCTGAGACTCGGCTCTTCACATCTGGAAAAAGCCTGGTAGGTTGGCCCACAGTGTCACAAACAGGTCTCTTTATTATTCTGGTGTCACTTACCTTAACTTTAGCTGTAGTGTCTCGAAGGGCAAAACCCACCCACTGAATTGTTAGTCTTGATAATCCCAACTTCGAAAGGAGGAGTTTTTCTCAAAGTGTGTTCAGTTAGTCCCAAAGATGCTCAAAACACAAAGAGAAACCCTGAAATCAAACGTGCTCGGGAGACACGAGCTACCACTTAGCTCTTTCTCAGCTAAACACAATGTGGAAAAGTTCTCACCGTTAGTGTACATGAGCATTTCCCACAGTGCTTGTTAAAAACACAGACATCCAGGTGACGTATACACTGTTGGTTGCCCATCTGTCTTAGTTCGAGCAGCTATAACGTAAACTGGGTGGCTTATCAACAACAGAAATTTACTTCTCACAGCTCTGGAGGCTGGAAGTCAGAGATCACGGTGCCAGCGTGGTTGGCTTCTGAGAACCCTCTTCCTCGTTGCAGACAGCTGGCCTGTCCTTGTGTCCTCACGAGGCAGAAAGAGAGCTGGCTAACTCTCCGGCCTCTTCTTAGAATCCCATTCATGAGGGCTCTAGCCTTGTGACCTAATCACCTCCCAAAGTCCTTACCTCCAAATACCATCACGTTGGGATTAGAGTTTCGACATCTGGATCTGGAGGTGACATATTCAGTCCATTGCACCGCCCAACTATTATTCATTCCCTTCCCTCCTTCCTAACAGATCCTCGTTTTGTTTTGATAATCCTCCTTGTCAGAGCCAATGGCTTCATTCATTGTGCCAATCATAAGAAACCCATTGTCAGTGCCAGGAATAATTACAGCCAAGGTGATTATGGCTGGGAGCAGGTTTGACCACGTAAGTGGTGAGGCCCAGTGCAAAATAAAAATTTACAGCCCCTTGTTTAAAAAGCAAGGAAAACCTGCCATTAAAGGTACTGAAGTAGATGAGTAAAGCTTTTTCCTTTCTTCTGTAGTCTCTCTCTAATCTTGTCTTTTTTTTTTTTCCCGGTTTGGTTTTACTGTTTACTGTCATTCTAAGTAAAAAAAAAAAAAAATTAAGTTTTAAATTATTAGTATGAATTTTATTGTTTACATTGTGTGATACCAGTGTTAGATGCAAATATAAGAGCATTTAATTTATATGTGAAATCACACAATTCGTATTGTGTAGCTCATACACGTATTTTGTTCTTACTAGAATAGTGGAAAGGCTGTACAAAACTCAACTGCTTTCTTTTACTTCTTGATGTGTCTACATTCTACCAACGCTCACTTGAAGCCAGCGGCTTCCATAACATGCTTGCGTCGTACCAGCTTGGAGTCTTACTGAACTCCCACCCATTCTGTGCTCAGGGGACATTGCAAATACTATGCAAATAGAGTGTCAAGGAAGGGCAGAGACACATATCTCTTCTGCTCACCTGCATGCACCATTGTCCCATCAGACTTCACTTACAAAACGCAAGTTCAAACATAACATTACTAAGAATTTCAAGATGGGGACAGTCTTAAAGAAACAGGAAACCAAGTGTCAGGCCCTTCTGAGCACCGGGCCCTATGTGACTGCACAGGTGTCATGCCCATGAAGCCAACCCTGGCAGGGAGTCTCCTGGAAAAGTGCATTCATTGCTCATTTAAAGAGTTATTTCTTCTGCTGGACATCCTTGAGGCTGCATTTGGAATATATGGCAGCCATCTTCCAAGCAGGAGTGGAACTAACCTGAGAAAAAGGCTGACACAGGTGAAGAAGAAAGATTGAAAGGAGGTCTTTGAAGAAGTTATTGAGCCTCTGAATACCATTTCCTGTAGCCACTTTGAGTCGTTTTCTCTTATTTGCAGCTGAAAGCATCCTAACTTGCTTTGCTTCCAAGTCTTGTCTGTCAAAACCTTGCTTCTGTCTCCTGATGGTGGAGTGCTCCTAACCACTTCTGGTTTGCTGCTGTCCGATTCAAATCAATGTTTGCTCAAATAATCTCTTAAACAGTGTGAATATGTCTCAGTTTATCTTTTAACAGACGCCTAGGGCAAGGTCTGTGGGAAGAGGCATGAGGCTTCCAGGCTCTCTTCAGGTGCCAACCGCCCCACACCTCCACGTGTTCACCAACCTGGAAGCTGCCGGAACCCTGTCCTTTAGGCACAATTGTTTACATCACTAGCCAGTGGCTGAAAGCTCCAATCCTCTAATCACCAGGTTGGTTTCCTAGGCCCCATCCGTAGGGTTTTCCAAAAGTCACTTTATTAACATAAACTCTGAGGTGGTTGAAAGGGGCTTGTAATGGATAATAAAAAGCACCTCGATAGCTCTTAGCACTCAGGAAATCCCAAGGGTTTTAGGAGCTTTGTGTCAGAAACAGGAAGACCAAATGTACATTTCTTATTATAAACCACAATATTACACCATAAGAAAGGAAGAACTCTGGCTGGCATTACACTGATTTGTTGCAGAGACAGGGCACCATAAAACTTCTCAGTAAATGCGTTTGTCTCCCAGCAAATTGGTAACAACCAGCAGAGGCTCAAATTTTCTATATAAAATAGTAGAGATGGCACTCTTTCTAGAAAAAGGCAAAGGGAATAGATGGAAGATTATTTTAAAGCTTACGATGGCCTCAGTAATGCACTCTATTGTTCCACTATGTCGTGGAGGAGAACCACCTCCATCTCCCAAAGGGATTTTCAACTCCCTGGAGGTAAGGGCCCTGTTTTACTCCTTTGCATCACCACACTATTGTGCATTTACATTCCCTTCGAGCTGAATTGACTTGAGTTGAGCTAAGCCACCTCAAGTGAGTCATTTTGATTTAGAAAGCAGTAAATAAAACCAGGGCCATCCCTATGTAGAGGCAAGGTGAACAGACACCGCTGTAAACATGGTATGGAAAATAGGAAAAAGAATTTCATCCTGCTCAGAGTATGCCTCATTTTAGGCTATTATCCTTGTGCAACGAAAATAAGTAAAACGATCTTATTGTCTCTCCTTTATCATAACCCTTGGTATCCTCTTCTCCAAAAGTCTCTCTTGAAATTCTCCCTCCCATAAATCCTGCAATCCCACCACTGGAGGAGACTTGTTCCTTTGCATTCAGTATTGCCCTCTCCGGGCCAAAGTTTTAAAGTGTAAAGACCTCTGGGACAAGTAACACATTACGTTCCTACTACTCTTGTATAAATACATTTAACCCAGGATTTCCTCTTAATAGAAAGGACTGGGCTCTTCCATTATGGGAATTACGAAAGAAGAAGAATGAAAAGGTGCTCAGAGAAGAAGGGAACGTATGGGGCAGGGAAGAATGGTGTTCAGGCACAAGGTGACCTCTGTCCCCAATCTTACTGAGGCCTGGCCCTGAGTAAAACCAATAGTAACAATTGCAATAGCTGTTATTGCACCTTTTGTGAGACTCATTTCTTCTTGGTAAAACTCCTTTATATCAGGCTATTATCCCTTTGTAATTAAAACAATATCTTGTATCCTCCACTTGGGATTCTCTTTGAAACAGTGTAGATAATACACAATGCCACTCTGAAAGCTTTTATTTAGTTTCTCTTGAGTCAAAGCAGAAGCTTTCAGGAAAGATTTATCATGCTAAGTCCAGAGAGTTATCTCAAATAACTCACATGCAAGATATGGGAGCCCTGGGGGAGATTCCAAGCTCCCTCTCTGGTGTGAAGAAGGTGCAAATATAAGATCATCTCCAAAGCTGTCATCGAGCCAAACGACTTATCACCCGTAGATTTACTCGAGGAAGAGTGGGGACTCTGACATGAGCAGAGCTGAGAAGGAAGTTTTCTCCCTTCTAAGCCAACAAATCTTCCCTTACTTTTTTCCTTCTGCTAGGAAAATGTCCTTTCTTCATAGGTACGCCTTGTAAAAAGAAAACTTGAACTTAAGGAATCCATTGTTTGAAGGGCACTAAAGGCAGGCCTCGGTGTCCTTATCTACAAAATGGGTTAATACTGCCGCCTCAGAGGGTAGTTCTGAAGATTAGATGAGGTTGTGTAGGAAGCACTTGGCACAGGGAGATGCTCCATGGATATTAGTTTCCTTCCCAGCTTCTCTCAACCGACTGTAATCCCAAAACTTATTTTGGGGAGCTACCATGTCAAAACTCCAAGGTTACATTCCTGACCTCTCCTAGTCTGGCCTAAAGTCCATTTCTGACAAAAAGTTGCCTCTTATAAGTGAAAACAATATTTCTTTGATTCCTACCTGTGCCATAACCATTATTTTCCAAAATCAAAGACTGGAATGCCTGGCCTCCCGGTACGGATGACGGGGGTTTCTCTTCCTTCAGATATGTTAACTTACTTAGGTGAAAAGTCGTAAGGCAAAATAATTAAGCCCATATTCGGGTGTCTACTCAAAGAACTATCTTTTTGAAGAATTAAATTACATTAAAAGAAAGCAAATTCAGAAAGATGAAAGAAAGAGGGAGGAAGGGAGGAAAAGAAGGAAGGAAAGGAGGAAGGAAGGAAGGAAGGAAGGAAGGAAGGAAGGAAGGAAGGAAGGAAGGAAGGAAGGAAAGAAGGAAAGAAGGAAGGAAGGAAGGAAGGAAGGTGCTTGACTGACACTGGGGCTATATGAGACAGTGTAGTCCTCAGAAAACACCTTCTGCATTTGCTAATCACTAAGAATTGTTAGAGTTGGTTGCCAACAACGAATGCTATGTCCCCGTCGCAGGCTGTGGATTGACCTTTCTTTGCCAAGCAGCCTGAGACATGTCGGTCCTTGGCTGTGTGCTGCCATTTCCTCAGACCCGCAGGTCTTGTGACATCCACTCTGAGTGTTACTGAGCTGAGATGGCTGGAAAGTGGTCAGTGTTCAAGCAATGGGAACGAAGGGAAAAATTCTCCAAAAATAGAAACATAAACAGATGTAAGGTTGAGAAATAAGCCAAATTGCTGTATGATGATTTTTCTTTGGGTGGTTTAATGCTATGGCTTATTTTTGTCTCACTTCTTACATTCCGTATCCAAGGCAAAAAGACCGGTTATTCCCATTCTCCTTTCCCCCACACTTCCTACCATCTCAAAGATAAACTGCTTGAGGGCAAAGACTGTGTCTTCAATAAACAATTCAACTAGAAGATAGTCATTCAATGAAAGATATAATTACCTAACTAAGAAATTTGACACTGACATCCAAGCTGGGTGACCCAGTAGTCGTGTCCCTTTGATTAGCCATCCTTCATAGAGTTAACCCCCAAATCCACAGAGAAATCTCTACATCTGCTTTCTCTTCTCTTCCTCAGGTGGAACGGCACCAGTTTGACTAGACTAAGAAACACAGTGGTATCCATCTCAGCTGGCTCAATTTTCAAATTCTCCCCAGTTGCTGGACAAATCTTTTCCACAGCGAGGGTCAGCCCTTGAAAAAATTATGAGGTTAGAAAATATGTCTCAAACTCTTTTTTCCCCTCTATCTTTTTCTCACTGTCACTGCCAGCCCTCCTCTCCCACTTTCACCACTGCCCAAAATCTTACCTCTCCGTGTTAGAATAAACTCTTGGGGAGATAAAAATTACCTTGGATAAATATACATCAGTGAGCAGCAGTTAGTCTGAAGGGGTAGGTCAGCTCCTGCCTCTGCCTACTATAATTCTGCCCCTTCATTAATCATTTTCCCTCCATTCTTAGCCCTGCCCCATTTCTCGGACCCATCCTAAGGCTGTCAGTGGGGTGGTTCCAAGCACAGGCTTTGGAGTCTAGCTGTGAGACCTTGAACAAGTCACATAGCCTTTCAGTAAAATGGGACCTACCTTTTGGGGTTGTTGTCAGGAGTAAGCGAGATAATATCTACAAAGAGTTTAGTACTGGGTCTGAACCATGGTATGTGCCAGTAAATGGTGACTTTTGTTATTACTCTTCATTTAAGCAATCTTACCTCTTGCCCCCACCCTCCCCCACCCCACCCTGGTTCTTGGCTCCCATCTCAGTTTGGTACTTAGTTTTGACCACTCTCTCCCTGAACTTGCAGCTATGTGTTATCAGTATCCTGTCTGTCTCCAGCACCCGATATAGTTCCCCACGTCTAGCAAAGAGTAGGTGCTCAATAAATGCCAAATGAAGGAATGGGAGTAATACTCAGGTAAGATATAGTGGGGCTGTCTCCTGGGCCCCTGAATTGTTCCCCAAGGTCCCGCTCCTCTTCAACCGGGCTTCTGGTGGAGCTCCTTTCTAGTTCTCCAGAAAGGACTAACCATTTTCTCCACCGGGGACACTGGAGTCTCGCCCCTGAATCCCATTTCAGGCTGGAGCTAAGAGCCAGGAATAACCCCAGGTGACAGTTCTCTGCCCCAGGTCCTACATTGTCCACCTGCTCAGGGGTGGCTTAAAGTTCATCCTATTTCATCTCCATCAGCACCTCTCCCATCGACGTGGACAATGGTCATCTTAGTCTTATATGAAATGAGAACAAAAGCGTATTTGAAAAACGTTGCTTTGTTTATTGGTGTAAGTTGTACAATCTAAGTAAAATCCAGAGACCTTACCCTGCAAAAGCAGCTTCAAGACAAGAACCTTAACACCAACTCCAACTTGATGTCTGTTCCTAAGTGCCACCAATCTGGAAATTCTGGCGTCATCGTTAACCCTGCCCCTTTGTCACTGACAGGCGAGTTGCAGTAAACTTGGGCGAAGGCCAAACACCATCTTGCTCTAAGGCTGTTCTAGACATGGTGCAGTTGCTCCAAGAGGGCCTGGTTTGCTGGGAGCAAACAGACTGGGGTGTATGCAGGAGGTGTCTTTTTCCCTCCATTCATGGGAAAATCACCTGGCCTTGGGTCTTGCTGCCGTGTGACCTGCCATTCTCCCTGGTCACTCGCATCTTCCCAGGCCTTGATGAAGGAATCAAGGAATGCATGATGGAATGATGAAGGAATTGCATGAAAAGCACAGTGAAGGACTCCAGGCCTGAGTGTGGATGGATTCCCAGTCACAGGGCAACTTCCAGGGGTGGACTTAATCCCACCAGAAAGGGCTTTCTCCAAGCCTCAAAAGCCCCTCCCGGACAGGTGGAGATAGCTTGCATCAGCCTGAGATCAGAGACCTCCTCTCCTGCTATGCAGCTCTTTCTTCCTGAAGCTCCCTTCCCAGGCATCCTGAGTCACGTGCCTCAGACCTTAGGACTCTGCACGCGTCATAGGCATTGCACCCCTTGTAATAATAAAACAAACAAAAATGACCTCGGCATGGGGGTCAATGGTGAGAAGTCATTGACTGCAAAATCTTTCCTATAATTTCATATCAACATTCTATGGTGGCAAGGATGAAGCTATCCCTAAGAAAAAGGGCAGAATTTGCTCTGGGAAGATGGCTCATTATCTCTGCTAATTACTTCTGTGCTTTTGTTTAAGCCGTTTCCCAGCCCGAAAGGCCTTGCCCCCCGCTGACTCCCATCAATTAAAGTCTTACTCATCCTTTAAGACCCAACTCCTATGCCACTTTCTCCAAGAAGCCCTCCCTAATCCTCCAGTGAGCATTTCTTCCCTCTCAATGTTCCTGTGACATTTATTATATAGTACTCCCATGCTATTATATTAAAGTGTTATATAATATTTATTATACAATATTCCTATGTCCCTATGTTAAAATATTTCAAAGATATATAGAAGGTGATCAGCACACTTCCTAGCCTATAATCTGACCTCAATAAAGAGAAGCCATTATTAACACTATGAATTATATTTTATATCTGGCCCATAGGTCAAGTTTTGGGGTTTTTTTAAAGATTTTTATTGGGGAAGGGAAACAGGTCTTTATTGGGGAACAGTGTGTACTTCCAGTACTTTTTTTTTTTTTCCAAGTCAAGTTGTTGTCCTTTCAGTCTTAGTTGTTGAGGACGCAGCTCTGCTCCAGGTCCAGTTGCCGTTGCTGGTTGCAGGGGGCGCAGCCCACCATCCCTTCCGGGAGTCAAACCGGCAACCTTGTGGTTGAGAGGATGCGCTCCAACCCACTGAGCCATCTGGGAGGCAGCTCAGCTCAAGGTGCTGTGTTCAATCTTAGTTGCAGGGGGCGCTGCCCACCATCCCTTGCGGGACTCGAGGGATTGAACTGGCAACCTGTGGTTGAGAGCCCACTGGCCCATGTGGGAATCAAACCGGCAGCCTTCGGAGTTAGGAGCATGGAGCTCTAACCGCCTGAGCCACCGGGCCGGCCCTAGTTCAAGTTTTAAATGTACATAGTTTGAGGGGAAAAAAATTTCTTTGGCATTATTAATCACAAAACCTAGCTGTTCTGGGAATAAATCTGAAAGAAAAGACAGATATGAAGCATGTGTTCTTTCATCCACTGGGACACACACTTCATTTTGTCCAAAAGACTTCAAATCTCAGAATTAAACGGGCCCCACTAATCAACCTCTCCCCCACCCCACCACCACCACCAAGAGATCCATAAAAATCCCCTCTCTGTTATTCCAGCTATGCTTAAACTCACCTCCATCTGAGGCCACTGTTTCAACTTCTAAGAAACACTAATAAGCACCATCCTACAAAAAGCTCTCATGTACTGAGTTCCTCTGTGTAGCAGATTGTACACTAGGTGCTGTATATCTCAGTTAATCCTCGTGAGAATAAAAGAGTAAAAGTAAATTTGCCCAAACACGCAGCTAATAAGTGGCATACTTGAGATTCAAACCAAGACCCAACTCCAAAGCCTGGGATCTTACCTTTGTGCATTCTTGCTTTCTTAGTTGTTGGGAAGATTTCCTAAGTGTAGGGACAGAGTCCCAGAGAGCAGTTTCTAGGCTCTCGGCCTTACACGGAAAGGTGCTGGCTCGGTTATTAGATGACCATCAGCTGTAATCAGGTGGCCATCCGCTGTGACTGGGTGGCCATCGGCTATAACCCGTTAGCCATTAACCACTAATATAACTGCCATGGCTATCCTAGGGGGTTGGTTGGTTGGCAGAGAAACGGAAGGCAGGTTGGAAGTCGTGTGGCTCCTGCTTCCTGTGTCTCCAGCCTAGCCGCCAGCGAGGATATAGTGGTATGACTCCCCTATCTATGGCTTCGTTGTTGGTCCTTTTTGGCATCGCCATATCCTGCGTTCTTGTACGGGGAGCAGAAGCTGAGTCCCTCCATTATACGAAGTTTTATAATTTCGGTGGAAGCTGCAACTTCCACCCATGGTTGTGAGTTTCACCCTTTGAGGCCACCACAACATACCTAATTCATCTTCTACTTTACTAGTCTGCAAATAATTAAAAATAGGTGGCCTTGTCACCAGGCACCCTCCCCGCCCCCCACCCCTGTCTCTGGGCTAGACATCTTTCAGCTGTTTTCTCTCCTACAAAATGGCTTCAGACCTGCTCATGGCCGGGCCCCCACCTCTGGACATGTTTCACTTTGTCCCTGTTTCTCTTCAAGGACAGTCCAAACCGCGCCAGTCTCCAGGTGTGGCCCTGCAGCAGCCAGCAGGCAGAGCCCTCCTCACTCAGGCACATCCCGCCCCTGCTCCGGGGTAAGTCTCCCTCAATCGTGCTTCTGTTACGCCAGCTCACCTCCAGCCTCTACATGTACCTCATACAGTTGTCTTTTTAGGACTAAGCGTAAGACTTCCCATTTATCCTTATTAAATCCCAACTTGTTATATCTGGGACATCAGCTTTTGTCTGCTGAGAGCTTTCTGAATCCTGATCTTGTCATTCTACACCCTCCCTCAGCACATTTGATGAGTTTGTTCTGTAAACCCATCCAAGTCATTAATAAAAAGGTTGACTGAGACCCTGCAGCAAATGACTAGAGACCTCCCTTAAAGTTGACACAGATTCCTTAATCATCAGTCTTTGCATGTGATTATTCAACCAATTACAAATCCACTTAACTGTACTGGGCTCACACGTCTGTATCCCGCTGAAACCCACCAGGCTGGTAACCCCGTCAACAAAGGAAATGAGCTTCGTCTGGCATAACTGGTTCTGAGAGAGCGCCTGTTGTTTTACAAAGATTAGTCTGGCAGGGTGGGTCCTAAAAACACACTGCTTCTCCTGATGGTGTCTGAACATAAGCTGGGAGTTACAATAACATGATAAATCACCTGTAATCACTCCCAGAGCTCTCCTAGGCCAGCGCTCCCAATTACCTAGCCTAACACAAAACAAAAAATAGTTAAATGCAAAAGACCAGCCTAAAGGTGAATTGCAGAATTTATCTTTGCTTCTCTGACAGTGGCTCTGATCCCTTCCCTATCTCCTGACAATCCTCTTTTCCCACCCCCATATGAATCCTGTGACCTCGTGAAACCCTCTGACCTGCCAAGCCTCCCCACCTTAGTACCTATCTCCTTCCTGCCCTCCCTGAGATACCCCAAGCTCCAAACAACTCTTCCTGAACTCCGCCCTCCTCCATCCTATTTTGTTTCTGTACTGATCTCAGGTAGATATGAAGGAAAAAGCAACTGTATTGAAAGAATTGGCATCAAAGTATGAATGAGTCATTGCCCTCCAAGAATGTTGGTATTTTTCAAACAGGAGCAAAGTTAACCCCAACTAATCTCTAGTTAGTGAATTAGAAGTCGTGGGATAAAATCTGGGTAAAGAATTGCAAAGCAGAATTGGAAATCTTTTGCTGGGGGTCCGGGGTGAGGAGTGGGGAGGTGTTATACTAGCAAATCACAGAAACTTACTCTGATTATCTTAATCAGAAACAGGATTTAGAAAGGGTATCAGGTATTGTCCTCAGAACCGTGAGGAGGCTTGAAAGTCAGACAGACCCAAAAAAGGCTGGACAGCTGAGAACTCATTTAGATCACGCAACAAAAACAGGCTGTCTGGGAAGCAGTGGCAGGCTCCACCATCGCGCGACTCGTGCTTCTTCTGCATCCTCAACACCCAAATCTCTGCCTCTGCTGCCTTAAATATTGTCAACTGCCCCAAAGATTCAAATACCAGGGCCCAAGCATCCATTGGCCAAGACTGGGCCACATAGCCACCCCCAGTACCGGGAGCGGGAGGGCTATCTTCCCCCCTTTGGCTTTCTTCATGGGAGAGTTGTCCTTCTCACCCTCCTCCCTCATTTTAGGATTCAGAAGTAGAGCATCCAAGAGCATCAGGAACATCCAGCATGATTCCTAGAGCTCAAGTTTTACCATGTATTTTTTTTAAATTTTTATTAAATTTATTGGGGTGACATTGGTTAGTAAACTTCTACGGGTTTCAAGTGTACATTCGTATAATACATCATCTATGTGTTGCATTGTGTGCTCACCACCCAGACTCAGTTCTCCTTCCATCACCATATATTTGACCCCCTTTTCCCTCTTCTACCATCTCCCTTCCCCCTACCCTCTGGTAACCCCTAAACTGTTGTCTGTACTTTTTCTGCGAGTCTGCCCTGGCCTGCCGCCTTCTATAGCCATGTGTGGGAGTTGAAAGGAACTAGTTATGTTCAAGAGTCAGAGGGGTAGTGGATTGGGGGGAGGGAGGTTATCGCTGTGTGAGGGATATAAATGATAAATGTCTAACTACTACATTGTTTTGTATACCTGAAACTAATAAAAAATTTAAAAAATAAAAGAGTCATTGAAACACATAATTTCCTTCTGTAGTAACATAATGCTCTCACCTCACACCGATGCCAAACACAGCAGCCAGAACCCGGACAAACCATTTTTATTTTACTTCTTATTAGAATATAACACACATACAGAAAAGTGCAAAATCACAAGTCATAGTGCTATGAACTTTTCCAAAGTGAACATAGCTGTTCAGGAAATATTACCAGCACCCTAGGCACCCTCCCCCCACACCCATTTCGTGTCAGTCACGATTTCCCCAAGCTAACCACTATCCTAACATCTGGCCTAATAGATTTGTTTTCCCTGCTTTTGAACTTTGAAACATAGAATCATATAGTAGTTTATCTTTTATGGCTGGCTGGCTTTTTCTCAAAATTTGTTTGTGAAATTCATTCATACTGTTGGGGATGGTTGTGTGAATAGTCGGCGAGTCACTTCTGAAAGATCGTATAGCACTAGCTGCCTGTCCCCAGGGTCCCTGGAAGTTACTGACATAACATAGTGAGGTCAGCTCAGAAAACAAAATCTCTAGACCTTTGTTACATTCACAGGCAATTTGGACCCAACCGTGATTTGTTGTAACGCACTCAAGAAATACTGCCTTTCTGTTATAATGTAACTAAAATAAGGTTAATCTGAGTAGTGCTAGTGGTGATCAGGATATACAAAAATAACGTAGATTTACAGATGTGTTCATGTGTTTCATGGGAACTTAAAACGCTCTAAAACGTGTCCTCTTAGTTCCTGAAAATGCTTGCACCAGAAACAGAATTCAAGTTCACGAGCAGTTAAAGGACTTGGTTTATTTGAGAGTATTCGGCGTGCACAGGGTGTTCGGCTTGTTTCCATGACAGGCAAGAGCTGACGGTGCACCTGGACGTGCCTAGGGAAGCCGGCTTTATGCCCACGTCTCTAAACACGTAGGGGATGTCGGGAAACTGGGCTGGAGGAATCATGATAGTGAGGGAAGGGTGCCGGGTACAGCTGGAGATAACAGAGCAGGCTTACAAAGAGACTGCTGATGGAGTCCAAAGGATGCATTAACAGGGGCTGACCGTGGGCCGGACCAGGAATACCCACGCTCAGACCTCAAACATGTATGCTCTCCCAAAAATGTGCTCCAGAAACGCAATCTCCTTGAAGAAACAGGTTGGGGATTAAATTGCACCTCCCTGGGGGCGCCAGCAGTCATACGATAGTGCACTTGTGGGCTAGAGGGATCTAGAGGTGAGAAGCCAGGGGGAGGGAAGGGGTGGCTCGCAGGGCTTGGTGGGGAGAAGAATTCCTGACTCTCAGCTGTTTGTTCTGTAAATGGAAGAAGAAAGTACTTTGCATTCCGTTGGGCTCTGTGAATAAGGCCATCACTTGGAAAGCCTCTCTGTTCTTGAGGAACTCATACTAATAGGACAAAGAGAGGTTGCTGCGTGTAAAAGCTCTGGGGTAGTGAGGAAGGCAGTCGGGGGGCCAAGTCCGAAGCCTGGCGCTGTTGGCGCAGGAAGAAGCCCAAGGGGGCTATCACTTGGCCCATGGGCTAGCCGGTCCTCAGCCAGATGTGTCTGATTCTCTCTGCTTCTCATCTCCACCCCAGCCCCAGACTCCGTGTCCTTTGTACCCCTCGATGGTGGTGGGGAGAGCGAAGCAAAGAGGAAAGAAGCAGAGAGAAGAAAGATGGAAAAGTTGAAAGACTGCCGGAATTAGGAAGAGAAAGGAGTGTGGCAGAAAAGCAAGGAGGTGTGTCATAGAGTCTTAACAGATAGGAAAGAACCTCAGAATAAAAGTAAGTTTTTCCTATGACAGGATATTTAGAAACTACAGCGACAAAACACAGAAAAAGTACAAGATGGATTTTTATCTTATGATGCTAAATTGTGTGCAATTTTTGGCCCATTTGGAGATTCATATTCAACAGAGCAATACAAAAATGGAGTTTGATAAGTCCAACGTGTTAATTTAGGTAGCTCATGTCAAATCATGGTCTTTATAGAAAATTGTTTCTAATATACGTATGCAGGGGGGAAAAAAAGGAAATAATCTTCTGATAGACCTATGTCTCCCAGTTTAGAGTGAAACAAGCACTTGTCACCTCACCCTTGCCCTTCTTCCTAAAGCTCCCAGAGAGACCGGGAGGAAAGCAGGCCAGAGGGCAAGGCAGGTGTTCAGCTAGTGGGGCCTGTGGGGGTTCTCACTGTCCCCTCACAGCAGTTAGGCATTTATCTGAAAGGGACTAGCATGGTCGGAGACTATGCTGGGATCTCTGCTCCCAAATTTCAGTCCCCCAAAAGCCATTTCAACAAGTTACTTTTTCCCTTGAGGCCCAAAGACCACCTCTCTCTCCAGAAGGCCCCAGTGAAAATGCAATTATTTCTGGGCTGTGAAGCCTCCCAGCTAACACTTTCCTTATCAGCCGCAGCACCTTTGTTATCAGCAAACACCTTGGCTTAAATTATTTGACAACTTTCCAAGTGTGTGTGGGAAAGGGACCCTGCTTTGTCCCTGGTGGGGGAAGGTGAAGAAGGGAGATAGTTTAGGGAATGCAAAGTGGGAGGAGAGAACTGTTAGAGGAGACCAGAGATAAGTCTCCACAAACTTGGCCACTTGCTCTGCTAGCCCTGCGTGTGTGGGAGAGGGAACAGAGGAGGGAGGGCCAGGAGGGGCGTGTGTAAGTGTGTGTGTGTGTGTGTGTGTGTGTCTTGTGTAATCTATATAAGTGCTCCTGAGAAGCAGACAACAAGTTCTGACAAGAGAATTGCAGGGAAATTTGCGTGGCTTAAATGCAACTGGTAAGCTCTCAAAGGATGACTGATCTGTTGTTTTTAGTGGACTCGTTTTAAAAAACAAACTAACAGCCAGCTGCTCTCCTAATACCCAACCTGTTCTTGCTTCCCTTCTAAAAGGCCATTTGAAAATGTACCCTTATCCACCCAGATCACCTTAAGTACCCAGCAAGTAGTTACACTATGACAAACGTGTTGACTGGGATTAAATGCTATAGGTTATACCCAGCACCTGGTAGCTGGGGACAGTGAGCCGTGACAGGTGCAAGGGGTGGGCTGTGCTGTTGTCAGGGACTGACCATCGAGACCAGGTCCTGCTCCCCAAACCACACCTCTTAGGTATAAGCTCCACAGAGATGGCACCTCTCTTACCTTCTCTCACAGCAGGAGAACCAGTGGTACCTGCAGGACACAGCCCGCGTAGCTCTCAGCATCATTCACTCCATTTTTTTTCCTCCTCAAATTCTCCTAGGTATGTTCCATTAAGATGTTTTTACTGCGACTCCAGGAACCACACAAGGGAAACAATAAATCACTTATTAAAAATATTTTAAAGTAATATTTAATGCTTCAGATAATTGGTAAAATAAGATACAGATAACGGTCTACATACAAAATTATAAACACAATGTTATCCCAACACTATACAAATATACCCCTGCAGTCGTGCTTTAGTATAGGAGGAGGCGTTTCAGAACCCCCTGCAGAGACCAAAATCTACCCATGCTCAAGTTCCTTATATAAAACGGCATATTATTTGCGTATAACCCATGCATATCCTCCCATATACTTTAAATCATCTCTAGTTTACCTATAAGAACTACCACAATGCAATGCTATGTAAGTAGTCATTATACTATATTGTTTAGGAAATAATGACAAGAAAACGTCTGCGTGTTCAGTTCAGATGCAATTATAATTGGCCTAACTGCAAAGCACATGAGCAGCAGCATAACTTTTAAAAAAAAAAAATATTTTCGAGCTACAGTTGGTTGAATCCACAGATATGGAACCTGCAGATACGGAGGCCCAACTGTACATATATATGTATATAGAAAAAGAGGAGAGAAAGAAAACACACCAAAGTATTACTGTGGTTAATATCAATAAGGACACTGGTGATCTCGGGCACTGAGGTTGACAGTGACTTCTGTTGCCTTTCCTCAAATCCATGCCCTCCTTTCCAGATTCCTTGCTATCACTTAGTCACGTCACCACCACCTCTCACCTGGAGGTCTGCCGCAGCCTCCTAACTGGTCTCCCTGCAGCTGGTCTTGCCAATTCACCCACCACATAGAATCAAGAGCAACCTTCTTCCAATGCAAATCTGGGAATCACAGAGACCAGATGACAAACTGGCATCAGATGCTGGCTCCTTCCATGGAACCCAGCCCTGGAGAGTCCCAAGAAGCAAAGTGAGTTTAATGAATCCCAATACTTATTGAAAAAACTGTTCATTTGTATGCTTGTTTGTTGGTTGGTAGGAAGCCCAAAATTGGTAAGATTTTGGGGTAGAGGGTAAGTAGCAAGTGCAGCCTAGAGCCAACAAGAGCTGGAAACTTTGAGTGGTATATTAGTTTTTTATTGGCGTGCAACAAATCACCACAAACTTAGCTTAAAACAACACATCTATTAGCACTCACTTCCTGTGAGCCAGGACTTCAAGCATGGCGTAGCTGGGTCCTCTACTCAGGGTCTCACAGGCTGGGCTGCATTTTGTTCCGGAGCTCGGGGTTCTCTTCCAAGCTCATACGGTTGTTGGCAGAGTTTAGTTCCTGTGGCTGAGGTCCCAGCTTTCTTTCTGGCTGTCAGTGGAGCTGCTCTCAGCTTCTCGAGGCCCTCCTCCCCACACAGTTCCTTGCCATGTGGCCCTCTCACAAGCTGGCCACTTCTGTCTTCAAGGCCAGCAGGAGAATCTCACTCTCTCCAGTCTGCTGAGATGGAGTCTTATCAAATATAAGGTAATCACGGGAGTGACGACGTCATCATATTTACAGGGGACAGGAATCTGGGGAACTATCCTAGGATTCTGCCTACCACAGAAGTCTCTCTGGCTCCCAATGATTCATGTGCCTCCCACATGCAAAATACACTCACCTCCATCTGATATGGGCTCACCTGTGTCCCACCCCCAACTCATATGTTGAGTCCTAACCGTCCGTACTTCAGAATGTGACTGGATTTGGACATAGGGTCTGCAAAGAGGTAATTACGTTCAAATGAAGTCAAGTAGCGTGGGGCCGAATCAGATCTGACTGATGCCTGGATAAAAAGAGGAAATGTGAGCACAGACACGTACAGAGAGACAACCACGTGAAGACGCAGAGAGAAAACAGCATCTACAAGCAAAGGACAGAGGCCCTCGGAGAAACCCAGCCTGCTGAACCCGTGACCTTGGACTTCCAGCCTCCAGAATTGTGAGCAAATAAATTTCTGTTGTGTAAGCCACCCAGGCTGTTATACTCTGTTATGGCAGCCCTAGCTGACTAATACACCATTCTGTGGTCCTCATCCTATTACATCATCAGCAAATCTCGTCATTGAAATCTAAATCTCCTCATCTCAGCAAAGTCCAAAACGTAATCATCTACATCAGGTTCTGGTGAGGATGCTGGGTGGACTCTATTAAGTACAGCTCCTGGGGAACAAGTCCTTCGCATGTAGGGGCCTGTGAAACTAAAGACACAAATTATCCACCCCGACATACTCAACATACAACGGGGGGACAGTCATAGGATGATAACATTAGACACTCTGGTTCAAAAACGGGGGAAAATGGGATGTAAAAAAGAGTCCCCGCTTCATCACAGTTCTGAAAAGTGTTAGACTTCCTTGATTAAGTTTCAAGGCATGGGAACAAATGTTCTATAGCTCCCCACGCTCTGAACTCTGTGTTCTGCCTTCTGAGTCATTCTTCCTTTTTTACAAAAGGTAGCCCCTGTTTGCAGCTGAGTCGTTTAATCAGTCTCCTGCCAGTAGCTTGGGGTCCTCTTCCTAGAGCAAGAGGAGAGTGAGGAGGGCATCTTTGCAGGTGAGGGGATAGCCATGGAGACGAGAGATTGATTTCATACAGGGGTATTGATTAAGGAATTAAATATGTTCTAGATAGTGGGAGTCAGATTTCTCCCACTATCTAGAAAATGGAATCACAAATATGGAAAAGCAGAAAATTAGAATGAACTCTGTGACATTGGGTTGGAATTGGAGGTATCAGTATGCAATACAGAGATAGCTAGATATAGAAACAAATATATGTAAAATTCCTTAGCTCTATACCATGAGAGATTTTGGGAGAAACAACTCCCCAACTGCAATAAGCACACCAATTGCCCAGCTTCTGGTTTCTAAATACACTCACCACTTAAAGGAACTAGAGATCCTTGGAGAAATGTCCCAGTTCAAGGCTGGGCTGGGAAAGTATAAGATGATTCTATAACATCCTTTTTTTTTTTTTTTTTTTTTTTTTGCCAGAGACCAGGAAGTACTCAAAGAATGATAGGGATAAATCAAACGCACCCAAACACTAGCTTGAAGAGGTTTCCAATGGCTAAATTGGGGACAATTTGAGTAACAAAATAAGTAATGATAGTAAAAGATTATAATTCACTGAATAAAGTAGGGAAAAAACCATGAATCCTTACAAATATAAAGCAACAAATTAATAAATTGGAAATGTGTTGAGGAATAGGATAATTATAGTTTTCATTTTTTTCACACAAGATATTAATTACAAAGAGAAAATAAGTAACTTGAGACTAGAGAAGACTGACAGAGATCATCCCAATAAAGTAACCAAAATTAATGTCAGTAATAGGAAAAATTGAAACTTTTCACAACCTGGTACGAAGCACTGAGAAGAACACAATATCAGCTCTGCGTTATTTCTTCCAAAAATGCATAACCCGAACCTAACCTGAGGAAACAGCAGACAAGCCTAACTAAAGAGACACTACAAAATAACTGGCCTGTAGTGTTGAAAAGTGACAAGGACGTGAAGTCAAAGAAAGATGAAAGAACCATTCCAAATTGAAGTTAACCAAAGAGACTTGACACAGACAACATGTGACTTTGAACTGGATCCTTTTACTACAAAGACTATTATTGCAACACTTGACAAATTTTAAATGTGGTCTGGTGGCAGTAATGTATTGAGGTTAATTTTCTGATTTTGTTGCTTGTATTGTTGGAATATAGAAGAATGTCTTTATTTGTAAGAAATACACACCCAAGTTTTAGGGTGACAGGGAATCAGGTTGGCAACCTATTCTCAAATGGTTTAGGAAAAGTAGTTAACCGCTACAGTGCTTGTAGATTTTTTTTTTTTTTTGAACTTTGTGATTCTTTCCAAAAATAAGTAATCCAAAAGCATATTATTAAAAAACACAGGCTATGGCCTGATTCCCCCGGGGTAGGCTGTCCCCCATCTCTGCCTTGCAGTCCATCTCCCACATGTGGGAATGGAGGGCAATAGTTTGTTGCTGATCTCAGGCTAAGGAAAGGAGCTGCTATTGTTAGAACAGCAGTGGATGCCTGAGTGGGGCTCAAGGTTTTCTGTCTGTCCACATTTCTGCTTTAACTTCCCTGACAAATCATTCTCGCCATTCTCAAAAATGTGTGCTCTCTCTGTGACAGAGTTACCAAATCAAAGACCCGGGTCTGGCTCTAACATCTCTCATATTCTTTAGACGACAGATCTCTGTCTGCCCCCTGAATCTTCCTAAAGCAACCAGGCCTGACCTGGGTCTCCTCAGAAAGAGATTTACAGGCTATTATATCGTGGGCAACGTTGCTGATTTGTGCACGAGATTTCCTGCCTTCTCCTCAGCAAGTGACTAAACTGGTTACAGCTAATTCTGCTGGGAGGGAACCAGCTGTTTTTCCACAGCCCTGAAGCCATTTCCATGAATTAACTTGGGAGCGTTGTAGACCCTTGCAAAGCAGCCTGAGGCTCTGCTGCCTGATAGCTTTAGTAGGATTTAGCAGCCGAGGCAATGGATGGAATATAGAGAAACATAAAATCTATTGACAGCTGCTCCTGAGAACAGCTGTGCGGTCTTGGGTGAGATGAAGAATCTCTCTCCTTGTGGGTGATATTATAACACCACTAACCCATACCTATCGTCAAGGTGCGTGTGAGGATAAATAGAGTGCACGTAGCAAGTGTCTTGAGTTCTTTGTTAAGAGAACAGTGCGGAGAGCCATGTTGCTGTAGTTATTCAGTGCTTAGCGGAAGGGAGCAATTTTAAACCCTAGTCCCGCTAAATAAAGGAACGGTTATTATTATTATGGACAATTACTTTCTAGATAATCGTTTGTGTCTGATCATTTGTTTAGTGTTTGGACACATTCATTGAGCACATACCCCATCCTGGCCACCACAGAGACGCAAAAGATGCAGCTGTGAGTAGACCAGCGTGGCCCTGCTCTCAGGGAGCATAGAGTCTAGTGGGGAGACGCAACTAACCAGTCCTCAGAAGCGACAATAAGGAAAAAAACGGTCTTACCTTTCCATGCAAATGGCTATTATTATTAGGCAAGTACAAAGATTGCAGTTCTGAGAGTCAGAAGGTTTGAGACCCAGCTCTCCCGCTGACTGCTACAGGAGACTCGGGAAGTTATTGCAGTTCTGACAGCCTTGATTTCATCAGCATTGTCTGAAAATCAGCACACCCTCCTTCATGAGGGTCTTGTGAAGCCCAAATGAGAGAATCAATGTGAAAGCAATCAAAAAACTCAGAGATGGGTTTTATTACAGTTGCAGAGTCTTCGTACACACTTGAAAGCGGTTGTTTTGGTTTGCCCTGGCCACTCTGGACAGAAGGAACCAAGTGTGTTCCAAATCTGTGTCACTGAGCTGATGGAGGTGTCCATCTGGGCGCCACTAGTGCTATAGGAGGTGGCTGTACCCAGACATCACCGATCCACTACTGCCTGTCTCTGCTCGCTGGCTTCAGCTCTGGTCTGTGTGCCATTTTTAACAATAAACTGGATGAAAATACAAATGAAGCTAAGAATACGAAATCCAAAGATTGATAGAGTCAGGATCCAAAATGATCGCCCCAGGATAAGAAGGTGAAATATAACCAAGATAAGTGCAAAGTCCCGTGTTTAGGATCCCAGAATTAACTGCACAGCAGCATAAACGAAAAGGCAGGAATATTGCTTGACTCTTCTTTCGGTATTGCACATAGTAGGAACAGTCTTTTGCTGTTTGCAGAGCACGTACGTCTCATTTAGTGCCTTTGGAAGTTAGTTTCCGTGGATCCGTTATGTTCGATCACAGTTGACTCCTTTTGGTTGCAAATTCAGTATTTCCTGATTTCTGTTTAATTAAGTCTGAGTTCAGGTATATTACCAAGCAGAGCTGTATTCTAATCCTTGTCACAGCTAAGAATGGCAATAGTGTGTACTTGGTCCAGGATTAAACAATGAAGCATGAGTGGGGCCAGGGAGAGACATAAGATTTCCTTCTTAAAATCAGAATCCTACCTTTTCTTTAATGTCCATCTCCTCTAAGAAACTTTTTCCCATCTTCCCAGTTGCGGTTAATCGTTTTTTCACTCTATTTTCTTATACCGACAAATGTGTGTGTGCGCACGCACGCGTGTGTGTCAGTATAGGACTGTTCACAGTCTTGAATTAAATTCAGTTATCTTGCACCAACCAACTCACCCACCACAAACTAAACTCTAGATTACAGCCTCCTGAAAGATAAGATCTATGCCCTATACCTTTTTAAATCTTTAATGCTCTAACACAGAGATTAGTACGTATTAGGAACTCACTAAGTAATGGCAGGATTGAGTGGCTATCAAGGAGAGAAGGTTTTGCAGTCACACTTGAATGTGAATCACTGTTTACTAAACTCACTCTAGTTACTTTTCCCCTCTGGATTTTTTTTTAATCTCTAAAATGGGCAGATGATAACTATTTTGTAGGGGACCTTCTTAGTATTAAATGCTAGCAAAATTCATAGGTTCAATAAACATTAGTTTCCTTCCTCTTCAATTTCTAGCTCATTGGCTTTCCTGAGATCATGAGGAGTTTCTTTAAATGGAAAAAATCAGAATAAGTCTCCCTGACTCTCGTCTTCCAAGTTCCTTGCCAATGATCGGCTATCGGTGGCTTCTGGTTCCCAGCAGCCCACAGTCCTGCAGATTCTCTGACTCTCTGACTAAATCCTGGAGTCACAGCACTGCAGCTGTTTTTCTAAAAGCCAGCCAGGCAGGGCGACTTGAGGACCGTGGTGTTCCTCTGCCTGCCACTGCCCTTCACAGCGTTCTGTCTGCACAAAACCTGCGCTCTCAAGCCTCACAACTGCTTGCAATTCAGCAAATGTTTGACTGCTTACCGTGTTTCAGGAACGGTGCTAAAACCAAAAGAGATTAAGAAATAGACTAAGGTATAATATTACCCTTAAGGTACTCAGTCTACTGGTTTCCACACAACAGAATTGATGCCAGCCAAAAAAGGAGATGTGCCCCTGGGTGCTTTCCGGGACTCCAAAGTAGAAAATATTCTCTAGATCTGGTCAGAAAAGGCTCTGCAGGGACAGTGGCACCTCATCAACAGACTTCTGGTATTATCAGAGAAAATGATTCAAATAACTACCATTTACTGACTGCCTCCTACGTGCCATGTGATTGTAAGTTAATCCTCATGAAAATCCATTCAGATAGGCTATTGTCATCTTCAGAGAAGCTAAGAAATGTGCGTAAGACAGGCATACAGCAGAACCAGCATTTGGGCTGAGATCTGTCTGATTCGAACAACATGCTAGCTCCTACACGACACTGGATGAAATGGAGAGCAAAACCCAGCTTCAGATGTGGAAGACAGCTTTAGGTGGGGACAACGGGATTTAGGAGGATGTCAGTGAAGTTTTAGGCCAGGAACCATGTCACAACGTTTTTTTAAAACTCCCACAAAGCCTAGCGCAGGGCAGCGCACATTGAGGCCCTCAAGAAATATTTTTGAATAAACAAATGAATGATGATCGCGATTAAAAAACAAAAGGACACATTCGTTTGACCCCTAAAAGCTAAGGTAACTGTTTTTAGTGTGGACTAGCTCTAGAGTTAAAAACTGAAGTGCTGGCAGCCTTAGGGGGTCTCCCACACTTTCCTGAATTTTACCTCTAGATGCCCCAGACTGACGATTCCAAAATACTACTTAGCACATGAAAGGTCTGCATTTAAGACTCCCCTGGTTTGGGTTAAGGCCTGAAGGAGCTCTCCATGCTAGTCCATCCCCTCGCTCTGTCTGGGCTCCCTCCTCTACCACGTCCTGGAAGGACGCCCTGATTACGCCCAGTGCCTCACTGCTGCTTCTTCCCTCTGCTCTACCTTGTCCCTCCCCCATACACACACACACACTTACCTACACGTGGGTGACCTTCCAGGCACAGGTCAGTCCCTCCCCACCTCTCTGCGAGCCTCAGCTCTCTACACCTTCCTCCATACTTTGGTAACTTTTTTTTTTCTATTCATTGCAACTTCATTTTTCATTATTGACAACACCAAAGAACTATGTACACTTTTTGCTGTTCACTCTGTGCCCGGTACTTTCTATACTTACATATTGACATACTCATTGATCCTTACCAAATTCCCATGCAATAGGTATTATTATCCTCATTTTTCAGATGAGGAAATTGAGACCCAGAGAGGTTATACAACCTATCCCAGGTCACACCTGGAAATCAAATTCAGGTCTGAGGAACTCCAGAGACAGTGTTATTATATTGTATTATATATTATATTACTTCTCATTCACTCTGTCAATATTAATTCAACAATCATGATACCCCTACTATGTGCCATGCATTGTAGTATGTGTTTTGTTATAAGAGGGTCAGAGATGAATTACACACAAACCCAGCCTTCAAAGAGCTTTGAGACATACTCCTTTACATTGTCATTTCTCTTTTTCTGTATTTTCAGTCTCTCCATGCCTGCTATAACTATACTTGCACATCATGCAGAATCTTTTCCATCAGATTACAAATGCATGAGGTCAACAATTGGGGGAGGGATTCTCAAGCAATGCTATGTTTTCAATATTTAGCTCAGCATCTCACACATAATTGATACTCAAGAAATATGTGTTGAGCACGTGAGTAAAAGGAGTGAATGAATGAAAGAATGTTAAAAGGGGGTGACGATGTGGAAAGAGAAGAGGGGGAGGAAGCAGAGGATAAAGTCCTCTGCTTCCATACCCAAGACCCCCAAGGGAACAGCATAAATATAGCAGTTTGAGAGCAAGAAGGAATTTAGTATTATTTCCACTGCTTAGCTGATGGATGGGAGTCAAATCGTTCCCATGTTGGCTCTCTGGCCCACGGGGCTGATTGATAGGCCCTGTACAATGTCCCTGCTCCCACACCAGGAAGAGAGGACTCCAGGTCCAGGGTTCCCAAGTTCAATAGCCTTTTCTTTTTTGCCTTAAAAAAAAATTGCTGAGGCATGAGATACTTCCGTTCTCCACTGGCATCTTTGCACTGTGCCCAGAGAAACAATCATATCACGTTCAGGAAGGCAAGGGCCTGCAAAGGCGGGGGGAACAGGAACTGTCCCCACGGATGTCCCCCCCGGGGGAGACAGCCAGGGGCTGAGAACAAATGCTGTGTGAAAAGGAAAGCCAGACTTCACCAGAGGTTCCAGGTTGAGGGGCTGGCCCTTCCCAGCATCCAGCAGAACCGTCCGCCACACAGTCCGGGAACAGCCTGTTATTCTCAAACACACACACTTTTCCTTCCCTACCCCCAGCCTCCTACACGCATACATTAAATCCCATGGGAAAGCTGAACAGGGGGGTTTGTACTGCAGAGCGCGCTCCAGTTTCTTAGTGAGGCCTTCACCTGAAAAGCACCCACCTCTCAAATATTAGGTTGGTGCAAAAGTAATTGCGGTTTAAAAGGCTAATAACTGCAAAAACCGCAATTACTTTTGCACCAACCTAATTCATGTCCATAAGCCCAGCTCCAGTCTGGTGGCTCTGCTCACTGTCCCCAAACATGTCAAAGCCAGTCTCACTCCAATCCATCCTTCACTCCCCTTCCACATACTCCCTTCCCTCTCTCTCTTGTTAGTTCTTCCCCTTGGGTTCTCCACCCAGAGCATCTCAGCCAGAGTTCCCTCTCTCGTGTTTGAATTCCAGCAGCACTTCCTGTCTAAGTCATTGCTTCCTAATCTTATTCACTCATGGAATAGAAAATAATTGTGTTTGAGGAAAAGATTGTCTTTTCCTCTACATTCATAACTTGATTGATATTTGTCAAAAATCAATCAACTAGGGGCGGCCGGATGGCTCAGCGGGTTAGAGCGCAAGCTCTGAACAACAGGGTTGCCTGATCCATTACCACATGGGCCAGTGAGCTGCGCCCTCCACAACTAGATTGAAGGACAATGACCTGGAGCTGATGGGCCCTGGAGAAACACACTGTCCCCCAATATTCCCCAATTAAAAATAAAAATCAATTGACTATATATATATATATATATATATCTGTAGATATCTGTAGATGTATAGAGATATAGAGGTATAGATATAGAAATATAGATATATATCTTTCTGGACTCTATATTCTGTTCCATTGATCTATTTATCTATCCTTACATTAATACCACACAATCTTAATTACTATAGTTTCAAAGTATTCATTTTCAGAAATGTGAAGTCTCCAAATTTGTTCTTTTTCCAAATTATTTTGACTGTTCAAGTCCTTTGCATTCTACACAAATTTTAGAATCAACATGTCAATTTACATTTTTAAAAATCCGCTAGGATTTGATTGGAATTGTACTAGATCAATAGATCCATTTGTAGAGAACGGGCACCTTAGCAATATTGATTCTTCCAACACACAAACGTGATATATCTCTCCATTTGTTTATGTCTTCTTTTTTTAAAAAAAATTTTTGTTAGTTTCGGGTGTACAAAAAATGTAATAGTTAGACATTTATCATTTATATCCCTCACACAGTGATAACCCCCCTCCCCCCATCTACTACCCCTCTGATACCGCATACAGCCATTACATTTCCACTGTCTCTATTCCTAATGCTGTACTCCGCTTCTTGTACAGAAGAAGTATATATATATATATATATATATATATATATATACACATACACACACACATATATACATATATATACATATATATATAATTGTAGTTGACATTCATGATTGTTCAGCTTCAGCTTCAGGTGTACAGTGCAGTGATCAGGCATCTACATCATCCCTGAGGTGGTCTCCCTAATGAGACAAGTGTCCGTTGGATACCCTACAAAATCTTTACAACATTATTAATTACATTCCCCAAATTGACTTTCGTATCCCCGTGGCCATCTTGTGGTTACCCATTGTGCTTTCTGATCCCCTCACCTTCTCCCTTATCTCCAACCCCCTCCCATCTAGTAACCCTCAGTTTTTCCTCTATGTCTCTGAGACTCTTTCTGATTAGTTCATTCATTTATTCTTTTCTTTAGATTTCACATATAAGTGAAATCACATGGTATTTGTCTTTCTCTGTCTGACTTATTTCACTTACCAGGATGTTCTCTAGGTCCATCCATATTGTTTATGTCTTCTTGATTTCTCTCAATGTACTGTGCTTCTCAGTGTAGAAATTTTGCATTTCCATTAAATTTATTCCTAAGTATTTGATGTTTTTGATACCATTGTAATATTTTTACATTTTTTATCTTCTAATTTTTTACTGCTAGTATATACAAATACAATTGACCTTTGTATATTGACATCATATCCCATAATTTTCTAAATGCACTTATTAGTTCCAGTAGGGTATTTTTTAGATTTCTTAGAATTTTCTACATATACAATCATGCCATCTAAAAATAAAGATAATTTTACTTTTTCTTTTTCAAACTTTATGCCTGTTGTTTCTTTTGCTTGCCATATTTCACTAGCTAGGGCCTTCCATACAGTATTGAATAGAAGTAGTGAGAGCACTTTTTCTGATCTTAAGAGAAAAGTACTCAATATTTTACTATTAAGTACAATATTAGCTGTAAAATTTTTCATAGATGTCCTTTATCAGATTGAGGGGATTCTATTCCTTCTCTGGTGAGCATTTTAATCATGAATGAGTGTTGAATTTTTAAATTTTTTTCCTGCATTTGTTGAGTTGATCATATGGCTTTTGTTTTTCATTTTATAAATGTAGTTAATCAAACTGATTGGCTTGCAAATGCTAAACTATCCTTATAGTCTTTGGGTAAACTCCGCTTCATCTTAATATGGTTTTTTTTTTAAATTATTTTTAATTATTCTTTTTATACATTACTAAATTCAATATGTCAATATTTTGTTGAGGACTTTTTAATCTATGTTCTTCAAAGATAATTGTCTTCAGTTTTCTTTTCTTATAAAGTCTTTTATCTGGTTTGTATAACTTCATAAAATGATTTGGGAGTATTCTCTCCTCCTTTGTTTTCAGAAAGAGTTTATGTAGAAACAGTGTTTTTCCTCCTTAGACGATTAATAAAATTCACCAATAAAACCATCTGGACCTGCAGTTTTCTTTGTGAGAAGGCTTATGATAATGATTTTTTCTCATTTTTATTCAATTTTTAAATTTTTTTTGAATCAATTTTTAAGTTATGTTCTCCAGTGTATTTGTCTATTTTTATCTAAATTGTAATATTTATTGACATAAAATTGTCCCTAAATTTTTCTTCTGGTCCTGTAGCATCTATTAATATAATGACATTCTTTCTATCATTCTTGATTTTGAATTTTTTCCCTTAATCAGCCTTGCTAGGGACTTATGGATTTTATTAATCTTTTCAAATAATCAAATTTTGGCTTTATTAATTTCTCTATTATTTGTATTTTTTTCTATTTAATCAACCTCAGCTCTTTATTATTTCCTACCTACTGTTTTCTTTGTGTTTAATTTGGTCTTCTTTTTTCAGCTTCCTAAATTAGAAATGTAGACCATTGATGTTAAACATTTCTTTTCTAAAAAAAAAGTATTTAAAGCTTTAAATTTCCCTTCAAGCATTTCTTTAGGTATGCATCAACATTTTCTTTATTATTATTTAGTTAAAAATATTTTCTAATTTCTCTTGTAATTTCTTCTTCGAGACATGAGTTATTTATACATGTGTTGTTCAATTTCCAAATATTAGGGGATTTTTCCAGGTACCTTATTGTCATTGTTTTTTTATTTAATTTTATTGTAGTCAGAGAATATAGTCTGTAAGATATCAAACTTCTGAGAGTTATTTTATGGCCCAGCATATAATCCAAATGGGGAATGTTCCCTGAGCACTTGAAAAGAATATTTATTCTGCTGTTATAGCATGGGGTGTTCTATAAATGTCAATTAAGTCAAGTTGTCGATTGTGTTGTTCAGCTTCTTAGCCTTACTGACCTTTTATTACTTGTTCTATAAATTACTTAGGGAAAGTTATTAAAATCTCCCACTATAATTGGATATTTGTCTTTATTCCTTTTAGTCCTGTCACATCTTTCTTTTGTTATTGGATGCATTTATGTTTAGGATTGTTATGTTTTCCTGATGAATTGACCCTTTTATCATGGTGAAATGTCCCTCTTTATGTCTGGAAATACTCCTTGGCCTAATGTCTACTGATATTAACATAGCCACACCAAGTTGCTTCTATTTGCTGTTTAACTGTATATCTTTTTTCCATCCTTTGACTATAAGTGTATATGTTTGTTCTTTGTATTTAAACTCTGCCTCCTATAGATAACATATACTTGAGTCTTGATTTTTCTTATTCCATCTGAAAAAAAAAATCTATCTTTTAAGTAAAATGTTTAGTCCATATTCATTTAACGTAATTATTGAGATCATTGGGCTTAAGTCTACCATCTTGCTATTTCTTTTCTACTTGTCCCATCTGGATTTTCCTGCTCTATTTCTCCCTGTCTGATTTCAGTTTTTTTGATTAATTGAACTTTTTTGGTATTCCATTTTATTTCTTCTGTTGGCTTGTAAGCTGTATTTCTTTGGATTTCTTTTCTTAGTTGTTGCGATAGACACTCCCATTGGCATTTTTAACTTATCATAATCTATTTGGAATCAATATTATACCACTTCATATGAAATGTAAGAATCTTACAACACTATACTTCCATTTATTCTTCTATTCTTTGTGCTATTATTGTCATATATTATACTTGCTATGTCTATTATATACATCACAATATATTCTTATTATTTTGTCTTTAGTGATCACTTATCTTTTAAAGAAATTAAGAGGGGAAAAAAAGATGGTGTTTTACATTTACTTACATTTTTACACTCTTCGTTCATTCCTGTACATCTGAATTTTCATCTGGTATCATTTTTTTTTCAGCCTAATAACTATCCTGTAGCATTTTTGGAATGTAGGTCTGCTAGCAACAAATTCTCTTAGCTTTTTATTTATCTAAAAATGCTTTTATTCCACTTCATATTTTAGGAATATTGTCATAGAATATTGAATTCTGGGTTGACGGGGCTTGTTTTTCTTTCCACCTATGAAATATGTCATTCCATTTTCTTCCAGCCTTCATGATTTCTTATGAGAAGTCAGGCTCTAATTTGTTTCAGTGTTATCATTATTGTGGTCACTATTTCAGTTGTTCTGAAATTAAAGTTAGAGCCACATTGAGTCCATTCTTAAACTAAGCTAATTAACTCCTAAGCAGATATAAACATGAACTCCATTTGACTATACTAGTGGAAAAAAAGACCAGTTTAAAGAGGTTATGAAAATCATGAAACTTAAAACTAACAAGAGGGAGAAAAAAGATCCCTTTGGGACCATAGGTTTTTTTATTTTCAAGAATAAAAGAAATGGCAACAGGCAAAATCATACAATTGGAAGTTTAACGTTTTATAAGGCAGCTGGAGAGGACTCAGAGGAGAAGACTGTCCAAGGTTGACTGCTTATGGACAGTACGAGATGAAGGAAGATTGGACACTAATCTTCTTGATGTTCTTACCTTGCTATCTGTGCACAGTTCTTCTACTGCCTCTTCTTCCAATCTACTTTAGCAGTCAGCCAAACAGCAACCAACTGGTCTGGTTATAAAAAAATTTCCCACACCCAGGAATGGTTACAATAGGATTTCAAAAATGCAATTTACAAGCAAAAATTTACAGCAGGAAACATGAAAGGAACTGGGTTATGCATAAACCATGAGACATATCTGCCAGGGCCCTCTTCCTTAAAAGGTTGGATCTAATTATACAGGGAGCCATAAAGGGAAGGGAGTTAGCATAAATGACCCCCAGAGCTTCACATTACCAAGACTGAGGGAGCAGGGCTAGGGGAGGACGTTGGTGTCTCTCTAAACAGAAATAACTCGAGCTTGGCGATGAACTATGTGTCCCTTTTCTCTGTGATCGTCTGGGTCTGTGTCCTTTTTATGCTCTTTTCTATTTTGCCAGTTACGTGTGTCAGTTTCTTTTATCCAAGTTCTCTCCTGACTGATTATCTCTCACTTGAATGGGCACATGAAAGCACAGGATCTTCTACTCCCACCTCAAAGCAGAAGTCTTATTTCCTAGCCTTTCATTCCGGGGCCCACCCAATAAAGCATGCTGAACTTCACGTGATATAAGATCTGCTTCCACTAATCCCCACTTTAAAGCTCAGTTGTCGATTCTTCCCTTCCCTCCCCTCCTTGTTTCTTTATCAAGAGAAAGTAACTAATGTTACCAGAGTCTTGAACTCCGGCTGCTATCTCTATCTCTACATTCTCCAAAGGACGGGTACCACGTAATGGAAAAAACACAGGCGCTCAAGTTCAGGAGGCCTGGATATAAATCCTGATTCTGTCACTTCTTAGCACTGTGACCTTGGACAAGTGACGTACTATATTTAACTTCTGTTCCCCCATCTGTGAAATGGGAACAAAAGAGCTACTTTCTAGGGCTTACATGATGATTAAATGATACGATGTATGTAAAGGAGTAAGCCATATAATGTGTATTTAGTAAGTGTTAACTATTAGAAAAAAGACTCTTCAATTTTAGGTATATAATGTTTTCATTTTTCATAGTAACATTGACTTTCATATCCACGCATGTCTAACTCTTAGAATGTAATTGGTTCATGAGAACTACATTGTGTTATTCCCTAATTCGCATAAGTGATGGACAGTAGGAGACTTTATTGCTTATAGTTTTTTTGTGTGTTTTTTTTGTTTTTTAAAGATTTTATTGGGGAAGGGGAACAGGACTTTATCGGGGAACAGTGTGTGCTTCCAGGACTTTTTTCCAAGTCAAGTTGTTGTCCTTTCAATCTTAGTTGTGGAGGGCGCAGCTCAGCTCCAGGTCCAGCTGCCGTTGCTAGTTGCAGGGGGTGCAGCCCACCATCCCTTGCGGGATTCGAACCAGCAACCTTGTGGTTGAGAGGACGCGCTCCAACCAACTGAACCATCCGGGAGCTCAGCGGCAGCTCAGCTCAAGGTGCCGTGTTCAATCTTAGTTGCAGGGGGCGCTGCCCACCATCCCTTGCGGGACTCGAGGAATTGAACTTGCAACCTTGTGGTTGAGGAGAGCCCACTGGCCCATGTGGGAATCGAACCGGCAGCCTTCGGAGTTAGAAGCATGGAGCTCCAACCGCCTGGGCCACCGGGCCAGCCCCCACTGCTTATAGTTTTGATCAAGAATTTGTTGTGAAAAACAAAAGAAGTTGTTGTGCTCCCTTTTTTTTTTTTATCGTTAGAGTTCCAACCAAAATGGATGATGAATTAATAGAACTGAACCAATCTCTCTGCTCCAGTAACTGACAGAACCATTCCTCAATCTATTTCCACTCACCCCTGGGGCCTTTCCCACTCACTTATCAGTAGAGTTTGGAGAAGAAAGTTGGCCTCCTTCAAGAGAGAAAATTCCAGCAGAAACAGTGGCCCAGGCTTTAGGCAGGAGTAACCTGTGCCCATCCAGGGACTAACCACCCATCCAGATAAAGTACAGAGTAGGTAATTGCTCCATCTTTAATTAGCATGTCACAGCTTTCAAAGGACTTTCATATTTCTAACCCTCTGGGAAGGCCAACTCTTTATTACATACATATTTAGCATTCTGTATGTCTCCTTCATTGAGGCAATATTAATTTAATGATTACTTGTGTATATTATTTGTTTGAAGCCTATCTCCTGGACCATGTCTAGCTAGTGTGCCATTGAACTTTCAGCTCCTAGGCCAATGTCTGGCACGGAATAGGTACTCAATAAATATCTGTTGAATGAAAAGAAGTTACAACACTCATATGCCCATCACTCTCTAATAAAATATTTTTAATCAAGCCAACAGGCTTAGTTGGAAAATTAATCTACTGCCAACCAAACACCGTAGTACTTTACACAGATTATCTCATCAAATCCCCAGAGCAATCATCTCCAACTACGGATGCCAAACACCATGACATTTTCCAAAGCCAAAAGCAAATATCTTTTTGGATAATCCTGCCTACTGCTCCACAGATAATCAGAAAAGGACTATAAACACCCCTACCTCTCCTTGCTAATGAATCATCATCCCATTTAAGAAGTCAGCAGAGTATTTTCTCCCCAATTCCATTTCATCAGTTTTACTTAAACAGTTGTCAACCCTAATAGGTTGTTTCTCCAGATTAATTCTCCTCACTTTTTTAGAAAGATGGATGGCTCATTGCTCTCATTCTGATCTTTCTATTCTTCAAGACTCTCCTCCTAGAAGATAAGGATGTGATTTAGAGATTGTCTTATCACAGTGGCCCAGGACCTAGAAAGCATCCTAAAATTCATAATATATATTTTGAAATGTTTAGGAAAATTTCAGATTTGTCTAGATTGCGCTTTCCTGATTTCTACCCACAGCTTCTTCTTTTTTTTCCTCTCTTGAAATTTTCTTGTTGAAGACTCTAAAAATAAACAAATAACCAAGGAAGTGTGATAGAAGCACTGAGATGTGCTTTATTCCTGGCATTACCCCAGATTCGCTGTAGCTGTGCCGAAGGCTGCCAACACAGTTGAATGACATGTCAAACACACCGTCCATGACCTTGCCTGTCGGGCAGTGCCAAAAGCTGCTTTGATTAATATTTATTTTTAAATACAATTGGTGTATGGGGTGGAGCATAGATCCCGCCTTTGCAAATTTCAGGCAAGGACGCAATCTATCTTTTTCACCTGTTTCTCCACCTGCAAGATTGGTATGACAAGAAAATCTTTCTCCCCATACTGATATATAGTAAAAAGATAGACTATACAGGACCCCTGCTGAAAAGGTGCCACGCAAGCACCTCCAAATTATCTGTTTTCCAGACTCTGCGTCACATCTCCCATCTCTCTAACAAGCATCCTTCAGCCACGTGGTTAGTCCCTGACCCCAGCATTGACCAGTTGCATAAGCAACACACAAATATTCATCTTAGTGCAAACTAAGTCCAATGAGAAAGGAATTCTCTTAAAACACACACCATAGAATTCCAGAGCCAGATGCAGATCCCTTATGGATAATCCAGGCCACAGCTTGGCAGGCAATGAGGGCTCCCCTACTCTGGGTACTTACTATGTAGCAGGAACCGTTGTCAGGGTTCTGCGTTCATTGGCCATCCAACCCGAACAAGTACCCTACGATGTAGGTGCTGTTATTAAACTGCATTTTATATGTAAGGAAAGTGAGGCACAGAGAGATTAAGTGCTTTGCTTCATATCCCACCATTAGTAAGTGACAGAGTCCAGATGTGAGCCAGCCGGCTTAGCCACTACCTCTGTTGTCTTTCAAGATAATAACAGCCACCATTTATGGGCCACCATTGGGCCAAGTACTTTACACAGATTATCTCATCAAATCCCCAGAGCAATCATCTCCAACTACGGATGCTAAAACCAAGACTGAAAAGAGTTAACTTACCAAATATTAGTGAGCGATAGGTTCAGAGCCAGGCTATCTGAGAGCACAGAAAGTACTAACCCATACTGAGAAAGCCAACAATGAACTCTCATGACAGAGGCTTCCATGCAAGACCCCCTCGTCCTCTAGGAGGACACGAAAACGCGCTTGCTGGATCTAGTGAGAAGAGAAGTTCCTCTGGAGTCTTCACTCCAATGGGATTGCAGACAGGGCACGGGCAGAATGAGTAGGAGCCTGGCTGGAGTCTCCGTTGATGCAGGCTGTAACTTTGGATCAGTCAGCAGGCTTTTGGAGGGCAAGCCCAAGGGGAGGCAGCAGAGGCCCCCTTTTAACCACTTCCATGGCCCCGGGAGCTATACCAACCCTGCCCCCAGCAACAGAGGCTGCCTGTAGCATGCAGGTAGAGGAGTTAAATTCACACAGCCTCAGCCATAATTCTTGGAATGGACTCTGTTACTCTAACCAGCATGGCCCCAGAATGTTTCTGTCTCTCTGAGGTCAAGGTCTGCGATCTGCTAATGTTTGCCCTTTGTTTTGCCATCACGTGAACCAACACTCTGCATAATTTACTTTTGCCCTCTCCTAATCCAATATTGCCCCTGGTACAATCAAGGGTACAGTAGAGTTTTGCGGGGCCAGAGGAGACAGGGGCAGATCCAGGGAAGGTAGCAGAGCATCTTGAGGCTCTCAGGTTTGGTGGTGCTGGGTTTTAGCGTGGAAGGAGACAGGGTAATTATTTTGGTGATGAAAGGGGCTAGTGAATAGGAAGAAAAGAAGAAGAGAAAGGGGTCCCCTCCGGGGCAACAAGTTCCACCAGTGTAAAGGCCATTATACAGTGAAAGGGAAGGCAACCAGAAGACCGGCCCAGGAAATGTGTTCATACAATAAACAATCCCCCCAGTTCAAGCCCAGGTCTTGCCCCTTTCATTTCCTACCCTCTCAGCCCCTCCCATTTAGACCAGGCCCATCTATTCTGGCGTGATACAAAGATAGAATTGGCCTCTATCTTGGCCACAGTCTCTGAAGATTTCCTAAAAATTCATGCATGGAGCAAAAAAGAGACTGCATCGCCCCCTAGTGACGCAAGGCCACTCCGTGGTGTTCTGGAAGCTTTCCTGGACTGCCCAGGCAGAAGGCACACTGTTGGAATAGGAATGACTTCCTTAGAAACTCTGACTGTCAAGTGACTTATGTTTTGTCAGAAGGGAGAGGTCTCCAGAGGCCATCACCCTGCCCCCACGACCCTCCCAGCCAATTTCCTGCACCGAGGAGCCAGACTTGTCAGCAATGTCTGTTTTGAGGATAGGTTGCCGCTGCAAGAAAACTCGCGCTTTGGTACGTCAGCAGATCTGGGCTGGCAAGGAAAAGAGAGTTCTGATGTCTTTGTTTCCATTTCTGTCCATTCTGCCAAGTTGAAGCAGACCGATTGTCATTTGTCTTACATCCAAATAAATAAATAAAAACCTCTCAAACCAAACACCATCACATATGTACCCTGAAGGAATAATGAATTACCTGTTTCGGCAAAGGAAAGAAAGGCCCAGAGAATCATATCCAAGCCCAGGGTGCGTGGAGGAGGCAGAGAAGGAGTTTTGTTGACTGGATAAACGTCTGGGCCTTGAGCTCCAAAGCCAGGATCAGAGCACCAAGTTTGGGGTACCCAGGTCAGCCCTGTCTCCCTGAGCTGCACTGCCTGCTTTCCCTGGACCCCTAGGCAGACACACAATGTTTCTGTGCTCTCTCTGGGTCTGTCTGAGGCTTGGCAACCACACTGGGGTCGCCTTTCTCCCAGCTTGCTCCGGTCAGAGGAGAGTGGACACGGGAGGGTGGTCAGGGCACCGCTGAAGCAGCCCCTACACAAGAGCCCAGAACCTGGAGTCCAGACCCATCCTGGCCAGCCCAGAAGCAGGGAGTGACAGCGGCTAAAGGAGCCAGCCTGTTTCCATAGATACGGATTTCAGTTGCATTTTATGACAGCCGTGCCAGGCTGCCTGAAGAGGCATTGTTTGGATGCCTGGGGACCCACTCGGAAGGAAAATGAAGAAGCTACTCAAAAAAATAAAAAAATAATAATAAAAATCCAAGTGGTTTCTCTCCCAGTTTCAGACCAAGAGCCCCCTCTGCCCTCTAGGGAGGTACACATTTGGGGGTGAGAGATGAGCCCTGGGTCGTGGTGAGCAAAGCTGCCATGAGCTGTACCTACCCACTACTGCTAATAGAACCCCTCTTTTCGGTGGATTTAGAATTCCCATCTCAGCTTTCTCAACACTCTTCTGTATCCTTTGCAAGCTCTCAGACTTAAGCTACAATGGGACTTGTTACCAGGATGTCCCCCTACACAGTTAGGGGGAGCAACTAACATGCCTCAGTGGGTCTCGGGGGCACATCTGGAGCCCTATGACTGTGGTAATGTTGGGAGGGTTAGAAGTCTGTCCTCTGGGGATCCCACAGCCTCCCTGTTCTGTACCCAGAGCCCCTTCATGCCTGCGAGAGTGTAATCCGTCTTTCACCTATTTTGGTGGACCCTCTGGAGAAAAGGGGCCTGGTGCCCACAGAGCCTGGCCTTGGCAAGTCCTCAGAAGCACAGACATTGAAGGAAATCCCAGCTTCCTCAGTAGCCACAGGACCTGGGGAAGTACAGAGCCCTCGATCAGAAAGTCTTCAGGAAATGGACTGCCTCTTCCCCAGTGTTTCCTGGGAGGGTGGGCTGGGGGCGTGAATTGGCCAAGGCCCTTCAAACTAAGCTTTTTCAGTTCTTTATAAATTCGCAAGAGTGAGCAGGTAAAGACTCCAACTTCAGGGACCAGACGACTGAACACTGCGGTGCCATTCTCATGAGAAAGCGACATACTCCTTCAACAGTTGGACCTGCAACATCTTGGCACAGTGAGTCTGCTTCTTAGGAAGTGCCAAGGTCACGGGGTGCAGGATTCCATTGCCATTTTTAGGGGGAAAGCAAACTCCAAGTGTTTTGAAAGCCTTGTGCCCTACCGGGTCAGAGACTAAAGGATCCCAGCCTTTTGGTCAGCTCCCTTGGTTCTCACACACGGTGCTGTCTCCCTCCCGTGTCTGAAATCATAGGAACCAGATCCGCCTTCCCACTTCCCCGCCCCTTTTTTCCTGCAGCTTTTTCTTCCTAGAACCATGTGGGCTGTTCCCCCTGGATCTGCTCATCCACAAAAGGTCACCTTCATTTACCCCAAGGGGCCCTGTCCTGCCCTTCTCAGGGGACCCCCAGTGGACGTTCTCAGGTATCTTCCCATCCCAGAAAAGGAAGAAAACAAAGAAAGATAAGTATATTTATATAATATATAAATATATTTATATATACTGGTGACCCACCCCCTGGTGACTCCTTGTGAGGGCTGCCACTGGGGCTTTGACAAAACAGGGCTCAGCCTGATCTCCTGTGGAGGGCTCAGCCTGGAGCCGGAAGACTCCCCTTACTCCCAAATTCAAACCATCAACACCCTGAAACCCTCGTTTCCCTTTCCCACTTCTTCATCTGCATCTCCTGCCATTTCATCTACCCGGAATGCCGTTCTCTCTACTTATCAGTCATTCATTTATTCACTTAACAAAAACCCACTGATTTCTTTCATTTCCCCAGCTTCCGTAAAACAGATATGAGTAAGACACACTTCCTGCTCTCAAAAATCTCACAGACTAGTGGGGGAGACAGACACACAAAGGAATCATCCAAACAACAGTGTAGATAGGGCGAGAGAAGAATTTCCTGGAGAAGGGATAACCCACAGTGATCCGTAATGGATGAGTCAGAGTTGGGGGAAGGGAGGCCCAACGTAGAGGGCACTGCATGGGCATCAGGGTGATGTGTACCGGAAACTCAGTAGACTATAGATGCAGAGGGTCAAGTGCAAAGCTATGAGTGGCAAGAGATGGGCTAGAGTAACAGGCAGGCTTCAGATGGCAGAGGGTCTTGTACGCCATGTGAAAGGCCCCTGGCTTCATCCCGCAGTGGTTCTTGAGCCTTGTTTCCTGGGGGCCCCTTGTTTCTGAGGTGCCTGAGAGGCAGGACTAGGGGCCTGCCACCCTCCATCTGAGTGGCTAATTTTTATAGTACTGAATTCCAAAGTAAGGTTTAACTTGAAATTAAAAGGTTGACCAATCCCTCTGGTGTAATAGCAAGCTACATACAGAAGGGTCGTAAGTCTGGGAAGGATGTGGTCAAGTTTGTGTTTCAGAAAGACGCTCTGGCTTCTGGGCCTCACTTCCAACCAAGCCTCAGGGCAGTCTATTGCCTAAGGAAAGCTCTGATGGTAATAAATGATTTACAGCAAAAATGAAGGCTTCTTCGTTACATTTGTGATCATCGTTGCTAAACTTATTTAATTCAGAGGGAAGAAAATGAAGTGGGGAAACCCCTCTCCCGGCTTGGGCTTCAGACAGCGGATCTTAACCAGCTGGCTGAGTTGGTGGCTCCATCTAGTGGTATGAGTGAAGCATGACTCCCACAAGGAACCAAGCCTGTTTGCAAGATTAACCCGAGTCACATTTATTTGTGAAATTCTGTGTTCTTTTATTTACCTCTCCAAACAACTCAGCAAGGTATGTCTCATTGTTTACCCGTGTTACAGGTCAGGAAACTGAGGGATGTACAGGAAATAATGTTTGTTTTGAGTCTTCTTTGGACTAGGATCCATATTGGATGATATTTATATGCGATTGGCTTTATCCCTACTTCAGCGGTAAAGAAACTGAAGTCCTTGGTGATTGAGAGGCCAAATAGATTAATCCATAGACAATGAAGTTTTCCATGTTCTGTCTGATGAATTTAGTCAGATTTAAACCCCTTACTTAGGTTTAAAAAAAAAAGGTGGTAAAGGATTAAGAAAGAGTTTCTTTTGGAATTCAGGGTAACTGGCCCAGACTACAGCTATGTTTTTTGTCATAAAGAAAAGACAAAAGAGGGAGGTTCCTCCCCATAGAAGAGCAGAAAAAAATGCCTGTAAAGAAAAAACATAACATTCTTGCTCACTCTTTTTCCACCCACACATGATATCTGACTATAAGTGCACATCAGGCATCTGGAATCATAAAGAGGCAAAACAAAAACAAGAAGCAGAAAGATACAGATGACCGCCAGGTTTTGTTTTCTGATTTGCAAATCAGAATAGGCCCTTAAAAACTGTGATCATGATGAAATCTGTTCCCCAAGGCACCAAGCTGATGAATAAAAATTATATAATTCCCTTATTATTAAAATTTAAAAGGCCAGTAGAAAAAAGAGGCTAAAAACTAGGAGGAGAATAGGCAGGCAGTACGCATATTGCTCTGACAATTCAGGGTTTCAAGAATCCTGGTTTAAATGTTGAACTGAAATAGAATAATGTATTCTGGCAAAATTTTTTTCTAACTGGTTTCCTGAATTTTAACAAAATGTAGAGGCCTTTCTAAACAAGTACAAAGTCAAGAAACCATACGTTTTTTTAACTGCAGATTTGAATAGGTAAGAATATAAATCTTCTGTACAGCAAAACGTACTCAAAGCAAAGTTATGGGTGATAGTTTGAAAAAATTTTATAATATATGTGACAGAGGAACAATAGCTATAGTCTAGTAAAAAAGAGCTTATAAATCAACAAGGAAAAGGTAAATAACCTACCAAAAATGAACACAGGATATGAGTAGGTAATTCAAAGAAAAAAAAATGCAAACAGCTAGTAAACATATGAGTCATTCCATCTTTCTAATAATCAGAGGAAAAATGCAAATTCAAATAACAAGATATTTTCTGCCCATCTTATTGTCAAAAATCATAAAGATGGAAAAATAGCCAGTGGTGGTAAGAACATATCGTGAAGTGACCTCTCACAAGTTCTATTTGGAGTGTAGTCTGGTACACTCTATTTTGAGAGTACCTACCAACTTTTAAAATGTACCTATCTTTTGATCAATCGATTCTATCTGTAGTAGTACATCCTCCAAAAATATCCCTACATGTGCTCAAACAAATGTACATATGGATGTCTATTATTTTAAAAATCAGTAATAGGAAAAGAAATAGAAGCAACCTATATGTCCTTCAATAGAAAATAGACTGAACAAATTTACAAGATGTCCTTATTATGGAATACTATTGTAGACATTAAAAGGATGAGGTTGATCTATGTGTACTAGAAAGATCATGAAGATATATTAAATAAAAAAAGCAAGACACACAATAATATACAACACATTGATGATATATACGTGTATATATATACATATATACGTATATATAGTATATATACGTATATACATACATATGATATACATACATATATACATATATACATGTATATATGTATATATGTATGTACATATATATACATATACATACATATATATACATATATATATACACACACACACACACACATATATATATGGTCTGGGAGAACACACACCAAACTGTTAAGCATGATTACAGTGATGATCGGATACAAAGAAAGTCATAAGGAGAGATTGTTACTTTTTATCCTACAGGTTCCTATATTATTCAATTTCTTTTCCAGTGTGTAAGTATTAAATTACATTTGTAATTTAAAAATTATATACGGATATATACAAAGTAAATTAATCTATTTAGAAAACATTTGCAGTGTTGATTTTTCAGACCAACAACAAAAGATTTTTAAACCCCCAAATGTTAACTGCTTAGCACAAAGACCGGAGACGCCAAAGGCTCTGAAAGGTCAACACTGTAGAATTCAATCTCATAATTAAAGGAGACAACGTGGACAGCCAGAGCAAACATGAGCTTTGGAGTCAAGCAGACGTGGTTCCAGTCTGGCCCTGCCCCCTCCTTTCTCTGACCAAGGCAAATTATAATAATAAATGGAGATAAAAGTGCCTACCCCTCAATCCTGATGCACACATCATCGATGTACAAAGCTTTTTTCTCCCCTTCTGATTTATAATGTTACCTGCACAGGACAGGCTCATATGGCGGCTGAGAGGCTGCAGGGAAGTCCACAGGTTGTTGGTTTGTTTGTCTTCTTCTGGATGGACCCAAATAAATGTTTCTAGGGCCCTGTATTGGTGGCAGAGTGTCAGGAAGTGCCGTGGGGTGTGGGAGAGGGCTGTACTGTAACAGTCCTGGGCTGGGCACCAGGCAGGATGAACAATTTCAATAGCGGGGGCTACCCTGAGTAGTGGTTCTGAATTTGTAGCAGGCATCAGAATCCCCTGGAGGGCTTGTTACCCCAGGTTGCTGGTCTCCCAGCCCAGAGTTGCGGATTCAGTAGGTATGGGGTAGAGATGGAGAGTTTGCACCCCTAACCAGTTCCCAGATGGTGCTGACCCAGCTGGTCTGGGGAACCACAGTGTGAGACCCACCAACCTAGAGCATCAATCACTGCTTCCACCCCAGTGGATTTTAGGCTGCAGCAGCCTCTTTCCCTACCCCTCTTCTGGAATGTTCTCTCCACACCTCCCGAGGCACCTAGAATGCCAGGACACTCCCTAGTTGTGCCTGAGGCCAATGGCCAGTGTCTATGGTCTGTGCTTCTCTCTCCAAGGTGATGGGGCAGCTGAGGAAAACCCAAGACTTTTAGTGGTCAGAGGACAGGAGTTGGGGGAATGGCTGAGAGCCAGACCCGGCCTGGCCTGGCTCCTGCCTGCTCTGTGTGCTCAGCACAAGGACGGGAAGTGTGTCCCCCTTCTGCCTAAGCAGATTGGGAAGATAACTTTGTTAGCAGGAGAAGCCTGGGCCGAGGGGTGGTGCTCCATAGAATTGGCACAGTCCGCTCTCACGCATGAGCTACTCCGTTCAATAGAGAGCCTGGCCTTGTCCTGACAACTTGTCCGTGCGGGCAATCCTCTCCCAAGTGAAAATGTCCCCCACCCCCCCTCCAGCCCACCCTTTGCCCCTCAGGCCACGGGAGCCCTTGAACCTCAGCCAAATGGCCGTGATGAACAAGAATCTCCATAAGCCAGCCAGGGAGAAGGGACAGAGAGGGCCATGCCTCACCTCCTAGTCCGCTCCAGGGGGCACAAACAAGAAAAAGCAGGTATTTATCGCTATACCGGCAAAGCAAAGAACCCTGGCTCGCCCCCCAATAATATCCAAACCTCCAAGAAGGGCTTACCGTATGCCAAGTACTGAACTCAGTTTTCCACACCGCGTTTTAGTTCATCACTACAACTCTTTGAGGAAGACCCTGGTTCCCATTTTTCACGAGAGAAAACGGAGGTGGAGACAAGGAAAGTCACTTATGCCAAGTCAGCTGGCTAGTGGTGACGCTGAGACGCTGTCAGTCCAAAGTCTGGCAGGAACCACTTCCAAGTTCAGTTTCCTACAAGATGGAGGCCCAGCCCTGAGGCCAGCTCAGGGGATTGGGAGCTGGGAGATCAGAGTCCCCTCTCCTTGGGCAGATGTCTGTGAGACCTCTTTGCACGCTGCATGTGCCAGGACTCAGCCATCTCTGTTCTCCAGCACAGTGCCAGGCACACAGCAACTGCTTAGCAAAAGTCTGTGGTGGATGGGAAAGGAAAAGTTACGCATTGGATGCTGGGTAGTACCTCATTTTTGGGTATTATTGGAGTTTTAGAAACAGGCGGGCAAACGAACCATAACTGGAGAGACTCAAAAGACATTTCCCAACCGGTTTTGTCTCGCCCGCTCTGTTTCCGCCCCTCTGGCCTCCTTGCTGCTGAGAGCCTTCTCCCTGGACTGTTCCCCCCACTCCCTCAGAGTTCAGAGCCAGGCCTGAGATGCTCAGGGAAGTGGCCCAACTCACCCACAGCTCCTGGTCCGGGCTTTCTCAGAGACCTATTCATCCTTGCATACCCCAGCAGCTGGGAGAGAGAAATTCTGCTTCTCCCAATGGCAGCCACCACAGGAAGCAACTGAGGACAGTTCCCTCAGGCCCCATATATCCGCCTGCCCTTTCACTCAAGCTAGGGCTTACCTGGTCTTCCCTAAAGAGCCTGCTGTGTAGGTGAGTCTGCACATGGAGGCAGCTGGGCCTCAGAGCTGCGCCATGACCTCAGTGTGTCATTTCCATCCTGAGCCTTGGTTTCCTCATCTATAAAATGAGGGGGTGGAACCAATGATCTCTTCTAATCATTCTCAGTTCTGGCATCTTCCCTGTGGAAAGCAGGGACTGTATGACGTTGGTCGAGGCACACTTAGAAACAAACCAACCTATGACCCTGGGGCACAGGACACAGCCATGCTCCGGGGGGAGGAGATTACAACAAACATAACCAACAAATGAAAAGGATTCACAGCGTTGCATGGGTGAGATACGCAGCCACCATCGTTATCAAAAGTCCTTTACACAAAACAGGAAAGGCAGTTATTATCATGTCTATTTCACAGATTGGAAAACCGAGACTGGGAGAGGCGGAGCAAGCTGCCTACCAGTAGGAAGCAAAAGAGCCACACCCAGAGCCAGGTCTCCTGACTGCAAATCCCACAATCTTCGCACACGTGACTGTTTCACTGTTTCTAAAACTCACCCTGGCAGAAGAATGCCACCATTAGATTATCTAAAATGTCACTAATCTAATAACCTATTCTATATGATTACAGAATACAAAATTGGAATTTGTATTTGAACGTGGTGAATCTCATGTTCTAGAGATTTCTTTACATCAAATGAAACAACAGGGCCGCCACGAGAAGACGTGAGAAACTGACTCTGATTTCTGCAGGGTACGAGTAGACAACGCATCTCTCAGTGACAGCTGAGATGAGAGCCTTCTCCCATCCCTTTCAAAACGTTCCTCCAGAGGTATGGGATGGAGTGCTTCTATTTTCAAGGACTTTGCAGCTGCAAACAGAAGAACTGACAACACAAATAATTCAATCAATTCGGTATTATTAGTAGAGCATTTTCAATGACAGCAGAGTAAATCAACCAAGTAAGTAGGTGCTAAATTAGAAAGCTAGATTCACCCAAATCTAACAGGCTTCTCCCAATGGCAGTCGCCGCATTGGTTTGGGGCTCTGTTGATAGTCCCTGTTTCTCCAGATTCTACTAGCATCTCTCACACAATGATGTCAGGTGATGGGGCCACTCCACCATATCAGCCAAGTTGGACTGGGAAGCCCTGGATGGGACAAGTTCATTCTCAAGAGAAGCTTTGTAAGTTCTGGAATGTCTCGGGGAAAGCTCACGCTTTGGGAATTGGCATTTACTGAATGTTCTCGAAAGAATGAGTGTGTTTCTTCCCTCCCTCCTCTGACTTCTTGCCTCATGGATACTGGGGAACAGCCTCAACCAGCTGTTTCTAACTGAGGGATTCCATAGAGGGCATTGTCCTGGTCAGTGTGTGCCGTCACACTTGGCAGTTCAAAAGAAATCAGACTTCAAAAGTAAATAAGGCTGTGGGCTACCGAACACTTTAATAAAAATGGAAGTCTGAGACTCACACAACATTGGTTCCATCCTCCTTCAGCATCGAAATGCAATATGCCCATGACACCAAAAAGGACAGGAAACGGGAGTGGAGTGACGGGGGAGAGGCAAGTGCTTAGACTTTTTTATTTTTTTGGTTTACCCCCCAAGTTGCCTTCCATTGAGTAATCATACTGTTGCAGATTTCCTTAAACAATCCCACTTTTCAACTATTTTTGTTCCATTGTATCCACAACTAGATTTGTAGAAGAAAATGTCCCAATTTCTAATTTGGGAAATGTGGTCAAAACAATCTTTTTTTTCCATACCACTGCAGTAGTCAGCCCCAAACAGTGGGGAGGGAATGGGCCTCGGGAGGTGGAGAGCATCATTCCTCATGAAACCACACTGGTATTTCATCTGAGAGCCTCTTCGTAAGCAAACACATCATACCCCCATTTCACAGATGGAGGTGCTAAAGTCTGAAACTGTTAGCTGGCGCTGCATAATCCCCTCGATTCTGCAGCTTTTCAGCAGTATTTGTAATTATCAGTGAAACAAGGGGGAAATATTATTACCTTGACAAACGGCGCCAGATGCTTTGGAGTTTTAAGGCTCCTTTTCAAAAAGGGACAGTGCCCTGATGAAAGTTATGAGACACAAGAACAAACCACCAATGGAGGATGCAATATCATCCTTTGAGAGAAAACCAACCACTCTCTTTCTGGGGTGGCTTTGGCACAGTCCGACGTAGGTCAGCAGGATGCACGCAGGTGACCTCTTACTGTCCCTACGATTCTCTAAGCTGATGATGAGACATTGGGAAGATGCCCCTGGACTCATGCCCCTGGAGAGAAGCCAGAGGTTTCCTGTTGTAGAGGACCTGTCTGCTGCTAAAAGAAACTTTTGGAGGCTGCAGAAGTGCCATGTAAGCTTTCCCACAACCACTTTCCCTCCTCCCCTCAGTGCCCAATACAGCTCTCCCATTCTCTCTCTCCTATTGTTTTCCAAACATCCCTCCCTTCAGAAAAGCTGGCTGGCTGGGAGCTTAAAATATTGCTGGACACTAAAACCTACCCATCAGGGCCAATCCAGTCATTTCTGCTCAGTCGTGTAGCACGGTAGAGGCGGGGTAGAGAAGAGAGGCACCGAAGGAAAGAGGCCCAAGTTGCCATTTCGCTGTTGAGCGCCAACAGAGAAAGAGAGCACATATTTCTCCCGGGGAGCCGACTCCTACTGGCAAGTTTTCCTTGGCTGTTATTAGTTTATAGCCTTCCCAAACCCCTACCGTTCAGACCCTACCCCCGCTTCTTTCCCAGCCGAATCTTTGAGCCATTTCTGGGCTTCTTCAGAAGGAAAAATGTTGCCCCTTAGGTTCGGTCTTGGGTTGGGATAGCTGGACTTAGAGTTCAATTCTGAAAACTCTCTTGGAATTGGCCGGAGAGTTGGCAAAGATGTAGAAGGGAAAGGAATGTAGGAATGGGGGAGAGGAGGCACAGAGATGTCCAAATGCTAACTACAACGTGACTTTTTAAGGTCTTTTCATTTTTCAGAATGAATTAACACGCCTCCAGGAATCCAGAGAGACCTAAACTAAGTGTTTGATGTTTATGGAAGAGTTTTGCACTTTTTCGCTCAAACTCTGCAATGGGAGTAATAGTCATAACTATTGAGTGCTGTGGGTAGACGGGAGGCCTCATGCTGAGCGTTTTCATTGTTGGAGCGTTTCACGGAGCATGGGAATGGATCTGGCTAAGGACCGTAAAACTCCTCCTGGGAGTAGGTTCTGTTGTTTCTCTATGGGAGCTGCTGGTTGAAGTGGGGGTCTAGAAACATGAATGGAGGCACATTTACACTCCCTTACCCACCAGAGTACCAAGTGGTCATCTAATCCTTTGGGGATGCTTGTTGACATGGATGCATATGCGTTGTTCTGCCTCTTCAAAGCCAGGAGAAGGCTATGATTTCACTGGAAATAGCCCTGGGCTTGTCGCTGGACAACCGGGGCCCACATCCTGGCTCTGCCCTCACCAGCTGAGCCGTCCTGGGACACTGACTTAGGCTCCCAGTCTGGTAATGGGGGCTGGTGACAAACGGTTCTCAAACATCCATCTGTGGACATGTCAGTTCTGGTCCAAAGGAATTTTTCAGCAGGCTGTGACCAAAAAGAAAAAAGTGACAATAATGTAGTAAACAATGTAATCAATTTTTCACCAAGTTAAATGTGTTTGATTTGAAGGCCTGGCTTTCATTCTGAAATTATGTCCTTTCCGATTTTGTATTAAGATTCCCCGTTTATGAAATGATGTTGGAAATAGGTAGTAATCATAGCTAGTGATTTCATACTTTTCTTGTTTTTATGTCCTTGCTTGGCAAAATAAGGACTTGACAGCCCTTTGGTGGTCAGCCTATTTTGTTGTTGTTGTACCACTCTGTGAAATCCAAGTCTGAGAACCACTGGCCTAGTTCACAGGATGTTATGAGAACTGAAATAAGGTGTGTGAAAGTACATAATTTATCAATAGATAAGGGCCACCCTAAAACCGGGCCCCTCTGGTGGGATGTTCAGATGAATGGCCTGGGGTGGACGCTTGAACTCCAGCAGTTTAGTTTCCATCTGTAATAGATCTGTTCGCTAAATTTTCACAAGCAAAAGAAAACAGAGAATTGCCTCTTTGAAGACGGGAAGAAAACTCTTCTTCCTTCAGCTTAGAGGTCTCCCCGCTGCAGTGGAACAGTTTGCTCAGATTTATTCTGATCTGACTTCCTTTAAGTATAATTTTTATTGTTAGACACCAAGAACCAAGGGCACTTTCCACTCACACATATAAGGATACTCTCCCTGACAGTATAGTCGGCCTGTTTCAATAGCAGGAAAATGAGAAGAGTTTGTCCTAAGTTATGGTTTCTCTCCTTCCATTATTACAAGAAACTTTGTAACTATTAAAAAACACACACACACTCAAACAATCCTAGCATACTTTGTGTGTCATAAACATGTGTCCTGACACTCATGTGTCAACAGGCATTGGCCTTCCAGTTTATATACTTGATATTACATAAAACAGTGTCTCCTAACAGCAAGTTTAGGATCAATTTATTATCCTTTTTCGGTAGTTACCATTTCTTGGCAAGTTCTCAATCTCCCCACAGCTACCTGCAGCAAACACGACTGGAGTTCCCCGAGACTCTAAGTAATAGCGGCATTACGTGCACTGGGGGATTGAGAATTTCAGATTTCGGACAATTACTATTGGTCCCATTTACTGATGTCTATGCGCTCCCACTCTGTGACGGCCTTTGTTCTGTGTCATGATGGTTCATGGAAGATGAAGACAAAATGATCCCTGCCATCTGAGAGCTTTTGATCCAAAAGAGGAAAAACAAGGCTCACTGCACACATTCGTGTGGGTACATGAGTGAAATACACATAGAAATCCAAGAGGACTAACAGGGTATAATACGAGTAAGACTTCAAAACTGAGTTGACATATCAGTGGGAATGTCATTAGCAACACTAGATTTAGAGTACGTTAAAGCCAGACTTGACCTTATAGGAATAAATTACATAAATTGTTGTTTCAACATGAATGTCAGATTGAACTGTTTGATAAGAAATTTGGATTTTCCACCAAATTTCTTATCAAACAGTTCAACCTATTGGTGGCTCTGCCACCAATAGGATTTATGCTTGGGCTGCTTACCTGATTGTGACGTTTCCCACCTGTTTCCAGAAGGAGGTGGGAATGGCTGCCTCTCTTTAAAGGGCAAGCACTAGATTTAACTGTACTTGGAGGAGTGTTAGCAGCAGAAGTAGAACTACTCGTAGATGCATGCAACCAGGATTCTGAACCGCTGGTTCTGAGTAGAGGGCCTTCTGTTACTGTCAATCCCCCACTGCTACAAGGAGCTCTTCCCAGTGCTGGAGTCATGCCTGGGGATGCCACGGCTGCTCTCACCTTCCCAGGAGGAAAGGAGCTGCTGTCGGATGCCCCCACCTAATTGGGAGTTTCTGGGGCTCCAAGAGAAGTAAAGCCCTCTGCTCTCCAACAAGGAGATAGCCATTGTGGGTACTCTGAGAGCACAGGTTGGGCACTGCTCATGCTTTCAATCAATGTCAGCAAGCAAGCACTTACTGTCTGGCCAGGCTCCAAACCACAGGCTGGAAGGAAGCTTTAAGATGCCATTTTGTTTATCCTCTCCTTAAGATGAAAATCACACCTAATTGAAGACACCCCTTTTCATCACCCATTCAAGTGTTTAACAAATACCACTGTCATTAAAAGCAGTGGGCATATTCCTTTGGCCCCACGGGCGTCTGATCCCATAGTGTGGGACATGGCTGGAGGTAAGCGAGAGCAGCGTCTCTCAGAAGGACTCTTGCTCTGGTCTAAGCGCAGTGATGAATCAATGTCACAACTCTAAAGATGATCAAGCTGGAGGAACATCTGTCCTAGGCCGAGGGGGGAGTTTGATCATAATCCTTCACAGGTTACCAGCTTGCACAATGGGTTTGCCCAGGATAAATGACCCAGTTTGCACATATCACCCCTGTCAGTTCAACTCCATCTCCATCAGTCGTCGCTATTGCTAGGGCATTAGATACTATCATGTTTAATGGTTGTTGGTGTTTTCCACAGATCAATTTTTAGCTTTGTGAAAATAACCACATGTTATAGACCCTAAACCCTTTTCATTCTGAAAGTGTCCTAGTGAACCTTCCTCACTCTATAACATGATTCCTTCCCAAAGCACTCTCTTTCCATTCCCTGGGTTTAAAAGAGTAATAACAATAATTTTAAAATACTGCTCTCCATTTGTAAAGCTATTAAGAAGGGTTTTCAGATTTCAGCCAACAAAAGGGAAAACGTAAGTTAAGAATACGGGAGGCAGAGAACTGTGTAGCTCTGATCGCAGGCAGTGTATCTCAGTGGTGTGGTGGGACGGACCCAGCCGTTGAGGTCAGGCAGACAGACTGTTGTTACTTGGCTGTCTGATCATAGATAATTCATGTGACCTCTCAGTTGTCTCCTGTGTTGGAACCAAATTAATTAACAAACATTTATCGAGCTCTCCTGGGCCCTGTGACAGGCATTGACTATACGGCTGTAAATAAAAAAGGTATGGTCCATATCTTCCTGAAGATGACAGTCTAGCAGGATCAGATGAAATGAAATAATGTCAAAAGTCTGTCACAAAGTAGATACTGATAGTCAATACGTATCAGTTTCCTTCACCTTCCCTTCAAACATATGATCATTATATATCTAAAATAGTCAAAAATAAAGATAGCTACAGACAATTTCATATGTGCAAGAATTTCGGGGTGGGGGGGGCCGGGCCAAACCCTGGTGGTATAAGGTATTCTTCCAGCATTATGCTTCATGAACCTTGGTTCTGCTTGTGGTCTTGATTTAACTCCATGGAACCATGGGTTTCTATTTATCGTCAATAGTCAACCCTCATTTGGGGTGGAGTTCAGGGCATCATACACATATTGCCCTACTTATCCTTTTAGATCACTTGTGAAGAACAGGGATTGCCATTAAACCCAATTTACAGATGAGGAAGCTAATGGAAGCAGATAATTTTGTGCCCCTTTTGTCCCCTAATCCTAGTCTGCCCAGAGGAGGCACTCAGTAGGTGCTGTTCACACGTGGACTGTTCCAGCAACTCAGAAAGGACAGGTATTCCAAGAGTTCGCAAAGAGGCACTGCCTTGGGGCTGCCCTGTGGCCCCTCAGCTTCTGCCTTCTCCCTCCTCCAGGCAGGTGAGACATGGGCGACTGGAGTTTCCTGGGGAACATCTTGGAGGAGGTGAATGAGCACTCCACGGTCATCGGCCGGGTGTGGCTCACCGTGCTTTTCATCTTCCGCATCCTCATCCTCGGCACGGCCGCAGAATTCGTGTGGGGGGACGAGCAGTCCGACTTCGTGTGCAACACGCAGCAGCCGGGCTGCGAGAACGTCTGCTACGACCAGGCCTTCCCCATCTCCCACGTCCGTCTGTGGGTGCTGCAGATCATCTTCGTGTCCACGCCGTCGCTCGTGTACGTGGGCCACGCCATGCACCACGTGCGCGTGGAGGAGAAGCGGAAGGAGCGCGAGGCCGAGGAGCTGTGCCAGCTGGTGGCAGGTGACCGTGGCGACAGGCTGCCGCTCCCCGCCGACCAGGGCAGCCTCAAGAAGGGCAGCAGCAGCAGCAGCAAAGGCACCAAGAAGTTCCGGCTGGAGGGGACCCTGCTGAGGACCTACATCTGCCACATCGTCTTCAAGACCCTCTTCGAGGTGGGCTTCATCGTGGGCCACTACTTCCTGTACGGGTTCCGGATCCTGCCCCTCTATCGCTGCAGCCGGTGGCCCTGTCCCAACGTGGTGGACTGTTTCGTGTCCCGGCCCACCGAGAAAACCGTCTTCATCCTGTTCATGTTGTCTGTGGCTTCTGTGTCCCTCTTCCTCAATCTGCTGGAGATGAGCCACCTAGGCCTGAAGACGATCCGGGCTGCCTTCAGGAGGCCCGCGGAGCAGCCGCTGGGGGGGATCCCCGACAAGTCCCTCCACTCCGTCGCTGTCTCCTCCATCCAGAAAGCCAAGGGCTACCAGCTCCTCGAAGAAGAGAAAATCGTGTCCCACTATTTCCCTTTGACTGAGGTGGGCGTGGTGGAGACCAGCCCACTGCCTGCCAAGCCTTTCAGTCAGTTGGGGGAGAAGATGGGCACAGGGCCCCTTGGGGACCTCTCCCGGGCTTACCAAGAGACACTGCCTTCCTACGCTCAGGTGGGAGCACAGGAAGTGGAGGGGGAGGAGCAGCCTGAGGAGCGGGGAGCAGGACCCAAGGTCGGGGAGAAAGGGCAGGAAGCAGAGAGAGTGAGCCAGGAAGAAGGGCAGGAGACCATGGCAGTGCTGGAGGGGGAGAGAGTGGAAACCCCTGGAGTGGGGAAGGAGAGTGAGAAAGAGGTGACAAACCACGGGTTGCCGGCTGAGAAAGCACCTTCCCTGTGTCCAGAGCTGACAGGGGATGACACCAGACCCCTGAGCAGGCTGAGCAAAGCCAGCAGTAGGGCCAGGTCAGATGATCTCACTGTGTGAAGTGGTACCAAAGAAAGAAACAAGAAAAGAAAAGAAAAAAACCAGCAGAGCTGACATACAGGGCAAGATGAAAGAAGAAGATGTCAACAGGATTTGAGTCTTCTTCCCAAGGCATCTTTTGATGTGCCTTCCCTCACACCCACCTCTGGTTGGACAAGCATATGATGGAACAGTGCGTGTGGTACAGCTAGGAAACTGTCTTTCTCGTACATAAGAGCTACCGAGATAAACCCATTGGCCCATCAAAGTTCCCTGTCTCATATGACTGCCCTGCCCCTCTATCTTAACGGCTCTGGAGGACTCTGCTTTCATCTCCTTTTTTCCAGAGAAATCCTTCTGATCAGAGTTGTGATTGCCCGATCGCTTTTTACTAGTCTTGTCTCAAGCTCACTAACTCAGCCAGACTTTGTCACCCCAGCCTTTCCCTAGCAGATGCCATGTGACCATGTATCAGGGGTCCCAAATGCAAATGCCTACAGGATACAGGCAGGTGATTTCAGGTGGTGAAGTGGCCTGTTCTAAAGCCATGGAGAGCTGGGCTGTGAAAGTCCCAGAGGGCAGAGGGCAGGTGCTGCCCAGGTCCACGCAGGTCTACCTGGCCATCTGATTGTTTGAGAGAAGCCAGAAATCCAAACTTTCACGTGAAATTTCCAACATTTTAATGTTGTCAATTAAATTTTGAATATATCACATGGGGAAAACAAAATGTGTGCAAGCCAAATCGAGCCTGTGGTCAGCTTATACTACCGAGCCCAGCTTTCCTATGGAATTGCTCATACTGTTTATGGCTTCAACTTGTTTCTGTGGCTTCTGAACTCCATTGTACCATTTTGGAGTGTTCAGTTTAAACCAGAGATACCCAGAGTTCTCACTGTCCTTTCCCTTGGGTCACTGTAGTCCCTGGATTACACAGCTTATGTTGATGGGAATTCTGCTCCGGGCACCATCAGAGAAAGAAATCAAGACCCCAAGCCCTCTCCCTGTGAACTAAAAAGGGTTTGAGGCCTGGTCACCGTTTTCTTCCCTGAAACACAAAGTCCTTTTTCTTTTCTCTCCTTTTCCAACGTCGGTGCTCAGCCTAAAATCTACACCTCCTTTATTAGGAAGGGGGAACAAGCCCAGCTTCCAGCCAGAGGATACCTGCCCACAGACCTGTCTTGAGGAGAGTCAGCTCTCAGACACCAGACATATATAGAAAGGGCCAACAGAGTGGCACTAGGGGGAGCCTCTTACAAAGTGGGGGCTCAAACAACCACAGCCAGGGTCCCAAAGCCCAGTCCCAGGCCAGGCTTCCTCCCTGGAAGGTATGTAGAAGTAAAAGGTACAAGAAGGGTCTCGAAGTTCTCCTATTCTTCATCCCCACAACCAATACTCCTCAAACACAGAGTCCAGCCAGAGGAAATCCTCAGGTACAAGTGCATATTCCCACAGGGAGCCGTTTTACCTCGAGCCAATCAAAGCCCAGAGCAGAGGGAGAAAGTGATCACCAAGATGGTTTATTAAACCACAGTTATGCTTCATGGACTACAGTGCCAAAGCGGAGGTAAGGGGAATGGAAACCACGGTGACATGGCAGGGATCTAGACAGGAGACCATCGGGGACCCAAAAGAGGTACCCAGAAAAGCTACCTGCATTCTGTCTCCCCCACACCCAGCACCATCCCAAAGTGTCCAAATCCACTGTGTGGCCCTCTGGTTACCACCTTCCTTTGAAGATATGCATTCTAGAAATGCTTTTCTAGAGCAAAGCTTCTTCTGAAGCTATTCCTCTCCGTGACATGTTCCCGTTCTTTGGTGCCCCGATCTAAAGCAGAGCGGTCTAAAAATTAAATTCGTACCGAGGTCTGATTGTTTGATAATTACTCCAAGGAAAATTTACATTCTAAAAGAGAAAGCCTAAGATATAGCTTACCTGGGTTAATCCAAAGGGACCAAACTTCAATGAAGGAATGGATCAGACAATGGACAGTTGACTAGAAAGAGGTGTACGTATTTGTCTTGCAGACATGCGACCTCCTGGCTGCTGCTTGAATCTTGCCCTTGCATCCAATGCTATGCCACACAGACCTTCTTCTGTACGGTGAGAGAGGTAACAAAATGCCAGGCCTGGGAACCAGCCAGTGCATCATTGACCCCAATGGCTGCACTATTGCTCCTACAGTTTTGCTCCTGAAGAGCAATTTTAAGAAGATATAAACTCAGGGCCTGAGAATAGCGTGATCCTTACCAGAATAAAGCATCTGTCTCAACTAGGACCTAATCCAAACCAGAAAAGAAAAAGAAACCTACATTCTGTTTAAGTGGAAACTGCTGGTGCTGTTTGGAACTAGATGTATAAGTGTAGGTGTAGGTGAAGGCTGCTGCTCCCCTCGTCTCTGCTGGGCCACAAGTGTGTGTGTGACTGTATTTCCTTGGATGAAGCAGCATCTACTTCAATGCCTCTACTTACCCAGGGATATTGCCATTTTCCCTTAGTCTTCCCAACAAAAGAGGAAGCCGATGTTGGCATCAAGGGTCCAGGATTTTTTTTTTCTTTCTGCTACTTAGTTGCTGTGTTTTGTCATCCCTTAACCTCTCTGTACCTCAGTTTTCTGTCTACAAACTAGAGATGCCATTTGCCACCAACCTACCTCCAGGGATATCATAAGGATTAATGAGTTGGCTTCCAAACCTGGAGCCTGCTAAGTGGTGTCCTTCCCTGAGAGGTTCCTCCAACAGCAGGGAGACTGGGAAGAAGGGCAGGTGGGTGCTTTCCTTCTGACCCTCCCAACCTGCCTTGCAGTTACGTGGTGAGCGTTTTTCAGTGTGGAATGGATCAGTTTCCGCAGACAAGACTCGAAACAGAATCTTGACCGCATCTGTTTAGTAGGAACCTGAGGCTCCTTGACCTTGAGAAATGTCTGGAGACCAACTGGCACTTACTTTCGTCCTCTGAAAAATGTCCTTTCATGCCCCATCTTAAGCTGCCACACAACTAGTGCCAGGTTCCATTCACAGGCAGCTGTGTGTCTGTGGAGGCCCTTACTCTATTCAGCTGGATCCCTCAGTATCTGTTTTGAGGCAAAAAATTATGACTGACTCAGGATTAGAACCCCCCTGGGCTCCATTAGGTACAGCTTTAAATTCTACTTCTGGTCCTTCCCTTGTTAAACTAACCTCACAGGGCATGTGGACTTAGCAATAAAAAGAAGCATTGGCAACAGGACATCAAAAGTGCCTCTCCCTTCAGAGGAAAAGGGCTAATAGCTCAACAGCAGTTATAACACCTTCATTGGGAGGTCTGTGACCAGAAGGGACAGAGTCAGTCAAAGTTCAGTTAGACAGTTTTGAGCCTGGCTCTGTAATCCCCATGCCTAGTATTTGGGGGCATTATAAAAAGGCCTATCTGCTTTTCACCATGCCTTTGTCACTTGCCACACAGGTGAAGCATCCAACACAGAATTAGACAAATATTTCTGAATGTCAGCATGACCTGGGGATCAGATTTTCCCACAAGAACAATGAAGTTCAAGTCAGAAATGTTGGCTGCCCCTTGCTGACTCTGGGAACCCCAAGATGTCACATAACTGTTCCATATGACAAGGTTCCCTCAGTTAATTGGGGGTAACAAGTTCTGCCCCCCTTCACAAGGTAGATCAAGTGAATCGATACCCAGGAAACACTATGAGCATACTAAAAGAAATAAGTGGGGTTTCTTTTAACTCAACTAATTTGGAAATGAAAGGAAAAGGAGGAAGGCCTTATCCAAACCGGTCAGAAGTCCTTATTGTAAAATGGATACTGAAGCAATGACAGTCACCACCTTCAAACACTCAGATTGTTAACTACGCTACTGATACAAAGTAAGCCAATAAATAAAATGAAGGAAGTAAATTAAGGGGGAGGCAAGAAGTCAACATTTCTGCAGCCCTGAATTCCTGAGAATTATATTACAAAAGAAGACTGCCTTTAATCGTGCAAGAATTCATTGCTGAAAGTGGCACTGCAGGTACTCAGTTTACTAGGGCCCACGTGTAGAGACAACCAGCCCCTTAGATGGTCTCTGACTCCTGGCAGACGGGAGTCCATGGGTCCTGAAAGAGCCGCTTGGACTCTTGGGTCCAAGCCATGCGGAAGGCCCGGAGTTCCTGAGGAGGGTCCTTTGGGCATGCTGGGGGAAGGAGTGTCCCCCCACACACCATCCCACTCCCTCTACTTCCTCCTCTGTCCTTCCCCTGACCCTGAATTACCCCTCTATGCATATTGTGTGCAAATGATCACATCACGCAAGTTAGAAAAGTTTAGATGAAAAAGGTTTGCCTGGTTGAATGGAAACTCTTCTGAGCGTAAATACAATCTATAAAATGAAGTACGTGTGTGACTAGAAGTGATAGTGAAATAGTCAGGGAAACTTCTCTTCTTGTTATGATTGTATTATAACTAAATATGCAATTGGGAAGGAAGAAAAGGAAACAAAATTCTGGGTTCAGCAGTTAGATAAGAGGAAGGAAAGCTTTTTATGAAAGACAAGGTACTCTCCACTGTCCTAGACGTTGCAGCTCCCAAAGCCAGGAAAAGTGGTGCCCTGCTGTGGCAATGGCCACCAAGGTAGCCGTGGGATATACTGTAGGTTCCAGCCCCATTGCTGTCTGGAAGTTCTCCAGTGAAGACAAAGAGGATTCTGGAAGGATTCATAAAGTTTCCTGGAGGGAAAAACAGATGGCTCCACTGCCTTTCTCTGCAAATTTTTCCATCAATGAAATAGATCAGTAAAGACTCAGCTAAGAAGCACAATCATAACCTCCTTGAGAAATCCCTGGCAGAGGAGACAGCCATTATTGGGACTGTGTCTTGAATTCTCCAACTTTCCACACCTTCATGTCAGAGCTAATAGCCAGGTGGAAGACTGTTACAAAACAAATAAAACTAACTTGACTTTTTGCCCTCTTTGTGTTTTCTTTTGACTTGTCCGCTAAACTAGACTGTGAAGAAACTGCCCCAGTTTCTGGCTATTCTTCCTTTGGAATTAAGGAGTTGGGGAACAAAAGGACTGGGGTATGGAGAGAGAGGCAGTAGTATGCTGGTAAATATTCAACAACCAGCTCTCCCCTGGTAAAGAGGCCCTGGCTTGTAACGTTTGCCAATTTCCTTGGTGTAAATTCTCCCACCACCACCAATTTCAAGAAACACAATGTCACTGAACACAGAGATGGGAAGAGATATGCAGTAGTACAACTTTATAAAATATTCCCACTATACACTAGCTATACGTAACCTCGAGAGCATGGATAATAGTAAAATAATTAAGAAGTGAAGAGCTTTCAGTATTTATTACCTTTGTATTTCATATTTTTAAGTGAAGTTTATGTAATTTAATTGTTAATAAGGACTGTACTTAACAACTAGCTCACAAAATTTCAGGAAATTTAGCAAATGATGCTTACAAGCCAGGACAAGCCATCTCCAGCACATCATTGAGTGGAATGGAGGAGTACCTGACTCAGAAAGAACATGAAAACTTTCCTTATCAATTGAGATTGGATTCCTCCCTTTCTCACACAAACCTCGAGAAAAATCAAAACGTACATATACTTGTTTGGCCTTATGGAAAGAGGCAAAAGAATAGGATTTGTACTTTTCCATGTCATTGAGACTTGTAGAAAGAGTTAAATATCCATTATAGATGAAAATAAATTACTTAAAATAAAGTTAACTGACCGATTCTGCCTGGGATTTATCATGTCACTTCGCTAGTTAAAATTCTTCAATGGCTCTTCATCCAACAAATTCTCAATTCCTCAACATGTCTTACAAAGCCGTTACAACTGACTTCAACCCCCCTAGAAAGAATGTCTGTTTTTATCTGCCCAGAATCGATTCTCCTTTTTTTCTATAACAACATTTCAATTTTACCTACAGGAAATAACCTTCCTCAAGTGGATAGTCTTGGTGAGACTCTTAGTAATGTTTATGTGACTTCCCCTGGCCAAGCGTCAGGCTTAGTTTTTTACTCAGATGGGCCAACCATACACTCTCTCCCTAAATATGAATCTTGAGTGGAGTAACAGAGAGACTGAAACTTGGTTGAAATTGACTTATCTTGACAGAAGCCCCTAAAGAGACTCACAGTTAGTTCCTGCTTACCTGGTAGATTTCTGGAAAATGCTAAGATTTTTTTTTTTGGATCCTGGTTCATCAGACTTGCTTCAATTTGCTAAGCTACCCCAGAGTCCCTCCCCCTTTTTTTTAAATTTAACATAGCCAAAATTATCTCTGTTGTATGCAAGCCTCTGACTAATGTACCACCCCTCTAGCCTCATCTCCCACCTCCATTCACATGTATCTGCCCCAGCCATGTGGAACCATCAGCTGGTCCCCAGAAGGCACAGGCCTGGTACGTAGTGATGAATGAATTCCATGTTCTTTGTGCCCTGTCCTGCCTTTTTTTCTATGATCAGCTACTTCTCACCCTTCCAGATTCAGCTGTCTCCTTCTTTATGAAATTTCACAAACTTCCCAAGACAAAGTTAGTTGCTCCCTCCTTTGTGATTCGCCAGTACTCCTGTGCACTTCTATTACAGCACTTACCGAATTGTTTTATTTCTTGCTTTTCTCCCATCTGACCGCAAGCAAATTTAGGATAGCAATTTTATCCTATATATCTCTGAATATTCAGCACTTAGCACAGTGCCTGGAACATAGTAATGTTTGGCAAATGAATGAGTACTGAGACATCTCCCAAGGCAGGAAGGAAGTAATTGGCCAAACACTCCCCAGCACCAGAGGCAGGCTGACGCTACATAGGAATATATCTTCAGACGAGGTTCCCTAAAGGGTCCCAGGAGTTCCAGGCTTGAAGGCAAGCAGGCTTGCTTTGTCATAACTAAAGGAGGGAAAAGAGATTTCCATATGAATTGCTGGCTATCATCACTCACAGTAACCTTGGAAGCTGTATGTGGAAGATGGTAGTCAGAGTCTTTGAATGATTGCAGATCAGAAGGCCTCCAACCCTACCAATTCCCACTAACTGGGCTTTTGAACATTACAGGAAATTAAAAAAAATAAACGTTTATTGTATTAATCCTCTAAGATCTCCAGATTCATCTGTTACAGGATCTAGCATTATCTTACCTATTTACAGAAATTGAGTTTGAAGGTAGTTATAACAGAAGCCTAAACTATGTGGCTTTGTCTTAACAGTTAACCAGTGAGTACTGAAGAAATGAAATTTAAAGGCTACAGGGATAGAGCCCGGGGCTGTGCCATGTCAATATTTAGTAAAAATGTCTCCTGTAATGATGTGTGTATTAGTTATCTATTGCTGTGTAACAAATTGCTTTGAAACTTAGTGGCTTAAAACAAAAATAAGCATGTATTATCTCTCACAGTTTCTGTGGGTCAGGAATCCTGGAGCACCTTTGTGTCTCTCATGAGCCTGCAGTCAGATATTGACTGGACCTACAATTACAGAGGCTGCCTGGGAGGTAGGACCCACTCATTCACATGGCTATGACTAGCCACTTGGTGCTGGTAAGTCGGTTGCTCTCCATTTGGGCCTCTCCATGGGTTTACTTGAGGGTCCTCATGAGCTGGTGGCTGGATTCCCCCAGAGCAAGTGATCTAAGACATCAAGGCTGAAGTTTCAATGTTTTTTTATGACCTAACCTTGGAAGTCGCATACCATCACTTCCACCATATCTTATTGGTCACTATCCCCCAGTCTATTCCAACTACTGGGGACAGAATAAATTAGAAAGGAGCAAGATTTGAGGTAATGACATCAATTTTGGCTCCTTTTTCTTTCTTTCTTTTTTTTAATGGTTTAATTGCACATATGATACATGTTGTAATCTGCTCCAAATGCATCTTGGAAGTAGGCAGGATTTGAACAACAAACGATAACGCAATTTCCAGATTGCTGTTTGATTGCCACTATAAGGAAAGCCCTCAGCCCAGGATAATATCTGGTCATGACTCCATTGGCCAGAACAGAGTTTTGAGTCTCTTTGGGCGGGCGGGGAGGACAGGCAGGGGGAATTCCTCTAGCTTCTGTACTCAGCTTTCCTGAAAACTGTTCAGTCTTTCTAACTCATCCAAGTTTTCCAGTTGCATTTTTCTGTCTTTCTCATTTGCTACAGCTATCAACTCTACACTGGCTAGATCTGTAGATGGAAGAAAGAACGAGGCACCTCCAGAACTGAGTTAGACTAATAAAACCAACAGAAAATGGATGAGATAAAATAATTGTAAGTAAGCTGAACCAACAGAATATAATGTAACCCCCCCCCCAAAAAAATCCTCAATCACATCTTTAAAACAAATATAATGACAAGGAGTGTTCTTATGGCCTTACAACAAACACGGATATCTCTAATGACTCCCAGATCAGAACCTCAACTTTCACCAATTTTTTTCATGATTGTATTACAGCGAAGCAATAATTTCTAGGACAACTCTATATCCTTCTTAAATTATAGGCTGATTGCCTTCCCTTTAAATATTTTTTAGGTACTGACTTGTCTAGTAGTCAAAGACACTTCTTGACTTTTTAAAAATCCTGTTGACCTAATTACTGTGTCTAGTGTGGTCCTACATATACACTGGGATTGAGACCCTCCTCTTTACAGATAAGTAACAGACAAGGAAAATAACAACAAAGAGACAGCTGACAACCTGTCTTTTTGTTTCAGGGACCTTGGAAGAAAACAAACAGTGAGCACCAAAAGTAAAAGAATAGCATAATTTCCAAAGATATTTACCTAAGAAAGTAAAAGTAAGCTTTGAATCTATTTTGTGCTCGCAAAAAATTTTTAAAGAAAACATGGACTCTATAAAACAAGAGATGAAATATAAGACAATAAGATAATAGACCGAGATGGGAAAGGAGCTGGCAGAGTTAGCAAACAGTGCCACAGCAGAATTAAGAGGAATGAAAGAGCAGACTTAGCAACACAGAAAGTCCAATCAGTTTTGTAAAGAATAAACATCAGAAATTCTCCCAGAATGCCAAGAGGAAAAAAACAGACGAGAATTATCAGAGAGGAGATCACAGATATGGAAAAGAGCAATAGAAACCCACTACATAGCTGTTGGTACTCCTCAGGGAAAATCAGGGCAAGTGAACCATAAGCATCAAAGATACAACAGGAGGAGACTTCTGCGCTGATCAAAGACCTGAAACAGCAAATTGGAAGGAATTTACCATGTACAGGGGAGAAGGGGGAAGGGGGAACATCTAGATAAATTTTTAGTTGCAAGTATAAAGACATGATTCTACAATTTTAGAAATATAAGAAACCCACGGCTTGTGTACTGCTAACGAACAGTTATGTTTTCACGTTCTTGTCCAGTTGTGAACGTAGAGTAGGAGGTGCTGCTTCCTGGGAAGAGAATGGCTGTTTCAATGTTAAGTCCTGGAAAGTGCAAGATTCTAGGATGAGAAAAAGAGGAGTTGGAAAGTGAGTCTTAAATAGGAAAAAGGGAATTTCTTTCTCTGTCTGAGCCCCATTCTCTTCAGCCCGGAATCCAAAGTGTCCCAGTGTGCTCAATATGTTTCCAAAAGATAAGGAAACGATGGCCTCTGCCATATGGAAGCAAGTCAAGGACTAAGTTAGGGAGTACATGAGTTAGTACCTGCCAAGACTGTAGAACAGAACCTGGCATGGGAAACACTTGGTGAGTATTAGCTCTCGTCACCATCACAAATATTATTCTATGTGATATAATTACTATCATTTAGCATGGTGTTATTAGTGAACGAGACACATTAGACTCAGCTGGGATATGGACATTTAAGGGGAGGGTTTGTGCACATGGTCTGGAGGGGTCGGGGGGGGGCCACTATTGGTCATGGGGATTGTAACAGCTCTAATGGAAAAGAAAAGCTAGGGTGAGGACAAGAAACCCAAAATCACAGCTCTTAATTCCAGCCATCCCTCCCCACGTGGAGTTAGTCCCTCCGGTTCCAAGTTGGATGAACAAGATGTTTATTAAGTTACCTACGAAGGATGAAAATATATTATAATAAAATAATACTGTGGTGAAGATTTTGGCTTGATACTTCTCCAAAACATATTAAATTTCAGAAAAGAATAGAACATCTGTAGAATGGTAAGTATGAAAAGTTTCAGCCAAGAACTCCACAATAAGCCAAATTTCATTTATGAGTGAAGGTAAGTGAATGGCATTCTCAATTATGCAAAAACTCAAAATACCCACAAATTCTTTCTTTAAAGAGAAATGTATGTCATGATCCACTCAAGTCAAAAGAGAATTTTTAAAAAGAGTTCAAGAAGGCAAAGTATGAAAAAGGCTGGTGATGAATACTGACGATATTAAGCAGAAAATGAATTAAACATACTATAGGTAAGTATAGTTACAATCAGAATACAAATATCATAAATAATTCTCCACACATAGTAAATTTTTTAAATTAAGGCTTAAAACTCCAGATTATACCAACATAAACTTGGGAACCGTGTGAGGAAGAGGAAAGGAAGGGAGAAGAAGAAATATGAGGAAGTAGAAAGCCACGATATTCTTCACTTACAAAGATATTATTTAGTCTCTATGTGAGTAGTTGGAAAAATATAGGATTGCATGTGTTATTTTAAAATAAAAACGTAGGCCTCCCAAAGTACTAGGGGGAAAAATTAAGAAACATGCAGTTGATATAACAAAAAAGGGAGGTGAGATTAAAACCACACACACAAAATAAGAAGGAAGAATCACCAAACCAAACCATAATATTTATTTTTCTTGATATAAAATATAGTATGCAACAAAGCCATAACATGAAAGATTTTGCACTGAAAAATAAAGCATTGGACTATATGAAGCCCCCAGAAATACAAGGAGATATGGACAGAAAAATAATAGTGAGAGAATTTAATAAGCCTCCTTCAGATCTTGACAAATAAATAAAACACAAAAATATGGAGGACCTGAAGATAATGTATAAGTCTAACTTAATGACCATGTACTGGAATGTTAAATAAACCATTTCCTGTCACACACATGGTGACTGCCCCTTGCCCAGGGAAACTTCGAAGGCTCGGTAAGTGTTTCTTACGGGCCAAAATCTTCACCACAATATTATTATAAAAAACAAACAAACAAACAAGAAAAAAGCGGACTGGTGAAATAAATCATGGTATAATCATATGATGGATATTACTGAGTCAATGAAAATGTTGTAAAATCCTCGGCCTAAGAAAATGCTCATGATACATTTCTAAGTGAAACAGTATATAGCAAAACATTCTGCTTGTTGTATCCATTTTGGGCAAAAATGAAAAAGTACATGTGCCTGGGTATGGGTGTGTAACTGAGTAGCCAAGAATAAGAATGAATATTCCAGACTTCAGAAATATGCCTGCATTGAGCTCCTTTGTGATCATCTGACCAAAGTCAGGTGGTAAATCACACCCAGTGATAAAAGGGAGGGCTTCTGGAAAATGAGGAAATGTTCCCACCATTAGTTATCCTAAGGGGTTAGTCCTGGAGCACTAAGGAGTGGGGAGATATGGAAAGCCTTTAGCACTGCCCAGGCCCAAAGGGCAGGAGACCCAAATTTAAATGTGGAGAAGTTCAGAACAGTTCTTATGGAAGACCATGAACATCTATTACTTTTCATTATGAATTTTAATTTACATATTCAATTTTAAATTTCCTCTCTCTCTATCCTTCCCTTTAATTCACACATTAGATGGATCAAATTAATTCTGCATGAGAATTATATTAGTAGGGAATCCGCAAATGAGTTCTAATAAATAAATAAAAATTTAAAATTATGTATTTTAAATAATGCCTCTTTCCAAATTTGGGAGACATACAGTTATCAGCCTTTTCAGTTCAATTTGAATAATTGGTAGCCAAAAGTTTTAAATATACATTTAAACTGATTAATAATGAAGGAAAACTGTGAATGTAAATTCGTAATAATAATGGGTAAGAATTATTGCAAACTTACTACAAAGCACTTATTTTTCTAAGGGTTTTAAGTGTAGTCCTTATTTAATCCTCATAATAATCTTATGCGCTAAGCTGCTATTATGATCCCTATTTTTTTAGATGAGGAAAATAAGGTAGAGAGAGTGAAGTAACTTGCACAGGGGCACACAATTATTTAATGCTTCTTCCTTCTTCAGGAATACGGCCTCAACAACAACCAAGCACTTGATTCAGTGTTAATTCTAACTCATCTGAACCTCTCAAGAGCCTGGACAGGACATCCTGAGAGCATACCCCGTCAGGGCCAAGGTCAACATATCCAAAATAAGACTGTATAAAAGTGGAAAGAACTAATTAGATTCAAGGAAGTAAGGGGAATTTTTTGAACCAAAACACAGGTGGTTGTTTGGCTGTGCTCAGGCTGTGGAGTTAGCATGCCTAGAGGAAAAAAAAAAAAAAGAAAAGCACAGCTAGCATCACTCTGGCCCTCAGCCCCTTTCTCCAGGCAAATCAGAGTTGACCTTTACCCACTGTGAAGGTCCTGATTTGTTCTAAGACACCTTTGATTCTCACAGCCAGTCCTCCAGCCTTGTTAGCGTCTATAAGAACCTCCTGGAAAGCTGTTAAAAATTCCGGAAGCCACCCTCAGAAATCCACTGGTCTGTCTGCCTTAAGGCCCATAAATCTACATTTTAAATGAGCTTCCCAGGCAGTGAGAGCACCATACATTGAGAAAACAGCCCCTATACACTTTCTAGATGTCCGTGCAGAAGCTGTGCATGGGACCATTGGGAAGTGAGTGCTTTCTCTCTGAAAATTTGGGGCTTCCCGGCCAGCTTACCTTGGTGGCTTACTTGGGTATACGGTGGGGTCCAAGTTCTCAGTGAACCTATCATAACAAGGAAAGCTACCCGACAGGATGGCTGTGTGTGGAGGGAAGCAGCTGGAGTAGGACGCCATGGAATTGTCATATATCTCAATGTCATATATCAAAAAAGATCCCAAACTTACAACAACTGCATATGAATCTACTACTATATCACAATAAAAAGTTTAAAAAGAAAATTTCTAACAGAAGTTATTTAGCCACTGGCACGGGCGGGTGCTGTATACGTGCATGGAAAAGGGGTGCTAGGGTGTTTCACAGGGTCCCAGTGTTAGTGTCAACTCCTGGACTCAGCCTTTTGTATAAATTTGGCGGAAGAGGGAAATATAGCTAGCTGTCAGGATGTGGATGGTGCCGGAAGATGAGAGAAGATAGGAGGTATAAACACTGTAGTTGCTATGGAAAAGGATACAGTGAACTGATGTGAATAAACACTGGTCCAAGGGACATAGATTGGTCATGTTGTCAGTAGACTCTTTAATGGCAGATCTGTCTGGCTGTCAATTTCTAGATCAATGGTAAGCAATGGCCAGTAATCATGAACATGAAATTTTTTGGATAGCACCCTTGGAAAATGGGTCACAAACTGGGGGCTCAGTCAGAGCCCAGGTGTCTTGACAGTCCACGGAGGTAGCAGCAGCAGATCTCACTGTTGAACAGGATAGCAGCTGGAGTGGACTGGGAGCATAGTACCAGGGTAGGGAGGGGAGGGCAAGCTATTTTGGGAAAGAGACTTGCTCCGAGAGGAGCGTTGATTAGCTATTCATCTAGTGTGAAGGTTTCTAGAGACGTTCTGCAATCAAAAGCAGGGGGTAGTAGTTCGTTGGGTCACCCAGGCCTGTCCTTGGCCTGGACACAGGCGTTGCAGTAGGGAGAATCCTGAATAGTGTCATTCAAAGCTTTGCACAGGGCTGAGGCTAGCAGGATTGCATGCCTTTCTCTGCTACGCCAGGTTCACTGAGACTCTGATCCCCACCACACACCCCAGTAAGTCACCAAGGTAAGCTGTTTGCCTCCATAAGCTCTCCCAGCATTTTGCACTACGATCGCATGGCCTTGAATCTGGTAGGGATTCTAACTCGTCATGTGTAGGTAAATGCCTACACAGTACCATCTATGAGGCATCTACCTGCTTCCCTGACAAATGTAGCCAGGGACACAAAGTTCTTTGGTTTAAGACTCTCCGAGAGTAGGGCTGCCTCCACTGCTCCCTGGCCTTCTGCATCAGGGAGGGAATGGACATCTGATAGGTAGTTTGGCTGCTTAGTATAGCAGAGTTCAATGCTAAGAAAGATAGACACCTTCCCTTGTGTGTAATACATTTGTGAGTCTGTTACTCAGATTGCCGTAGTCTAAGCACTCGGGTCCTAGATGCCAGGTCCACCCAAGGCTGTACTTAGATATTGACAGCAGCTTTGACTGCAGCCACTCCCACACCGGGTGACTGCCCTCAGCTGCAGGCAGCTTCCAGGACTATGAGACTCCAGGGGCTACAAGTGTACCTAGAGCCCAAGTGGGAACCGGGAAGTCCCAGAGCAGTGAATTAAGCCTTCACGAAATGAGTATTGAATGGATAAAGTAGTAATTAAGTATATATGAGCAACTCCAAGTGTGTGTGTGTGTGTGTGGGGGGTAGTTCCTAAAATAACTCTTCAGAGTCTGAAAGAATTATTCCTTGTTTTGAATTAAATCAAACTTCATTTAACTTCAGTCTTTTGTCCTACAACTGTCTCTTGGGGCCATACCAATTCTACATATTCTTCCACATGAAGAGAGCTATCACGTTTCTGAGTCTTCGTTCTTCAGTTCCTTTCTTGGACCCTCATCTGGTGGCTCGCCTCTGAGTGTGCTCCAATACATCTATGTGCCACTTAACAGTGTGGTACAAAGAATGCAGTACTCCAGATGTGGTCTCATGGATACCAAGTATGAAATTATCACTCCCTTGTTATAGATGGTGCGCTTTTTTTTTGTTCTTATCACATCAGAAATTTACTTAGTTAGCTGTATTTGTTAAAATCTCACCTGCTCTGCCACTCTTCCCTCACCTGTAGCTGTTCAGTTGTTTGTGGAACCCAGTATAAATTTTAACATTCAAAACGCAATGCCCGACTTAGGGTCTAACTCATTATAATAATCATTATTAACTTCATCTTATTAGCTATGACCAATATGACCATTACAAAATGGAATTACCACTTAAAACAAGGTGTTAGCTGAGGCCCCACCTCCTTCAGCCACAGAAATGTAAATACTACCTTCCGTGACATTTGCTTTTGGATTTTCATCCCGCCCCTTTCGGCCAGACCGCCTCTAACTAAGCCCCGCCCCCAGAATGACAACTCCCTGGCCCCGCCCCGGGGGACTCCGCTCCCTGGCGCCTCGCCTCCGCCCATTCCTAGCCGCCGGAGGCGGGAAGCACTGGATGTGGCCGCTGATTGGGTGGCTGGGACGCAGCTTGATGGCGTCGGGCTGGCGAACAGCGATCCTGGTGGTGGCCCCCGGGCGAAGGCCGTGGGTGTGATGGGGCCGGAGTCTGGAGGGTGCTGTGGCCTTGGGGAGTGGAAAGTCGAGGCACGCGCTCTTTCTACATTTCGCCATGAGTTTCCTGATAGACTCCAGCATCATGATTACCTCCCAGGTGAGCCACTGCCTCCCGCCGCAGGACTCCTTAGGGTCACTTTCCCAAATCGTCTCGGGGCCTCCCTGGCAGCCTGCGGCCTGCACCTGCCTCATCCGTGCCCGGGCTCCGGGAGGGCGTGAGATTTGCTGAGTCCGATTCCCTCCGCCCTCGTCCGGAGGCGTTCTGTGGCCGTCGGCGCCCCGACCCAGCCTCCATCTTCCCACTACCCTTCACCCTCTGCTTTCCCGTCCATTCTTGGAAGGGATCAGGTGGCCTCAACACTCAGAGCTGGTGCCGCGAGAAGGGAGAGGTCCCCAAAGCGCCCCTAATCTCTAGACTGAGCTGCTGACCCACGGATCGGGGAAGAGTGTGGTTCCGGGCGTGGAGTGCGCCTCGGGCCAATCGGGGCTGGCTCCTGGGGACACGTGGGCACTTTGCTGGTTGTCAGATGCTGCATCCGGGTGCGGAGGAATTTGCCACCATCACTTAGATCTTTAGGTTTCGATTGTGCACTGACACCTCATTCTTTATCCTCTGTTTGCTGCCCATATGTTTCGGATCTTTTTCTGACCCTGCTTTCTTCCGGATTAGCCACGTTCATTCATTCGCACAGTCAACGAACTTTTAGCGATCGTTATATAAAGCTCTGAGGGTACAAACATAAATAAGACACTGACTCTCCCAGCTCTATAGAAGCTTCTCTGGGGAGCTTCTTGCTTTTACCACGTCATTCCTTGAGTTACTCTATGTTCTTCATAGCCTACTTAAATATTTATCACAACTCTGATACCATTTATGTATTTGTATATGAATTTATTCTTTGAGATGCTGAGACGTTCATAGCTGTATCCCCCCTCCAAGTGCAAACATTCGATAAATATATGTTGGCCAACTGTTAATATTTGTAGAAGCTCAGACTATCTAATTATTGATCTTTCCCCTCTCATTCTTCCAGTAATTTATTTTTTCCGAATTGTTCTTGTTTTCAAGTGGCAAACGACAGAAACAGTTTAGTTTGGGGATTTAAAGTGAATTAAATCTTTGTTTTTTGATCCAGGTTTCATTTGCTTCATTCTAATGCTTCTGTCTTTGGAGGAGAAGTTTGTCCTTGTCTCTTAAAAAAACTTTTGTTGCAACATTTTAGAAAGTATGAAACAAGGAACACCCTAACACAATAAGTTTTTATTTTTAAATTTACCATCCTTTATATAGTTTTCATAATTATTGTTTTTATCAGCTGCATAATATTCAAATGTATTGATGTACAAAAAGCTGGACATGTAATTTTCTTTTCAAACTTTCTAAGGGCTTCCAGTTGCCCTGGGTGACAACTCAGGGTTATTTTTAGCCCTAGTACCAACTCAAAGAAAATGACAGTATTTAAGTAGCATTTTTTTCACTCAGAATCAAAATAAGAATGTCAGTGAGGAAATTGGCATTGAATTGTAGCCTCTAAGATTTTCAATACGGACGTAATTGATAAGTTGAACCGTGAAAATGGCTTTCTGATCTTTTATGCCATATAATAATACTTTAACTTTCACATGGAATATCAAATTTAATTCTCAAACCTGCTCTGTACAAATGAGGAACTAAGAGCTCCTTTGCATGGAGTATTCTTGGTAGATATTTATGTGGCTACTTCATCATTTAGGTGTTAGTAAAAATGTTACTTCAGAAAGCCTTTACCTGACTCCCCACCCCCAAAGTAGCCTCCATTCCAGCCACCTTCTGTCTCGTTTCTCTGTTTTAATTTCTTTTTAGCATCTATCACTATTGTTTATTTGTGTGTTTGTCAGCTGTAAACGCCCTGAGGTCCAGGATAGCCTCCTTCTTGTTCTCTAGCATCTAGATGAGTTGCTGGCACATAGTAGAGGCCTACTAAATATTTACTTATTAAAAAGCACCTGTCTAGAGAGGCGTGGTTACCTTAGAAACACCTGCCCCTCACTGTTTTGTATGAACTGAAAGATTTATTTAAAATGAAATCTGAAATTAGAGGTCATATACTGGAGCTGGTCAACTTCAAGTAACATCTTGGTGTAGAGATCGTTCACCATGCCCCGGGATAAAGTTCAAATCCTTAAAATAGTTTATAGGGTGTCTTATGATGAGACCCCAGCTCTGACTTCTCCACCCTTGACTCTCGCTATTTCTCACTTCCCTTTGTACTTTAGCCTTACAAAGGGCGCCTTACTTTTAGCCTTCTTCTGCTTCCTTAATCTGGCCAGGCTCTCATGCCTTCAGATTTCCACACAGTCTGTTGTCACTTTTTGGACCTTTTTCCCATACTCCTCCACTTCTGTCTCCTGGCTAACTCCTTCCTATTGAGCCTTCAGCTTTCAGCACGAACACCCACGAAGCGTCTCCTAGCCTGGACTGGGTATCCCTGTACCTGCTTCCATAGTTCACTTTGCCCACTTTCCTTATACAATTCGATCACATTGTTTTGTAATTACTTATCTAACTCTCCCATAGATTATAAACTCCTTCAGAGCGGTATCCATGCCCTCATTCACCATTCTAGCTCTAGGACCTGGCACATAGTAGGCACTAATAGATATTGTTAAATGAATAAAGGGTAATTAAATGATCTGAGAAAGGGGCCTTTTTCAGTCAGTTCTTTCATACCTGCCCTGCCAATGGCTGTCTCTTTTTTTTTTTTTTTATCTGTAGCTAATTTTTAATGTAGGAGTCATTTTTTGTAAAAGCAGCTGTTATCTAACTCATGTTTTGAACCTTCTATATAGTCATAAGACTTATCAGTTCCAAAGTACACTCTAAGTCCCAAGGTCAAGACTGTACAATTTTTTAAATATTAATTCTCTTTTTGAATAAGAAGCTATGCACCTTCTATTTCATTTGCAAAGCTATTTGAGAGTGCTTATCCCTTCTACATGCTTTTTAGATCCTCTATAATCTTGCCAGAATCTATATTTATCTTGGAATTATTAAAGGATTCTCCAGTTAACTTTTTTCAAGTTGTATTAAAGTCTTTTGTTGTTGTTTTTTAAAGCTTTCTTATCGTTGTGAAAGGAGCCCACTGTTAAGTATTAAAGGTATAGATCTCTCTTTTTCTTCCATTTCCCATCCCCTCATGTAGAATATCATTTTCGCTTGTTTTTCTTGTTTAAAGTTCCATTTCAGGATGGTCTTTAATATGTATGTTATTTTCTTTCTTATCATCTCCATCATACACACCACTCCCAGTTCTAAATGCTTGACTTCTCCAGTTTCAGTCATGACTTCATCAGTCATATAAAGGTGGCCTCTAAACTCTGAATTTAAATGTCTCCACTGGTGATGATGATTTATAATAACCGAAGGGTGTCCTAGGTAGTCGAGGGATACTTTCTCCCATCTGTTCGCCCCTTTCCTTTTCTCCTCGGTCTGGATTTATGCATACAAGCTACTTTTACCCTCTTGTTTCTTTACCCACATATAAAAGTCCACACTTAAATCCCTGCTATAGTTTGTCTACTACTGGTTCAGGGGCCTGAAGGCTGCCGTAGAAAATTCCACACCTGCAGATTGAGGACTCCCTGAGTTTATGGGCAACTTCAGCTCACTGAATCATTTTTATTTTTCTTGGCTTTAATTATCTGCTTGTTCCATTCCCCTCATAATTTCTCTGAGTCTTTGTCACTCTCTTCGGAGCCCTTTTTTTTATCCTTACCTTTTACTCTTAATAGATAACTTTGACTCCTACTATATCAGCAAAAGTGAGACCAAAGGCGTGACTTTCTGCTTCCTGGTCTCACTCTGAGTTGTCACCTATGTCCACAGCCATTCCTAACTCCTTTCCTCCCATGTCAGAAAATGAGGTGCCCCCTACTCCTGTTTGAGGCCGTCCTCTTCACCTTGCCTTTGATCTTGGAGCAGCTTATTGTGAAGTGGTCAAAAGCACAAGCTTTAGAGTCAGTCACACCATTCCCGCTTCTGACACTTACTATAAATGGATTAACTTCTGTAAGCCTCAGCTTTCTCTGATATGAGGCCCGTCAAACCTTCTTGGCTTTTTCTGGTTTAATGAGATGACAGCGCTAAGCGTTTGGAGTTCCTGGAGTATAGTAAATGGTCAGTAAAGGGTAGCTAGTCCTAATAATAAATTAATATCATAACTCACCCTCTGTGTTCCACCAGTTCCTTCTCCTGTTGGTTTATCCCCTTACTCTACTGCTTTCTTCCTCTTGGCCTATATATACACTGTTCCTTCACCTCGTATTCTTCTCTAGGCTACTTACTACCTAAAGTTTTCTGTCTCTGTCGCCTCCTCTCCTTCTCCGCTCTCCCTGCGATAATTTGTGCTTATGATCTCCACTGCCTTACACCCCACCATTGGCTCCCGGCCTGCTAGTCTGGTTCCTGCCTCCATCTCACTATTCAAACTGTTTTCCTTAAGGTCAGCCTTGAACTCCAAGTTACCAAATCCTCTGAACAGATTGCAGTCCTGGTTTTGTTGTCCCTCTCTGCTTCATTTAACACTCCTTTAAACTCGATTCCCTTGGTTGCAGGATACCACACTCTCCTTGTTCCATTATTTCTCTGACAGTCCTTCTCTTTCTCCTTCCTGGTCTCTTCTTCCCATTCCTACCCTCTAGTGTTTTCTTCTTGGCATATTGTTCTCCTCACTCTCCATACTATTCCTGGGTGATTGAAGGTTCTTTGGGGGTTTCAGCTCTTACGTGTATCTCCGTCCTGCCTTCCTAATCTGTCTTCTGTGTTGACCTGGATGGCCCTCAGACACGTAGCATTTCTGAAAGTGAATGCGTCGTCTTCCCAACACCCACCGCCATTCCCAAACTTTTTCTTCCCCCTATATTCTTTATATAAATTTGGTGGCCTCACTCTTCATCCTTTATTCCAAAGTCGTCATCTTTTATTTCCCCCTTGCGGATTTTACCTTTTAAATACTCAAATCTGTTGCCTTCTCCAACTACCAGGGTCTTAATTCAGGCCTTTGTCATTCCTCACCTGGACTACTGCGGCAATCTCCTATAATATTTCTCTTTCTCCAGTGTTGTTTCCTTCCAATGGAGCTTACGCATAACCACCATAGCGCTCCATAAAAAGCAAACCTGGCCACTTCTTCTCCCTCCTCATCACCCAACACTAACCCAAGCGCCTTAGGGCGGTCTTCAGGGCTCCCTGTCATTCGTCCTCTGATCCCCGCTTAGCCTCAGTCTTAACCCCTTCCTTCTCTGAATTTTATCTTCCAGCAGCACCGAAGCGTGTGTAGTTCCCAGTATATGCCATGGTATTTCTTTTTATTAGTTTCAGGTGTACAAAATAACATAGTGATTAGACATTTATATGCCATGCTGTTTCATACCTCTGTGCCTTACTCATGCTCTTTGCTATCTGGGAAGAAAACCCTGTCTTCCAATCTCCCATCATCTGTCTTTTACCTGCCTGATCCTTTTTCATCCTTCAACAGTGTTTTGGGTTTTTTGTTTATTTGATTGTTTGTTTGTTTGTTTGGAAGCCTTTGACTGTGGGGTGAAAACCTTAGAACCTCTTGCTGGAAAATGCATATAATCCCAAAATGTACACGTGATACCAAGTTTTACACCCAAATTAAAACCTCTCTCAGCAAAGGTATTCTCCAGAAAAATCTGTCCTAACCCACTACGCTATTGTGTCTAAAGAATGTGGCTGAAAATATGAGTTTGGTGGGTAGGAGGAACACAGCAGGAACCTCTGCTAAACTGTGCTCTAGCTTCAACACTTGCTCCTGAAGTCAGGAGGAAGGCATAAAAGAATTTTACCTTCCGTGAAATTCCTAGCCAGTATAGGAGGAGTTGTACCAGAGAGAGAGAAAGAGAGAAGGTTCTGTTTACCAGTGAAAAACAAACCAGCTGTAGAACACTGAAAAAAACTGTCATGTGGCTGCTATCCCTGATGTCCGCTTGAACCCAAACTGGCAAAGTGGGATCCTGCAACCCCTTGGCTTTACACAGAGATGGAAACCACTTTGTGTGGGTTAGGAGCACAACCCATGTAAAGTGGAGAAGCTAAGAAAGCTCCATGAAGGAAAACATAAAAAATACCAGTCTTTCTACTACTTTCTTTCTTTTTTTTTTTTTTTTTTTTTGTTAATCTTAATTCCTTTCCCATGAAGTTCTTTTTTTAAATATTTGCAAACAGGGATCATCTGTAAGAAAGCAAGTTTCACTGACTCCTTTTTTATTTGCTAACTTCTCTGACTGATAAAATGATTATCGTAAGGTTACAGGAAAAACGTATTTTAATATTTGTCTAACTTAAAACATTCTAAAACATGGATAATTCCAAAAATTAAAGAGCATCTCAATCTCTACTCCCAAAAGTTGAGGATTTTAATAAATAGTTCTTGTATGAGTAGATCTCATCTTTAATCTCTGAAATAAACTGTCTAGTTAGCAGACTTTATCATCAAATACTCTGTGTATGACATTCCTTAAAAGATTATGTATACTGACCTTCTATCTTCTGTCTCCTTCAGATACTCTTCTTTGGATTTGGGTGGCTTTTCTTCATGCGCCAACTGTTTAAGGATTATGAGGTAAGAAGAAATCATTTTGATTTGCTAATACTGTATGAATTTAAATTGTTGTAAAATGGTGCAAGGAGAATATCTCCATTAAAGAAAGGTTATGTTCACTTTCAAGATAGGAAGTTTTTGCCAAATCAGTGCTATATAATTCTTAACTTGGAGAATATGATTAGGCTTAGTTGATTGTTTGTTTGTTTTCAGGCAAGTCATGTATAGCCCAGAAGCCAGAAGCAGGAATTGTCATGCCTTGGACACCTCAGTACACACACCAATAACAGATAGTTATTCTTTGGGAGGGAATTTAACTTATAATGTCTCATAAATGTTCCTGTTCATTTGGGTATCTGACCTTCAATGTTAAATGACCATCTTACATCCTAAGTTGATACCAAAATCCTAAGGCTGACCTGGTTTTTATCTTAAGCCTTGAATTCAGAAAAATGCCAGCCGGGACTGGACATTTCCCAGTTAGTCCTCCTCATTTAGTAATAAGCTCAATGGTTATGGGCTACTTTAGGGTCATTTCTAGAATGTTCTCCCCCGGGGAGTTTGGGCTGTTGTCTGAAAGAGCCCAGGATTCTAGAGCTTCTGTTCTGCTCTATACTTTAAGGCCTTGCAGGGAAGGTTCTAGAACTGGTCCAAAGTCTGCAGAGTGTTAAAGAAACCCTTTTAGCTCTAACCTATATATATTTAAATCTGTCTTTTTTTTTCCTTTTGGTCATTGTGTATCAGGAATTGTAAGTGCTACTTATGACCCTGTCACTTCATTTTCTTGTGCCTTAAATCCTCCACGAGAGGATGGTAGTACACGTGACCCATGAATCAGAAGCACTGCCTTCTTCATCTCTTCCCTTAGCTCCAGGCCACTTACTGTTGGGGCCCCATTTCCAATGACGTGAGAATTTCTTCAAAATAAGTTTTCTGACTTGTAAGATTGGAAGATTATCAATTCAGTACTTCAAACAAGGAAATGACTCTTCGTCTCTGTTTGGCTTTTTTCCCCAGGTACGTCAGTATGTTGTACAGGTGATCTTCTCAGTGACTTTTGCGTTTTCTTGCACCATGTTTGAACTCATCATCTTCGAAATCTTAGGCGTATTGAATAGCAGGTGAGTGAGGGTCCTAATTAGCTCTCCTCTTGAGGGAACCTATGTGACTTTCTTTACATAGAAGACTTTCTTAGATCCCATAGCTGAAAAAATCCACCGTGTGGTTAGTTTAGTCTGAATACTGTAATAATAACACCCAATATGGGTTCCAACCACCCAGTAACTAGTTTGACAAAGATTGTGAAACAGTGGGGGGAAAAAAATCTGGCCGCCGGCTCTGAAATACTAATTAAGAACAAGGCTGAAAGCCTCGTCCCAGGCTTCACTCCTAGCAGTTTTATTTTTCTCAGGGTTTTCTCTAAATAAATCCCAGTAATGGTCCTCCATATTGTTCTGATTTAAAAGATCAGAATTCCTCAGAGCTAGTTAAGGGTTAGAACTGAAGACTAAACTCCAGTTCTTAACTAACTTAGTTAGCTTTGTTGATTTCAGAGGCATGGTCAAGTCTGATTGAACTTAAGAGTGTTAAGGATTTTTTAAAACTCCTATCCCCCTCCAGATAACATACCTGTTAGTTTATTAAACAGTCTACCCAAAATATTTCTTGCTCGTTACACTGCAAGCTTGATTTTTTTTTAGGCCAATGTTTATGTGTAGAGTACACCAGCTATTAAGAATAAAATGGCATTTACCTCTGTAGGTAGGAATCAGTGCTGAGATAAGCTGTATAACTCGCCAGAGGCCCCTGACACTTGAGACTTACAGGGAGACTGTGTTGTCAGATTCCTATTGAGAGAATGAGAGCTGATCATGGTGGTCTCTTGGTAGATAAATTACGAACTTAGAATATGGTAAAACAGGAATTTCCTGTTTTCAACTTGTTCTTTTCAACTTGTTCTTTAATAACCTAGACCTTTCTTAGATGAGCTGGAGACAGAGCCTATGACTATGGAGAATAGGCCAGTGTTATTTTACATGCTAGTTATTACGTTTTATTATCACAACCTGGAAGTTGCACTATCTAACAGAGGTCGGCAAACTTTTTCGTATGGGCCAGATAATGAATATATTAGGTCTTGTGGGCCATACAGTTTCTGTTGCCACTACTCAAGTCCATGTTGTAGAGCAAGGCAACCATAGGCAGGATATCAACAGATGGGCATGGCTAGGGGACCATGGCTTGCTGACCGTCAATCTAGGTATCAATAGGAAGGACTATGGCTCATATTTGCTAAACCAAAATTCCTGTTTTGGTAGATGATGTCCCCCAACTTTTAGCTCATTTATAATTAATAATCCCATATAGGAAGACACATCACTCAGTTACTTTGACGTATTTTTCTTAAAAGAGTATAGGGAAGTAGCATTGCTAGAATTACTCTTTCTTGGGTACTCCTTTGGGGATTAGGTGTGTGTGGTTGAGACATGTCTTCAGTTACACTTATTTTTTTCATACTAACATTTGTCCCTGCTGCGGAACGGAAATATGGACCTTGATCATGCATTATGTCTGTGCACTGACTGCATCAGAATAGTTTTCAAAGGAGACTCTTGGCCCTGACCAAAAGTAATCTTTGGATTCCCCTCTGAGCAGAGTGGCATGGCCTCCCATTCAAATGCATAATCTTGTTAGGACCCTTAATTCTCTCAAGAGAATGGCACTTTACCCTCAGCTCAAAAGTTAGTTAAAATATTACACATGGTTTGCTTTTAGTTGGCAACGTGGATTCCATGTGTCATTTCAAACCCACTGCCTCCCTCCTTTCAGAAGCTTGGCTGAAATACTAAGTGTGATTGCCTGGAGGACGTGCAGCTTGTTTGTTTCTCCGAACGCTCTAAAGTGGGTTAATCCAGTTGAGTAAGAAGCTGTCCATATCTCTAGACTAAATGCAGAGTAGCCTCTCTGAACAGCTCTTTGTTTCATGATTGCTGCCATCTATGCTAAGGGGAAACAGTAGGAAACGGCCCTCTGAAACTCATTGATGTTTCCTCAGAAAGAATGTTTTCTGAGGACATTGTTAATTGCCCTCACATTTTCTTTATATGAAATCTTTGGAAAATTTTCGTTATGATCTCAGTAATAATTCAGTAATAATTATGTTTCCTTTAAGCAGTTCGTTTGTGTTTCTTACAGACACTGGGATTTATCTAACTGATCAAATTTTCTACTTCAAATCAGTCTTTAGGAAACTTAAAGCTAAATTTAAGGAGTACCCACCCAATGCAAGTTTCTAGAACTCCATGGTGTGCATTTTCGTAATAGCCACCAGGCCTGGCCTGATATTTTACCTATCTTTTACCATTGTTTTTCCTCTTTTATATTTCCTTACTGTTTATTTCATCATCCTGTGTTTTATATATATCCTCATAAGCCACTTCACTGTTTTTTAAAGCAGGCCTAAGTACAAGTAAGTTTAAAACCAAGAAATAAAAAGGACACCATCCAGAAAGTGAACAGATATCCCAAGAATGGGAGAAAAATTTTGTAAACCACATATCTGATAAGGGACTTTATGTAGGATACACAAATAACTCTTATGACTCCATTATAAAAAGGCAAATAACATAATTGAAAAATGGACAGAGGATCTGAATAGACATTTCTCCAAAGAATATATACGAATGGCCAGTAAACACTTGAATAGATGCTCAACATCATTAGCCATTAGGGAAATGCAAATCAAACCCTCCCTGTGATACCATTTGACACTCACTAGAATAACTGGAATCAAAAAGACAATAAGTGTTGGCAGAGCTATGGAGAAATTGGCACCCTAATACACTGCTGGAGAGAATTTAAATTGTACAGCCACTTTGAAAAATAGAGGCAGGCCTGCAAAAATTAGAGTTATCATATGAACCAGCAATTCCACTCCTAGGCATATATCTAAAGAGAAATGAAAACATGTCCACACAAAAACTTGTGCACAAATGTTAATAGCATCGCTATTTCTAATAGCTAAAAAGTAAAACAGCCCAAGTGTTCATAAACTAATGAATGGATATTATTCAGCTCTAAAAAGGAATGAAATATTGAGAGATGCTACAATATGGATGAGCCTTGAAAACATTATGCTAAGTGAAAGAAGCCAGTCACAAAAGGCCACGTATTGTGTGATTCCATATGTATTAAATGTCCAGAATAGGCAAATCCATAGAGACAGAAAGTATTATATTTTGGTGGTTTCCTAGGGCTGGGGAGGTTGGAAGGAAAGGGGAGTGACTGCTAATGGGTGTAGGGTTTTGTTATGATGTGATAAAAATGTTCTAAAATTGATTGCGGTGATGGTTGCACAACTCTGACTATACTGAAAACCATTGAATTATACACTTTAAATGGTAAATTAGATCTCAATAAAATTGTGAAAATCCTAAAACTATTTTAATCAATCAATAAAATCTATTTTATATTCAATAATAAAGCAGTTGTGCAAACCAGATGTTTAATTATATTGAGGGGATAAAAGAAGTATTTCTGAGTCATTGTGGCACATGTTACTGTTAACATTTATTTTCTGTTAATGCTTATATTGGAATAAGACTCCCCGTGGTGATTGAAACAGGTCGCTCTACTAATAGTAGTATATGTTATATTATTATACATTGCCTATGAATATAACTGGAGCACTGACAGTCTCATTTTGATAAGTGAAAATTTTATGTTAAGACGATTATGTATATCCTTTCAGAACTTTGTAATTTTGAATCTCTATAAACGAGCAGATAGAAACAGCCGATCTGTCGACTAATTAGATGGGGGATATTCGGTATTGCGTTCAAAGAGCAACTATCCTTTGGAAGACTAAAGAGAATGAGAGGTGCTGCTCCTTCCCTCCTAACGATAGTCTGTGGCTTTTGTTTCAGCTCCCGTTATTTTCACTGGAAAATGAACCTGTGTGTAATTCTGCTGATCCTGGTCTTTATGGTGCCTTTTTACATTGGCTACTTTATTGTGAGCAACATCCGACTGCGTGAGTACTTTTGCCTCTCGTGTTGGCACATAGTTGGAGATGAGTGTTCTTGGGGGTTGAAGCTGTGGAGTGCTTCACTTCTACATTACTTTCAGTACTGTGTTTCCCCGAAAATAAGACCTAACCGGACAATCAGCTCTAATGCATCTTTTGGAGCAAAAATGTAATATAATATAATGTAATGTAATATAACATAATATAATATATAATATAATATAATACCGGGTCTTAATATAAGACTGGGTCTAATATAATGTAATATAATATAATACCGCGTCTTATATTAATTTTTGCTCCAAAAAATGCATTAGAGCTGATTGTCCAGCTAGCTCTTATTTTCGGGGAAACAGAGTAGTTATCATCGTTTGGGGGCACCTCACACACAGCATCTTAACAAGGTTGGCACACAAAAAAATATTGAACGAATAATTCAATTATTTGTCCTGCCACAGTTTTATTTCTGTTGCCATTAGATTGTCTCCCTTAACTCAACCCACATCTTAATTTCAGCCAAATTTCCCTTATGGTGGTAAGGATGCTGTCTCTAAATTTTGTATTGTTCCATCGCTCGTTTGCTGAGTGAACACATCAAGCAAATATTAATTAGCATGATGCAAGCTCCTTACCATGTATCTATTTACTCTTACAGTCTTGTCTCCTCTCTTTTAGTGCATAAACAGCGACTGCTTTTCTCCTGTCTCTTATGGTTGACTTTTATGTATTTCTTCTGGAAACTAGGAGATCCATTTCCCATTCTCAGCCCAAAACACGGTGAGTGGATATGTGGTAGGAGTGGGGAACGGGATGTTTATAATTGTTCAATATTGAAACAAAAAATTTTTTTAAAGTTCTGATGGTGAGAAATATAGCAAATTATTTCTCTAAAAATTTTCTGGTTTTCAACCAAATTGTCCCATCATCCCAGGAGGTGTCAAATGCTGGTTTGGGAACAGACTTCTTTCATTTCAGAGCAGGAGTTTTTGACCTTAGCTGAGTGGATGAACTTCAAGGGAGTAGAAAGTGGAGAAAGGTGTCCTTACCTTAAATCTCCTGCTACTGTGTGCAGAATTATGGGGATATATTTGTATGTGTGTTTGGAGGCGGGGTGTCCACAAGCTTTTATCAGATTCCCGAAGGGGTCTGTGACCCAAAATGTAAACGGCCACTGCTCAGGTGATGCTAAAGATTGTCTTTAGGGAGTGTATGTATTTTGGGAAAGAGTGGTGACATAAAACATAATTAGTAAAAATAGAAAAGCTTTCTAGGGGAGAGCCTCACATAAAAGAAGTTCATTTTTTGAGGGTGGCCAGTTAGCTCAGTTGGTTAGAGCATGGTGCCGATAACACCAAGGTTGCTGGTTCGATCCCCACATGAGCCACTGTGAGCTGTGCCGTCCTTTAAAAAAAAAAGTTCATTTTAAATACAAGAACAGGTCAGAGTCTTAATTTCTGTGCTAAAAACAATGAACAAAAATCTCTCGGCTAACAAATTCTTCCTAACTGCTTCAGAAATACATATACAATTCTGTCCAAAATAAATTAGAGAGCTCACCTGTAATAAATATACTGGATCTTGTTTTAAAAATAAACATCTATTCATTTCACTTTCCTGGTGTATCTGCCAGGATTCTTATAGCAGGAAACAGAATCTACTTTAATTAGCTTACAGTGGAGAGTGTCCTATTACTGCGCTTTAGGAAGTTTACAGAACTTCTAGGAAAGTGAAGACGTCAACCTTAGATGTTGTGTAATGAAGAGAAACACCACAGAAATAAGCACAGTACTGAACTAGAAAAACCCACTGAAATTGTCACCTGCCACTCCGGGCCTGTGACATCAGGGACCAGACTCTAGAACCTCTGCCCCAGCTTCTGCAGCTCCCAAGTGCTGTCACCATTCCCACATTTTTCCCCTCTGCATGTGAGGTCTCACAGGGACCTGTGCATTGGATGCAGCCTTGGAAACATTCAAACCTTCGCTTCAGGGAAATCGGGGAAAGAGCTTTTAGCTTTCCAGATTCTTAGTATAAGAAGACATGCTGGAAAGGCGTTGGAATCCTGCTGAGTGAACCAGTGTTTAGACTCTGCCCTATCTCCTGTGCATCCTTCCGTGTCTGCTCATCGCCTGTAGCAGGAGTTGAGCCTCCTGAAGGAGGATAAAGGTCAAGAAATGTGCAATTTTTTAAAGCATATGTAACATCATAAACAACTATATATTTTTCAAACTAGCTATTTTGAAATTTCAAATCACATTAAAGAAGGCCAAAAAAGTTGAGAAATCCCAGCCTACCAAAAACATTCAAACTCAGCATGGTACACAAGACTTCCAGGGCCTAACTACTGCTCCCCTCAGTGTGTCTGTCCTCCAGTCCTACCAGGTTACTTGGAAGTTTCTAGAGCTGTCCTATCAGCCTAGACAATCCCTCACCCCTTGTCTACTTGGAAAATACCTATTTATTCATTCAATATTCAACTCTTGTCAGTTCCTCTAAAACAATTTTCCTGGCCATTATTAGCAGATACTAGTTGCTCCCACCAATTACTTGTTTCCTTTTCTAACTTCCTCCTTAACCTGTGACTTCCCTGAGGTCATAAACTACATCGTATTTATCTTTGTATCTCTAGCGCCTGGCATAGAACCTAGCACGTAAGTATTTAAAACCTGTCTATTGAATCAGTGAATGAAAAAAAAAAATTCAAGTCTCTCCAAGGTGGTAGATGAGGAGAAAGAGTAAGAGAGACTAAGAAAGTGTATCATATGACGCTAGAAGGAATCTGAGCAAATAGCTACGGTGACACGGTCTTCTGCAAGTCACTTTATCTATCTGAGCTTATGAACTAAGGGGGAACTGTATATAACAAAGGTAGCTATAGTACAAAGCGTTCTGTTTATGCTTTTCCAGCAGATTTCTTTATTATTTTTTTTTTTGCCAAAGCTTTTACTAAAAGTACTTGGCTTTGTTAGATTCACACTACCTTGAGTAAACAGTCAATAAGTGTTATTTATAATTATGGTTATATTATTATCATCACCCAGTAATGGAGATGATTCTGGAAGCATATGAGGTAGGAGGAAAATCAATGGACTTTTATATATTTATTACAGAACATCTATGTCTTAGTAAACTTTGGCTTGTATAAGTTAGTTGTATATAATGATGGATGTTTCCAGTGATGCTTCCTCTCGTAGTACGGTGAGAGCCATCGTCCCTGTGTTACCTGGCTTTCATGTGCTCTGCTGTTTTCAGGGATCTTGTCCATAGAACAGCTCATCAGCCGGGTAGGTGTGATTGGGGTGACTCTCATGGCTCTTCTGTCTGGATTTGGTGCTGTCAACTGCCCATACACGTACATGTCCTACTTCCTCAGGTAAGGAGAACTTTGTCTCTTCTTTCTTCCCCATTATTTCTTGAATACATATGTCATAGCATGCCACCAGCATTAATACTTAAATATTAGATCTGTGACACTGCCTTTTTATCCTTTTCCTCTGTCCTTGTGGGCATTGGCCTAAGAATGTTTCGATGTAAGTCTTATCACTTACATTGCTTGCCCTTATTATTGGTCCTACATTCATTTATTTTTATATTGGCAATTTCAATTTGACCCTCTCTACCCCTCTTCACCCCGCCTTTTCAAAGGCACATTTCTGTGGATGCCAACTTCAGTTAATCAGTTCCTTCCAAATGTGGAACAATCAAAGACAATTCCAAGTTAAAAGTGTGCTGACACATGCATCATAGATGTCACTGAATCCAAGCTAAGAAAGACTATGAGAGAGCTAGTTACCTTCCATTGCCCTGAGACCCCAGAAGTACTAGCTATAAAAAACCATTTTTGACAGCAAAAGCATTTTTGCTCATAGTCATTTTAATATTTTCTAGCAAAAGATCCTTGAATTGCTGGGTAACAATTGAGGTTTATGTGTTTTTCCAGCTGCCTTGTATCCTTTGGGATGGGATCCCGAAACACTGCTAACAGTTTGTACTCATTATAGGAATGTAACTGACACAGATATTCTAGCCCTGGAACGGCGACTGCTCCAAACCATGGATATGATCATAAGCAAAAAGAAAAGGTAAGATATCAGCACGTTAAAAATCTTGTGCTGTTACAATTGAAATTCTCAACAAGAAAATTTGACTCTGAATTCATCGATGCTAACGGAATTTCATCTTACTCATTTTCAGTGTCAGTTAAGCTACCATCAAAGACTTAGCGTCCAGTCCTGTGTGAAAGAAACTTTTCAAATCCAACCTTATTTTCTGACTTTGCATAAATTCTCTTGAGATGAATTGTTAGAATAACTTTGAAGGTATTCTACACTGGATGTTTTAAAAGTCTGTTGTCCTGCGTTTTTACAAACTTTTTCATTGCCTGACTTCAATCTTTTCAACTTCCTTTTCTCCAAGTACTTGAAAAGATTTTTCAAGTCTTCTAGCTATTGTTGTTTTTATTATTTTACAAGTACTTTTGAAATTTAGGTTTTCAAAGTGGCGTTTCTAGAAATCTATATCACAGTGGGTAAAAGCATAGGCTCTAGACTCAGACTGTCTGGGTTTGAATCCTTGGCCTACAAGTCACAGTGACCTTGAGCTAGTTACTTTGTCTCCTTATGTCTTGGTTTCCTCATCTGTAAAAGCTAGATAACAATGAGTTGATATGTCGAGCTCTTAACAGTGAATTATACATAGCTAAGAAAAACAATTTATTAATAATCTCTGCAGGATAATCATTTGGTTTTAATGCTTTGCCTTCATTTATTCATTCATGTATTCATTTATTTAATAATTACAGAAAGCCTAGTTTATGCCATGCACTGTACTAAATGTTGAATAGTACATAGAAATAGAATGATAAATAAGATAATCAAGTCCTACCTTCATGAAACTTACTAGTCTGCCGTCTTTATTAAAGTTATTGCCCATATAAAAATGGTGGCATAGAAATTTTAAATTGCGTGAGTATTTTTGCATTTCATGTTTCTTCCACACTTTTCTATGTGTGACCAGTAAGACCAGTAGTCAAGTCAAAGGAGCCTTAATGTAAGAGACAACAATAGGATGATAAAGAGGCCCAGATTCACCAACTAATTATTTGTCTCCATCGCTATACATCTTTACTAGGATATTGGAAATAGATACAGATGTGTATACATTTATTTACATATGTTTTGTTTACCTTCGTTCTATATAGTTTATTTTACATGAATGAATCCGAATGCAGATTTGTAAACTATAACAATAAGAGCAACATTAGTCAATATTGGAAGGTACTTAGATGGGAACATACTATTCTGGTTCCCAAGGACACTCTCCCTTTTACTATATTTCTTTTATTCATGCAGAGAGATGAATATAAAGTCATGACCCATGTTAAGTGTGGCTGTGCACTTGTAAGCCATTTCATCACTAGTCTTGGTTACTAATTGGCTCTGGTCCGTACAATTGTCCTGTGGGCCACATCTAGTCAGGATGTGAGATGGCTTGTGGTCCTGCAGTAGGTCTTATTAATTTGAGTGGCTCCCAGATGAATCAGCCACCCAACTTGACCTAATTATCACAGTTCTTTACCCAGTGGAACTAATATGACAAATAGATAGGTAGCGTGACCACACTGGGGCGCCTGGAATTCATACAGTGCCTTTACTACTTACCGAAAGAGAGAAAAACTGTTTTCACACTTAACAGTCGGGAAGGAAGTGACCAGAAAACCATCCTTCAATTTAACAGCAGAGGGCCATAGTGAGATGGCATACAAAAAGAATAATATTTGTTACCAACCAAAAAAAAGGTAATGGTTGAAAATGGGGACAAGAAAGAGACACACTGTCTTCTCACTTGAAACACTGAATAGAAGATGAGATTTATAGTGTTTGGGAAACAGTCATCAAAAACCGAGTTCCAATAGTATGAACAAGCTGGTTTAGTGATCAAAGCCTTTCGGCTTTTTTCAGGTTGAGAGAATTAAGTGACTTGTTATTTTGTTTTGTTTTTCTGCTCACTGAGATATTAGAGTTTTGTTTTGGGCATCTATGATACAGCTGTCATATAGTCTCTGTTCACAAACAACAGTAGTACAATTTTGAAATTGTGCTTTTTGTGGAAGATAGAAAATACAGCTGTGCAACTACACCATGGTATAATAAAAAGAACTTGCACTAGATAATCACTTTACAAATACTCTTAAGTGATCTTAAGCAAGTACAAGACTGTCTCAGTTGCTTTATTTGTAAAATGACAGGGTTGATTAAAGGGTTTCTAGGATCGCTTTCAACCCACAAAATCTGAATTAATAATTTTTTACACAGCTTATGACATTAAAAAAAAACAACTAGAGTACTATAACATGGTAAAAGTTAAATGCATGCTATTACTATGAAGAAAAAAAAGCTTAACCTCTTAAACTCTTAGGATTTTTTAGGCTCTCTTTTGAAAATTTTTACGGCTAGGGAAAAAAATATATCACTGGTGAAATTTCAGCACCAACCACAGCTGCTGTCAAATTATAGTAAAGGAAACTTCCAGGAATGGCACTGTAAAGTGTTCAAGCAATTCCTTCTATAGAAAATCATGAAAACTAGAAAAATTATTATATTAACAACACATATTCGAAGCCTCTAGAAAATGATCAGCCAGAAGTAGAAAAATTGAGAAGAGTATTAGATAACTGCATGTTGGTGGTTCTCTTGCCTGAGAATGCTCTTCATTCACTGCCCACCCGCCCGACACCCACTCAAATATAGATTGATAAGAATTCAAATCAGCAGAGTAATGGAAATTTAAAGGGAAAGTTTTGGAGAAATGCTGAAGGACTGAGGTCTAGAATATAAGTTCTGCCCAAGTCCCTGCTTCCTCACAAACAATGCATGTGCAAAGTAAATACCAGAAAGCCTGAGAAAAATATTTGCAAACAACATATCTGAGAAAGAACTAGTACCTAAATATTTAAAACCTAAGGTAAAAAACAAACCAACAGTCCAGTTAGAAAATGGGCAAAAAACATGCACAGACATTTCATTGTAGGGGATATACCGATGGCAATTAAATAAGCACATGAAAAGATATTTAACATTGTAAGTCATTAGAGTGTTAAAGAACAAAAATTTAACCAAGTAAATTTCAAGATTTAATTGGCTTTATTGAGCAATGCATGAATCAGATAGCATCCCACCCAATAAGTAGAAAGGTGCTCCAAGGAGTTGTACAAAATGAAAGATTTTTATAGACAGATGGAGAGTGGGGCAGGAAGTTAAATTATTTCAGGCAAGTGGATTATTTCAGGCAAGGTTACCTACCTTCCTTAAGGAGAAAGCAGGGGATCTTTTTAAACAGATTCCCTGACCAGGAAGTTCCAGATTGATTGGTTTAAAATTCCACTCCTGGGAGAGGCTAAAACTGCAGTTAGGTTAGATATGAAGTCTTGGTGGGGCCTACCAAAAGTAACTCCATTTTGGTTCTATTATTTCTTTTTAACAAGAGAAATGCAATTGAAACCACAAGATATCACTACACACCTATTAAAATGGCTAAAATAAAAATTAGTAACAACAACAAAGGTTAGAAAGGATACAGAGAAACTGAATCACTCATACATTGCTGGTTAGTGTAGAATAGTATAGTAACTCTGGAACACAGTTTATAAAGCAGTTTCTTTAAAAACTAAACATGCAGCTGTCACACAACCCAACGATTACATTCCTGGGCATTTATGCTAGAGAAATGAAGGCTTAATGTTCACACAAAAACTTGTACATTAATATTTAGAGCAGTTTTATTTATAGTAGCCAAAAATGGAAATAACCTATATATCCTTATAGATAAATGGTTAAACGAAGTACGGTACATCCATACCACAGAATACTACTGAGTAATAAAAAGGAATGAACTATTGATAGATGTGTACAACCTGGATGAATCTCCAGAAAATTATACTGAGTGAAAAAGCCAATCCACAAAGGTTACACACTGTATGATTCTATTTATATAACACTTTTGAAATGACAAAATGGAAATGGAAAACAGATTCGTGGTTGCCAGGGTTTAAAGAGGGGTGGAGGTGGGAGGAGGGAAGTGGGCTCTACACGGGCAACGTGAGCGATGCTTGTAGTGGTGGAAATGTTCTCCGTTCTGTGTCGTCAATACCCTGGCTGGGATATTGTACTAGAAATTCGCAAGATGTTTCCATTGGGGAAAGCCGAGGAAAGGGTACACGGTATCTGTCTAGACTATTTTACAACCACGTGTGGATCTACAGTTATCTCAAAATAAAATGTTTAATTAAAAAAGAAAAGTAATTGCTGAACTTCCCACCAGAAACAGTGGGGACCAGACAACAGCAGAACGTCACATTTAAACCAAATAGACATTTTCCAGCCTCTTCACTTGCAAACTGACACCCCCAAACCTCAGCCAAGTGCGTGTGTATTTCCAGACTGGGTTTCTTAATGGCATCCAGCTAATAATAGATATATCCTTGATCTGGACTGTCCTATTATAAAGAGGCAATAGTATTGATGATCATGATGGTGCTGGTGGTGGTGATGGTGGTGACCATGAAGATAAATTCAAGATAAAAGTCATCTGCTTCTATAGTGCCCCGTATTGTTTCTTTAATTCCTTTTCACCACATCTGGAAGTTTGTTATTGTTACTTTTTCTTTTTAACATACATGAATATTTATTTTTCATCTGCAACTTATTTGGTAAGAGCAAAATTGGTTTGGAGTTAAGTGATGAAAGTGAAAGTGAGTTCTTTAAAACAAGGTTACGCTGGTCTGTCTGCAGCCATCTTTCATTTTAGTGATTGTACCTCTCTGCCTGTTACGGGGCCACAGTACAGTGTCAGTCACCTTTACATAATCGACCAGTTCAACTCCACAGCCAGTCATGGTTGTATTGTAGACATTGAAACAAAGGACAGTAGGAATGGGCTCTGCTCCTTCTCTCCCCACTGTCTCTCTTTTCATCCAGCCTGGTAAGCTTCAGTGAACCTATAAATGAGTGAAACAGAATCTCTTCCTTCTTCATATATACTTGTTCCAACTTTCTCAGCTAGGAAAGTAGGAACACTAAGGCTTGTGAGCCTTGCCAAGTCAAAATCTCCCTAGGTCTGAGCCTCTTCCAACAACGCGAGGTTATAGGGAATGGGTGTATAATTACAGCAAAAGTCAGAAAGAGCTCAAACTTGGACCTATATTCCATTCATTCAATATCCAGGCAGGGTCCTTTTGAGAAGGAAACGGTTAGGTCAACATGGCCAACACACCTAATATTCTTTGTTGTTAATACCATTTTAGCCAGTGGCTTAAAAATTTAAGCCCACAGAAATACCACTGGGTCATTGGTACCATTGGTATCAATTGCATTGGTCCCAGCCATAGATACGAATGCAGCTGTTTCCTCCTCACACTTCTATGTACCGTGTTTCCCCGAAAATAAGACCGGATCTTATATTAAGTTTTGCTCCAAAAGACACATTAGGGCTTATGTGCAGGGGATATCCTCCTGAAAAATCATGCTAGGGCTTATTTTCTGGTTAGGTCGTATTTTCGGGGAAACACAGTATCTCCTGTCACCCAAAACTGTCTCCCTTGAGTTAAATTTTTCTTTAGTGCCACTACTCTGTTTTTATTAGACTCATCCTGGTTTATTTTCAGCCTGCAGGCCTTGGGCCATTATACCCTTCAAGTAACCATTTAGGAACAAATGATCTTAGTTTTCCTCACCAGGACGCTGTTCTTTATACCCATGTGGTGAGATGGGACATGCCAGCAGCTACCCCTGGGCTGGTGGGTTCTCCATTGACTAAGGATGAGAGGAAGGAATAGTAAGTTTCCTGTTGATTTATTCAGTAGTAGGGCGAGACTGGAGTTAGAGGGAGAAGGATATTTTAGAAGAGTCCCAGTTTACGTGATTTTGCTGGGGTTTCTTCCTCCTTTGTCTGCTTTTGGAAAGACACATTTATTGAGCTCCTACCCTTCCCTGGTCCTTTAGCTGCATGTGTTAGCTATTATTTTATTTAATCCTTAATTGATAACAGTAATAATTATGCATGTATGTACAGCACTTTGCAGTCAACAACATGAGTTCTTCTACATTATTGCGTTGATCTGTACAACAATCCAGAGAGGAGGAAATGAAAACTCGAAGTTCTCACAGCTTCTGAGTGGCAGAGCCAGTGCTCAGATTTATTGTCTTTTCCACATTCTGGTGTCCCCTTGGTTGTAAGTTGTGGAAAAGTGGGGCTCCAGAATTTGCCTCCTGCCCTGAACACCTCAGCAAACGAAGGGGGTAGTTATGAGACTAGAAGGTGGATGAGAATGGACTATGAAGGTCCATGCTTCTTTGCTGAGGTTTTTTTCCCTTGTTTGTTTGTTTGTTTTGTTTTGTTTCAGGATGGCCATGACACGCAGAACTATGTTCCAGAAGGGGGAAGTGCATAACAAACCATCAGGATTCTGGGGAATGATAAAGAGTGTTACCACTTCCGCACCAGGAAGCGAAAGTATCCTTTATCCTTCTGCTTGATTCTTTTATTTTTTTCCTTTAATTTTTCAATTACAGTTGTTACTCAGTATTATATTAGTTGCTGGTGTACAGCATAGTGGGTAGACATTTATATAACTTACAAAGTGATCCCCTGCTGAGTCTAGTACCCACTGGGCACCATACATTCCTTTTCTCAACTCTGGACCAAGGGCAGAAGAAAAGGTAGCTCTGGGATAGTCTTTTCTAAGGTACCTCCCTGCATCAGAGTCCAGCTGGCCAGGGCTAGGCTTAGGAAATACAGTGTGTACAGAGGCATCTTTCCAACACCCATAGACGATATAAAATCATAAAGGCATTGTCTTTGAGCTGAAGGAGTCCTAACAAGTCAGTCTTTCCATTTTACAGGTGAGAAAACAGACCCAGAGAAGTTAAGTCACACGCGGTTTGTGGCAAAGCTAGAACCAGAAGTGTGGTCTCCCTTTCTTATTTCTTTCCGCTACACTATTACATTTCCCAACTCTAAAAACCACAAAATGCAATGGCTCTCTAAAAGGCATGGTTTGTATATAAGATGGTAAGGGCCCATTTCTAAACAAATTACATGCAGCTCTGTATCTCCAGGGACTTTCTAGCTTAAAGACTCAAGGAAATTGGGTTAATGAATTGTTCTTGGCCCAGCTGATTGCAGTATTAAACTAATTCCCACATTGAGTAACCAAATCTCGTTGTGGCTATCAGGCTATTAAGTCAAAACTTTGGGGGCCCAGGGATATGATAGCATATTCCTGCTTCCTTCTCTGGTGGCTTCAGGAAGTATAAATTCCCTTTTGCTTCAATTGGAAGAAAGGGATGTAACCTATTCTTGCTGTAAATGATGACATATCTTCCTGGTATCAAATTCAGGTAAGAATTAGATCAAAGAAAGGTAGGATGACCGTGGGAGAGGGGAAAAAAGGGTTACTTTAAATGCGTTTGATCAAGAAACAGTAACTTCATGTCTATTTCCAGCCAGAGTGCTAAGGGATAAAATGAACAGAGTAAATACGCGTGTAGCCTATCCTCCAGGAGCTTACCGTCTAACTCACGAGAGAGGCAGACCTGTAGCTAGTTAAACCCGTTGTTTGCTGACCTGGACCACGCCAGTAGCAGCCACTGCTGAGGAAGGACCAAAGGGCATTTACTGGTTTTGATTTGGGTCATTGTGGGAAAAAGCACAGAAGAGAGAGATTGAACCTAAAGTCAATGCTTCTCTTTTAGAAGAAGGGCTATCTCTACTGTTTATATTACTCAAAAAAATCCCTAAAAGCCGAAGTTTAGGTTTAAAGTGTCTTAGTGACAAGTCAAGTCAAACAAAGTATCAGGATTCTTTAACCTCTGAGCCCGTTTCCTAAATGGAGAGCACAATAACGTGACCTCAGTGAGTTCCCGAAAGGGACGTAATGTAATGGAAAGAGCAGGCCTTGGATTAAGGCATCCAGGACTATTGGCTGTGTGACTTTCAGCAAGTTATTTGACTCTCTGAGCTCTACTTCCCTTATCTGCAAAATGAATAGTAACACCTGTCTAATGTCTGCAAAACCTAGCCTGTATCAGAACTTAGTAAATACTAGTTTCCTTTCCTAACATTGTATTTATTCGGATAATGTAGGAGAAACCATGCTGTATTACAGGTGTTTTTACTATAACCATTTGAGATTTCAAAGATTACATTTGACTTAATCGAGCTAGATAAAACAAAAAATAACCAAAACCATCTATCTGAGCTACTTGAGCTGATGAGGAACTGAGGTGTTTGGAGGTGACGCACGTGACCGAGAAGCTGGAACCCCCTGGTGCCAGACGTTGGGAAATTGCTCTGAAGCAGTGCTGCTGGCTGTGAAATGGGAAACTGGAAATCCAGGCAGTTCCTAGAATCCACGCTAGGAGAAACCAAAACCATGTGCCTTCTTGTTCTCTGTTTCTTGAAACTTCTATGTGATTTAAACCTTGATGCCCTTTTGTGCCAGATCTTACTCTTATTCAACAGGAAGTGGATGCTTTGGAAGAATTAAGCCGGCAGCTTTTTCTGGAAACAGCTGATCTGTATGCCACCAAGGTACAGAGCAAGGAAACCCACCTGGGCTTTTTGCCAATATGATGGAAGGGAGAACAAGACTGAATAGCTTTTTAGTGTCCTCTATGGCCAAGTGGTGCAAGAGACATCTCATAGCTTCAGTGCCAACCGTGAAGCATTAGGAGTCGCACTCTTCATGACATGGCTCCTACCGCTAGCAAAATTCTTACTGGAACAGTCGATGATACCCATAAGTGGGATAGTCAGAAGAGGCTTTTCACAGTGAGAAAGGTGGCACACACCCCCTCCTACAGGCCCGGGATGAAGCTGTCAGCACCTCTGGTTGCTTTCTATCCCCTTAAAAGTTAGTAATAGGGTAAAAGCAGTAAGACACCTATCTGCCATGATCTAGCCCCATTTTAAAGGGTCCACATCAAGATGTGACCTAACTACAAGAAATAACTTCGCTATTTACCCCAAAAATGCAATAGAATTTAGATATGCAAAGTCTATGCAGGTTGTTTCGAAGGAATTTAATCCTTCTTCAGCATCACTTCACGGAGTAGCTTATAGGATACAGGTTAACGGAGAACAGAGACAGCTACACCCGAGCCTCACTTCCCCCATTCACTAGCTGTGTGCCCGTGGGCTAGTTTTCTAATCTGTGAAATTAAGATAATAAAACATACCGCATAAGAGTGGTTGTGAAGATTAAAGTAGATAATGCACATAAATGTTACTTTCTGACTTAAAGTAAGCAGTTTATGACCACATGTGGTCTTTTAACTCAGCCCGAACAGTGAGTCGTTTTTGTTAAATATAAATTTACATTTTGCTGAGACTGACCATGTTTTGTGTTTGTTTTCCCTCAGGAGAGAATAGAATACTCCAAAACTTTCAAGGGGAAATACTTTAATTTTCTGGGTTACTTTTTCTCTATTTACTGTGTTTGGAAAATTTTCATGGTAAGTATACTATTTTTAACTGTCAGGGTTTAGGTGATTTTTCCCTGGTAATGGCAGGAAGAGAAAAGTGGGTTTGATTGAGGCATTGACTGAATTGCAATCTAATTTTCAAATCCAATTGAGTCAACAGAGAATGTGATGTTTCACATCTTTGAGCTACTCTTTTTCCCTTCTTGTTGTTAGGTCACCTAGAAAAGGAAGGTTGTGTTTTTCTTCTGTCACAAATCTTTACTGAGGTCTTAGATTCTGAAATATATGAAGTGAATATAAAGTTTCTTACTTTACATTCTGTTTTCTGTGTTATCCATGAGTGTATGACTGTAACTCAACTCCTACCTTCAGCTCGTAACAGAAAACACCTGTCCTTTTTGATAATGTGTATGTATATACCTAAAACATTAAGTCCAAAGTAAATTCTAATATGTATTTCTATAGATAAACTCATCCGATGTATATAGCTCTTATACTCCTGTGGCTCTCCTGTGATGTTCTATTCTCTCTGTGCATTTTCCCCCCCTTTTTCTGCCTACCCCCCCCCCACTCCGGTTCAAGCCGTTGTTTCTCAGTCTAGTTGTGTAGGACACAGCTCCCTGACCCGTGCTGGTATTATGAGCCTTGCGCTCCCCCCGGCTGAGGAAGTTGTTTGCCAGTTGTCACTCTGCCACTCACAGCAGCTCCGTCGGCTCTCGCCATGCCGACCTCTGGCTGCTCACACGGCCCAGCTCCAGGGAGAGCCATTGTTCACAATCTTAGCTGTAGAGGGACCAGCTCACTGGCCCGTGTGGGAACCAAACCCGTGACCTCAGCGTTAGGAGCACGGTGCTCCAACCACCTGAGCCACCGGGCCTGCCCCTCTGTGTGCATTTTATGTATATTGTCTTTACTTGTCACTCATCTGCAGGTAGTAATGGATTTCAGTGTGATTATAGAAAAGGCCGATTGGATTTTCTGGTTCAGTGACGTTCCTACTGGGGCTGTGTTTGCACAGAGGAGCTTTGTCAGCTTGTTAGTTAATTTTGATCTGTGTAGATGAATGGGGGATTCTGGATTTCATGGATCTAATGCCATAATAAATTGATGTCAGTACCTGTTCAGATGACATTTTAAAATCTTGATTCATTCACTGTGAGAGGACGAATGAAGACAGTGTGTTTGATTAGCTAATCTACTAAAAGTTTTTTCCTGAGATGCAGCCTTTAGGGGAGCATATCTTTTTTAACAGTTTTATTGAGGTGTAATTGACATTAAACTGCACATATAAAAGTATACAATTTGGTAAGTTTTGACAAATATATATACCTGTGCAACAACCATCACCACAATCAAGATAGAGAACATAACTGCCACCACAGTTTCCTCATGCCCTTTTTAATACGTCTCTCCCGCACTCCCAACCCCCAGACAACCACCCATCTGCTGTCACTATACATTAGTTCATATTTTCTAGAATTTTATATATATGGAATCTTACAGTCTGTACCCTTTTTCTTCTGGCTTCTTTAACTCAGCATAATTATCTTACTGTGTGTATCGATTGTTTATTCCTTTTTATTGATGAGTAGTATTTCGTAGTATGGGTGTACCACAATTTAGTTCTCTCCTGCTGATAGATATTTGTTTCCAGTTTGGGAATATTACAAATAAAGCTGCTGTGAACATTTGTGGACTAGTCTGTATACGGACATATGCTCTCTTTTTCTCTTGGGAGAAAACACTTAGATATGGGATAGCTGGGTCACATTGCAGACGTATGCTTAACTTTTGAAGAAACGGCCAAACTTTTCCAAAGAGGTTGTGCCATTTTCCATTGCCACCTGCAGTATATAAGAGTTCCAGTTACCCCACATCTTCATCAATACTTCATACGGTCAGTCTTTTAACTTTAGGCATTCTAATAGTATGAAGTGTGTTGAATTTAATTTACATTTCTCTAATGTCTAATGATGTTGAACAACTGTTCATGTGCTTATTTGCCACCTGTTCATTCTCTTTGGTGATATATCTATTCCAATCTTTTGCCAATTTTTAAATAATGTTGGTTTTGTTTTCTGTTTTTGGATTTTTGAGTGTTTTTTAATATATTCCAGAAATCCTGAATATATTTCAAATATGTTTCCAAATATTTTCTCCCAGTCAGTGGCTTGGCTTTTCATTCTCTTAGCCGTATCTTTCAAAGAACAGAAGTTCTTGATTTGATGAAGTCTAATTTATCTTTTTTTTCTATTATGGATTATGCTTTCAGTATCGAATCTAAGAAATCTTTGCCTAACCCAAGGTCACAAAGATTTTTTTTCACGTTTTCTAGAAATTTCTAGAAATTTTAGGTTTTATATTTAGATCTATGATCCATCTTGAGTCAATTTTCTAATATGATGCTGGAGTATGGCTCCTAGTTCATTTTTTTTACATATAGATAATCCAATTCTAGCACCATTTGTTGAAAAGATTATCCTTTATCTATTGAATTGACTTCGCAATTTTGTCAATGGCTAATTGGCCATACATGTGTGGGTCTGTCTCTGTGCTTTCTATTCTTGTTAATTGCTATATATAGTTGCCTTTATTCTGCCAACACCAGACTGTCTTGATCACTGTCACTTTATAATAGGTTGTAGACTCAGATAGTGTAAGTTCTCCAACTTTGTCCTTTTTTTAAACATGTTTTAGCTATTCTGTGCCCTTTGCACTTCCATTATGAATTTCAGATTCATCTTATTAATGCCTACAAAAACACCTGCTAGAATTTATTTTAGAATGTCACTGAATCTTCAAATCAATTGGAAGAGAAATGACAGCTTAACAATATTGAGCCTTCCAGTCCGTAAACACGGCATAATTCTTCATTTATTTAGATCTGAGGACATACTCTGTAAGATTTGAATCTTTTTAAATTTATGGTTCTATCAGATTGAGAGTAGAATTGTATTTTTAGGAGCATCCACCTGTAAGATATGCGGTGGTGATGAATTCATTATTTTGAATCACTTTTGAAATAGTCGTTGTTGAGATGCTCTGATACAGGGGTGTCCAAACTGTGGCCCGCGGGCCAACTGCGGCTCGCAATCCATTGTTAATTGGCCCACAGCAAATTCCAAAAATATATTTAGTTTACTTAAATAAACCAGGTGAGGCAATACGTGCTTCACCTCGAGTGAGTGGCCCGGCTGTTTGTGTATTTTACCGCATAGGGCCCTTGGTGGAAAACGTTAAAAAAAGTTTGGACACCCCCGCTCAAATATAAAGGTCTTTCTCTCTGCAGGCAACCATTAACATCGTGTTTGACCGAGTTGGGAAAACTGATCCTGTCACAAGAGGCATTGAGATCACTGTGAATTACCTGGGCATCCAATTTGATGTAAGAGTTATAACAAGATCCTGCGTTTTTATGTTTCTTTCTATTTTATCTGCTATAAAGTGTTACAATTCTAATTCCTAACTAGAGGAGCTTGACTCTGCCTGTGGTCTTCCCACTGTCCTCTGCATATTTTGACCTTCGTGTGGCAAATCTGTAAAAGGCGTAAAACCATAAGTAACGACCAGTACTTGCTATTGTCACAGATGCTGATTATTTCTACAGTTCCTCCTCTGCTTCTCTGTAGCCAGCTACCACTCACCAGTTTCCCCCCACCAGATATTTGGATACTTCCCTCTCTGGTACTTGATGAGCTCTTCAGACACACAACTCACCTTTGATTCCTCTGGTAGAAAATTAACTACTCATTAGCGTGCTGTGTTAGAACTGAAATGATTTCTGCTGTAAAAAAAATTATCAATGAATTAGTGTGGACTTTGAGCTAAAAGGTGGCAACCACCCTCTGCACAAATTGTTTTAGTCTTCTTTCTACCTGTTTTATAATATCACTGTCATTTAACACACTCCCGTCCCAGTTTAAGTTTAACATCTTTATTTGTAGAATAGTGTATTTTCCGGGTATATAGATGGCCGATGTTTCTGGCTGATGAGCACTTATTTTATAATAAGACCAATGTCACGTTCCTAATCCCTGTAAGGGCCTTTTAGCTGTGCTGAGGTCCTAGCCCCAGCCAGCCATCTCAGCTACACATGCCCCGGTAGCTGAATAAAATGAAAACAGACCAGAGCAAATTGAGCTCCAGCTCTTAAGAAACAGCTCAAAGCACACGTGTTTTGATGATAGCGCAGTCATGTGTACTTTTCGAAGTAGCATGGTATCTTTCCTTCAAGTCGTATGCAAATTACACTGGAGAGTATGCTTGACTAATGTTTTCCTCTTACATTTTTTTACTGGACTGAATTTTTTTAAATGCTCTTATCAGTGCTTTCTGAGGCCATTCAGTGGCTGCGTGCATATATATATTTTCCATCTATATACTTCCTATTTCATAATTCTGAATGAAATCTTTTAGATGTTATTAAAAGCGGTTCTCCCTTAGGGACTTTTCAGATGTGAATCAAGCACAGGGTCCCAAAACCGCCTCTCACTATGACACGATCCAAGGAGAAAAAGGTTCATCATGTGAGTCAGTGAAGGTCAGCTGTGTCCTAGACCGTAGCTGAGAATGTCTGTCTGTTCTTTTATTATAAAAAGAGAAATTCCTTAAAGTCTTGGGTGATCAGAGGACTGACCATCACTCACAAATATTTAAAATAAGCTGCTATTTAATTTCCTTTTCATTCGTGCTTTTCACTTATCACGTTGAAGCTGTATCATCAGCTCCCTTTTTCATCCGACTTATTCATGTTATTTTCATCACTTCAGTGCACTCGCCTTGTGCCGTCCTTAAGTCTTGATTAAGTCTGCCAAAGAAGTTACCCACCTCAGTCTTCTACAGGCTGTTGTAGTTGTCACTGATTCGTTTTCCTCCCTCCCTAAAAAACATTTTTAAATCAGGTAGGGCCTAGTGAAAGTCCTTCTCACAGCCACAAGTGATCAGAATACATCTTGTTTAGCCTTCACATCTCTCTGAACAGAGATTTAACAGAGATTTTTTTTTTTTTTTCCTGTTATGGTGGCAGGTGAAGTTCTGGTCCCAACACATTTCCTTCATCTTGGTTGGAATCATCATTGTCACATCTATCAGAGGGCTGCTAATCACTCTTACCAAGGTATGTTGTGTCCCAGAGTTCAAAAGTGCTTCTTTAATTACATGGAGTTCCGTGAAATAATTTTACCTAATTAAGGTTTCTGCCTTCTGAGATCTTAAACGACAATCACAAATATTTGAAAGACATACAACAGAAGGAAAAGAAGTTAAACGAATATGTAAATTGATGATGATGTATTTACATCATATGCCAATCAGATAAGTACTTTTGCCAAAGGTCATAGAATGAGAGTACAATCTGTCACCAGCATCTAGAACAGAACCTAGCACGTGGTAGGTACTCAGCAGATATCTGGAAAGAATGAATGAATGAATGAATGAATGAATGAGATAGGTGTTGGAGGTCACTTGTAAGGAGGACATGGATGCAGGAGAAGCGCAATGTTCAGCTGTCTTCTGATCAACATAGAAAAGCCTCGTGGAAGGTAAATCCTCTCTGGCAGAAGAGATAGGGATGGATTTCAAGATCCAAGAGTTGTTTGAATGAAAGGAGAAAAGAGGTTGGGAGAGGAGGAAACAGGATCTCCAGGCACCTGGCACAATTTTGGAGCGAGCTCAGGAGCCTGGTAGCAGTTACAAGGCTTGAAGTGGCCTGGAGTAATTGTTTTATAGGGAGCGAAAGTCATACGTATCGCGTCGTTTCGGAAAAGTTCGATAGCCATTAGAATGCTTTCATGTGATAACGTAATGCTTCAAATCGCCAACTACCCCTATGGGAAAATTAAAGGATGCTTTTCTGGCAGTCTGAGTCTCTTCTGTTTCCATACCCTTGATCTTGGGAATTGTTCTCTACAGGGCTATGGCATGGAAGAGACACTTTTAATTAAACGTTAATAGCGCTGCTTAATGTACTTGCCACAGGAATCCAGCGGTGCTGCCTAAACTCATCTCCTCTCCCTTTCTTGACAGTTCTTTTATGCCATCTCCAGCAGTAAGTCTTCCAATGTCATTGTCCTGCTCTTAGCACAGATAATGGTAAGTTGCAAGAAGTGGCTTTATATTTACAACTGGAAACTCCCAGAAGTGGGGTTTGTGCTTTGAAATACTGAAGCATTTCCTGCGCCCTGTGCCCACGCCTCCCGCGCGACTCCTGGCTTGTGTTTGGCCCACAGGGCATGTACTTCGTGTCCTCGGTGCTGCTGATCCGAATGAGTATGCCCCTGGAGTACCGCACCATCATCACCCAGGTCCTCGGGGAGCTGCAGTTCAGCTTCTATCACCGGTGGTTCGACGTGATCTTCCTGGTCAGTGCCCTCTCCAGCATCCTCTTCCTCTATCTGGCTCACAAACAGGCACCAGAGAAGCATATGACACCTTGAACACAGGCCTAGTACAGACTGCTAACAGGCCAGTGGTGCCAGCATTTGGATAGAAGAGGGAAAACATGGAGGGGACCAGGGCCTGATATTTTTTAAACAAACGAAATGCTGTGGTAGCATCTTCTACCTCCAGGTCTGCCTTCCTCCTCCGTCATGCGTAGCATGGGCTAGAACATGAGAGCAAGGGACCTGAAGCCAGCGCTCCGCCGACAGCACCCTGTAGGGTTTGAGGCAGGTGCAGCCTGCGGGGAGGTGAGGGGAAAAAGCCAAGAAACTAGGGGGGAAATACACTGGAACTGGGGTGAGAGGAGTCTGAGGTAGCTGGGCCGAACATGTAGGATTCCTGTTTAAGTCAAGGTTCACGTGAGAAGGTTATGGCTTCTCCTGGAGATCGCCAGATCGCCACTAAAATCAGAGATTGAGACACTCGGCCTTAGCTTCATTGTATCAAGGATAACTTGTTACTATGTTGCGTGACCTAACGTGAGTTGGCACTCCCCAACCCCTGCCCCATTAAAATAACCAAGAGGTTATTGTTCTTTTCTGGGGATGGGACAGGGTACAATCTAGATATAGATTCTGCTAGGGGAGATTTCAAGTATGCCATGTTTCTTGACTTCCTTTTAACTTGGTATATTTAAGAGTGAATTTACTCTGCATTCAATTCCGGGATGTCTCGTTTTTCCTTTTCACCTGCCCCTTGTGCTGTGGGTAAATCAATGAAAAAATGTTAACTGGAGTAACTCACTTTCCTATCCTAGGACTCCAGTTCTTCATCTAGAAAAGGAAGCTGTTGGAAAATCTGTAGAACACTCAGAAATGCAATTTTTAAAAATCCTGAATTTTATTCCCAGGAAGTCTCTGTTTATTCCTAAGATTTTATTCTGAAGGTGATTGTGTTTTGGTTTTTCTGGAAGCAAAACGAAAGTTAAAGCCTAAAAAGTTTACCCAAAACAAAAGCACTCTTAAGTTTAGATCAGCTGATGGGAGATTCAAAGCATACCCAGAAGGCATTGTGAAGGGCATTTATTTTAGCAACCACAACATTCTTTACAAAGCGTCATTTTAATGGGCTTCTCTCGCAGATACTTTAGTTAGCTCTTACATATACAGATTTATGAATCAGCCTTGGTGCTCAAGGGGCCTATTGAAGTAAGAGATATCATCGTACAGAGAAATGCAATTAAGTGGAAGCCTGAAAGAGCTCCCACAAAAAGAATCTGGCTCTCGCCTTCACTTTTCCTCAGTTAACCATAAATATGCCTTCGGCAGTAGCTGCCTCTGAGACAAATGACAACAGGAAACAATCACACGATGAGCTGGGTTCCGGAGGAGTTCTTTTCTAACTGAGACAGCAAACAGGTGGCAGCTCATGCCTTGGGAATGGCTCCCTATTAAATACCCAGAAACAGCCACCAGCCAAAGCCACGATTTGTCCTCCTCACATCTCTGTATCTTCAGAATTGGAAGAAGAATGAGAGGCTGTACTGTGGGCCTGTGCAAAAGAATAGAAAGCGTCTATAAATACGGACAGCAGGAGAGGGTCGGTCTGTTCCATCAGGGAGCAGAGTCGCTCACTAGAGGCCAGGTGACCGGAATTCTACACTTGGCTTGGTTTCCAGCTTGCTGTTTGGCATGAACAAATGTCTGTATGTATTTCTTTTCTATAAAGCTAACATAGTACTATAATTGACTCCCTGTAGAGATATTGTAGAATTCGTAAGACAACTAGAATACTTTCTTGGTTAAGCAGTCCAGAATGTGGTCAGTGGCTGTTGTGTTCTGGTCTGAATGTATCTCCCCCAAATTCATATGTTGAAATCCTACTCCCCAAGGAGATGATGGTGTTAGGAGACGGGGCATTTAGGAGGTGATTAGGTCCTAAGGGCAGAGCTGGGGTTCGTGCCCTTATAAAAGAGGGCCCCCAGAGCTCCCTAGCAGCCTTTCCACTAGCTGAGGACAGAGCGAGAAATTGGCAGTCTGAGCTTGGAAAACCCCTAACCAGACACCAAATCTGTTGGCACCAGGATCTTGGAATTCCAGCCTGCGGAACTGTGAGAAATAAATGTTTGTTGTTTATAAGCCACCCAGTCTATGGTATTTTGTTATAGGAGCCCAAACAGACTAAGTGTATATTAAAAATTAGAATTAGTTGTTTTTATCACCAGTCAGTAGAATTAAATGAATGTAATGGAAAGAAAAATAACATAAAACTTTCAGAGTCTTGGCTTTGCCATATGTTTCCTCTATGAACTTGGTAGGTGAGTTCATTTTGGGACCTCAAGTTCACATATGAAAAGAAACTGGACAAAAATGTAAAACTGAGACTTACCAAGGAATTTATCTAATCCAAATCCATACAGAAAAATACTTACTCTTCCCTAGTAATAAAACTTGAATACCTGCCAGTTATTTTAAAAACAATACTGACTCTAACCACCGCCATTCATTTTCATGTTTACTGTGAACCAGACACTGTTCGAAGCACTTTAATAGTTTTAGTTAATATGATCCCAATAGCAGTCCTACTACAAATTATCCTTGTTTTATAGGTGAGGAAACTAAGGCACAGAGGATAAATCCATTTGCCCAAAGCAGAACCAGAATTTGTACTTAAATGGTCTGATTCAACTTCATCTGAGTCAAGTTCCACTCCCTTGGAACTTTATAATTTTGGAACTTGGAATTTTATGATTTTGATAAACTTCTTCCTTTCGTTTCTTGGTTTATCAATTCTAGACAGTGACTGTCAACTCCATGCTATGAAAAATAAGGAATCTGTTGTTCTTACAATAACTTGATTTGCTGGTTATCATTACCTGGAACTTTGCAGTATTTTAGGCAGTTGGTGGTAACCATCAACATGAGCTGCACCTGTAGTAGGGCTTAGCACACTCTGCTAAGTTACGTTACTCACTCGTTCTTTTGCTGCATGCGAGCCATGCTCCGCCTCCGCCAAAGTTCCTTTTGGGGGCTCAGGGTGGGCATCCAGTGGCTCAGCCATGGAGGAAACAATAGGCATTTTCTTAGCCTGGAAATAATCGTAGGCCTTCTTTCCACAGACTAAGAGAGTGACACTGTTCCCACTGCTCTGGACTCTGTCCACCACCTTCTCATAGGGCTCGTCCAGCACATTCACCCCGTTCACTTCGATGATGATGTCATCGTCCTCCAGCCTAGCCAGCTGGGCAGGGCTGCCCTTCTGTACCTGGGAACAGACGTTCCGAGTTATCACTTCCAGGCACAAGTAAGGGAACATTAGACCAGCTTCCCCTCGGAGGAGAGATGAGGAGTGGGAGAATTTAGTCTTAACCATATTATTATTTTTCCTTGAGGTACAGAAGGTAAGCAGTTAAGCGCGGTGCTCTGATGCTTTTCTGCTTAGGAAAGCTACGCCCTCCATACTGAAACAAGCTGTGTTACCGGGGATGACTATCACATTGTATGTCTTCTGGTTGAAGGCATTACATTTCCTAGGTCCCCTGCATCATTCCCAACTTGAGAGCTCTAGGGATTGTCTTCTCACTGGCAACCCTGCCAAATGCACAGAAGCAAACAAGCATCACCCCAGTCAGCTGATGGTGACTGTCAACTATAGTCATGTCAGCTCACTGTTTATTTGCTTTAAAAGTACAGTTGACCCTTGAACAACACAGGTTTGAACTGCGCGGGTCCACTTATACGTGGATTTTTTTCAATAAATACTGTAAATGTATTTTCTCTTATGATTTTTTTTTTCCCAAACCTGTAGAGAATTTTTATAAGAATTTATTTGGTCCAAAACTGATGACATATGCTGTGGAGCAAGATCTCAGGTGCTCCCCTCTTAACGATTTTCTTAATAACATTTTCTTTTCTCTTACTTGATCGCAAGATTATAGTATATAATACATATAACATACAAAATGTGTTAATCAGCGTTTGTTATCGGTAAGACTTCGGGTCAACAGCTATTAGTAATTAAGTGTTGGGGGAGTCGAAAGTTATACCGCACCCCTAACCCCACTCCATCTTGTTCAAGAGTCAACTGTATCTAAAGAGAACATCAGGTGGAACAGATGTTCAAGAAACAAAAGATGTGAACTTAGGATGACTCGTGGCTATCTTAAAGGTACAGGACTATGACGGCATTTATGTGAACCCAAGTGAGAGGCTTAGTGCAGGCCTTCGGGAGAACCATCAGTGAGTGGGAGAAACTGAGACCCCCCCCCCCTCAACTGGGGCTGTGTCCACTGGCCTGCCGGAACCAGATTACCATACCTCTTTGACGAATGTGCCTGGCTGGCCCAGAACCGCATTTAAGTGAAAACCGTAGCCGTTTTCACCTTTAATCAGTCTGCATAGTTTAGGCTTATGATCTGCTACTTCCTCTGTAGTGTCCGGACTTGAGGCCTCCAGACGAGGAGTGGGAGCTGGGGCCTCCTTGACAGAACCATTAGGCAGCTCTTGACTTTGATAGTAGAGAAATGGAGAAAAACGAGCCTTTTGAAAATAAAAGGGGAAATACATGAATTGGAAGTGTGAGGAATTACCCTTGATGACGTGCTGGTTTAATTTACAAGGCTTTGTACACGTTCCACTCCTCTTCCAGATACATCTGATTGTGGGCTGTAAAATTTCTCTAGCACCTCAACCAGAAAAGGTATGAAGGAAGATTGAGCTTGGTTATGGAGTAAAGTGTATAAACATGTAAACAAATGCACACATACGTAAAATAGAAGCAGTACAGGATGTTGTACAAGGACCCAAAAGTAAGTCTTAACAGAATTGCTAGTTTCTTCTGACTTGGAGATAGTGAGCAAGTCACTGAATAACATAGGTAATCACGCCGTCTCCCTGTTGGGAGATTACACACAGTGGATGACTTGCTCAGTATCTCATGCAAAGTAGGTTCATCTGGCCTTTCCCCTTCAGTAAGAGGGTCTTCAGAGCTCCTTAAATGCTTTAGAGAAAGTGAAACACAAGACACCATTTTTATCACCATCTGGAGTACACACAGTAATTAATCGGGAGGGGGTGGATGTTGGCAGCAATCCTAGGGTCACATATGGTATCAGAAGTTAATTCCATCCTTTGCTACTTCTCCCGCTCCCCCTGTGAATCTGTTGTACTCTATTTTACTGTTTAGTCTTGCAACCATTAGCCGACGTTCCTATTATGCTAAACTCCTCACCATATTTAAATACTTACAATCCATCTCAACTCCCAGACCATCCTTGAGAAGAAGGCAGTGATGGTCTTGAATATAGAAGAGGCATAGAACAGGAAATGTGGCTTTTTTTTTTTTTAATAGAACTAAGGGCTTTTAGCTGGCTGTGTGTTTTAATTGAGAAAATTAAAAGGGTAGATTTGGGTATGGTGAGATCCTGGATCAGCAGTTAAACTGCTGCCCACAAGTGTCCATTTGTTAGGCAATGAACACAAAATGAAGCAACTGAAGGGGAGTACAATGTGTGCTCTGCCCCAAAACCTACTGTGGAGCAGACGGGCTAAAATTAGATTTGGGGTCCTCCGGTTATCATCTGTCTTACCACAAGACCACATCTTCCTTTCTAATCGAGAGTAGTACCAGCACAGAACCTTCCATTTTCCCAGTTCAACTAACTTCAGTCCTTTCGGTGACATACGTGCAAGTGTCCCACGTTTCTTTCTCTCTTTAAAATGGGGGAAATTATCAGTGATTCATTCCATGCAAAAATACCTCTGACATCACTACCCAAACAAGCAAATCAACTCTATGTGATAGTAGCAGCTACCCTTGAGGCAAAGTACAGTTACATACACTTAATGAGTTTTTATTCATTCTTCATTGAAATATTTGAGTGTCTAGTATGTTCCCAGAACCAGTTTAGGTGTTTGTTTTATTTATTGATCTCAAAGACCCAACCCACCTATGCAACTTACTTCAGGGGGAAGAGGGAGGAAGAAGATGGGGACAGACACCTTTGTAAATCAGGGTTCTCTCTCTTATTAACCTAAACATTAAAATTATAGTTAAATCATTCTGTCATAAGGTTAGGAGAAGTTGTAAAGGACCTGATACCAGGATCCTCTGTACAACAGCCAGAGCAGTGACCTTCCAACTTCTTGATCTTTCCACCAACTGGAAGCTCACTACTCTGCAGAAATGGCTGATCATTTTCCTAGCAGCTTCAGTTGTCCTCAGCCAAAAGCCAGCTCCCCATAGAACACCTCAAAAATAAATGTCTACTTCTCACATTGAATAGCCTTTCAAATCATTGATGGAACATTCTAGCCTATAGTTTAAAATCCAGTTGTTCTGTACTGTTCATAGGTCAGATCACCAAGAGTAATTCTGTAGTGATATTTGCAAATTCTTTCAAAATCTTCAATCTAAAGACTTAAAACTCATGTACCAATCATTTGGCATTCTCTTATCACTCCCACCTTGAGCTTCAGTGCAGCCTTAAGGATGACTGTTATACACCTTCTAGTTTGAAGATCAAAGTGGTAATTGAAACAACCAAGTAGACAGAATGACCCAGCCAGTCAAAACCCACCAGACTCTCATCACCTGACACCATGAACGCCAGTGCTGACACGATGGGCTCATGAATGGAGTAGCCATGGTGATGGAAACAGGTTATCCATGGACCAACCGCACTAGCTCAAAAAAAAAGTGGTAACTTAGCCAAAGGTTGAGAGCATGAGTGAACGGACCCAGCCTTAATGCAGGAGTATGTGGCCTTGTGTTACCTACCAGTCTGTAGATGTTGTCCGTCTCTTTGTCCACCACCAGCAGTGACGTCTGATCTCCACCCTTTCTGATCATCTCCACCACACTGTCGTGATCGAGGGCGTCCACACACTCACCGTTGACAGCAACTACCAGGTCATTGGTCTTTAGGCCAGCCTCCTCTGCTGGACTTCCAGAATCTACGTCTTTGATGATTTGACCTAACCGCACCCCCCAATAATAAATAAAGATATCAGAAAGACCCCTAAAAAACTCAGATTTCTGCTGGAGCCCAAGGCCCTGATAAAATAGATATAAAAGGCAGGCTGAATACAACCACTGACATTCTCAGCAGCCTAGGAGCACGTTATGCAGCCTCATGTCCTGCTCAGAGCTCACTCCAGGAACAATCCAGCCATTAACAACGAAAGGGTCTTAATGAAAAGAATCATTGTTACTATAATAAAAGTGCCTGGAATTCAGTCTTGACAACACAGCATGCTGAGCACGAAGGGTCAGCAAGTTCCCAGGAAGCCAGTGGGCTTGCTCATAACCATGCGTCTTATGTAGAAGCCACACAAAGCGGGGAAAGGCAGAACAAAACCGAAGAATTAAGACCCTAGCAAAGCCATGCTGGCCTGTCAGTAGCTATTGCGAATGCGCGTGCGTGCCTCAAGGATGTGTCAGCCTTCTGACTTCACCACCCTGACCAGATGCCTCCATATCTCACAGTTTTGTCCCTCACACTGTTTTAACAAGCTTCAGTTTCACTTTTCCAGCCAGCTGCCGGGCATCTCCAAATGGATGCCTCCCAATGGAGTGTATTCCCAAAGCCCCACCTGTAGGTCACCTTCCCTGGGGGGACCTGTGTACTTACCTTGCTGGCTTACAAGGAATCAGAAAGACTCCTGGTTCTGTTTGAGTCCCAGATCCTGACCCACCCGTCTCTCAGATCTAGTGGTGTGTTGGAGCTGACTCACACCAGCTCATGAGAACCAGATGTGCGCAATACTTCTCAACTTTGCATTCTGTGACATGTTGGCAGCTTGAAGCCAGATACAGTGGAAGTACTTATACCACAAAAATCAACAAATACCACAAATTAGGGCTTTTTCCCCTCAGAGAGCCAACTGACCAGCATACTGCTGCCCAAATCCAAAATTCTGCTTTATCATTCTGCTATGGAGACCTGGGTCCGCCCAACATCCGGCCCCGCAGGTGACATGAAAACTGACCCAACTATGCTTTCCAGCTTCATGCTGTCCTCGTGCATCTAGTGGGAAGTTGGAGCCCTAATGGAACTCGAATCAGACTGGGATGAAGACTTGGATGGTTACACTGCCCAACTTTCTGCTCTCCTCATACCTTACCTTTCTGTTCTGGGCTTTGCCTCAGATAGAAACCATAGCCATTGCTTCCCTTCCTCATCTTCACCACCCGGGGCTGGTGGGGTAGTAATTTCAAACTGGCTGTTTCCCTCTGGAATTTTATCTTCTGCTCACTATGGTGTTTATCAGTCTCCTGGTCCACCAGCAGGAACACGATACGGCTCCCTGACTTCCTCACCTACAAGAACACGCACAGGTGAGGACCGGCATCGTTCTCCAAGAACGATGCTGGAAAACAGGGAAGTTTCCCGATACAGGCACAGTCTCTAACGGCAACAGAAAACATGAGCTGTCGGGCTGAGTGGCAGCTGTTCTCTTTCCTACCACCTCACTGGTATTTACGGACCTCCACTTGCACAGTTGTAGTTTTTCCCTTGGTTAAGTATGACGTCACCCACACAGAGGCTAATTGAAATCACGTGAGAGCTGGAATTCAGAAAAGAGTACTTTGGTGAAGACTAGAAAAGGAGTTTAGAAAACAGAGGTCTACTTTGAATGATCCTTCTACCAAAAGAAGTAACGTTGGTCCATTTTCAAGGTTCCATATGACCTCAGAGGAGAACCTCACAATGTTTTCTTGCGTCACACCATGCTAAGACGTAAGATTTGGAGTAACAGGATTTCCTGTGCTCTCCATATGTCCAACTCTATATTCATAGCCACGTTGATTATCGTCCAGCTGATATTAAAACATGTTAGTAACATGGGCTCAACATGGAATATATTATCAGTTCAGATGAGGCTCCGAATCAAGTACAAATAAAACCCAAAAGATAACGGTTCTTCAGAACACTTTGCTTCAAGATAACACGAAACTAGCAAAGGCCCTATTCCTAAACGCTATATCCACACTGCTCACACCGCTAGTGAGTCTTTGCTTGTAATACAAAAGTGCAACTTCTCATCATTATATTTCTCCCATTATATTCCACCCCTCCTATCTTCCCATAACTTCCAGTGAGAGCAGAGGTAAGACAAGTACCCGTTTGGGACATACCTTTTCAACCACTTCCTCATGGGTGGCGTCTTCTACGTTCTCTCCATTCACTTCAATCAAGTGATCATTAGCCAGGACCCCGGCTTTCATAGCCACACCTTGGGGTGTAACATCAGTCAGGTACACTCCCTTTTTGCCTGAAAGAGAGTAGGGGATTGGACAAGTGTCACAGCTCCATTACATAGAAGGTATAATACAACAATATTATAAATATATTTAAACAATAATATAAACAGTAAAAGGTTTTCTCCCAATGTAAAATTAGGACTTCCGATTTTAGGGCGGACTCCAATCGTCGTTGGCCTCTGATCTAGAACTGCATGTCTAGCTCCCAGCTAAGCTTGGCACAGCCATCTCTCAGCTGGTCTTTGTTGATTTGAATAGAATTTCTGAGCCCAGCTAAATGCAAGGAAGGAATCTCAGGTAGCACTGGCCTCTTGAAGCAGAAAGGACCAAGCCAGGCTCCTGGTGCATCATTGTATCACACTCCCTTTCTTGGCATTTGTAGAATTAGAAGGCTGTCACCCACCATCACAGACCAACGGAGTCAGTAAATCTCACTGCTCAGGCTAAAGAGGACAGAGGCACTGGACACACACGGAAGCTGGGCTGGTAGGGGATTTAGGCGCTTCTTAAAGAAATGCTGTCCCTTCCAGATATTAATATCCAGTCTAGGCAAAGGTTGCTTTATAATGACTAGATAAATTATTTGTAAGGAATAACAGTAACTCAAACTCTTCCTCCTTAAACACTTTTCTCCTGTTACCTTGTTATGTATTTGTCATGGAGAAAACATTTTCCCCAGAACGCTAACCTAAACCACCATGTACAGTAGCCCAAGGGCCAAACGAATGGAATCTGAATTATGATTTTTTTTTTTACCGCTTTACTGACAACAGATTTCTAAGAAATGTCAAGCTGCCCTGAACAATCTATACCACTGTGTTCAATAACACAGTTGAGAAATACCTCTTAGGGCTAGTTTATATCTCTTGCTACAGGTTAACCAAGCCTTGCAAAGTAGGTCATGTTCACCATTGACCTACTCTATCACGTAACAAACTGTGACCCACCACCAGTGCCGAAAGGACTTGGCTGGGGCAGCATTTGAGGCAGACCACAGGCTACTGCAGCTCTTAGGGTTTCAAGCTCAAGCCCAGAGAAACCATTACAGAACCGTGGTTCCCTGAGCACAGGTCAGCCTGCGCCTCTGAAATTCTAGAAACGGAACTCCTAGTGTTTCCTGATGGTTGTGGTGTTTCAAATCACCATGTACCTCTCAACTAGAGGTCAGGGACACACCTCAGAGTGAGGCTGGGCCACGGCTGAGGGTGCTGTTTCCATGTCACAGGGTGGGCATTTTGGGGGTGTCCTCCACCACTCAAACACTGTTTTACACATCAGTAGCTGCTCAAGAATTTGTTGAATAAATGAGTGACCACCTGGGCACTCTGAGAAATGAAGAGAGATAATCATCTTGACCAAACAAAGTAGCTGTTATGAAGAAGTCCTTTTTCTTGCCTCTTATTCCCCAATCTGCCCTCCACCCTCACCCTAAGGGAGCTAGAAAAGAATAAGAAAGAAACATCAACCCTCTAAACCCTCTGGCCTCAATGGCTCAGCCTAACAAACACGGAGGGGGGGCCTGGAGTGCCCACAGCCACCCCCAACCCGCTGATGTCTTGATCCCTCATTGCACAAGGGCTGGGGAGGGAGAAGGGCGAGCACAGCTGCTGTTGGATGGATATCCATAGCAACCGAGAAGTTTTTCAAAGACATCAGTAATTGATAATAATTATCTTCTGGAAAGCTGGTGGTTCATGCCCCACCCTCAGGCTCACCTTGGACAGTTTTCAGAGAAAAGCCAAAGCTGCTCCCCTCCTTCACCAGGTAGCAGAGCCGTGGCTGGGTCCAAGCCTGCGCCCCTCCATTCATCACAGGGCGTGGCTTCTCATCACTCCAACTCGGCTCCTTCTGACTTGGACCCACCTCTTTCAAGTCCACCTGTTTTTTCACGGCTTCCTCATAGGAATCCCCATCCAGAACGAGCAAAGTCACTGAATTCCCACTCTTTCTGATCAGCTCTACAACCTAGGAGGAAGAAAGGAAAAAATAACTTTAACCAGGAGCCCTCCATCAGCCACCAGAGGGGATGCTGGCTCATTATCTGGCCCTGGAGACTCTGATGGCTGATCCCATGGCAGACAGCACCCAGCCCAGGCTGATCAGGCTGGGCGTCTGGCACTGACAGAATCGGGGGTATGGCCCAAGCCCAGCCCAGGGGACTTACAAGGACTGGTCCTTTCTAGGGAGGAATGCTACCCTAGAGCACGACAGGTCCTCTCAGGCCTATGGACACAGATGGTTTAGCGAAAAGCACCCCCTTGGAGGCAGGCCGAATTGGGGTACAGTCAGGCACTCCCATATGTTCTCTGCATGAACACATAACTTCGCTAGCTAAGTGATCTGAGCCTCTGCATCTCATCTGTGAAATGGCAATAGGTACCTCATGGATTGGGATGAGGATTTAGCAAAATAATGAACATGAATTTGCCTAGCCTAGTTCCAGGTATACAGCAAACATGTGATGCATTTTAGACCTGACACTGTTCAAATCTAGGAAGGGTTTTCACAGTTCGGGTTAAGTGTGGGAGACTTGATCAGCTGGCGGAAAGTACAGCCATAAAGGTATCCTGCCTTGACAGTGGCAGCCAGGAGAGCTCCCCTGTCCCCCAAAATGATAATCAGTAGAGATGCGGGGACTGAAGAGATTCTGGAAGAAGGGCCACAAATGTCCCGTTCACCTGCATATGTTCTTCCTTGTCCACAAAGACGCCGTTGATCCTGAGAACTCGGTCTCCGTCCCGGAGGCCAGTCTTCTCTGCTGGGCTGCCCTTCTCCACCATCCGGACCAGGTGGCCATCGATGTCCTTCTCAATGCGCAGGAAGAAGCCATAGCTTTGCCCTTCTTGTTTAGACAGCTTACATTCTCGGGGCTTGAAGGCGGAGGCCATTTCTGTGCTGAAAAGCAAATGGATACATCCATGGGGAAGGAAATCGCATTGGAGTGAGAGCCCTAGAATTCTATTCTTCTAATCACATTGAGTGGCAACCGTGGGCCTACAGGAAGCCCCTCCCAGGACTGGCTCATGATTTCCAAACCGACCTCCCCAAGCGTGACCCTGTCACATGAGTTTCAGATGCATATATTTGGGTGGGCCCTAGACACAGATGCCTTCGTTTCAATAGCTTCAAAAGCAAATTCCTCTTTGTCCTCTGACCTAAAGAAATAAGGTTCAAATACGTGGCCTACAATTTTTAAGAAAACGCAAGCCCACTGTCATTTAAATACTGGACGAGCCTGTTAAATCTAAGTATTAAGGATAAATCTGTAGACAAGACAGATCTATACTTTCCCTCTCCTATTGGGGAGAATGTATTTTTACAATGGCATGTGGTGAACGACATGCTAGGGAAGAATCAAGTGAAAAGGGAGAATACAACAAAAGGTCTTGGGAGTAGGGAATGGGGTGGGAAGAATTCAGAATGGTTTCCGGGAGGAATGACTTTTTCAAGACCTAACGGATTAGGAGTTAGGTGAGGCAGGACAAGACAAGACCTCACTTTGAAAAACAGAGCAGCCAGGACTCAGAGCTGGCCTGGTACAGTGCAGATGAGATAGAAAAGTGGTTTTCCAGGACCCTGGAGTCAGAGCAGAGTAGGGATGCCCGATAGAAAAGGATTCCCGTGGCCAGGTCCCATTTCTCCCCCTTGAAGCAGCTTCCATTTCCATCCGTTCTGCCCCTCGTGTGGCCCCACTGCAGGAGCAAGGTCCTGGGTCACAGGAGGAGGACAGGACAAGTGTGGAAACCAACAGCTGGGGCTTGGCCCCCAGTTATTACAGGGAGACTCCAGCATAGTCCCAACGCCACCTGGCTTAAGCTTTTTCTTTCCTAGGAGAATAAAATGGAGGTCAGAAGTGCTGATGAAGGCAGATGCCCAAGAGGAGAAGACTTCAGTCTGCTGGATAAACTGCCTGCAGGGCAAACCCTCGTGTTCCCTACCAGTATTTCAGAGACTAAACCACCTGTCCCATCCCTCCTGGAGGGACAGGAACAGATGACCATAGAAGGTCTGGGGGTGGAGGGTGAAGGGGAGACAAAGTGCTCCAGACTCCCTGGAGGCCATACTATGGTGATTCCAGATAGCCATCTCTGACCTTCGGACACACAGAGACAGACGTACAGTACAAACCGAGCAGAACGTCTCCCACTGCCTGATGACTTGGCTGTTTTGTGTGTTCTCAGCATAGTCTGGCAGCCAGGTCACACCACCAGTGGCATGAATGACTAAGCAGCCGAGATAACAAGAAACAACCAGCCAGTGTTTCAAGCGATCCTGAGCCCTCCCGACTGAGTATGCGGGAAAAGAAAAGTGAAGCCATGCCCACTGTGGTCATTGGCCACATCTGGGAAAGCTTAGCCGCTCTGCCATATCGTGACCAACCGCCAGGAAGATAACGCTTTGGGTAGAAATGGAGAAAGTGGGGCGTGAGGAGAAGAGGGCGTCACCAGAGAGTGGTTCCTCCCTGCAGGCACCTGTGTGTGGCCCTGTGACTCTCTGACCTTTTACTTCTCTTTCTGCTAATTGTCTAGCCTGCAAGCCTCAGGGACATTTTCCAGCTCAAATCCACATCTATGTCCAAACTTACCTCTTGATCCCTAGGAGCTCTCACTTCCTTAGGGCTGAAAAGCCTTGAAGGTGCGGGGAAGGGGAGAGGAAGCCCTCAGAAATTTGGAGGTAATTACAGAGAAACCTACAAAATTCAAATCTTATGAAATTTGAGGCACGTCCTTATAATGAAAATAAAGGCTACTGGAGGCTGTTTTCATCAAGAGATAAGGCTGTTTGTGTTCAACATATAAGTGCTCATTTCTAAGGAACCCACCCTAAAATTCAGCCATTCACACACACCCTTCAGTGTCAGCCAAGGATCTTAATCTCTTTCTGTAGGTCCAGGACGAAAATGAAATCTCCCTAGTCCGTGTTTGGGGAGGAGGGAAAGAGGCTAAGTATTCTTGTGTCTCAATAAAGACTGGAAAGCCTGATAAACAAGGAAACACAGATCACTGTTTCCAGGCAAAAGTTCAAGTTGTCTTGTTTGTTTGAAGTTTTCAAACAGCCAGACAGTAGTCACTCAGATCTGCATTTACTTCTTTGATGCCTCGGGCGTTTATGGTCAGAGTTTCTTGTTACATCTAATGTTGAAGCCCCCCAAAATGAGCCAGTTCACACCCACAGAAACACTGCTCAAAGTGCTGATTGGAAAACAGCTATCACTTGAGCCCTGGATTGCCTCCTGCCACCATGTCTGCTGTCCCTGCAATTCAGCCACCGAAGGCTTCATGCTGGTGCCCGTGCCAAACTGATGAAATAGTATTTACCACCTTCCAGTATCCCAGTGGGGAAAGCTGATCAAAACCCCCAAAGTCTAGCCTTCCGTTGAGCCTTTGGGATCCTGAAGCTACTCCTTTTCCATCTTGTAGAGAGATGACTCAACTAGGAATTCAAGGGGCTGGGCTCTGGTCCGGCTCCAGTCCTGGGTGTCTTGTCCACATGCCGGTGTTACACTGGCCCCTACATCAGGGCTGAGATCAGTCACTAGAGCAAGATTCACTGTGGCCTGATGACGATGGCTGGGAATCGGAAGGACCTTTATATTTAAGGGTCGTGTTTCCTGTGTCTTCAGTCCCCACCATCTTTTGCTTCCTGAGAAAATCTGGAGACCACACCCCTACAGTGGATAGATATGTAAGTAGGGAAGAGCTGTGGATTTCTATACTATCATATCAGCAACCATCCAAAGCCAGAGTCCATTAAATCTCCAGCAGCCTTGATGTCCCCAGTTCAAATAGCCAAAATGAAATACTGGAAATGAAAGAAAGTTATCACTATGACTGAGGGCTGGGGGGCAGTCCCAGACAACAAAGTCGTTTGTCTGGGGGAAAGAGAACAGAATTCTTTTTCATCAATTGTAATTACTAATCATACCGTAAGACCCCACCTTTCCTCGAAAGGATTAGATGATTGCTACCAGGATAGACTATAATATGCCCATGGTCGAGAAGAAAAATTAGCTACATTTGAGAAGGTAGGAAGGCTAGGTAGTGACAACAAAAGAGGGTAGGTGAGACATCTGGAGGTAGCCAGAGAAGAAACAAATAAAGACATTGGGCAGTTTCCCACAGGAAAGGACTCGCGGGTGGGTGGCACCCAAGAGACTCTTCCAAGTGCAAGGTTGGCCAAGGTTGCTCAGCCAAGGTTGCTCAGCCCCCAGGCAGCCGTCTACAGGTCCATACAGGATCCTGAGCCAACACCCACGCTCTGCAGAGGGAGCAGGAAGTCGGAGCCCAGAGCTGCTCCTGAGGGATCAGGACTTATACAAGTAAGACCCAAACAGCCAGAAGGCGTCAGCTGGGATGGCGGGGGCTGAGAGGAAATCTCATTTTTCCCTCAGTTTGTGGAAGGACTTTCCATAGCAGGGCTAGCTGGGGCAAGCGTGAGACCCCATTTCACACGATCTCAGTGTCAGTGGGGCTGCTAGTAAAGCGTGCCTGCCCTGTCACCCTGTGTGTCCAGAAGGTCTCCATGCTAAGCTAATTGCCAAATGTGGAAATGTCCCATTAAAAAAAATCACTCGGGTGTGACTGCTCACAAGCCTACTCAGGGGACAAGGCTGGAAGGAAAGGATTTTAAAGCCACTTAGCTCATCAAAAATCCATGATCCCCTGTGAAACAGTTGAGTCGCAAGGTCAATGGGAACCTGACAAGAACCCAAAGCATTTGCCAATATAAAAGTGAGCATGTGGTGAAAGCAGAGTTATTTTTCTAACTCCGGTGAGCTCCCAGATATTATTTTGAAAAGGAATCCTGAAGTTGCTATAGACCAGCTAAAACACAGACCAGGGGGAAGCAAATTCTTCTGAAGAAGGAAAAGAAATGACAACAGCTGGAGAAGTGAAGTCAGTAAGAATTATAGCACCTTCATTCACCTTGTCAATCCTGGAAGTTGCCCACCCAGGCCCGGAGGCCCCAGCTGGCGTCAAACAGACATGCTTCATGGAAGAAATGGTTTAAATCTATAGACAATCATCATAAATCACATTACCACTTGAGAACTCATTATGGGTCGAGCTGGTACATTATCTCATTTAATCCACACAATCACTTTCCAATTTTGGTTCTAAATCCTAGCTGCCCTCCCCCGCCCCCCGCCGAATCACCTGAAGAGATTTATAAAAATAGATGCTCAGACCTCCCTCCCCCTCAGATCTACTGACTCAGAATCTCCAGGCTGGAAACCTGAACATAAGCATCTCTAAAATGCCCTCTAATTTAAAAAACTAGTGCTTAAAACCACCCTTTGCTGCTCCTAACATCCCCCCTCCGTCTTGGGATAACCCCCTCACGGGTCAGAGAAGAAGGTCAAGGTTGGCTGAACTATTAACAGCCACCCTGAGCTCACCTTAACTTGAGAAACCAAGGTGGCAGCCTGGTTAGGAGAGGCGCTTGGATCCTGCCGTCCTCAAGATCCAGCTCTGCCCACACACAGTGCCCCAACTAACAACACAGGAGCAGTAGCAACCTACAGTCTGTGCCTCCCTCCCCACGTCCTAGCTCTGAGCCAGGCAAACTTAGAATCAAGCAGATGTAAACAGCCTGTAATAGCCCCCAGGGGCTCTTTATCCTGTGAATGAAATCTGAGGCACCGCTCCCCAACCCCTAAAGCTAACTGTCTTAAGAGCTGAAACCGGGCAGGGTCTGGGGAAGGGGCGGCAGGCGCCTTGTCCGGCCGCGAAGGTGGCAAGGAGAACCCCTGAAGCGGCCCAAGAAGCAGGCCAAGGAGATGGACCAGGATGAGAAAGGATTCAAGCAAAAGCAAAAAGAGGAGCAGAAGAAACTCGAGGAGTTAAAAGCGAAGGCCGTGGGGAAGGGCCCCCTGGCCACAGATGGAATTAAGAAATCTGGCAAAAAGTGAGCTGTTCCTTGTGCCTGGTGCAATGGTGAGCCTTAATTCCATTCCAGTTTTAACATTTGGCTTCCCTGCCATAGTATAGCTATTGCCATATATAGCTATTGGCACCTATAGCTAGAATGAAGTGTTGTCTTGGAGTCTGTTGTACATTTAAGAATAAACTTTTGTAAAAAATAATAAAAAATAAAAATTAAAAAAAATTTTAAAAAAAGAGCTGAGACCGTTTCTCCTCCCCCACACCCCAGTGGGTTGAATCCCAAGCTCCATTCATGGCTGAGGCCCTACCAGCCATCCTATGAGCCCCTGAGTAAGAGGGGTGCTTGCCAGCCCTACTTCATAGTTTCATGCTCCCTACCAACCTCTTCCCTCCCCAGTGAGTTTCTTCACTGAGCATACTGCCGCTGTGAAGTCTGTTTAGGATCACGAACACAGGTCTTCGACTTACTACAGAACATCAAGAAGACCTGTCCCCCCAAACCTGATTTCCTCTGGTCATGATACAAATGTTCACCTCACCCTTAGATGCAAAACACTGTTATTTGGTTGATGGGATAAAGCAAAACACCACCTCTCTTCTCAAGGGACTTTATAGTTGAATAGGGATGAAAGAAAAGCTTCAGTACAAAAACGGCGACCACTATGAGCAGAGTATAAATGCCACGAGCCCTACAACACGGGACAAGGGAAGCTTCACAAAGGAGGTAGGCCTTGACTTAGACCTTGACAACAGATGGGTAGGGACAGAAATCTCAGCAGGTACAGAAGCAGGTATAGACGCAGAAGAGTGTGGACATCAGGCATAGTAGTGGGAAAGTCTGGGGTGTGGTCAAAGGAGCTGAAAACCCAATGTGACAAGAACAGCCAACAGGAGGGAATCCGTGGGCGACAAATGAGCCGGCAAAGGCCTTGAATACCAGCCCAAGGCATCTGGCCTGAGTTTGGTTGTCAGCAGGCACCACTCAAGGCTTATAAGCCAAGGGTGACAGGATCAGGGCTGGGCTCCACAAAGAGTAGGTGATATGGAGCAAAAGACACACTGGAGGGAGGCCAGGTAAGAGACGGTTGTGCAAATCCTACTCACATGCAATAAAGGGCCTGAGCCAGCATGGGGGCCGTGAGACTAGTACAGAGGTGACAGGTGGAAGAATTATAGTGCAGACCAAGTGACAGATTGCATTAACTCTTCAACCCTGTTCCCAGATGTCTCCCCATAGAGATGGCCGCAGACAGGACAAGTGCAACCACGTAGGTGTCCAAACTATTTATTTACACTGACCATGACTCGTGTCCAGGAGGTACAACAGGGCATGTCGGAGCCCACAGGCCCGTTACTCTCCCTGACTATTGCTTCCCTCACTTTCATGTAGTTTTGTCGAAGGTTCAAGGTCATGAGGAAGGGGCCTCTTTGGTACAGAGAGGTGCACGTACAGTTAAGTCTTCTGAGGTGACAGCTCATTTGAAAACAGCTTGCTTTTGGCTCCTCTCAGTTTTGAGTTGCAAGAATACTCTAATTCTATAGTCATCTTCTCGTTCTGTTTGCTTCACCATAAGGGCCAGTCATATACTTTCCCTGAATTTATTACCTTAGCTCAGTTTTTTCTACAAACCAACCTTGATACCTTTCCTGCTTCAAGCCCTAGATGACCCTTCAGTTATGGACTGAATTGTGTCTCTCCCCAAATTCATATGTTGAAACCTTAACCCCCAAGGTGATAGGACCTTATAAAGAGATAATTAAAAGTTAAATGAGATCATCAGGGTGGGGCTCTCATCCAATCAGACTGACGTCCTTAGAAGAAGAGGAAGAGACAGCTGGAATGCATGGGGACAGAGAAAAGGTCATGTGAAGACAGCAAGAAAGTGGCCGTCTGCGAGCCAAGGAGAGAGGCCTCAGGAGAAACCAAACCTGCTGACACCTAAATCTTGGACTTCCAGCCTCTAGAACATTCTTCACTCTAGAATGAAGAAATACATTTCTGTTGTTTAAGCCCCCCCCCCCCCGCAACCCCCCGTCTGTGGCATCCTGTTATAGCAGCTAGGAGACTAATACATCTGAGTAATGCTGCCCACTTGGCTGGGTGTTAGAAAGGGAAGGGGTCAAAGAAAACCAAGTTCATGCCTTGGTGACTGGCCAAAAAGTGATTTCATTAAACGATGGCGCAGTCATGAGGAATGAGATGGCAAAGTCAGTCTGAGATGGGTTTTAAATCAGAGGACATGGCAGCACTTCCTGCAGGTGGATTGAAATGTGGGCCTGGAGCTCAGAAGAAGACGGACTAGCGTCTGCACAGCAGTGTTCGGTGAAGCCCACGAGGAGAATATGAAAAAAAGAGGGCCAAGGATAAAGCTGTGGGTAATACCCGTATCTCGGTGACAAGAAGACGAGGCAGAAAAGAAATAATCAAAAGGCCTTACAGTATAGTCAGAACTCTTTTTAAAGAATTTCAAGATAGGATAGTTAACAATGCCAAATGACTCTAAGAGGTAAAGAAGATGAAAGCAGAAAATGCCACTAAGTTTAGAAAATGGAAGTTCAGCAGGGATAAGGGATTAAGAAACAAGTGGATAATAAGTAAGAGGTGATGGATATAGATACATCTTAAAATAAATGAGAGAGTTGGGAGAGCAGCTTGAGGGGAAAGCAGAGTTGATGGCTGGTTTTATTTTGCATATTAAGAAATCGTCAGCATGTTTGTCTATGAGGGGATGATACGGTGCACGGAGGAAATGGGTTTAGCCTTGGTGAGATGGACTACTTTTACCTTTTACTGGGACAGGAAAGAAGAGAGAAAAATGAGATAAAGAGGAAAATAGAGGTCACTTAACTTCAGCTTCTATCTTTCCTGCAAAGCGGTTGAGACAAATCAGGAACTTTGAGAATATGGACCAAAATATCCACCGGGCAGAAACTGATAAAGCAGGCACTAAAGGAGCAGTTTCAAACATTAAGGGTTGACACAGAAAAAGTCATCTTCAGAGAGCCTTAGAGCAGAGTAGTTTCCAGTAACAAAAAGTTGCTAGTGGCCACATAGGTACATGACTGATGTGAAGGGGATTTGCACGTTTCCTTCCATCTTCCCCCAGCATTCTAGTCTGGGTAAAGGACGTTAGAAAGAAGAAGTTATAAACCGAAACCCCGTTTTCAATCGTGCTGTCACCATGTGCTAGCTGTGAGAACATGAGCGACTTCCTTAATTTTGAGCTGAAGATAGAAGCACGCCCGGAATGGAAAATGCACGTGGAAACGGTGAAGATCCCTGAAGACAGGACATCTCAGCACAGTCTCTGGTACCGAGGGGCCTAGTCTGTGCTCACCCCCTTACCTGACCTCTGGGGGGAGGCCTGATGCAATGGGAACCCCATTGTCTGGGAGAACATTTGAGCAGTGTTCCTGATCTTTTTGAAGCAGACAAGAAGAGATTGAATGACGGACTAGGGATGGGCGGGCATCTTGATTCTGTCTACTCACTCCAGACCCCTCTGCAAAGTTAGTTTATGTGACGGAAAAGTCAGGGCGGAAGACTTTTTTGTCCCTTCCCCCACCCCCCACCCCCCCATCCCCGCCACTGAAATAAAACTCAAATAATGAACTCAGATTTCCCTGAGCCCAGAAGTCTCCTGTAAGTCTGAAAGCTAGGGAATTATAAAAATAGAACAAGTGCTGTGGATCAAAGAGGTGTGAGGGAGGTTCCAGGAGCATTTACACAACTTCAGGGCTCAGTGGCCAGGGTCCTGGGGCAGATGAACTCTAACAGACGTGAGCCCAAGAAGGTAAACCATGAAGAGACCCAAGGAACCGAGAAGGGTGGAGGAGATGGGGTGAGGGAAGAATTACCTTATAGAGAGAGATCTGGCCCAGGTATGAGCCATGATAACCAGGGACTAACCAGGGAACAGGCTCACTCATCGGAGAGCATCCCTGAACTTCCAAAAGATTAGAGAAAGGATGTGAGAGAAACAGCATTCTGCTTGGAGGTGGAAAAACAGAAGGGAGCTGTTACCAGTGACAGCCAAGCACCATGACTCCCAGCAGGAAGGAAAGAGCCCAGGGAGTGTCTTCTCCGCCAATCTCCCAAAGTCCAGGATGTAGTAGGATTACTCCATTAATATCGTGATCTACTACCGTTAGTCATACGTACTCTGGCCTCACCACCATCCTATCTACTAGTAATTAGGGGTCAATGATGCAGTCCGCATCCACCTGCAAAGAAAACATAGCCTCTCCTCGCAAGGCACTTACATAACCAACCCCTGAGCCATGAAAAAAACTAAACGGCAAGACCTTAGCAAGAAAGAGGGTGAATAATATTTAACCCTAGTTACTGTCACTATGGAAGACTATTTGATTATGTAACCTAGGATGTAACTATAGAGTAAATGATTTGTTTCATGAGGGGAAGAGAGCACAGGCGATCTCGGGTAACATTCAACCTGAATGCTATTCACTACGCACTGAACTCCATGCTGGTCTATGGAACACTTTGAACTTCAGCAAGAAGAAAGCACCATTCCTGGAAGCATGTCCAGGCATAGCCACACCGCGGGCCTCCCGAGGAATGCTGCTCCTCCATTTGCACGCAGGGGGAAAGGGTGAGACAAATCATAGGACTTTTGTTGTAAGATACAGTTGGTGGAGACTGGGGATGTTACATCAGCAACTCTAGACAGTTCTGGAATTCTCCACAGCCATCAGTCCTGACCAGGGCTACCTGCCCATTGCCAGACTTGTCTGCCTTCTTTCAGAGTCAGCCTCAGAGCCTCAGCACACACCATTTCTTCCACCAGCATGAAAGGAGTCCAGCTGTACCTCAGCTGCGCTTGACAGATGTCTCGAGCAAGGAAGAGATAAAAGCAATTCGATTTCATCCTTCTTCAGAAATATTTTACCTAGAGCAGATCCTGTACCTTTGCTGCTGATAATATATTTAAGGCCACCTGGTGTCCTCCTTTGAAAAGCAAGACCTGTGGAAATTCAAAGACTCAACACTATTAATTTTAAATAGTTAATATCAAAAAGAGAAGGATAAGAGGAGCCCTAAAATACGTGTTGGCTAACTGTACTTACCCACTGTGATAATTACTATTTGGTCTTAGTCAGCAACAGATTTCAAATGTATGAAATTAGTGAAATGTATTCCATTGAGAATTACCATGTTTCCCGGAAAATAAGACCTAACCGGGAAAGAAGCCCTAGTATGATTTTTCAGGATGACATCCCCTGAACGTAAGCCCTAATGCATCTGTTGGAGCAAAAATTAATATAAGACCCAGTCTTATTTTCGGGGAAACACGGTACGTGAAGAAGAGGGATCAAGGAGCCCAGTGAGTGATTCTTCTTTCTGATTTATGATAAGGAATGGAATCTGGTTATCTCGAAGTTCATTTGGCCCGCTGGTACTAAATACCGCCCTAACCTCCATGAACAATACTTTGTCCTATATGGCAGGACTCTGGGCTGGAGTTCAAAGTCTTCCGCACTTTGTTTATCTAAGAGTTCTGCAGGTTGGGAGAGAGACGGAGTTAATATTGTGTGGAAACAGAGGTGCCCTCGCAGACAGGATACCCCTGTGTGGCTGGTAGAACTGGTACCTGAACGTAGTCAAAGCGTCCTGAGGGTTGGCTGGAACAAGGCTATCCCCCCAAATTGCATCTTGTTTTATGAGATCCTTTGAACTTCCATTTCTACCCCCTCACTTTTGTTTGTATGTACCAAAGTCTCCTGCCTCTACTCTCTCCCAGTCACTGCTGCAAGACACACTTCCTCATCTTGCTCCCACCATGTTAGTCTCTAAAAACTCACTCAAGAAATCAAAGTCCAGACTCTTGGCTCAGGGGTTGAGGCTCAGCGTCACCCAGCCCTGCCTCATTCCTCTCTGCTCCCAGCAGACCCCAACTGGTCCGCGCGTGCTCGGCCACAGCCAGCCTGCGCCTTGCTCAGGCCCCATGCTCTGCCTGAAATACTGTCCCCACTCGGGTTACCTACTCATAGTAGGTCTTCAGCAAACATTTTTTCCAAGTGAATGAATTCAAGACCTACCTATTTTCAAGGCTCAAATTTTAGATTATATACAAAACCTCTCTTGACCAACAGTCTGAAGGTATCACTCCAGCCTCTGAATTTCAAGTATCATTTATATAATCAATAATTGTATAACTATATAATTTATATAATCAATTTTTAGCACCTACTGTGGGACAGATACTGAAGTTCCACCCAGATCAGACCTGTCCCGCCCTCAGAGCCCAGAGTGAGCGGGGAGGGTTACTACGATGATTTTAAATGCTGAAGAAGAGCATGGGTGCTGGACTATAGAAAAGAAAACGTTTGGTTATCGTTACAATTTACTGCGTTCCTACGAGGCTCCAAGCACCAGCCGAAGTACCTTTTCTATGAGCTCTCATGTAATCCTAACAGTCCACTTTACAAGAAAAAAAAAGTTCCTGAAAATTTAAGTTGGTTTCCCATGGCTATTTGGATACGCAACAGAACCTGGAGTCAAACCCAGTGGAGTCTGGGCTCCTTTCACGCTCTCCCCCGCCTTCCAATCCTGAGGGGTCTGCTCTGTTAGGGGACTAAGTAGTTAGGCTGGGAGGAGGAAGGCATCCCAGGCATAAGAAATAGCACAGGTGAGTTCAGGAATGGTGAATGGCTCAGAACGCCCTGAGCACAGGTATATGTTGAAAGGAAGGAGGTCAGGTTAGACTGTAGAGTGCCTTAGACTCAGTCCTACAGATTACAGAGGAGCTTTAGCATTTATGTTGGGTGAGGATTGGAGTCTCAGAAGCTGGTAATTCTCTCAGAGCAAGAGCAAACCCTCCCTGGCTGCCAGCGGGTAAGCTAGGGGCTATCTTTCCTGCTTATCAAAACTCCTGGGTTCCCTCCTTCCCCGGGGTCATGCCACTCACAAAGCTATCTGAAGGTCATCAGATTAGTAGGACTTCAGGTATGCTAGACACAAAGCGCTTCCCCCATCTAATCCTCACAATCCTAGGAACTCTGTTCAAAGGCTCATCTGACCAATGAGGAAATAGGTTTAGGGAGGAAGAGTCTGTCTGCTCTGGAATGCAGGTTTCCATTTCCAGCACGCTAGCCATGACACCCACCAGGCAAAGAGATGAAAGGAATCTGGGCGGTCCCTCATGAAGGACAGAAGCTGCTGAGATCTGGAGAAAAATGTCTCCCTCTAACTTGCCAATCTCATCAAATTCCTATGCAACAAATGTGAAAATCATTTAACCAACATGTGAACCAGAGACGCCCAGTTCCCCCCAATCAGACTTGGGACCTCAAACTGTTATTACCTTGATAAGGGTCCGGCTGCTCGCTGCACAAAAGCGAAAGCTTGGGAGACTAGGTTAGTGTATTCAAAATGTCAGCACTCTGGGAGGATGGCGGACTTCTGTCCAAAGGCCATCCCCCCAACTCCCAGCATGGCCAAAAGGTTTTATAGGCAGGTAAGGAGACGCAGAACCAAGGAAAGTGGAAGTTGGTCAGGCACTTCCCAGAGGCTGCTTTGTTTCAGGGATAGGAGTGGATCTTATACAGACATGAGAACTTCTTTCAAGTCATTGAACCAGGTATGCATAGGGTCAGAAGTAAACAGAATCATAAAAACTGGTATGCATAGTAAATATATAGTAAACAGTCATTAAGGTTTGGTGGGAGGGGAGGGAAGCAAAGAAAACTTTCAAAAAGTCCCAAGCTAAACTACACTACTAAATCAAATTCCCCTAGAAGTTTAAATCTCAAAATAGAAGATATAGTGTCACCGTTACAAGATGACCTGAGAGTATCAGTTCTTCAACCTCTTCTCCTTCAGAGCAGCTTATCAAAACATCCCGATTCTGTCCTTGCAGCTTCTTTCCCGCCACACTAACTGCCATTGATCCAAATAGCTAAGCATCTACTCTCTGCCAGGTGTTGTTCTGGGAGCTGGGATCACAGCACGTACCACAAAAGACAAGATCCCTGCGCTCTTGAAGCTAAACATCTGGCAAAGGTGGTATATACAAAGTAAACAAGATGACTTCTGAAGATAGAGGCTACACATGAAGAGATACGGCGGTGGGGTGGAGGAGGGAGGGCCCTTCCTGGGGAGGTAACCCTTTAATTCAAACCCAAGTGCCAAGAAGGAGCCAGGCGTCTAAGCTCCAGGATCTATCATACCTGGTGGGCTGAACAGAACAACTGCGATCGTCAGTCTCAACCCCTTTTTTTATAGATGAGTAAATCGAGGCCCGATGAGATTAAAAGACGGGACCAGGTCTCCTGATGGACCGCAAGGCTGTTTCTCCCACTATCCTCAGAGCCTTCAGATACACACATTTGAGACGTACGCACGGGTGTGTTTATACTCAAACACATAAGTATGATTTCATTTTCAGTGCAGCCTTTAGCAAAAGAGGAGAGGCTTCGATAGATGATGAAATGGAGGCTACAGCTGGCGAAGTGATTTGTCTAATAGCCTGTCGCTGAAAACTGAATCAAACCCCAGGTTATTTGCAATCCACCCCCATGTTATTTCTTCTGTGTAGCCAGTGGTCTATGAACGTAAGACATCATTCCTAGCAACTTCATAGTTGATGGTGCAAAGAACATGCAAAAGAGTCAAAGATAAGAACAATTTACTTAGTCATAACATACAAACTCAAAGTCCCTGAGTTATTTGCTGCAGGAAAGAACATGTGACCCCAGGTAACTAGACAACCATGACCTGACACAATCAGTGCGTCCGACTTTGGGACACAGTAATGAGAGCATGTGGGTGCAACACTGCAGGGACTAAAACTAAGAAGGAATGTGTCCTCAAGAAGCCAGCCCAGACCAGGATTCTCCTTGGTGGGTGAGTCCTTAGAAGAAAGTCTCATGTGAGTCCCTTGATCCCTCTGCTTAGGAAAGAAGCTGCTAGTTGGTTACCAACCTGCACACAAGAGAACCATCTCGGTGAGTGCTAAAAAGAAAACAACCCAGATTTTTCCGACCTACGCGAGACCCAAAGAACTAGAGAATCCAAAGGGTAAAGCCTGGAGGTCTACGTTTTAAAATTCAGCCAGCCTAGAAATCACTGTTTCTCCTCATTTCTCCGTGCTATGACGTAATGAAAAGAGGAGCAATGCCTGTGTTCATTATCCAGAAAGTTAAGCTACGTTGCATCCTTTAAGACAACCTCTAACACCCAAAGCCCTTGCGTAGTGGGACGGCGCTGTATCTCGTGACCTGTGAGGTCTGTCGTCTCACTCCCTTTGGCTGCATATCAAAGCCGCATACAACCCTGGGAAGATTTTTCTGAGGATCGTCCCCAATTCCTTGGTGAAGCAGACCCTCTCCTGCCAAGGGTTGGGGCATCTCCAACAGAGAGAATCTTGGAGAGAGGTCAATCTCTCACCCCACCCCCCACCACCACCAAAGGGGCCTGGCTCCTCCCCCGTGAGCCTGGCTTATGCTCTGAACAGCCAGCTACTGCTTAGAAAAGGAAAGGGGAAAGGAAGAAGGTGCTTCAGGCCCAGGTGGGACACAGTCAGCTCTTACCTGGGTCTAGAAGAGGAGCGGCTCGTACTGGGGAATTTACTGTCTGCTGGCAAGCTGTAGTCTTGAAACTCACTGGACTTTGAACGAGGATTGATTTAAAAGCTGATGTATTTAACAGAGACGCATGGTCTGAGTTGAAGTGACCTCTGTCCGGCTTCCTGCCAGCTAGCTCAGCCCTGAGCTGGACAAACCCCAAAAGCCCTCAGCAAACCCAACGCACTGGCCCACCGGCCTATCTGTGCGGGATGCCAGCCCCTCCCAGAAAGGAGGAGGGTGGAGAACAGGGGAAGGACAGCCTCTGCCTTCCTTGGTTCCCTCCCTTCAGCAGATGCCACGGTCACAGCCTTAGGAGCCTCCACTATCTTCCATCCCAAGGTCAGGACTGAGGCTCACCTGAGCATCCCCACCCACTGAGGTCTTCCCGAGGAGCAGGAACCTGTGCGACGCCCACCAATAGAAGGCCAGGAGGCCGAGAAGCCCAGTGAAGGGAGCAAAGCCCCTCCCGTGCCCATCCTTTCTCCTGTCTGCGAGGGAGTTCTCGCTGGCTCCCTAGGAGTAAAGCCCGGGCTCTTACGTCCCAGGTCCCTTTCTCTTGTTAAGTGCTCTCTCTCTCTCACCTGAGCGTGCTCTGCTTCTCTTCTCAGTTGTCTTCCCCTTCCACAGTTACGGCCTCTCCAGCAAGCCCCGCCGGACAGGTGGGAGGCACTTGCACGCGCTCCTCTCAGCCCGGCCACCTGGGCAGTGTGGGGGCGCCCCGCGCTCGGCTCAGCACCCCAGCCGGGACCAGCAGCTGATCCGTATCAGCGGCACCCACACAGGCAAACCCAGCACCCGGCTCCTCACTGACCTGGATCCTCAGCCCACACTGGAAACCAGGGCAAGAGATGGCTTTAGGCTGTGAGGCAGAGCGACCCACTGGCCGAGCAGGGGGTGGCCTCTCCCTCCACCCCCATGCTGCAAGGGCCATTTGTTTCCGCTGGGCTTTGGCTGCCTCCAACAAAGGCATGGCCCAAGCCAGAGGGTCCATGGTGGAAGATGACAAACAGCTGAGCAGCTAACTCAGGTCACCTCCACCTGGTGCTGTGGCCCCCTGGGCTCCCTGTGTGTCTTCCAAAGTAGAAAGGAGGAATGGGGAGAATCTGGATTTCAGATCTAAACACCTGGGTTCACATTCTGACTGCCATTTCCCAGGTGCTTGATCTAGATGTTTCTCCCTCTGAGTCTCACTTAGCTTCATCCTCTGTAAATACTCCTTATTACGTTGTTTTTAGAAGTTTCCTTTTTTTTATATCGAGTCAAAAAGAGCTCTCACTCCTGCCCACAGGTTCTGATGGCTCCCTCTGAGATGAACTGAGTCTACTCTGTAGCTATATAGCAGTCCTTCAAATACTGTGGGGCTGATGTATCCCCCATAAGCCTCAGTCCTGAAGGTGGTCTGCCTGTGCCAAGGCTTCAGGACTTCTCTCCCTGGACCCAGTCGATTTGTCAATGTCCCTCTTAAAATCAAGGACCTTGAGGGGAAACTTTGTTTTTCTTAACCTTTTTTAAAATTTTTTCGGGGTTTTCTTTGTTGTAATGCCAGGTGAGAGAATTGTTCTATATCTTGAGTGTCGGGTGGCTCTGCAGTTCACTGTCTACAAGTACAGAATTTCACCAACCTGTACCCCTAGACTAGGTGAATTATAGTGTATGTAAATAATGCTATCATTTTTTAAATGAAGGAGCCCCAGTAGTAAAATCTATTCTTGAGCCTTCTGAAATTTAAAAAAAAAGTTGAATGACAGAAGAAAAAAATAAATAAATAGATAACCCTTACAGTGAAGCTTCCACTCCAGCCCCAGTCGAGAGGATTCTCAGACTCGCCCTCCATCCCAGCACAGATGGAACCGCCACCAGCCTTCAGACTGGACATAGAGAGGCCTTCGAAATGCAAAACACAGTGTTGATTCAAAATTACATGGAAATGAGCGATTTTTTTTAAAATGACAAAAACCCTACCCCGGTGAAACACTGAACGGAAGGCGATTTGCCCCCCCACTAAAATTTGGATTTAAAAATCTCATGCCTGTAAGTGGATTTGATCTGATTAACGCAAAGCAGAGTAAGTCTTTTTATAGATGACTCAGATCTAGACATTAAGGAGAAGGGGAAATAAGATTACCTAGCCTGGTAAATCTTCATAGCCATTATTCTGTTATAATGGGGATATCGGCTCAGCATGACCCCAGGAGACGATATCCCCATTATACAGATAAGAACACTGAAATTCATCTGACTAGTTATCGTGTCCAAGGTCATCTGGCTCAGAAAGATTCAGGAGCCTGTCCCTCTCCTTAGGCAGTGTTGTTCCACCCACCATTCAGGGAGGGAGTGTGTTTTTTTTTCCCTGGAGGTATTCAAGCAAAGGCTGAGGATCTGTGTCACGTTACAGAAGGATGTTCTGCCTTGTTAGGAATAGGGGATTTTGGGGGGTCCCTTACAATTCTAAGATTCTGTGATCCTAAATACCTTGGGTCCTAAGGCAAGCCCGTGAAGGTGGATGGTGTAAGTCCTGGTGAGGGTCTAGAAAGCATGTAAAGCTATGAGCATGGATTTTGGCATCAAACAGATAATGTATTGAATCCTAAATCTGCCATTAATAGTTTTGTAGTTTTGTGGGAATTTTTTTACTGTGAGCTCAAGTTTATTTGGGCTTTATCTCTGGGAACCCTTGGCAGGCTGGGTGGAGGGTTTTCTTTGGGTTTTGTCAGCCAGCACCTCTCTATAACCCTAGAATAATGAGAAGACACTAACACCCTGGGGCCAATTTATGTTAATTACTTGTCTTAGTGTTTCTAGATCATGCAAATAATTAATGTCAGTTACAACCCCAGCCCCCCCTAAAGGGCAGATCTGTGGTTGGAAATTTGCAGGAGAGAATTCCTTTTTTTCCCATAGTCCAGGTCAACAGATTGTTTCCTCATTATCCCTGATCTGTTTTTCCCATAAACATATCCTCTTTTATCATACTGATATATGTTTATTATTTTCTGTCTCTCCCCCACCAGAATATAAATTCCCCAGGGTCAGAGATCTGTATTTGTTTTGTCACGGTATCCCAAGTGTCTGGCATATAAGCCTAGCTTATAGTAAGCTTTCAAAAATGTTACTGAATCAATAAGTGAATAAATGAATCTCCTTTTGCCAACAGGATTGGTTTTCAGCTCATGCTTTCACTGAGAACGTAGCTTTTGAGGATTTCAGTTCTGTGGAGGGTCTCAATTCTGAGGTCTTACCTCCTGTCCCAAAGTGACCGTGTGAAAACAAACTGCTAGGTTACTGGTTTCAGCTTTCACTTCACTTCTGGACCTTATAGATTTCTTTCCTTTCTTTCAAGTTCAACTATCTATTTGGAAAAAAAAACTGTTTGATATATTTTACCCAGTTTTTCTATGAACTTTGAAGAGGGAGGGTTTTCAGATGACCTAGTCTGCCATGTTTGCGGAAGTGGTTCTACCATTTGCCTCTCAAAACTCTGGCTTTTTCTTCTGTAAAATATAGATAATACTAACAACCTCATAAGATTTCTTGGAGACTTAAGTAAGAAGACATTTTTACATCACCCAGAGCCAGGTAAATGCTCAGTACATAATCGTGTTACTAATGTTTTTGCAAGAATAAGCCTTCTTAATTTATGGGCACACATTGTACAGACAGGCTCCTGGAAATAAACAGGCTAGAAGTACAGTGGGCAACTCGGGAGCTCAGGATGTTTGGGGCATTGTGGTAGTGTTCTTGCCCACTCACAACACAGCGTTTTGTGCAAGTGGTCAGACACAGAAAACTGGAAACACTTGCCAATTCTCCCCAATATTTTCCCCACCGTGTCACACAGAGAAATTGATAATAATTGTACAGTTCACTAGGGTAAATAGCTGAGGCTTTTCAAGGCTGGAGTGACCGAAGGCCAGCTGCCGCAGGCTCTGCCCAGACCCCCCAAAGATTGAGGGGAATAGTACTTGAGCATACACTTAGAAAACTATAAAACATTGTTGAGAGCCACTCAAGAAAACTTAAGTAAATGAAGATGAGTGATACCATATCCGTGGATTGAAACTTCAACACTGTAAAGACATCAGTCCTCTCCACATTGATCTACAGATGAATGTATCGCCAATCAAACTCCCCACTGGGTTTTTTCTGTGATTTTTTTTGTTGTTGTTATTTGTTTGTTTTTTGGTGGAATTTGACAAGCTAGTTCTGAAAAGTAAGAATAAGGAAGGAGTTGCTCTGCTGGGTAACAGGACAGTAGAGTGACAGTAATTACTACAATATGGCATGGGCATGAGATAGACAAATGGACCGATGGAATAGACTAGACAGCCCCACAACAGACCCGTTCAAATAAAACGGTTGACTTCTGACAAAAAACAGAGGGAAAGGTTGGTGTTTTTTCAATAAATTGTTCTGGTGTATTCCTTTTAGGTGTGTTTTACTTCATTCAATAATTACCTTTGTGAGAGTATCCACGTTGCTGCGTGCAGTTGTTTTCATTCTGGGATTCTGTTTACATAATGTCCAAATACCAGGCAGAACTTGGGAGATGCCTGCTTAGGTGGTAACACGCTGTCCTGACTTCTGGGGTGCTGGCAAGATTCTAGCTCTTGAGCTGAGATGTGGTTACACGGGTGTTTATGACTGAGCTATGTAGTTTAGTTTTATGCCCTTTTCTGTACATATATTGTATCTGATAATTGAGGGTAATAAATATTTTAAAAGCTATGATATGTGTATAGCATACTGGGGTCAATAGAAGAAGCTCTCTGATGCTGGAAGTGACATACCTGGGGGTTTCAGCTGTGCTCAGCCCTACCTGGCTTATTCAAAATTGGAAGAGATCAATATCTTGGCACTGGCGTACCTTGGCACCCTGGTCAGGAATCTTTGATCCAGTATTTGTCTTTTTGTGACTGGCTTATTTCATTTAGCAAATGTCTTCCAGGCGCATCCATGTTGTAGCCTGTGTAAGAATTTCCTTCCTTTATAAGGCAAAATAATATTCCGTTGTATGGACACCACATTTGATTTATCCATTCATCTAGCCATGAATCGGATCCTTCCACCTTTTGGCTATTGTGAATAATGCTGCTGTGAACATGGCTGTACAATATCTGTTCGAATCCCTGCTTTCAATTCTTTGAGATATGTCCCCAGAAGTGGAATTGCTGGGGAATTCCATATGGAATTGCTGGGGAAATCCATATGGAATTCCAGTGGAATTGCATATGGTAATTTTATGTTTGGAGGGGGCTGAGGAATTTCCATACTGTTTTCTACAGAGTCTGCCCCATTTTACATTCCCACCAACAACACACAAGAGTTCCAATTTCTCCACAGCCTCACCAACACTTATTATTTTCTGTTTTGTTTTGTTTTGTTTTTATGATGGTCACCCTACTGGCTGTGAGGTGACATCTCATTGTAGTTTTGATTTGCATTTCCCTAAAGATGAATAATGTTGAGCATCTTTTCATGGGCCCGTTGACCTTTCGTATGTCTTCTTTAGCGAAATGTTTCTTCGAGTCCTTTGCCCATTTTTAAATCAGGTTGTTTGATTTTTTTGTTGTTGAGTTGTACCACCTCAATTTTTTGACTAGGAAATAAAGAACTAGAGAGGTGAAGTGACTTGGCCAGGGTCACTCAAGTTCATAGCAGAGCCATGGCTAAAACCCTGTGCCTTTACTTCCAAGGTCAGTGCCCTTTCTACTACACCAGTCTTCCAGGCTGGGTACAAGATTCCAGCCTCCACCCTTCATGTTTGACATCCCAAAATTTTTATTCCTATTTCAGATCTGATTGTCCCAGTATTACCTTGTCTTTTGAGTAGCTCATTAACTTACTTGGAGCCGGGCATTTTAAGCTCCAGTGGTTTTCTGTCCCTGTCCTGAGCCCATGTTTATGACAATTCCCCCTTTCATTCCCCATGTTGCTCTGGCCTCATCCACCACCTGAAGAAAAAGTCTGCGTGCCGTTGGAGAAATTTATTAAGCCGGGGTCCATATGCAGACCTGAGATACATGTGCTACAGCCATGCAAGGAGATGGGCATGAGAAAGGGCAAAGCCACTCTTCTCTGTTGCTTCACGAGTGTGGCCCCACATGACTGCAGAGCTAGTTTTTTTTTTTTTTTCCAAAAACGAGGTGGCAGGTCAGGGGGGCCTGAGGGCCCTTGCAGGGCTGTGAATTATTAACACTTGCAAGCTTTAGTCTCCCTCTTCGCAGCTCAGGGAGGAGAATACACAATCCTTTTCCATTAAAAACAAAAAAAACTGAGGCTTAGAGCAAGAACAGGCCATATCCTGGGTTCTGCATGTACCAAAGTCTGGGCCCTCTCAGAGAAGGGATTAGGGTCTCCATTTGCCTCTTCCTAAGAGACACAAAAACGAGGATTGTGACGTTGGGAAGATTGGACCCCATCTTAAAGAGCTAGCTTCTCAGGGCCTCCAGAGAGACCAGCTTGGGGACAGAACAGCAAGGAAAGTGTCCGGGATCTCAAGGCCACAGCCTGAGCCTGACTCCACCCCTCACAGAGGGACCATCCATCCAAGGGTGAAGGGCCAGTGAGAGAGAATCAAGACAAGGAGAAGCTAATGGGTCCAAGTTTGTGGCATGATTTAAAAGGCACCCCTATCTCAAAGTGCTGCCTCTACCAGAATGGTTCCAGGGCCCCCCAACATTCTAGTTTAGAAAGCAACCTAATCCTTGCTCACCCTGTTTTTCCCATTGCTTAGAATTCTAGTACGCCAGGGTGAAAAAAATGCAACGCTTGCCTTCGTTTTCCACTGAAGAAGGTACGTTTTCTTCTCGGAGGCCCAAGTGAGGTTGAGGACGGTCCCACAGGATCTGCCTGAAGATGGAATGTAGCCTCTGTGCTTGCCACCCGTCAGCCCGCTATAGGAATGTCTGCAATCCCGCCCTCGGTAAAGTATCCATTGATAAACTCTCCCTTCTCCCCATAGATCGTACTGAAACTATCCTGGAGGGCAAAGTGCTTGATTCCTGATTCAAAGAAGTAGGCATCCATCACTTTTAGTCTCCACAAGAGGCTAAGACTGCTCTGTGCCAGCACTTAGAGGCCTGGGCGGGGTGGGGAGGAAAGTATCTACAGACCCGGGGCAGGAGTGTCTGATGTTGCGTCATGACCCACATGATCAGAAAGCCACTTCTTTGTGGTAACAATGAAGTCAAGAAGTGAATCCTGAACGTGACTCGTGTGTGTAAGTGCATACGGAGGCTTTCATTCCCGCTTTCCTCTTGTCAGCCATCCTTCAGAACGCTCCAATTTTATGGTGTGATTTTGGTGGAATTAAATATGAACACCAAAAAAAAAAAAAAAGGCCTGGGATTCCTGCTGCTGTGGGAAGGTTGAGGAAGTGCAGAGGCCACAAAGTACAGGAGGCTCCTTCCCTCCACTCCTTTGGCCAAAGACAGAGCTTGGCAGGGTCGTTGGCAAGGAGCCAGCACTGGCGGCTCTCAGGAGGCGATAAGCAGGGGAGAATGGGGATCTGCAGCTACGGGGCCCTGTGCTGTGTGACTCTGGTGTCCAGGAAGCAGTGTGGCCTTGAGGTGGGAAGAGGAGACTTCTCCCTATTTGTTCGCACAGCACAGTGGCTTTGTGGTGGCGATGAGGGAGCATCCCAATCCAGAGGACCAACAAAGCTGCGACCACAACCCTTCCTGTCATGTCCTAGAGAAACTCAGGTTATCCCCACACAAATCAGTGTGTGGAACAGGTGACAGTGTTGAGGCTGCTGAGCCAGGGGCCCCACAGGCCTGGTTACCGCCAGCCAAGTCCTGGCTACAAAGGAGCCTGGTATCTTCTATGACCAGGAGGAGCTTGGGCAGACACATTTTCTCTGCCGCCTGTTTAGAAAGACAGAACTTAAGGAGTCATTCGCTACCGACTGGAAATGAGGATGGAGGCTGAGAGAGGCATTCTACCCAGGGCCTGCCCTGTAATCTTGATACTCAACCCCCTGAGGCAGCCACCCCATCTCCACAATAAAACAGCCCTGACTCCCTCTTCGTATACTACCAAGGACTCTGGGCAAAAGGCCAATAGGGACAGACGCTGGGAGAGGGCACTGAAACGCCTGCACAGGTTTGCTGTAAATGCCCTCTGGCCCTGAGGCTTGGTTTCCTTCCAGAAAACTGCTCACTCTGCCAGAGGGGTCAAGGTCAAGGCAGAGAAGAGTAGTCAATCCCTTTTCTTTGTCAGTCTCTGACATGCTTCGTACAGTCTGCTGGGCCACTGACCATCCCATCAGTCACGAAGCAGTTATAAGCCCCAAATCGAACCAAAGATCAGAGGTGCTCTCCCCAACTAACACCCACAAACTTACACACAGTAAGAGCCATGTGTGGATGCAGCCAGGAGAGCTTCAAGAGCAAATGTGAGCAAATAATGAAACTTCCCTATATGCAGACATGGTCTCTGGCATCTTCATTGCCTGAAAGGCCAATATGATTGAGTGAAATGTGGAAATGAGTCACGAAAGAAATGTTACTCTCATAGGCTGCAGTGAACAGATGAAGCTCTGACTATGCTGAGGCCAGTTTGTCACTTGACAAGGGAATTGGACAAACTAGACTCTTCTCAGGGAAGAGTAACAAGGATGAAAGAAATATTGAAACTGTGCCGTAAGGCAATGACTACATACCTATCAACAATCACTTTAAATGTAAATGGGTAGCTGAATGGATAAGAAAACAAGACCCATACATATGCTGTCTACAAGAGACCCACCTCAGATTGAAAGACATATACAGACTGAAAGTAAAGGGATGGAAAAAGATATCTCATGTGAATGGAAATGAAAAAAAATCTGGAGTAGCAATACTTATATCAGACAAAATAGACTTTAAAACAAAGGTTACAACAAAAGGCAAAGAAGGACATTTCATAATGATAAAGGGATCAATCCAATAAGAGGATATAATCCTTGTAAACATTTATGCACCCAACATAGGAGCACCTAAATACATAAAGCAAATATTAACCAACGTAAAGGGAAAGATTGACAGTAATACAGTTATAGTAGGGGACTTTAACATGCCACTGACATCAAGGGATAGATCTTTCAGACAGAAAATCAACAAGGAAACAGTGGCCTTAAATGATACATTAAACCAGATGGATTTAATTGACATTTTTAGAGCATTTCACCCCAAAGGAGCAGAATATACACACTTTTCAAGTGCACATGGAACACTTTCGAAAATAGACCACATGTTAGGGCAAAAAACAAATCTCAATAAATTTAAGAAGACTGAAATTATATCAAGCATCTATAATATGGCATGGGCATAAGATAAACAACAAAAAAATTTTTTTCTTGTAATTCATTTCCAGTTTCTTACCAACCACAATGGTATGAAACTAGAAATCAATTGCAAGAAAAAAACTGAAAAACACACAAACACATGGAGGCTACATAACATGCTACTAAACAATGAATGGGTTAACAATGAGACTAAGGAAGAAATCAAAAGATACCCTAAGACAAAGGAAAATGAAAATACAATGACCCAAAAATCTACAGGACACAGCAAAAGCAGTCCTAAGAGGGAAATTCATAGCAATACCGGCCTATCTCAAGAAACAAGAAAAATCTCTAATAAACAATCTACCCTTACACCTAGAGGGACTAGGAAAAAAAAAAAAAAAAACAAAGCCCAAAGGGAATAGAAGGAAAGAAATAATACAGACCAGAGCAAATATAAATGAAATAGAGTCTAAAAAAACAATACAAAAGATCAATGAAACCAAGATCTGGTTTTTTGAAAAGACAAACAAAATTGATAAAACTTTAACCAGACTCATCAGGAGAAAAGAGAGAGGACCCAAATAAATAAAATCAGAAATGAAAGAGGAGAACTGAATAACTGAAACCACAGAAATACAAAGGATTATAAGAAAATACTACGAACAATTATATGCCAACAAATGGGACAATCTGGAAAAAATGGATAAGTTCCTAGATACATACAACCTTCCAAGACTGAATCAAAAAGAAACAGAAAATCTGAACAGACTGATTACTACAAAATTGAATAAGTAATCAAAAAAACGCCCAACAAACAAAAGTTCTGGACCAGATGGCTTCACAGGTGAATTTTACCAAATATTCAAATAAGACTTAACACTTATCCGTCTCAAACTATTCCAAAATATTCAAGAAGGAGAAAGGCTGCCAAGTTCATTTTACGAGGCCACCATTAAGTGGATTCCAAAACCAGACAAAGACATTACAAAAACAAAAAACAAACAAAACAAAACTATAGGCCAGTATCCCTGATGACAGATGCAAAAATCCTCAACAAAATATTAGCAACCCGAATTCAGCAATACATTAAAAAGATCATATGCCATGATCAAGTGGGATTTATTCTTGGGATGCAAGAGTGGTTCAATATCCACAAATCAATTAATGTGATACACCACGTAAACAAGTGTGTTTATATGGAACCACAAAAGACCCCAAGTAGCCACAGCAATCTTGAGAAAGAAGAACAAAGTTGGAGGTATCACACTACTCAATATGAAACTACACTACAAGGCTATAGTAATCAAAACGGCGTGGTACTGGCATAAAAACAGACCCATAAATCAATGGAACAAAATAGAGGGCCCAGGAATAAACCCACACCTATATAGTCAATTAATCTCTGACAAAGGAGGACGCAAGAATGTACAATGGGGTAAAGACAGTCTCATTAAGAAATGGTGTTGGGAAAACTGGACAAATACATACAAAAAAATAAAATTAGACCACCTTCCTACACCATGCACAAGAATAAACTCAAAATGGATTACAGACTTAAATATAAGACCTGAAATGATAAAACTCCTAAAAGAAAACATAGGCAGGAAACTCTCTGACATTGCTCTTAGTCATATTTTTTTCTGATATATCTTTTCAGGCAAGGGAAACAAAAGAAAAAAATAAATAAATAGGACTACATCAAGCTAAAGAGTTTTTGCATCACAAAGGAAATCATCAACAAAATGAGAAGACAACCTACTGAATGAGAGAAGATATTCACCTAATGATACATCTGATAATGGGGTAATATCCAAAATTTATAAAGAACTCATACAACTCAGTACCAAAAAAAACAAACAATCCAATTAAAAAATGGGCACAGGACTTGAACAGACATTTCTCCAAAGGACCTACAGGTGGTCAGTAGACATGTGAAAAGATGACTAATGTCGCTAATAATCAGAGAAATGCAAAATAGAACCACAATGATACCTCACACCTGTCAGAATGGCTATTATCAATAAATCAACAAATAACAAGTGTTGGTGAGGATGTGGAGAAAAGAACCCTCGTGCACTGTTGGTGGGAATGCAGATTGATGCAGCCACTATGCAAAACAGTATGGAGGTTCCTCAAAAGATTAAAAATAGAGGGTGTCCGGTTAGCTCAATTGGTTAGAGCGTGGTGCTCTTATAACAAGGTTGCTGGTTCGATCCCAATATGGGCCACTGTGAGCCGTGCCCTCCATAACTAGACTGAAACAACTACTTGACTTGGAGCTGATGGGTCCTGGAAAAGCACACTTGTATAAATAAAAGTTTAAAAAACATTTAAAAAGATCTACCTTATGACCCAGCAATTCCACTTCTAAGTATTTATCCAAAAAATTCAAAACTCTAATTTGGAAAGATATATGCACCCTTATGTTCACTGCAGCGTTATTTATAGTGGCCAAGATATGGAAGCAACCGAAGCACCCATCAATAGACAACTGGATAAAGAAGAAGTGGTACATATATACAATGGAATATTACTCAGCCGTAAAAAAGAATGAAATCTTACTATTTGTGACAACATGCATGGACCTAGAAGATATTATGCTAAATGAAATAAGTCAGAGAAAGACAAATACCATATGATTTCACTTATATGTGGAATCTAAAGAACAGAATAAATGAACAAACAAAACAGAAACAGACTCATAGATACAGAGAACAAATTGATGGTTGCCAGAGGGGAGGTAGGTTGGGGGGCCAGGTGAAAAAGGTGAAGGGATTAAGAAGTACAAATTGGTAGTTACAAAACAGTCTCAGGGATGCAAAGTACAGCATAGAGAATATAGTCAGTAGTATGGTAATAACTATGCATACTGCCAGGTAGGGATTAATCCGAGGGATCACTGCATAAATTACCTAAATGTCTAACCACTATGCTGTACACCTGAAACTAATATCAAATATTGAATGTCAACTGTGATTGAAAAATAAACACATAAAAAATAAATTGGAAAAAAAAAGAAGTTGTGCCATAAGGGATAGTTGAAGGAATTGGGAATATTTAGCACAGGAAATATTAGATAGGAGGATTAAGTTTCTTCAGATATTTGATGGAGGTAAAAAGGAAAACTCAGTAATAACAGCCAGCATGTATCGAGTACTTACTATGTGCCAAGCACCATGTTAATTATTTTCCATACAGTTTCTCATTTACTCTAAACATCAGTCCTATGATGTAAGTGCTATTATTCTTCCCATTCTACAGATGAGGAAAATTCAGAAAAGTTGAGTGACTTGCCCAAGGTCACCTAAGTGGTGGATGAAGCAGGCATCCTGACTCTCGTGGCTACGACTTAACCAAGAGCCAGAGACAAATTCTGTGTGGAACCCTCTGCAGAATTAGGAGCACTGGTTGGAAGTTAAAGGGACGCAGGTGTGAAGGCAACACGAGGAAGAATGTTTCAACAGCTGGAGGTGCTCGCCAAAGAATATTGGTGGTGGTGGTGGGGGGTGTGTTTTGGGTGGTAATGAATTGCACACCACTGGAGAGGAAAGCAAAGAACACAAGAGGCATTGCATAGAACAGTTTGCAGCAGCACCTGGGAACTTGTGAGGAATACAAAGCCTTGGACCCCGCCGCAAACCTACTGAATCAGAAACTCCGTGGCTGGGCCCCACCATCTGTCTTTTCACGGTCACCTGGTGATCCTCATACACGCTCAAGTGTGAGAACGACTGGCTTAGAAGTGCCTGCACCCTGCCCGATGGCTGTTTTAGTCCTTTCCATTTCTGAGACCTCACAGTTCTACAGAAGTAAGATAAAAATGTGATTTACTATCCCACCAGATTTTCCTGTAATGGTGAGCACTTACTAGTAAGATCTTGAAAACTATGCATCAGTTGCTAAATTGTGTAATTGGACTCAGGTCCTTTAGACATCCAAAGGCTGACAGGATGGTTATTTGGGAAGCTGTAGGTGAGTGGCGGCCTCTCCAGCGCCCCCACCAGGAGGCAGACCACATGCTAGCCATCCAAGTCACTTCAGAGGTTCCCACTGAATCCAACAGGCACCAGCCCCCCAAAGTCGGACACTGGTTTCCCTGTACGTCCCTTACACTCTGTTTTTGTCGTTCCTATATCTGAAAAACACTTATTCCTGCCTTTTGAAATCCTACCTTCTTTAAAAGCTCCCTTCAAATGTCCCTTTGTCCCCTAAAGTACCTAACAGTGTCTGGCACACGGGGAGTCCCCCTTTCTTTCCTCTTGCCTTCCTCCCTCCCTTTCTGGGTTTGCTCTCACTTCTGGGGTGCGTAAACACTTAGCGCATTCCATCTCATCTCGCGGGGATGGGGCCCCCCTCAACAAAGCGTGCTCTGCCTGAGAGTTCACTCATGTCAACCCCGCACTGCCTAACATGCAACGCAGTTCAGTGAGGCTTGATCAGAAGCAGCCTTTTCAGAAAACTATATATACACCAGTTTGCAGGATGGACAGATACCACGTGACTGATACGAAGGAAGTGAGTCCTCTGTGGTTCCATTTCAAGACCTGAGGTCTTTGCAGAACTTTGAGGGTTTGCAATAACCAGTGTAAACACATGTGCGTCTGCGGGTGCTCAAGAGGCCCCATTTTCATGCACCTACAGCCCTTGTTTCGACTCCTCTTCATGTTCATAACCATCATTGCCGGATAGGCCCTGAACGAAACGCCCACAGAGCCAACCTTCCACATATCCCACACAGACAAGCATGGCCAAATCTCCATTATAGGGAACAGAGAAGTCAAAAATTTGACCGCTACAGTAGGGACAGCAAAGGATACTGGGTTATCAGATCCCAAGCCCAGCTTAGCAGTTGATATCTGTGGGGTCAGGTCTCCTGGTAGACCGGTCCTGTGACCAGGATGGTGGTGACAGACATGTAGGTGGGATGAAGCTCCCCCTTCCCAACGTGGGTTTCCATGGGCTCCTGGAATCAACTCCTTCTGTTGTGAAAGCTGAACAGGTGATGGAATAAGGAGATGTCCCTGTTGTCTGTGTCACCTGACAACACTTGCAATGATGGCTTTGGTGCAGCCACCTCCAAGGACCTCAAAGCCCACCCAGAGCACCTCACTGTCTTAAGGACCACAGAGTACAACCAAACAGGAGTTTCCTGTCCACACAAGGGTCAGAGCAATTCTAGATTAGTCACGAGAAATTTTCCCCAACCTCACTTCTTATGATACCCCTTGGGCTCCCGGGTAGCTCGGCACTGGTTGGCCATCATGACAGGTGCCTGCTCCGGAACCCGGGGGCTTCCCTGTGTGCTGGGTACCCTCTGGCACAGGGCCTGGCCTGGCCTTGCCGAGAATCAAAAGCTCTTTCCACCAACGTGCACAACCCTAGAATTTAGAAAGAAGCATTGTGGTCTCCCCAGCCATCATCAACCAAGGAGGAACAGAATAGAAATGGTAAGGAGGTCGTAGGTGGGGGAAATAAGGTAAGTCATCCATCTCTCACCCCTACGTACAGGACCATTTTGGCTGCCCCCGTTCCTCCCCTCCCCTGCCCTCCCTGCCATGGTCCGCTTCAGCCTGGAGCAGCTCCATTCTGTCCTACTCCTAAGCAAAACCTTCTCTCTGGGAAAGACTTGGCACTTTTATTTATACTTGAAGGCACTCTGTCCTTATATCTTCTTGTTATTCTATTACCAGTCTTGTCCTTACTATGAATTATGAAGTGAAAAATCTGTGTCCCACAAGGTGAAGAAAACAGTTTCAAAGGGTGGGTTTCTTTCCCTCAGCCTTCTCAGCGTCTTCGTCTATTTCTAACACAAGAAAAAGGGAAAGGAAAAGGAGAAAGCAGCAGAGGAGGCGAAGGAGAGAAAGGAGAAAAACACTCACAGTGGGTGGGGAGGAGAGAAAGGCAGGAAGACCCCTGACGGCTAGAAAAACCCATTCTGTGGTTTTCAAAGACCATATATACCCGTAGTGAAGGCAGAACAATGACGGAAGTGGGAGATGGGGTTTTCACAAGACTGAAGAACAAGTCAAGGGCTGAGAACTTCTTCAAAGTGCTGTCACCAGAGCCCCCCCGCCTAAGAGCAGGAGAGAACTACTTTCCTGAGGTAAAGAGCCCCCCTGGGGACCTGGGGTCTGGGAGCAGGGATGGAATAGTTGACGAAACTGCTCAGGCAAAGACAGGCTTCCAGGGAGGTCCCTGAGAAACCCTGTTTCTTCAAATGCCTTTACCCTCAGGAGCTTGGGAAAGAGAAGTGTCACTTGGCCAATTGGGCCAGCATGCTAGCTCTTCTCCAGCAGACTCTCAGGGATATGGGCGCCCTGACACTTTCCTCAAATGGGAAAGAAAGACACAGTGTGTTCATGGGAGGGAAATCCAGGTGAGCGCCTTGAAAGAACTGTACCTGACAGACCTTAAGTCCCTCGTGCTGTTCTAAATCCTCCAGGCTACTTTCTTTTTTTCAGTGCTCACTGGGGGACGAATGACATAGGGTCATTCTTGTCAGTAAAAAGGAGATAGTTAGTAGAGGATAGTTTCCATGCTTTGGATTGCCTTTCCTCTGGAACCCTCAGTGACTGGCCTGGGACAAGCCACTGGGCTCCATGGCACTTGGAGCTGGCCCTGGGAGGCACCTCTGAGGGCAGTTCACATCCCAGATAGATGCTGCGGGGGCAGGGGAGGGGGGTTGATGCAAACAAGGGACGCTTCAGGCCACTGGCATGTTTTTGACAGAGTAAACCTGGGAACTCCAAGGTGAAAATAATGGTTTGAAGATAGTTTTCTCCCAGGTCCAGAACCTAGGAGTCAGGAGACCTGCTTGCCTCAGTTTCCCTAGTTGTAAAATGAGGAGCCCGATCTGCAGAGATTCTTAACTGGGGGGGCCGTGTATTTATTCATGCGATTTGTGAATCTGGGGAAAACATTCCATCTTTATTTTCACCAGTCTCTAGGTGAAAATTAGCATTTGCTTCAATTATGAATGTAGGCAACAAACCACGATAGAATCTGCCATCAATAGAAATCACAGGTATTTTCAAATCTCATGACAACTTATTGTAGATTTCTCAAAATGTCACGTACGGTCACCACTACTGTGCAATTACGACAGCTCTGAGGCTCATGCTAGATCTAAAGCAGCATGTATCCCACTCCATCGGACACATTCTTCTAACGTTTGGGCAACTGTTTTGATATAATGTGATTCCTTTGTTAGCCTGTGTATTGTATGTTATTCATTTTAAATGTCACTCTGAGAAGAGGACCCGGAGACTTCAGCAGACAGCCAGAAGGGTCCGAGGCCCATTCATGTGAAGGGGCAGAGCCAGAAGCCTGAGAAAGCAGACAAGTGCTCCCAGGGCATCCGGACACTAACCCTGGTATACTTGCAGTCTGGTTCTATTTTAAAGAGTCAGGTTTGTGGCAGTTGGTGAGATCCCTTTTCTGGGCCTGGGACATCTTTTTCAGTTTTGTGGAAGATCTGAAAAGAGAGGTGTTTGTGGAGCTGAGTGTTAACCTTGCAGCTCCTCTGAGAGGCCAGATCTGGGTTTTGGTGGCAGAGAGAATGTAGCCTCTTCTTTACATTCTTGTCCCCACCAGTGACAGTCCACATTCCCCAGAAAACTCTGGGGACAGCTTCGGGTGTCATTTAATCCACACAATATTTGCATGAGAGAACTTTAAACACGAGAGGAATGTGAGGCTGAGCAAGGTTAGATACGGGCTTGAGATCACACGAAGCTTGGATGTGAACCCTGGACCCCATGTGCCTCCCACTTCCAAAGGTTGGGGAGAGGGGACATTTACTGCCAGCTGCCACCTCTCCACGCTGAGCGTCCATAGGCCCTGGGCAGCCAGCGGGGAAGCCCTGGGGAAGGCTGGAAGGTGACGATGCTAACCTAATCTGCACCCTCCTGCGCGCCCTCTCTGGTTTAGGAGACCTGCTCCTGGCACATGGCCCCACAAACTCCCCAGACTTCCCTCCCCCACTACCTCTTCCCACTATTGACGGCCAATTGCAGCTCCAGTACATGCCGTGTCATTAGGACCCACCAGACCTGATCTTGCACACACGCGCGCACGTGCACACACACACACCTCTCCACTACTGCTTTAAGTTTTCCCAGGCTAGCCTCGCAAGCCCGACTCCACGCCACGCGTGGTTCAAGGGGCCACGCGTGGCTCAAGGGGAAGTGCAGGGAGGACTGGAAGGCAGCGCCCTCTAGCGGTCAAAGTGCAGAACCAGCGGCGCCTGCTCTGCGGGACACCAAGGTCACCTATTCCAAGAGGATCCTTTCCCCATGGCCCCCAGCCCTCCTGAAAGGCCCACAACAGACTTACATGCTCTGCTCCAGCTAGGCCCTAGGCACAGAGACACGTCAGTGCCTACGACGCCATCCTGTCTGCCACTCTCTCCTTGTCTCAGTTCCTACCCCGCCTCCCTCCCATCCCGCTGCACTAGTCCCTCAGGAAACATGCCTAGAGAAGGGACTGGACCTTCTCAACATGTCACCACTAGCTAGTGCTGAGTCAGGACTCCCCAAATCTCCCCAGCTCACTCTCACCACTGTATCCATCAGGCACCAGCGCCCCAATGTCGACAAACATCACTGGGGACTAACTCCATTGCCACCTTGCAGCCTTTCCAAGACCTCGCATTCAGAATTCTCCTTCCCGACTCCTTGGTATACTTATGACCTTATTATTGTTATCACGGTCCTGGCGTTGCAGCCGTGTGAGAAGAGGGACAACGGAAACGAAACTGGGAGAGAAAGACCCGGAGAAGTTGGGAGTTAGAATCCTTGCACCCCCACTTAGAAGCTGTGATTTCAAACTAGTCACAATGCTTCTGTAAGCCTCCATATGCTTAGTACAAATGACCATTTTTAAATAACCATAATAGCTCAGTGTTCTATAAGAACTAAACATAATCATGTATGTGTCTATGCATGATTTACTTGGGACATTGTAAATTGCCTCAAATATGAGGAACCGTAAAACTCATCATGGCGAACATTTACTGAGCCCTTATTCTGCTCCAGGCACCATATGGGAAGTACTCGTATGCCATGTAAGCAGCTTCCATTGGTGGCCTCCTTTAACCCACACAACCTTGGGAACAGAGTATTATCACCATTTCATAGGTCAATAAGCTGATTTTCAGAGGTTAAGAAACTTGCCCAACATTAGACAGCTAGTACCTGTCAGAGTCAGATCACAAACCTGCCCTGACTCTAGAGGCTGCATTTATCCACTGAGATAGTCTGCCTCTGCTGTTTGCCATCTCTCTGTGCCCTCTGGTGCCTGACACGTCATCGTTGCTGGGCGTGTGCCAAAGATAGCCATTTATTAAGAGTTTAGCTTAGTTCCTGTTCCAGGAGCCTAAGAAACTTGCCCATCACACAACTAGTAAGTTTTGAGACGGGGACTTGGACACAAGCAGTCTATGCTTTTAACCACAACCCTACGCTGAGTGAGTCAACGCAACCCCTCTTTATCTTCCTCTCGACTCAGATGAGGCTCTGTAGCTAGGACAAAAGCATGTCACTCGACTTTCAATGTCTCAAGAGTCAGCAGGACATTCTGGTGGAGTCACGGTGGTGCAGCGTGAAGGTGTGACATATAACACAGGACAGGGAGCAAGAGGTCAAGGCCAGAGCAACAGCACAGGGCCCAGACCACGGGGAGGCTGCTGGGGTTTATTAGGATTGTGACAAATTTATAGCTAAATTTACAGTTGTCTCCATTTCGATTTTCTTTTATGTTCCTTAATAGCACTTTATAGTTTTTATGCGATAGGTCCTAATAGAAATCTTATTACATTTTAAATTCCTGGGCATTTTATGGGAGTATTTTTTTATTGCTATACTGAGTGGGATTTTTTTCTTCTATACTTTCTGACTAGCAATTGTATTTAGGAAAATGAATGATTTTATGTATTCATGTTATAAGTGAATGTCTTACAAAGTTTTATTTTTGTTGTATGTTTATACATTAATATATTATTTTATATAAATTATAGTTACATAATTGTCCATACTATGGAAATGTCATAATTACTCAACCATTCTCTAACCAATGGGTCTCCACTTTTTTCTAATTTTTTGGTATTCTAAACACTGCTGCAGTGAATATCCTCATACATATATATTCCAGCATACTCATGCTTTTATTTCTATAAGATAAAGCCAAAGGTACAGGATATATTTTTATTCAGAGTGAATGATTGTACATATTTGCTCAGACCCTTACCAGAATTGGATTTATCTATCTTTTTCATGTTTATTCATCTGTTGGGTGGTAATTCTGAACTCTGAATTTAAAAATTTGTACTTCCCTGACTACTAGCAAGACTGAACAACTTTTCATTGCATTTCCTTTTTTGTGAACGGCCTATTCAGATACTCTACCTTTCATTGTTTCTCAGAGTCTTAATTAATTCTCCTGGAATCTCCAGATGTAAGTTACATCATGTATAAATAACAGTAATTTTGCCTCAAGATTTCCAATATTTATATCCCTGACTTTATTCTCTAATTGTCTAAATTCAATGACTAACATTTCCAGAAAAAAAAAAAATAATAATAGAGGTAATAGGAAGTATTTTTGCCTTGCCCCCAATTTTAATAGAAATTGTATTTTACCATTAAATATGATGCTAGAATGTTCTTTGATATATATTTTTCTCTATTATGTTGAACAATATTTTTTCATTACCATTTTATTTAGGGTTTTAGTGGGAATAAATATTTGATCAGAATATTGACTTTCTTTTTTGATCTAGTAACCTATTAATTAATCCTAATATTGAATTATCCAAGAATTTCTGAAATAAATCCCACTCCATTTATCATGGTATATTTTTAATATCCTGCTGGATTAGTTTGTTCATGTTTTATTTAGGATTTTCACTTGCATATTCATGTGAGATTGGTCCGTAGTCCTCTTTATTAAGGTTTTGATATTAGTAAAAAGAAATGAGATTTCCTTCTTTTCCTACTACGCTATCAATTTGAATAGCATCAGAATATCTTGAAGAATTTACTTATAAACTGTCCAAAGCAGTTCTTTCTAGGAAAATAGTACCAAATAATTTTCTCAATTTTTTTCCATGGTTACTGGGTATTTTAGGTTTCCTCTCTTTGTCACGTTTGGTCATTTGTATTCTCATAGAAAGTTATTTATTTCAACCAGCTTTTCTAACTCTTTAGAGTAATACAAAAGCTGGTAGGTAGTAAACTTCCTCAGATCTCTGTTCTCAGTTTTATATACATGTTATAGTAGCATCATATATACATGACTTTTTCTTTATGTGTTATATTTACCTTTTAAAATATATCATTTGATATATATAAAAATAGGTAACATACATCTAAAAACATAAAGCAGAACAATGTAATTAACACAGATGAGCCCATTGCTCAACCACAGAACTAGGACACAACCAAAAACCCTTCTACCTGTGTATTCCTCCCCTGCACCATTTCACTGACAAAGTGAGAATGACAGGCAAAGATGATGCAACTCATGGAAAACAGGGTTTTAAAAATGTATCTTTTTGGTTTCGACCTGTATGCTAATTGCATTATGGCAGAGAATGTGGTCTTTATGATACTGATTCTTTGAGACTTGCTTTATTAGCTAGTAGTACATGATCAATTGAATAATTTTTCCACGTGTGTTTGAAAAGAATATGAATTCTCTAATGGTTATATGGAGAGATCTCTGTATGTCCACTGTATTAACTTGTTTATTATTATTTAAATCTTCTATATCTTGTTTGTTTGTCTGCTTGATTTATCCATAATTGAGGCAGGGGTGTGGAAACGTAGCTATTATTGTGGATCTTCTTGTGGTTTCCTACAGTTCTTTCAAATTTTGCTTCACATAGTTTGAGATTATGTTATTAAGTGCATACACAATTCTAATTGTATTTTCCTGGTGGACTGAATCTTTTTTATCACTATATAGTAACTCTTTCTATTTCTAAAAATGTTTGTCTTTTTTGTCTGACATTAATATATGCCACTTTCTTTTTTGCTCTGTTTTATATTTAACTCATATGTTTTCAGTCCTTTTCTTTCAACCTTTTTATGTCCTTGTGCTTTAAATGCTCCTTTTGCATATAGCATATGGCTACATTTCATTAAATCCTATCTTATGATCTGTCTTTTAATTGGTTAGTTTAGCCTGGTATATTTATAGAATCATTAACATATTTACATTGGGAGTATTCTTTTTCTTTCGTTTTTGAAATACGAAATAAAGAATTATCCATGAATGCAGAGGAAATTTAAAGAACCAAAAAGATTCCTATTCTCAATTCCATGAATATAAATTATGGATACAGCAGATAATTTTCTAAAAAAAAGAAGAAAAAAAAACATGCAAGAAAACTGGTTCAGTAAAGAGAGAATACTAAATAGAATAATTACCAAACAGGAAATAGAGAAAATGTATCAAGGCCTAACTTCTCCCTGCCAAAGCATTAAGCTCACAGTATCACTAGAGAATTCTACTAAATCTTTAAAAAACACATTATTTCAATGCTACTGGAAATTGTTCTGCAGCTTAAAAAAGAAAAGTTTCCATATTCTTTTTGTGAAGTAAGCATAACATTTATTCCAAAACCCAACTAAAGTAATACCAAAACTAAAAAAGAAATCAATCTTATCTGAGAATATTGGAGCAAAAATCTTAAATAAAGTACTATGAAACAGAGTCCAGCAGCATATTAAAAGGATAACATACCAAGAACAAATGGTGTTTTTGGTTTTGTTCTTTAGGAATGCATGAATGCACCAATTTCAGGAAATCTATTAACATAGACCACCATACTAATATACCTACAAATAAAAATCATATGACCATTTTACTTGACGTTTAAAAGGCAATTAATAAAGCATTTCACATTCATCCTTGATATTTTTAAAACTCCTAATAAAATAGAAATAAATGTATACTCTTTAATATAATAAAACATATTTCATTCCCAAAGCTAGCACATGCTTAATAAGAAAACAATTAAAGCATACCCATTAAACTCAGAAAAAAGACAGGGATTCATTGTCACCACTGCTACTTAATAATTTCTGGAGATTTTCATCAACACAATTAGATAGGAGAAAGAAATCAGAGATATAACAATAGAAAAGGAAGTAATTATTATTTACAAATAATATAATTGCATGACTGGAAAATCCAAGAGAATCAACTGAAAAATTATTACAAACAATTATAGAATTGAGTAAGAGAAGGTAGCTGGGTATGAAATTAACATATAATAATCAGCAGTCTTTCACATAGGAACAACAATGAAGAGTTAAAGAATATAATGAATGATATAAAAGAAAAATGACAAAGAGAAACAAAAAGATAAAATGGGAAAAAGACGACATTTTCAATAGTGGCAAAAATATAAAATATTCAGAAATAATAACAAACGGACAAGACCTTTATGAATAAAACCTAAATATGGCTGAGAGACACACACATCAAAACACAAGACTTAAAAAATGGAGTGGAATATCATGTTCTTAGATCAACAATTTCCCTATTGATGAAAATTCGGTGTTTCCTTGGAGTGGTTTTTGTTCAGTTTGGGTTGGTTCTTTTATATATATATATATATATATATATATATATATATATACACACACACACACACACACACACACACACACACACACACATTCATATATGTATATATATATGGTGTATATATATATGTATATACACACACACACATACATTCATATATGTGTGAGTGTATATATATATATATGGTGTATATATATATATGTATACACACACACACATATATATGTGTGTGTGTGTGTATATATATATATATATATATATATATATATATATAGTAATTTTTCTTAGCCAGGATTAGAAAATACAAATATAAAAGGTAAAATAATAAAAATATTGGAAGAAAATTATAACCTCAGCCTGAGGGAAACTTTCTTAATATAGGAAACAGATGATTTAAAAGATAGATTGTATTTAATTGCATACAAATGTAAATTTTCCTTATGGAAAAAAACAAAGTAAAGAGACAAACAACCCATTGGGAGGAAATATTTGTTTTAAAAAAATGGTAGAGGGGCAGCCATCTGGCTCAGTTGGTTAGAGTGTGAGCAGGGTTGCTGGTTCGATTCCCACATGGGCCAGTGAGCTGCGCGCTCCACAACTAGAGTGAAGACAACGAGCTGCCGCTGAACACCTGGAAGGGTGGCTGGATGGCTCAGTTAGTTAGAGCACGAGCTCTCAACAACAAGGTTGCCGGTTCGATTCCCGCATGGGATGGTGGGCTGCGCCCCCTGCAACTAAGATTGAAAACAGCGACTGGACTTCGAGCTGAGCTGCACCCTCCACAACTAGATTAAAGGACAACGACTTGGAGCTCATGGGCCCTGGAAATATTTCCCAATAAAATTAAAAAAAAATTTTTTTTTAAGTACTCTTAAAAGAAAATGGTAGATAGGTTAATATCTCTAATACAGAGAAAGATTCTACAAGTTAATTGAAAAAAAACATACAAAGAATATGAACAGGCAATTCGCAGAAGAGGAAATGTTAATGACCAATAAACATTAAGAGCTCTTCACCCTCACTAGTCATGGAAATGCAAAATAAAAGTGACATCTAATTTTTCATCCCTCGGGTTGGCAAAATGAAAGACAGATAAATATCCAGTACTAGCAAGCTCATGGAGAAATGTACATCATCAAGCATTCTTGTTGAACATCTTAACCTTGACCACCTTTGTAGAGAGTAATTTGATAATACATAGTGGAAAAAAAATTTTTTTTAATATTCATATTCTTTGATCCAGCAATCCAATTTAACTTAGAAAAATATCTGAAAACACAGCCTTCAGTGTCTCTGTCTCTTCTCTCTACCCCTCTCTTCTCTCCTGATTTAGTGTCTCGCTTCCCAGCCAACTGGACTCTCAGCCCTCTTCCACCTCCATCAGACTCTAGCCAACCGAAGCTAGTGCCTGGAACAGGGAGACGGTCATGGGTCCCTGGAAGACCTTGTTTAGGACTCCCCCTGTGCTTTCAGGAAAGTGAGACCAAGGACATCACAGAGCCAGTATTTGCTTCGAGTTCTTGGAGCTGCTGACGACGTGCAGGACGCTGATGGCACCTGGTAGAGGCTGCTTTGGCCTGGCCATTCTGCTGGCAATTGTGGACATCCAGCTTGGTGGTGAGGACAGCCCATCCCAGGTCCCCAGAGCAGAGACAGCCAGCAGGGAGAATCCTGCACTCATGAGGAGTCCAGTCGAGTCCCATGCTTTTTTTCTGGTGGGGAAGAAAAGGACCCACTCTTCTTGACACTAAGGAAAGGGTGGAAAATGTGGTTTTTCTTTTTTGTCAGAATACTATTGCCCACCTCATCAGACATTCTGCCTCTGCTGTGTGTTGCAAAGAGCCTAGTAATTTCGCCCTCAATCTAAGATTCCTACAAACTTTTATACACTCTAAGTTTATGAAATTCAGGTACCACAATATTTGTCAACTCTGGCAACCCATTTAACTACTCTGTGCCTCAGTTTGTTCATCTATAAAATGGGAAGAATACCTGTCTCTAGGGCTATAACGAGGATTTGTAGTTAAAGTGCTTTATAGAAGTTGCAGATGGAGAATAGAAATAAAATACAAACCATTCCTGAATAGCTGCGATTGCAGTTCACCCTCAGATATGGGTATACCTCACAGACAATTCTTCTAAAAGGGTCGTATTTAATGTCCAAGGGGTAGCCCCCATCTCTGCCTCAACATTTACACGTAAGTGAATCATTTACCATGTATACCTGACCTCCCGTGGCCAATTCTTCCTTTCCCGTTCCAGAATGCATGACCATCCACAGCTCCTTTTCCCAGGAAGGAAAGCGACTCAGCTTTATCTGTACTCTGTGGCATAAGAAAGAAGAGGCGGAGGGGGTTATCATGTTTTTTTGCAAGGACAAGTTTGGGGACTGCTCCCCTGAGAACAGCGTGGAGCAACTGAGACTGAAACGGCATCCTGGGACAGACGGTATCAGTGAAACGTCATCTCAGTTGTTGTTCACCATTGACCAGGCCATGCCGTCGGACAGTGGGACCTACCAGTGTTGTGCCAGAAGCCAGAAGCCAGATATCCGCCTCCAGGGCCATTTCATCTCCGTTTTAGTCACAGGTGAGCTCCTGATGTCCTTAATACCACTAGGCACGACATAAGCAGGGTCGACAGCTGGAGACAGCAGTTGTATGTCAGGTCCTGGATAGGCAGTTAGTTCCTTGGGGAAGTGTGCTATTACTCAATCCTATTCCATTATTCCCACTGGTAAATGCTTTCCTCAAAGCATGTATAGGAAGCTAACCTCATTTTGTCCTTAATTTTAAAAAATCTTACTGAGGTAGCCATCTCATTTTTTATTGACACTGAGTTACAAGGAGGTAAAGCAACTTGTCCAAGGTCACTCACTGACCAGTGCCAGTAAAAGCAGATAGAGGTCTGGAATTTTGGCCTCCTGATTCCCCGTTCAGAGCTCTCTGTGAAGTTTGGCTATATTTCTAAATACAGGTACTGAGCCTTCAGGCTGGGATGGAGGGATGGATTTGAGATAAAATGGATGGTTGTCTTAGGGCATTTAGTTGTAAGAAAACAGAAACCCATTCAAACTGCCATAGATTATAGGGGAAAAAATAATAAAGCAAGTATGGTGGGCCCCCAGGAGCTTGTTTCTGGAATCAGAAACCAGAAAGCCACCAGAACCCTACACAGTTACTGTCTGGGGCAGCAAAGCTTCCCTCCCACCTCCGCGTATCTCCTTCGTTTTGTGCATGCGCCCCTGCAGTTACTACTCTGGCACAGCCTACACATGGCCACTCCAGCCTCAGATTTACTTACGTGACATCCTCATATGCCCAGCAGTGGCTCTGTGTTCCTATCTGCCCAAAGGAGCAAGCCTTCAAAACTGAAAATTTTGTCCCACCCGGAATTCTGTGCCCAAACTACCAATCAAATAAATGTAAGGAGAGAATCAAGACACTGGCAGACATGCAATGACTCAAAAAAACACTTGTCTTCCATGGGATCTTTCTGAAGAAGTTACCAGAGATGTGCTTCAGCAGCACTAGAAAGTGAATCAGAGGAGTGGACAAAATGGGATCCAGGAGGCAAGGAATCTAACGGAGGAAAGGGGATAAGAAAATTCTAGAATGAAAAAGGGTCCCAAAGAGCAATTCATCTAGAGGAGAGCAGGAGAAGAGAGGCCTCTGAAAGGAAATCTCTAGGGGGTAAAAATAGAATTGATAGATCATCTTTCTGAAGATCTATGACAAATATGACAAAGGATTGAAGACATGGGTATGGAATAGTCTGCCGGTTTAAAAAAAAAAAATCAGGTAACCATTATCTCCAGGGAAAATACTAAATTTTACCAAAGAAAACACAATCATAGCACACAATGTATGTAACAAGTACATTTACAGAATCCAAATTATGTAAACGATAATTTAACTAAAATTTGTAATAACGATTTCTGAAAAGGTGCAGAGAAGGGAAGTGCCTAGAGGCTTAAGAGAACCACACCCTCGTCTTCTATAAGGGAAAGTTAGTAAATGTCTAAAGGTTATCATCAAGAAGTCGTAATATGAGCCTATTATTTGGGAATATAGTGAAACATCTCAGAGAATCGACAGTGACGGTTTCTGGGGAATGAGCTAGGAGGAAAAAAGGACACTGCTATTATCACTTTTCAAATACTATCGTACTTTTTAAGATATAAATTACACACACACACAAACTAAAAACCTGGCCTAGAGCCTTTTATTATCTCCTATGGTTAGTAGTGCACCCAAATTTTCTGCTTCAGTTTGGTTTAGATTTTCCTCTTGCTTGCTGGTGTCTGTCTTCCCATCTGACCCAGCTACAGCTTTCGCACTTCCATTCTCTCCTTTGTGAAATTCCCAACTCCATTGGCTTTTGTGACTCTGTGCGCCCCTGGTCTTTCTACCTTTCTGGCTATTCTTTTCCCTCCTTTGCCTCTACTTCCTCCAAGCAGCTCTCAACCATAATTCATTCCCCAAGACTCACTCCTCACGCCTTCCATCTTTTCTGTTTCTCCCCAGTTCTCCCCAGTTGTTGATTTAAACCTGCATCCCCTCATGACTGATCCACAAAATATCTCCTCCAGCTTTAACCTCTTTCCTAAGTTTCAGTTCAACATTTCCACTGACGACTGGACTCCAAGCTCCTGAACGCCCTACCATCTCCTCAAACCCAAACCCTGTTCATGATTTTGTCAAAACTTTGGTACCTCCTTTTCTTCCTCCCCTATCCAATCAGTTACCAGGTATTACTAGTTCTTTCCCACATTCATTCCTCTCTTTCCAAAGGTGTCCAGGTCACCATCTCACACTTATTCCAGTAGTCTCCTCACTGGCAATCTCCTCGAGATCCAACCGCATCTTACTCATTTGTCTTCCACACGTATCTCAGGGCCTGGCACTGAGCTGTTGCCTAATAAATGGTTCATTAACTCTAAAGACGGTCTCTGCTTCCTATCCATACTCCCACCAGACATCTTTCTGAAATGCTAATTTGTACATGACACACTATTATCCAGTTTTAATGTCTTTTCACCGTCTATGAGACAGTCCAAACTACTTCCTCCTGGCACTGGAGCTCCATATAAAATTTCCTATTTAATATTTTCATTCACCTAACAAATTCATATTATTGTGCACCCCAGGCAGGGTGCTAAATCTTGGAGAACAGAATGGGGGTACAACAAAGCCCTTGCTCTCTAAAATCTAGTATTCATGTCCTCCTAGTATTTCTACTTGTCGTGGTTCTCCCTAAGACACAACGCCTTTTTCGTCCTCTCAGCATATGTAAGAGTCAGCACGTAAGCACGCTCACCAAATGTGTGTCTACCAATTACTGCGTGTCAGGCATTGTGCTACGTGATATGTTATTTCATCATATCTTCATGGCCTTTTGAGAAAGCTACCACTCTTATGTGATAACTTAGGCTCAAAGGTAATTTTAACTTCAGCTAATGAATGGTGGATAAAAGTCCAGATCTAGTCCAAAGCCCAGATTTAAACAGGCTGAAACTGCTTGACCCACTCCAGAAGATGGTTTTCAAATGAGACCTGGGAACACCAAAGTCCAAGGTGACTGTTACTGTTTCTCTGGCTTGACTTTAGAGCTCCTTCTAAAGCAGGCCTCTTTGCACTCCCAGTGTGACACAGTAGATGCTATATTTACTCATTGCTGCTCAAGTACAGCATAACCCACAAATGTTAAAAAAAAATACTTATTTGGGCAATGAATTATACTGACAGGTATATTTGGAGATCAAAAGATGTTCTGAGGTGATGCAAAAGGGGATACTACTTCTGAAACCCTTCTCTGATCCAATGATTCTCTTTTGAACCAGACACAGGGAACTACACGGTGATGGGACCAAAACAAACAGGACACCACGAGTTCAGCCATAGTAAAGGTACTTTCAATTCAGGCTTCCGGCAAGAAAAGCTCTGGGTGATACCGATGACCAGCCTGGTGGCCCTTCGAGGTATGTTCGGATAAACCCTAAGCACCCCAAGCAATGCGGGTGCTATACCTGTGACATCTTGGTTATTCTCCGAGGCTGGAAAGGAGGCCGAGTGGGAGAGGGAAATGCTCCTCGAGCCCTGGCTGCCCACAGGAAACAAGTGATCCAAAGGGACTAAAGATTCCATACTAGCTAGGCAAAGATGGATGAATCACTTTCCACTGGGAAGGTCAGACCTATGAGGAAAGGCCTGTGGGAGAGGCAGGTAAATACAGCTGCCTCTACTTGTTGGATGAACAGAGGGCTACAAGTTGAGGCCATGATGTGACAATGAACAGGGCAAGACAGACTGGGTCTGATGGGTTTTGAACAATGCAGCTCTTCAGCAAAGGCTGATGGCCAGACTGAGTCTATTACACACTTCTAGCTGAGTCAGTCCTCTGACTGATGCTGATTCTTGCCTGTCCTTGGCATTCGGAATTCCATTTTATTTAGGCTTTCCTCAAATCAATAACCACCATTTGGAGTGCTACCAGAAGGTAAGCTCTATAAATGCTGGGACTTTTTCTCTTGCTTACGCCAACAAATAGCAGCAGGCACATGTAGGCTCTTCATAAATTTGTTTAAAAGAATGTGTATGATGGCTCAGGCTTTGCATATGATGGTTCGACCACCTCATACAACCCTTTCAGGCACAAGTTCCCTGATTACTTACCAGAAAACAGGTCCAAGGAGATTAAATGTTGCCCCAGTTCACGGGAATTAACGTTAGGTCCTTCTCACTCTAAAATCTGGTGTCCTCAGCAATCACCTGCTATAATCTATAAGCTTCTCTCCACCCCTTCACCACCCTCCCCATTTTGAGACAGCTTCCTCTCATCGTTCCAGCCCCTTACACTATCAAAAGAAAACAGACCCTTATCGGTGGTCCATGGCAAAGCCCTAGCAAACGTAGCCTACGCCACTTTTCAAGAGGAAACTGGTGAACATCAAGCAGTCTGACGTTTGAGACATGCTTCTTCATTGAGTCTCAATTCCCTCCGATGGTTAGACTACTGTTAGTAAAATAAATCTTATTTCTTCATATAGAATAAAAACTGCAAAAAGAGGACATTAAGCCTGGCCATACAATCTACTACCCCTGACTCCCAATTTATGCTAGAGCAAAAAAATCTCTAAGCAGCTTCCCCCTCTCCAGTCAGGTGAAGAGAATGCAATTTTGAGAATTCATTCCTTTCCTTTATTGTCCTTCCCCAACTCAAGACTTTGCAGAATTATGGAAGAGGTAGTGTTCAGCAGAAAAGTACACACATTTTCCCAGATGGGGGTCGCGTTAAATCAAGTCATCGTGCTCACAGTGGCGGAAAGGCTGGGGGAGTTTCTGGATCTGTGCCTCCCTCAGCTGATGAGTAATTTCAGTGAGTATTCTTGTCCGATCACGGTGCCAAGCATTCAGTGCTATACATGGAAAAACTACCCTGAATTTTTTATGGCATTTGTTTCTTCTTTGATTGTCCTACCTTGCAGCAAGGAGATCAAAAGTTGGCTCCTTCCCCACTTCCACCAGGATCAGTCAGATTTGCGGAAAGATTACAACTGCAACGTCAGCAGGAAGACACAGCACATACCTTGTTTCTTCCTTTTCCACGCCCTCTCTAGTCTTGAGCACCTATAAACACACATCCCAGGACCAATGATATGAGGTGTTATTGCTATTCTAAGTTGTGTGGCAGTAATACAAACTTTCCTTTTTCTTTCTACAGCTCTATAAGCCTCCTGCCAGAAGAAACTTTTTAGAAAGTTAACAGCTCGACAAACCCGACTCTCTTTAGCTTCGTATCTTTCATATTACAATATGCACAGAGCTCCACTCCGCCCCCGCCCCCGCCAAAGGACACGGGAAGAGATGCAAAATTTGCCAAGAGTCTGTGGAACATAAAGTGGGGCAAAGGTGTATTCCGTGACCTCCCCTCCTCACTACGAGAGCAATAGTGCCTTCCTTCCCAGCTCAGTCCCCAGTAAACGACTGGTGTACAGCTCTCGCTAAAACATTGGACAAGTGTGTGTGCTTGTGCCCTGAAGAACTTTTCCTGCCTCCCCTCCAACACCGTAAATCAGACAAGCAAGTCAAACAAAGTGAGAACACCAATTTTTTTTGGAAGAAATTTTTATTTAACACTGTAAAGGGGAGAGAGAGGAAACAAGCAAAGGCGTGGTGTGAAAATGAGGAAACGAAGAGACAACGTGGCGTTCGACGGCATCCACACAGCACAGCTGGAGGAAGGTGTGTGCAGATGAGGAACACCACAGACCCAGCTGTCTAGCTTCAACTCAGTACTTGTCAACGTCTCTGGTCAGATAAATGCCCAAAGCGATACTGGCAGCCTTTTTTCTCCTAAATTCACAAATCCCGTTTCTCTTTGAACAGATGACCTCTTGTCACAGTTAAGCAGAGAGGAGGGGGCAGGCTATTTCTGATAGGGAGAACTACATGAATGAAGAGGCGGGAGCGCAGACAATTTAACTGGAGCTAAATGGCAAGCCAGCGAAAGGGAACAGACACCTTACCTGTGATCCTTGGCCAGGACCTGCCAAACGTGGGAGCTAAGGTTTGTGGGAACACAGAGAGAGAAAGCTGAAAAAGATGGGTAGGACCCTTATCAGTGATGGTCTTGAACCTCAAACTCAAAGGATTTTGGATTGTGTGTCTTATGGAGTTAAAAAGAGTAGGCATGGAGTCAAAAGACCTGGATTCAAATTCTGGTTTGGCAACATACTGGCTGTGTGTCCTTGGGCAAGTGAAGTTTTGAGATATGTCTTACAAATATGTATGTACAATTCAACTGGATGTAGGTTCCAATGTGGCTAATAAACACAAACAGCTTTAAAAGCATTACTGAAATCATAGCTGCTTTTTCTTACGTATTTTTTCACCAAGATGCTAAAAATACAACTATCATCTTGTTGGGAGGAAGTCTAATAATTTTGGGATCTTAAAAACGGTACATCTGATCAGAAATGGTAAAAAACCACAAGCCGACATCCCATGATTCACAGATCCAAGTGTCCTAGTTCAAAGACTAAAGGCAGGGCCGGCCCCGTGGCTCAGGTGGTTAGAGCTCCATGCTCCTAACGCCGAAGGCTGCCGGTTCGATTCCCACATGGGCCAGTGGGCTCTCAACCACAAGGTTGTCAGCTCGAGTCCCGCAAGGGATGATGGGCAGCGCCCCCTGCAACTAAGACTAAACACGGCACCCTCCACAACCAAGATTGAAAGGACAATAACTTGACTTGGAAAAAAGTCCTGGAAGTACACACTGTTCCCCAAAACAGTCCTGTTCCCCTTCCCAATTAAATTTTTTTTTTAAAAAAAGAGTAAAGGCGACATTTAGACTCCACTCCCGTGGATACTTTCTAAATGTAATCTGGCAAAACCACGTTTGTACGTATCATGCCCATAATTCCACCTGTCTGGCAGGTATGAGAGATCAAAACCTCCATGTCCTTTGGGTCAGACAAGGGCTCTATTTTGATCCTGGCAAGTATCCCCAGTTGTACACTCTGCATTCGGATTTTAGAGCCCCGGAGCAGCCCTGTGGTTTCCAGCCTGAGTGCTGAGAAACTGGCATCATTACAATTTCCTCCCACAGGATAGCCACTTGGGATGTGTACCCCCTTAAAGCTTTCTTTCCCCCAACTGCCTGCAGCTTATGTGACACTCATTTTGGAAACTCACCAAGGGCACTCTCCTGCTAGTGGCCCAACTCCCAAATCTCCACTGGGTTATTCTTGCAAATAGCACTCTAACCCTCCCACCTCTCTACCACAGGCCAAAGAGGGTTTCCCACTAACATCCAACCATCTACTTACCAGCTCTGCTCCTTTTCCTCCCCAAATCTGTCTTCCTTCCCAGATGGCATGGCTAGCCTAGATCAGCTGTAACATCCAACTCTGACGTGGCCCTCACCTCCAAAAACCCCTGAGGCTGTTTCGTTGTTTAGAACAGACACAGACTATGATTCCCTCCTCATTAAACTGATATATTTAATTAGTATTCCTTGAGGAAACAGCACCTGGACACCAGGGAGAAAATGAAGCATGCAAGTCATGAGAGAAGTCAATTTGGTAGCAATAATTTATCAAGAAAATTGAAGGGAAAAAAAAACCAGTAATTGTATTTGAGTTCAATTTACTGTAATACAGAAGCAAAGGGTTATGAAAGCCATTTATTCTTGAAAAGCCTCAGAAATGACAAGGCTTTTTTCTCTACTGAACCCTTCACCACACCATGTACAGGGTAGCCAACTGTGTCCCGTAACCGAGAACGACAGAAACAGGGGGGCCTGAGGTATGTGCAGTGAGAACCAGACTGAGGCTACAACCCTCTGCGGTATACTACTCACGTTACCTCTGTGCCCATTCCATTCTTTCTTCCTCTAGAGTGACACGTGCATCTGTGTGCCTCTGTCAATATATACATGTACACACCCACACACACATACAAAAGTGCAATACAAAGACACAAACATGGAATTTTTCTAACAGCTACTTAAAGTGAGACTTGTTGGGGATGGGGGTGTTCCCCCAAAATCTTCCTTCTAACTTGAGAGCTAATTATTGGACCAGAGACAGTAGTGCTCAAGGAAAACATCTAACGGGCACTTGCTCAATCATTATGCAGCAATGATTTTAGTTGTAACTAAATTTCAGTTCTAACTAAAATTTAGAATAAGCTAAGGAAGCTGTTGATTTATAGCCATTTCCACATTCTCCACCTAGAATAATTCCTTTCTCTTAGAAATTAAAATATTACTGTAAGGGAAGAGTCAAGGATCTATACCAACGGGGACAAAATGTCATTCTGGATTCTCCAAGTTTCTCAACTCTTCAGAGAACTGCCAATAGGAACTTTGAGGGATAAGTAATTTTTTGTGCCAGAATGAGTCCTTCTCCCTGTTCCCAACGCATTAGCTTGGAAACTTTAAAGATGTTGGTAATCTATCAGCTAAAAGTTCCCTTCTCTGCCCTTCCTGCTCAACTGACCAGTTCTGTCCAGCCAGAACCAACCCAATGAAGATGAGTTAAGACTAACCCGCCTGGAAACTACCTGAGAAGCAAGCAAGCAGTTGCCCTGTACAACCTCGCAACTTTCAAGTCTACCAATTTCTAGAAAGCCTCTCCTATTTATGTGCTAAAGATAGTTTTCTTCCCCCTTATTTCAAATTACAACAGACAAGACAAAGAAGACATTCATGAATTAAAAAATCCGTTTAGTTCTGCATGGGACTCAAAGGGTAGGCCATTTAACATGTGAAGGCCTCAAGACTCTACCGGTCCAAGATCTGAAATTGCAACAGTTGTCTCTTCTCTTCGACAATCAGGGAGAGCTAAATCAACTCTCTTGACTCCTATGAAGGCTCCAGATTCCTGAGTCTGTAAGCCTTCCTGCTATCAAGGAATGAAACACCTGAAAAGTCCAGGTTACGTACCCCTCTGAGGCGGGCACTATATCTAAACTATGTTTTGAATCATTTAAGAGCAAGGCATTCCTAAAAATAAACTCTTAACTCCAGCCACATTCTGGTGTTAGGCCAATGAATCCGCAATGTTTCTTCCGAGAATGGGAGGCATCTCACACTTCCAGGTGAATTTAGGTTGAAGAGGAAAAAAGGTGTGATGCACAAAGCAACCTGGTCCACGTCCCATATATATTACTCCCACTGTTTAACCCTCCCAGCAAGCCAGACATTACCATACACACGCTGTTCACCTGGCAGAAAAGTGGGAGGAGGAGTATTCCGCTGTGTGCATCATTTCTAGTTTTCTTGTGATGGCTAATTTTATGTGTCAACCTGACTCGGCCATGGGATGCACAGATAGTCGGTCAAACACTATCCCTGGATGTATCCATGAGGCTATTTTTTATAAGATTACTATCTAAATCAGTGGACTGAATAGAACACATTGCCTTCCCTAATGTGGGGGGCGGGGGGCCTCATCCAATCAGTTGAGGGCCTGCACAGAATAACAAGCCAACACTCTGGCCCCGGCAAGGAGAATTTCTCCCCCTGACCACATGGGTGGGGACGTCAGTCCTTTACTGTCTCTGGACTCACACTGAAACATCAGATCCTCTTGGGTTTTGAACTTGCTGGCTTTGGGGGCTGGAGCTTACACCACCAACTTGCCTATGCTCAGGCCTTTGGAGTCAGGCTGGAACCACCCCACCGACCCCCCCCTGGCTCGCTGGCTGCAGACCTGGGGACTTCTTGGCCTCCATAATCACGTGAACCAACTTCTTGTAAGTCTCTGCTGCACTAGAGAGCCCCGACTAACACTCCTTAACCTAAATGAACCTGGAAGTCCGAGGGGCGCCAATTCCAGGAAGAAGCACCACAGCTTCCTTACGTGGCAGGGGTCTGGGAAACGGCCAAATGAGCCTCACTGTCCTCTATCAGAGCAAAAAGGGAAGATTGCAGGTAACTGAGACGGATGCTACCTGCTATTCTGTGCACTGAAAAGGTAAATCCCTACCCAGCAGTGTGTTTCATCCTTTAGTGAAGCCACTCCAATCCTTTCTAGTTCTCCAATTATGAGTAAAAACACAACTGCCTATCCTGGCACCTGCACACATTAACAGGCAGACAAATTTTTCCAGGCTGTCATAATTTTTCTGAGACAGTTGAATAGTGGCCATTAAACAGTCATAATATACCTCACCCCACCCCACCCACATCTCTTCACCCTCCTCCCCCCCACCCCGTTCAAAACCAATGTGTATTTTGGGGCTACATTTCAATAGCCTTAGTAAATAGCTCACATTCTCCAAAGAAACAATCTCTACAGAGGTATGACATGAGAGGCATATGAAAAAACAACTTTTATTCCCCCTGGGCCCAACCTAAATCATACCTTATGGTCACAACTTTTACAGGCAGGCTATTAATTCAGCAAGCCACTCTCCCACTTTCTTTCTTCCCTCCCCCACTCCTTTATCATCTATCAAAGTACAAAGATATCTCTGACCCCCTTTTCTTACCCCCCCCCCAATCAGTGTATAATGTATGATAGTCAACAAAAACTGAAAAAGACTCCTAGCCAAGAAAGAGACTGACCAAAAAGTGGCTTTCCTGTTCTGATCATTCCAAAGGGCTGATGATCAGACGGGCTGATGTGACCATATAAACGGCATTTCCTCGGTCCCCCTATTGGGTGCACCAACAGTGTTTACGTGTCTCCATCATTTCCTTTTGAGACTTTGAGGTTGCAAGGACATTTCTGATTTTCAAATGCTCCAAAGAGCACATGCATGTACACAGGACACTGTCAGGCTAAAAAAAACAAGCCATAGCTCTCGTGGGCCAAGCTGTTTTGGGCATGATTGCAATCATCAGTTTGACTCCAAGTATAGCCAGAACCAAGCCAACAGAAAGGTTTCAGAGATGATTAAAGGGCTTAAAAAATTAAAATGAGACAATGTAAAATCTCAATCCCTTAAGACCAATGAATTACTAAAAACAGTGAAATGGCTATAGAAGAAGCAGTAATAAAATAATTCTCTCTGTGAAACAAATTATTTTAAGGACAAAAGACAGTAAACAACGAGCTGGGGCGCGTTAAAAAACTTCAGAACCAAAGACTTCAAACATTTGTCTTTCTGTGCCTGTCTGCTGCTCCCCTCATTCCCAAAAGGATCCAGAATCAGATTCCTACCAACAGAAGACTCCTAAGACGTGTCACGGTGGTTTCTGACGAAACAGCATCTTGTGAAGCAGACAGTAAAAATTCAAATGAGAAAACCAAAGGGTACAATATGCCACTTTCCCCTTCCCACTGTAATTTTTCTTTGATTTGCTCTCTGACGGTTTAAGACAAAACAAAATCATTAGTTAGATTCATGAATTAACCTGACCTCAAGTCACAGCTAATGTGGCCAAGAATATATGCTTTTGTACAATTAAAACAGGAGGACTTCACATCAGCAGCACTTCAGGGCTCTAGTTCCACTGTATTTACCGAAAAACACACTAATGGACGGTCAGTGGAGGCGGGACAGGAGGTGAAAGCATCCATTACAACGTAACATGACAGATAGCAGGACCCTAGCTAGACTTAAGGAACTGATTCTATTCTGGTGGTGGGAAACCCACATAACGAAGTTTCACACTTAATAGAATTACCACTCTGAATTCAGGAACGAGAGGCATTTGGTTGTAGATACAATTCCATCTATAGATGCTAACTTTAAATTTAGAGAAGAAAAACACTCATTGCATTAATATTATGGGTTGGGGTTTCTTATACAATTCCTAAATCCACCTACTATCTTTTTGTTGTGATACAATTTACAGCTGCAGTAAGAAGACCACCACAGCCCTGGCTCAGATGCGGTCTTTAGCTTCAGAAAGTCCATCGATCATGTAGCTGGCTGTCACTGCTAAATCTGTTGCTTGCAGAGGCCTCAGAGTTCTGGGTTTGCCAAGTAGAGTCCTCACCATTTAAGCTCTTCCTACATATAGGACATGTGTCATGCTGAAACAGAAAGATATCGGTCTCCACGTCAACAACCTGACCTGAGAAGCTGGAGGTACTAAACACATCAGAAACCCTGAGAGTCAGCGGACAGAAAAACAAAAAGGGCATGATTCTCACACAGCGCACACTGGGTTCCAACGTGCAACACCAGGACGCCTCCCAAACAGAACTTTAAGCAGAACTGACAGTTCTAGGCCAGCAGCGAAACAACAGCTAACACATACACCAAACAGAACAGAATCAGTGACCTGAGATGGCCTAGAGCAGGGGTCAGCAAACTTTTTCTGTAAATAAGACAGGTAGTAAATATTTTAGGCTCTGCAGGCTCTATACCACCTGTGTCGCAACTACTCAATTCTGCTGATGTAGCACGAAAGTAGCCACGGACAGTTTGTAAACAAATGAGCATCGCTGTGTGCCAATAAAACCTCATTTACAAAAACAGATGGCAGCCCACAGTGACCCGTGGTCTGTAGTTTGCTAACCCCTTTCAGAAGTCCAAAGAGGCAGTGATCTAAAACAAAGTAATGGTGCTACAGGAGTTAGCTAGGGACTAAGATCCGATCTGCACGGCTCTCCATGAACTGTGCCCTTACTCTCAATCACTCCCCCCCGCCCCTGCCGGAAGATGTGACAGGCACAGATGCCCCACCACAGATGAGAGCTGTCCGTACTCACCAGCTCTAACCAGGGCACAATACAACTGCTGTGAAAGAAGTGGTTGCAGGGTAGCTGCCGGACTTCCTCTTCTACTGTGTAATCTTCTTTGCACACTGAACACTCTAAACCCATATCTGTTGGAGGAGGAAATGCCTTTTTGTTACTTCAAGTGGTAGCAGACGGATATGAAAAGGAGGGCTGGTGGATGGGCCTATTCTGATAAGACCTAGATGGGAAGTACAAGGCCTACTTTCCGACGTAAAGAGTCGGGAGAAATAAACCGGGGCTTAGATTATCTGTTCAATGAAACAGGAGCAGCAGCGTCCCAAATGTGTGATAGCCCTCTGGCAGCTGGCACTTAGAGACACAGTGGTAATGTTACCACAATCGAGGGCCTCACTCAGCAAGCCCACGATTTCCCACACTACCGTCCTTCGGCGCGGCTGCCTAATGCCCTCGGCACACGGCGGTAATTAAAGGCTGCACCAGGAGGTGGTGCTCCAGGACTGCAGTGCCCGGGGCAGCGCAGGCTCCGAGCCCTCCTTCTCAGAGGAAATGGCTACCAACTCCACGGGGAGTCCCCCAGATCTGGCTAATAACACGAGCTGTCCATCTCCCCAGGGGCGGGGCTGCTGCAAGCCCCCCCCCCCCCCCCCCCCCCCGCAGGCATTGCAGTAAGACTAACCATTGAAGTGGACTCACCCCTTCCTCTCCCTCCCCACCACCTCTGCCCTCATTCTAGCGGTTCACTTCTTACTTCTTACGCTGAGTCAACTTAACAGCCTCCCAGGTAGTACCCTGACGTCAGGCCTTCAACCCAACAAATACACCCTACACTTCGGGACCAGCGCCATAGAAATTCCCAGCTCACCTTCACTTGGCACCTCAAAACCGCAATCATCACCTCCTTACCCAAAGCAGGGCCTGCTCACAATCCCCTCACCTCTGATGATGGCGGCACCCTCTGTAGTTACAAAGCTGAAAAACCTGAGAATCATCTTTGACCCTCTCCCTTTCTTCATCCCAGTATGCAATCAGCGATGAAAGCCCTTCTTCAAAATGCTCTTTCCTTTCTGTTAGCACTGCCAGCATCACCTGGACCCCCCCTGGATGCTGCAGCAGCCCCTTCAATTCCTGTTCCTGCTTCCTCCCCCTTCCAATCTACTTTAGACGCCACCTCCAAACAAATTTGCTCTGAAGGCCACTGAAATGCCCTCATTCCTCCGTTTGGGAACCTACAAAACTTACCGACTACCTAAAATATCCATTCCTAACTACTCTGCCAGTGTCAACGTCCTCTAACAAAGCCCCACCCCCGCAACCCCCCCTTCCTATCCAGTCATACCTCCCATTACTCCCTAAACCAGATTCTATTTCAGGTCTAATGAGGTCACTCTCCTCATACCTGATTCAAACACTATGTCCATGCTGACATTTTTACATCGGTTCACTTTTCCTTAAATAGAATGACGGCCCATCCTGTCTTTAAAATCTTTTCTACTCTAAACTGGAATGTGTGGGGAAAGAAAACTCCCAATCCAAAAGAATGCCCTTTATCACTGAATTCCTCTAGTGCTTATAAATAAAATATCTACGTCTAATGTACTTAACTGTATCTGGCACAGAAGATGTGAAACAAATTCCCAGGCTCTCATTTTTTCCTCTTCCTCTTTCTCCCAAGTCAGTAGCATTTGCTCAACAATATTTTTTCACTGTTATCTAATCACTGGTGACTCCTGCTTCCCCTAGTAAGTTCTTCAAGAAATCAAGTCTTATGTATTTTTGTACTTTTAAATTTCCTGCATGGCATTTAGAAAAGGGACATAGTAATTGCTCAGGAAATACCTGTCGACCAACCCCAAAGAGGGGAGGTACCTTCCATAGCTGGCACCCAGGCAGGAATTTTAGGAGAGCTGTAGCTTCACTTGAAAATCCTTAGCATAGAAAGATGCTAGAATTTTGAACACAGATCAGAAGATGACAGAATAATTACGAAAATGAACCTACCAACTTGTTCCTGAGTTACTGTCACTGTTGGAAGAGACGTGATCTTTTCCTTGTCAGCTGGGGGAGGCCCTGTGTTTTCCAGTTGTCCTAAAAGCTACAAAAACAGAAAAAGAAATAGTAGACATCTCACTATTCCTGAGGAGTGAGCTGTTCCAGCTGAGAACAAAGAGTGTAGATATTAGAAATGTTTGTTGCTCTTACTTCTGCAAGGCTCTGGGAGGCACAGGTTTCACCTTTCCTGCTGCCAGAACCCTGAGAATTGCTTTATAATTTCAGAGGGACATGAGTGTAACTCTACAGACAGACCCATCATTGCAAGGTGCACCTCTGGGCATAAAGCAACTTCAGAGGCAGTAAAAGGGTTGTGATGTCATGAATAAAACTACAGCTTAACCAAACGTGATACTTAACTTGTCCCAAAACTTCACTCTGCTGGAAGGAAGAAAAGGGTGGGAGTATGGAAAATAGCATAAGGTAAGCCAAGAAATAGGTAAATTACTGCCTATAAGACTTGGATATAAACCATATGCTTTCTATTCTCAGCAATCCAAAAGAGAAATGAAAACCAATTAAATTAAAATAATAAACATAAACAAGTGGAAGCCATTACACACGTTTGGCAAGGGAATACCTTCGTCTCTGCTTCCTTCCCCTACTTTGCCCCATCTAGCAGAAATCCCTGCTTCAGCAAGTGAGACCCTCCTTTTCTGTGAAGTAGTTGTTAAAAGGATCATCACAGGACTGAATGAGAGGCCCAAACTACAAAATACTGTTTTGTCTTTCCTTCCTATGGACGCGAAGCCATCTTCTGGAAAGCCCCTCGGATCTAGAAGCTACATGGATGCCGAGCTAAACCCGTACACCGTTTATCCCTTTAGTAAAGTGCAAACCCACCAGCTCAAAACATTAGGGAAAGCAGAGTGACTCCCATTTCAGAAAGCAGCAGAAGGAGAGCAGGGAGCCTGTGGCACGAGACCCACTGACAGACACCCTCCGAAGGCAGCTCCTCACCTGGGTTACAATGGCATCGAGCCCTGTCTGACCCCAGGCATAGTCTCCCGGGTTGGAGTGCAGCATCCCGCTCCTGTACATGAAATGAGACACAGCATTAGATGGAGTGAGCAGCCCTACCTCGCAGCACAGAAAACCAACTGGCAGAGGGATCCTGTTCTCTCTCAGCCCCGGAAAAATCACTGGTTCTCTCGAATCAAGTGGCAAAGAATTTCTCAATATTTTCAAGGTCAAACAGATTACCCAGAGGTAGTCCCTCATTCTCTAGGAGTTTTTACTACACTGAATGGAAACTAAAATGTGAAGCTGCCTAAAATACATGACACACAGGAGCCAAAAGACTGACTCACTGGTTAGAAAAGTTTGTCTTCTCTGCGCCCACTGACACTGATGGATGGAACTGCTTTTTAAGGCGAGTTTTCCCTTTGTGACTGACTGCCCAGATCGAGCAGGCTTCCCTTATGCGAAGAGGCTGACATGGTCCTGGACAAACAGGACCTTTCAAGCAGAGAAGCAGCCGTGGCAGTCTCTCGGAAGCACAGCTTACAGCAATTGCAAGAGACTTGCCAGCACCTCTATTTGAGCGGCTGGTACACTGCCCTGGTTGACAGATGTCCACACTCTTTGGGGGAGAACGTGTAGAGAAACTAGAGGCTGAGAAACAGGGTAACTATGTGGATGAACTGAGGTCCTTCTGAGCAAGACGCCTTCTGGGGTAAAGTCAGAAGTGGTGAAATAATTGTCCAGAGGAAAGGCAATTCCATCTTTAACGCCCACTGTACAGAAGTGTCACTGAATTATACACGCTTTTCTTTCTTCTGACAAACCTTCTTACTTTGAATAAAGGAAGTCAAGGTATGTTTTCAATTTCAGAAATTCTTAAGGAATAAAATCTTCCCATAAAATGAGGAGAAACCTGTAAATTAGAAAGCAAGCCTGACAGAGACCATCTCATTTCACACCTCAACACAACCCAGAATCAGACACATCCAGTGCCCAGACATCCTGGGCCCTCGTGAGCCTGAACAAAAAAACAAGTTCTGATTAAGACAGGGCTCAGCAAATGGCAGTCTAATAGCCGGCCAACCACATCCATGTACTCACCTACACAGCTCTCTCTTTCTCACTATAGCATGGATACTATAGTACCTAAAATAATACTACTTCAGCAGAGTAAGACAGAAGGCAAGTAGTTACTTACCAGGAAAAAGGGTGTGGGGACCCAGGAACTGCAGAATTTGCAAAAAATCCTGCAAAGAACTGTTGTATTATTCTGTCGGAGGAGAAAAAAATTAGGTAAGACAACAAACTAATGTAAGTGTAACTATCCATAGCTGACCAATCACCAAGTCCTTCCCCAAGCCCCAGTGGTTTTTCACTGACTATTACAAAATAAGATAGCACCAGAAATCAGTCTGCTACCTGGTCCAGTGTTACTTTGCTATTATGGCTATCTTCCTGACCTGTGTTGCCTTATATATCAATAGATTTTTGTGAATTAGGCTGGAAAGGGATCTGATTGTACGGTACAGTTTTCAAACTGTGTTCTCTGGATCCCTGGCAGCAATATGAGGAGACTGAAAAGGATGCTAAGTCAGTGGGATTCTGGGCCCATCTCCCTGTCACAAGGGTAGTTCCATTTTTATGTTTCACACATTGGGTTTCTCCTTAAGATAGTATTTAATGGGCCCTTAAAGAATTTTTTTTTGAGAATTCCATAGTACAAACACCTATCAACATGTATATCAGGCGTTTCAGATACTTATAACACAAATACACACTTGAAACTTGTCGTTCTGAATGCTACAAGATGGCACACCTATCCAGTACTTCATCCTAATGAGTTTGTCTTTGTTACTCAGAGATAATGGGGTAATGTCTCAGCAAAAGAAAATCACTGAAGGAAATTTTCCCCTAGGTCTCCTGTTTTCTGAATGATATGCACTCCCCCCTACACACACACATACACACACACACACACACACCCCTTTACTGAGTTATAAATGACATGATAGGTACTTTTAACCCCCGAATTCCCACTTTTTAGGCTGATCAATGTAACAATGGCAATAGTCAATTAGACCCTCCCTATTCCTAAGGCTCACCAATAGCTAACTACACTATTTGTTTCTTTTAAAACATATCCAAAAATTATTTTACACTCCTCTCTTAAGTGTAGGCTGGACTTGGAGACTTTTTATTTTATTGAGGCGTAATTGACATACGAGTTTCAGGTCTACAACATAATGACTTCATGTTTGTATATTGCAAATGATCACCACAATACGACTAGTTACCATTCATCACCAGGTATAGTTACAAAATTTTCTTGTGATGAGAATGTTTAAGATCTACTCTTTTAGCAACTTTCACATATACGATACAGTATTATTAACTATAATACTATGATTAACTATAATAAACTATAATCTCATTGTGGTTCTGATTTGCACTTCCCTGATGATGGAGTCGCCATGCTGTACGTTACATCCCCATTATTTATTTGATAACTGGAAGTTTATACCTTTTGACCCTATTCACCCATTTTCCCCACCCGCTCTGGCAAACACTAACCTGTTCTATTAACTTGGTTTTTTGTTTAAGAATTCACATGGAGATCATCTAGTATCTGTCTCTCTGTGTCTTATTTCACTTACCATAATACCCTCAAGGTCAATCCATGTTGTCACAAATGACAAGATTTCATTTTTTATTTTTATGGCTGAATATTCCATTGTGTGTATATGCTATTTCGTTTATCCATTCATCCATGGATAAGACACTTGGGTTCTGTCCGTATCTTGGCTACTGTAAATAATGCTGCAATGAACACGGGGCGGGATGGGGGTGAGGGGGAGGCACGCATTTTTTTGAATCACTGTTTTTGTTTTCTTCAGATAAATACCCAGAAGCGGAATTGCTGGATCATATGGTAGTTCTATTTTTAATTTTTAAAATAACCTGCATACTACTTTCCATAGTGGTTGTACCAATTTACAGTTCCACCAACAATGCACAAGGGTTCATTCCCTTTTTCTCTACATCCTTGCCAACATTTATTTCCTGTATTTTTCATACAGCCATTCTGACAGGTGTGAGATGGTATCTCCTTGTGGTTTTTATTTGCATTTCCCGGACGATTAGAGATGTAGAGCATCTTTTCTATGTAACTGTTGGCCAATGCATGTCTTCTTTGGAAAATGTCTATTCAGATCTTTGCTATTGAGTTATACAAGTTCTTTCTATATTTTGGATATTAACCCTTTATCAGATACAACTTGTAAATTATTTTCTATTCAGTAGGTTGTCTTTTCATTTTGTTGATGGTTTTCTTTGGTATGCAGGAGCTTTTTAGTTTGATGTAGTCCCACTTGTTTATTTTTGCTTGTATTGCCTTTGCTTTTGGAATCTAAAAAAGTCATCACCGACACCAATGTCAAGAAGCTTACCGCCTGTTTCCTTCTATGAGCTTTATGGTTTCAGGTCTTACATTCAAGTCTTTAATCCTTTTCGGGTGAATTGTGTCTCGTTTAAGATAGGGATCCAGTTTTATTCTTTTGCACATAGCTGTCCAGTTTTCCAACACCATTTATTGAAGAGACTGTCCTTTTCCCATTGTATATTCTCAGCTTCTTTGTCATAAATCAATTGACCGTAGACGAGTATGCTCATTTCTGGGCTATTCCATGCCAATGACAAATGTGTCTGCCAATTTGTATGCCAATATCACACTGATTTGATTACTATAGCTTTGTAACATCGTTTGAAATCAGGGAACATGATGCCTCCAGCTTTGTTCTTTCTCAAGATCACTTTGACTATTAGGGGTCTTTTATGTTTCCATAAAAATTTTAGGACTGTTCATTTCTTTGAAAAATGCCACTGAAATTTTGATAGGGATTGCACTGAATTCCTCAATAAAAATCACTTATAAGCAGACACAACTGTCTTAGTTTATTTTATTAGGTAAGAATTTAATAAACATTACTTCTATTAGCAGTAACGGTGGAGCTGGAGAGTACTATACCTTCTCCAAGGCGCAGGCCGAGAAACACCAACAGTGTGGTGAGACTTTTGGCCCTTGCCAAGGCCACGGCTCTTGCAGCCTGCAGATGGCAGCCCTGCCATCTCCCTGTGCATGTGGACTGGTTTGGTGATCCACTGAGTATCAGAACTTCTTCTGAGAGCTCTGTGAAATGGATCCATGAGGGTAACCTCAAAGAATTTTTATATGAAATCTTCACCAACCCAGTAAGAAGTTAGGACTCTTCAGAGCCCGACAGTGGCATCCAGCTCACTCCTCAGCAACAGACTGAAGGCTTCGAGCACTTTCGCTGGTTAACAGCACGATAGACAGGTTTGTCACAGGTTGCATCCATCCTCAAGGAACTGGGCATTTGCGGCCCCCATGGTGCACACAAATCTGATATATGACATAACCTTGTGTCCCTGTGGAGCGCAGAGCACAGGCAGTACTGCCAGCAGCATGCCGAGAAGAACGCACATTAGATCGGACTGCTTCTTCCTCCACAGCTCCTGGATGTCCTTGGAAGCGCCCACCTTGGCTTACTCATGGCTGCTGCCAGACAGGCACTACCACATTCATAACGATTCTATACACAGAAGCCAGCCTCTGATATTTCATTTTGTCTCCCAAAATAGTCACAGCCACACATGTATAAATTAAAACACCTATTTTTCATATATTACTATCTTTTTATTTCCCCTTTATACTATATACGTGTGTGTATATGTATATGTGTATATATGTATGTATACATATATACACATATACATATACACACACACGTATATAGTTTTTAAAATGACATTTTATGGATTATATAATCAATGAATTTCAAATCAGGATAGTTAAGAGAGGGCATTGTATTTGTTATAATGGGGAGATATTGGGTCTGATATTGCCAAGAATCATCTGAGTTATATGAAACAATACATTCTAATTTTTTCAAGTTATATTAAACTGGACTCCTACTGCTTATAACCAAGAGTTCTGTCTAGTACCACCAAAACACACTAGATAAAGAAGTACTAGAGAAAATATAGCAATAAATGTTTAAATCTTGGAACAAAGAGGCTTTTTAAACATGGTGTGAAATCTAAAAGATTGAAAGATCTGATATCTTAAAAATTAAAAACATCTATACAAGTTACCAAGGACAATACAAAAGAAAGACTAGAAATTTATATTTACAGTATATACAAAAGATTAAATCTTTACTACACAGAGATGACTCCTACAATTTTTTTTAACTCTGTAATAGGAAAACTGGGCAAAAGATATTAATAACTCATAGAAGAACAAATATAAATATCCAATAGTTATATAAAAATAAGCTTAGGTCAAGGGAAAAAATCGGAGACACAGATTAAGACAAAAGATCGTGTTTTTGTCTATCAGATTAGGAAAGATAAAGACTGATAACATCTAATTTGGTAAGGATGTACAGTGCACTTTTAAATACCACAAGTGAGAATAGTTACAGCCTTTCAGAAGGGCAATTTGACAATATCAATTTTTAAATGGTAGACCCTTTCACCTAGCATCTTCTCTCTTAGAATTTCATCCTACAAAAACATTTCCACAGCTGTTCATCCTCAGGTGAGATAAAGCAGTTGACAGCAGACAAGTACCAATACCTAAAACAATTTAGAAAATTCATTTGAAGGCAGAGTAGAGCTGCTAAGGCAATGACAAGTAGAGGGGTTTAGACTCTACAGAGAGGGGATAACCTTGGAAGAAGGAACCAACTTCCGTGACTGCATTTGCTGAGGCTGGGCAAGAGCAGAGGGCTGAGAAGCCTGTGCAAAGCTTCGGTGAGGGACACAGCGAATTCACATCTTTTGGCAAAGACTCGGGAGGCCTCAAGCACAAAGCAATTTTCCCTTCAGAACATTTACCAAATCCGAGACAATACAGGGCAGCAAATAAAAAACTTAAGTGGAAACCTTTGAAAACTAGAGCCGAACTTTGCAGGATTCTCAGGAGACCAAAATGAGAGTTCAGGACCCACCGGAGGAAGGGTCCTACAGAATATATCAGGCTCTGAACTGAAACCTCCGGAGGCCAGGGATGAGTCCCAGGTAGGCCATCCTCCTCAGGGCTGCAACCCAGTCTTGACTTAACACAGTCCCTGAAAGAACCAAAGTGATCATCCACCATTCTACATGTGCAGGAAGAAAAGAGCAAACCCTCTCTAGAGAAAAGTAACATTGTCTAGAGCCTCTAGTATTTTCTTATACAATCTATAGTCAACCAAAAATCACTAGACACGCCAGATGATAAAACCAATGACCAAAAATCAAAAAGAAAAGATAGACAACAGAAATAGAATCAGGTGGTCCAGATACTGGTTACAGAAAAAGGGCTTTAGCTATACGTTCACTAAAAATGGAGCATTTCACCCAAGAATCTGAATCCATATGGCAAACAAATTGAAATTTTACAATGAAAAATATTACATCTGCAATAAAGAATTCATTCAATAGGTTTAACAAAAGATAAAAGATTAATTATACTGAAAGTGGGTCAACAGCATATACCCAAACTGAAGTAGTGAGAAAAGAATGGAAAATATGGAAACACACTTTCACAGACATACAAAAATATACAAACAAGAAGGACTGTCAGTTCAGTATGGCTTAACTTATAATGATGAAAAGAAAATATACAAGGTCCCCAATGTCCATCATTGGGGAATTATCTAAATTAATTATTCTACTATTTGTAAAATGGAATTCTAGTTTTATGTTTAAATGTGACAGATCTGGCAGCTCTGTAAGTAATGACATGGAAAGATGGACAAGATGCACTGTTACGTGAAGAAAATTAGATACTATCCCTATCCTCACAAAACTATGAGAAAAATCACAAGTACAAACAGGTACATAAACTGGATTTTTTATTTTCCATATAAACATAGCAAAAAAATTTTAGTAATTTGTACACATCTCTAATGGTTGGCTATTTTTTCCCTAAATGTGTACCTAGAATGAAAATGTTAGGGCGATGTTTTTGAAGGTAGCTGTACTACCATGAGGTGATTTTACATAATAGGGACATTTAAAAAACAAATTCAATGGTTATACATTTAATTCAAAAGCTGCCACATTTCTTACGTCAAAGTCAGAGACCGAGAACATGGTATCGCTGAGGATTTGCAGAGCTGGAGAACCCAAAGAACCTCAAAATCTCCCCACAATATTCAATGGCTGGAAGAAATTAACAGTAACTCATCCTCATTCGCCACCCCCCCACTCTTAACTCGGGCAATCACTGGAATCCAATTTAATACTACCTGGGGGACAAACTGAAAATTCCGAGCAGCAAAAGTTACATTCAAGAGAAAATGCATAAATTCACTAACATATTATATCTTTAAACTGTGGAGAATGTTTTCTTTCTCTCAGTTGGTCAGTAAATATTTCAGGATGTACTACATACCAGGTATTATGTTAGGCTCTGGAGGAATAATGGTCCCTGCCTTCTTGGAACTTACAGTTTGGTGGGGAAGAGAGAGAGACATTAAATAATCACACAAAAAATTAAACTGCTTCTGTGACTAAGGCTAAAAAGCAGTACACAGAGTTCTGTGAGGATATACTCAGGGACCAAGTAGGAGTATCAGGAAAAGCTTCCCAGAGGAGGTAATACCCAAGGAACTGATATCCAAGGGATAGGTCTGAATTAACCTAAGGAACGGGGTTGGGTCAGGTGGGGGGGGGGGGGGCAGAACATTCCAGCAACCCAGAGAAAACCAAAATGTGCAAAAGCCTGCGGATAAAGGGAACAGAGATTCCGTGGGACACTTAAAAGGCCAGTACAGTTAGAAGGGAGAGAGCAAGGGGAGAAGAGGTATGGAATAAAATTGGGAGAAGCAGGCAGGAACCTACTTTAGGAACGAAATGCAGTTCAATCTTAATTTTTTTTCAGTTTGTTTTTTAGAATTCAGTAATTTTGCTTTCAGTTTAAATGTATTTTTACGGTTACTTTCTACTAATGGCAAATGTTTTTCTGCTGACATTAACTGTAAGAATTAAAAGATGTATTCAGCTGCAAATAACAGGCATCTGACTAAAAATGACTTAAACTGCAAGGACATTTATTTACCTTAATTAACAAATAGTCTGGAGGCAAACAGTCCCAAGTTTGGTTTAGCAACTCAATGAAAGACCACTCTTTCCATCTTTCCCTTCTGCCATCCTCAGCATGTCAGCCATGTCCCCCACACATGGTTGCGAGATGGCTGCAGCAGCTCCAAGAATCACATCCTTACACAGGAAGTAAAGAGCTAGGACTGTCCTCAGGAGAAGAAAAGAGAAGAAAATTTTTCTCAGAAGTCCTTCCAGCAGACTCTTTAGGTCCCATTGGTGAGAATGGGTTACATGCCTATGGCCTACCTGTCAGAGCCTTGGAAAGTAATTCTGACAGTTTCTGATCCTAAGCAGAAGGTGGTCTCCACTTGGCAAGAAAGATGAGTGAAAAAAAACAGCTAATGAATATATAGTCAATGTTTACAAATAAGCTAAAAAACAGGTAGGTCTATTTAATAAAAACATCAAATAATATTGATAGAGAGGGAAAAATTCATCAAAATAGTACTTAATGTCTAAAACAGGGAAAACACTAATTTAGAGCCAAAATCACTGAGTTACGAACACCCCCCCAAAAAAAGGTGGGGGTGGGTGCCCATGGTTTTATAAGTGATAAGATCAAAATCCTCAGAAAATTGCTAAAACATGGTTTAATGTAAAATAAATGTTAATCCTACGTTACAATTAATCTAAAATAGCATGTCACTTATTTTCCCTATCTTTCTGCATGAGACCTTAAGGCAGGAAGTATGAGGGAAAGACCAAGAGAATCACCGAGATCCAACCCTAACCTGGTTGCAACACTGAACTAACCTGCTGCCAACTACCTAGAGACTTGTTAAGTGTAAGAAAAACATTCTTGTTGAAGCCACCATTAAATCAGGTTATATGTTACTTGCATGTTACTAAGGTAACATAAAGACGATTATCTGTAAAGGACATGTGAGAACAGGAAGCTTAATCTTTCTCCCACTCTGTTAGTCAAAGGGACAATGTAGTGATAGAGGAGACCCCAGTTTCCTATGGAATAAAAAGGCAAAGCAACCAAGGAGTACTGACTGATTCAAGCTACTATGTTCACATTGATATTTTTAGTCTGAAAGGAATTTTTGAGCAGAAGATTTTAAAATTTGACTCCTGCTTACTTTAACTGTACCCAGCTCAAGGGCTCTATTGAAAGAGTGGATATAGCCCCGTGCCTAAACAATTCTAGGCATTTGATAGATGTTAAGTTACCTTCTCCTCTTAGATTTCAGACAGGATATACGGTAAGCCTGCCCGAGGGCATTCACATTGCATTTTTAAGCATTCGTACAAGAGCAGGAACAAATTAGGGTAATTCTCCCATTCAGCAACTAAAAAAAATCTTGACAGGAAACAAGGCTGCAGAGGCTGGGAGGATTCAAAATCATGGAGGGATTTGTCTATGAAGTTTTGGACCCTGTGACAATGGACTTTAAGCAGGAAAGTGAGGATACAGATTTGAAAAACTAGGTAGACAATCCTGCAAGGGTAATGTGGGAGTAAATTTGGAAGAAAAGAGTTTAGTTTCCATCTTGGTGAGTTGGGAGTATCTGTGGACCATCCAGATGGAAATGTCTAACAAGAGGTTGTCTATTCAAGTCTTAAATTAGGGGAAAAGGTTAAAATAGAAACTTAGATCTATGAGTCTTCAGTACACAGGCAATTATTAGAACTGTGAGAGAACCTGAGAATGGCCAGACCTTACAGAGCAGGGGTTCTCAACCAGGGACAACATGTGCTCCTCAAGGGACATCTGGCAATATCTGGAGACATTTTCGGTTGTGTTACCTTGGCGGGGAGGTCAGTCTGGTGAGGAAGTGGTTACTGCATATAGCAGAGAGAGGGCCAAGGATGCCGCTAAACATCCTACAATGTACAGACAGCCCCAACAACAAAATATTACCCCAAATGTCAATAGTCCTAAAGTTAAGAACTCTGTCGTAGAATAAGGGGAAAAGCAAAATGAAGGAAACACTTTGGGAAAACAAATACTTAGGGAGAATCCACAAGAAGGAAAAGTCAGAAGAGGTGAATCAAGAAAATGTTAATGTCATGAAAGTCAGAAGTACAAAATTTCAAGAGGGAACAAAAAGACCAAAAATGTTGAATTCAGTGAACTGGACCCATACAATAAAGATTTCAAAGTATCTACTGAGTCACCGTTGATTTTAGTGACAGGAGGGCCAGGAATAATGACAGATGAGGGAGTACAGAAAGTAAACGTAGACTCCTCGTAAGAAATTTTATTGAAAAGGGAAGGAAATGAGATTGGGTAATAACTAAAGCAGTGATTCTCAACTCTGGCTACAATCAGAATAACCTCAGGGGCTTTTAAAAATTACCAATGCCTGAATCTCACACAGAATGATTAAATCAGAATGGGGCGGGGGTAATCAAGATTTTAAAAAATATCCTCAGTGATACTAATGTACACCAGAATTGATACCCACAGAACTAAAGTGGGGGGTGGGAGTAGGGATGGGGTGGGAAGGGGGAGACAAGGCAGGAGGCAGTAAAGGGAGAAAAAAAGAACAGGGAGAAGAAAATGGATGAAACGAAATCCCAGAAGAAATAGGTCAAAGAAATGGGTCAGAAACATGGGCTGATGGAGTTGCTTTAAAAAAAGAAAGAAAAAAAAAGAAAGGACACCTCATCTGAGGAGACCAGAAGAATACTGCTGTAGAGAAGCTGGGCACAGGGATTTGGGGAGTTCATACCTAAGTCCCCAATTTTCATAATGAAGAATAGAAGCCAGCTGCTGAGAATCAGTTACTGGACCGGTAATTTGGAGAGTAAAATACGGTGAAAATTCAAAATATTTCTGAGGGGAATGCAAATTTAAAAACGAATCAAGGGCCAGCCTGGTGGCTCAGGTGGTTGGAGTGCCAGGCTCCTAACGCCAGGGTCGCCAGTTCGATTCCGACCTGGGCCAGTGAGCTGCACCCTCTATAGCTAAGATTTTGAACAACAGCTCTTCCTGGAGCTGGGCTGTGTGAGCAGCCGGTCAGCGTGAGCTGCTGTCATTGCTGCGTGCTGCCAGGAGCGGCCAGTGGCCAGAGTGAGTGGCCAGCAGCCATCGTGAGAGGGAAGGCGGGCAGCCGACCGACAACTGGTGACCGACTGCCTCAGCTGGAGGGGAGCACAAGGCTCGTAACAGCAGCATGGGCCAGGGAGCTGTGTCCTACACAACTAGACTGAGAAACAACGGCTTGAACCAGAGGGCGGGGGCCAGAAGAAAGGGAATAAATAAATAAATACGAAGCAAAAGCATTGACAGTCTGATGGAGAATAAATGCGCTTTACCAGTTGCAGGGGCACCAAAGGGCTCATTTAAATGATTTTCCTCGGGCAGTACTGAGCCATGAACCCCAGGTACAGGAGCAAGGAGAAGCAGACCACAGCACTAATCCAAAACTGGCAGTACGGTGGGTGGGAGGGAAAAAAAGTGCACGGGAGGTAATAGTTTAGAAGAACCGTAGCAGAGGCGTTCAACAATCGGAGAAAGGAAAGGAATCTACAGGCGATTTAACTGGCACAGGACACAGTGGATTCACCTCTGAGCGCGCAAGTTATTAAAACGCTCTAAGATTACATTGGCTTTTGGCCTAGACAATCCCATTAAATTGGACTGCCATACCCTATAATTGTCCTAAGGAATGTCTGAAACTAACTGAAATTCACAAAACGTAAGATAAACTAATGAACAAACAGATGGATAGATATGTGACAAAACAATTAGGGTAAAATATTAATAGTAAAGTCTAGAAGGCGTGTGTGGGAGGAAGTGTAGGCATTAGAACAAAACTACCCAATAGGACTTTGAGATGAGAGAACTGTTCTATAACCTAGCTATCTCTGGCTACTGAGCCCTGGAAATGTGGCTAGTGTGACCGGAACTTTATTAACTTTATTAACTTTTATTTTATACTGATATAACTTCATGTGGCCGGTGGCTGCTCTATCGGATAATGCGGTTCTAGATTCCTATCCCTGGGCTCAAGTCCTGGGTCCCCCACCCATCCGGCTTACTTTAATTCCCTGAGTTTCAGTTTCCTCTTACATAAATGGCAATAGCAATAGCACCCACTAATTCATACGGGTGAAATGAGACAAGCAGATAAAGCATGCAGCACAACCCTATGCATAGGGCAAACACTTAGAAAAACTTGTCCATTATCCCTACTAAGTGGGATCCATGAGATCAAGGGTCACCATTGTCACCCCAGTGTCAGTACAAATGCCCTGGCATCAAAGACACTCAGTAAACAGTTGTTGCATGAATGTTTTTGCAGCCACAACAACCTTTACCCCTAACAAATTTCATGTTAAGTCCATTGCTCCAATCTATTGGGGTCTTTTTGAATCCTAATGGCACCCAATATACTTGACCATTCCCTTTCAGTATCTTCTGAATCTTGATAGATAAACATCACCTATATACTAATCTGAGACAGTAATTAAAAAACCGGAAGACCTACATCATTAGTTTTATCATCTTTTAGATTATCATCATTGGTTAACTGGCATTAGTTAAGCAGACATTCAATTTAGCTTCATTTTCATTCAGTCTATATATCTCCATCTTGTCCACAAAGTAATAAATATGAGAACCTTATAAAGACTAGATGATGCCACTGTCCTTCATTGAAATACCTTGAAAGAGACCATAAATCACTGTGCTCACCCTTCGATGGCCGGGGATCTATCGGGACGAGCACTTCCTTGAGATCTGTACCTCCGAGTCATTGGCAGCCTTGGAGGCCGACTTGGTCCCCAGAAGTCACTGTGAGTTTGGTGACCTCTCTCATTGGCTCTATTATCTTGGTCCAGTGGATTGCTACTTAGAAATGGTCTGAAATCTTGTATAATCATCGTGTGGTCCAAATTGCGCCAGAACTAGTAGAAACCAGAAACAAACCACATATTACATTTTCAAGAACAGGGGAAAGAAGAAATATTGAAAAAGAGAGGAATACAACTTAACATTTTGAAATTCAACAGCTCTAAAATATAGGTTTCCCCAATTTTATGGAGGAGAAAAAGAGAAGTCTTTCAAGTGGATGCACAAGGGAAAGAAAACCTACTAGACGGCGACACTTAGTTTCCTTCATATAGAAACAACAGGCCAATGGCTGAACCCCTTCCTTACCACTGAGCTCATATCTACCAGTTTCCCCTTTTGAAATAAAAACAGGAGCCAAAGGTGATCATGGACTTCTGTCCTAAGCATAATCAATCATTAAGATCAACATTATAACTTTGTGTTTTGTCACAAATGACATCCACATTTTCACTACCGTGTTTCCCCGAAAATAAGACCTAGCCGGACCATCAGCTCTAAGGCGCCTTTTGGAGCAAAAATTAATATAAGACCCAGTCTTATGTTATACTATATAATTCTCGATCTTATATTGTTATAAAATAAGTCTGGGTCTCATATTATACTATATAAGACTCGATCTTATATTGTAGTAAAATAAGACCGGGTCTTATATTAATTTTTGCTCCAAAAGACACATTAGAGCTGATGGTCCCGGCTAGGTCTTATTTTCGGAGAAAACACGGTATGTAATCATCTAAGATTTAAATAAAATGGATGTATTTATTATACACTTGTAAAAAAGCATCATCACCACAAAGTGCAGATGTCTAGGAAATACTTTTGATCTAGGAGCTTCATCAGAAAAGGGCAGTGTCAAACCAGTGCAGGAATGTCTGAGAAGACATTCTGATGTACATACTTTTATTTAATCACTAAAAGGGCATTGTTGGGGGTGGGGAGAAGTGGCAGTTGGTGTGTGCTTGTTGGGTTTGGCCAAGAAATCACTAAAGAGTGAATGGAAAAAATAGATTTTATTTTGCACACCGGGTATTTCAAGATAGATCTGGATATATCTACTATTGCAAGAGTAGAACACTACTCATTTCACTCCATCCAACCAAGTATATAACCCTGGTCTTCTTGTTCTGTTTTAAAGTTTCAAATGAAACAGAAACTTATTATGTATATAATAATAGGGACACAAAACAGCTCAGCACATGACCTTATGTCTTAAAACACACAGCCGCTCCCCTCCAGACTCCTCCTTTCTTCCAGAGACCCACATTAGCAAACAACCTCCTCGAGAAACACTCTGAGAAAGGGTAAGCAGCCCAGCTGCAGGTTAAGCTGAGCTGATTCCAGATCCCACTCTATTCTCGATCTACCAGCCAGTAACTTGTAAAAACAATTCTCGAAATTCAGGAGTTTGTTTACAGTTGTCAATAATGTTATTTTTTTCCCCAGTTTACAATTTGCTTCATAATTTAAGATGTTTTGTCCCTTTTTAATTAAAAATACACAATAGAATATAAAATATAAAGTGCAATAGCCTCTATTCACTCAGATGTGACCAACCCCAACCCTTACTTAATTCCACCCCCCTCCTGAGAGGTTAACTTGGTGTGATGCCAGATCTTTAAGTATCTGTGTGTATATACACACACTAGATTTTGTAACACACACACACATACTCTTTCTCTCTCATTCATTCAACAAATACTTACTGAGCATGTACTATGCTATGTCTCAAGCACTTTCTGGAAACTGCTAGGATACAGCAGTGAACAAAATGTTAGAAAACAAAACAACCTCTGCCCTACTAGATTTCATCTGCAAGTGGGAAGAGACAGACACGCGCCTCCCTCCAAGAAAAGGAAAAGGAAAGTGTGTATGTTAGACAGGGAGAGATGTTATGGAGGAAAAACGGCTTGCATTGACTTGGAACACACATAGTCATATCATTCCTTCCAACAGTAGCACAGCATGAGTGTTTTATATTTTATATAGTCATTAACATTTTTATTATAACATGTAGTATTTGATACATGCAAGTAACATAATAAATGCGGTATAAGAAAACAAATGCCCACGTAACCATCTTAGCTCACATCACCAAAGCCACTGAATCCGTGTGTCCCTCCCTCGCCTCCCCGACCCCCCGAGGTAACCATACCCTCAATTGCTTATCATTCCCTTGCCTTTCTTTACAGCGTTACTCCAAACGTATACACCCCTAAATAAAATGTGCCTGATACGTTGTGGAAGTGCCTTATGAGAGCAGCTGCTTTTTGGGCTCCACATGTAGACGCATTTATTTTCACACACACTTTATGCCACACCTTAAAAAATCTTTTCTCCTCCCAATAGACACATGGATTGTTTTTGGTTTTTGGCTATTACAAACAGCCAGTGTGAACATTCCTGTATGTCTCCCGCGCAGGCATAGAAGAGTTTCTCTATTAGTGGTCTGTACAACCTTAATGTGGTCTACACATCTTCACCTTGACCAGGTAATGCCCAAACTGTTTTCCACAGTGGTTGTACCAATTTACACATCCATCAAGAGGTGTCTACCAAATCCTGGCAAGCACTCAATAGGATTTTTTGTTTGTTTGTTCGGCTTTTACCAATCTGCTGCATAGAAAATTGTATCTCATTATAAGGTTTGGTATTGGTTTTGGTGGATAAGAATTCATAGGAGGGTTTGTTTAAAGTGTGTATTATTTGGCCCTACTCCAGAAAGTAAATTCAGTACATCTGCAGTGAGCCTAAAAGACTCCCTTCAACATTTCATTTGGCAGTCTATTAGTAACAAACTCCCTCAGCTCTTGTTTATCTGGGAGTGTTTTAATTTCTCCTTTGTTCTCGAAGGACACTTTTGCGAACTGAAAATTCTTGGTTGGCAGTTTTTTTCCTTTCAGCACTTTAAATACGTCATCCCACTGCCTTCTATCCTTTGGTATTTACCCAACCTTGAATTCTTAGAACAAATTACAATTTGGCTTATGACACATTGGTGGATTCCATTTCTAGTGTTTTTGATGAAATCCTGCATCTATATTCTTGAGTGAATTGGCCTGTAATTCTCTGTATGGTCCTTGTCTGGTTTAGGGATCAGGTTATACTAGCCCCATAAAATGTATCGGGAAGCATTCCTTCTCTTTCATAAGAACACCTTATAGTATAGAAATAGAATTACTGGATATAGCATTTTAAATTTCACTAGACAGTACCAAACTACCCTCCAAAGGGCTATACCAATTTATACTCCTACCAGTGTACAAGAGCTTAAGTCTCCCATACTTTTGACAACACTGTTCATTTTTCTTAAATTCTAATATCCAATCTGAAGAGCAAAAATAATATGCACACTAAAAACAATAAGAAGTCTCAAAATACTAGTGAGGTAAAAATAAGTAAAACTGGCACTTTTTCATTTTAACTGCCAGTTTTACTTATCAGACTCATTTCCCTTTGCTTGCTAGCGACAGCCTCCATTTGTTAGAAATTACTTTCTTCTAGCCTGAAAAGTGGTCTACAACACAGTTCTTCTTGACCTGAAATTCCAAAGTAAATACGACATTTAAAAATCCAAAACTACACTTGCCTTCAATGAGTGAGAAAGTGTGAGCAGCCCCTTCTATGTTCTCCATCATCTATTTCACTTAGGTTATAAACATAGGAAGAAAGGCTATTTATTCCCTTATGATGTCAAGTTCCACATTTGCTTCCGAAAAAGAACTCTCAAAGCAGTCATTCTTTTCATTATGTTAAAACTGAATATTTGAAAATTTTGACTAGAAGAAAAGCCAAGCACCAAGTTCATCATATCAATAATCTGTACTGATAATGACATAACTCATTATCACATCTAATGTTAAGTAAAAATTCTGAAGGAACGCAGGCTGACAAGTAGCTTCAACATCAGTATGAGGCATTTTGTTACTTGTTTAAAAACTGCAATTTAGTGCAAATGAGTATTAACAGTTCATGAATTTGTCCCAAAACAACTGCACCAGACCATAGGACACAGGATAAAAAAACACATCTCACAAATTTATACCAAATCAACATTCAGGATAAGAATAGCTTCAGGTCATTTGCCTCTGAGCAGACTTAGACAAGCATGAGAGAAAAAAATAGCTCACACAACAAAACTGGGTATTCAGGACATGACTTACATAAGTACAAACAATTAGAGAACACTATTAGCAAGTTTTGGTGGAACATTCAAAAGAATCGCAGAGACAGTTATCTGGTTAAGTTTTGTCTTGAAGAACTGAAAATGTTACTCTGAATGGAGGAATGAGACTATGCTTCTGAAAATATGTGGGCTAAAATATTTACATATTTCAATATGTAACTTGATGGACAGTATCTTCCATTTAGCAGAATATGCTATAAGCGGACCATGATCACATCAGCACCTCTTAAAATGTTATGGTTCCGCAAAAAGTTAAAATTACCATATGACCCAGCGATTTCACTCTTAGTTATACACCCAAGAGAACTGAAAACATATGTTCACACAAACATTTGCACACAAATATTCATTCAAGCATTATTCATAACAGCTAAAAAGCGTAAACAACCCAAATGTCCATCAACTGATGAGTGAATAAAAATATAGCATAACCATATAACTCCATTATATGGTTATGCTACCCTACAGCAGCCCTACAAAAGAATGAAATATATGCTACAACATGGATGAACCTTAAAAACATTACGGTAAGTAAAAGAAGTCAGTCACAAAGGTCATGTATTTTATGATTCCATTTTTATTAAATGTCCTAAACAGGCAAATCCAGACAGATAGAAAATAAATAGGGGAAACTGGAGAGGAAAAAAGGAGTCACCAATGGGTACAGGGTTTCTTTCTGGGGTGACGAAATCTAGAATTAACAGTGGTGATGCTTGTACAACTTTGTGAACATATTAAAACTGCTGAATTGTACACTTTAAAAGAGTCAATTACATGGTATGTGAATTATATCTCAAAAAAATATTATGGTCTACAAAGATGAGTCAATTCAGGAGGAATTGTTGAAAACATATCAAGAAACATACCCATCACCTCCCTCATACCCTCTCCCTGCCCCCAAGCAACCCCTGACCTTTCCATGGTTCGCATTTTTTAAAAATTTATATTTTCTAGAATTTTATGTAAAAGGAATCATATTTGTACTCTAGCTTCTTTTACTCAGCTTAATTGAGATTTATCCATATTTTTACATGTATCAATGGTGTATGCTGAGGAGTATTCCACATATTTTATACTGCTTAGTATTCCATAGTACAAATATACCATAATTTATCATCCACCTATTGATGGACATTTGGGTTGTTTCTAGTTTTGAGCTATTATAGATAAATAATATTTGGGCTATAAACATTTGTACATATATATGCATATGTGTGAATATATGCGTTCTTTTCTCCTGAGGGGAATAGCTGGATCATATGGTAGATGTATTTTTATCTTTTTAAAAAACAGCTGGCCTGTTTTCTAAATTTGTTGTACCATTTTTACATTTAATTTCAGGTGCTCCACGGCCTCATGAACAGTTAGTATGGTCATTCTTTTACATTTCAGCTATTCTAAGAGTTGTGTAGTAGTATTTCATTGAGGTTTTAATTTGCCTTTCCCTAATGACTAATGAAGTCGAGAATTTTTTTGCATGCTTATTTGCCATCTGTCCTATCTTCTTTGGTGAAGTAGATAATTCAAATCTTTTGCCATTTTCTAAAAATGGGTTGTTTTCTTACTCCATGTTAACAGTTCTTTATACAGTCTAGATACAAGTCCTGTATCAGATGATCTGAAAAAAATTTTTGTTAGTCTGTGGCTTGTCTTTTCATTCTTACGAAGAGCAGAAGTTTTAATTTTGATGAAGTCCAATTTACCAATTTTTGTTTCTATGCATCATAATTTGGTGTCTAAGATATCTTTGCGTAATCCAAGGTCACAAAGGTTTTCTCCTGTTTTCTTCCAATTTTATATAAAGTTCTACATTTAGGTCTATTATCCATCTTGAGTTAATTCCTGTATATGGTTTAAAGGACGCATCCAAGCTCATATTTTTGTACTGTGTATATCCAACTGTTTCCACACTTATTGATTTAAAATGCTATCCTTTTTTCTCCTATATTGTCTTTGTACTTTTGTCAAAATCAGTTGTCCATAGTGTGTGTGGGATCTTTTTCTAGACTCTCTTCTGTTCTCTTGATCTATCTTAATGGCAATACCAGTTTTCGTTAGTGTAGCTTTATAATAAATGTTGAAATCAGGTAGTATTAGTCCTCTTTTTTCTTTTTCAAAGTTGTTTTAACTATTCTACATATGAATTTTAGAATCTACTTATAAATTTCTGCAAAAAACCTGAGTGGGATTTTGACTGAAATTATATTGAATCTATAAATGATATCCTAACAATATTAAGTCTTCTGTTCCACAAGCAGGATATATTTCTCATTTGGGTGATCTTTAATTTCTCTAAGAAATATTTTGTAGTTCTCAAATATCTTTTCTGAAATTTAAAGTATTTATTTTTATGCTACTGTAAATGTTATTTAAAAATTTTTTAATTTGTTGCCAATATGTAGAAATACAATTGATTTTGTGTATGTTTTTCTTATATTCTGCAACCTTGCTTATATATTCATTAGTTCTATTAGCTTTTTTATAGAATCCACCAGATTTTCTACATAAAAGATAACGTCTACTGTGAACAGACAGTTTTAGTTCTCCCTTTCCAATCTGGGTGCCACTTGTATGTCTGTCTCTATCTTTTTATCTTACCTTATTACACTGGCTACAACCTCCAGTACAATGTTAAACACAAGTAGTGAGGGAGGACATCTGGTCTTGGTCCTGATCTGAACTGGAAAAAACTCAGTCTTTCACCATTAATTATGACGTTGTCAATTTTTATTGGATATTCTTTGTCTGATTAAGGCAGTTCCCAACTACTTCTAGTTTGCTGGGTTTTTATTTAAAATATTGATGTTAAATTTTGTCAAATACTTTGTTTGCATCTATTGAGATGATCATATGGTTTTTATTTTTCATGTTACTATGGTGAATTACATTAGTTGATTTTCAAATGTTGAACTAACATTGCAATGTTGAACTAACCTTGCATTCCTAGAATAAATCCCACTTATGACGTATAACCCATCATATATATTGTTGAGTTCTTATTAAAATTGTGTTTAGAATTTTCACATCTATGTTTCTAAGGGGATACTGGTCCATAGTTTTCCTTTCTTGTAATATCTGTCAGGTTTTAAGGATCTAAATTACTTTGATTTTTTGGAATTTTATTTTGAAAAGTCTTTGAACAAAATTTCTTTACAAGTCCACCAACATAATTAAACCAATTTTTTAGTCAATAAATAAATTTCTAAAACATTATATAATTTTTATTGTTTTTATTGTATCGTTCATACTCTAAGTATCCCATTTTGGAAGATGAATTATATGGCTATTATGTGGTTACCATGGCTGTAGAAGCATTATACCTTTAAACTGCCATCGGCGGCAGTTAAATGGCTAGATTAGTTGCTCCAAACACCTTTTTATCTTATTTTGATCTGCATGTGGACATAAGAGAAGAGGTAAATGGAAGATTAAATAAAACTATTACAAACCTAAAAGCTAAGAGGACAATTTAAAAGACCTGTACTTTAAAAGGTCTGTCTCTAGGAAATAGATTTGTTCAAGAAATTAAGGAAAAATTAGAATAGTTTTTTTTTAAAAGGAGTAATAAGCATTAGAATGAGTGTCCCGAACAGTGGAAAATGAAAGAAAAAGGTGCTCACCCTTAAATCAGTTCAAGGGTAGCTGGAATATAAGGCTCAAAGGCAAATGGAAATTAAGAAGTTTATAATATGCTGGTTGGGCAAGAAAGGGCCCTCAAAAGAAAATCTCAAAACTAAAGTTACCCACCATGGAAAATTCCTGAATTTTACAAAAACATAAAGCATTCAAATGCCATTCATAAAGAAATAATATGATGTGCATGCACACGTGCGCACACCCCCCCAATACTGTAAGCGCTATGCCCTGAGCAATCTCTTGAAAGGCACCTCTTCCCAAATGAGTTTAAATTTACAGGCCATGGACTCTGGGCAACTGGCACTCACTGAACAGAAAACTGGCAAAGCTGACTGACCACAAGGATATTTTCCATTTTACCCTTCCTTCTTCCTTCAGTTACCAGTGAGTTTCCCGTTATGGTCTTAGCTTCACAACAGTATTATGGCATGTGAACTTAGTGTGTACTGAATTATGGAAACATAATTATTCTTTGAATTGCTGAAGACTTCAGGAGTTTTATATGACATTTCCAAATTGATTGGATATGAAGCAGGTACTGTGAAATGAGCTCTTTTAACTCTTCATACTAAAACGTGAGACACATGGAAGATTTGGTTGAATTAATTCAACCTTTAGATTCAATCCAAGCTCCAACTACTCAAACAATCCAAACTCTACCTGGCCTCTGAGTACAAGCCCTATGGCTGAGACTGAGAAGAACAGCAAACAGGTAAAGGATGGTTTATACCTAAGGAAGGATAGTTTGAAATCTTTCACTTCTTTTTTCTAGGTTGAATCATTTAAAATTGTGATTTTCATGCGTCAAAATCGGTAGAATTTTATTTAGTTCACTTTAACTTTATATTGTTCTCGATTATTTCAGAGCTTTCTCCACCGGTCTCAGGAGTACATGCAAAGGAGCATGATTTGATATCGGAGAGGGTCTTCATGAAGGTAAAAGCAAAACTGTCCTCCCTGATTTCGGATCTCCCCCAACCACCACAGAAACTACTTCCAGGTTACTACTCCTAGCTAACTACAGGCTTAAATGACTAAACCCACAGGTGAAGAGGAGAAAAGAATCAGATCTCGCATTTCCACCTCCGCCCTCTTCATTGATCCTCATTACTCTTCCATACCAGAGAAGTGATGTTTCTGATTGGTAAGTGGCAAGAGCCTACCTTCTGCTGAATTCACATTTCTCCAATGGATTGAGTTCATGTATTAGGAAGTCGCACAAATGCCAGAGAAGTGGTTCTGAGTCAGAGCGCCGCTCTACAGCCTCTAATTCTCAGGTGGGTCATCCTGTAAAGACTTAGACTATCCATTTGGCCACAGATCAACTGTCTTGTCAAATTTCGCCGAATAAAAACTAACCTTTAATGTCCATCTGTCTGGCTTCTATATTTCTCCATATGTTCTAGACTCAGGGGTATTAGGAAGAAGTACAACCAATGGCCAACCAGCACATAAAACCAGACATGTTTAACACAGGACAATGGTTTAGTAACTATAGTACAGACATGAAAGAATTTGAAGTCATAAAATACATAATTCTTGTAAACTATGGAGACGAGAAAGAAGACCTGATATAGTTCTAAGTAAATTTTAAAAAACAGAAATACAATATGGTACACACTATGCTTGCATCTGGAAACAGTTATGCAGCATGCATGTGAGAAATGAAAAGTATTATGCAAAAAAATAAAGCTAAAATATGGTAATGATGGGAGATTTTTCATTTAAGAAAAAAATTTTCTTTATGTTGTTATAATATCTTTCAGTATCTACCCTGTGCCTCAGGACAAAACCCGAAAGAAAATTTAGGGAGAAAGGAAGAATAGTGAGACTCCAGATATTCTTTAATACCATGATAATGCTACGTTTGTACCAAAACTAATTTTATTTAAATAAATATCAATCAGACTGTTCAGAGCACCCTGCCCTTTAGTGCATATCGGGAGCTCTATTTCTAGGAAGCCATCTATCTATTTTCTGCTAATCGGAGACAGCAGACACAGCCACTCTTGTACTGAAGTGATCCTTTAGGGGAAGCTGAGACTCTCAGATCAGATGTCTCATAGGCACGACGCCACGGTCAGAAGCTCTCCAGTAATCAATGAAACCCTCGGGTAGCCATGGACTCAATTCCCCAGGTTATCATCAGGGACCTCAGTAGAGCAATGTCATCTCTCTCCACAAGCTGCTGGCAACATTTTTAGATTCACTCTCCTGTAGCCCTCACACATTAACTGGCAACCGACCTCCTCCCACCCTTCCATCTTCACACTCTTATCTCCAAAAAAAAGAAAAAATCAATACTAATTCTGTTAGGAAATGTTGCTTGGACTAAGACTCTTCTGATATATCTAGTATTTTAAGAATTCAACTATTACTAAATGCTAATTACAGAAAATAACCTCTTCACTGTACCAGTAGCTCTGGCTGAAGAAAAATAGAGCAAAATTGAGCATAAGCCCTTCGCTGAAATTACCAACCAAAAGAAAAATAACTTTGGTTTCTATATATAATTTTCTTTCTAAGCTTTCTTCCTCCAGGGACAGGAGTATAAAACCTTATTGCTTATGAGCACAATCTTGAAATAAGTTTTTTTTACTTCGTTGCTTATCTAAACTCCACCCACTATTCAAGGCTCTAGTACTCGAAGCCTTTTTCACCTTTTCCATGAAGCTTTACCCTCTCCGTGAAGTCTTCATAATGGCTAAAATGTATCAAGCATTCCTATATGTCAGGCACATTGGCCTTCACACCTGGCATATATTAACTCACCGAACCCGCACAACAACTCTATGAGGTAGGGATCATTTCCCCCCATTTACAGATGAGGAAATAGAGACACAGAGAAATTCTGAGTCATTTTGTCCAGGTTATACAGCCATTAAGTGGCAGACCCAAGATTTGAGCTCAGGCCATCTGGTTCCAGGTACATCACTCGGTCATCTGATCTCTCCCCTTGAAGACTTCAGTCTTTCCAAAGACTGCAGCCCACCTAATCTAATCTCTCCCTACAGTGGTTGTTACACAGACCCCACACTGAGTTTATTATATTCTCTGTACTCTTTGCTGTTTTCCTATTTGTTTCATATGTTTTCACTTGTTCCCTAAATAAATGATAAGTCCCCTGCAGGCAAGGCAACCATGATGTTTGTTTCCTGCCCCTACTTCTGGCAGATGCTGTGTATACTAAAGTACTCAACACAGACTACTTAGCTGACTTTTTTTTAAAACCCTGGCAACTTCTGTGTTATAAAAACAGGCAATTTTTTTCTATTTTTTAAAATAGAAAGTTTAAAAAAGAGAAAACTGAAATATTTATGCATGATGACAAGGAAATTCTATAGAGGGAAAGCTGGGCATTATCACGCCCTTGCGACAAACCCTAAAGAACATGAAGTCACAGGTATGACTCAGCAAAATTACTTTAACACCTCAAGTATGATAGCTCATGCCATCAATGTCAGATTTAGCATTGCTAAAGTTAGGAAACTGACTGCACATGTTTATTTTTCTTCTTAGTGCATCTCCTCCTGGTGAGTCATAGCTATAAAACTGACAGACCAATGTATTTCCATTTCCAAAAGGAGAACTAACACTTAAGAAAAATCAGGTGAAGCTGCTTCTGCATATGCATAATCAGTAAGTGACCATTTGTGTTATCAGGAATAGCACACACAAGGAGAAAAAAACATACTAAAATCAGAAAGACTTCCAGGCCTCACAAGCAGAATCAATTTTAAATGTTTTTCAATCCATCAAAATGAGGAAATGAAAATGGGAGCTCAAAGACGTGATCTGTCTGGACTCCCTTTTATCCACCCATGTACCAAGGCAGTTCAGAGTTAACCAAAAAACTTAATAGTGGCTATTAAGTACGTAAAAGAAAATGCCCTTAATAAAACAGGACTAGTTCCCAAAGATTTCAATTTTCTTGACCATAAATCTAACAACATACAAATCTGAGGAGCTATAGGTCTTAAGATAATTTTCAGAAGATAAAGAAGAGAGGCTTAGGGTGTTAAGAGCTTCTTAATTGAATACCACTTTTCAAATATAATGCTAAAACAGTTTTAATTTACCCACAAATAAATATCAAAATTTTGCTAGCTTAAGGCATTTGAGCTACCTCCGGAAGAGGCTCTGATCCTGAAACAACAAAAAAAAAATTGATTATGCAATTTAACTTTTTTTCCCCTTTAGCATCTCTTAACTTTCTAGAACCAAGTAAGTTCTGTGACAATAGCAGCAAAACAAACCAGTGTTTTTTGTAGGCTGAGCTGGAAGGCTAGTCTCTAAATGATTAAAAGCAAAGAGTACATAATGCCACTAAATGGTACACTTAAAAATGGTCAAAAAAACCAGGAAATTTTAAGTCAATAAATAAAGTGAAAAAAGAAAATTACTCTGAATTTAGTCTAAAATGGTATTCAAAGATGCCCACTAATGTCTTATTTTAAAATCACAGTTAAGACGCCCCCACCCCCAAATACAGATGCTGCATTATATAAAGAATTGGAAATTAATTATAGGTCCCATCTTGAGATCTGGAAGACAAGTGAATATCTTATCCTTAATCTGGCCCCCTCTAATCCCAATTATACTAAATTGCCATGCTCATTAGAGGTGATCTCTAGAAACCAGTACCTCTGGGTAAAGTTGAAGACTGTGCCTTACTGTGACTTCTAAAACAACTTCTCCTGGCCTGTCTTTTCCTTGGCTATCATGCCACTAAAGCAGAATCTGCAACACTGCTATTTAAAAAACAACACAAGCCTTTTATTTTCACAACATATACACAATAAAGAATCAGAAAACAGAATTGAAAACACCACCAGGTTTAAAACAGCACAGCCAGAGGCTATTACTCTCTCCTAATCGAGGGTTTACCAAAAGTGCTATGCCAACGCCCCAGCTACTAAAAACACAAATCTTTTTAAAGGCTACTCTTTCCCACATTTTCCTTATCCATTCTGTTGTTTTGCTGCACTGGGAAGTGAAAAATATGTCATGATTTTCACATCCACCCACTCACTAAAGCATCCCTACAGCCAAAGGAAAACTTACCTCTGCAAAATGTGTTGATGTGCTATTGTCCATCCGGCCTCCGCCACCACCTAAAAAACTAAAGAGAAAAAGGAATGAGTAGTGATTCTATTCCCAGAAGCAAGCCTCCCTCCCAGAAGCCTAAATATAGAATGGTACAATGAGAACAAAACCCAATAAGGAAAAATAACTCATCCCAATATGACACCTCCAAAGGAAATTATGAAGAACTGGCATGTGGATTAATCTATGAAAAATATTATAACAAACTACAACACAAAGGAAAAATCAAGTGAAATATTGGGGAGAGGGGTCACCCCAGAAGGAAGGACCCACGGCCAGCAATACAATTCAAATTTGACTTAGCAAAAGAAGAAAAACAAAACATTTATTCTCCAAGAGGCTAAGTAACAAAACAAGATTCTCCAAATAATGTTTCACTAAAAAAACCATTCAACTACCAGATGAACATATTTAAGACTACGATAGTTAATATTTCTTGGGAATAGTTAAATGCGGTATTGTGCGGGGACTGGTACTATATTTAGTTAGCACTTTATAAAAGGGCTCATTGCTTTTTCTTGATAGTTTATCCCATTCTTTGTTCTATACATCCTTCCGAGGCCTTCTCAAATGCTACTCCCTCCACGAAGTCTTTGCTGAACTCACCAACCAAATGAGACCCCTCCACACCCTTTGACTCTGAACTTTAACTTGTATTATAAATACCTAGAATTTTTCTCATCCATTTCTACCCCTTTCCCTCTTTCATAAATATAAATTCAGAGGGTAAAGACTATATTAATACCACAAATATATGCAGAGTGTTTATGATGTGTCAGACACTATACAGATCACTCATCACTTTTGAAAACCCTGCAATGCCATATTCTATACTGGTGCCTTGAAAATGAAAGTTGTTAAATTAATACCACATGTGTAAACAATAAAATAACTACCTATTCCCAAAGAAATGTTAGATCCCATTGTCTCCATGAAATTTGCAAAGATCTGGGGAATTCTTTGGGGAAAGGGGAATGGAAAGAATCACAAAAATTGCAAGATATCACTTTTACTTCAAGAGACACACATAAGTGCACAAACATGTAGGTACACGTTTGTGTGTGACACAAAGTCCACATACTACGACAAACAGCTTTCACTTTCAGAATTACGATCCCAGTCCAGGCACTGTGCTGAGCTCATTAAGGAAAGACACTCTGGTTAGTCTAGAACCACAAGTGAAAAAGCAAAGCTAATGCCATTCTCCATGTAATCATTCTCAGGCCTTATTCTGATTTGAAACCATTTAACATCCATATTCGTTTCAGAAGTTAAAAATGCTTTTGTAAAAAATACTTCAAATGTAGGACAAGCCCAAAAGTACAATCCATGCCAAATAAATACTAACTAAACTACCACACACCTTTAAAAAAAATAAAGTTGAGTGTCTGTGTATCCATTTTATGGCTCAAGCCTAGATAGACTCGCAGGGCCGTTAACTGCCTTTCCTACATAATTTCAGGGATTCAAATATCCTTATAATTAAAGCTATCAACTATCTTTTGGGGTTATGCACCCCATGAAAATCCCTCAGCATTTCCTTTCCTTAAAATTCCTTTGTATCTTATGAGTGACAGGGCTGATCATAGAGACGGGATAATAAAAACTACGTTGTTCTGAGAAATGTTACAAAGCTTAAGAAAGGTTATAAGGTGCCTCTCTGTATGTATGTCTAGTAGCACACAGGGCCCGTTATGAAATATTTACATGCAAGGACTTCCTCTTATTAATTTTTACTATCCACTACTCACCACTGTAATTGTTAAGCATTCAAATCAGCAAATGTTTCTTAACTTAGCAGAAGGAAATACCATGCTGCCTCTAAGACGTTAAGAAAACGATTTCTTCAACTATTTAAAATACTAATCTTTCAAAAGACATAATCTTTGCACTTGAGTATCTGCTACCAATAATACCTGTACAGGACAACCTTTGACCTACAAAGGCACAAGTAAGAGAACTGTTAATTCAAGTAGAAGCAGGATCCACAGAATTCATAGTTCTCTGCTAGAAAAGACTCATCCTGCAGTTATCCACAATCTCATTTATAACCACAGTTCATATATAGGCCTAAAGAAACCAATATTACTATTATAAAATTTAGAAGAAAAAACCAGTCCATTAATTACCCCCAACAACCAATATGCTCTTTATTTAACACATGCAGAGCCAAATTAGCATGCCATCCACACAAAAATGCTAATTTTGCTATCATGCTCATCTTACAGGTTTAGAGTTGGTACCGTGTTATTTAACACCAAGATTATTAGTGCTTATACCAAGCTAGTTTCCATGCCATATGCTGCCTCAGAAACTCCAACTCATTTATATGTAATCACCAATCATTAATAAAGTTAAACTAATAGTACATACTGTAAAATGTGTAGTTTTTCCTGGTTGTGGAAGGGACCTTCAACTTTAAATTCTGCCAACAGCAACAGTAAAGGAATTATTTACTGCCATTAAACTCCCCCAAATCAAGATTAAAAGAAGTTTCAGATTACAGATTCTTTTCATCCAGTCAGTACTTCTTCAACTGTCCAACTAATGTATAACCACATAGGCACAAAAGAACAAATGTGTCACTATGTTCAGCCAAAATAAGCCAGCCTATCAATGCGATTCTACTTTTTATTAAATGTTTAGTTTTATTCATATTAACCAATAATGTATAATCCGGTCACTTTCAGAAGTATTTCCCCTTTTTATAGGTTTTAAGACCAGTGAGAGCCAATATGAAGCATTACACACCCAAATATTAATATCACAGTAGCAAGATGGCATATGTTTGACCATGGTAATCGTAATAAAAACAAGGACCCAAGGCTTCCTCAAAGCAGAATAATGACTCAGTTTCCCTGGCTAGAAAACAGCCTGTTTATTGTATCAGATATTTTCATCAGAAGTGGCTCCCAACCCACCAAGGAGGTGTAACAGCAGTTTACCTCCAAGCAACAGTGGTCATTAAAAATCAACCAGTAATCTAGAAGAACCAATCCTGAAGTCTCAGAAAACAAATGAACACTTACCAGACTTACGAATACTCTGGTAGGGATATAGAGGTTTCCGAGGAATGTCACACACAATCAAAAACTACATCCCATCATACCCATTTGCACATCACTTGCCAAATTTTCCCGTTTTTCTTCCCCTTCCCGCCGCCACTCCCCACCGCACCAGTCTTTCTCTCAGCAGACAGGATAAGTCATAAAACAAATTCCTTTCTATTCAGTCAACGCTGAGAGAGAATAATGTTGGTAACAATGCCTGCTTTAACCATGAGCTTGTACAATACCTGGAATCATCTGTCACTTCTTCAATAAAGCCTGATTCACATCTGGGACAAATATATTCCTACAAAAGAAAGAAGAAATAAATACAAGTCTTTCATTAGAAAGCTGAGTATGTAGTTTCAGAATAACATGCAGTACACAAGCTGATGCTGTGAAATGTTGTATGTGCTTGCTCACTCCTGGAACAGTTTTTTTCTTTTATATTCTGGCAAATAAATTCCATAAGATGTTTGCAGAATAAGGTTCCCACTTCTTAAGTGGTACCCACTGAGAGTTGAAAGGGATAATGTCAAAGATTATTTTCCCCTTTAATTTGGGTTTTTTTCAAACTGGAATGAATTCACTAATTTTGTCTTCATATCTAATGAAAAAGCTCCACTAGAGATATCAGAGCAGTAAAATATTGTATCATACTGATGGGTTCAGAAACTGCTATTTTTTTTTTTTTACTATGTACATATAGGAGACATAAACTGAATCACAGCATAAATCAATTTGGAGACTAGGATTTTACAATGAAGTATTATTATGTTTCTAATCTTTTTTTTGATTACCAATGATTCCAAATAAAGGGAGTATAAGACCTCAATTAGCCAAAGAAATCTTCAAAAAGAACAAAGTAGAGGTATCATACTCCCTGATATCAAACTATACTACAAAGCTACAATAACCAAAACGGTATGGTATGCCATGAAAGCATGCATATATATATATATATATATATATATATATATATATATATATATATATATATGTCAATGGAATAGAATAGAGAGCTCAGAAATAAATCCTCACTGATATGGTCAATTAATCTATGACAAACGAGTCAAGGATACATAAAGGGGTAAAGACAGTCTCTTTAATAAGTGATGTTGACAAAACTACATATACATGCAAAAAAAAAAAAAAGGAAACTGGATCACTTTCTTAAACCACATAGAAAAATAAACTCAAAATGGATTAGACTAAAATGTTAGAACTGAAACTATAAAACTCCTAGAAGAAAACATAGGCGGGAAACTCTTTGACACTGCCCTAGCAGTATCTTTTTGGATATATATCTCCTCCAGCAAGGGAAATAAAAAAGGAAATAAAGAAATGGGACTACAAACTAAAAAGGTTTTGCACAGTAAGAAAACCAATAAAACGAAAAGACAACCTACTGAATGGGAGAAGATACTCAAAAATGATACATCCAATAAGAGGTTAATATCCAAAATATATAAAGAGTTCATATAATTTAACACCAAAAAAACACACAATTAAAAAAAAAAGGCAGAGGACCTGAATAAACATTTCTCCCAAGAGGACATAGAGATGGCCAACGGATATATGAAAAGATGCTCAATATCACTAGTCACCAGGGAAATGCAAATTAAAACCACAATGAGCTGTCACTTCACATCTGTCAGAGTGGCTATCATAAAAAAAAAAAATCGACAAATAACAAATGCTGGCAAGTATGCAGAAAAAAAGGAACCCTTGTACAGTTGGCAGGATTGTAAATCAGTGCAGCCACTAATAGAAAACAGCATGGAGATTCCTCAAAAAATTAAAGCTGCCATTCAATCCAGCCAATTTCACTTCCGGGTATTTATCGGAAGAAAACAAAATAATTTGAAAAGATACAAGCACCCCTATGTTCACTGCACTATTACTAGTAATAGCCAAGATATGGAAGCAACCTAGAAGACCATCGACAGATGAATGACAAAGTGGTGTGTGTACACACACACAATGGAATACTACTTGGCCATAAAAAAGAAGGAAATCTTACCATTTTTGCAACAACATGGGTGGACCTGGAGGGTACTATGCTAAGCGGCAAGTTAAGTCAGGGAAAGACAAATACCATATGATCTTATTTACATGTGGAATCTTAAAAAAATAAAACAACAACGAAACAGAAACAGAATATAGAGAACAAGCTGATGGTTACCAAAGGGGATGGATGAGGGGATGGGAATAAAAAAATCTGAAAAAATAGTAAATCAAAATTAATTTTAGACTGTAATAAAGAATAAAAAACATTTGAGCAAAAAGTTGCTGCAGCCAGGAAGGCACAGATTCAGGGAGCAACTTAAGTTTTGTTCCAAGGAATTAAAGCAGAGGTGCAAACGGTCCCGCCCAGGATCTCCACTAGGTCCCTCTTATGTAAATGAGGCACCCTAACCAGACAGTTCCGACTGAAGAGAGCAGGTCTCAATCTGTTGGTAGGAAGACAAACCAGGGTTTCTCCCTGCGGTTGAGTCAGACACCTAAACAAGCAGGCAGGTGTGGGAAGCTGAGTTCTGTCTGAGGTTCTTCCTGGTATAGAGTCCATGAGTAGCCCTGACAGTAAATGGCCCCTGGACTCTTATTATTTATAAAATGTGGGCCCTCGACTGGCCATGGGAGTCCATCTAGCAGATAAATTCCTTCTCAGGGTTCACGACAAATGAATTTTTCTTAGAGGGGGTCCGCAAAATAAATAAAATGTCATATCAAGTATTTTTATACAAAATTATCTTGTTCAATCATCTACTTGCATATCACCTAACTCTCCCCATTAAAAAATAATCTCCGTAAGGAAAAAACTTAACATTCACTGTTATTCTATAGAAATATTAATTCAAATAACCAAACAATTCCATTAAATCTGCTTCAGTGCTGTCAGGGAGGAAAAAATTATCCTGTACCCTTCAAGGTTCTTCTGGCTGGACAAATAAATGAACAAGACAGACTAGCAGGAGAGACACAAAGCTGAATCACACGCATACCTCCTGTGAACATGAGAGACATCCGGGAACACTGGGTAACTCCCCCAAATGACGGAGACCAACACCTTAAATACTACCCTCACAGCTAAAGACCAAAGACAGCGTTGGGGGTAGAGTCAGCCAAGGGAAGTTACCGGGAAAAACAACAAACAAGGGTTAGACTGTTATGCAGATTTAAGTCCAAGCCTTCCCCACTGTGAACGAAACACCTTTACAAATGGAGATTTCCCTTACAAATGTAAATGTCCTTTTACAAAGGGTACTTCTACTAGGTTTTCAGCTTCTTCAGTGTCTGCTGTTTCTTACAATTAACCAACCTAAAATAATCAACATCCCAAAGTGGCATATTTTGAGGTGGCAAAGTCTGCTCCCTTTCAGTACCGTAAGTCTTTTAAGAAAATAATATCAAGCTTTTGGCTGATAAGAAAGAATACATTTTAGAAACCTCCTTATCATAGTTTAAAAAAGCATATTTTAACTACCGATTAAAATAAATCTGGGAAATACATTCTTTTCATTATACTACATTGATTGAAAATAACTATGCTTTTAGAGAAAGGAACAGGAACTATAATTTGCTGTAGATTGAATGAAAAAGTTTATGGCAAGGCCAAATGAGTTGAGGCCTTGGGAAATCCAGCAGCCACTCGGCCCCCTTACAACCGTGGGTCTGAAACCTTTAATCATACAAGCTCAGAAATCTAATTTAGCAGACCAAGAAAAGACCTGTCTCTTAGAGGAAGATTCATAGATTCATATAAAAGAAAATTCAGAGGCCATACACGTAAAAAGCCCAGAAGGCCAATTTACTTAATTACAATGACAAAGAGTTACTAAGTGGCCCGTTTACTTTTACTATTCATATTCAGCCTTGTTTCTCAATAAACTAATCTACCTGAAAACGGAGGAAAGAGTTTTGGGGTTACAGACCTAAATTCCAATCTCAGGACTTCACTTATTCGATTTGAAGTCTTGGGAAGAAGTCATATCACTTTTCGAGACTCAATTTCCTCATCTGTAAAATGGAGACGCTTGCTTCACTGCAGTATTGTAAAGATTAAGATGCTTGTAAAACAGCTAATTCAGTGACTGGCACATTACACAGAAGACATTTAATAAAGACGGCTACTATAGTTATTCCAGATGATAATCCCTTGCTAAACAAGCAGAGAATCAGAGCAATAAGAGAAGTGGGTATGCGGCTTGTGTCGGCACGCTAGGCGAGCCTAATAGATCCTTCCTCAGTACGAGCGCCAACCAGACCTGGGATTCCTCTCCCCCCCGGGCGGGCACCAGGAAAAGCAGTTTATGTTTGCCTCTGACTTTCTTTTGTATTCTTACACTTCTGACCAACGACTGGCACACCTTCTAACAGATACATTCTTTCTCCCGCTAGAATATAATACTATTACTAAGCTGTTTCTTCGGAATTACAATCACAATTGAGTCCTGCCCTACACTGAGATTCCAACCAGATTGGATTTTAAGTGTTTTAGAACTTGGGTCACTTCTGAAGATGGCTAACTCTATATTTCAATTTTTCCTAATTTTTTAAACTCCAATTTGGGGGGATGTCCATGAATGAAGAATTTGTAACAGGGTGAAAACAGGAAGCAAACAGCCTCTCTCTGCCTCTACACTCCTCCCACACCCAGGCTGTGGCCTTAGTACAATCCCGATTCAGAGTTTTGAATTTTAACCATAAGGAGTTTGTGTTGGGGGGAGAGACAAGGGCAAGCCAAAGATAATAATGAATTAAACACCCACCGTATGTCTAGCACTACGAAAATCTCTCCTCTGCTGAAATATTAATACATCAAGTCTTCACACCACCCCCAAAAAATATTGCCAATGTATACAGCCCCCACAGCAACAAGGTCTTACCAAAGACATCTCCTCAAGTCACTTCTAGCGTCCCATGTATAAAACCGGAGTCTAACAAACCTAAGTCACTTATCCAGCCAGAATCAGTTGTTTCCAACAAACTAAGCTGCTTTCCCCCAGGGCCCGGTATAAAGCTACTCCGGCAGGTATACTTGAAAGAACTGCTTCAGATGTTCCAGTGCCTGTTTCATCTAAAAATACCCACAAGGAGCAGTAGTTTTCACCATTAATAGTCTGAATCAGGAACAACTCCCTAAGGACAGTTTAGCCCTGCCGCTTACCCACTGAGAACAGCAGCCCAAGGGGACGCAAAGTACTTGGAATACAGGGAAGAACGGAAAAGGGTGGTTAAGGGGACTGGAAGATTTGCCTTTTGGGGCTATTAAGCGGGTTATTAAGAAACAAAAGACTATAATAGAACGTTGACACACACACACCCCTTCCCCGCCCAATAGATTTAGACAGAAAAACTCGCTTCAGGAAAGACACATTCACCTCAGCCTAATTTGGATTAAGTAGGTATAGGTAGATGGGAAATTGCCACGCAGAGGCCTGTTTACTAGATTACCCATGTCTCGTTGTCTCTGGGTTGCCTAGCAAAAATTTACCTGCCAGGTATGTTCAGCTCTTTCTCAATTAGCTGTAAATCACCCATTCTCTGTTTTGAAATCTAAGATCCTGTTCCTTCCTTTTCTCCTTTGTCCAAAATGACACATATACCCAATTTTGCCTGTCTTTGGAATTTTCATGCTTATGTGAATTCGCCATGGATATGTATTAAAAATTAGCTTTTCTCCTGTTAATCTGTGCTAATTTGATTATTTCCCCACCTAGATGAATTTAGAAGGTGGGAGGAAAACTATTCTTTTATAGCCCCCACATGATTTTAATGGAGTCTTCTCTTTCTTATACTCCAAGAGATCAATTATCACAAAATGTGAGATTCTGGCAGGACCTTGAGCTATAAACCAGGACCTATTTCTATTAAGTCCCACTGTGAAATTTATATACCCTTGAACTTTATGCAAAGTTGTATCCAATATTTATTCAGTATATAAAATACAAGAGAAAGGCTACTTCCTAATTCCACAACGTTGTTTTTCTACCTGTTCACCATCAGTGTCTTAAGTGATTTTTATTTTATCAAAAACAAGTCTTTTTTCTATGTCTTCTGACAGTCAAAAATCTAAGATCACAATATTGTTAGTCATATTCTCTTACTCGTATTCTCTGCGTATCACATGGCAAAAAACTGTCCAGGAACTCTTCATTAGACGGCTGAGGAACACAAACTGAAATGCATCACAGCTCCTAGGCCAGAAGCCGCCACACCCTGAATGTCATGCCAACTCACCATCTCTCCGCCAGAGACCCTTTTTTCTAGAGCCTTTTCCCATAAAGCCGTATAATTATCCCTTTTCAAGCCAGGTTACACTTCTTCCCCTTTCAAAAGCATCAGGTGAACCCCAAAACAAAGACAACAGAACTCTGAGTTCTGTTCCCAGTTCCACCATTACTTTCATGATCTTTGGGCAGAACTGCTTTTTCATCAGTAAAACTAGAACACAGACGCTGTCCTTATTTATTTGTCTCCCTCACTCTCCTTCAGGAAAACAAAATCATCCCGCTCATTCATGCGGCCCACCCCCTTAAAAGAAAAATTTCCATTTTAAGCGTTTTGAATTAGTTCTCTGAACTCAAGAAATCTTACGCAATGAATTGTTCCCCTGCCTATTAATCAAGAATAAAGCCAGTTTACAAATAAAGAAAACATCAGGCCACAAAGATACCTATGACTGTTTGAAGAACTGTGATTCAGTTCCAGGCCGATAAAACTGCCTTGATATTTATGGTCTCCCTCCCTTAGAATAGTAACATTCACAATCTTCATCATTTTGTTCCTTCATTCCAGGCCATGACTGGACATCGACATTATCAGGGAGCCCAAACAGGAGCATAGAATCAACCAACCTTCTTTAGCTCATTGTGTAGCAAGTCAGAAAATCAGGTCACGGGACAAAGCGTTACTTGATATAAGCTTGATCAGATGGACAGGCAGCCAAATTTTCTAAGAAAAAAAAAGACTAAACTACAAGAATGATCAGAGAAAAAGTTAACCTCACACAACACTACGTAGTCAGGAAAGATTTAGTCACAGTGTTCTTTGCTGCCTCCCACTAAAGGTAGCAAGAAGGGGAACCACCCAGTGACACAGGTTGACACAAAATAGTAAATGAGTCAAAACGTTTGCCATCAGCGCTTGACATGAAAAAACTTCTGAGATGTTCTAAATTAAATGACAGAGGCCAGAGAGTGAGAGAGAGAGACAGGAGAGTTAGTCTGTTAACAGCTATGGACCGGCTGACAAAAGACAGCTCACATTCACGTCTGTCGAACTCCAGATTAACTTCCACGTGGCTATTTCCACTATTATCCAGAAGACAGAAGAGAACAGGCAGGCGCCACAGGCTCCCAGGGGCCTCCGCTTCTTGTTTATAGGAATGACACGCTTGTGGTTTCCACCTAGCCATGCTCCTAGTGGTTTACACTTCGCACCTTAAGACTGGTCTTTTTCGGCTAGCATTTTGGCTCAATAAAACCTTTCTTTAAGAAAAACTTTCAGCCATCCAAATTCTTTAACACTCTCAGATATACCACCCGAGTTTGGAGGGAAATTTCATCTTACATTCAGTTTCAGCTGATAGAATCTTCTTACACAAACTGACAACATTCATGTACTCAGCAAATATATTCTAAGCTCTACATTCCAAGCACTGTGTTGAAAGAAAAACATTCTTGATGGGGAAAATAACCTGGGATTAAAAGGCACTGAAATCATGTACAATGTGCATGTTTTAATAAAATCACACTTAGGGAAATAAAGGCGCCTAAAACAAACCTCTGAATATCCTAATCTTAAGTATTAGCCTCAAAATAAGGACTGAGCAATGCTTCCGAACAGCCTGAGTGGTTAATAGGAATAAACCTGAAGATAAACAAAACGGGACTGGAAACACTGAATAACAAACCAGCTGCATGACGTTGGGCAAGTCATTTCATCAATGAAATAGTGCCTGGAACATGTGAAGTTTTCAACAAATTGTAGATTCTAATAAATTCCTCTGAACAGTTTGAATGTGGAGCATTTCTCAAAACCATGCTCCATAAGGTATTAATCAGTGGTCTGTTAAGAAAGCAAAACAAAATAAATTTGGGAAAGGCTGGATTAAACAATAGTACTGAGCACGTTGCTTTACTGAATGAATTTCAGAACGATTAATATGCTCTTCTGTGTAGGGGAAGTAGAGGGACAGAGGCAGGAAGATTCAGTGTGCAGCATTTTACCAAGCTTCTGAACTCCTGGCACACGGTTTGAGAAACACGGATTTAGACTACTGATCTCCAGACTTTTAGTTTCCACAAAGCAGTTTTATTTTAAAATTTAAAAATTAGGAACCCACACAGGACTGTTAACTTCTTTATTTTGACAAGCAAAAACATTTTTTTTAATCACCACCGATTATCACTGTCATTTCACGTTAAAAGTATCAGCTTACACCAAAAAAATAGGAATAAAGAACAGACCTTTAGATGAGATTAAACAACTGATTTTTAAACAAAATAATTTAGTGCTGTCCTCCTTTCTCCCATGTGCCCATGGAGCAATCCCAGAACCTCTGATACGGACCTTTTCATCAAAATACAAATAATACTTGGAATTCTAGTATAGACTTTCTACCAGTGAGATAAGAAAACGTTACAAGTATGATCTCATTTACTTCAGGAACATTCAGGTCAGGAAAGATCTCGTACAAACTGAGCCGATGAAAGTAGCCACTGACCATTACAAAGTAAGAAAAGAAGGAGTTAACTGAATAGAACTTTAAGAATAAAAGGAACAAAGAGAGATATTTATAAAATAGTTCTGAAAAGGAAATTATCCCAGGCCAAAGTTCTCTGTCACTGAATCCCAAGTCTTCAAAAAAAAAAATGAGATTTGAATTTATTCAATCAACGTTACCAGCATTAAGAATGTGTTGCTTTGCTTCATTTAACAAAGGAAAATCTTGCTATTTCTTTGCTTTATGATGTGCCCTATCCTAACATTTTCAAGACTGTTCATTATAAAATTAAAAAGAGTCTGTACTCATGAAGGAGATTCACTTCAGAAGGAAAATTTAAATCCCAGTAAGGATAATTCGGTGGATAGCACATGATCTTCTCTGTGAAAAAACTATAGAACAAAATTCTCTTACTCAAAATCCAAAAATACCCCAAAGCTCAAATCACTAAAGCATAGATAGTAATAAACATGAGTGTTTCATTTTACAGAAAAGGAAAACTAAGGCCCTTGAAAGAGTCAATAATTTGTTTAGATTAAAATAAAACTTTTTTCCCCCAAAGTGCTATAGTACCATTTATATATAATTAATAAAATCAATAAAACCACTATAGAAAAGGCTGGTAACAGCTGCAAAATGAGGGCTATTAAATCTACAGCTTGCAGCCAGTTTATTCTGAAAGCCCTTTCCTACCATTTCTAAACATAGCTCAGACCCAAAATGGGCAAAAAGGCATTCACTCTCATCTTGAGATAGCTACATTACCTTAATGTTTAAACAGAAAGTGAAAAGGAGAAAATGTTTAAATCTTAATTTCACTACTCATTTTACGAATTTCTTTACTTCTTCCCACACATAGCCGGAGTACTAGAACGGTTCCTGGAAGAGAGTAAGCACCAGCAAAATTATTGAATGGATGCAAATAGACTATTGATATTACTGCATGATCTAGTGCCTATTACGTTAATGCTATTATCAAACACAGATTTCCAAGTGCTATACTTCACAGAGTGTTTGTGTGTGTCCCCAAAGAAATATCCAGACTCAGACTCGATTACATTCAGGAATAGAAACAGATATACCCTTTTATAGTACTAGTGTTGGAGGGTGACACAGACCTATGTTACACTGATAACCTGATTAAACATCTTGGGAACTCTGAATCTCCTCATCTATTATCCACTGTATGTTACAACAGAATGCTAATGTAACATTAAAACAAGTCTCCCTCATTGAAACAGCAAACTACACTTGGCACAGAATAATAAACCAATAATTTTAGTGATGAGTAAAATAAGACTGAAAAATTTAGGGAATTAAATACTTACATGATTCTCACTTATTAATATTACTTTCAACCATTTTTTAATGTAAAACATACAAATTAAGACTAGCAGTGAAAGCTAACTTGCTTAATTTTCCTTTTACATATTATTAAACAAAAAGTAAATGTAGCGTCTAGTTTTCACACTACATCAGCAATCAAAAGAGTTTTTCAAACCAACAAGGTCAAGGTACAAAATTTCCCTTCCTCAACCTAACTTGTCTTTAACTAGGTACATTAATGCCTCTAAACATTCGCAGTGACCATATTACAAGATCAGAACTTAATGACTGGCACTATAAATTACAATCAAGGAAACAACAGCTTACTAAATCTGTCTGAGAATAAAGTACTTCAGACTACCACTTAAATTACAAGCAGCAGTTAAATTCCATTCAACAAATTCAGTGACAAACCATGACTGAAATAACTTTGCTTAAAAAGCCAATCAGCTGTTCATCTGGAAGGCTGGTGACTATGGGAAGCGCCTCCATTTATAAACTGTCAGAGAAACAAAGTCATATTCAAAGCAAGAGGCTCCAACTCTGCATGCCACTAACGATCAGTGGTCCATCAGACCATTTCTGGGAGCCCACCTTTCTTTTTTACTCGTTAACCTACAGGTCTGTGCTTTGTTTTATGAACATGAATATGCCCATGATTTTCAACATGTATAAAAGCAGAAAGTGGCAAGAAGAAAAAGCCTACAATTACAATTCCTTCCTTCAACAAATACTTATTGAATGTACCTGGCACTGTTCTAAATAATGACTGGAAAAGAAGTAGCAATAATAAGAGTGATGAGGAAATGGGAAATTTAAAGGCATATAAGAACTTTAAAGGAAAAGAAAAGCAAATCTAAAGGACAAAGGCTGCATCTCAAAATACATGAAAAGTACTGCACGAACGTGGTGAATAACAAGCAAGAGAAAAGAAGGGTGAATAATAAAACGGGAAAATGTGTTCCTGTCTGACTAGCAGGCATTCTCAATGAGGACAATACAATCATCTAGGGGACATTTTGGACATCTATTGAAGTGTTTTCGTTTTCAGAGTGTAGAAGCCAGGAAAGCATAGGAAACTCCAGCACAAAGAAATGTCTCTATTCTCAAACTTCAGACGGACAGTTAAGTAGATAAAAAAAATCTTTATAATTGTCAAAGCCTAGGACCTAGCTCCATTCTACATATAAATGCCAAGGCTTTCTGCATAATTTTAATAGGCACTAAATGCCCAGAAAAACAACTACTGAATAAAGTGAGAGAAAACTGCACTTTATTTGTAATTTTACCAAGAATTGTTCACCATTCTGGTTTGCCTCTCATGGTATTTAAGCTGCAAATATCCTTATAGCACTCTACTCGGGTAGCTGTTTAATTTTATGCTTGTTGCCAACTTCTACTACAATACAAATATCGTTCTGTGACAGACAACTTGAGTATTGACTCTGAAAAAGGCAGAAGAGGGCATGTAACTATGGGATTTTTTTCTTTCTTTTGAGAATGTGAATTCTAAGCGTGGTAAAAGTAAACATAATGAAACTTTTACTGGAAGGTGGTTCTCTAGGTTTATTCAAATCTGCACATCAGAAGCAAGGAGATGGAGATAGCCTTGTCTAGGAAGAACTTCCCTGTGACACTTGTTGAAATCATCAAGGAGAGAGATTACCCATCTTAACAAATTTTCAAGGAAAACAAAACATACTGCCTATTTTGGGAAAAGGGGCTGGACAATCTATTTAACAGACAAGAAAAGTGTGCCCAGTTTAAAATCACCAGAGCCAACTAACTAACTTCTGTTTGATACACACTCATCTGGACACCTCTAAGGAACTTTGAACTGATAACAAGAGTTTAAAAATCTTTCAGAATCTAACCTAAACTTCTGCATGGGAAACTATAAGAACTATCTAAAATGTTTCTACTAGGTCCTAAGGCCCTATTTCTCTACAAACAAAGACTGCTCATTCCTACACTAGGTTAAATCAAAGATGACAGAGCTCCATTTCTCTGAGTGCTCATTCAAGCTTCCAATAAGGGCACCTGAGTGTCATTTTACAGTGAGATATACAAAGGAAAACTGAGAGGGTCAGATGACGTGGCACCAGTCACATGAAGAATTAGTATTAGCACAAGGATTGATAACTTCAATTCACCCTCTCCACCATCAGTTGGAAGAAACTAAGTTTAAGCACAGAATTTCCTGAGCTCATGAAACTGAAGAGCTATAAGAGAAACACAGAAAGTGAAACGTGATTGATGAGCTATAGAAAAACTACAAGTTAGGCTTGTCTGCTTTTTGTTTTATTTTTAAACTAAAATTTCCAGTTGTCTTAGTAAGTTACACACAATGTTACTACCTAAATTACTTCCCAACTGACAAAAAATTTGGATACCTTTCTTTTAGAAGTTACCCTACAGTGTGTAACTTGAGAGGTGTGATCCAATTCCCCTGGTCTCAGTAACCACAAAGAAAGTGACCCCAGCACTTTCTTTGTGGTTACTGCTATAATGTTAAAGTTACTGCTATAATGGAACAGCAGCCATTAACCACTATTCTAAACAATCCTCCCCATCAGGGCTTTGGCTAAAATTATATGGTCTCTATTTTACTGAAAACTCTCAGGATCCCCAAATCGGAAATCAAAACTATATTAGGACAAAACCTTAAGCATCCTTGACTTAAGAAGGCAATGCCTGGCGGCCGGATGGCTCAGTTGGTCAGAACGCGAGCTCTGGTTGCCAGTTCGATTCCCACATGGGCCAGTAAGCTGCGCCCTCCACAACTAGATTGAGGGACAACGACTTGGAGCTGATGGGCCCTGGAGAAACACACTGTTCCTCAATATTCCCCAATAAAATTTATTAAAAAAAAAACAACAAAAAACAATGACTATGCTTTTATCCTTCTACACCAGGGTTCCTCAATCTCAGCTCTCTTGATATTTTGGGCCCCATAATTCTTGGTTGGGGGGGCGGGCGGCAGGGAGGGCTGTCCTGCGCATTGTAGCATGTTTAGCAGCATTCCTCCACCCACTAGATGCCTGAATCAATCCTCCAGCTCCCCCCAGTTGTGACAACCAAAACTGTCTACAGACACTGCCAAATGTCTCCTAGGGACAAAACTGTCCTTGGTTGAGAACCACTATTCTAAGCTGTCTCCTTTACTGCTCATTGTTAAGCTGTGGAGAGATGAACAAGAAGTCAGCATATCACAGGCTCATTCTTAGGCCCCTTCTAATGTGACGATAGAGAATAAGAAGCAATCCACACCTTTCCTCTTTTAATAAAATGGCTGTCTAAAAGACCTTAGCATCCTCTCCCTGAACATAAGTAAAGGTCATAAAAAGCCAACTAAACATAAAGAAACATGAAGTGTTAGCATCCAATCAGTACTTCCCCCCAAAACACAAGGCATTTCACCCGCAGTGAGTTTAAATTTTTATTCTTCCCCATACTGAAAAAGTCCCACAGATTTCCCCAGTATGTACATGTCTATTTATCAGGAGAATTTCAAGACTAGAACTAGCTTTCTACCCATAAGAATACGTATTTCTTATTTCTAGCTTCTTGCACGTAAGCTATTGCTATTGCTATATCACGTTATATTAAGCGATTGCTCTATTGCTATATTACATTAGGTAAACTATTCCTATTGCTATTTACTGACAGTGCATGTTCAAATTTCATGTGATAGATAGAACCTGCATTTTGTATCACTAAAGCCTGTTAAAGATCTCACAATACTAAAGCCACTACTTTTTAAATAGAATTATTGGGTATATTCAACTCATCGTATCACTTATTCATTCAAGAAATATTTAATGAGCAAGTGCCATGTAGAATCAGACCGATGCTAGATAACCAAGTAGACTTTTTAAGCTGCTAAGTCACCAATAGCAGAATTTAAGTTAACCTAATAATTAAAACCTCTCAAACCCAGCTCAAATCACTAAATTCCTTCCCCCAGTTCAACAACACTACCAATTTACTCAGACGCAGCTCTGGGACCTAAGAATCATGCAACTTAAAAAGCAAGGCCAGTGAGCTTAGAGTTTTAAGAGTCACAAAGTCTTTAAGAAATCTACTTTTTAGCTACTCTTATCAGAGAGTGGTTAGAAAGTTCTCCTGTATTAGATGCATTACAAGTACCTACTGGCACAATGATAATGACTTGTGGAGCACCAGGTCAAAAGCCAAACTAAATAACATTACTTATGAATAAGAATGACATTTTACTAGATCAAAGAAGGTGATATAATAAAGAGATGGGAGAGGGAGAGAGCACCTGCTAATTCCTTCGGGCAGCGCCTCAGAGGTGAGCAATACTCTGGCAGTCCTTAGCCGGGTCTCTTGTCTCGATTTGGATACTCTGATCTCCATAAAACACTTAAGATGTCATCAATACCAAAAGTGGTTTACTCTGCATACGATTTCTCTCACCTGTTTAATGATGACTACCAGATTCAATCTCATAAGGTAATATTCCCTGGCCCTGATTTAAAAGGGGCGGGGGGTTAGTACAGGGATGGAATGACACCTTTACATCCTGTGACACAGCCCTCGATGTAGCATAGTCACTCCATCACTGTGACTTTACACTGTCTCTCAATAGGATAGGCAGGTGAGGTAGAAGGTTCTGTTGTTTTGAAAATAATTTTAAGTTACTTAAATATTTCCTCTGTCAGCTGACGATCAAAAAAGTACACAATACCATTTTACTCCATCACATATAAAGTTGAAACCCTGGAGTTTCAGACCATATAACCAAAATCTCTTGTTTTAAAATCCAAGTTTAGTACTCACTAAATTTTATTGACATGAATTGATTTCTTACTGTTAATCATTAGGGTGCTTCCAGTATATCAGTATTCTAAAGAGAACTATAGTTTTCACCGTAAACAGGAAAACACTCTTAAAGAGAAAGAGATTTCCAAATCAATATTCACTTCTAGAACGTAGACTCTTTTGAAGCCTAACAGATAACAGCAGCACTGATCATTTTCATTGTAAAATTCCCTTCATGGTTTCCCCACATTTCCTATCTTCTTTCTAAATGAAACTTTTGTTCTCTTATCTGGGAGGATCCAAACCAGACACACGAAGCTAAAATGGATAGATTAGGATCAGCAGTAAGGAGTTACTTCACCAAATTCATTCAACCGAATGTGGCTTAACCTGTATAGCTTTAGGCATATTCCAATTTCTCCCTGAAGTTATAGCCAAAACTATTTCTTCTAACATAGACACTAATATAGAGTAGAACTGACAAGAAAAATGATAAAAACCTAAGGTAGTTTCAGGGCAAACGTTAGGTAAGCTATTGCTATTGCCTACACACACTTCCAAATGTATCAAGAAGAGCTGTATCCTAGAGACTGCAGAAGGGAAAAGTAAAAGTTGTCAAAACCTCGCAGCCTAGTCCCACTAACACAATTATGACTCTGCTATGCAGTGAATAAACGGGCAAGACGTGAGATGGCTGTGACGCAGTCTTTCCCACTGATTGGGAGAAGAAACTTACCTACGAAGCTACAGCTCATTAAAAGCTGATGTAAAACTCAGTACTCAGCCTCAGGTGTTCAGAGGACAGCACTCATGGGTGATGGTTCCCGTGATCCAACTTGCACAAAAGTACCCCCTTGAAATGCAAAATAAGTCAAGACAAAGAAAAACTTTATTCGTGTTAAGTTGGGTCTAGCTCTCTTCAAAAAGACATGCAGATTTCCCGAAACTTTCATCCAACTGAAGAAACAATGCATGCCTAATATATGCTGAGTCCTTACAGCGAGGGAATCTCAAGTTTATACAAAAAATTATTTTAAAAATCTTTTCAGCGTGTCCTATACATATGAACAGTCATACTACTGACTTAACAGTGTTTGAGTTAGCGTTTAGCTAGCAACAGAGACAGATTCGTACTGAATCAGCCACTTACTGACCTGTCATTCTTCCAACCAACATTTTCCAGATGACAGTCTGGGTTCAGGAGATAGAAACGGTCATGAAACAAGATGAAGCTCACTGGCTGATCTGCGCATCAAAACTCTACCTCTGACATCACTGCACCTTTTCTTAAAAATGTGTAACAGTGACTTCCTAAATGTTTCTCTCTTCTCCCTCAACTCACTCTTCCTTTCCTCCCTTAGTCTATGCTATTCTCCGCAATCGGAATTCTACCTAGCCTGCAGAACTCAATTTAAAACCCATCTCTCACTCTTTCTTTGGCCTCGCCAATGCTATCATCCGGGATCTCCCTCCCTCTGAATTCTAAAGCACTTCTTACCTATCCCCATTCACCTTATATTGTTAACTATTCCAGTTTGTCTAGTCTTTCTGAGGTCCCTAAGGGCAGGAATGAATTCTAAAGCACTTCTTATCTATCCCCATTCACCTACTATTGTTAACTATTCCAGTTAGTCTTGTCTTTTTGAGGTCCCTAAGGGCAGGAACCACACATAGTCCTAGGTACTGCCTTGAGGACATCTAGCAGAGAACCTAGAACCTTGTGGTATGCAGAAGTAGTCCTGTTAAATTCAATTGTGTTAGGCCTCAATTTACAAACCTGGCATCAGAGATAATAAATCAGACTAAAAAGATCAATAACTTCACCTCTGGGCATCAAACTAAGATTTAGAAAAACACCTGCCGTCTTTCAAATTATCACTTTTCAAGAGCACTTTACAGTGAGGCCTTCAGGTGATTTTAAAAAATAAAAAAAGTTGCGGAAAATTAGACTGTTTTCTAGCTCTTAAAGGCAAATAAGTAAACAACGATTAAAAAGACCAGAAGAAAGAACTAAGGTCACGATGTTCAACAAAGCATCACATTCAACATGTCACTGGTCACACACATACTGGACAAATCCCAGGCTCCATCTTTGTTGACAGCGAGATTTCTGGGGGCTCTGATGTCCCCTGGGAAAAAAACAAGGCACCTGCTCTTCCCCGCACTGAAACATGGCACAAAGCACAGGTGCATGCACACACAAATCCGCAAGCAAACTAAGTAACAAGTACACTGACAAGAAGAAAATTCTGCGATGTTTTAAATTAAAATTACAGAGGCCAGAGTGACAGACAGAACAGTTAGCCTGTTAATAGCTGTGGACCAGCTCTGACAAAAGATTGCTCACATTCCTTCCATTGCCTGAAGGAATTTCGGATTAATTTCCAGGTGGCTATTTCCGCAGATTATTCCAGCCAAGCACCACTGACCTCCAGGAGCCTCCGCTTCTTGTTTACACGTGGGCTTTCCGGACTGCTGCCCACAGCCAATCCACAGGAGGGGACATTTCTTCTTGTGGACTCTGAGCCTATCCCAGAGCTGGCCCCACTTCCCACCCCTTGCCTATAGCTAATGGAATGTAAATTCTCTCAGACAGTTTACACCTTTCTTCCCCCTTCCTGCTACCTGATGTACAAAAACAAAACAAAAAACACTTGCAAACTCCGCAGGTGATGGACATGTCTTCTTTCCTACCAAGCTGGTGGTTTAGACTCGATGCCCCAAGACAGTCTTTTCTTTTGCCTGGCAATAGCCTAATAAACCCTTTCCATTACAAAGACTTGAGACCTAGGCCAATGAAGTTCAAATTTTGTGTTTCACAAGATGAATCTATGAAGTTGGGGCAAACAGAAAGGAAAGAAAATGCCATAAAAGCCTTTAAAAAAAAAAAAGTACAACTTTTAGGTGAAAAGGTTAAAATCCCTTTAGGAGCTTATTCACAGGACTCCATTCGTGTGTCCAAGAAATAAGACACAGACATACTTTAATTCAGTAGGCTTTCTCATAGGTTGTATCAGAGACACTATAGAATTAAGTTGTTAGGGAGACACCCTGGCTTAAGACTGAACCTGGATACTTCCAAGGAAAAGAACCCTAACTAATTCCAAAGATGGGTGGCCAAGAGATTACTATTCACCCAGGTGTGTCTCCCTGAAGAAACTAGGACCCAACCCAAACAGCTTCTGGGGTTGGCCAGCACGCTGCAGAAGCGCTGTCTTCACTACCGCTCTAGGGACGCACTGACCGTCTGGCAGAAACGGGTGAAAACCAATTTATGTCAGAGGACGCGGTCCCCAGCATTCTGTCCTGGATCTTTTCACGAAGAGACAGAATGGGACAGGGGCGGGGCAGGTGGGTGGTGCTCAAGACCCTGGCAGGCCAACAACGACAATACCCAAGTTGAAACAACATGTCCTGCCTTCTTCCTAAAGCCATTTCCTTCAATAGTGAGAGGGAGGACAGTCTGCGAGTCGTTAGTACACTGCTGTTTTCACTTTCACAACAACGCTGGAAACCACTGAAGAGCGAAATCCCCCTCCGCCCCAGTTACCTTCCAACCCTCTTCTTCCCGTGCTTCATTCCCTAGAGACAACCGAATAGAGGCCATCCTCATCGATCCGCTATTTGGCTTCATTAAGGGTAGGGTGTGGGGGGAGGCAAAGGGGAAAAGGAAACAGAGGAAGGCGAGAAGCTGCAGCAGCAGAAAGAGTCTCGACAGGGGCGAGGTCACTGTGGGAAGGACACAAGGTGAGGAAGAGTGCAAGGAAAGTAAGGCGAGTTGTCAGGGGAGAGGACTTGCTAAGGAAGAAAAAAGGTGGAGGGGGGCAGGTCAAGAAAGGAGAGGGCGTGAGGGGCAGGTGGAGCGTCCGAGGGGGGATAAAAGGCGGGGCGGGAGTTCAGGAGCAGCCAGGATCGGGACGCCCGGGGTCTGGGGTCAGCGACCAGAGACAGTGGGCAGCAGCATCTGGGAGACCGATTTCAAGGGTGTAGAGGGGAGCTGAAGACCCATTCCGGGACTCCGGGGCGAGGAATCCACGCCAACGCCAAACGCAGGGGACACTGGGCTCTTACCGGTAGTTTGGGGCTGACCTCGCCCTTGCAGAAGTGGCAGAAAAACCGATGCGCGGCGACGGTGGCGCCTGAGCCCGCCCCGGCCGCCGAGGCCTCCGCCATTTTTCTCTTCCGCCGCGGCGGTCCGAGAGGGCAGCCGGCCCGTCCCTCGCCAGGCCGCTACCTCCCGGGTGCAGTCGATTCCGCTGCCGCCTCGGTCGCCGCTTCCTCACTCTGGCCGGCAGCTCCAGCGCCCAGGTCAGTCACGTGAGGCGGCGGGGCGTCGGCGCGGACTGCGACCCCAAGGCCCGCCTCCAGCACTAAAGAGGCACAGGAAGGAGAGTCCGCCCGCCGGCTCCTCCGACAGCCTTTCGCCTGTCCTCCAACCTACCAGCGAGAAGAGAGAAAGAGCGTCTCCAGAAACCACTGAGACTCTGGGGTAGAGCGGCCCAGGTTTTACCCCTTTCCGGGTCCTCCGCGGTGCCGGTCCTCCTGCGAGAAAGGGCCGAGGGCTCCCCCTGCCATAGCGGTAGCGGGAGCCGCGCGAAGTCGCCGCAGGGAACTCGGCGGCGTTAGATTGCCTTGACCCAGAGGTTAGTGGAAAATGCTGCCTGAACGAGGCGGCCGGCTCTCTGGACCGAGGCACCAAGCCCCGAACGGGAACCTGCGTGAAGGGAGTAAAGAGCCAGGAGCCAAGATCCTTGCAAATCCTTTGCGAGGATGGCAAAGGGTGTGGGGATGCTTCCGCAGAGACGTGTGGACGGGGATACTGAGGCCGAGAGGCAAAGACTTGCTTCTGAGGAATTGGGAGAAATAAATGAACGCACTAATGTTTGGTAGCACTTGGGATAATAAGAAAGTAATTATATAGTCAACTACGTCTATTTCTGTATCTACTTTGTCAAGAAGTAGAAATTTCAGACTATGGCCCTGAAGACAACATACCCCATTTCCTATTTGAAACACCGTGTTGCGAAGCTCTCCTTTACCTCTTAATCTCTTCTAAGTTGTCATTTCCTTTATAGACTGGGAATGACACTGCCTGTTCACTCCCAATGGGCTGTGGTCTTAATTCTTCCAAACAACGAAGTATAGAATCTAAATAAAGTCTGTGACATTGCAAAACCATCTAATCCTATCTTTAAAGAAAATTAGAATTACACACAATCCCATAAAGATCAATGTGATGTATAGTCTTCCAGTCTTGATATGCATACATGACTTTTTATTATTGAATATTTCTCTATATTTTGGGTTGTAGTCTGCTTCTTTCACTTAATGAACAATTTTCGACGCTAGTATATATTATACATCATTTTAAATGTTGAAGTAGTATTCCATTGTGTGGGTATACCATAATTTATTGAATTGATTTCTTATTGTTAATCATTAGGTTGTTTCCAGTATAGCAGTATTCTAAAGAGAACTACAGTGATATCCTTTTATGATTTCCTTAGAGCAGAGTATCCAAAACAAAGTTATTAGGTCAAAGGCTTTTGATATGTAATGTCAGATTGCCCTCCAGAAAGTCCATGAATTTATACTCAGCAGCTCTACTCCCAACATAAAAACTTCCCATCATATAGTCTTTTTTATTTCTTCCTAGCTCCGAGTCCCCTCAGTACAATGACTCAAGCAGAAATTAAACTGTGCTCTTTGTTGTTGCAAGAGCATTTTGGAGAGATTGTGGAAAAAATTGGAGTCCACCTCATCAGAACTGGCAGCCAGCCACTAAGAGTAATTGCCCATGACACAGGAACATCCCTGGATCAGGTATGTTTGGATGATATTAATTTGCTTTCATTTCATTAATTTCTGTTACCTACCTTTGAATATTGTTACTCCCTACCTCACGAAATGGAAAGGGGGAAATCCTGCTCTCGGATCAGACCAGTGTTATTTGGGGGCAAAGGATCCTGGCTCCTCGTGGCTCTTAGGCAAATCTTTGCTCTTCCTTTGCCATATCTCATTTACTGACGTTGAGCCTATTAATCTCAGTAATGCTTTTAAGGAATGAGAATAATAGAGGAGAAATTAATTGTCCTTTGAACGATACAGATCAAAGTATGAGCATCACAACAAGGAATCTTCCTGGTTTCTTCCATTGACATGTGATTTTTATTAGCTATTCCAACGGAGGGAAGAAAGCGCAGAAATTATCTGGTCCTCTCCTGATGCTTAGTACACTGTTGAACAAAAATTGCCAACAATAACGAGCTGTCTCCAGATCTTTTCCCTCTTTCTTTTGGGTCTTATCTAGGTAAAAAAAGCCCTTTGTGTCCTCATCCAACATAACCTGGTGATATATCAAGTACATAAACGCGGTGTAGTGGAGTATGAAGCCCAGTGCAGCCGGGTGTTGAGAATCCTCAGGTACCCCCGCTATATCTATACTGCCAAAACACTGTATAATGACACTGGAGAGCTGATTGTTGAGGAGCTGCTGCTGAATGGCAAAATGACAATGTCAGCTGTCGTGAAGAAAGTGGCAGACCGGCTCACAGAGACTATGGAGGGTTAGTACTGTATCCATAGCTGTTAGCAAAAGCATACATTAGCTGGCTGCAGGAGCGGACCCTCAGCTATCTTCAGCCCTCTCACCTGCTTCTTCCTCCTGTTGTACAGACGGCAAGACCATGGACTACGCTGAGGTAGCAAACACATTTGTGCGACTAGCAGACACACATTTTGTACAGCGTTGCCCTTTGGTGCCTGCCGCTGAGAATTCAGACGCTGGGCCACCACCACCTGCCCCCACTCTTGTCATCAATGAAAAGGACATGTACCTGGTTCCTAAACTGAGCTTGATAGGTAAGGAATTTGAACCCCTGGACTTGTGACTTGCCTTAATTGTAGATTCTTTCTCAATGATTGTTAAATGAATGAATGAAGGAATCGAGCAAATACTTTCTTAGTGATTGTTGAATGAGTGAGTGACTAAATGAATCGAGCAATTACTCTGTGCCAGATACTTTGGTCTAAAATGATGAAAAACCATCAGGGTCCCTACCCTTTCAGGGCGTAAGTCTACTGTATGCAACTTACATTAATCAAATAACCATATAGATGCATAACTAACAAACTGTGATAAATACTGTGAAGGAAAAGCATGAAGTGTTATGCAAATATATAACAGGGGACTGGACTTACTTCGGGACTTGGGGCACATGCTCCTTTGAAAAAGTGGCATTTAAGCTCAGATTTGAAGCAGGAAGTAGAAGCCAACCAGTGAGGTAAGGTATGAAGGGGTACAGAAGATAAACATTTTTGGCAAAAGGAACAGTATACTGAGAAAAGAATAGGGTATTTGAGGAAGCAAAAGCAGGTAAGTTAATTAACGCATGGTGAACAAAGGAAAGCGAACCGTGAGATAAGGTTAGAGATATAGGCAGGGGTTAGACATGCAAGACCTCATAGACTATCTGTTCTTTATCCTAAGAGCAGAGGAAAACCATGAAAGGATTTTAAGTGGGGAAGTGACATAATCTAATTTGCATTCTGTATGCAGAAAGGATAGGGCAAAGGTAAATCTAGACAAACCAGTGAAAAATTAGATCTAGAAGGGGTGAGGGAGACAGAGGTATCAAGAACGACGTCAGTGTGTCTGACTTGGACACGTGGCAGGATGATGGTACCACTCACTGTGAAAGGAAACACTGGAGCAGGAACAGTTTGAGGGAAAAAGAGTATGAATTTCTTTTAGAGCATGTAGCGTTTCAGATGACTTCATCCTTTACTTGACTCTCTTTTAGCTACTCCGCCTCAGCAACTCACACCTAGAGCCAGCTACAGATGTCCTCGGGATGGAGAGACACCGGCTCTCATGTTTGGTCATTTCCTGTCATCCTCGGAGATGTGGCCTAACTGTTCAACTATTTTATTTGGCAGGGAAAGGTAAAAGGAGGAGATCATCTGAGGAGGATGCTACAGGGGAGCCCAAGGCCAAGAGACCAAAACACACCCCAGATAACAAAGAGGTAATGGGACTTCTTGATTAGAGTCCTCACCCCGACGCAACCCAGAAAGAGTACTGAGATAAGCCCCAAGAGACTTTAAAGGTTCCTAGGCTGAGAAGTCGTAGGATTAAGAGTTTCATCAACTATTGCCAGGAATACCCTAACCAACATGAACTCTATTGCTGAATCCCTCCTGAGGCTTAACTTACTTCAATCATTGGACAGAGGTAGCAGCTTAATGCAAAAAAAAACAAAAAAAAAAACAAACAGGTGCGGGGCTAGAAAAGGTTTATAGTATTTGGTATGGCTGGAACATAGAGACCCAGGAGAGCCAGTGGTGAGAGATGAGTCTAGGAAGATATATATATAGGCCTGAGCTCTTATATTTAAATACCTTCTCAGCATCTCTATAAAGATGTCCAGTAAGCATCTCAAAATGCCTATGGCTGAAACAGAGTAATTGTTTTCCCCCACCCAAATATCTACTCCTTCCTCAGCTGTCCTCATCTTAGTAAAAGACACACCACCTCGGCCGACCACCTACAACACCACCATTTGCTTAGGCCCAAATCCTGGGAACCATCCAATCTCACAGTAAATCCTGTCAGCCCAATTTCCAAAATTACCTCAACTCCAACCATTTCTCACCATTTCCACTGCTATTACCTTCGTCCAAACCACTAGCATCTCTAATCAAGACTTTGCTAACACTTTCTGAAATGGTCTCTCTACCTGCCTTCTTACCTACAGAGGGTGCCAAAAAAATGTACACACATTTCAAGAAAGGAAAACGGTATTAAAATTGTAATACTCGATATATACCGATAACAAAAGATGAATACAAGTCACTTTTGACTTCTGCAATTACAAGAGGTGCTCAAAGCGGTTACCATCAGCGTCCAGACACTTCTGATGACGGCAAACTACTGATTGAACAACGTTGACCAAAGTATCCACTTGAATACATTTTTTTGGTGCCCCCAGCATGTAAGAGCCAACATGACTTTCTAAGTTTCCTTTTGTTTTTTTTTAATCCTAATACAGATTCCTTTAATAGCTTCTCATTGAAAAAATACAAATCTTAACTATGGATAATGAAGAAGCCTTACATGAGCTGGATCTTTGCATGATCTGCTGGGGATAAGGCTCTCTAACCTCAGCCATTCCACTCTTCCTCTTATTGTGTTCCAGCTTCTTTCTTTCCATTCCTCAAACATGTCAAACTCTTTCCAGTTTTTAGGCTTTTGTCCCTAGTATTCCTTCTGCTTCAAATGCTTTTTCCACAGATTTTCATGTAGCTGCCTCTTTTTCATCGTTCAGAAGTCCGCTCAAACGCTATTTTCTTAGAGCTCAAACACCACTGCCCACCCTCTACTCCAGTCACTACCACATTTTTCCATTTCATCTTCACAGCATTTGTAAATAGGTGAAATTATTTATTACTCCCAGTAGACTATAAACTCCTTAAGGGTAGTATCTTGACCCTGCAGCCTGGAACACTAGTAAGACATCAATAAATATTTCTTGGTTGACTAACAGAGTTTTGGACCTTATATGGAAGGCCAGGGGGAGCCATTGATGATTTTAAGTAGGAGAATGAAATGGCTAGATTGGTACTTTAGAAAGATTACTATAGTACAATGGCTCATCACTTGTACGACTCCATGGATGGATTTCAGAGAGTCCACCTGTACTTGTATATGTGTGCATTTTTCTGTAGAACACTCCATACCTTATTCTTCAAGGGAATTGTGACCCCTAAAAGGTAAAAAAAAAAAAAAAAACTATGAGAAATAGGGAAGACGATGCAAAGGACAAGATTAAAAGCAAAAGACCCAGTTGTCCTTTTTATAGCATCCACTATGTTAAAAAGAAAAAGAAAAAAACAGGAAGCTATTGTAGGGATCCAGATGAGCCACGATTAGAGCCTGAAATAAGGTAATGATAGTCAGGATGAAGATAAATAGACATCTGATAATGTAAAGAGCAGATGGAACTTTTTAATTGGATGGTAGATGTGGGAGAGCCAAGGGGTGAGGGATGATACTCAAGTTTCTAGCTTAAGAAATTGGGTTGGTTGTAGTCTAGTTAGCTGAAAACTTTGAAAAAGAACAGTTTTGGGGACCAGGTGCAAGTGTCAAATTGACAGTTGAGTCTAAGCATCTGGAGCTTCATAGAGAGTTCTAGAGTTAATAGATTTGGAAGTGCATCAATAGTTGAAGCCTTGAGAGCAGATAAAATCACCTCAGTAGAATGTGTAGAGTAAAAAGAAAAGAGGGCTATGGACAGAATCCTGAGGAACACCAGTGTGTATAGGTGGGTTTTGGAAAAGGAGTCTGTGGAGACTAAGGAAGAGTAGCCAAGAAAGAATGGAGCACCAAGAATGGTGTCATAAAATCCAAGGGGTCCATAGAGTTAAGAAGGAAAAAATGTCCATCTGTGTTGAATGCTTCAGAAAGATCAAATAGGATCAGGAGTGGACAGTATTCTTGGAACTCAGCAGCAGAAAGGTCCTCGGGGACCTGGGCATTTCGGTGAAATAGTGGAAATAGGTTGAGTACATCTGTGAATGGGGATACATCTGGGATGGCCAACTCTTTTGAGAAGCTTGGCCGTGACAAAAATGAAAAGGAGGGAAGGCATAGTGTTGAAGAAGAATTCTTTTAGTGTAGAAGAGATTTGGACAAGGTGAAGGCTGATGGGAAGAAGACAGTAAAGAAAGAGGCTGAAGATGTAAAGGAAAGGAGGGAAAACTGATTGAGCTGGGTGCCTGAGAACGGAGAGGGAGGTTTAGCAGACTAGCATGGGCATTACCCTTAGGTAAAAGAAGGGACAATTTTCCACTGTGATGAAAATGGGTAAAAATACAAATAAAAAAAAAAAAGAAAGAAAAATGTGGGAACGTGTGCGCAAAGTTGAATGGCTTCTATTTTCTCTCTAAAATAAGAGACAAGGTCATCTGCCGAGAGTGAGGAGGGTGAGGTAAATGGGAGATTTGCAGATACTGGAGAAGAGTTAATTAAAATATGAAATAGAGAAAGATTGGAGGTGGGCTTAGAGTATCTGTGTGAAGTGGAGATTGTGACTGGATGATTTCTCTGCAGCCAGTTTGTTGCTGCTGTATGGGGAAAGAAATGGTGACCAGTTAAACCCCAGCTCCTCACCAGAAAACTCTTCGCTTCATCTGGATGTTTCTCTCTAATCCTTTTCTCCTCCTTAGCCCATTCCAGATGATGGGATTTACTGGCAGGCCAACCTTGACAGATTCCACCAGCACTTCCGAGACCAAGCCATTGTCAGCGCAGTTGCCAACAGGATGGACCAGGTGATCTCTTAAGTGGGTGGGATGGTGGCCATCAGGGACATTCCCTTATTTGCCAGATGTGGCCACTGGCATTTAGCCAGAGCCAGTGCAGCAGAGTGAATTCTGAATTCCAGTTCACTTTTCAAACCCAGACCAGCAGCGAGATTGTAAGGACCATGCTGCGGGTGAGTGAGATCACCACCCCCTCGAGTGCCCCCTTCACCCAGCCACTGTCTTCCAACGAGGTGAGTTTCCTGTTCTGAGACTGCTTTTCTGACAGACGTAATTATGATCCATACAGCCTGGGATTAGGTTGAGGCCTGAGCCTCGAAAGAGTCTTTGTTGTTTGAGGCGAAGCGGAGAGTGTCTTCAGGTTGACAGGCACTGGAATATTTGGTCACTTGGGATCCAGCCTTTAAAAATCTAAACCGTTCTCTTAGTCGAAGTACAAGCTATTCCTCTTCTGAGCATGCACCATTTGGAATCTGAGAGCCTTGGTGCTAAGGACATGATTTGGTCCCTTATATTTGGGTTTTTCAATATATTAATTTTGCGTATTTTAAATTTGTTTTTAATACAGCTGTTTCTTAAAATAGTAACATTTAATTTATCGAATGTTTATTTATATTCTATGAATTTCATAATTATATTTACCCATATAAAATATATTACTATAGCTTTATATTATTTATTTAGAATTTCAAAAATTTAAATATTTTTTTCTGATGACAAACGTAATTAATTATATGACCTACATTCAAACAGCATAGAAATGTATAATTTTTTTAAAATTGTAGTTTCTCAAACTTTTAGGAATGCTGGACATGTTCTATATCTTATTGTGAGTGGTAGTTACATGGATACGTACAATTGTCAACACTCATCAAATTGAACCCCTAAGATGTGTGCTTCTTAGCATATGTAACATGCCTCAATTTAAACATGTATGTATATATATAGTTTTGCCTAATCCCAGCCCCAGAGATCCTTGTTAATAATTCGGTGTGTATCTTTATTCAGAACTTTTTTTAAATGTATCGTTTCATATATATGTAGGTATATATATTTTTTTTAACCAAAAAAAAAAAAAGGGATTATACTCTATATACTGTTCTCAACTTGGATCTTTCATGACAGTATAATGTAAATCTTCTTTTCATCCCAGTATTTATAAATCTAGTTTATTCTGTATAATATCTATATTATATTCCACTTAATGGCTACATTGTACTTGATTTTAAACAGTTTCTTATTATCAGACATTTCAATTGTTTCTGGATTTTCACTCTTACAAACAATGCTGCTGTATTTTTGCACATTTTTATACTTGTGATAGCTTTTTATACTTGTGATAAAATTAAAATACCTTTGTTGTAATAATGTCAGCAATCCTAAGATCCCAAACCCATTTTCACTGTCCCTTTTTGCTCCATAGATTGTCAGATCCCTACCTGTTGGCTACAACATCTCTAAGCAAGTTCTTGATCAGTACCTCACTCTTCTGGCAGATGATCCAGTGAGTCTGTTTTTGTTTTTGTGGGTTTGTTTCTGTTTTCTGCTCTTTATGGTGTTTCTGCCCCCAACACCTGGTGTCATCTCATTCTCTAGCTAGCCAACTCCGACAATTTCTCTACCATCATTTGATCCGAGAGTTACCTGCTGCAAACCCTTGGCCACATTTTACTCCTTTGGAAACAGAATCATGGGACTTTCCATTCAGTCAACTAACTTGCTCTCTCTCTCTTTTTTAACAGCTAGAGTTTGTTGGAAAGTCTGGCGACAGTGGAGGAGGAATGTATGTCATCAGTATCCTTACTAGTTATTTCCTCACAGTCAGGCAGCTGGACTATGAAACAGAATGGTGACTTAATGAAAGAAAAGATTTGACATATTTAGCATACTAAATAAGTCAGAAAATTGAACTAATACATTGATGATAAAAGAGGTAAATAGGACTTTTAGTTAACCAAATTTTAGTTAAGGAAAATCCTGACTTAAACACCTTATTTCATTAAAGTTTTGAAATATTTATATACCATAAATGAGACCAATGTGAAAAACAAAATAACATTTAAATTTTAAATTAGAGACTTAGGAACAAAACTAAGATTACAGTGACCAGGCCAGGACATTGCTGAGTGACCTTAACCCTCTACATAAAGACCTCCATAAGGTTCTAGGATCCCTCGCCACAGCCACTCTGGAATCGGTCGTACAGGAGAGGTAAGGAGGACACCGTGCCTGGGGATGGGGCAGACACTTACTTCCTCTCCATGCCCCATTTGAATGAGTAATTTGATCATTATGTAAGCAACCAACATTGGCACACCTTGGCACATCTTGCCCCATTTTCCCCCTGGACTACTTTGGATCCCATCTATTACTACTCTTCACCCTAAATATCCTGCTTAATTCTCAGTGATGTCAGTTAACCAGCTTTCCTAAAGCTTGTACTTACCAACGCAGGAACTGAGGCACTCGCGTGTCAGCAGTTGGTGATGGCTTCATGATTAGCGGTACCATCTTAAGTCTGGAGCTGTGAGAGAATTCTCCGGTCGCTGATTCTGCCACCATCTGTGACTGGGAACTAAAGCTAATTTGTGTCAGCATGCCATTTGCTTTCTTCATTCCTTTCCAGATTTGGGTCTCGCTGTGCCAGAATATTCCGTCTAGTTTTGCAAAAGAAACACCTGGAGCAGAAGCAGGTAGAAGACTTTGCAATGATTCCAGCAAAGGAGGCAAAGGATATGCTTTATAAGATGCTCTCAGAAAATTTCATATCGCTCCAGGTAACCAATAGTATAATAATCACCAAAGAGCAGAGCTGGCATAACATGAGAGAAACTCCTCAGGCAAACATCCTGAACCCCAGGCAAACTCTTTATCCAGCTTTGAGACAGAGAAAAAATGGTTAACAAAGACATAACAAGCACTTGAAAGATAATTGTGGTGCTCTAACTAACCTAGTAAAAAAGAGGCACAGCCAAGAAATCACCGCAGAACCACCCTACCCTTTTTCTGTAGCTCCTAGTCTCTGTGAGTTGTCCTTTCCTCAAGCCTTAAGTTTATTACAGATTAAATCCATCAACAGCATCTACAAGGAAATAGGTAGAATGGATTTTGGAGTCAAAATTCACAGCTCTACCTCTTACCCAGTTACACTGAGCAAATTACCCACCGCCATTTTTCCCATCTGAAATGGTGATGGATGGTGGTGATAAAAATACCCTGTAAAGCGGTGATGGATGGTGGTAATAAAAATAATCTGGTTTGTTGTAAACATTAAATACAGTCTGCCTGGCAAACACGAGTTGCTCAGTAAATGCTAGTTGCCTTCTCTTTCTTCCCCACTCAAGATGTTGACCATCAAATGGGAAAAAAAGGGTAACCCAACTCGCTGTGTGGCTGATTAGGCCATAAACACAGACGCTGAATGGCTGGGGAAGAGGAAAATATACGTGAAAGGAGGGCTGAGTAGCTCTAGATGCGACAGGTTTTTACTATACTGAAGAACAGTATAATTTCTCTTATTTTTCTTTCCATGGACAAATAGGAAATTCCCAAAACACCAGATCACGCCCCATCCAGGACCTTCTATTTATATACTGTGAACATCCTGTCAGCTGCCCGAATGCTGCTGCACAGGTGCTACAAGGTAACTCCTGGCCCTTCTCCCCACTCCCTCCACACAGACAAGTCTCACACTGTGCCCCCTTCAGCCATTTTACCTGAGCTACTTAAACAGAACTATGCGCATTTCTTGTCTTTCTTCTCTCCCCTCAGAGCATAGCCAACTTGATAGAAAGGAGGCAATTTGAAACCAAAGAGAACAAGTGAGTAGCATTTTTAGTTGAGTAATTATTTTTCAAGGTCAAAGGCTTGGTGGGAAAATTTCCTCTAGAAATGGAAACCCGTAGAGACAATAACCAGTCTAGTTGCATTGAATGATTCGGTGTAAGTCACGCATTATTCTACACTTTTCTAATATACTCCCATTGAACTAATTCTGTAGATTAAATTGATGAGAAATGTATAATCTGGCACCAAACTTAAGGTGCAAATGAGAGACAGTAAGAGCTTCAGGAGCGAAGTCACATTTCTAACGAAGTTTGTAGAAAATGTCCTTGGAGGGTGGCACTATTACTTTGACCAGGAACGTGTAAAAGGGGAGTTATGCTCTAGGGCTACAGGGTAAGAGAATCTCCAAGGCTAGGGGCGAAGCCTCAAAGTTGTGTTTGTCTGGCAGGCGTCTACTAGAAAAGTCTCAGAGGGTAGAAGCCATCATTGCATCTATGCAGGCTACAGGGGCAGAGGAGGCACAGCTGCAAGAAATAGAGGAGATGATCACAGCCCCCGAACGCCAGCAGCTAGAAACCCTGAAGCGTAATGTCAACAAGTAAGCATCACACACTTAAACCTGTTTCAAAATACCTTCCAGACAAATCCACCTCAATATCCTGCAACCCCTCCAACTTAACACGAGCAAACCTAAACTCACTCTCTTCTTTTCCAGCTCAGTAACAGAATTTAATCCACCTATCTGCCTAAGCTAAAATCTCTGAAAACATCCTCAGCTTCTCCCTCACCGCACACCCTATCTTGTCCACCAAGGCTGTTGATTGAACTTTAGTAATATGTCTCAAATCTGGCCTTTCATCTTGGTCCCCATGCAGGCCTTAATCACTTCTGTCATGCAGGTCTCAGATCCCGCACAAGAACGCAGGATATGGTGAGGCCAAAAAGGAACACCCACGGAGCCATAGATAGGGGAGTCATACCACTATATTCTCGATGGCGGCTGGTTGAGACACAAAAGCAAACACCCGCCAGTTCCCCAACAGGGAGTCTTCCTGCACCCCAGTCTCGCTGGCAGCCGGCTGAGATACAGGAAGTAGGATTTACACGATCCACGCTTGCTAACCCCACTTGCTAGCTGCAATCCCCCGTCCACTTCTCTGCCAACCAACCAACCCCCTAGCCTAGCCACGGCAGTTATATTAGTGGCTAATGGTTAACCGGTAACAGCTGATAGCCACCCAGCCACAGCGGATGGCCATCTCATAACCGAGCCAGCACCCCTCCACGTGAGGCCAAGAGACTGGACACTGCTCTCTGGGACGCTGTCCCCACAACCTCTTTCCTAGATCTTGACAATCACGTCCCTCTTCCAACTAACTCTTAGCATGCTCTCTAATTTATTATCTTTAAAAGGATTGATAATATCACTGTCCTACTTTCAATGCTTTGTTAACTCTTGTATTTACAATATCAAGACCAGGCTCCTTGGCGTGACACAGGGCCTTTTACAGTTTCAGAGCGGCCTATCCCTCCATCTTCAGTTCCTTTTCCGCCTCGCAGTTCACCTTAAGCGGGACTGCTTTGCATCTGTAGCTCACTTTGGGCAGGATTGCCATCTTAACCGTGTTAAATCTTCCAACCCCTGAACATGGGAGGCCTTGCCATTTATTCAGGTCTTCTTTAATGTCTTCAATGTTTTTTCATTTTCAATATTCAAGTCTTGCACCTCTTTTGATAAATTTATTCCTAAATACTTTATTTTTTGATGCAATTATAGTATTTTCTTAATTTCATTTTTGAATTGTTCATTGCTAGTGTATAGAAATAGAACGAATTTTTGTTTTGATTTTATATCCTGCAACTTTCAGAAATTTGTTTATTGGCCCTAGTCGGGTTTTTTTGCAGATGCTTTGAGACTTTTCAATATGTAGGATTAAGTAAATAGAAATAGCTTTGCATCTTCCCTTTCGACCTGGATGCCTTTTATTTAAGTACCTAATTGCCCTGACTAGAACCTCCAGGAAAAGTTTGAATGGAAGTGAAAAGCAGACATCCTTGTCTTGTTCCTGATCTTAGGGAGAAAGCTTTCAATCTTTCACCATTAAGTGTGACATTAGCTGTGGGGTTTTCCTAGATGACTTAAATCAGGTTGAAGAAGTTCCCTTCTATTCCTAATCACTACTCACTTTAGCCTCAGCCACTCGCAGCTTCTATTTTAAAACACACTAGGTCCTTTTACACCTGTGCTCTTACAGGCGCTATTCTCTCTCCTGGTTGCAAGTTAGACTGTAACGTCTCTCAGGACAGTGCCTGGCATATAAGAGATGATAGTAAAAGGGAAAGTGATTTATTGGTTGTCCTGCTTTCTACCCATTACTCTCAGGGGCAGCCAAGCAATGCCCCATAGCCATACCCAGCCCAGCCTCTAATCATAAATATGCTAATGGTGATGCAGTCTGGGCAAATGCTTTCATGTTGTCACTCAGGTTGGATGCCAGTGAGATCCAGGTGGATGAAACCATCTTCCTGCTGGAGTCATACATCGAGAGCACCGTGAAGAGATAGTGACCCAGAAGAAGAGTCTTCCTCAAAAGATCTGGGAGGACAGGAAGGAAAAATAAAGGAGGTGCCTGGATGCATTCTTTGCAATGGGATAAGTTAGATTCTTGTACGGAGACCCTCTATCCCTACCATCTAAAATACACCAAAAAGAGTTTGGCCTTTTTCTTTCAAGTTTCTAATCCTGTCTTCAACCCATCACTATACTCGTATTCTCCCATCCTCAAATCTTGGCAGGAGAAAGAAACTTAAAATCAACTAGATTAACCATCTATCAGATGCATCAGTTCCCACCAAGAAGTCAGCCCAGCCTGTGTTTGAACTTCCCCAGCAATGGAAGAAACTTCTTCTAAGCAGGTTATTCCATTTTCAAAAGATTACCCTTATTTGGCTGTGCTATAATCTTAAACACACATACGCTATGTAGGGAACGTGAAAGACGACCACCAAGACGGGGTGAAAAACTACTTTCAGGACTCAGATGGCTTGGCTCAAGCAGTCACCCAGGAATCTGGACGGAAGCCACATTTGCCAGCTCCATGCTTCTAGCACATCTGAAATTGTGTGTGTGAAACAGCACAATGCCCGGCATCTGCTAAGTACTCAGTAAACCATTGCCTCCCTCTTCTCCATGGTCCCTTAAAAGCGGCAATGCTAAATTTTCTCTCAGTACCGTGATTAATATAGTTGATGTAATGTCACAGCCCCTTCAGTTCATTTAAAGCAGTTAAGTGTTGCCTTATAATCTCTTCAGTTTCCTCTTACCAATGCTAGTTCTAATTCATTCAACATTTGAGTGCCAATTAATTGCTAGCCACTATGCTAGATATAATACACAAAGGTACATAAGATACAAAGGTACATCTCTGCCTTCAAGCCACTCACCATCATTTACTGAGCACCTATTATGTATGTGGCCAGTTCTGGGCCAGGCCTTAGGGATCCAAAGATGACTAAGCCTTGAGCATACAGCCTAGTAAGGTGAGACAAATAAGGACAAAGAAGTATTGGGGGCTATAATGGAAAGTATGTACAGAGGCCACAGGGACAAGGGGCAGGCAGGCAGGGCGTAGAGAAAGTGACCATCTGTAGTTTGACAGATGAGGATTTGCCAGATGGGAGGGGGAAAGCAGAGCCTGATTCTTGTGGGAACTGCAAACAGGATATGACTAGAAAATCGGGCATGAGTCCTGCCAGAACTGAGGCTGGAGGGGCAAGGACTGGTGAGGCCTTCCTACACTGCCAAGTAGCTTACATCCTGAAAGCGATGGGAAACAAAATGGTAAGAGGGGTGTTTTAGAAAAATCACTGACAGCACTGCAGAGAACCAGTTGGTGGGGGCAGGGCTATTTGGAGAGTTGCAATGATACCTCAGGCAGAATACGAGGAAGGCGTGAAGTAGGGCTGGAGGATGGAGGGACGCCTGGCCTCGAGCAAGTTGAAGGAGGCAGAATCTGCTGCACTCGCATTTGGTTGAGAAGGGGAGATGTCAACATGTTCTCTGGGTGTCTGGTTAGGAGACAATGTAATTAATTCGAGGCGATACCTGCAGTAGCGTGCTGTGGAGGGGTGCTCAGAGTTAGCCCATGGCTGGCGGGAGGTGATAAGTGAGTCCAGAAGTCTTTCAGTCTGGGGTCATGGTCCTAAACAGAAGAGGCGGTTAGAAAAGGGACCTGAGGATTTAGAGGTGGTCTCCTTTGTCGCGCATTAACATTACACCCAGGGATCATCCCCAAGGGTCACGCCCAAATTTCCCCGACGTTGGGGAAGCTGGCTTCCTTTCACCCCGCGGACCCAGGGGACGCGCCGCTGGGCCAGCAGAGGGCGCCGAGCGGGCCGCCGCGACCCGGAGCCACGTAATGGCCGCGGCGCGGGTGCTGCTGCTCCTGTCCGGGCGCCCGGAGTCGGTGAGCTTCGCACAGAGTGTGTGTGGCCTCCTGGGCGCCGGGCCCGAGCTCGGGCCGTGGCCCACGCACTGCGGCCTGCAGCGAGGGCAGCTGCTCCTGTCGGCCAGGCCGTTCCCAGGCGCGTCGGCCAGGCTCCCGCTCCAGGTCAGGAGGAGGGCCGCCGCGGGGCGGGTGAGGGCCGCAGGCACGGCCTGGGAGCGGTGGGCCGGCGGCGAGACCCGGGCCGGCCCATCGCCCCGACTCAGTCCCGGTCACAGGGTGTCTCCCAATTTTGAAAGCCCCGCCCTCCCTCTGAAGCCCCTCCTTCCCGTCGCGCTGTGTCCCCCCGTTTTAAAAAGCCCCGCCCCGCCTCTGAAGCTTTAACCCACACGGCTCCCTCCCGCCAGCGACCCCCTTTCTGCCCTTTTGCGGCCCTGAACCAGCAGCCCAGCCCACCGGGGGCTGAGCTGCCCACGAATCGAGGCGTGGATCTGGGTGTGGCCATCATTCTGCAGTCCAGCGACCAGACTGTCTTGTTGACCCGAAGGACACGCACCCTCAGAGTTTCCCCCAACCTCTGGGTTCCCCCAGGTGAGCGCCCTGAAGACAAAGCCCCAAGTCCTCGGAAGAAACTTGACCTTCACCCAGCAATGCTATTCCTTGTCTCAGACCAGAATATATTGAGTAGGCCCAGAAATGTGGTCTGTGCCATAATCACAAGAGGCTGCAAGTGCATCTGTGCCCACTGGAGGGGGGCAGTGTCAACAGTGATTGCGGGCTCCTGGCCAGGAACACCACCATTCACCTATTGGGCCCACTATTGTTGCAGGTGGGCACGTGGAACTTGATGAAGAGGTAACCAATCAGCTGACCCCATCTGGACCAGAAGACCTGTCTGGCACCACCTTGGGTGCGGGCTGAGGTGGGGCAAAGGCCTTGGAGGTCAGGCATTGGCCTCTGACCTGCCCTCTCTCACTGCCAGCTGTTGGATGGAGGGCTTCGAGAGCTTTGGGAGGAGAGTGGACTACAGCTACCCCAGGGCCAGTTCTCTTGGGTCCCTCTGGGGTTATGGGAGGTAAGACAGGGACCTGAGAGAGGTCCCTCCTTATCTAACAAAGAACCTCAACAACTCCTGAGCCACCAAAACCCATAGAACAGCCCTACCTGCCTTGGCCGCAGGGTTAACGATGGAATGGGTGGTCTAGAGTCCCTGAACCCACAATCCTCACCCGTGTCCCTCCTGTACCATCTCTACCCTCCACTTCCTCAGCTGTATTTACAAAGTCTCAGAAAGAGCCAGGAAGTTCACACGTGCACTGTTTTCTTCTCTTAGTCTGCCTACCCTCCTAGGCTGAGCTGGGGTCTCCCCAGATACCATCACATCGTTCTCTATCTACTTGTGGTCTCTCAGGAGTCACAGCAGCAGCTGCAGGTAAGGTTGCCAGTGAAGGAAGGAAATGGGGGCGCAGGAGGCCCAGGAACACTGTTCTGACTATTCCTAAGGTGGGGAAGGGGGAAAGTCAGCGATAACCAAGAAATCCAGTGGCCTCTATCCCAAGTTTCTCCCCACTCCACCTGTGGGCAGGCTGTGATCACAACAGGCCTCCCAAGAGAGGCCATGATAAAGGGATCAACGTGTCTGGCTCCAGGCCCGGATCCAACCAAACCCAAGTGAGGTGAGCGCCTTTATGTGGCTGGGACCAGAAGTGGCAGCTGCAGTAGCTGCCACAGAGGATGGGACAGAGACACCCAGACATCTCTCCCAGGGCCTACCACCCTCTGTACTGTAAGTAAGAGCTTATCCCTGAGCCCCCAACACACAACACGTTGAGAAGTTAAGCTTCTAGCTCCTCCTTGGCATGGGGGAGGGGAATTCTGTGCAGTGGGAAGCATTTAGAGGGTGAGTAAATGAAGAGAGCACGAGACCAAAGACACTGCCCATCCAACTGCAGGCGTACCTGCTCCGACTAGAGTGCGCTGAAGATCTGGGTTTGTGCCCCTCTCCCATAGGGGCCAGTCATTTAACCCTCCTCGAATCTGTTTCCTTTCTGTAAAACGTTAACACGCACCAACCCCTCCTGCCGTGGCTGGGGGCATGACTTGGATATGGAAGTGGGCTAAGCCACAGGCACAGGCCAGACAGGCTGTCATTATGCAGTGCGGTGGAACTAGAGCATGATGGAGGAGCTCGACCTCTGGCCTTGCCCGTGTCCACACTGCTCCGGACGACCCCAACCACCACAGAAGGCGAAGAGAGGGTCAGCACTGGAACCAAGTTTGCCCTCAGGCTCTGGCTGCAACATCTGAGCAGGCAAGGGTGAGGAAGGGCCGGCGAGGGTGAGGAAGGGCTGGACGGCTCCATGGCATTGGGCTGAATGCGCTAGTCTTTTTGTGGGCATGGGGGAGAGGACGAAGGAAAAAACAACTGCTCTTGGAAATCCTCAGTGTGACACCCCGACCGTGTGCAAGTGGAGCTCATGTGGACCCAGGGCCCGCAAAGGAAGAACAGAACGTGGACCCCCTCCCCCCAAACCAGGGATCTGGAAAGCCAAGTGCATAATCCCCTCCCCAGCCCACCTCCGTGACACTCACAGAACATTCACAACCTTTATTATGGGTAAGAACTTTGCTACACCTTTGGGAATCAAAAGTAAAATTACAACAGAGGTCCCAGGCCCTGGGGGAGCCGAAAAAGGAGATTGGGGAGAGCACAAGTGTCCTCCTATCTCCCAGGAAAGGTGCAGAATGAGCCAGACCTACCCACAGGGCCATGGGCCTTTAGAAGCTCAGGCCCTGGGCTGGTCGGCCTAAGAAACGTGGTGAACTTAAATATATAAATAGAGAGAGCCCCAGGCAACAGGCCAGGCCCTGCTCCCAAACCCCTGGGGACCAGGGCTAAGGCCTTATCTCCTCCTCAGTCATACTGGGAAGTAGGAGGCAGGGGAAGTCATCTTTGGATGTATTTTGGTTTTTCTTCTTTATGTACAAAAAATCTGCAACCCAAAATAGAGTTCTCTGTCCATGTGTCTGCCTATCTGTTTCTCCACCTGTCTGTTTGGCCAAAGAAAATGGAATGGACACGAAGAAACAATGGCTGTGGGGAAGGAACCGAGCCGTGCGTTGGGGGAATGGGAAGAGAGGGCATCTGGGGGACAAGGGAGGGGCCCCTTCCCCACGAGGTTCTAGACAGTCAAAGCTGAGGATTCAGCCCTTCCCCCAACTCACATCCCACCCCATCTGCCTCTCACTGCCGGGGTTAACATCCCCAAAGGAATGTGCCAGCCATCTAAAGACCATTTCCAAAAATAGACCCCAAATGTCCTTAAAAAGAGGTTAAATATTAGTCCTTTGGGTGCTGGCCTCGTCAGGCAGAGATGAGGCCAAAAACAAGTGTCCATGAAGGTCTTCCTGGCTTTGGCCAAAGCCCCCCCAAGAAGACAGAGTGGCCAGGGGTCCGGACGCCGCAGCATACTTGCTCAGCACTGGGAGACAGCAAAGGTTCCACAATCCAGGGGACTCAGTCCAGGGAAATGATGTCTGACCGGCAGCCAGTCAAAGAGGGACCTGAGGGCAGGGGTCCTCCGTGCCCCTCCCTCAAGGCCCCCCCAGGAGCCACAATACTACTGACACGGCCAGGAGGGGGTGCTGGAGTGGTGCTGCGGTGCGAGCTCCCCAGTGTGGGGGCCAGTGGGCCCAGGAAGTGGGAAGGGGTCCCTCGGTACTGGAAGAAATGGCCAAGGGCATCCTGTTCATCTAGCGAGGTGATGACGGAGGGACCATAGTGCTGGGAGGAATGAAGGGCACAGGTTAGGGCTGTATCCTGACAACACGCCTTCCCATCTCTCACCTCAGGAATAGCACCTGGGGTAAACAAGCCCTCTGGATCCCAAGGTGTTCTCTGAGAAGCAGGACAGCCTCTCGCTGACCCTTTCCCTACTCCCCTACACCGCCCCCCGACTCCCTGCCTGGAGACAGCCCCTCCACCCTGCTAGGTTCTTGGCCTCGTGGGCGTCTGAAATGTGAGGAATGTCCGGTTGGGGCAGGCCTGGTACTCAAGTGCGCATGGCGTGGGGGTGAGCAGGCAGCGGCAGGATGATACCAAAATCTCTACACAGAACAGTAACCGGGGACCCAGGAACGCGTGAGAAGCTGAGGAGGTACCAGTGGGGCCTCGGAAGGAAATAAACAGCCTGCACCCTCCCCCCTCCCTCACAGAGCAGCAGGGTTAGGACTCCAGGGAAAAGGAGAGGGAGGGTGCCCATCAGGGCCCAGAAAGGAAGCCTCAGAGATCTGACATCTCCATGGGAAGATCAGGGCCACTTACCTGACTCTCAGTCTGAAGGAAAGAAAATAAATCTAAACCTGGTAGGAAAAAAAAATGAAAATCAACCTCCTGTCTGACCCCTTCACCGCCAAAGAAACACCAAAGAAGTTCATGGATTGTGGCCCTTTGCAAAGACAGCCAGAAGGCTTGAAGAGGAGCAGGGGTTCCGATCTGGTTCTGGGGAGGATGCGGCAGTGTGGGGCCCCGCCCTGTGATCAGTGTCCTACCTTGGATGTCGGCCCCCAGTGGGAAGGCAGGTGGGTACTCGTGTAGGGGCAGACTGGACAGGAAGTCCCCGCCCAGCGTGCCCATAGCAGGGCTCCGTAGCACCGAAGATGGCTGGTGACCAGATGTCAGTACTCTGAGGAGAGAGGAGGAGCTGGGGTAGCCAGTGACCCGCAGATGCCCTGACCCAGCTCAGCCTCCCACATGCCCTCTCCACCCCAGGGTTGGCACACTGGCCAGAAAGCTTCGCACTTCTTCCTTGGTCCCTTCTGCTATAGACTCAGCCTGCTTCCTCATACCCTTTGCTTCCAGGTAGGGCCGGGATGGCAGCTGAAGTGACAGGGCAGTGCTTCTTGGTCGGGGGCAGGTCCTCCTCGTCTGACGAGCTTTCTATTGTCAAGTCGATAACTTCAACCTTCTTCTTATTCTCTGACGGATTGCCCTCTTGGACTGGGCTGTACTGGAGGCCTGTGGGTGGTAAGAAGACTGTGTCTCAGAGAAGAGGCCACCCCAGACTTAGCTGTGCTGGGGGACAGGGGGTCACTCACCATCCAGCCCATACCCTGGCGGGGGGCAAACCTCAGATGCCTCCTTCTTGGGTTTCATTGGGCACCAGGAGCCATCTTCCATGAACTGGATCTCATCACAATCCGAACAGGAATTAAGAATCTCCATGAATAAACTGGGGGGTTGGGGGGAGAAAAGGGAATTCATGGGCTGGGAGATGGCTGGGACAGTCCCCAGGGAATTCTGGGACTCCCTTTCCTGAACCTCAGCTTGCTCATCTATAAAACGTGGGTATTACCTACCCTACTGACCTCTTTGAGTTGTTATTCGAATCAAACAAAGCATGTAAAAGAGCTTTGCAAACTTTAAATGCTAAGCTTTAAAACAAACACATTTTCAGCACCTATTTTGTGTAGTACTAGTTTCAAGACAAAGGGAAGAAGGATGCCGAACTCCATAAACCATCTGAAAAAGGGCACTGGGCACAAGAACCATAGTGTGGGCTCGGGAAGGGGGTCGGAACTAGCTCGATCAGCACACGCTTCAGAAGCACTTGCCTGCTACGCTCAGGGAGAGCTCGGCAGGCGAACATTGTAACAGTGTGGTCCACTGGCTGTGCCACTTAACAACAGAACTGAGCAAAAGACTCAATCTCTCTAGGGCTGTTTCTTCACCTGTCACGCCAGTACCCGTCATGGGGTTATTAGGAGGATTCAGGGAGAGAAGGCCTGCAAAGTGCTCAGCACCACGTTTAGCGTACAGTAAGTCCTCACGGCTGGAAATCCCCAGTAACAGGCATAGATGTGGGGGAGGGGCCCGTGGCCGCCCTCGGTGAGAACCCGGAATGCAGAATGGCCCTACCCATCAATGATAAGAGATTCGTAAGGAGCCTTCTTGTCGCACACAGGACATGTCCACGTTGGCTTCTTCTCATTCATCTGTAGATAAAGGGCAGCATCGAAGCTCTGCAGGTGGGCACAGGTGAGGGCACGACAAGGGACCGTCAGGCGCATCTTCCCCAGCTGAGGAGAAAAAGTTCTCTGGTCAGAGTCCCCACACCTCCTCTAAGAGCCCAGGAACCATCCTCTGAGTCCGGAGGCTTAACCCAACCCTCCTCCCGCTTCTCTTCTCTCTTGTACCCACCGGACACATGAGTGACACCCGGAGACTTGTAGTGGCCACCTCACTGTCTGGGTCAGCGGTCAGTTTCTCCTTGACTGAAACAAGAGTGAGGCCAGAGCCATGGGGTCAGCAAGGCTAGTGAGGGAGCCAGGAAGGAGGCAAGGCCAGAAGCAGATGGCTCTGGCTGACAGACAGCTGGGGAGAGGCTTTGGAGGCCAGTGGGATGTCACATGGACTTATGAAGGCTGGGTGGAGGACAGAGATTTCATCATCCCTGAAGATGCTTAAATACAGCTGGGTGACACTTTGGCAGACATGACCTAGGGGGAATTGAAGCACCACGAGACAGTTAGATTGGACGATCCTTAAGATTCTTCCCAGTCTGGAGAAGCCATATTCCAGGGGGGCCAGAGTTAGGGTGTGGGAGGTGCAAAGCAGATGGATAACTGGGAATACAAGAGTGTCACTCAGCACGTGGGAGTGGTCTGACTTCACAACCACGAAATTGGTAAGGGAGATAAGGGGAGGCGTGGGCTTAAGGTGAGAGGTGAGATACATTGTCCTAAGAGGGGTATGGGTTTGATTGTCAAGGATGGAGGGCCAGGGAGACTTGGATCCAGATGAGAGAGGGGAAGGGAGCGGGACGCTACTCACTCAGTGCCCGGGAGTGGTCTGGGTTCCGGATGCCCTTTGCCCTGAGTTTTTGTAGAAGGGTCCCTGCAGTCAACTGCCTCACCAGGTACACAGACAAGGAGTAATTCTACTTGGAGGTGGGGGAGAGAATTAGCTTCTGCTCTGTGGGGGAGACAATTAGCTTCTACCACCCCCCTACCCTTTGTCCCATGAGGACCAGAGACAGCGGGTTAAGGCAAAGAGCCCCATAAAGAGGAAGATGCTTCCCGAACCCAGGACACTGGGGGATTCCCATCACTCCCTGCAGGCTTCTCAGCCTCTCTGCCTCAGCCATGCTCACCCGTCCAAACTCTGATGACCAGTTGACCACGATGGTGTTGGGAACAGTGGCCGAGAGTCGAGCCAGGGGGGTGATGTTGACGGGGCGGCTGGGCCGCTTGGGCTCAGCCCCGTTCTTGGTCGGGGGAAGGTAACCCTGGGGAAGGGAGGGCCTGGTCAAGACATCTTGTCTCGGGTTCCTCACTTCCCGGAGGGAAGACTAGCTCAGTCAATTTTGTGACTCACAAAAGTGGGGCACTATCGAAGGGTTGTGGGTGGGGTTCATTCCTGGGGGAAAAGGAGTTTCTTCATTGACCAAGGAAACAGGAACCCACTCACTGAGTTCCGGAGGAGGAAAAATAGGGCCGCCCCATTTCGTCCGACTCTCAGCTCTGGGTGTCATCGCTTCTGAAGAACCTTTGGGTGGAACTAACACCCCTCCTCTGAGTTCTGACAAAACCCTTGTTCAGCGCTATCTTAATACTTTCTAGATCATAGTGATTCGGTCAGTAAACTGAGCACCTACTATGTGCCAGGCACTGTACTAGGCATGTCTCTTTCACAACAAGTTTGTAGTTAATATTTAGGAACTGAAACAGGGAAGGGGTTACTGCCAGAAGAAGGAAAAGAGCATTTACCGGCAGGGGGCACAGTTTCCCATTGACCTTGACAAAGAGGTTGGGGGGAAAATAATCCTCCTGGGGGCAGCTGGTCTCACAGAGACAGAACCTGGGAAGAGATGAGAGAAGATGAAAGGGCAAGAGGCAGTTTCTTGAGCAGAATCTGGCAGAGAGGAAGGGAACCTCAGAAAATCAGTGGTAGGTATCCGTAGGCCGCAGCACCCAAAAGAGACCCAGGGCCAGTGGACACAGCAGAGTGGGGACATCTCCTAGGAGTACCTGTCATGCCCTTATTTCATTCCCACCCCCAACGGGAGCCTGGCAGGGAGGAAGGGAGGGAGGGAGGGAGGGTCCACTCACCTGAGCTGCACCTGTATGGTATAATCGCATTTGGCTCCTGGCAGAACCTCTCTGTAATAGAGAGGGAGAGGTGTCAGTATGCAGCCCTTGGAGGGCAGAGGTGAACAGAGACACAGAACTTAGATATGCAGAGGATAGTGAAGAGATGAGACATACAAGAGAACGAGCAGCAAAGCGAGTGCAGAAGGACGGACAGGGAGGAGAGCAGGGCAGAGAGAAGAGAGAGCAGGGGCCAGGGATAACCGCCCGAGGATGAGGCAGAAGGACTGAAGGATGATTCACCTGGATGTGAGAATCTGCTGCACTTGCTGGGGAGTGAGGGCAAAGGTAAAGTGCGCTTCCTCAAACCGCTGGCTAGAGTTGGATGCTGAGGACACAAAGGGCAGTTACTCCCAAGCCTGTGCACAGGCAGCCGCAGAAGTCGCCCCATCCCAGGCTGCTGATCCCACAAGAATAAAGCCTACGAGAGGCTTGGAGACATGGAGTCGGGAAGGCTGAGGGACCACAAAGAGCCATACCGAGGGTGGTGGGCCGGATGAGCTCCCCATAGACTTCATAGAAGGGCAATGGCTTCATGGTGACATCAGGGTGCACAGGCTGGGGCAGAGGGGGGTGCACGTCCACTTCACGCTTGGGGCCCAGCAGCGTGCCAGGGGCCAAGAGGGCTGGGGGGATGGGAGCTAGAGGACCAGGGGAGCCTACAGGAGGGGTGCCAGGGGGCAGAGAGAGCAGGGAGAGATCTGAGGGCCCCAGGGTCTTCCGGGGGAAGCGGCGGCGGTAAAGCTCTTTGATCTTCATTTGGACGCTGGGGGCGCAGCTGGACTTGAGGAGGTGTAGGGCCTTAGCCAGGAGCTCGTGCTTCCGTCCACTCTTGTTCCGGCCAGCAAAGCCGAGGAGCACCTGGAGCTCAGACACCCGGAAACTCATCACCATGTGCTGTGGGCAACAGAGAAGCTTGAGAATCCTATCTTCCATGGGCCTGTCCTGCCGAGGAGCCTGGGGCAGAGCTACCAGGGAGGTCAATGCCTCTTTCCCTCCAGCACTGATCATAAAGATGCTTTGCTGCCAGTGAATTACTGTCAGACACCCAACCTGGCCAAAGGGACATCTCAGTCCCATTGTAGCAACCCTCAGTCAACCTCACCACCGCCCCCACCCCCACCGCCCCCCCCAGAGCTTGAGCAACCCTATCTCCCTTTGCCTGGAAGCTGACCTGGTGGGGGCACGAGAGACAGCAAGCCATCCTCAGGCACACCTGAGTCCACTACAGGCTCCTAACCTCCATCCCCGCCTCAAACCTGGACGCTCCTTTAAGCTGCTTATCTCCTCTCCTGCTCTTTCTCAGACCTTCAGATCCATCCCAGCCTCTTGGGAAGAGGATAGGACACGGGGAGAAGGAGGGGGAGAAGAGGTTTTAGGCCAGACGCCCCACGGAGAAGAAGGGGGCCAGGTGGCTGGAGGACTGTGTCCCCCGCCCACCTCTCCAGACACTTCAGTCCACCTCAGCTATATTCCCCAAGCCAGGGTTTTCAGGTCAGGGTTCAATGCTCACAACTCCCCCAAATCCTTTCTCAGTGTATTTACTTAACCACCCCTCCCTCAGTCCTATTTTTCTGGGAGGGAAACAAGACCAAACCTTGGGGCGACGTGGCTAACGGTGAATCCCCAAGTCCAGGTATCCTGCCTGTTTACTCCATCTGTCAGGAGCAAATATCCTGCTAGTCTCCTTCATAGAGAAAAATGAGTGATTGCCCCCACCTCCCCACCTCCATAGAGGAAGAGGAGAGGGCATGACTCTAAATAGAGGCCCTGGGAGACTGAGGAGAAGGCAGGTGGCCCCGGAGAGGAATCACAAGCTCTCCCAAAGGCAGCTGGGCCCAGTGACTAGACCTCAGGCCTGCCCAGGGCTATGGCTCCATTTCAAAGGGCAGAACAAAGCCGGGAGGCAAGGGGATGAACCCAAAGGGTTTTTAAGGTTCTGTGAGATGGCCTCGGACATGGTTACTCTCAAGACTGCATGGCAGTGGGAGAACCCAAGAAGCTCTCTCCTTAAAGGACTCCCTTCTGTGAATCTTGAGGAGTGTGATGAAAAAAACTTGCTCCTATACCTTTTTGCCCATCCTTATTTCCTCTGTCCTGTGCTTATGTCCCCATTAGCTTTGACAAGAACTCCCCCCTTTCTATCCCATAGTTTCAGCCTCCTCTGTCTCTGCCCAAAGGTACCAAACTCAGTGAGGCTCCAGGACCTGCCTCCCGGGCTCCAGGATGCTTCTGCCCCACCCCTCCATCTAGCGCCTGCACAGCCCCGCCCCCTAGATCAGCCGCCCACTGGTACTTCCCAAGGCTGGGATCCCAAAAGCAGCCCCAAAGCCTCTACCTCTCAGCTGCATTTCCCAGAGGAGCCTCGAGTACGCCTGACCCCCAGTCCCACCCCTACATCTGCCCCTACTGTCGCATCTCTTGGCTTTGATCAACCTGCCCCCTGTGCCTCTACAGCAGCTTCTCCCCCTGACCCTACCCCTACATCTGCCCCCACCACCAAATCCCACTCCTACCCCGCGTCCCCGCCCCCTGCGCATCGGCCCCCAACAGCTGCAATTCCCCTCGGCCCCACCCCTCCATCTGCCCCTCGGCCCCGCCCCCGGAGCTCCGCCGCAGCCCCTTCCTCGCCACAGCCACTTCTCTCCCATCCCCAGCAGCCAGTTCCCGCCACGTCTCCAGCCCCCACCCGAGCCGTCAGCACCCAGTCTCGGTCGCTCCCCCGACTCGGCGGACCGCCGGGCTCAGTCCAGATGGGGATGGGGGAGGGGGCCGGTACCTTTAATTCGCCCAGCTCCGCCATCTTGAGACATCGCAGGCGCCCGAGCCCGAGCCCGAGCTCAGGCCCAGGGACCGGCGCACAACTCTCCACCCCGGCGCCGGCCGCAAATGCCGCCTGCTCCGCCCCGTCCGGCCCCTACACCTCCCCTTCCCGGCCCCGCCCGCCTGGCTCCGGACAAGCCCCAGCCTCAGCCCCTCCCACCACTCCGGACCCAGCCCCGGCACGTCTTTGGCCGGGATGCGAAACGGGTGGACACCGAGGGAGTGTACAGCCCGATCGCGGGGTTCCGGGGGGTAAAGGAGAGGAGGCGGGACAGAGGTGCCTGGGGGAGGAGGTTTTGCCACGCCGGAGTTAGGAGGGAATGAGCTTTTAGGAAACCAGCGTCTTGAAATACCGAGGGAAAGTATCGAGAACTGCTAAAACTTACAGAAATGGGGGATGGGGGAGCGAAGTTCCAAAATACCCTCCTCTTCCTCTTTACAAGTTTAAGCCGCTAAAATCATGAGTTCTGCCAACTCGGGAAATGGGTGAGATCCGACCCATTTGAGGGAAGCAATGGAGTCGTGAATAGCTCATTTCACGACGGCTATTCTCAATCCTTCAAACCTCCCCCACACACACCGCCCGCCAACCACCACCACCAACTACAATGTGGCTGGAGGTCCGGCCGCAGGACTCAGACTTGGCAGCAGAAAAGTTTGGTGCGAGAGCGTGACTTACCAGCTCGGTAGCGGGGAGCGGGGAGGGCGCTCAGAGGGTGGGCTGGGGAGGTGGGGGAGGGGGCCCGGCGCGGCTCCCGCAGGCTGCACGGCTGGAGGTCGGTCAGGCAGCTGGACGCTGCAGCCGCAGCTCCGCCCGAGCGGGAGCTCCGCCCGGCCCAGCGCTCCGGCTGGGGCCGCCCCCTCCCGGGTAAGCCGGCCTGGACTGCCGGCTGGCGGGGAGGGGGCGGAGTCTGAGGCGGGAGAGGGAGGGACTCGGAGTCAGGCTCCGGAGACTTTAACTCCTCGGAGTCAGCCGGCGGGGAGAGTGGACGTTCTCGGAGCTCAGCTTTTTCACCACCGCTCTGACCCCTTGCTCTGGTGTGCGGGCTTGAGGTGGAGGCATGCTGGAAATGAGACGGCCTGGACCAGGGATCTGACCGCATAAAGAGGTTCTGGGCTGCTAGAATCCAAAGTGTACCTGAACCCTAACTCTACCTGTGGTCTCCCACGCCCTACCCCAAATACACGGGCAGACACCAGAGACCCCACACCTTTGGTGTAGCTGAAGGTGAACAGAGGGGAGGTTTTCTTGCCCAAATATGGCATTTTTCTGCCCCTTTCTCAACTACTTCCCTTCTTCCAAAGCCTTGGACCTTCCAGAGGCCCCATCCTCTGCCAAGCTAATCCCTTACATGCACGTCTCCTGAAAGCACCAACTTCAGGGCAGTTTACCCAAACGAGTTACTCACAACAAACATAGCATTTTATAGTTGTTAGCTGGGACCTAAATGCTAATGTGTTTGTTCAATAAATAGTTGAATGCTGTTCAGACATTGTTAGGTGCTTGGGATATAAAAGCCTTGCAGGAGTTCTCAGTCTAGCAGCAGTGACAAGACACTTAATCAGCATACTATAATCAGCATACAAAAAGAGTGCTTTAGTAAATAATAATAATTCTCTCATCTAGTTTAAACCTTCAGTGTAATCCTCCCCCATGAGACCCCACCCAAGCCTTAGGCCTGAAGGTGCCAGCCTACCAATATCCCATGTACCTTCTAAACTGCACTATGCCCAACTACTTAGTGGATTTTTGTCCTTAGGGAAGATGTCCTCTTTCACCTGACACTCAGGTTCTTTCCTTGCTGCTTTGCTGCGAGCAATGGTGGGACCTCAAGCTAATCTGAATCTCAAGTATTTGGTCCCTAATCCCAACCATTGTCTCCAACACTTGAGTCTTCATCAGGCCCTGAGCTCATTGTTTTTCCTATTCATTCCTGTAGATCAAAAGTTATTATGAGCAGTTGTCTGCTCTATCTAGACTCTGCCCCTGGTGGCTTCTCTGTCGGCGCTTTTCTTCTTCAACAAACTTTCTAACTTCAAAAAAAAAAAAAAAAGTGACTATGGACTATTTTGTATCTTCTAGAATTTTCAGTGATTTCGAGGGAAGGAGGATAGAGAGGATTTAAAAAGAGAGAGAGACGACGGAACTCTTTGGGAATGATGGATGTTCATGATCTTTATGGTGAGATGGTTTCATGGGTATATACACATGTCAGAACTTAAACTGTACACTGTAAGTTCATACAGTTTATTGTATGTCAATTATACCTCATTAAAGCTGTAAAAATATAAAAGAAAGTCAACCTCAGCTTGGTTCCTAGTGATTTCATAAAGGAGGCATCTCCGTTAATAGTTCATTTGAGTTCTAAGTTCGGCATCCCTACAAGATGCTCGAAAACTAGGAACCCTGCAGGGCACCTGAATCTGATCCTGCGTGCAAGCAAGCTCCATGAGGACAAGAACCTTCTCGGTGCTGTCCACTCTCTATCCCCAGGGCCTGGCACGTAGTAGACTCTTTAAATATCAGTGTAATAAATTAATGTTACCAGACAAAGGAGGGAATCTGCAAATCAGGACCAAGTTCCAGATTGAGGACATTCAAAGACAGAATCTGAACCCCATCATGGCCCACCAAGCTTTACCCATAAACCCCTACATCTGAAGGCTGGGGAGCGACGGGAAAGTGAAACAGGAGTAGTAAACCGCTACCAAAGTCCCATGAAACGGACAGCCCAGGAGGGATGGGGGGACATTAGGACTACGGTTACTTTGGGAGAGACTTATTTATGAAATCAAGGAGAATTTCAGGGCTTGGGTTGTTGGGGTCACAGTTTATGGGGTTGTATAGATGGAGATTGTTTGGGAAGACCAAAGGCTGGGGAAGCTTCCACTCCTGCGTTAATCTTAACATCACTGACCATTCCCACAGCTCAGCCATCCTGGGATCAGCTTCCAGGAGTCTGGAGGGAGCCCGAGGCCTGGCTGCCATTACCAAAGCTATTTCCTGACTCATACTTGAACTTAGCCAAATGATCTCCCCCCGTCTCTGGACCCTTCTCTTGGCAGTTTCTGCATTCTTCCCACCCTATACTCCATGTAAGAAGGAATGTAACAGTCAGGCCTTTTATATTTTCTGGTAACTCTAAGAGCAGGAAAGAAAAGAGAGGTTCATTCCTCTTAATAGAAATGACTAGGACCTTTTTGAGGCTCTTCTGGCAGTTGTACCCCTTCTCCCTTTCTCCATCAATCCCTGTGTCTCTATTCTCCCAGCCTTAAAGCAGTCCTGTACCCATCCACACACACCCCAAAGCTGACTCTCATCTTCTCCTAGGACCTCATTCACACAACTGCTCTTTTCTGGCCAAACCCTGGAGCCAGACTCTGCAGCCCTGGTGTGGCCCCCTGTCTTCCACGACAACCTCTCCCCACTCTTCTCTCAACCCACTTCAGTCTCTGTACTGCCAAACCACGGCTGGCTGACCCAGCTTAACCCAGCAGGGGGCGGGCTAAGAGAAGAAATGGGGAGGGATCAAAGTGTGGGCCACCAAACCAAAACTCCAGATGTTGGAGGACTTCACTGCTTCTTTCTCACCTAAAGGTCTAGTTGTTGGACGCACAGAAAGGGGAGGAGACCCATGGGAAGAAACCAAGAGAGATAGATTTTTTCAGTCTGAGAACAGAACTGGAGGGAAGAAGCCACCTCTGAATGTCCGTTCATCCCCTTCCAGACTAGAACACTGAGCACATGAGACCACGTGCTTCAAAACACACGGTTTAACACATGACAGAATCTTTCAGATTGTACACCTCAACATCCAGGTCTCTCAATCTCTCCTCCTTAAAAAAAATAGTGGACTCGGGAATCCCAAGGTAGAAAAAAAAAATGAGTAGAACTGTGTCAGTTGGTAAGAGACAGATTTGAGAAAGAGAAAGGAAGAGTGTCCATACCCATTTTCACAGAGGGCTGTTTTTCAAAGTCTTGACCCATTATTGGATGTGTTTTGACCAATATTTTTCAGTGGAGCATCATAGCAGAGAATAGACTAGAACAGAAATAGTAAGGGTACATACTATTTCAAGTGTGTACACACAGGACACACAATGTACTTCTCACTATGGATCATAATCAAAGGTTGAAAGCTGCTGACTTATGGGGCCATTTGTGATTCTCCCCCCACACCCCTTTAAACAGAAAAAAAATGAAGACAACCCAGTACCACACTGCCTCCTGTTTTATTTTCCATAGAGCTGGCTTCCATCCATACCTCTTCTGGTCACAGCCATGCTGATTCCAGATCCCAGAGTTCAGGTTCTCAGGTCTGGGGTCCAGGATGTCAGGTGAAGCCCCACCCACACCCTCCCTCGTGACCAAACCCTCACCCACTACAGCCTTATGGGGAGCCTCTGGCAACCAGGATGCTCTTCCTCCCTGAAAGAAGAAATTCAAGGATGAAATGCACACACTTCCATAGCCTCAGTCTCCTCCCACCCATGCCAAGATGCTAAAGGGGACCCTCATCTATCTGGCCTGGAAAAGATGGCCACCAGCATACGGGTGGGGAGGAAAATGGGGGATGACTACTCTTTGAATAAATGGTGGGGGAGTGAAGGAGATTCTGGAATTTGTAGCGCTGCACCCCAGGAAACGACATTGTACCACTATCACACCATCACTCATGGTTCACGGGTATCTCTCTACCCCAGACTTTAGAAGAGTCACTCAGCAACTCTTTTCAGTCTCCATCCCATGTCAGGCCCCACCCTCTACCTGCTCACCAATGCCTGACTCCACCCAGTGATTCCCCATATGTGGCTTCTCAATAACCTCACTTCAAATGCTCTATGCTGCATAGGGGTCCCCAAAAGGAGACTCCAATTCTCATCCTTATGCCTCCTTTCCCAAGTCCTTTCGCCAAGCTGCTTCCTTCGTCACCCTCAACCCACGACTCACAAGGGAGCAGTCCCAGACCCCTGAGGGCCCAGGCTGCGTCACTCCTTCTGCTTGCTGAGAATTCGTAGCAGGATGTTGTATACATCTTGTTCCATGTAGCCCTGTAGGCGGCAGAAAAGAAAGAAAAGGAGATGAACAGAAAATGGGCAGAGATACGGTGGAATGCTGTTTGTTAAGTATTAACAAAGAACTTAACTTCTCCATGGCCGTTCCCTAATCTTTTCAAGGAAGATACTGCTATCTAGTTTCCAGGATTGCTGTGAGGGTTACAACTACGGATGTGAACAGAGCGCCTGATGTACCATAAATCTTCAGTTCTTTGTAGTGATCCTAATAAAGAGGCAAGCCACCCGCCTCTTCTCCCTTGGTGAGGGATAAGCAGGCTCAGGAGGGAACTGAGAAAGGGCATAAGGGACAGGAAAACGCCTCACAGTAGATCGGGGAGTTGAAAGGGATGGACAAATACCTCCTCCCCTGACATTCAACACACACTCCTCTTGAGCTACCTCATAGGATCCAGAGACCCGGCACTAGAACATCTAAATTCCAGCTTTCCAAGAAATGGCAAGTATGTGCAGGTAAGAGAAGGGACCCCGAGGGTGAATGCCACAGCCCCTGCCCAGCTCTCTGTCTCTCCCTCCCCCCATGCTCACCTGAGCAGCATTCAGCAGATGGTTCCTATAGGTGGAGATGATCTCCTCATGGTTCTTCTGCGAATCCTAGAAGTCAGCATCAGTGGGGGTTATGTGCCTACCCTCCCACCTTCACCCTGATCCCCCAAGTATGAGGAAAATAAAATGAAATGGTCAGCTGGGCCAGGTAGGCTCCCCGGGCTGTCACTGGCCCAGCCTGGACCACTGCCCGGCCAGACCTCTGCAATTCCCGGAATCTCTCCCACATACACATCACTTGCCCTGTCCACCCTCTTCTCCAGCGGGTGTCCATTTCCCTGAGGGCCAAACATACCTTCAGCTGCAGGGCAAGGCGAGCATTTTCTCCCCGAACTGCTAAGACTTCCTCTGAAAGGTGCTCCAGCTTCTTCAACAATTCCTTGATCTGAGTCCAAAAGGAAAGAAAGGGAACCAGTGAGACCCAAGTCATTTCCCACCCCACCAGCACCTAGGGTCAAGGTTAATTTCCTTTTATTGGGTACTTAATATGTGCCAATTACTTTTACACAACTTGTCTCATTTAATCCTCAAAACAGCTCTACTTCTGTTTGGAGAAGAATAATGCTTCTCTGAGAGAAGTATTATTATTCACATTTTGTAGATAAGGAACCTGAGTTAAGTACTTTGTCAAAAATCATATTTGACAAAGTAAGTGAGGAAATCATGATTTGGACCAAGATCTCGGAATTCATGATCTATGCTCTCAATTCTGTACGGGATCCTGACATACTTCTGACTGCTGACCCCTGAGCGAAATAGAGATGAATTTTTGTGGTTTGTGAGGCTGGGGCACAAATGTGGTTAATGATAACCAGCAATGTTAGGAATGGTGGTAACTTAGAAGAATAAAAATAGCTACCTTTGATTGAGTACTTACCATCTTTGAAAAATTATTCTGAGTATTTGAAAGACAATATCTTATTTACTTTAATCCTCATGACATAGATGAAATTAACCTCATTCTATAGATGAAAAAACTGAGGCTTAGCGACTCAGGGCCTTGGATAACTCACCCAAGAGCAATCAGTAGGTTTTAAAATTGAAATTCAAACCCAGACAAGCTCAGTCCAGAGTCTATTTTCTTTTGCTCATTTGTCCTCTTTCATTTTCTCCTTCAACACCAACACAGAAGCCCTCCTTTAATTAGAATCCCACCCCCCACTGATTCCCGTGCTGTATAATAAATATTCCTTCTATTTTCAGGCACTCCATGTTATGTAAAACATATACTCCCTATATTTTTGAATCATTCTAAATTTGATCGTGTACACAAATATTAATAAGCAGCCTGAATTCATTCATTTCACAGGTAGTTCTAGAATGATGAAATTCATTTATAAATTGATTTTTTTTTAGAATTCATAAAGCATGTCGACTAGAAACGCGTAGACAGACTCTCACTTTTGGAGCAGTCAGCAGGAAACTCAGGTACCTAACACCGTGGCTTTCAAACTTCCTTTCTTTGCGTTGGTGCCCCCTTTGTCAGTGGCAACCTTTTGTAGAACCTCCTCAGGTTGAAGTGGGAGGGGAGAAGAGGGGCTATATATAGCCTAGTCTACTTTTCTTCATCCATCAGCCCTTGAGTCACCTCCTCAGAACCTTAGCAAAACCACAGCAACCCACCCTATTATCAGACCTCTTCTCAGGCTAATAATACACGATTTAAGTCAAAATGCTAATAAACCATATACTCCACCAGTGGTAGCCCTGACCACACTGCTTAGGAAATCAGAGTCCCAAAGTTGAATACCTAAGTCCCCTTCTCTCTTCTATTTATACCTCACCTCTAATCTCAACCCCAAATCCCCTCAGAGCCGGAGAACATAGTAGTATGGTCCTTGCAAATGATTGTTTGGGAGTATTAATCTGACGAACCAAAGGTAGATACAGGTTAGCAAACCCCTAAACACAGAGACACCTTCCCCGCTGCTCCCCACCACTGCCTGGCCTGTTCACCTTGGCCTCCTTGCCCCGGCAAGCTTCCAGAAGATGCTCCGTCTTCTCTTTCATCAGCTCCACTGTTTTCTCAAACTGCTCGGAGCGCCCACGCATCTCGCAGGCCTGACGCTCCTGCTCCGCGGCCCTGGCGGCCAGATCCCCGTTCCTGCGACGCTCCTCGGCCACAGCCTCCCGCAGCCGGCCCATTTCCCGGCAGGCGGTGTTATACTTCTCCAGCAGAGCCTTCAGCTCCTGGCCCCAGGCCTGGGCCTGGGCCACCAGCGAGCCCCGAGTTTTCTCGTGCTGCCGCAGGCTGGCCACCTCGCGGGCCCTCAGCTCAGTCACTTCCTCCGTGGCCTGGTAGAGCAGCTGCTTCAGCTTCCCGATCTCCAGGCTCTTCCCGCTCATCGTGGCCTGAACGGCCCGCAGTTCTTCCTCCAGCTTCCCCAGGTCTTGCTCCAGAGCGGCTACTTCGGAGGATGCTGGGACCTTTGAGGAGGCGCCTGGCTCCCCCCGTAGGGCGGGGGACCCCCGCAGCCTCTGGTTTTCCTCCTCCAGCCGAGCGCGCACCTGTTGGGCCTCGCGGTGCCTGGCCACCAGGGTGCTGATGCAGGCCTGCAGCTCCTCCAGGGGCTCGGCAGCCTTGCCCCGGGCACTCCCCTTGCCCACCAGGTCTGCGGGCAGGCAGTCCCACAGCCCTCGGAGGCCACTGCTCTGGGAGGCCAGGCGCCTTCGCAACTTCTCGGTGGCCTCCTTCTCCACCGCCAGTTCTTCTGTCAGCAGCCCCACGCTCTGTCGCAACTGCTGGAGCTGGACCTGCGCTTCTGGCTTGGGCACGAACTCCCGCTGCAGCCGCTGGCTCAGGGATTGCAGCTCCCCCTGCAACCGCTGCCGCTCGCGCCCCAGCTCCCCCAGCTCGTCCAGCAAATTACTGTTGCTCTGTCTCAGTGCAGACACCTCCTTCTCCAGCGGTCCCTTTGCTAGGCCTCCTCCTGGCATCTGTTCCCCACCAGGGGCCCCTAGAGGCTCCCCGCGAGCCCCAGGAGTCCCTTTCTCCCTCATTTCATCTTCTTTGGTGATGGTTTCTGGGCCTGTCTTCGGGGCTCCCTCTCTGGCTGCCTGGGCAGGAGCCTCAGGTTTTCCCTGTAGTCCTGCCTTTGCCCGATCCAGCCTCACCAGCACCCGCTCCAACCTGGCCTCCATCTTCTCCCAGGCAGCTGCTGCAGCCTCAGCCCGGGGCGTCCCCAGAGTTCCCTCTAGGACCAGGCTGGACAGAGCTCCCCGGGCAGCATCCTTTTCTCGCCACACCGCAGCCAGCTCCTCCCTCAGTTGTAGCAGGAGCTGGTTCGTGGCTGTTATGCCCACTGGCTCAGCCACTGCGCCTGTTGGTTCAGCCCCTGCGGTCTGGGGCCTCTCCTTCTGGCCAGCAAGCAACTGGTCAGTATGATCAGGGCCAAGGGCCTGTCCACTGTTGGGGGTCAGTTGCTGGCCTGTGACTTTCCCTATGGTCTCAGATCTTGGCCTCTGGGGTGGCCCCTGTTCTTCCGCTTGGGACCTTCCATGGGCTTCATAATGGATCTCTCCTGGAGCTGAATCTTCAGCCTCCTTGGGAGCTGCTGGGTTTGCTGTGGCTGTGGCTGCTGCCTGCTGCTGCTTCTTTAGCTCTTGTATGCGCTCAGCCAGCAGGTCCAGGGGACAACCCTGCTCCATGCCATCTCCTCCAGGACGGAGACCAGAACCCTGCCCTCCTGGAGTGCTGGGCTCGTGGGACAGCAGGAGCCCCAGCTCCTGTACCTGCTCCCGAATCTGGTTCTCCAGGCCCACGTAGGCTGCAGCTTGAGCGTTACACTCTTGTGTCTTTCGCGCCAACTCCTGCTCCAACTGAGCAACTTTCCTCTGCTCCTTTTCATACTTCCACCTCCACTCCTCTGAGCATGGGTCTTCATCCTCCTCTTCCTCCTCCTGCTCCTCCTCGGGCTCTGCTTTCCATGAGCTCTTAGGCGGAGAGCCCACCTGAGGCTCAGATGGAGAGGCCTAGGTAGAAAATAGAACAGTGAAGTAAAGCCAGGCAGTGCTCCTCGCCCCAAGAGGGGCCCTCTTCTCTTAGACTGTCTCGACGTCCCATGGATCACTGCCTGGGACAGACCCCAATGGGATGGCCTGGGGTGCATCAGAAGGGGAGGCACTTAGGGTCTTACCTTAGAGGCAGCATCTGGGTGTTGCACTAGCCCGTGACCTATACAAAAAGACATGGGGAAAATGAGGGCGGAGACAGGTCCCACATGCTTCTGGCCCACACTATGTTTTCAGACTCTCTGAGAGGAGTGGCCCCTCAGTGTCATAACCCTTACCACACATGTCTTCCTGGTGCCGGGAGCCACCCCTGTTCAGTGGGTCCCTAACTGTCCTGTCACCTTGGTTCCCTATCCCAGAGATGGGCCATCCCATTCGTTTTGTTCACTCATTTATTGGACACTATGCCAGGCACTGTTACGGCACCAGGACAACAATGGTGAGCAAAACAGAAATGGGCCTATCCCCTGAGGGGTTTACAGGCCACTAGGGGAGAGAGAGGTTGAGGAGCAAGTCACACAAAGACATGTACAATTCCAACTCAGAAACGCCAGCCAGAGTACTCGCCAGAGTTACCTTCTGTGACAGACTCGGCTTCATTAGGAACTTGGCGATCCTGCTTTTGGGCATTTGGGGTCATCTCATAGTAGCAGCAATAAATAAGTACACGCTCCGCCAAAGTGATAATTATTTGTCAGAGGGATCCTTTCCATGGGACCAAATGGGATTCGGAGAAGCATCTTTGATTCTAAGGCTGTCAAGGAGAGTCTTGAAGTTCCAAGAGAGAACTGGCTTTACCTCGCCGCTGCCTGCGGTTCATGGCCTGCTGCAGCAGCCCCCCGAGGGCCTTGTCCTGTGTACGCAGACCGTAGTACAGCGCGTCATGCCCCATGCTGTCCACCGCCCCCGCATCAGCGCCATGGCTCAGGAGCAGTTCAGCCACCTCGGCACTGCCTTTCTCACAGGCCAGGATCAGAGCCGATCTGTGGGTTGGGACAAATCTGAGCATAGGCTTTCCCGGTGGAATCCAGGAGACCTGGTTGCAGAAATTCCACTCACAGGGTCAGCTGTCACTCAGTGTGGGCAGGAGAACCACAGACCAACATGAGCCAATGACAAAGCATTAGGTGAGACCAGAACTTTTCAGATGTGATTACTTGGAGCCGCAGCATCAGAAAGCAAGGGGCCAATAAGAAGGGCTCCGTTTTCTTCTGCTGTATGTAATAAGGTTCTGCATAAATTCCTTATTGGAAAAAAAGGATTCCATTGCTTAGAAGATGGTAGTTTGAAAACCAGTGAATTAAACTAATGTGTCCAGAGACATTGATTCTACTTCCGGAGTCACCTATGCTAGGAAGACGGTGGTGGCAGCAGCTGAATAAAAAAGTATAAGGAAAACTTTCTCAGCTCCCCAAGAGGGAAAGAAACAGCAAAGCAGCAGGCAGAGATCTTCTGAGTCACCGCTCAAAAGGAAGGAGACCAAGAACACAGAGACCGAGCTGCCTTCTTACACACACACACACACACACACACACAGACACTTTGCCCTGTGGCTCCTTCCTAGATTGGTCGGGGTCTGGATTCGGGGGAAGGCTCACTTGTCATGCTTGTCTGTGACATTAACTCGGGCTCCTCTCTGCAGAAGCTGTGAGCAGATCGCTGCGTGACCACCCAGCGAGGCAATCATCAGGGGTGTACGTCCATCCTGCACAGATTGTGGGAAGGGGGTGCGTGAGAAGCCAGGGGGAGCCAGGGCTTTGACACAATCCTACCAACTTCCCTCTCCCCGCACCTCGCCAGGAAAAAAAGCCCAGATCCTGGGGCTAACTACTCCTTTTCAAAGGGTTAGAAGCCATCCAGAAGATGCCTCTTGCGGAGGAGCAGGGGGAGGAGGTAGAGGAGGTGATACTGCGCCAACCCTGGCCACAGAACTCAGCTGACCACGCTCAGAGCGAGCAGGAGCCTCCCTGTGGAGGGCACTGCCCAGCTGCCCAGCTGACACTCACGTTATCCAGGACGTCCAGGAAGGCCTCGTGGTCACACAACAGGAGCACACTTGAGGCACAGCCGGAGGAGGCTGGGAGGGGTGAGGGATGAGGGGGTTAACGGAAGCGAAGGACACCTAGTCCGACCCTGACCACCATGCCCTCCGACCCTGTCCGCGTTCAGCCCGGGCCTGCCCTTCCCTTTCCACCCTATGCTCCCTGCATCCGTGTTTCTCACCAGGCCCCTGGCACACACCTGCCCAGTGCAATGGACTCCGATTTTCCGCATCCACAGCGTCTTCATTGGCTCCATGCTGCCAAAAGCCACAAAGGGAAGCAGCAGTGAGCATACTGTTACCACCTTCATCCCATTCCCACTGTTGGGTCACCAGCTCCCTCATTACCATGGGGAGGGGTGTGAGGACCGTGGCTTTGGCCAACGACAGGGCATGCTTAATCCATTCCATGCCAATGACAGGCAGCCTTGCATTTCAGCCCTGGTTCTTAAACTTAGGGCCTAAGGAAAGTCAGGTTATAGAGAAATACACATGCCAGGGAAAATAACACCTGAGTCCACGACTGGGACTTTAGGATCAGAATTGAGAAACTTGGAAAGGGCTGGGAAGAACAAAAGCAGAACAGCCATTTGCCCAGCGGCCTGTCACACTGTGTCTTTTGTACTTTTGGAGACTGACGTATAAATTGTCCACATGTCATTTCACATGTATATTTCTCTTCCTGCTCCTAGACTACCAATTTCTCAAAAACAGATAGTAGGATTTTGGGTTAATTGGAAAACCTCCACCTTCCTCTGCCTGTCCATCATCACAGCAGTTAGTCTTGGCAGAGCTCAGTATATACGTAGTGACTGACAGCCAGGCCCACCCTGGATCCTCTGCCGGATGACCCGCCCCCAAGGACAGCACGAAGCATGGTGCCTGCACACAGCAGCTGTTAAATACGTGTTCATGAATTAATGAGTAAAGGATTACCAGCTCTGATATTGGGGATGAGAGAGGGACGTTTGACCAAGTATTGCTTGTGACTTCAAGACACAAGAGACTCTGGGTCCACTTTTTTCCTTCACAGGAGTAGTATCGAGCGGTTGCTCTTACCTGGAGCAGGACCTTGACACATTGTGGCTGGCAGGAGATGGTGGCCAAGTGCAAGGCGGTACTTCCTGGAAAGAGAAAGAGGGGAGACGGAGATGGGTGGCCCCAGACATGACTCACTGGGAGGGAAGCAAGAGACGCACAGATAATCAGAGGGAGATTAGACAGAGAAGCTCTCAGCCACATGGGGCCAGAAATTCCTGTTCCCCAAGTGCGTGGTACCTGGCGGAGGTGGGAGTGGGTAAGGTATACCCGGCCCTTCAGGGATCAGAACCCCTGGAAGGATGCTGACCAGAACTTATGAGGAGAGAAGCGGGGTGGTGGGGGGCTGCGGTTGGAACCCCCAGCACGGCCCCGCCCCAGCGCCCACTGCCGCTGTGGAGGGAAAAGCAAGCGGCGTGGCTCAGGGCTCCGTCTAACTCACCGTCCTCATTCCTGCTGTTGATGTCGGCACCGTTCGCAAGCAGTATGGTCAGACATTCTGTCAGGCCTTTGGAGGCGGCCAGATGAAACCTGCCAGGACCAAGGCCGAGAGGCAGAAGGATGAAGGGACCAGGAGAGGAGGAATGGGAGAATCTTAGTAAGCACTGCCTGCTCTGCTCCCTCACCCCAAAGCCAATCCCAGAAGCAGAGAGTGAAGCACCCCTGGCCTGACTTTCGGAGAAAGAGAAGGCTATCTGGCTGACTGTCATCAAATAAGAGGAAGCTGGAAGCAAAGATAGAAATACGGGCTACAGATCTTAAGCAATCTCAGACTAGTACAGGGGTGTCCAGGGACCCTGTCGCTCTGAGCACAGCACTCTTAGCAGCCTGGAAGTGTCACAGAAGGAGCCGCCAGAGCAGAGGGCCGGACATTTGAAAGCTGCCTTGGGCACGAAGGCTACTATCTCCCTCGTGCTAATCACTCCTTCTTAGCCATGTGATTCTCCTGGCTGCCACTTCATTCTGAATTTCCCAAGCACACACACCCTCCTCGTGCAACGAAGAAATACTCTATTTAGTGTATGTGTCAGTTTTCTGTTGGTTTCGTGAGCTTTCGGTCCTTTTTTGGGCAGCTTTGTACATCTGGGTTGTGAGGTGGGTGAAGCGGAGGGACAATACCTTCGTTCCTCACTTGTGCGGCACTTGATACGTAGCAGAGATTTATTCACACAAAAAGGGCACTGAGGTTGTAGGCACCGTGTGGTCCTACATCATGTTGGGGTTTGGGGCTTCCCAAGGGAACCCCATACCAAGGGGCAGGTGGGGACTTACTTACGGGGACTGGCCGTTGGAGTTGAGCTTGGTGGGTCGGGCAGACTTCCTGGAGGCCAGGGCAGCCACGCGTCCCACGTCCCCCCGCTGCACTGCTTCCAGCAGCTTCTGATCACGGCGGTTCCATTTCTCCACCTGGTCCAGAGCCACAAATTGTGTGAATACAGGAGGTGGGGATAGAGTGGAGAAAGCAAAGAAGAAGGAGTAGTTAGGAAGATGCCAAGCAAGGGGAAAGGAACATCCCTGAGGTCCTTTCAACGTCCCACAAGTTCCTGAGCCTCGATCTTTTCGTCTTTTTGACGTGGGCCAGTCAAAGAGTCACCAACTCATGTGCCACTGAGGACTGAGGCCCGTGATTGGCAGCCCTGGACCAAAAGGTCCTGGGACTACTGAATGCTGAATGAGGAGTATTTCAAAGGTCTTTTTAACCGTCGTTATGTTTATTGTTGTTAGGTGCACAAACCTCAGAGCAGTCCCTGCCCTGACTCCTTTCCCTTTTGCCTTCTAGGTCTTGCTGGAGCAAATTGAACCAAACTGACCTCTCCTCCCAGGGCTCACATTGCCTCTCGGCTTCCGACGCAGCTCTGCTTTTTTCCCCAGCTATGTGAGGAATCAAGGCACCTAGCTTCAGGTCCCAACAAGGAGTCCAAATACCTAGTCATACCATCACTACCTATTGGCTGTGGGCCCCAAAACTGGGAGGAGAAGCGTAGAGTTTCTGTTTTCCCGTCTCATATCTATGCCCTTTACCTAGTTACTCTTCCCTCCCATGGCAACAACAGCCAATAGGCAAAGGTAGGTCTCTAGCGAGGCCTGAGGAGACAGCAAGAGGCGGCTCCCCTTCTCCTCCCTCACCTCCCTTCTCTGTTCCTGGCAGGGAGCAGCTGTCCCAGACAACAGCCACACCTGGGCATGCATTGTTCTGTCATTCCAGCTTGACTTTTGCGGGAGGTGGGGCAATAATTAGAAGTTTCACGGGGTGTGAAAGAGAGAGCTGTGTAAAAACACCCAGAGCTGAAAGCACAGGAAAGCCTGGTTTGACCCAGAGAGGGGAAAGAAAAGGAAGAAGGGATGCAAAAATTTGTGGTAGGGTGAAAAGAGCCCTAGACGAGTAGTTTGTCAGCAGGCCTGAGTTCAGGGTCCGGTTCAACTACTTTCTCAGCTGTGTGACCTAGAGTAAACCATGAAACGCCTCTAACCCGGTTCCTCATCCATAAAATATGGGAAATAATAACTACCTCATCATGTTGCATATTAAATGAACTAAAGTATATAAAAATCTCTTCGTAAACTGTGACAAGCCATACAAGTATATGGCATCCTTATGACAAAACAGGGAGTGGTGGGGGACTTGTGGCTCTTTGCATTTTATGAGGTGTCATCTCAACAAGGAAGAGGCCATGGGAGGAGGTAGAAAAAAAATAGGGTCTATGGAAGCCAAATAACTCATTTCCAAATACTGTTTACATAGCCAGGACAAATTACTCAGCAAAAACAGGGAAGATTTTAAGCACCCCAACCATAAAATTATCTAGGGTCGATGGATTCTGAGATTACTCTGGCACAGCACTGTAATCCCTTCTAGACCTTTCAAGTGTTTTTGCAGTTCGCCTCGCAATATCCCTAGAAAGTAGTTAGGGCTGATATTATTTTATGTACTTGACAGGAGAAGTAACTGAAGCACACTGAGGTTAGATAACTGTCCAGAGTCATACCACAACATAGTGGGAAAATTGAGATTAGAACCCAGGCCACTTGTTGCCCAATCTTGGTTCTCAATGCCAGATCATACTACTACAGAGCCATGGAAGACAGTTTACTTATTTCCAAACAGTCTAAGACTGCCTCCCGGGCAAAGCCGCCCACTCTCAGACGCTACTTTCTGCACAAGAGTCTCCAAACAGGTTAATTCTCAAAAGACAAAATAAGCAAAATGACTGCTCCACATACCAACAGACTGAGATGTAAGAATACATTATCCCATGTCCCTTGGGGGCCAGGTCACCCTGAGAAAAAGCAGAGAGCTAGAACGATGCCTCCGGCATACGACACTGCCATCAGCTGACCTCAGGGTGAAGTCCTTTGTTTAAAATCCTGAATCTAACACTGTCTATCCTTGTGAATTTCAGCATGTGACAACTTCTCTGAACCTGTTTCCTAATAATATAACATCATATAAAGCACTTAGTACAGTGTCTGTCATATAGTAGGTGCACAATAAATGTTAGTTCCAGTCTCCATCCTTCCTAGCCTTGCAGGGCACATTTTGGATGTTCCTGGGCTCAGGATTCTCCATCGGGGGAGTGGGAGGTAGGGATCTTGCTCACATCAGCCAATGCTTTACAGTCAGGCTTATGTATAGATGGTACAGGTGCTTCTTAGCAATGTCGATACTTTTCTTTCCAGCTAGGTAGTTCTACATCTACCCGATTTACTTCCTATAATCTTGTTATACTAAGAAGAATTTACAAGAGGTGCTAATTCTTCATGACCAAACTTCTGTAGAGCTAGGGGGACGGACAGAGAGATGCTTCTAAATTCCAAGATCCGGTCCATCGCTCACTGAGCACCTCAGAAAAGGGACACTGGATTACCATCACAGCCTCAAGGGAGTGATTACCAAATTAATCAGCAGACTCCAACACAAGAATAAGCTTTGTATTTCTGTAGTCAAGATTAGGGGGCCTTTGTAGAAGTAATTGCAGCCTCTCTTTATCTCTGGCTGTGTGCCTGTAAACTTCCTATCAAGATGGAGCACACCAACAATAGAGAAAGAGTGGCTACCGCTGCAGGACAGGTGAATGGAAATGGAAAGGCTGCCCTGGAGGAGCCAGGAGCTGACTCTCAAAATGTGACTGACATTCCTCTAAGCTGATCCAGGTCCAGCTGTTTAAAGCTATTTTCTGGTTTACTTCCTACATAGGCGGAATAAGCTAATATGTAAGATGCCCTCAAAGGCGTCCTCTACTTAACTAAAACAAAGTGAGATTATAAAAGCTGGGTTTTTGTTTGTTTGTTGAATTGCCTATATAATTTTTAAATGATCACTGATCCTTCAGTCCTTATCTCAATTTGAGAGCACAGGGCTCTGGCCCTGGACACAGGGGTGGGCATGGGGATGGACTGGGGCAAACTTCTGTAGGACTGGGAAGCCAGGCTTTGGGCGTGGCCAGGAAGATTGTCACACTATTGCTCTGATGAACGGGTCCGGAGTGGTTAGCTACTCAGGGAGTGGAGAAATTTTTCATAAGAAGTATGGGGAAGTTTCATGAGGAAATAACTTGCGGCTGAAACCGGCCTATTTTCAAGCTTTTGGCAACCCCATCCTATCTTTCCAGCTGGATAGTTCTAAACCCACCCAATTTATTTCTTATAATCTTGTACTAAAAAGAGCTTAGAATTGCTGGAAATTCTTCATGGCCAAAACTTTGTAGAGCTGGGGTAAAGGACAGAGGAAGACTTTCCAATTCCAACATTCAGGCCATTGCTCACCCCAATATCTTGGAAAGGAGGCACTACCAAGGATTGGAGAATCAGGAAGAACGAAACAGTTTCCCCATTCCTAAGGAGCAGACAGACTCCACAAACCTGAAAGGGAAGGGCAATGTGGAGGACTCTCAGTAACAAGAAGAGTCCACGCAAATGAGAAAGTATTTATGAATTAAGACAGAACCTGGGTAGCTTCAGTTTCTGGTACCTATGGTAGTCATTCAGTGAACGCCTTTTGATTGGTTGATCAACATGTGGAAACTAAGTGGAGAAGCAAATGTAAGTGGGACAAGAACAGGCCTCAACAGAGTTCCTACTCTTGCCCCATAGCTTGCTTCCAGGCTTCTGTGGCCTGCCCATGCAGAGGGCGCTAAGCATTCTCACGTTTGCTTATGCATGACGTCACTAAGTCAGGTTAGGCTAAACAGTATTGCTATAGGTAGTTGGCAATTTCACTTCTAAATGAGCCATAATTCCAATCTCCACAGAAAAATGTCATCTCCAGATTGGGGGGGGGGGGGTCTGTCTATAAGAGACCTTCAGAGAAGAAGTTATACCCTCCCTTGAGCCACCACCTTCTGGAATCTTCTTCCTTATGCTTTGTTCTGGGAGAACATGGGGAGTAGAGGGACTTCTACGGGAACTCTCAGAGTATATCCACTCTTCTCTTCTCCTCTCACATCACTTTTCCCCAACTCAGTGAAAGGAAGCAGAGTACGAGCCCTAAACAACGGGGTGAGGGTTTAGAATGAAGAAAGATTCTGGGGAGAAGCAGGCAGAAGGCCTTGCCTGGCCCAAGAACCAGTCTGATGAGCAGACACTGCAGTGAACTGGCCAGGGTGGATTCTGCAGGCAACTTACCTATTTCCTTGGGGAGCAGCCAGGCAATTTTGCCTCCACTGGCAGTGCCTGTCAAGCTGGCCAGATTGCAAGATTAACCCATAGAGGGCAGGCAGAGGAGGTCCAGGCAAAAGAGGGAAAAGTCGGACTGAAAAACCATTAGCCAGAGAGGGGCAGAGGTGGAAGGGGAGAACAGGAGAAGGCAGTTGTTGTGGGAGCACAGTTAGAAAGGTTTGGAGTGATGTCTGAGAGCCAGCGGTAAGGATGAGGGAATGGGAGGGGAAGTGTCATGGAGTGAGATGGGGTCAGGGATAGAGAAGACTATGAAGAAGGGCTAGGGGAAGGCACGGGGCTGGGAGTATTTGTTAGGCTGAGAGGAAACAGCAAAGATGGGACCATATGGGAGGGCAGGGTTGTCAGGACGAAGCAGGGCTGGAAAATGGGACCATGAGACAGAATGGAATTTGGGGCTGAGCAGGGACTGAGGACAGGGCGGGTGCCTGAGGGTGAATGCAGAGCAAAAGTAGAGGACGGAGCCTTCAGGAGGGGGCAGGGGCTGCAGGAAACATCAGAAGTTGGGAACAAGAACAAGCCAAGGGAAAGGACCTCGGAGAAATCAGAGGTTAGTCTTGAGGAAGGCAGTACTGGCGAGCTGCATTGCGGGAGAGGAAGAGCTGGAAAACCACTAAAGAGAAAAGGCAATGGTGCATAGAGATGGGATTCTTGACTTCTGCCACCACAGGGCTTGGAACCCAGCCCCATGCCGGTCTCCCCAGGCATTTTGGTACCTACCGCCACCTGTGAGCTGGAGCAGGAGAAGATGCGCTTCATGGCCGGTGCCAGGGCCAGGGCCACGGGGGGACGGGGACGCGCGGAGAGCGGGGCCAAAAGTTCCCAAACCCACTGAACTCGGTTGCGGCTGTGCAAGAGACAGCTGTCAAAAGCAGAGCTGGACCCGCCCCAGGACCCGCCCCGCTCAATCAGACACAAGAATTTAAGGACTGGGCTTTAAAACTCCGCCCCTGGCCCTGCCCTCCTCCGCCGTTGCACAGGCAAAAAGCCTGCGGTGCCGGGCTGCAACTGGGGGCTCGGTCTCAAACCCCGCCCTCCACAGCCGAACCCGCCAGCAGCTCCAACCTGCTCCATCCCAGTCGGAACCCGGCGGTCTCCAGCTGAAACTCCGCCCCCACCCCCCGCAGCTCCAGGCTGTAGCTCCGCCCCCAACCCCGCCTCAGCCCCGCCCCTCCGAGCGCCGCCGCAGGAGGCGAGCAGGTCCGGGCTTCTCCGCTTGCGCTGGGCACTCTTGACAACTGTCGCGTTTAACCACTGGTGACGACGCTTTCATGATATGCAGAGCCCTTTGGCCTACTTAGTTACCAGTACTTCCTCCCTCCCCCCACCCCATTCCCTGCCCCAAAAGCCAAGCACAAAAGACGATTTGAAGCGAACGGTTTGGAAACAAGAGATTGCAGCGTAGTGCCGAGCACAGGACCGAGCAGCGACGATGCACGATCCGCCGCAACCTGGGGAACAAAACCTGAGGGAAAGTGGACCAGGCTTAATCTCCTAACACACCTGTACATTAGAAAATGACGAGGGGGAGGAGAGAATTTTTATTTTAAGCACTCTCTCTTCTTTAAAAAAAAGAAATCCACAAAACTGTGATTACTATTTCCACTGCCCTTTCAATTCAGACTCTCAGCCATCGCAGCCAGCTGGTCTCCTGGTCGCTCCCTCCTCACGGTAGCCAGGAGCAAGCCCCTCGACGGCATAAGAAAGCCTACCGGATAAAGCTCAAAGTACCTGACCCGCACCTGCCTTCTCCAGTCTCCTGTCTCACTCACTGCTTCCACAGCCAGGTGCTCAGGCTGTTCTAACTCCTCCAGCTGCCTTCCTGGAATGCCTCCTCTCACACTTGGCGGCCCCTCGAGCCAAATGTTTTTTTTTTTCTTCCTGAAAAGTTTTCCCTCAAGACCCTGCCACCCCTGCTCAGAAAAAGTGTGCCTCTTGTGTGTGACACACTTCTAATACTGCTGCGTTGTATAGCAACCGCGTCTCTGTATTTGCCAGTATTTGTTTACATGTCTGTTTCCTCTACTAGACTGGGCTCTTTGATGGCAGGAGTTGTATTTTATTCTCCTTGCCTGGCACACATATTAGGTACTTCATCAGACACACATATGATGTCTGATGAGTGAATGAATGAAAGAAGGAAGGAAAGATGGAAAGAAGGAAGGAAGGAAGGAAGGAAGGAAGGAAGGAAGGAAGGAAGGAAGGAAGGAAGGAGCAACAATGAGAAGAAAGGAACACTCGTGAGTCTGGGGACAGCCTGTGGTTTCTACAGTTGCTTCTCAAACTGGCCCTATTCCAAAGGAAGAGGTAACAGGCTTATAGAAAAATAGATTGGGGTTAGAGAAAGTCCCACTCTGGAGCTGAGGGATAGAGAGGGATGTTTAGGTGGACAAAAATATTACAAGTGCTCTTTTAATCATGTGGATAAAGAATTAGATGAACCAGTCCTCAAGGAAATCCATCTCCCTTTGGAGGCTGAGTGGGGACGAAGAGGAGTGATCTGTCACCATAACCACGGCCTCGGTCCCAGCCCCGGAAACACTACGCTCCACAAAGGTGAATCAAGCTACAGCTTCCATGAGGTGCACTCAGGGCCACCATGCACTCCTTCCTGCCACAAAATAACTCACCAGCGTGCCACGGAATGCTTGCCCCTGCCTAATAGGCCGGACAGGCCACCATTCTCAGGGTTAGGGAACAGAGGCAGAGACGTGGTCTCTACAAGTCCTTTGCGGGGGTGCACATGGCTCTGGAGGGCACTAGAAGAACCCTGGGTGTCCAAGAAATCAAATAGGTTTGATTTCTACCATTCCAACCTTAAGTTAATTAGCTGATCAATACCTTAGAGGGCATGAGGGCTTCTTTCAAAGGAGATGAGGCACAGGGTAAGATTTAGTGGGAGGAGACAATACCACAGAAGAAACAAATCTTCAGACTCTGTGAACGGGGCCAAGTCACCACCTGCTGCTTCTACATACCTTCTCACCGTCCTCACAACACACAGTAATAACAAACTATTTTTACAACGATAGCGACCATTTACTGAGTACTCGCTAGATGCTCACGTTACTTGTATCATCGCATTGAGTCCTCACAACCCTAAGTTTAAAGACAAGACAGCCAATACTTAGAGAAACGAAATCTGTTCGAGGTCAAACAAGTGTTACTAGTACAGCTTAGATGGAAACCCAAGTCTGTCTTCATTCTTAACCGCTGTATTACACAGCCTTTTATTGTTATCTGAGCGTTGGGGTAGTTAGGACTTGTCCCAAACCGCATAGCTAATACATGGCAGACGTGCGATTTCAATCTAGGCCTATGTGCTTCCCAAATCTGCACATTTTACACTCTGTGGTCACTTCAGTAGGTGCGGTTTGCAGGAAGCTAAAGCACATCTCCAGTGGTAAAGTCACAGAAAACATTTTAAATACTTCATAACTTTACCTTCTAGAAATTCAACTGTATAAGGTCTCAGGAGAACCAAGACTCGCCTGTCACCATTCCTGAGCTGTCCATATGCTAGGGAACTCGATTAGAACCAGCAGTCATTTGACACTGAACTTTATTTGCTCTGGCCTTCTGATATGCCGTCCACCCTGCTGGGAAGTAGAGACAATGCCCTCTGCAAAAGGCCAGAGACATGCCAAAATAAATATTGTGGCCAGGCCTCAAGAATGCCCCTGGAGGACAGGTTCTGTGGCTGCCAGCCAAGTGCCCGATCAGGTCTCTTCTCAGCTCTAACTGGGTGCTGATTTTCCCAATGGCTGTCAGAGCTGCACTCTGGAGACCCACAACCGGCTTTGGTATCCAAAGAAATATGTTACCCAGTTGTCAATGAGAAATCAAATTCTCTTTACTGGCCATGACCAAAAAATGGGAAGGGGGTTGGGGGGGGTCCAGAGATAGACATTCACTTGAGAATTGCTGGTAAACATCAGGCAGGGGCTGACAAGCTGATTTCACCAGGTAGGACTGGAGTTGCCCCAGGAACATTCTCCTAGGAGCTATTTGTGCTGCACAACCAGTGCTGAGCAAGGAAAGGCTCGCTCCCCAGAGACCTCCTGCCACCTACTTTGGCTTCCTCCTTAATGCAGACCCCACTTGTTCAGACCCCTTGGGGCTGCTGCTTCCCAGAGCTGGTAAGGGGAAAGGGTTTCCCACCACCAAGCAGCAATCGTCTTCCTTCTTTGTTGTTTCTGTAGGGAAGCCCCAAGGAGGGCTCCAAAGTGTGTGCAGCCTGAGAGGAGAAAACACTGCCTGGGGTAGCAAGTCTTCTCTGCTATTCCAGTTCTAGCCACGTGGGGGCCCCTGGCTCCAGGGAATCGGGCACCCGGCGCCTCTGGCTTTGCTCCCGGGGAAGGGTGTGAGTGGGGAAAGCCATACCCAGCCGGCCTGGGGAAGCTGTTTCACTAGCACCTGAGGGCGGGCGACTGCACCACGAAGTCTCAGGTTTCAGGGGGATGGCAGTTGCCTGTCTAAAGGCTTCTCTGTTCCTTGGAATTGTACAGAGTGTCTCTTGTGGCTTTTCCTCCTCCCTCCTTTTTTCCTGTTGACTCTCCCCATCCGGCTCTCTGAATCACCAGACTCCACAGGAAAGCAGCAGATGTTGACTTTACTTCTTTCAAGCCAACCTCAGCTCCCTCCTGTGGAGTGGGGAGCAGGCTGGAAGGTGAGAGGCAGGCAATGGAGGAAGATAGCCCTCATTCTTGCCAAATGGTCAGGGAGGATGTAGAGGGAATCTGAAAGGAGTCAGGGACGTAGGCAAAAGTTTCTTGGTTCCTGGGGATAGGGCAAAAGGGGCCCCCCAGTGTTGGCTGTGGAACCAGCATCATGAGGAGGAAAGCAGAAGGTGGGAGTGTTCCTGGGTGGGTGCCAGCCCTTCGTGTCTGAGGTAAGGCCTCATCTCTTGCCAACAGCGTCCTCATGACTCAAAAGTCAAGTCAGGTTGCAGGTCCGGGGAGAAGAGTCCAGAGGCTTCTCCTTGTCCCATGTGAGCCACTAAGCCTCCGCTCTTATGCAAGTCTTCTGCAGAAGCTGCCAGGGAGGACTTTCGAGGGCTTCATTCTACATTCATTGCTCCAATTTTTCATCTCTTTTTTCTTCCTCGGGGATCTTCTTACGGGCAAAGAAGCCAAGCTGTAGAGGAAGAGATAAGAGTCATCATCAAATGCCCTGCCTGGGGATCTCGCCAACAGCCCTCAGACATATCTGAAGTCTTCACTTTTGTTCTGCTTCCAAATATGAGACTCAAATTTATTTTATTTGGCTTAGTTTAATTCAACCAACATTTGCGGAGTACAGGGAAGGGGATCCACAGGCGGCTTAGCTAATCCAGTTCTCCCTGCTGTAACCAAGGACCCCTCCACTCGTGGGCACCATGCCCTCTACTCGCCACTAACGCAGTGCTTACCTTCCAAAGGCAGAAGACAAGGAGAGCCAGCAGCAGCAGCCCTCCCAGGACACTACCGATGAGGATCCACAGGGAGAGGAGGAGAGGGCGAGACTGAATCACCTCCAGGAGGCTCTGTATGCAGAGGAGAGTTGTTTTTAACTCCCACCCTTTCACCCAGCGAGCCGCACCCCACCTTAGAGCAAAGCCAGGCTCAAAACAGAAGAATAAAAGGCCAAAAAAACCTGAGGCAGTGGGACCCTAGCAATTCTGATGTATCACTTCTGGCTCCCCGATTGCTGCCTAATGAAGACACCTCGGTTCTGAAAAAGCCCACAGGTGCCCTTGCCCCGTCCCCACCCTCACTATTTTCACAGCTCTCAGGTTCAGCCTCCAGCCTCACCTCGCTCCAACGGGAAGCTTCTGTCAGCTGCAGGACGCTGCCCGCCTCCGTTCCCAGCTCAAAGGTGCTGACCACCGTCAGAGACTTGAATTTGGCCTGTGGAACAAGTGGATGGGAAGGCATTTCAAGTGGGCCAGCATCAGGGGGTGTGGCTCTTGAAACCCCAAAAGCCACAAAGAAGAGGCTGACACGCACAACTTCCAGGACCCTCAAGACCAGAAGAAAAGGTCGGAGACCAATGGGGAGAGAGAAGAAGGGTCACAGATGGAAAGTCACTGGTCCTTCAGATATGCTGTTTGGTCTACGTGTCATGTATTCAACTCCCCTTTCTTTGGCTGACCGCTACCCCTCCTTTAGGTTCAAGTTTAGATGTCATATGCTCTGGGACTTAGGGAAGAATTTCCTCCTAACCCGCACCACCCTGGATAAGGTTATAACATTCTGTTTACTTTGCCGTCTTTCACCACTGAATTATAAGATCCTTGAGGTCTTATAATTATGTGTCTCATTAATTATGTGTCCCTAGTGCCTAGAGCCTAGCACGGTGCCAAATACCTAGTGGTTTCTCAATAAATCTTTGTTAAAAGGATAGATGAATGAATGGAACAAAAAGGATACCAAAGAGAGATAGAGAACCAGACTTAGAGAAGGAGGTCTGTCAGAGTTAACTTCCCGAACACATACGCCTCCCGGTACATCCTGGGATTTTGTGGAAGTCAAAGTAGATGGCATATGGGGAAACACAGTAAAACCCCTAGTACCAAATAGGTGTCATAATTAGATGTTATTTCCGGCTCAGGCATCTACCCTGACTCCTGACTGCCAATCATATTAAGTTCAATGTCTATAGAGAACTTGCATAATCCAAATCCCTGTCAACTATAGAATCTTACCGCCAGCTACTCTCCAATACGTATCCTGCGTGTGATAGCAACTATGTATTCATTCATTTTACAAAAACATATTAAGTTCCTACAATGTGTTAAGCATGGTATTAAATGTTGGGGAAAGAAGGACCGTCCTTCTCTAAGTCTGGTTCTCTCTTTATCTCTCTTTGGTAGAGAGTGTCTACCTAGCATAGGACCTTTTATATAGTAGATCCTAGGTGGATTATTGATTGAATTTAGGTGCCCTATCAATGTTGATTGATTATTGATATAGAACTAAGGGATGATAAATGGAGGAAAATACAATGATAATAACTAGCTTTTAATGAGCCCATCTCATTATTCATTTCTTCTTTACAATAACCCCTTAAAATAGGTATTATCTTCCCCCTTTTAGAGATGAGGAGAAAGAAGCGTAGAGAGATGAAATAACTCGCTCGAGGTCCAACGGCTAGCAAGAAGCAAAGCTGGGACTTAAATATGGGTTTGTTTACTTCCAAAGCCTACGCTCAAGGTCCAGATAGGAGCAGAAGGGGAGGGTAATAGGAAATGAAAGTTTTACCCTCCGGAAAAATTCATTGTGAACCAGCCTCAGTAGTCCAACAGAGGCCTCGGACCCCTTTGCGAGCCGCCCGAGGTGGCACCTCACGACCTGACACCGAGTATTGCTCCCATTCTACCAGAAGAGAGAGACGGATCAGGAGCTGGGGTGGAAAGATGCCCCACTTCCCACTCCAGGCTCCACCCCCCCCCCATCCCAAGGCTCCAAACTCTGCTGCTCCCCCACTCTGGACACCTTCTTCACCAGCTTATGACTCATACCAGTCTGCTTGTGTGCTGAAGTTCCTCTGGATGTACTGGGGGCCCTGGGGGCTCAGTCAGGTTCTGCACTGTGCAGCTTGCCTACGGGAAGATCCAACTTGAGGGACTCTTGATGGTGAGAGGCCAGCCATGCCAGGCTGAGCAGCCGCATACCGCCCACAGTGGGGTAATCCCTTTCTTCTCAAAGAAGTCACGTATGTCAAAGAGAGGTCCCCAGGGGGAGGAGCCCTGAGAGCAGTGACCCAGCAGACAGGGAACTGGTGAGTCCACCGGATCGAGGACGGAGGGCTCCACATAACCCTAGCCCAGACTCACATTGGTAGTGATGACCTGAGACAGTGACAGGAAGTAACTGCCCCCACGGGCCACAGCTGGAAGGAAGGCCGAGATGATGAGGCCACTGACCACATAGCAGCCAAGGTTCTGAACCTGAGAGGAGGATGGGAAATGGGAAGAGGCGGGAAACAGAAGACCCCGCCTCATCTGTTCCCCTTTACTCTGGATACCACTGAAATCTAAGAGACTCTTCCTGTCTTTTCCCAGGACAACTCCCCGCCCCCTCCTCATGCCAAGCTGCCCCCCTCCAGCTTCTCACCCTAAGCGTGGTTTTGAATTCAGGGCCAGGACCCACGGGGAGGGTCCCATAAGGGTGAACCTCATAGCGGTGAAGAGTGGATTCACTGAGTGGATACCATGTCAGGAAATCCACGGTCACAGCCATGATAGAGACACAGAGGCACAGGGTCCACACATATCCATGGATTCGGGGAAGACAGGGCCAGCACATGTGTAAAGAGACAGGGATACACAGAGAAGACAGAAATGGGACGTGACATAGACTTGGCACAAACTTTAGGGCCACAACCCATACCCCCCCGTTCCAGCTCCACTACCCAGGGCCCAGCAAAGTCCTATACCTAGGAAGAAAGTAAGACGCTTCAAAGAGAAGGTTCCACATGAGTGGGATTGAAGCCAAAAAGACGGAGCAACCCCAAGGGTTGGGGGACACTGAACCACACGAGTCTGGGGTCAGAACGGGGTTCCAGGGGGAGCTCAGCCATACCTAGAGAAGAGGAGGTGAGGCTCGTACTGGATGTAGGCCGAGGTCTGGGCTGTATTGTCTTGCAGGGTCCCATTGCTCTCCAGACTATTGCTGTGGAGTCAGGGGGAGAGGCTCACATCCCTCTCACACACCCCTCTCTGGAGCAGAGGAGTCAGTGCCGTTCATCCCCCTCCCCCAACACCCCTACCATGACCAACCCCCAGACTCAGCTGCAGAGGACTCGGGGGAGGGCCCTTTGTTCTCACCTGGTAGCAGTCAGCCTCACAAGGACCTGGCTCAGGAGGGAAGAGCAGCTAAACTCAAACTCTAGCAGAAAGGTCACCTGGGGGCCAGGGACATGGGGTCAGGGTAGATTCCTCTTCACAGGGCGACGACAGAGGAACGGAAGCCCTCGTGTGCCTCGTTCCCCAAACGCCCAGGCCTCAGCGATTCCAGCCCCTGGTCTCCCAGAGCCCCTTTCTCATCCTGGACCCCAACTTACCTTGGCTCCGGTCTGAAAGACAGGATGCCCCACACTGCAGAGCCGGCCATGAGAAGAAGGGGCTGCACATTCCACCTTCACCGGCCTGTCCCTCTGAGAGCGAGAAACGGGGGTGGAGGCTGGAGCTGGGGCGACCGCTGCTCTCCTGCCTGCAGCCCCTCAACACTGAGCCTTTCTCTAGAGCCCCTGGCAGCTGAGGACAATACCCCCGTCTCCTTCCTCCTCCTTCCCCATCTCCTCCCAAACCCTCTTCCCCAAGGGTACCTGAGGCGTGAAACTGGCCAGATGGAGGTTTCTAGAGAAGCTGAGACTCAGGCTAGTGTTGTAGGCATTTTCCTTCCTGTTCTCCAGAGTTGCTGATACCAGCACTTTCCGACGACCGCCTCGAACCAGGAACGGGTCCTTCCTAGGAGGGTGGATAAGAGCTCAGGAGTGGACAGGGTGCCAAAAACCTCACTTCTGTTTTCCTGGGCAAGAAACGACCCTCCAGCTCCCTTCAAGCCCCTTCCTGTCTGGCTCGGGTCACGCTGGTTTGGCCAGTTCACGCCCATCCCACCTGGAGCCTCTGATGTCCATATTAGCTCGAAGCACCAGGTCTGTGATGCATTCATTGTCAGGGCCACAGTCCTTCGAGAAGGGGACCTAGAGGAGAGGGAAGAGGCTGAGGGCTGAGAGGAAGGCAAGGAGAAAGGAATACAACTGGGGAAAAGTGGAAAGAGAAGTGTGGGTGCCCAGGTCAGATGTCACCATGATCTCATGTCTCCTCCCTCCTCTTTCTCTTGAATTCACTGAGAAGGGCAGTATTGGGTCCCGGGGATAGGGCTTAGCGCAGCTGACCAGCTTTCGTATGGAGGTGGGCGAGCCCTCGTCCAGCACAGGTCCTGGCTTTGTGGTGTTGTCCAAAACGAAGGTCACAGTCAAGGCCACCGGCCGAAGGTAATCCGATGTATCCTGAGGGAAACCAGAGGCAAAGATTATGGGCAGCCAGGCTTAGGGGTACAGCTCAGCCCCCTGGCGGAATGTGATAATGACACCGATCATTTATTGAGCATTTTCTGTGTGCCAGGCACTGTCCAGAGGTATTGTCAATATCGTCCCATTTACTTCTAATACAAGTCCTACGACGTACTTATTATTATTAACACCTCTTGGCAGGTGAGGAAACTGAGGTTTGCAGGTTATGTGACTTGCCACATGGCACAGGTGGCAGCACCGGCAGGTCAGCCTGACTCCAAAGTCTGAGCTTGCTCACCTCCCTGGCTTTCTTGCTAATCCAGCAGAAATTCCTCCTCTTATCCAGCCTTCCCCTCACTCCCAGGCCCTGATGCAAAGCAGTTCCAGTCCCCTCCTCACCAGCACATGGAAATACAGCTGCTCACAAGTGACATTCCCCACACTGAGCCGGAGCCGCCGAGGGGACAGCCTCTGGCCAGAGCCATCAAACGCTGCACGGGCCCCAGCGGTCCACTCATCCAGTGACGCTGTGAACCGCATATCTGAATGGGGCAGGCAAGAGTGAGGGTGGAGAGGGTCCAGAGACCAAGGCAGGTAGGGAAGGGGTTGACAGCTGCCTCGGATGCATGGAAGTCACTCACAGAAGCGGCGATCCCAGCGGCCAGGAGTGCGGGACGTCACTTGGAAGCAAAGGGCTGCCGAAAAGCAGGCTGCGTCCTGGCCTCGGCGCCTGCAGTCCCTTTGAACCACACTGATGGCCGGCGGGGTCACATCCAGTGAAGGCGCCAGGTGGACAATGGGCCGGGAGCTAGGAACAGAGTGGGAAAGAAATTCTAGCAGTAGGAGGAAAGTCTGTGAGAAAGGCCACTCTCAGTGTTTACCTCCTTGAGGTCAAAGGAAAGAATAAGGGGTTAGGAGCACGTGTCACCCACCCCTGAACCTCTGACAGAAGTAAGATAACAGCTAACATTTAATAAGCACTCGTCATGAGCAAGGCACTGTGTGAAGATTGTTATAGGGTCATCACATTTAATCCTCACAATAAGCCTACACGTTATGTACGTTATTCTTCCCATTTTGTAAACTAGGAAATGGACGCACAGAGTAAGTTGACCAAGAAATCCAAATCGAAGCCTGTGACTCCCAAGCCCTTGCTTTTCATCGCTGTGCTATGCGGTCCACTGCTACCTGAGATGGCACTGCTCACCTGAGCAGGATGGCTGCCCCTTGGGCACCCACAGCCACATCCACCAGGTCGTCTCCATCCAGATCTAGCCGGCCATCCACACTCCGACCAAAGTAACTGAGGGCCTGTGGCATGGAGATAGCAGCAATCCGCTGAGAGGAAGAGAGGGGAGACTGAGCCGGGACTCACACACCTGCTTTCCCAGGCCGCCCACCTGGCTCTTTCTAATCCTCCCATCAGGCATGGGAAGAAATTAGAGAAACTTGCCTGTGTTCAGGAGTCCCTAGTACAGCAACCTGTATCCTCCCCCACTCCCTCACCTTTTTGTCTACAGTAGTCCCGCCTTATACACGGTTTCACTTTCCGCTGTTCCCCGTGGTCAACCATGGTCCGAAAATGTTTAATGGAAAATTCCAGAAATGACCAATTCATAAGTTTTAAACTGAGCACTGTTTTGAGTAGAGTGATGAAATCTCACGCCGTCCAACTCTGCCCTGCCTGGGACATGAATCATCCCTTTGTCCAGCATATCCACGCTGGACACGCTCCCTGCCTGTTAGATACTTAGCAGCCATCTTAGTTATCAGATCAGCTGTGACTTCATCCCACTGCTGGTGTTCAAGCAGCCCTTATTTTCCTTAATAATGCCACATCCACACAACTTTTATTACAGTGTGTTGTTATAATTATTCTGCTCTTATTAATTATTGTTGTTAATCTCTTACTATGCCTAATTTATAAATTAAATTTTATCGTAGGTATGTATGTATAGGAAAACACATGTAACTATATATATAGAATTTGGTACTATCTGCGGTTTCAGGCATCCACTGGGGGTCCCCCATCAATACGGGGGGCTACTGTGCTGATAAAAAAGCACTGATTCAGTTGGGGTCTCAAGTCCAGGGGAGCACTGATAAGCAAAGAGCACAGCTCCCTTTCCCTTCCCCCCACCTTGCCCCTGCTTTATGTGAGCACGCCTGACCTGGGCAGGACGGGGCCTGACGCCATGCTGGGTCCCGTGATACAGGTACAGTGCCCCACGGTGCCCATCCTCCAGGGGCGCCCCCACAGCCACATCAGCAAAACCATCTTGGTTCAGATCAGGAAGGGCACCCATGGCAAAGCCAAACCGAGCATCCTGAGGGGGTTCTGGCTGAAGCGTTCCCTGGAGCGTCAGCAAGGACTGCTGGGTGAGACAAGGGAAAGAGAGAAGGTGCTGATGCGATAGGCCCCACCTCTCAGCCAGCCCTCAAATGTATGCGCCTTCCCTTCCTGCCTCCCTCCACCCCTTGCAAATAAGTTCTAGGGGAGCCCAGCAAGTCTCACCTGGCCCACCAGGTACACATAAACACGTCCTGTCTCCTTGTTCTGAGGTCCCAGGAACATGGGGGCAGCCACAAGTAAGACATCAGTTGTTCCATCCCCATCCGTATCCAATGGGCAGAGTTCACTGCCAAAGTATGAGCCAATCTGGGGAGTGGTGATTCCAGAGGAAAGGGAAGGTGATTGTGGACAAGTGGGAAGCACCCACCAGCTTGTCAATCAGGTCCTCACACCCTTGACAGACTCAGCCAACCAGCATTCGGCACAGACTCTTCAGGCCCCCCTCTTGCCCCTCTACTCTCTTCCCCCACAGCCGGATTTCCTCGGGAGGGATCCGAGGGTCCCACCCTTCCTTGGATGCCCTACCTGCTCCCCCTGGAGGCTCTGGGAGACCCTCACAGCCCCATTTTTCTTAAGCTGGAAGGCAATGACCTTTCCTCGATGTCTAAACCGAGGAGCCCCGGAAAGAAAGAGGCGTTGTCCACTCCGCAAAATCATGGAGGAAACAGAGTAACCTAGAAATCAGGGGTGAAAGGGAAAGAAGACAGGTCAATTGGGAGGGTCCCTAAAGGCACAGGAGGAGGTCTCAAGGAGAGCAGCAGGAGATCAGTGAAAAACTTCAGGATTTAAGGGGGCGTACCTCATACCCTCCACCATGGGAGCCTTCCCCCACCTCCCAATGGCCTGCACTCTGCTACTCACCCAGGTAGGCTGCGTGGTTCTGCAGTGCAGGGGGGAACTCATCTTCCAGGGCCGTGCGTGGGGGGAAAAGGCGGTGACCATCTTCAAGCCATAACACTGAGCCCCCCCAGTCATAGGCCCCCACCATCCCAAAGAGAATCCCATCCTGTAGGACAGAACCAGAAAGGGTCACTGACAAGACTCTCCGGGAGTGAGAGGGTCACTGAGGGTATGCTGGGGTCAGTTGGAAAGGCATGAGCAGATCAGCATGCATATCGTTAAAGGAAGAATCTAGAAGAGCCCTGGGGTTGAAGTTATCTGAGTCAGAGGTTGGAAGGAGTCAGAGGTCGAGAGGGGTTATAGAGGAATCGAGTCTGTCCAACCTTTAGCCGATGAGTAGAGAAACCAATCTGAGACATTTCCAGCCCAAAGGAGCTTTCATTTTCTCCATGGGATCCTTGAGCATGAGAAAACATCGGCAACATCAGGGAAGACAGTTCCACCTTTGACCTACTGAACTTACTCTAGGACCGCACCCCACCCTGGCCTCTGTTTCTCCAGGGTGATCATTACCCTCAAGGCCAAAAATCCGGTCTCCGAGTGCGTCCACAATGTCAGTCAGTGCAGCTTCGTCTGTGACATTGAAGAAGAATCTCTCGTCTGGATCACTGGCGATTGCTCTGATTTCCCGCAGGAAAGAGCTGGGATCTCGCTGTCTCCGGAGGTAGTGACCGAGGACCTGGGGTCAGGAGGTCAAGGTGGGGTCTATTAGCTGTGCGGAGTGAGATGTTAGAGCTGGTACAGAACACAGCCAACTCATCGAAGGACAGGAAATGTGGCTGAGGTCTGGGGAGTGGTTCCTGCCTGTTTCCCTCAAGTCCCCAGTCCTCAATGTCACCGTCCCCACCCCCCTCCACCCTTCCAGATCCAAAGTAGAGTCTTACAGCAATCCCATAGCGTGTCACTCTTCCAGCCTCACAGGCCTTTAGCGCTGTGGGAAGCTCTTCTCCATCATGTGATTCTCCATCAGTGACCACCACCAGTAGCCTGGCAGCCTCTGGTCGGCCCCCATGGGACTGACTGAATCCTTCTGTGCTAAGAAGAGAGAGAAAGGAGTAAGGTGTGATCGAGTGTACACAGATACCCACACGCAGGACTTAACTCCGTCGGCGGTTCACCGAGGTCAGGCATCTTGCCTTTTGGACCATCGCCCCGACGGTGGCTAGCATGGAGACTGGCACACAGTAGGAGTTCAATGCTTGAATGTCATCGAACATATAGAGCAGCGTATCATCAATGCAAATAAGAACAAAATCCATTCATTGCTAGATTCATTCAGCAAATATTGCATTTGGGAGGACAGATAATAAGGGAATGTAGAAGAAAGGAGAACGGTTAGGTCAGGCGCATCTCCCCAGAAAGTTTGAACCACGTTTGGAAAGTGGGTTAGGTCATGAGTAGTGGAGAACCTGAGAGTCAAGATTAAAGCGGGAGTGGAAGGACAGAGAAAGAGAGTTCTGTCTGCAGAGACGACTAAAGCAGAAACATGGAGAGACACAGACATAGATATTTTGTAGAAATGTGACGAGAGGGAGTGCAATGACGGCCCAATCAGCGTTCTCCCACCCACCATTAGTGTGCATGCCAAGATGAGCACGCAAAGCACCTTGGGTACACACTGAACCCTAGAGTACACACTGCCCTCTAAACCCTCCCCTAACCCTCCTAGGCCCTCCTCACTCTGGTCTCCCACACACCCCTTTCCAATGCCTCACCAGGCCACCATTATTGCTTGGGCAGTCTTCGTTTCTCGTCCCTCTCGCCGACTCAGGTTCCTTGCTGCTCTCACCACTTCTTCCTTGGTTCGGAAATCTCCCAGGGACCACTCATGTACAGGGCTCTCGCCGTACTGCACCAGTCCCACCTGAGAATAAAATGTGCAGTCAAAGGAAATGTGTGTTTGGAGGTGGGGAGGGAGAAGAAAGCACGCGAGGGAGGGGAGATGAGCACCTGGAAGACACGGCCTACACTTAACTCCTCTCCCCGTCCACGCCCGGCCGTATTGCCTTCTCTTACCTGTATCTGCTCCGGGTCAATAAACAGTCTGCTCACGAGTCTTCGCAGGAAAGTCTGAACTTCAGACCAGGGGTAGATGCTGTTGGAGCCGTCCAAGACGATGACAACATCCATGTATGTGGGGCAGCCTAGGGGGACGGGCGTGTGATGGAGAACAGACGGGTCCAAGGTTATCCAAGGGCATGGGGCCAACAAGGGAGGAGGGTACATTCGCCCTCCAAGGGCAGGACACACTCAATTGAAACATTTATTAGGCACTTCTGACATGCAAGGAAGAGAGTCTGCCAGGCTCTGGGTAAATGTAGAAAGGAATAAAAGAGGAGAGGGGCATACGTGCAATTTACTGAAATCACAAAGAAAGAATTAAACACTAGGTAGAAATATAGAGCCGCCCTCTGCTGTGGGAGAACAAAAGAGGGTCAGTGCTGATGGTGGGGAATCAAAGGAGGCCGCAACTAAGGAGATATTGGAGACTGAAGGTGTTTGAGGAGAGGAGAATATAAGGAAAGGCATTTGGGTATTTGGGTGAACTCTTTCAACAAAAGGAGGTGGAGGTATAAAAATCGATGACACACTGGAGAGTGGTGAGGTAAACGCTAGGGCCAAAGATGGGAAGGGAGGTAGAGAGAGCTGAGTTCTTGAAGATGGTTTGACCAGTTCATGGAGTCTTGATTCCCTGGCAGAGTCTGAATTCTAATCTGTTAGGAAACATGGAGCTTATGCAGGCACATTAGGTAGCAGTGAGGACAGCCATGCAGGCCCCCTGTCAAGCATCATATGCTGTTGCCCCATCTTTTTCCCACCCTACACTCCGTTCTGAGGACTGAGTCCTCAGGCCCTTCTTCTGGCTCACGTTGCGCAGTGGGTGCCAGGCTTCCCTGGGGCCGGAACGAAGCATCAACACGGGCACATATCCCAGAACTGAAGACAGAGGAGCCGCAAGCCCGAGACCAGAGAGGGGCACAGGCCTGGGGATGGATGGGGGAAACAGTTACTCCAAGGCTTGTGAGAGCACCCTCAGAACATGCTCCCAGGAGGAGGCATTGCGACCACTCCCCGAGATTCCCCTCCTTGCTTTCTAGGGTTTTTAACTCCTTGACCAGACCAGTTTCCCTTCCTCTACTGCTCTATCCTCTGCCGCAAACCCTCAGAGACCCTTTCCTTAACTCACCATGAATCCTCCATCACCATCTGTCTCTAGTAGAGACATCCCCAAGTGCATATTCACAGCAGGACGAGATGAATTGCCTAGTGGATAGTCACCTGGTGGGAGGGGGTGGAAGAGAATGAGGTCATGGGGTCACAGATGGGGTCCTTGAGTTCAGGGCGATTTTGGAAGAGGATGAGATCAGGATAGAGTCAGGGACAGGGAGTATGTGGGATACTGGCTTGAATAAAGTGAGGTATGAGGGGTCAAAGCTACTAGCGTATCAAGGTTAGGGGTTAGAAGTGGAAGATTGAGGCATCTTCTTACCCAAGTGGCCCTTGGCACATGGGGCATTGTGGGAGCCCCCTACGGGGCATCGGTAAACGTCTCCCCTTCTGTCGCCTGAAGGCCCATCCCAGGGGGCACCCACCAGCATCCTGGGAGGAGGACATGAATATAAGCATCGGGTGAGCATGACTTTGAGATAGGCCAGAGGGAAAGGGCATGGGGGTGGGAAATCTAGAGCTCCGGCAATTTCCAAAATACCAAACATCCCTCAGTCTCTTCCAAAAGATTAGTTTACATTCCCATCTACCTCGCCTCCCCTGTAACAGCTCTGTCAGTCCCCATCCCACAGCCCTCTGCTTTCCTCCTCACCATCGCTGTCCACCCCCAACATGTTGTAAGACACTGTATCCAAATTCAGCCTCGGGTGGCCCTGGGAATAGGCGTGGGTGATGCGCGTCCAGGTTAAAGGGAGAGCAGAGACCTAGGGAGCCAGGATGGTAGGTTAGCGCGAAGCAGAGAGGCTAATGAATGCCCAGACGGGTACAACCAGAGAGACGCCATGAAGGGAATGCTTTGATGTCAGTCTGTCTCCCGGCTTATTACTCATCAGTTGTCCTGGCCTCTGTCAATGTCATGTATTCAGAGTTCCAAGCAAGGATGATCTCCTTCCTGTGTTTGAGTCCAGCTGTCTAACCTGGGGCCCTCTGCCATGTTAGTGCACAGCTGTATTTCCATTCCCACCCCTGAAATCTCATTTACAGACATGTCTGGAAGGGTCAAGTTCCTCTTTTCCACATCATTCGTCCTACGCATCCTCTTCCCCAAACTGTGAGGGTCAAAAGAGGGAGAGGGCCTTTCTGGAGCCCTACAACTATTCCTTCCAAATTCTCCCCAAACCCAGGAGCATTGGGAGAACAAGAGGAGACCAGGGAGCACAACATGTCTGGGTCTCTCCTTCTCTTTCCATCTCTTCTTGACTCCCAGTGTCATTGTTACATGCTCACATTCATTCTCCAGTGTCTAGGTCTCTGGTTGATTCCAGCTCTGGAAACCTCCGTGGTAATTAACTGGGTGGGGTCACTCGCCTGCCCACACACATGGTTTGCCATCCATCCTTACCAAGTGTCCCTTCACCCCAAAGTTTCCCCTCCGTTCTAACTCATACGCCCTCCCAACTGCCCCCCAGTTACCTGAATCTCTTCCTTACCTCTCAACCCACTCTAAAGACCCCCCCAGTCATGTCCTGGCTGATTCTTCCCTCCCAACCTCGATCCCTTTCAAATCAGAGCTGATATTTTAGGAAACGAAGATTACAGGGCACTGGTGAGGAAAAATTCCAGGCCTCTGGTCCCTCCCATGGTTCTGTCCCTGTGTGTTGCTCCTTCCTTCTCAGTGACCCCCTCTCAGGCCACCCCACCACCACTACCACCGATGGCTCTAGCTCTGTCTCAGATCATGCTCCTTTTCAGAAAGGTGTTTTGTATGTGAGCCTTTTGGCATCGAGGAAACAGGCAGGGCTGTATGACCAGGAACTGTAGCTCATTGGTTAAACCCAGAATTCCGACCACACAGTCGGTTATGCCTCTGGCCCCAGAGACCACCAAGGGTAGGGAGAAGCAGGGAGGAGGGTAACAGGAATCAGACTAGCCACGTGAAAGTTCACATCATGTTTCTTCTTGGTCCCCTCACTTCTCCAGGGTTTAGGGCAAAGGTTGTAGACAATTGGACACAAATCTTACACAAGGCTCTCCCAGTCTCAGTATGGAAGCAGTCATATGGTGTGGGCATGAGAATGTAAACACGCACACGCGCGCGCGCGCACACACACACACACACACACACACACACACACAGACGTAGAACCAGTGTTAACCTCTCACCCGAAGGAGCTCACCCGAACTCCCGAAGAATTTCGACCTTAAAGGTCCCAATGACAAACAATCCACACATCTTTCATTCCCACCAGAAACCAAGAAGTTATCCTCCCTCACCTGTCAGGAACATCAGGGGCAAGAACAGGTGGGAGATGAAGGGGCGCTCCATGCCTGGCTGTTCTCTGTCCCTGTGAAAAGTCCTCGGTGCCTCTGTCACTCTCTCCTTTTTCTGTTTTCTTTACTTTCCCTCCCATCCTGCCCCCTCCCACTGGCAGCTAAAAATAAAGTTGGAAGGAATGGGAGGAGTGATGGTGGGGAGCGGTGGGGAGCCCCAGACCAAGCGCAACGAAGGGCTGAGGGATCTTGGTCTCCTTCTCTGCCTCGGTGCTGCCCCCTGGAGGCGTCATCTCAAAACCCAACCAGAACACAGTGGTGTTTGTTCCCTTTTTTTCTTCTTGTTTTTTTCTTTTTTCTATCCTTTATTGTTGCCAGGTAGTCATGTTTTCTTTGGGTTTAGAATAGAAAGCAGGAGAGGGAGATAGATACTTTTTACTTCCTAACCTTATTTATGTCAATCTGAGATATGGAAAACGAAAAAGCTGATAAGTGATAAAATTTCCGCACCCACCCAAGGGAGTCCCAATGTGAAGACACAGACTAAGCCTGACCAGCCCCACGCCACTTAGTTCTGTTTGTGGCTCTTAGTCTATGCTGCCTTGTGACATCAGTGTTTGAAGGGACTATAAAATATGAACTGATGTGGGGTATTTTTTGTGGAATCAGTATAATTACTTTAACATTAGACCCCGCCCCCCATCTTCCCAAGTAGGCTGTAAATGTCTGAAGTTGGAATCATGGCGATTCTTAGCTTTCTGTAGCTCTACCATCTAGCATTATGCTCTGCATAGTTTAGAAGCTCAATGAAAGTCTGTGGGTGAAGATGCCAGGGCTAACTCCATGGAAAACCTAAATAAACAGGAATCAGGGCCTCAGATAACCAGAACACATAGGACCAAACGAAACATCAATAAGCAAAGTGATCTTTAATTTGCTGACCTAGAAGGCTTGCTCTCTATTGTGGGCACGGGTCCCAGCTATTTACACAGAATCATTGTACAATATTTACAGCAAGATGCTAGACACAGCATCATTCTGGATAGGCAAAGAAGGGGTAAGAATAGGCTAGGAACAAAGCCCTGAAATGAAAGTGTACGCAGAAATCTGCAGGTGTGAGTAGTAGGAAGCATACGGGTCAAGTCACAAGGGAGGTTGGTGAGGTAGACATCAGGGAGGTGAAGGAAGCATCAAACCAATTCTGGTGCACGAGGGAAGAGTCCGCTGGGACATAAAGCCTTTAAATTATGATTTGGAGTTTAAAAGGGTAAAATCTGCCACAAACCACCTTTGTCAGGAAAAAGAAGGCAATTAGAGTTTTACAGACCACACCTTCTACTCCCCTACCAAAAAGCAATTCTGCTGCTGACCAGATTCCTAGGACTGAGACAGGGGACTGAGAAGGCAAAAAAGTTGCCGAGAGAGAGAATCTTAAATAGACTTATGAGAGACAAAGTGAAGAGTCAAGAGAGACACGGACGATGCAATGGAGGAGGAAAAGAACCAAAGCTCCCGCAGATCTGAACATTAGAATCATCCTGCTGACTACAGAAGTTACCTTGCCTCACCTCATTTTCCCCAAAGCTCTTCCTTCTACCCCAAACTCTCTGGATTTTAACTTTAACCAAGGAGGCTGGTACGTTGGAGACGATCTAAGACTCCATCTTACCAATTCAGGGCCCCTCCTTATCCTGTACCAGAGTATCAGGGCTTGAGTCGTAGCCAAGGACAGATTAGGGTGAGAAGAGACAGGATGGAGGACACGAGGCCACAAAGCCCCACAACCCCAGGGCCACAGCGCCAGAGGCCTAGTTTGTCCAGTGGAATGAAGAGATCGCAGGCATTTCGGACCACATCCAACAGAAGGGGGGGATGGCTTCGAAGGACCCGAGCCAGGAGCAGGAATCGGAGCTGAAGCTTCAGAGCCAGTCGGGGCAGGGATCCTGCTGGACTCCCCGGACCTCCAGGTCCCCCCGTTTCAGTTCCTCCTGGGACTCCTCCTCCAGAACTCTTCTGTCGCCGGCTACAAGCTGAAGACTCTTGTTCCATCAGTAGGCGAATCTCATAAGCATCCCGGCTCAAATTCATGATGAGGGAAAACAGATAATACCTGAGATACACAGGAAGAAGCTTCAGTAAAGGCACGTGGACCCACTTCACTTATCCAACAGAACAGTCAAACCTTTCTTCCCCCATAATGTAGAGGGATTACGCATTAGAACACCAGAAAAGAATGCTAGTACCCACTATTAGAAATGTCCTCCCCCCTTTCTATAACTAATAGGAGTTTCTGTGTATCTTAAGATCCTGGCTTAAAATTCATGAGCATATCAAATCATCCAACACCAACCTCAAATTTCATTTTTCCACTCGGCAATCCATTAGCACATACACAACTTGAACTATAGTAATACGAATTTATTTTGAAAGAACAAGCTTCACTTGTTTCAGAGAGTCAGACATCTTATAATGTAAATCCAATCCTTTTGTTAAAAAAAAAAAAAAAGAGGCCCAGAAGCATTAAGCGGCTTGCCAAATCTGTTATTAGAAACTCCTTAAGAACAGTCTCTTTTTCAATTTTTAATCCACCCTGACAGCAGTACTCAATATAATAATGGTCCTACCTCTAAAACGCATCCTGAATTCAAGCATCTCTCTCTATTACACTCCACCACCACGGTCTAAGCCACCATCATCTCTTGCTTGGACTACAACTTCAGTCTTTTAACTGGTCTCTCGATGACCACTCTTGCCCCCTGCCCCCAACAAGCTAATTTCATGTAGTAGCTGGCATGAACATAACTCACATCATTACTCCCCTTCTTACAGCTCTCCATGGTTTCCTTCCTGTCACATTTAGAATAAAATCTAGATATCTAAGACAGGCTTATAGAACTCAACATGTGACCCCGCCTCTCTAACTCCACCTTACACCCTTCTCTCCCTCAACCACTGTGTTTTGATCCCATCAAGCTTGTTCTTGCTTTAGGAGCTTTATACTACCGAGTGCCTCCACCTGGAATAGTTTCCCTCCAAAAATCTTCACAGGTTCTTTCTTGCTCTTTGGGTCTGAGCTTAAATGTCACCTTTTCAGAGAGGCCTTCTCTGATCCCCCATTCTAAAGTAGCGAGCCGTTTACTCTCTACCACATGACCCTATTTTAATTTCCTGCATAGCACTTAACCACTACCTGATATTTTTCTTATTTATTCTTTGTCTTTGTCTCCTCTCATTACAACGTAAGCACCATAGCAGCTTTACCACTGTATCCCTGTGTCTACACCAGTGCCTGCACATAGGAAGAGCTCGATAAATGAATGAAATGAATAAACGTGGCATATAAACTCTTCTAGGTAGTTGCTTTCCCATACTACTCCAGCCAGGCCTCCATCCTCAGCCCTCATACAGCATAAGCCATGTGATACCTGCAAATGACTGAGAGAGATGAAGAGAAAAGCAACACACAAAGAGAGAGCGAAAGATGCTAATATAATCTAAAACAAAAACCAAATACAGATGGTCGTATACAGACAATTTTATTTCCAAATCATATTTCTCTCCATCCTCATTACCAGCCAGCTCCTGAGTCCAAGCCAATATCAACTCTTGGACATATTAGGACATCTCCTCCTGCCCTATTGCAATCCATTTTCCACACTGCAGCAAGAGAGATCTTCTTTAAACACAATTTGAATTATGTCACATCCCTGCTCAGAACCCATGGTACTTAAGGATAAAAAAAACTAAACAAAAAAATCTTACTATTGACTAAAAGTAAGTGATCTGGCCCCCGCCTATCTCTCCAGTTTGAACATTGTGTTCTTTGCTCAGTACTGTCCATGACACTGGCTTTCTTTTTGTTTCTCTAAATCCCCAGAGTCTTTCTTGGTTCAAGGCCTTAGAACATGCTAATTTCTGTTTGGCAAGGGCATCTCTGCTACTGTTCGCTTTGTCTACCTTCTACTCAAACTTCAGGTCTGAACTAAAATGTTACTTTCTCAAAGTGTTCTTCCCTGATCTTTCAATCTAAATTAGCTTCTCTTGTTATATATCTCATAATACCCTGTACTTTTCTACAAATACTTGGATGGGAGGTTATTATTTTTTTTTAATGACTCCCCCATTAGACTAGAAGCTTTGTGAGAGCACAAACCGTATCTGTTTGGCTCTTTGCTTTATTGCCTGGATCACAGTAAGCACTTACTAAATATTTTTAGAATGGCTGCATGGTCAGGTAGTGAGGGGCGTACCCTATGGTACAGACAGAAGCAGAATTAAAGCAGTATAATGTCTTATCTTGCCCAATCTGATTCATTATGGAAGAGCATTTGTCTTCCATCTGTCCCCATTCCTTATTCTCTGATAGTTTAAGATATAAAGGAAGATTGGAAACCAAGTGATTAATTAAGACGTGTATACTCTGGGAAGACCCTGAGAGAGTTTTCTCTCATAAAAGGCAAGCTATGCAGTGTGGAGAATACAAAAGGTCTTGTAGGATAAAAGAATATCAAACCTGAACGAACGCTGGGCCCACTTCTCCTGATCCACACGGGGAGCTAGTCCAGACTTTCCAGCCCACAGGACATTGTCACAGGCGAAGTACAAGGCTCGATTGAGGTGACTAACAGTGATGCAGAATCTTAGGACAACGTCTGACAGGTGCACAGCTCGTTTGGCTGATTCAAGGGCATCTGCTGAGTTCCCCAAGCGCAGAACTAGTGGGGATTAGCAAGAAAAAGCAAGGATTTGGAAATAGGCAAACAAAGAGCAAGGTAGAGAGAGAGAAAAGGCAAAAGGGTAAAGTTGAGCAAGTGATGGAAACAACAATCACAAACAATTTTTTAAAAGAGCAGAAACAGTTCATTTTTTTTACTTCAAATTTTAAGGAATTTGTGTCCCAGTTTAGTTTTGTCAAACTTGCCCCATTCTCTCCAATCCCTCATTATTCTCTTGCTCCCGTTCTTTTATCTCAATTGGGATGCATGGGTAGAGGATAAGTGCAGAGCCAAAGGGGGGAGAAGAACTGGCGGAGAAGGTCAAAAACAGGAAGGAGGGACTAAGGGAGAAGAGCTGGGGATGGAGGAAGCCTAGAAGTCATACGAGGAAAGGCACAGCTACTTACGCTTTCTTCCCAGGCTCAGATGTCCCTCCAGTTGTCGAATCTGTTTCTGTAACTCAGGACTGGCCCCACGCTTCTGCAGCGCATGGCCAAGGAGGGAGCAGGCATACTGGGCGGCCCTGGAGCAGAGGACAGACAAGGTGAGGTGGAGACCCCCCTAACCTCCTCCTCAAAAATGTCCTCCAAAAGGCAGCCGTGCACTTCCCCTTTCCCAGGTGGGGACCACTCCCTTTGCTCCTCTTCAGGTCTGTAACTCACCGCTTCTCCTCCAGGCCAGGGGAAGGCAAAGGCACAAGGATAAAAAGGAGCCAGGAGGGGGTGGGCTGCACTCAAGAGTTGAGAAAATAAGGGACTTGACAATGATGAGAACTGAAGGGGACAGTGAAAGCAGCGGGGTCCATCACAAGCACATCAGCGTGACATGTCCGTGATATGGAGGGGGTGGGGAGAGTTGGGGGACAGGTGACTCTTCCGAATAGGTGAACTAAGAGATTTCAAGGCCCTCGAGCTGAAGGGAGACCAGAAGACAAGGCGGAGGCAGAGGAGCTCCCCGGTGACAGCGGGGTGAGGGACACCGCAACTTGGAGCGACTCCTCAGCTCTGGGGACAGAGTCCGGGTCGCCATCCACCGCGGGGAGAAGGCGCCACATTTCACCACCGCCCAGCGAGGGAAGTGTTGGTCTTATGTGGACACGGCAACCCTGAGCGGCCTCCCGCTGGCCCACTCGTGCCTCAGTTTCCCCATCTTTCCCGGGCGCAGAAAGGAATCATCTCCTCACGGCCGGCTCCAATCAGCTCGTCGCGGTCTGTCCGGGCCCCCGTCGCCCGAGATGACCCTTTCTGACCCCCGTAGTGGGACCTGACCTCGCTCACGAGGGTCTGCCTTTGCCCGCCCTCCCCCCACTCCTAGTGGGGCCGCACCTGCACAGCCGGTCCCGGGCCTGGCTCTGAGCACTGAAGCGGACCCAGGCGTCCATGACAGCAGCAGCGCAGGCTCCGCAGCCCGGCTCCCGCCCCTGGGCACGCCTCCCGGACGACCCAACGGTGCCTCGCGAGGGACACACATCGCCAGACAAGAGCAGGTGGAGACGGCGCTGAAGCGGAATTTCGGGAGAAGCGCTGGCGGGTGGGCCTGCGTGTTTTTGTGCTCTCGGTCGGCCGGCTCATCCGGGGGTCCCTTATTTCCTAAGCATGCTCGGGCCGCACATTGTCTTTGAAATGTTCTGGACCCAGGGCGGGGCTTGCAGGGGTGGGGGCGGGGCAAGAAGGCGCCGTAGTGATCCCGCCGCGCCCGCCGACACAGGGCTCCCCCGCCCACCCGCGGGGGTGCGAGCAGAACACCCCCAACGTGCTCGCGCGCGCCCGCCCGCTCCGGTCGAGTCCAGCGATTTGGGGGCTACACAAGCCTGTGGAAGTAGAGGCAGTGCCAGACAGTACGAGGCTCCCCGCAGAACCCTGACAGTTGGTTAGGTGACCTCCAGAATACAGATGGAGAGTCCCGACAGAGGCTTTAGGAAGAATTTCGCGATAACCAGCTCCAGATCCTAAAAAGGAGGGTGAACAATCAGTGGCCGAGCTAATCTCTTCAAACTCACACTTCATCCCCCCTTCTCCTTCCAGGTCACGATGTCCACAGGCAATGGCACCACTTTGGCGGTGGCAGTGCCGGGGGGGAGAGGCCTGGGCGGGATCAGGAGTGGAGGTGGAGGGTTCAGAGCTGCCCATCTTCTCTGCTGTGGCCAAGGTCGGAGTGGGAGTGACCGCTGTGCTGTTTGTTCTTCCGCTGGAGGGAACTGGCCGTGCTGTGTGACAGCCGCAATGCAGCCAGCTTCGCCTCTCTCCAGTAGGGCGACTGTTTGCCCATTTGGCAGCTGCCGGTTTACTCTTGTGGTTATGTCCCTAGATATCACCCGGAATATCGCTGTTCAGTGACTGGCGGGGAACATCGCATGTCAGACACTCGTGTTCCTGAAACTAACGGCCATGTATGCTGCAGCTTCCGGGCCTGTGGTCACTGGGCTCGACTCCACCCACCTGGACCTCGCTTAGCTGGAGGGAAACTTCTGGGGGCGGCCAGGGGACTTAGTTTCCCGCTTGCTTTGCCCCAGGTTGAGTGGCTTGTCTGGACTCAGGGCTAAACTGGACATAAATTTGGGCACGCAACATGAGCCTAGGGAGACAAAGGGTGTGCTTGGCAGTGGTCAGCCATTAATCGTCGGGGGGAGCATCTAATTCTTTTGCTAGTTAAGATCATTGCATGTTAACTTGTTAAGAGCCTATGTCTTAATTAAAAGCAGTACCCTTTATCTATGCTTCTTCCCTTCAGCTTTTACTTCGCTTCCCCCTTTTTGTATCCTTCCTCTGGAGATTGTTGCAGCAAAACTCTAGAGCAGGGAGGAAACATATATGGGGTCTAGAAAGAAGACAGTGAAGCCAGAGGCTTTGGGAAAATTTTGTGGTATATTCATTCATGATTTAAAAAATAATGTGCAGCATCCCCAGGTACATTCAAGTGCTCTATTAAAGATAGAGCAACAAAGTCCTGCCTTCGAGAAATGTAGACTAGTGCAGGAGACAACTTAGTACAAACCCGGACAGTACAGTGTACAGTGAAGTCTTATGCTAAAGGTGAGCATAAGGAGCTAAGTAACGAGGGGTGTTTGACCCACTCTTGGACAGTCGGGAAAAGCTTCCCAAAGATGCTAAGATTTGATTCTTGAAAGATACGCGAAGGTGTTAGACAAGTTAAAACAGGGGGAATGCTAGGGAGGGTGGGCAGTGGATCTCAAGAGTGGTTGCAGCTAAAGTTGAGGGCTAGAAAATGGTGAGTAATGAGCCTGGAGGGGAAGTCAGATCACAAATATTAAGCTTGTACTTTACCCTGACGGCAGTGGACAGATACTACAGTAAAAAGTAGAGAGGGACATAATCAGATTTGTATTTTTTACTCCAGCTTTATTGTGGACTGGGTGTCAAAACTGGAAAAAAACAAAGGGAGCATCTGAACCTGAGTACCAGTTAATAAAATCGCAGTATGAAAATGAACTAGAATCTAGAAAAAAGCTAAATATGAATTTTCTGCAAAACAAAAACCACTACTACCATGGGGGGTGGGTAGAGCAGCATCTCGAGATTAGGATTATGTCTGGAAGGGGGCTAAAATTTCAAACTCTCGAATGATAATGCATTATTCTTGTAGTCAGATTTAAAATGTGATCCGTAAATCCTTACATTATTAGAATTCTACCAAAAAGTTAGTCCGACTATAGTTCTAAGACATACATCTTCCAAAAGTATGTTGCAAACAGGACCTCTGCGATCCCAAACTTTAAAAAGCAGCTTGTTGCCTCAAGTACAAAAGGCATTATTTATATGAAGCACATTTTAGGTGGGGACTGGGAGTTAGAAGCCTGTTTTTGTTGCACTGCTTGCTTGTTTTACTTTGCTGTGATTTTTCAGTCTAGGTTCTACCATTAACTAGCTATGTGACTGGCTAAATCATTGAAACTCCTGGACCACAAGATCACACAGGAAATGAATTTCATCCTTTCTTACAGTTTGGACAACTGACAACCTAACAGCTGCAATTTCCATGTGCTTCAATGGCAAACTAGTGGTAACATTATGATACATGTGCAAAAGGTGATATTTTTAGTTGCAAATTAGTATCCTCTTGTGTAAATTCTGCATTGCCCATATGTTGTATTTAAAATATTAGTGTCAAAATTTTTTTTTCCTGAAGGAAACCTTTATTTGGGGAGAACATGGAAAAGAGGGGTTACTCACAGTCCAGATCAGCCTAGAAGGGCCTGAAGGACTGTCTGTCTAGGTGCAACAGTTATATAGCAAAAAAAAATATTTTAAGTGTGCTGTTAGTGTGATGAGGGAGTGCTGGGCTAATTAGAAATTAGTTTTATAGGCTCAAGTTTCCAAGTATCAAATAGTTGAAAGGAAGGTTTCTATAATAGGTGGTCAATTGTGTAGAAAACAGGGAAAAGAAGAGGCAGAAGTAGGACTATACATCAAACTGTCTAGGAGCCTGGCCTATTTTTAAACCCCTCCTCACAATGTGTCAAATATTTCTCAGCATAGTGCACAAAAACAAGAGAAAAAAACCAAAAAGACCTAGAAATATAAGAACTCAAGATAGGGATAAAGGAAAGACCATTCCCCAAGTAGCTCCGAGTAGCACGAACATAACTCCAAGCACTTCATAAAATCACATGTCTATGGCTGATATTTTACCATCTTTCCTAAAAGTCCCTCATGCCTGCTGAAATCACTTTCCAAATACCTAATACCTAGGAACCTGATAGCTACAGAGCTTGCCTTTTATCAAACTAAGTGACTCAACCTACTTTACCTGAACCAAGCTCAAAACTGAAAAATACTTTATTGATTCAAACCAAAACCCAGCAATTTACCAAAAGAGGGGAGGGGCAGCCAACAACATTTGGAAAATGTTAAATTTTATTATTTATCAGTTTCACCATTATAGTTCTTGTACATTAATACTCCTCCTAAAGGTCATTTCAGAGTGGCTGCAAAATGGCCTGAAATTTTAGCAGCACCCAATTTATACAAGGTTTCTTTTTTCTAAAGAATTAGTCACAAACACATTAGGAAAATCACATCAGCTAAAAATGTTGGTGAGGTGGTAAAGCTATCCTTTTATAAGGGCAATGTTTCAAATAGTACTTGAGAAGGCAGGATTCTTTAAGTCCCAGGATATAACAAACTTAATGGTTAGCTCCACAGCCTAAGGAGATTAAGATTTTCAAGATACATTTCTAACTGTATGGTACCACGGACAAACCGTAACTCTGTATTGCTCTGCATACATACAAGGATGAATTAGGAAACAGTGTGACACCGGTGGGTAGGTTGGGAGGAGGTGGAAGGGGAACCAGTTCTTACAGTCCTCAAGCCCACTCCAGCTGTTCCTGTTCTACAGCACCGGTTGAGGGGCCCAGTCCCTTTCACTCAGTGTGTCACCAAAGGCAACTTCAAAGCTCAACGGCAAGAGACTACCTATAACCTCTTCACCTTCTCCTGCCTCTTTCTGCTGCCATTGACTGCCACGACCATCTGCTACAGCCACAATGTCCTCAGTGTGTCTAGTCCCCAGACAAGGAAGGGGAGCCAAGATGAGACTACAATCCCCAGGCCCAAATTCGTACCCTGGAACTATTGCTGCTAGCCTCATTTATGATAGCTATTTATCAAGTCAAATCGAGATCCTAACCATACTTCTAGTACCTGATGCTACACACAATTTTACTAAATGCTTTCAATTCCAACCAGCCTCTAGCCATCCTCTGAACTTGAGTTAGCTGGTCAAGGGTTAAGGAGGTGATCAGTATTCTCCTTTACTCTTGGGACACCATCAAGTCTTAAAGTAGACTTACTAGCTTCATATAACACAGCACCTCAATCAAACCTTTTCTCTAGCATGTGTCATAATCTTGGGGGGGAGGGAAACACACAGTCCCAAACTGGGAAGGGGAAGAGGGTTTGCAGCATTCTCTTCCTTGCAGGGAAAGAGCTCCATCTCACTATCTCTGCCCATCCGTTAATTCATCCTATACTCAGGTCAGGTGAATATGCCCTCTGCCACTCTGTCTCAACAATCGGCCCCGCATTCGTCTGTGGGCCCCAAGACTGGCCCTGCTTGGTTTGCTGACCTTTGGCCTCTGCTGGACATCTTATTACCTGCTGGATCTCTCCTGCCATGCTGACTGCAGTGCCTCCCGGCCTCAGCCACATCCTTTTCCTCTTTGGTGTCCTCAATGCTGCTCTGGATTCTGTCCTCCATGGGGCATTTGCGCTTGGATGCTGAAGAGGGCACCAAGAACTTAACATAGACTCCTCCAGGGAAGGAGGGTCTGGAAGAACTCCCCGACGGGACATTCAGACCCTTAGACAGATGGAAGTACACACAAACGTGGCAGCAACAGCAGCAGAAATGAAAGAAACATTCCTATAACATCCATTTGCTCCGGACAGAGTATATAGGGACAGAATAATTATTCTTTAACATCATGAGAACATCTCACTGCTCTTCCTATTCTTACTTCCAAGGAAAATAAATACTAAGCAGTGTCTCTACTTAGACCCTTTGAGACTTGAGACTATGTGTAATGTAGATATTCACACAGAATTCAGTCACTGGGAGAAGTATCTTTACAGTGACCCATACTACCTTGTTGGAAATAGCACTTCAGAGCTTCCAATGTTAGAACAGAAAAGTAATTTTAAATGTAGAAAAAAAGAACGGGACATTTATTTGTAACTCACAAGAACCACCAAGCAATAAGGGAAGAGATTAAATACAAACAGTGAGTTCCAGCCCAGCCCTATGTCTCCAAGGCTGGAATCTCTGGAGAGAACACCCGGACAACACAGGACCTGTCAGCGACGCCTCCGGTCTGGACTCCTGCTGCGTCTTCGGCCACCTCTAGGGAAAATGAAGGGAGGGAGGTCCGTCAGAGGGACACAATACAATGTCCTTATTCCATTTCACTCATATTCCCTTCCCCAAGACGGTGTGTGCCCTCTCCACTTTACCTCCTCTTGCTCTTGGGTGGACCCCGAACAAAACACCAGTCCACGCTGATTGGCTGTCCCATCAAATCCTGGCCATTGAGTCCTTCCATAGCAGCCTGGGCCTCCTTGTATGTTTCATACTCAACTAGAGTATAGCCCTAGGGCAAGTGGAAAGGCAGGTATCAAAACCCTCCTATTCCACCGAGCTGTTTTCTACTCAAGTAGGACAGTCCATGTGTATAAACTTTAAACAATGAATATATATCAGAGGGTGCCAAAAAATATATATATACATCTTAAGAAAGGAAAAACTGTGTTAAAATTGTAATACTCAATATATACCGATAACAAAAGATGAATACAAGTCATGTGTATACATGTTTTTGGCACCCCGGTATATCCCTACTGTATTTACAATATGTTGTCTGTTTCTTTCCTAACAAAATCAATTTCCAATGATATTTTATTTCAGCTTTGCTCTTGGCCAACCACACCAAACATGGGAGGCAATGGAGTGTAACTTAGGATACCTTCAGGTATCCTGTACGCCTGTCCAGGTTGAGGTGGATATTTTTTATTTCCCCATATTCTGCAAATTTGTCATGGATGTCTTCTTCCGTGGCTTCTTCATGGACTCCAGTGACAAAGAGAATCCAGCCTTCAACAGCTGTTGGGGAAAGGAGGGAGGTTGTTTGAGCCCATGAGAGAAAAACTTCAAGCAAGATCACAGGAGTGTGAACTCCAGAGACTGGTTAAGCTATCTCTGACCCCTTTCCTACTGGTTTTACTTTATTAGTCCCTCATTCCTACACAGACACCTACAGGCTCCATGTTACTTACAGCGTTGTGGTCCAGGTTCATCGCCATCCTGCTCCACGCTGTCATAATCCTCACGCATCCGCGCTCGAGACCCCTCTTCTAATAAGAAACATACACGAGATCACCGGAAATCCCTTCTCCCACCGTTCCCCAGGAATCAGAATGGGGACTCCAAAACCCGTAGCTCTAGCCGTTCTAGACCCCCCTTTCCCCACAAACACTCACCGGAGCCAAAGCCGCGGCCCTTCCGTTTCTTCGCTTTTTCCTTCAGTTTGTGGATGCTCTCTGCGCCCCATAAGTAAAGAGTAAGTAACAAAAACAACACAATAGTCTCTCTCCCAAGACAACATCTGAAAGCGGACCCCCATCGCCTCCCATCCCAGTCCCTTCCCAGTCCCGCCCCCAGGTTCTGCCCCGAAGGGGGCGGAGTCTCCACTCCAACCGAAACCCGGTTCCCCGCCTCCCACCCTCCCTGCCGGGAAGAATGGAAATTGTTTTCCTAGTACGCCCTTCTGTCGCACCTTCCCCGCTTCCCGCAGCCGCCTCCACCGTCCTCACCGTCCCCATCCTCATCCATGGCGAAATCTTCGCCCCCGGCCTCGTGAAGATCCAGCACATCCGCCATCTTGCCTTCGTTCTAATTCTCGTCTGTGCCGCTCAGGAACTAAGCATCTCGGGAAACTGTCGCGGAGGGGAAAGGTCGCCAGTCAAGATAACCAATCAAAAGCCTACTCTAAGTCCCGCCCATCGGTGCGGTGAAAATACGTCCTGGAGGCGGGCTTAGTCCGGGAAGAGCCGGAAGTGTTCCTGTAGCCATTTTGAGCAGGTCGTGAGCTGGAAACAGTGTTGCCGTGAGAGACAAGCTAGGGGTAGGCGGAGATGGTGGCTTCCTCCTATTTAAGGCTGCCTTGGAGAAAAACTACTGACGATGGAGCTCAGCCTAGTTTCTTTAGTAGATGGCTGCCTTCCGTCTGTTTTCACCCCATACTAGGAAATGGAAGTTGATAAAAGTTTTTTCTCTCAAAACTTCCAGGCCTGTACCCTGTTCCTGGGAGCAGCCGGATCTGTGATGGAAGCATTGTTAAAAAATGGTTCAGTCAGCAATGCTGGCTCCAAGAGCTGCTTCTGGAACACACAGTGACGGCACCGAATTTCTCTCTTAAAGAAACTAACAAACCTAATTGTCTTGAAATTGGATTGGTGAAAAAAGATAAACCAACTTTTTCTTTTTTTAAAAAAAAGCTAAACTCCCAAACTCTTCCCACCACCTCTGGGAATTAAAGGAAAAAAAAAAAAGGCATGGCTTCAAACAAAATAGGAGCTTTAGCTTTTTTGAGAGCATGCGGGTATTTCATGTTTAAAAACCTAGGAGAAGAGGCAAAACCCATATTGTCCCCAAATTCTGGAACCCTGACACAGGCCTTAAACAATAGTAGACTGCAGATTCCCTTATTAATTTTTTAATCAAACAGTTATGCATGCCTGTATATGCGTGTGTCTAATATTAGAGGAGGTGCTGGCAATACAAGGAAAAATAATTGCATTATCAACAATCATAATTACATTTGTAAGTGATAACTGCTATCACAAAGGACTCCGGCAGTACAAAGAAAGTGCCTAATAGGACTGGGGGTAAGGGAAGTCCATGTAAGGGACAGCTTCGGTTTGAACAGGGCCTTTAAGATTTGGTAGTTTTCCAGTCAATGTAGTTGTATTGAGACCAGGAGACACTAATCTATTCTCCACAGTAGGTAGCGGGATCTTCTTCAAAATTAGTTGGTCACATCCCCCTATTAAAAACCCTTCCTTGAATTATTTTTGCACTTTGAATAAAGTTCAAACTCACAGCCTGCCCTGCCTATGTCTCCAACCTCTTCCATCACCATTCTTCCCTCTCATGCATTACGCTCTCCCTACACTTGCCCTCAACTCGGTTGTATTGCACTGTTTCCCATCGCAGGACTTTATGCAGCTTTCTGTTTCTGATGGTCTTACTCCAGCTCTTCACATGGCTAGTTCAACCCCATCCTTTGTGTCTCCCTAAAATACTATGGTCACCCAAAGGGGTCTTCTCTATCCTATCCTTCACTCTGTTTATGCCTTCATGGAACTTAAATCAGAATCCTTAATTACCTTGTTTACTTTCTAATTTGTTTAATGTGTGTTTTTCCCATTAGAATGTAATCCTTATGTCAAGAGACTCATATTTACAACTGTATTCGCAAAGTTTAGAACAGTGCCTGGCTCAAAGTAGACATTTGGTACTTACTGAATTAATGATTATCAGAATAGCAAGAAATTCTGTATGCTTGATGCTGTGTGACTAGGAAATAAAGCTGGAAATACAGTTTAAGGCCAATGCTGAAGATTCTGGAACTTATCCTGAAGGAAATAAATTTCCCTACTTCAAGTATTTGCATATTCATTATTTTTAACATTTGTAAATGGGCCTTATTCTATTTTTATTAGCATTTTTCCTTAAATAGACTGACTTTTTAAACAAATTTACACTAAATTTAGATATCACTATCATATGTGGAAAACCTATGTTTTTTACTACAAATTCAGATAAAAACGTAACTAGTAAAGATGAAAAATGTTTGCCCATCTACCACCCAAAGTCATCACAGGTAATAGTAAGGGTTCATATATAAAACTTTGGGAAATACTGCTAAAGGTGAAGATAGCTAAGTGATTATTTAAGCAAAGGAGTGGTACAGTCGTAAGTATTTTAGAAAGAAATCTGACAGTAATGTGGAGGATGTTAAAAATGAAGGCAGAGACTAGTTAGGAAACTATTGCAGTGGTCCAGCCCAGAGATGATAAAGGACTGAATTAAGGCAATAAATATAGACAAAACAGATTAGAATGTTTACACAGGAGGTAAATGCAACAGTAAGTGGCTTATTAGATGATGCTAGGGAAGAGTTAAAGATGGATCTGGGGTTCTAGCTTAGGTAACTGGGTAGATAATAATTCCAATAACAGATCTGGGGAATCAGGAGCATGTATGGAGAATTGGATTTTATTTTGGATATGTGAGTTCACAGAGCTTCTGTTATATTCAGGTGGTGATGTTCAATATATGGAAATATAGATGTTAAGACTCAAAATAGGTTGGGGTGGAAGAAATAGATTTGAGAGTCATGTATGATACAGTTTAGACCACCATGATGGGTGAGATTGCCAGTGATATTGTGTAGAGCTCAAGGAGAAAGGATTAAAGACAAAATCTAGGCTCCTCAAATGTCTGGAAATGGAGAGGCAAAATGTCTTCCCCCAGCAGTACAATTTTATTTCTACCACCCAAAAAAATACTAATAAAAATTCTTTTTTAGTATACCTATATGTAAGAGAAAGGGTTATTTTCGAGCTCCTCTGATACATAGGTCTCAAGAAAGAGTCAATCTGGCTCACTAGACAAAAATCTATTTTTAATTGTATAAAATTATACATATAAAATACATAGAAAGTACTAAAAAGATAAGTAAAATCTTTAACAGCAAAAGTGTACAGATCAGGGAACAATTTTTCTCAAGTCCTTTGAGATCTTACTTGTTGGTATTCTAGAAAAACAAATCCAGGAAGTACGAGGACAAGTTCTTCCCACAACTCACACCCCTTAACACTTCCCCAAGAAAGGAGCATAGGAGAAATGAGGGTTTGTGATTTCCAGATTATAAATATCAATAAAAACTGAATAGACACACCTATTTTTAAATGTAGGAGCCTCTGCTCCAACCCTACATGTGCTTCATGGAACAGAGAGAAGGGGTGTGGAGAATTCAAGGAAGTCCCTTTCAAGAACTAGTAACAATTGTTGCTAGAGTCCTTACCTCTGATCCCATATGTACTGGTCACCAAGATGATTTCAAACGCAAGAAAGCTGACTTCCATCTTGTCCCTGTCTGATCCAAAAGAACAAACTGTGGCCTGTTTCCTAACCTATTTCTGAAAGCAAAGTGTATAACTGTTAAATGGGAAGTCTAATTGTAAGCACATTATACTTCCCAAGTTCAGTTTAGAAAGTGCATTGAGCTGAACTATAGTATAAAGGAGACTACAGAAACAAGGGGGAATTATACCTTAGAAGACCTACAAAAAATACTCCCAAAGGTGAATGCTTTAGCTGTTCTCCAGATCCCATCTCTCCTATTCCACCCAGGAGAGAGGTGGGCGGAGAGAACGGTATTAAAAAGCAATCCCTGATAGCTGATTATTGATTCTCTTTCCCTTCCTGCAGTCTCCCAAGGTTCCAATTAGGAAGTGCCATAATGCCAAAGTCTTCTCTGATTTTCCTGATCTACTCATGCTTTAATAGTGTGGAAGAAGAGGAGAGAAAACAAATGTGAATCTAAGGTAGTAGACAGCAGCAACTTCATGGCAGAGAGAGGAACATGGTCCTCTCCAAATAGGATAGGTCATTTTTCCAAAGAACAAAATAATGGGAGGAGAGAGAAGAGGGAAATAGGTTTTACCTTTTATCAATCTCTGCAGGCAGGAAGGTCTAAATACAGGGCTTAACTAAGCTGTGTGAGCAGGGGAGGAAGAGGAGGGAAAAGTGAAATACTGAAAACAAGCAACTTCAACCCTGACCCCTTCTGTAGTGTAGAGTACGTCCAGGCATCTGGACTACCGGTATGGTATCTCTGCCCCAGATGCAATTTAGGTGATAATCCCCTACAGATTGTGTTTATACTTCCTCTTGTTCCTGGGCACTTTCTCAGGAATACTTTAAAAACAAGAAACCGTATCTCCACTTCCTTCCAAATAATAAAGTAAAGAAGCCTCAAAATGAAGGACCGATAGGAGTCAAGAGAGGGGAGTAAGGTAGTGGTGGGGAGGGGTGGTGTAAGTTAGGAAATACCGTTACTGGAGGAACAATTCTGTACCAAGTAGGCCCAACTCAAGATAAATCAAAGCAAAAGGCTTCGGACTCATCATAACCTGTTTGAGTCTAAGAAAAGCAGGAATGGGGTGGGGTGCACATAGCCCTTATTCAAGCTCCCTGGAATTTTAAAAGGAGGAGACATGAACACTTAGTCCATCGTCTCATGCTACTGAAATGACTACATAGTTACTAGGAGTGTAAGAGACAACAAAGCTCCAAAGACAGCCTGCTCTTCTTGTAAAGTGGTGTGGAGATGTTTCAAATGAAACTACATCCAAAAACTAGAAGTAAGAAAGGGGATCTCTTAGCAAATAGGAATCCAGGTGTAGAATCCAGGTGTAGAATTTATACACATATATATATCTCTATATTTTAAAGTATAAAATTGAGAAAGTATGTACAGAAATCACACTAAGTCTTAGAAAGGACATATAAAAAAGAGCCTGGAGAGGACGGAGAGTATGTGGGTGGATGCCTAGCAGTTGGAAGAATGCATGTTGCCCAACTGCCCAGCAGCCAACATGAGAATATCTTTCTTCTCCTTGTGGAAGCGCAGCTCCTTGCCTGCCAGCCGGGCTTCATCCAGCTCTCGCTCAGTAGAGGCCAGCTCTCTAGACAGTGCCCCTGGCACACTCTGCTCCCGGCTCACCCAGTCCAATGCCATTTGGTGGCGAATATCATCATCCAGGGCCCGGTGTGAATAATGAGCCAATACTTCCTGCAGGGGGAGAGGAATGTGAAGGTCACCGACAAGGTCAAGGTTCATACCACATTGACCTAAGTGGGACTAGGAACTCAGTTTTGGAGTCCTAACTGAAGTCAACGTAAGTCCTCTAAGAAGATTCTTAAGGGAAACTTCCTGGAGCAGGAAGCAAGGCCGAAAAGACTCACAGCTAAGATTTAAATAGGAAAGATAATAAGAGTGAACAGGGTACTTTAAGTCAGGCTTTCAATATTCATAACCTGGTATCCATAGGCCTGCTTATTTCTTTTTTTTTCTTTTAATTTATTAGGGTGACAATTGTTAGTAAAATTATATAGATTTCAGGTGTACAATTCTGCATTACATCATCTATAAATCCCATTGTGTGTTCACCACCTGGAGTCAGTTCTCCTTCCATCACCATATATTTGGGCCTGCTTATTTCTAACACAAGAGCCACCTCAAAATAGTCCTTCTGCCAGACTCCCCTCACCCATGGGATCTCTTACCTGCCGAGAACACTGTCTTTCCCTCATGGCCTTAAGGCTGCCATTCCAGTGCAGCAGTTGAAAAACTGTCATTAACTCCTGGGGGAAGAAAATATGAAGTGCCAGGACAGTGATTTATATTGCGAGGTTGCATCAGAATTACAGGGGTAACCTTTACAAAATGTATTTGTGGAGGCCTCTCGTATACCAACTCTGATATGCCCTTGGGGGAAGGAAGGTATTTATATTCTGAAAAATATTTTAACAGCCTCTCTCCCTTCCTTTGCAATTGAATGTCAAAGTATAAGGGATGAGTAGGAGGCACATACGTACACAGGCGCGCGCACACACATACACACACACACACACACACACACACACAGGCTGACACATTATGAGATGTATTAGAGTCAGGGAAGTAGGTGAAATCGTACCTGGAACTCTAACATTGACTTGCCCTTGTTGGATTCCAACATGAATCGGAAGGCACCAATCCCTGTATTTGGGTTGTCAGCTTCCTCTCTGTTGCCCTGGTAACAGAGGAAAGCAAAAGATAGATTTTTCAATCAGGATTAGCACCTCAAGCAGCACCGTCCAACAAAAATGTAATTAATATATTTTAATAGCATATTTTATTTAATCTAACATATTCAAAATATTATTTCAACTGTAATTAGTATAAAAATACTAATGGAATATTTTACATTGTTTTTCTTGTACCAACTTTTCAAAAGATGGTGTCTCTTTCGTGCTTATAGCACATCTCCGTTCCTAGGAGCCACATTTCAAGTCCTCGGTAGCTATATGTGACTAGTGGCTATTCTACTGGTCAGTGCAGACCTAGGAGACTCCAAAGTCATTGCACATTGTAACTAGGGTGATAGAGCAAGGTCAATCTGATTTTCCCTATTTTACAGTGGGAACACTGAGACATGGAGAAGAGCCCTGATTTAGCCAAAATAACATGGTGAGTTCATTGGACTAGCCTAGAGGACAACTGGGCAAATGCATTTTAAAGGGAGACAGTAGGACCCATAAGCACGGCAAGTTCTGGGTAGCAGTCTGACCTCCTAGACATTCACCTCATGTGTCTTCTATTGGTGACGTGACCCTGCAGGGGTAGAATTAAGACACATTGTCGTACTTGCAAGCCTATTGTGCACAAAAATACAATACCATATAGAAGTTAAGAGCATGGACTGGAGCTCCTACTACTCTTTTGGACTTGGTGAAGTCATTTAACCTTTCTGTTCCTCAGTTTCCTCATCTGTAAAATGGGAGTAATTATAGATCTACCTTATAGGATTGCTTTGAGAATTAAATATATTTAACTTTTTTAAATTTAAAAAGCGATAAATATGGTCTAAAAACACCAATTATATAAAATGTGGGTGCATTATTGTACTGGACCTGGTGTCCAATTACACAACCTAAATTCGTTCTGGTATAGTCTCTGGTTTGGTGCTATTTGGTGATGCTTTATTATTAATGAGGATAATTCCAAATCCTGGGGCTGGCTGGGACTTCCAAAAGAAGAGTCTCTCCTGGTTTACTGGTGACCCTTTTGTCAACCTGATCAAGGAAAATAAGGCCAGGAGACTACCGGGAACACAGGGACCCAACTTCCTCCTCCTGTTCCCTCAGAAGTTGCCTGCTCTTTCTAGCCACTTCCACACCACACCCCCAACCTCCCAAGATAAGAACTTTATTCTGCTATCTTTGAGAAAGGGTAGAGTTCAGGAACCAATTAAGTTATATCCAAATTCGGTACATTGTGGGGCGTTTTACTGTATTTGTATCACACCTAAAATAACACCAGGCACTTAATAAGTCCACCACAAGTGTACTACTTACTATTATTACTTATTATTTGTTCTCACTGTGCTAGAATCAACAAGAAGTCAGAACTACGCAAGAGCAACTCATATGGTTTTTGTGGCTCATGAGAAACAACCATGCCACACGTAGTTAATCTTTGTGGGGGATTTAGAAGTGAAAAGCCAGAGGGAGGAAGGACAAAGGTAACCTTCACTATTAGGATTTAAGGCTGTGAAGCAAGCAACCATTTTCATTTTTGTCTAGAATTGTCCAAAGTGATACCTTATTCAGTACCTCCAAAATTGTCCATGATATGACACATAGAAAATAATGATCGTATCTGTACAGTCAGCTGGGTATAGAGTGGAGGCTGTGGGGCAGAGGAGACTGTCGGCCCCAGGCCTTGTTCTGTCCCCTGAGAGTGGAGGGGATCAACATTATGGCACATCTGTAACCCATCTGGAGTACCCAGAGTGGCATGACCCATCAGTCGGGAAGTTCTACCTCACATAACACTTCTACACCTCACATGGTTAGAAATGAACTCCATCTGTTCAATAAGCATTTAATCACAGAATACTTGATAAGTGGTAAGCCCATTAGAATATAATTGGAAAGGAATTAGAGTTCATTTAATTCAACCTACTTATTTTACCAATGAGGAAACTCAGACCCACAGAGGTTAGGTGATTTGTCAAGACATAGTATACGATAGTGTCAGATTCAGGACTTATAAAGAACAAAAGCGAAAAGCAAAGAATGTGATCATCACTCTTTCCCCATGGTTAAGACCAAATGAAAATTGTTATTCTGGAGAAGGGGGATTCTACTGGGATATTCATGGGAAATCCATTAAGTTCTCAGTTTTGGGGGTTAATCAAAGAGGAACAGTGGCATGAGAATAATAACAGTTTACTTTTATTTCTTTACTTTTACTGTCCTTTGGAGTAGACACTGCTGGTGACCTACCCAACATCTATTTCCTTTTTCCTTTCTCTAGAACCTTAATTTTGTTCTAGTGTCTACTCATCTCCCATGTGCCTCAGGGAAGTGATTTTATCCTAACTCCAGTGGGTAACTCCTAATCCCCTATAGGGCGGTTGCCTGTAATTTGTTTTTGAGCGGGGGGGGGCGGGGGGGTGAGTTGGTAATTGGTTTTAAGGTGGGAATTCTGGCCACTGGGAGGTAGAAGGGGGAGATCTGCTGGGAAAAGATTCTTTACTACTAAAGACACTAGAGAAGATGGTCTCTTTCTGTCTCTGAATGTAGTTATGTCTATTTAATGTCTAGAATTCTGTAGCCACCTTGCACCCTGAGGGGAGCCAGCCCAAGGACAAAGCCAATATCTAGAAGATGAATGAGTGGAGAGATGGAAAGTATTTGAGACAGTACATAATGACATTCTTGATCCATGGATTCAACCAGCCCTGAAATGTGCCTTACTCTGGACTTCCTATCCATGCTAGATAATACATTCAGTTCCTTTATTTATTCCCTTAAGCCAATTTGAAGTGAGATTTTCTATTTCTTGCATCCAAAGGCATCTAAATAGATAACATGTGCTAAGTGCTTGAATATGTTCTCTTTTATCCAATAATCCTATGTGACAGGTACAATCGTTGTCCTATTTTACAGATGAGAAAACAGAGACTTAGATTAAGTAACTTGCTCAAAGTCACATAGCTAGTAGAACCATAATTTCCAAAACAATGAATTCAGAGCCCATGCTCAAAACCACTACTTTCTATGATCCAAACTCATATTTCATTTTATAATATAGTAGGTGACAAGGGTGACAAATGTACTTTCTTCATTTTAATTGGCTTTGATTAATATAAAAATGTATTTATTCCCTGCAGACACTGCTCACTGGGGCAAAGAGTAATGGGAGAAAAACAGATGGGTCCTAGGTAACGTATGGTTTAAAATATTCAACACTAATCCACAAAACACATAACTGAAGCAGAATATGTCATTACATCTTAAATGCAAAGAGAACAGAAAACTGGTCTGGCTTTATCACCCTGTCAGTGAACTTGTGGGAAGAAGGAAGAAGGCAGCGTTAACTTCGAAGATGTACCCTAAGCTAGAAAAACCTGTACGTCACCTTGGGTTCCAGTCTTGGCTCTACTACTTATTAGCTTTGTCACTTTAGGTAAAAACTTCATTTCTGTGTTTTTAGTTCCCTCATCCCTGAAACAGGGGTAATGATAGTACTTATACCTCATAGGATTTTTGTGAAGATCAAATGAGATAAAATACATATAAATCCCTAGCATAGGCCCTGGCACAAAGTAAATGCTCAATTAGGATTCACTACGGCTATCATCGTTGTCGTCGTCTGAAAGAACACATGTTCTTTTTAAAGAGAGTAAATAAATTATCCTCCCCATACCTAGAAAGGAAAAAAGACAAGACACTGTATTATAAAGTATTCTTTATTAATAAGATGAAGTAATGGAGGCAGAAGACAAGTGACAATAAAAACAGTCATATAAGAAAAGAAAAGAACAGTGAAGGAAGAAGGGACTACGGTCTTCAACCAAAATTGGGAAAAGCAAAATTCAATTTTTATTTTGGAATAGCTCTACAATTCCATAAATTTTGATTCAAGGTTTCTAGATCAAGAGACAAAATAACAGCAAAAACAAACACATATATAGAATAGAGACTGAGACATATGGAGCATATAATACAAAAGATTTGACTGAGGGGGGGAAATAAACAGAAAGAACAGAGATGTAGGTAGGAAAGAAAACAAGACTTCATGCTTCCTTTTCCAGTCATATACAAGACTTCCCAACCAGCCAGTTCCCCCATCCCCACTCTCCTTCCTTCCAACTCCAAGTAACTTACATTGAAAGATGCCAGGGCCTCAGAGACACTCTTCTCAATGAACTCATCAGTGATTCTTCGGGAAGGGTGTTCATTAAAAACGGAGTTCATTAGTGCAATCTTTGCAGCACTCCGCCGGGCCTCAGCTTTTGTGGGGCAAAACTAGGGAAGGTAGAGAGAAAGAAAATATGTGTATATGTGCAGCGGAGAGAGAAAAGGAACAATGGGAGGGAAACACTTGGGACAGAAGACGCTTGGACATTCTTTGGTTAAATCAGTTTGTTCAACACCCCCTCCAAAGTTTTTATTGTAAAAAAGGTCGGGGCATTTGGAAACATAATTTTGACTCAACATCCTGAAGTCATTAAGGAACTGGAGATGGCTGTAGCTCAAATGCAGAATGAGGAAGGCTGCTGAAGTCAGCATATAATCACTGGATATGAAAAATAGCCCCGTTTCAACTGTCAACAGAATTAATTACCAAAAGCCAGATTCTGGCCAGCTTGTTAGAAATCTGCATCTTGTTTTCTTGTTCTGTGGACAGGCAAGATTTTTTTCATCGCTCTAGGTAACCTAACATTAGAACAAAGCTGCATCTAGGCTGCTTCTGCAGAGGAGACCTCTTAAGTCTCTATCAGAAGCACCCATCTGGGATTCTTGGACTTGACTTTTAGCTATGAGCAGGCAGTTCCCCCAATAATGTAGTGAGTCAAGGAGCCATCCCTGAACAGAATCTAAGGTCTGAAGAAGGAATAGGTAGTCTTTTTTTTTTTTTTTTTTTTAGAAGCAAGGAGTGGCTAGGGGAAGGAAAACTGACCCAAGGAAAGCACGAAAAACAATGTTTTAAATCATGTTTTCACACTGTATCCAGCATATGAGTAGGTGTCACAGAACAAGTCTGATGTTCAGAGGTCTTAAATAACTCGACTTCAGATCTCTAGGCACCGTAGTATTCCTTTATAATTCATTTTCACTGGCTGCTTCAGAGGCCTCTGTGCCCTTTGTCGTTTATGATTAGGATTAGAGACAAGGAAGAAAAGTGATATTACAGTTTTCAAAAGTAGACCAGGATATGTTCGCTACTTAACCATCCTTAATATCAATAGTTCCCAATTTCCTATAACCGACAGGTCTCTCTGAGACAGCATATGGACTTGGCACGTTAATCCTAAGCCTTCTTGCTTCTTCAATTTCTCTGTTTCTACTTCTCTATTTACTAACCTGCTGCCCATTCTACTGTATAGTGCTGTTTCTGAAAAGGTTTATCTGTGAAGAAAACCAGCGGGAGAAATGTCACCTGCTGAAGTGGATATAAAAGAGAGCAACTAAAAGGGGCCATGACAGATAATTCTACTCTTTCAGGAAATAACAGAAATCAAATTACTATAATGGTCCAGCTTTGAGCATCACCATAAAATAATCAAATCTTTCTTCAACAATATGATGAGGTGGGAGAAGGAAGGAAAGATCTTATTCTCTAGAAGAGAAAGCATACACATTAGTCATCCTTGGACATTTATTTATTTCTCTGAAAGAGCTGGTGTTCTGAGGGAAGAAACGTCGTCACCTGATTTGAAATGGAGCTTCCTTAGGACTGTTTGTGTTTGAGAAAGGAGCTGATCTGCGATGGCACTGATTCGTGCAATAGATTTATTAAGTGACCACTCTGGGTGGTGAGTTTGGTGGTTGGGATGTAAAACTGAACGAGGAAGAAGACAGACACTGTCTCTGCCTCCCTGAAGCATCGTCCATTGGAAGAGAGAAACAATCAATTACAATATGTTGTGATAAGTGATGTGATCGGGGAAGTTCAAGGTGCTGTGGAAGCACAGAGCGGGGCTTATGCTTTTGTTTTCTCCTCAAAATTCCCACCAGGCTCTAAGTTGCCATTTCAGAAGGCTACCTTCCTAGCTGCAACGTGACAAATCTGTTTTTCATGATAATGTTCACACCAGTCAAATTTCTCATTACATTCTAATAGCCATCTCTCTTTTCGTCATCATGTTACAGGTCTTTCGGATAATTGGAGAATTGCTAATACTAGAAAGACTTTAGAAACAATCTAACCTATCTCCTTCCTATTACAGGTAGGGAAACTGAGGCCCAGAGAAGTGACCTGACTTGCTTTGATGGAAGTCAGGGAAATGAGAATTTGGGTCTAATTCTTACATGAGTACTGTTTCCACCACCCAGTCCCTCCCCTTTGATCTCTTAGAGAACTCACACATTGCTTTCCTTAGTAATTGCCTATGAAAAAGGACTGATAGGAGGATTAGTCTATGTCCTCAAAAAGAGATGGCAGGAAGTTGGAAAGCCAGATCAGAATATGGGTGAGGCAGTCGGATACACCAAGGAAGAGCATTTTCATAACTGCCCACATTCAAGTGGGTTTGAGGTATTGGAGGCTGAAAGGAAAGCAGGAACTGAGGTTCTTTTGTGGTCAAATGTACCCCAGGTGCTTACCAGAATGGTCTGCCCAGAATTGGTTCAGGTCCTCACATATGTGATTTCAGACAGAGATTGAATGGCCAAAGTGATGGAGAAGGCCATGACTGGCACCTAAGCATTGCTACTGCCGATTGACAACTCTTACCTGGAAACTCCCAAAGCAACTTCCCCCAGGCAGGGTGACATAGCAGACATAGGGAGGGCTGTTGGAGGGAACCATCTCATAGACCACGAGAGCTCCATTCTTCAAGTCAGCCCCACGGGACTGCTTCATCTGCCAGAATTCCTGTAGTGCCTCCACCACGTTCACTACAAAAAGAGAAGTGGTGAAGTTCAGCAATGAGAGCACCTCGAAGGGGTGCTCGGCTTCCACACAGTATCTGTAACCAGTACCTACACCGAGTCTACCCTCCTTAGCTCCCTACCTATCACCATTTGAAAGCATTTAACAACTAATAAACCTCGACTGTAATTAAGTCTATTTGCATAGGAAGAGCAGAGTACGCCTGCCCTCCTCCCCGACGTCTCTAGTGCACATTTTGAGGAGTCCTAGACACCAAAGGTGAATAACTTAAATGTTGGAGGCAGAGTTTCCAAAGTCAGCAGACCATTATCACTGCCTGATGAAGTGCAAATAGATTATTCCACAATTGGTCAGCTGGCCCAGAATAATAATCACCGCCACAATCATAAGTGCTAACATTTACTGAACACTTACTGTACGTCACACATTTCTAAGTGCTTTACCCATTTAATCACAACGACCTTATGAGGCACATACTTTTATTATCCCCATTTCACGGATGAGGGAAATGAGGCATAGAAAGGTTAAATAACTTGCCCAAGGATATAATAGATAGTAGCACAGCAAGAATTCAAACCCAAGCAGTCTTGGTTCCAGAGTCAATGTTCTTAACCATTATGCAATACTGCCACTCAAGGAAATACGGTCTTATTAGCTATTCTCAAGCCTATGCTTCTGGTGAGAAAACCCATGGCCAGGTTTCTTTTCCATCCTGGAATTCTGTATGTATACTATGTATGAGAGAGAGGGAGCGGGGAAGGGAAAGACAGAGAGAAATGAATTTCTCTTCTGAGGCTTTCCCTAGACATAAATAATTTTTGGAGAAACTGTATATTGGGAGATACTCTTCCACAGGTCTCTTGCGTTCCTTTCCATCTTGCTGGGTCTGCCAAGATTTCAAGGGCCTGACTGCTCTTTATTTGGGCCATTTCTCAGGGCTGTGTTTGCAGCAAGAAACCTTGACAGATAGGTCACGTATCTCTCCGGGACAAAGAACAAGCTTGCTTACTGTTTGCTATAAAATGTCAGGTTCCCCAAACTTAGTATTCCTCTCGTGTAACATAACTCATGGCCTGTGCAAGCATCTGCCTGAGGCCCCCACATCAGGCTTGGGAGGCAAGGGGAACCGATGGAAACAAGCATGATGCTCATGCTACTTGCTGTGCTGTGAGTAATAAAGTCCTTTGCCTCTGATCCAGAAGTCTCTTGACTTCTGCCAGCATCCATGAAACAGTAACTGGCTAACCCATCAGTTGTAGATAGGGTAAAATCAAACTCCAGACCTGACACTGTATTCCAGAACAGTTCCCCTCATCCCCTGATACTTGGGCTCAATCATTCCACAAATATCTATTGAGTACCTACTGTGTGCTAGACTCTGTACTGGTGCTAGGCTACCATCGTGAGCAAAACCATATACTGCTCCTTTCCTTTCTGTAGGTTACAGTCTAAAGCCAGAGAGAGAGATTAACCAAATAACCTCAAACAAATGAAAAGTAGCCAGTGTGATACGTGCCATAAAGGAGGGCTAGAGGATGGGAAATGTTGGAGGAACATCTGACCTAGTTAAGAAGGTCCAAATAAAGCTGCCCTGATGAGGTGATATTTATAAGCATAGCTATGAATATGAATTCACTAGGCGAAGGTGAGAGACTAGTGCTCTGAGCAGAAGGAACAGCCGCGTGTACAAAGGCTCTGCAGCAGCAGGGAGTATGGTGAATAAAGGAACTAGTGTGGCTGGAAAAGAGAAAGTGAGGGGAAGTGTAATGCAAGATGAGGTTGCAAAAAGAAGCAGGAACCAGACCAGGTTGGACCTTGTAGGCCATGTTAGAGTCTTTAAAAAATAAAGTTTTTGCTTTATCCTAAGAGCAATGGAAAGCCATTGGAGGGTTTTAAATGGAAGGAAGGAAGATATCAGTTTGCCTTTGGAAAGAATCACTTTGACTAAGGTTCCAAACATTTCAAACGGCTTTAACTAAAGCCTCATAATAAGTGATCACAAGCATTCTCCACTCTCTTCCAACATGACCGCTCTCTACTCTCAGTTACAATGAGGACTCCTCCATTTTTTTATATTGTGTTAGTTCAGGTCTGCCAAGGAGAAGACATTAAGATGAGGGAGGCATGCAAAGGATTTATTAGGGAGGCAGGAGGAGAAGGGAGAGCTTTCAGACCATGCAGAAGGTCTGACACCTGTGGAAGGAGAGAAGGAAAGAAGGGGGTTTGGATATGAGACACTGCATAAGTGTATGTGGCAACCATGCAAATGTGCTGTTCCAAGAAAGGTTTGGCCAGGCCAGTGGGAAGTTCTTAAGCCACAGGAGTCCCACATCTCCCCAGGATGTGCCCGAGTTAGAACCCCTGCTGTGCTCAGTCACTGGCTGGGAGCAGCCTGTAGGACACGCAGCCTCAGTGCACATGTGGCGATGGACCTAGAGGCGACAGCAGTTTACCGCTGTCAGTCAATTATGCTCCCTGCAGCAGGAGACAGGAACAGCACATTTGCATGGTTGCCACACGCACTTTAAACAAAAATTTGAGCACACAATAGCACAAAAATTTGAGACATCAGAGATGCAAAGATAAATAACACATCCCTGCCAGCAAGGTGTTAAAAAATCTAGTGGTCAATAATAACTGTTATTTCACCTGTTCTACAACTGGAGCAAGGCCTCCGTGTACCAGCCAGAGTTTGAAAAGCAGCATAAGCTCTTTTCTAACACCCTATATTAAACTGACTTTTTAGAATGTTCATTCTTCCATTAAAAGACAGCATGAAAAGGAAACTCTCTTTCCCACCCTTAGTTTTGGCAGGGGCTCTTCAAAGGTCACTGCTGCCCAGAACGCTTAGCCATCTTTGTTCTTTGTATTGAGATCTTTTCAGCCCCAGTTCTCTGTTTGAGACAATTTAGCACAATGCACTGGATGACAGCTCTCCTGACATGCAAACAACAGGGAGAATATTGAAATAAAGAGGGAAGGGAGGAGACCACTATAATGGGGAAGGTCCCACTAAAAAGCATATGTCCATTGTATATCCAGTTAAATCCCTTTTGGCACCGAGTACAGGACTATTTTTTTTTTCATGATTACTTAAAGGCAAAGGAAATAGGGAGCCTTATTTCAGAAATATAAATATGAAATGGAAAATTGGGTACGTGCTCAGGGAAAAAATCAATTCATTGCGATCTGCATATGAAAATGCTCATAGCCTCATTTATTTTTAGGACTTTAGAGATCATCTAGTCCAACTCAAGCTAAGGAAGGGTAAGTGACTTGCTTGAGGTCACATAGCTGTGGCAGAGTTAGGGGAATGAATGTAGATATCCTGATGCCAATGTTTCTTCAATTTGGGAATCTTAACCCAGGGCCCAAGGTGTAGTGCATTGATGAGTTTCATGGGGGTTCAAAAGTCCCCTAAAACTCTAACAAAATTATGTGTGTGTGCATATGACTATTTATATGTGTGTGGGGAGAGGGTGGTGCCCATAGTTTTCAGAAGATTCTCAGCGAGGAACCATGTATATAATGGTTTACATAAGGATGGTTAAAGAACAGGGAGGTAGGAGTTTCGTGAATGACTAAGACATACAGATCTGACAGCTACAATTGCTATTTGGGAGTCACTGATGGATGCTGTGCTAAAGGAACAAGAAAGACCGAGATAGCGAGGAATATTTAATTACTTGTACCATGACGTTGAACAGCAACAAAAGGAGAATAATTTCACTTTTGCCCTTGGGAGATAAAATATTAGATGACTGTCTAAGTGGGACAGATTGCATATCTAGCAGAGTAAAAATGTTACAACAGCACAGGAAATTACAGCTAAAATTTTATATCATAAAAATAATTTTGTGGTGGAGGAGAATGGATTAATAGATAATGAAATGGAGAGGTGAGTGAGAAGATTCTCTCTGGTGAAGGATGGCTGAATAAACTATCCTGGCTTAATTCACATTATTCTGAAGATAGAAAAGCTGGGTTAACAATATTTCATTGATATTTCCTACTTCAATTTGTAGAAGGTACCCCTGAATAGTCCAAGGTACATAGAATCTTTGGAAAGGAGGAACTGCAAAGTGACAGTGACAGGGAAAGGACAATCGTAGGCTGAAAAATGCACCCTGCCAAGATGCCCATGTCCTAGTTCTTGGAACCTGTGAATGTGACTTTATGTGGCAAAGACTTTGCAGATGTAACTAAGTTAATGATCTTAAAATGGGGAGATTATCCTGGACTATCCAGGTGGATTCTAAATACAATCACAGATGTCCTTAGAGAAGGATATTTGATGAAACCAGAAGAAGAGAAGGCAGTGTGACCACGGAGGCAGAGATTGGAGTGATGCAGTCACAAGCCAAGGATTGCTGGCAGCCACCAGAAGCTGGTGGAGGCAAGGAAACAGATTACTCCCTAGTGGCTCTGCAGGGAGAACAGACCTGCTAACACCCTGATTTGGGCCCAATGATACTGAATTTGGACTTCTGTCCTCCAGAACTGCGAGAGAAGAAATTTCTGTTGTCTTAAACCACCAAAGTTGGGATAATTTGTTGGAGCAACCACAGAAAACTAACACAGGATGTAATGCAACATTCCAAAAATTGGAAATATTCAGACCAATCAATTTAACTCCACGGTCACTTACAGGCAAAGAAGCTGTTCTGTGATTCTGAGGAAAAGGAACAACTGAACAAAATACCACACAAGCTTCACTTGTTCAACCTAGTGGAAAGCTGGGCAGAATTTCCAATCACATAACCATATTGTGATAAACATGGAGAGCAATAATTTAAAAAAAAAAAAAAACAGGTTTGAATAGGGCAATGCAGAAGTTACCTAGCAAGGAAACTCATTCATGCCAGTTTAGAGATTGCCAGCAGTCAAACATTAGGAGAAGGGGAATAAATGCCATGTGGGAAAACGGGGTACAGGGAATGGTAATGCTAACAATAGCTGCAATGTGCACAGTCTGCAAAGCATTTCCAAATGCATAATAGCAACGACTCATTGAGTGCTACGTGCTGCAGGCTTTACATTCATTATCTCATTTAATCCACACGAACCCATCAACATAGGTATTATAATATCCATTTTACAAAAAGTGAACAAGCTAAGGACAGGCCACAGTGGCAGAACTAGGATTCAGAGCCACTATTTGTTTGCCTCCAAAGCCAGCTCTCTTTCTATTGTACTGCCCTGCTTTATTTCGCCATTAATCCTCGCACATGCTCTGTAAAGTGGACTGTGAGCTCCCTGAAGATAGGGACTAAGTGTCATCTGTCTTGTTCACCACTGCAGCTGGTGATCAATAAATATTCGTTAGACGAATGAGCGGAACAGCTGAGGCCTGAAGAGATTAAGCAATTTATCCGAGATCACACAGCCACTCCTTGACAGGGCCAGGTTCTCTGATTCCAAATCCCACGCACTACAAACTATGATCCTCCAACATACTGAGCTATGTGTGTATCTTGGGCAGGGATATTGTGCTGGGGGGGGAGGGGAGATATAGGACAAGCAGGTGAAATAACAGAAGCTTTTTAAAATATATATAAATGCTGAGATCCTACATGAGTGGAGGTAAAGCCGAAGACCATGGCTGGAAAAGGTGAATTTGGCACAGTCAGAAGATGAAGGATGTGAATTGAAGATGAGGCAGTAAAAGCACTGCTGGATCGGGGAATGGTCTGGGCAAAGACCAAAGGAAATTATATTCAGTGGAGTAGAGCCAGCCCCCAAATACCATACCATCAGTCACAAGGGTATGTGGGTGCATGCCAGTGGCAGTTTTGCCTATTAATCGAAGCAGAATAAGTGATTCCATGTGGTGAAGGACTTCTGAGCCAAATCCGGAGAGTCTCTGCTTGCCTGAAGCTGAACTATCTGCCAAACTCTCCCAAAGTACTGGCTGGACACCCAGACTGGAAATGAGAAACTCAAAAATAATGAGGACTGTGGTGGGAGGTAAGGAGGTTGGAAGAGAGAAGTGCCGCAGAGTCTGAAGCTCGACTGATTGCTCTTTGTCAGTTCCATCCCCTTGTTCCCTCATCTTTGCTGAGGAAATGAAAAAGTTTTTACAGGACACTCAATTTAGACGCCAAACCAGAGGCTTTCCAGGTAGCACAGACAAGAAAAAGGGTAACTCCTCTACAATTTTAAGAAACGCCTGTAAGTTTCCAAGAGGAAGGATTCACATTTAGAGTGACCACTCCTGGCTACTCCTCGAGGCAGACCTTCCCTTGGTCTCAAAGGAGCCTGAAGCAGCAGGACAATAGATGATGGCAGTTCCATCACAGCTCTGTTAAATGTAGGAATTAAACTAGAAAAACAACTGTATTCCCTCTTGATGAATTCCAGAATCATACACATTTGTATTCCCAGCACCTAGCAGAGTGACCGCCCCATGGCAGGAATTCAAAGTGTTGAACAAAGGGAAATTGACAGTAAACGTATCATTTGATATATATCCACATATAACAAAATGGATCTAAAAATCTGTTTTTATAGAAATCTTTGGGTTTGCACTGTCAGGATTTAAGAGTGGGACAAAATGTTCTTCCCAAGGAACTATGAACCAGTTAATTTGAGATAATACTCATCATTTTTTCAAGTACCCATCAAGTGTCAGGTGCAATATCTCATTTAATCCACATAACTGTCAAGGAAACTGAAGCTCAGTGAGGTTAAGTCACTTCCCCAAAGACATAGCTGGAGAAATTTCATCTGGGGTTTAATCCAGACTTGTCTGACTCCAAACCATGTGTGTGCTCTTTTCACTACACTTTTTTAGGGAGAGGGAAAAAAAAATTACTGTCTATAGAGAAAGCCCTGTAACTTTTCTCTACATTATTATTAAGCTAGAAAGTTAAAGACACAGTCACTTCCAGGTCAGGCAGGACCTGGCCAACCAGAGAGAAGTGATGTCTCAGAAATTCCAGACTTAAATTCTATATACCACACCCCTCACTATATATTCCTTATTACACTATAGATCTGGAGCTCAAACTCCGGAAATGCCGCACTGGTTAAACAAAAACAACAAAGAAAATCCTCAAATCTCCCTTCTCAGAAGCCCTAGAAATTAGGCATCTTTAAAATGAAGATTTCTAATGGAAATCGGGTTTCTGCCTGGCTCATTTCCACAGAATTTAACAGGGAGAGAGCCAAAGCCTGGGATTTATCCTCAGTTCCTGGGCAAGGGCCAGGAAAACAGGGCCAGACAGACAGGCCTGAGTTGAGAGGCTCCATACTTAAAAAGACACCAAAGTGAGGTCCTAAGTCACAGGAAGCTAGTGTGAGCTCAATAGTGTGGGTCCAGATTTAAAAACACAATTATTATAAGTGACTTGTGAAGGCACTACCGATTTCCCAGGAAACCTGAAGTTGCATTGGAAATTTCATTGACGATAAGTAAGAAAAGAATTAAGAAATCAAGGAGATGGAGTCAGTGTACAGGGGAGTCCAGGCATTGCTGAGATCACAGAAGAAAGACTGAGAGGGTATGGATGAGAAACGTCTTGGATCTGAGATAAAGGATAGGATCCCACACAATAGGGAGCCGTCCTCAAAGGCAGAGAGATGTTAAGGCTACAGGAGGGATTCTATTTCTGAATGAGAAAAGGTTGGGAAGAAAAGAGGGCTCTATCTGTAAAAAAGAATCCCAGGAGAAAATAGTAGTAACTCAATAAAGGGGAGGGGGTGAGAGGCTTAAGCGTGTGTGTGCGTGCGTGCGTGCGTGTGTGTGTCTGTGTGTGTGTGTGTGTGTGTGTAGCCCAGAAGGAAACTCCCCAAAAGGAAATGCATGTGAGGGCTCTGCGCCAGGAAAAGCGATCCAGAGGACTGTGGGAGCAAGGCTCCCGTACAGAGGGTGTCCCGCAGGAGGCCAGACCCGCACTCACCTCGGCCATAGCCCTGCGTGTGCTTGGCGAAGCTCCTCACCACGGCCTCCACTGCCTCCCGCAGGACTGCCGGGCTGCCTGGGGCGCCGGGAGGCAGAGGCAGCCCGGAGGCCCCGGACAGGAGCAGGGGCGGCGGGGGCGGTGCGGGGGGCGGCGGGGCCGGCGGGGGGCCCACGGGGGGTGTGGCGGGGGCAGCCGCGGCCCCAGTCACTCCAGGCCGCAGTGCTCTCAGCGTGCCCCTCCCGCTGGTGCCCACTCCAGGCTGCAACCGCTGAGCTCGCATAGTCTCCATCCCTGCCGCCAGTGGAGTAGCGGCCGGGAGCCTGCCAGCCTGGCGAGCTAACGGTCCCAGCCACCCCCGCCAGCTAGCGCCCAGGGACTGAAGGCGGTGCCGGAGCCCAGCCGTCAATCAAGCGGGGGCGGGGACGAGCCAGGTCCTATGCCAATCACCAAAGGGGGGCGGGAGCTGGCGGGCTGCAGCTCAGCCGTAGGCAAATTATTGAGGAGGGCGGAGGTTCTGAGCACCCAATTGCAAAGAGAGAAAGCGATAGCCTCCACCGGAGAGAAGCTTAGCTTGGGCGCCGTCTTTGGGAATACTAGAAAGCCTGCTGACCCCTGGGGCGAGGCTGGGGCGTGGGGGGAAATAGGCCTGGAAGCAAGTCTGTGGAAATTGTAGAGTGAGAAGATACTTAGAGATCATTTGTCTGACTACTCATTTTATAGATGAGGACACTGGCTCAGAGAAGTGGTGTGACTTGTCCAAGATCACATGCAATTGGTGGTGGAGTTAAAGCAATGAACGAACGATGCTGACATTTAATGAGCCAATATTTACTATATGTCAGACACTATGCAATGCACCTAGTGCATTGTCTTATTTAATAAGCACAATCACTAACTAGATTTTAGTGTTTTATGGATAAGGAAACTGATACTCCGTGAGACTAAATAAAATTGCCCAAAATTAATAGCTAGGAGATGGCAAAGGGGAGGGTCAGACATAGGTCTTCTGATGCCCAATATTTTGATCTTTTCATTATACAACATTGTTGGGTAATTTTCTGATTTCAGCTGTTCTAAGTTGGGGGAGTAAGAAAGAGTAAAATGGGCTGCTCTCTTACCTCCCGTTAGAGTGAGGAAGAGTTAGAATGTATGCAGAAAAACCAGCAAACTGAGAGGTCCAGGGGGCAGATTGAAAACAGGTACCCGTGTTTCATAGAACCTGTCAGGCTAGGGTCCTCTGATGACTCTTATGCGCGTGCATAACACACACACACACACACTCACACACACACTTCTTTGTCAGTGACCATATCATGCCATTTTTCCCTAGGTCAGGTTATACTAACTCCTCTTTTCTCCTGTCTCTCCCTCTCAATATGTCTCTCTCTACCCTACTGTGGCTCTGAAATCAAGGATGAGGAAATGGAAGAAGTAGAAGAAAATGGATGAAATGAAATTGGTGAGATGAAAGTTAGAACCCTGAGGAAAAACTTAGGAGTGCTCAAGAAATAGGAAGCTTGAAAGAGGGACAGTTAATCTACTGAGATACATCTGCTGATGGTGGAGGGAGGGACTCTTCGTAGGAATCTTAAAAGAATTTGAGGATGGACATAGGGGAGACTGGGGGAAATGAAAGCCTGTCAAACGCCTTAAAACCTCCAGGGGACACTTGCCTTTCTTCTACAACCACAGTTGGTTAGTTGGTTTCCTGCAAAGAAAGTGAGTGGGACCTCTAAGTATCCCCTAGCTCATTATAGTTAGCTTTACCCTCCTTCCCCATTCCTCATTCCCCACACCCCACACCCCCAGGCAGAAGTGACAAAACAGAGACTTCTGAACACATTTATTTGATATGTCAAGTGAAGAGAGGAGTGATTTAGGGTTACTCCCCACTTCTACCTGTGGGGGTGTTCATAAGCTCAGACACACAGAAGAGCAGCTTAGAGCCCATGACCACCCCCCGGGGGAAAAATGAGACAACCTGTTGTACTGGCTGGGGAAACAGGGTGGGAATAAAAAGCAGGAAGTTGAGAAGTAAAGCTGAGAGCAAGAAGAGCAGCAGCAGAACTGAGGCTAGGGGTTGCTGCTGGAAACCCCCAAGGAGAGTGAAGAAGATATCTTGAACAGCAGTGAGGGCTGGAAGCAGGGTGTGAATAAGGAGCCGGGCCTGGAGAGAGAAGCAAGACCTGCAGAACAGGGTGGAATATTCACGAAGAGGGTAGAGTGTGCAAAATCATGAGTGGGCTGTGTTGTGGGGCATATATGGAAAACAAGGGATTGCTTCTGTAGGGAGAGCAAAGAGACTGGAGACTATCCATAAGTAGGGGTTCCGTACTGCTTCTGAACAAAAATGCAAGTGAGTTTGGGACCCTTTTGGGGCCCTAGCACAAGTGGCCCAGTGTTTGCAGTGCTTGTTGGTACCCAACTAATCCCATATGCATGTGAAGTGACGAGGGCATGAATGCATGTGTCTATATGCCCAATAAATAGAGTACTTACCCTTCCCTGCAAATAAGAGTAACTGTGCTTGTGGACACGTTTGCCCATGTCTGCGTGCACCGTGCCCATGAGCACATGCAAGAGACCCTTATGTCCGTGGTGTGTGTGTGAGCTGGTTCTTTCGCCTGTCCCATCAAAGTCCTGATCCCCCACCCTCCTTGGCTCCTTTCACTCTTCTCAGCGCCCTGGCTCCCCTGGCCCGCCTAGACTCTGGAAGCCCCCTAACAGGCGGATCTGCTCAGTCTGCATGGAGTGGCGCCTCACCAACTTTCTCTTGGTCCTGGGAGAGCCTGGCGCCCCCGCCTGGGGAGGGGGCAGCGGAAGGCGCCCGACCTCCGGGTTGGGGGCGAATGTCGGGGATGGGAGGATGGGGGCTGACGTTGAGTGGGGGCAGGAAACCTGGCCGCGTTTGCGAGATATGGTCCAGGAGCAATGTCCCGGAGCCCCTCCGCTCCAGCAGCCCAGGACTTCGCCTCCGCCCACTCAGCGGAGATACAGCCCCTGGCAGACTCTCCAGGGACTGGCGCGGGGAGGGAGCCGAGCCGGCCGGAGGGAGGGTCAGCGGGGAGGCGCTGTATCGGCGGCGTTCCAGGGACGGGCGGCTGCACTCCGGCGAGTCAGGGCAAAGATTTCCGGGGGTGTCGAGCTCCACCGGCTCCATGCGGCTCAGTTTCTGCCTCAGCCCTGAAGGGAGACCAGACTCCTGAGCTTCTGGTGCGGTGTTTCGGCGAGAGAGAGGACCTCCACCCATCACTTTCTCCGCCCACGGGGGCGGGTCCTCCGGGCCTTCGGTGCTGTGACGTCTGGAAAGACGGGGTCGGCCTGTCAGGGTCAGGCCATTAAATTCGGCGGTCAGGCGCTCCATCCCCGGCCTCCCTTCCGCGGGTGGGACCGGTTGAGGAGCCACTAGGCCCCAGGGCTCGGAGTTGAGCCTTTTTAGTGGTTTCGGAGGGTGACGGGGTGGTTTGGGGAGCGGTTCAGAAGGGGAGGGTTCATCGGGTGGCTTAGGAAGAGGGAATTCAAATACGTCCCGCTTCTCCTCTTCTTCCTGGGTGCGAGGGGATAACAACCCCCGTCCTCCTCCTGCAGTCTGCAGTTGGATTTCCGAAGGTGACGTGCAGACCCCCGGGCTAGGAGGAGCGGGAGCGGGGTCCTCCACCCCCGGGGACGGTGGGGAATTGAGATACTGCCGGGTCTTCTTGGTGCCCGAAGGCGAGGTGTCGGTGGTGATGATGATGACCTCCGTGCCCTTGGCCTTACAAGCGTCCAGCAGCGTGGAAAGGGTCTCGCGGTCTCCGCGGTCCAGGGCGTGGACAAGTGCCGAGGCGCCCGCGTGATCTCGGACTGAGGGGTCTGCGCCGTGGGCGAGGAGCAGCGAGACTACTGCGGCGCCCCCACCCCCGGCGCAAGCGTGCATGAGCGCGGTGCGCCCTAGGCGGTCTGCGATGTTGGGGTCCGCGCCTTGTTCCAGGAGGTAGCGTACCATACGCGCCTTGTTCTGGGGGTCATCGTAGCGGGCCCGACAGGCCGCCATTAGCGCAGTCTCCCCCTGGGCATCACCCTCATTCACGTAGGCGCCCCCCTCCAGAAGCAAACGGGCCAAGCGTAGCTTACCCTGACCCACAGCCCGAAGAAGAGCGTGGCCCTCGGTGTGCAGCATAGCTGCGGCTGGGGCGAGAGCACCGATGGAACCGGGACTGGGACCTGCCGAAGAAGGCTAGGGGTGTGGGGGTGGTGGATGGCAGAGGCCTGAGGGCTCAATGGCGAAGCCAATCCCTGCGAGAAAGAGAGAGATTTATTGATGGAGTCAGGCAGGGAAACTGAGGCACCGGTGGAAGGACCCGGCGTGGGGCGGGGGAGATCTTCACTGCAAGGCACACGGTCCTTCTACTAACTCATGCCTTTGAGCAGACCCCTCCCCCCAGCGCATGCCTGAGGAGGTGGGAAGGGTGCACCCGCATTAAAGAACGAGCGCGCGTGCAAATGCGTACGTGCACGCGCAGAGATATCCGCACCCCCACCCTCACCCCACGGCTTATCAGACCTTTCCAGCATCCCCCTTTTCTTATCCGCACTTGGAATCCCCCTTTCTAGGATGCTGAACACCACCCACCCACGCACATGCACCCTTACATTCACACACAGATTCCAATTCCTAACCTCTTTTAGGTTGCCACAGCCCCATAAATTGAGTGGGGGGAGGGAAGCAGCTTGCATTTGGGACCTAAAACGGGTGGGGGAGAATTGGGGGGCTCTTTTGCCCTGCTATGTTCCCCATCACTCCTTGCTCTTCCCCTCCCAGGCTGTGAGTCCAAATAGATACCTGAATGTCCGCAGAATCTCCGCCCGGCCAGGACTGAGGCCAGGGCCACCGGGCAACCGGGGTGGTGGAGCTGGTTTCCCAGGGGCCCACATGGCGTGGGGGGGCACCCGGATTCCCTTGGTGTCAGTATCTGCGCCCAGGCACAGGATCCTGATCCCTCCTCCCGGTGCGCCCCGGGCACAGCGCCGGCTCGGGAGGAGAGAAGCTGGGGTGGGGGGTGCGAAGGGCGGAGCTCTACCTTGCTATTTATAGCCTAGTCTCTGCGGGTGGGGGCGTCGGGCACCAAACTGTTCCCCCACCCATGCACATATAAACCCTCTAAACCTAGAAGCTCCAATCCTGACTTCTCTTGCTTCGCCGACCTCCCTCTCGGCCCCAACAAACCTAGATGTTCCTTAGGAGATTCCTCCGCGACCCAGCCTGGGACCACCCCAATTCTTCGTTGAGCTTCAGATCCCCATTCTCCGCGCTCGGTGTGTTTATGTGCGCTTGTGCGCCAGACCTGACCTACCACAAACCGCACAGGGCACACTGAAGAGGGGTGGAGAGAGGCGATTGGGATCCACAGCCGGAGTCCATAATGTGCAGAAAGAGGCAAGAGATCTGGCTGGCTTCTCATAGTTTAAATGTCAGGGAGAGCTGGAGTCGGACGGACACAGCGGTACATCCTCACTCTACTTCCCCCAAAATGGAAAACACAATACAGATAAACTTGGACCTCGGCTCCTTGTAGAGACATCTTTGATAAGCATGAGGAGGATATCTGGGGCCAGTTGTAGGTACAGCAAGGGGCTTTCAGATGTTTCCTCCCCATATTCGGGGAGGGGGATAGAAAAGGGGCAGAGAAAAGAGAGAACCTTGTGACACATCCTTTCTCATTGCACCTCTTTACTTTCCGTCTCATTTAGTCTCATTTTTTCATCTTGCTTGAAGGTCTCTGTCCAAATCGCTCCTTAAGTCTTCACCCTTCCCTATCTGTCGCAATCGGTTTCTCTCACTGTCTGTCTCTGCCTCTCCTTGCCACCTGCCCTGTCTCCATGGTTACCATAGCTCCATCTGCATATTTAGGAATGAGTTTGTGTCCAGCTGGAAGAGTGTATCAGGGAGAGTGGGGGAATGAAGGAAAAAAATCCTAAGGATTTGGAAAACTAACCTGAGAGAATTCAGAGGCTGGAGGCCAACAGACATAAGATACTACAAATAATGTTCCTGAAGAAGGGGGAGAGAGAACTATTTGCAGGGCAGCTACCCATTTTTACTAGCTACCATTTATTGGGCATTAACAATGTGCCAAGTACTTTACATGCATGATACCCAATCCCCACAACGCTATACGGTAGGAATTATCTTCTTGTTATAAAGAAACTGAGGCTTAGCAAAGCTAAGCAAGTTCTCCAAAGCTTCATAGTTTTGCTTCTGTCCTGTTCCAAAGACCGGGCACTTGTCACTACACCTGCATACAGCCTTCCAAGTCCAGAGGCTTCATTCCAGGGCCGTTTTCTCGACGTCTGAGATATTCTTCTTGACTAACTCCCTCTTTCTGTTTTTGTGAAAGTAGGACTCCTTCTCGCACCGTGCCCCCCTTTGCCAAGGACCAGGAGAAGCTGGAAGGCAGTGGAAAATGCAAGAAACACTGGGCTCTTGCTCGGCCTCCCCAACTCTGGTTCTGATTCCTAATTTTTCCTTCCTCAAACCCTCTTCCCAACTTCTCACAGACAACAACCCACAGGGAAAAAAATTTTTTTAAAAAACAAGTATTGATTGGTGGTGCTAGAGGGAAGCAGTGTAGGACTGAAGGGAAGGTTGGAGTAATGGAGGAGAGGCCAAACTGTGAAACCAGAGTCACAAAAAGACTGTTCCTTAATGAGCAGGTTGCCTAGGGGTTCATTTCTCTGTTGGAGCTCTTTCAACTGAGTCCCTCGGTGAGATCTGAGTGTCAGTTTCCGTTTGTGAACTCTCTCTAGCCAGGGTCTCCTCCATCCAAGATGAGGTCGAAATAACTGACCCCTGGTTAATTCTGCAATCCCATCTCTCTCTGTGCCGGGCTCCCTAAGCCTGGGTTCCGGCGACTCTCTTCCTCCCTCCTTCTCCTCGGCTTGAAGTGGGCGGACCTCCCTCCTCGGCTTCTCCTAGATTGGCCGGGAGAATTCACCAATGGGGAGCTCCGGGAGGCGGACCTAGAACGCCACCCGTTTGAGGAAGACAAGGAAATTTCAAGTTGGCTGCGGCTTTGGCTCCGCGTGGGGGAGGGGCAGCAGGTAAGGCACCGACCTGGTGGCTCTGACCCGGTTCGGTCCCACATTTCCCGAACTAATTCACCAGGGCAAAGCTGCGAGATACATAGACAACGCTTTCTGGCTGTCTGTTGGATCAGCCCCCTTCTGGCTCCCTACCCTTTCTCCTCTGGGTTCCCACTTGCTGCATTGATTGTATACCAGAGAGCTGTAGTTTTCTTTTGTGCATGAGGCGAGATTTTAAAGCAGAAAGTGAGAAAGATTTATTCTTGTACTTCTGACTCTTTGCAATGGCATCACCTTCCTCCAAATCTGTTAATATTGTTCCCCTGTCTAAGAGCCTGATAGACTCCTGTTACCTATCAAGATTCAGCTGAAAGATTACCTCCTTCCTACCTGTAGCTTTCCTGGACCACCTTTTTTGCAGAATTAATTGTTCCCCAGTCTCATGGTAGCATTTTATGCATACCTGTGTTAGAGTACTTAAGTGCACGCTGTTTTTAATGGTACTATTCTTAGAATACAAGGTTTTGTAGGGCAGGTTCTAGTACTTAATACTCAGTGCCCAATAAAATTTAATTGAATGGAACTGATTGGGGACGAAGAATTTAAAGTCCTAGCGTAATTAGGGAACAATTAATAAAAGACAAAATAAAATGCAATATAGTCTATAATTAAGATCTCTTAAATTAGTAGTTCATAATATAATTGCTCCCACAGTCCAGAGAAAGGAGAAAGCTAAGAAGATTGGGATGGTGAAGGGAGGCTTTATGAATCACAAGGTCTCAAGTTTGGAAGAGCCCTTAGAAACCATATATTCATTCATTCATTCATTCAATGGATGTTTATTGAGCATGTACTATATGCCAGACACAGTGCTAGACAATGGGGATCATAGTGAATCCTTTACAGTAGACGTGCATCCTTCCTCTGATAAACCATGTTTAGTAAATTGTTATCTAACTTCTATTTAAACGTCTTTTGTAAGAGAATTCCTTATCTCATTTTGCACATCATTCCATTTTTGGATAATTGTCCTTCAGTTAATATCCAACAAATATTCTAAACAAATATAATAGCTCAATGAAATGCATTCCACACTTCCACTGTCAAAGAGGAAGCGCTGTCCTAATGATAGCATTCTTAAAAATAAAGAAAACCATCCCTTTTTCTTTCTGATCATAGAAGTAATACACATTTATTCTAGAAAATTCAGAAACATAAAAATATAAATAAAAATGCCTATTATTTTGCAACCATGAGGTAGTGATAACCATTATTACTTTAACAATGTTAAATTTCAATTTCTTTTCTGCATATATGTGTATGTGTGTGTATATTACATAAATAGGGCCATACAATAAATACAATTTTATGTTTCCCCCCACTTTAAACTGTGAACATTTCTCTGCCTTTAAATATTATTTGAAGTCATGTTTATGGCTACATAACAGTCTAAAATGGATATTTGAACCATTTATTTTCTTCTTGGACCCTTTAGATTATTTCAGATTTTTTACTACCATGAAGAGCGCTTTGGTGAGCATCCTGGCACTTATATCTCTGACTATGTGTCTGATGATTTCTTGAGGGGAGATTATTTTTTTAAAGCAGGATTGCCTCTAACTGGCCCCTCAGGACTGATGACAAGAGGCAGAGTTCAATTCAGTAGCAAGAGGAACTTTCAATTCAGCAGTTGATTACATTGGAATGGGGAAGACTGGACACCATCTCTTTAGGAAAATGTCACCGGAAGCTGAATGACTAACTTACAGAATAGAGTACTGCACTGGGAGGGGTGTTTGGACTAGATAACTTGATGGGTCCTTCCAATTCTAAGATTCTGTGCTTCTAAGTGATATTTAAAAAGATTTTAATTTGATTGTAATGGTTCTTCTCCCTACTCCTGCATCCCCTCCCCACTGACAGCAAGACCAACTTATCCCTCTGTCCCCACAATGCCTGACACACTACTATTTTCATGGTAGAAGCTTAATAAATGTTTAGTTGAAATGCACTGCATTGGATTGAATTGGGGCCTGGTTGGGTTTGAAAAGCCAGGGAGAGAAAGAATTCAAAGGTCATCTGTAGATAGGCAAATGGTGATAAATATCAAATTTTCTTAGAGATATAGGGAAGTTTTATCCAAAGATCTAATCACTTTTCCCTTTGTGCTACAGTTATACTATAGTGCAATTATCTGTCCTGTTGGGACCATGTCTCATCCACGTTTATAGTTCCAGAAATACCCTGCCTGACACTATGCCTTCTCAGTCAAAATTTTTCAGGTCCAAGGGAGAAAAGATTGAGTGTCTTGTATCTCCCTGGCTTCCTATCCATTCTACTGTACTTTTAATTTTTGTCTTTATCAGGTTTTTCTCACTGGATCTCTGACTATCCAGGCCCCCTCCACCATGGCCAGCCGGGGTGGGGGCCGGGGTCGGGGCCGGGGCCAGTTGACCTTCAACATGGAGGCTGTGGGCATTGGGAAGGGGGATGCTCTGCCCCCACCCACCCTGCAACCTTCTCCACTTTTCCCGGTGAGTGCCTTCCCTCCCTTCCCAAGCCTCCCAAGTACCCCTGGCTGACTATGTATGATCCGGGGTTTCTCCTGGGCCATCATAAAACCATCCTCATCTTGCCCCTCCGTGTCTCTATGCTTCCAACTCACATGGGATGTTTTTCAGGCAAGGAAGTGTCTACCCTTACTTCCCACATTCCCAGCTCCCCAGCTTTCACAGTGCTGTGTTGCTCCCCCCCAACCCCACCCCATTTTCCTTTGGCCCTTTGCTCAGTAGGAGCACTGGATTGAATTGTGCTACACACCCTCCTGAATTTGCACTCTGGCATTTTCTCCCTGGACTGACCACTGTCCCTGCCTCCTTAGCCCTTGGAGTTCCGCCCAGTGCCTCTGCCCTCAGGAGAAGAAGGGGAATATGTCCTGGCACTGAAGCAAGAGCTCCGAGGGGCCATGAGGCAGCTCCCCTACTTCATCCGGCCCGCTGTCCCCAAGAGAGGTTAGTTGGAATCCTAGCATCATTGTGTTCTGAATGCCTTCTGTAAGCAGTGCCCTATATTCAGCACCGTTGGGGGACAGAGATGCCAGAAGAGGCGCTGGATTAATGGGGGAGTCCATCTAACTGGGGAGATCATAATAATTACTCCTGCATTTGAAATGCATGACAATATCCATAGTTTATTTTGAGTCTCACAATAGTCTTGGGACAGTAGGAGGTTAAGTATTAAGATGTCCATTTCACAGGTATAAATGGGGGAGATGTATTATAATTTTTAACAATCTGGATATTACAGGCACCAACCAATCAGAAGTGGGGCAGGCGCTGGGTCTCTGAGAAGCCCTGCAAACTAAAGTATTACCTCTTTGGTTGGTGGGTGGTGGAGAGGTTAGGGGGACCAGAAGAGACTGGAGAAGGGGGCATTTGGGGTAGTGGATATTCACCAACATCTGTGGAAGTATAGTCATTCAGTATATTGACAACCGGTGCTTTCTTGCTGAAGCCCTAGAAGCTGCAGCTCAGAGAGAGGAAAGACTTGTCTAAATTAGCCCAATTAACAAGGAGTAAAGAGAAGACAGAAACCCTGATTTCTTGCTCTCTCGTATACTTTACACTGTCCCACACTACCCCTCAATATAGTCATGCCTTTGGGTTAAGGGAGATAACAAAAACATTGTAATTTGGGGTGGCAAAGGGACAGGCAAAAAGTGTTGCAAGTCCTCACTGAAGCTGACACCCTGGGCTCTGGGTTTGGGCGGAGGGGGAACAGACAATTCCTGAATATTGAGAGGGCTGGGCCTGTTCTAGGGCTCTGAAAAGATAAAACTGACCTTTAGCTTCTGATCCCTCAGATGTGGAGCGTTACTCGGACAAATATCAGATGTCAGGGCCGATTGATAATGCCATCGATTGGAACCCTGGTAGGTGATGGGCCTTTTCACTGACTGCCCTGCTTTCAAATGTTTGAGATGCCTCAAGCCACAAGCCACCAGCCCATTCACCCTCCTCTGTCCCCGCTCTACTCCATTCAGTATTTACAATCCTTAGATGTGCTTATAAACACTTCCAGGCTCTTCCTCAAAACCTATTAAATAGCCCTCACTCCCCGGGAGGCATCCAAGACACAGTTTTGTTCCAAGAAACTTTGACCCAACCCCTTTCTTTCTCACCTTTATCCCAACCCTTATCTTTCCTTTAAAACCAGTCCCCATTTTTAGAAGACCCCAGACAAGATCTTACTGAATTTTACATTCCCACTATTCCCAGATTGGCGACGTCTACCCCGGGAGCTGAAGATACGAGTGCGAAAGCTACAGAAGGAGCGTGAGTGCATGGAAAAAGGAGGTTTCCTTCATGAGCTGTAGGGCCAAGGCTGCTCCTGGTGTTGCCCGCCCTCCCAGTTCCTACCCAAACCACCCAGTATTGTTGCTGGTGGCCATGGCGGCCACATGAGGGCAGCAGAGCAACATGTTCTCTACAGGAAGGTGGGTAGGAAGCAAACAAGGAGGCTTGCTCTCTGACGTTCACCTTTTGATCCCCTTGCCAGGGACCACCATTCTACTCCCCAGGAGGCCCCCTAAGACCACAGAAGATAAGGAGGAAACAATACAGAAACTAGAGGTAAAGAGAAAATGTGCATAGAGACCGCCTGGGCCCCAGATCCACTTCCTCCGCTCTGGCCCATGTGTGTTTCAGTTTTTCCCTTCTGTGAGCTGAGTCTGAGTTTGTCTTCCTATTCATCTTCACATAAGACCCTGGAGAAGAAGGAGGAAGAAGTAACTTCAGAGGAAGATGAGGAGAAAGAAGAAGAAGAAGAGAAGGAAGAGGAGGAAGAAGAAGAGTATGATGAAGAAGAACATGAAGAGGTGAAGAGGACTTCCTTCCACCTACTCCCTCTCTCTTGTCCTCTTGCCCTCACAAGCTCTGGGGATGTCAGCTCTCTCCATCAGGAGTGTTCTCTTCAGGGTTGGAGGCCCAGAGGAGAGAAGGCTCCCAAAGGAGAGTGCCCTCCGCTTTATCTGTCCCTAGGCTCTTCTCAAGAGCGAACGCCTGTGGGAAGGGATTTTCAAGGCTGGAATGGTGTGATTGGGAGGAAGGGGGCCTGGAACACAGGGAGGAAGGAGAATGCCGCACGCGTGCCTGACTTTTCTTCATTTTCTGTTTCAGGAAACCGATTACATCATGTCATATTTCGACAATGGAGAGGATTTTGGGGGTGACAGTGATGACAATATGGATGAGGCTATATACTGACGAACGACCCCAAACAATAGCCTGGACCCTCATGTCTTTCTTGATTTAGGATCCAGAGAGTCATCGTCCCTCTTACTTAGTTTTGTGGACAAGCAAATCATGTGCTCAGAGTCCAGATAACCTGTTTGGTCCCTGGAGATAGAAATGGAGAATGATGACAGGCAGCTCTCTTTTCTCCCCTTCTCCTCCCTCTACCCTCGTATCACCTCTGCTGTCTTGGGGAAAAGACAGAGAACCAATGTCTTAAATGTATGAAATAAGAACCGGAATTGTTAGAGCTGAGACAGCCCCTACCCATTTTTTTTTTTTGGTATAGTTCTTTGTGAAGATCACTGGGGGTGGGAGCAGTTAGGAGAAACAAGGCCAGTTTTATATTTTTAAATAAAGTATTTTTATCTGTCTCTGTGTACAGGGTGAGGCCTGGTGGGAGAGAGCTGGAGGAATGAAGGGGGTACCTGGCTGAACCATTCTCTCCTTACCTGTCAGAGTCCAGTGTGACACCCCGGGGGGGTTACAGCCTTCCTGTCCTCTGCCCCTTCCTGTCCTCTGACACCTGCTCCCAATCTAGCCCTGTCCAGAACATTCGGGAAACTCGTCTGCAGGGATGTGCAGAGTGAGTAGAAGAGAACAGCTCACGCCCTGAAGACCAGCTGGCTTCTGAGCCTCTGGTCCTCAGGCCCTGGGGACACGATTGTGTCTGTTCACAAGGACACGGGCCCTTTCTTTCCCACATGTGACCTTGATCTTGTCCTTGTTTACAAAGAATGACTGCAGCTGTTTCTGTGGGGAGAGTCAAGAAAGCCAGGTGCGGGGAAGGAATAGGGAGGAGGTGCCACTTTTTCAGCACACTCACCTACTTCCAACTTCCAGGCCCTGGAGACCCCACTTTGAAAGGTACGTCTGTGCAGAGGGAGCCCCCTAATATTCTATTGTCCACTTCTAGAAGCCACTGTGTGGCTGAGTTGCAGTTTCTCTTTTGGTTCTTCCTTTCTGCAATTTAGTTAGGCTTTCTCACTCCCTTCTTAGGGGGAAGGGGGTTGGCAGCGTTGCTTTACAGGAAGTAAGGAGGGTAGGGAGGAGGCGACACTTGGGGACACTCACAGCTCTAAGAAGTGATTTCTCGCCCACACAGCTCTCCCTTGGGTGAGGTCACTTCCCTGAGCTCTGATTGGCTTCTGAAGAAGCCCTCCATGAGCTGATTGGTTCCAGCCACTTGACATGCAGCAGTCACGGGCTAGCTGCGTGTCCACAATAGGGACTGAACAAGAAGGCAGGCGCTGATAGCTGGGAAGCTGTCAGAGCAACCCGACTAAACCTCTGAAAGCCGGGATGATGCGATGCGGAGAAATTTCAAGAAATTCCCCACCCATATTCAGGCAGGCACACTGAATTCTCCACAGCATCGAGTGACAGTGACTGGCAATCTAATGTCAGATATTTCTGATCCCATTGTAAAGAATGAATAGGGGCTCAGACTTCATTGAGGGAAGCACCTTACAAGCCTGGTATGGGTATGGTCGTAGGTGTTCCGGTAGAAGAAGCCAAGAGAAGAGAAGAAAACAAGGATAGAAATAGAACATTCCAGAGTTATTGAGCAATTTGTGATGATTGATGTGTTTCCCTTTTTAGTTCTCTGAGGTGTTGTGAGTAAGTGTGTGAGGGGGAAGGGCCAGAGGACCTGTCACAGGGGTTCCCCACAGTCCCACTATAGCCTGTGATTACAGCTAAGGAGAAATGGATAAGAAACAAAAGTAAAAGACCTGGAAAATCTCCTTTTGCCCTTCTCTCCACACACACACATACCAGTCCTAACCTGGTTAGTTATATATATCATTGTCTATGTTGGGGTCACATCCAGCCCTCTAAAATCCCACCTAATGCCAGCCTGGGAACTTAAAAGAATGGGAACAAAGAAGATTCTCGACAAGAGACAGTAGAGGAGGACTAGAACACATCCCTGCCCCCCACCTGTATACACCACCCCCCTTTTCCAGTGAAATGGGGGAAAGGAGGACAAAGGTTACAATTACCACTTGAGATCAGTTGTACTGCCTCAGAGACCAAGTATCGCACAGATCGGACTTTTTTTGGACTCTTTCCTGTCTGGCTTCCTGCACCTCCTGTCAGGTGACGTTGCTAACAAAGCCAGAGACATGGGACCCAGCAGCTTCCCCAGATTCCAGGGCCGTTCCCAGCCTGGGCTAGACTGTTTCCATTGACCTTTCCCCCACTTTCCACAGGCTCTGTCAGACAGGGCTGCTATTCCTCTGGAGGACCAAGTGAGAGGGCAGAGGTTGAGGCCCTGCTTGTAAACATGTAGAGGGGATCCACGCAGTGCTTGCTCAGCCCTGTACTACGTACCTGCTGGGGCCTGCTTGTGTTGAACAGGTTACTCCTACGCCCACAGCCTGGGCTGCGCTGGCCCCAGCCAGGGTAGGTTCTCCGGCAAGAATCCTCTTTCCCTACCCTATGTTCCTAGCCTCCTGGCCCCCTCCCATCTTGGGCAGGAAGCTTGAGAGTGGGGTCTGCAAATTTAAGTGCAGAACCCAAGTAGTTTCAGGGCTGAATAGTAGACTTGGATGCAACATGCAGTTTAGAAGATTGGGAGTGCAGACCAAAGAAAATTTGAGGGTCAAATGTCAGTGGGTAGGACCCCCTCGGTTTGATGAGGAAAAAGACAATTATCTTCCTTTTTAACTTTGAATGGAAGGAAGGGTGGCTTGCAGGACTAGGGGGGTTAAGAACAAAGCCAAGGGAGAGGGGCTGCCATCTCAGCTGGACAAAGCACTGGTTTATGGTCCTAGCTTCTCCGCTCGATAGCTTTGTGTCCTCAGGAAAGTCATGTCGGGTCTCCAAGTCTCAAATTCCTCCTGTATGAAACATATTTTGGATTAGAATGTCCACTGGGAATCCTTCAAGTTCATGTTGCTCCACCTGCAAGAGTCCAAATGGTTCTGAGGACAAAGGTCAGGACGTGTCCAGGCTTTTGCTGAACTCCTTCCATCCACTGGATTTCCCACCTTATTTTCAGCTTGGGCAAGCTAAAGATAACTCAGGCATCTAGCCAGTCCTCTCCAAGAACCTGCTTCAGCCTGGGTAGCAGGAGGATCAGCAATTCCATCAACTAGCAAGGAAGGAGATAACCCCTGCAGAAGAGTTCAAGGTCACGATCTGCAGGCCGGGACTCAAATTAAGCAGACCACCAAGATATTTCTGACTGAGGAAGGAGGGAGCCGGCGGGGCAGGTCTTCTCTCTCTTTCCTCATATAGCATGTCTGGCCAGAGGACAGAAGTGAGTCAGACAGGAATGCTGTATCTCAGTTACCTAGTCTGGCCAGACCCGGGGTGACCCCTTCTCTATTAACCTTTTCCCTAGTGAGGTGCACTTTCTCCCCAAGGTCGTTTGAGATGAGAAAGCTGGAAATAAGAAGTTCCAGTTTCCTAGTATCACCTTAGAAAAACCCAACAGGACTTAATTTGCTGTTTTGCATCCTGGAGGGAACAGAGGGAGGGTCCCCCCAGAACCCTAATGGGATTCACTGGGAAAACAATCAAACAACCCTAACTGTAGGACCTGAGGGGCTAAGTGCGATCACCTTGGGAACCCAGGACTCTGGGGGAAGGAATCCAGAGATTCCTCAAACTTAGTCCTGACCAATGCACGGTGTGGCTGTGTCCCCCTGACCTCTGAGTGTGGGTCTAGTCTCAGTTCTCAAACCTCCCTCCTCCCAGATCTCAGCTGTCAGCTGGACCTCCCAAACCTGGACCCCTGCTTATCCTTGCATCTTCACATCCTGTGATTCCATGTCTCTTGGTATACAATGAACAAAGAGAGAAAATATCCCCACCCTGTCCCTGACATTGTTACACTCAGGGCGGCATTGAAAGTACTAGAATAGGAGGGAGATTAGTTAGACTTGCCTTAGCCTTACTAAAAGGGAAAGGGGTGGGTTTGGGGGGGGAGGAGGAATTCACCTAAGTCCAGGACACAGATGTGGGGGATTCCTATCTGGCAGAGAATAGATGAAATCCCATTTGGACAGGGAAAGATGCCCTGGGACTTATCCTCCTAAATTCTGTTATGGCCAGAGATGTAGCCATTCTGAAGAGGAAATTCCCTCATCGAAGGTGGTCAAAGTAACTCTTTTACCTCATTTTTCTCCAGCAGGGGTGGTAAGAGGAAATGAAACAAAGATAGGCTCAGTGGGAGAAAGGGCAAATGCTGACCAGCCCTTTCCAAGGCCCTCCTCTCCCTGTCCCCAAGCCTCTCTCCTGACCCCTAGACAATCCTTCCTGTCTAATCATACTTGGCTGCTCTTGGCCTCTCCCCTTTCCCTTACTTGGCCTGGCTTCTGTTTTGAGACTTGCTTTTCACTCTGAGCAACCACTCTAACACCTGTCCAGAAATATCAGGGGTGTCCATGGACCCCTCAGGAGCTGGCCTGGGCCAGGCCAGGAGGGATGACTTATGGCCAGAGAGAGAGCGTGTCTCTCAGACTCATCCTTAATGACTGTGAGAGTCTTTTCCTCTTCTCCACTCTCTCTCCATGTCTTTCTTTCCATGTCCCTCTTTGCCTCATGTCTTTAGTGTCATGTCTTTGCCTCATGTGTTGCTTAAAGTGGATTATTCATGGGTGACGTGGTGAGGAATACTTGGAGCCACAGAATACACATGGCCCGTCTTCCAGAATGTCAATTTTACTTTTGAGATTTGGTGGGGGAGATGAAGTATATTTATACTTAAACTACACAAATACATTATATGGCATAAATTCAATAGTGCACTTTCGAAACCTAAAATACATATTTCGAAGACATTTCTGGCTTGTGACAGGCTACGTTGGACTGCTCGGGAAGCTCCGGGGAAAATAGTTCATTCTCCCTCATCTTAGGGGTCCTTCAGAGGAAATATTTGAGAAGCACGACTTAGAGCAGAGGAGACAACTTAAGACAAATCTGAGGCACCAGACAGGAGTCGGGCAGGTCGGTACAAAGGAGTGGGGCAGGTGAGTGTGATGCAGCAGGCAGCGGTGAGAACTTGTAATTAAGAGACTGCCTGGCCCCTTCAGCTCCCGCAGGTTGACGCCCTGAAGGAATGTGGGCTCAGTGTTAGCAAATGATTGCTGTTTAAGAGAAGCCCAAACAGTAGATTTAGTGAAATCTGGTGTTTCAATGTTCATAACCAATTGAAATTTTTAGGGAGAAACTGTACAGGTTTCTAAATGTCTGCAAGCTGATTCCACTTGTGGACCCCCTGTTTGCTGCCTTTGACCTCTACTAACATTTCTTCTACTTGCCAAAGAATTATGAGGCCCAGATCTGGGCTCCCAAGGCCTCAAATTCTGTTCCCACAAGTTGGGGGTGAGTGGGGTGCATGAGGTTGCAGGAGAATTTGGAGAGTTTAGAGCTGAACAGAAGCCTCTGGCAGGCTACACCTTTCTCCAGGGGAGCAAAGGAGCATGGGTCACTGCCCAACCACCCTTTCCTTGATCTACATGGTTAGGGAGCTGAAAACATATCTTGTGGTCTGGAACAGAAATCAAAGATTCCTCACAGTGGGAAGGGGAGTCAAGCATGAAAAACCAGGAATGGAGAGAAATCCTGTGAGTCTGGATAAATGAAGGAGGAAGTCCGAATTTTAGACAGGTGAAGTGGAGATGGAGGGCCCTTTAGCCAGAGAGCCATAAAAGGGAAACACAGTTCTCACGACCCTGACCCCACCTCCCCTCCCAGCAACCGAAACCCTTCATCTGTCCATCTGTCCAGGAGGTTAAAAATATCCAAACGAGGCGCCCAGCCAGACATTTCCAAGAACCTGTTTACTGACCCTTTGATTGACTTGGAAAGATAGTCAGCGGCTTCGTCACCCAATAAGGAATGAGAATAGACCTTGCTTGACATCCCAGGGCTCAAAGCACGTGGGATTCACAATTATGTCTTGTGTTCTCCGTCCTCCTCTTTCTCCCATCGCTTCATTGCGGAGATGACCAAACACTTGGTAATCAGAAAAATCCCAGCCTTCAGAGTCTGTTTATTTTTATTCTTCTTATATAACAGGCCCAATGGAGAGTACAACAGGGTCAAGCCAAGGGCAAGGTCAGGACAAAACAGGAATAGTCTAAATAGGCTAACTTGGGCCTCATCAGAGGGTTCACCTCCACTGGTTTTTGTGTTACTCAGTCTAGTCCACCTCAGGGGGGGAAAATCCAATCAGATGCAATACCTTCAAATAAGGAGTCTGAGAGTTCTTTGTAGTGTCATATTGTATATGCAATATGTTCCTCAGTTTATCACTCGAAATGGTGGGAAGCTTTCCCGTGGAGTTGTATACTAAAAAGTTAAGAAAGCTCAGTTAAATTCAGAAGGTCCCAGGGGCCTGAGAAGCACTCTGGGAGTATGAGAGAGAACACTCGAGTGCCCCCAGATCTACAGACCATGAGATGCCAGGGGTGGGTTGAGGGCCCATCCCGGCCTGGGGATGGCAGTCCCAACAGTGGGCTACCTGTCCCCTACCAAATAAACTCCAGGCTGAGTTAGCTTCTATACACTGACCTCTTCTCAGACTGTTTTGTCCCCCAAACACAGGAAGGGAATCCAGAGGAACAAAGAAAGAATGGCCTTGCTTTGACAGGTCAGAGAGGAAGAACAATTTGGGACATGCCTGGGAGTGAACTCATCAAGGTACCAGTGGTGGTGGGTATCCCTCCTCTTTTATTTTAGATAACAAGCACTTTACTTGCTATTCTTCTAACACTGCACATAAATTTTTTAAATCTTCACAGTAATCTATGAGGAAGGTACTGTAGCGATCACCCGTTTTACAGACAAACTGGAGCAGAGAGCTTTAAAAAGTTGCCCAAAATCAAACAGCTTGTCAAGTGGTAGAAGTAAGATTTGAATTTCGACAGTTTGGCCTCAGAGTCCATGTGCTTAACTACCACACTTTACTATCTCTCCTTAATATTAATAGCATAGGAAGGCTGATCCTTGGACTTTTTCTAGGCTACAGACTTATCTATTGGATCTGCAGCCATCTCTGAGGGGTTTTTGTTTTGTTTTGTTTTGTTTTCAGCTTAGGAAAGGGAGGCAGATGTAGAGACAGAACAGAGAATGGGACACAAGTTTCTGCTCTCCCAGCCCCAAACTATTGAGGTCGGGGTGCTTGGGACAGGGACTCAGCCGTTGGAAGGTCGGTAAAATATTTTCCATATCCATCTTATGCGTTCTGTCATCTAGAGATGGTTCAAGGAAAGAATGCCAGGAAAAGCGCTGTATGCTGTTGAAAGAACTGCACAAAACTCACTCATTCACCCCACTTTGTCCCCTTCAGCTCCCAGGATTGTTTTTTGTTGACCAGGTACACAGTCAGATCCTTTCCACACACTTTTGTCTCCCAATGCCTCAGCCAAGTTACTACATCCTTATGTTTCCAGTCTGTTCTGGAATATCCAGGTAGCCAAGGACCCGGGATGGGGAAGTGTCTACCCTTCTCTTGTTCATTTCATTTTCTCTAGCTCTCTTCTCTCTTTAGGTAGTTTTCTTCCTGTCCTCTCTCAAATCTTCCTATACCAGATTGGACCTAATGAATAAATGATACCAAGAACTGGATCTCCTCTCATGGCTGTACATGCAGGTGATAGCACTTTAAAAATTAAAAGGCATATGAGAAGAGCATGGAGAAGGAAGACCCAAAATATCTGCCCACTTTCGGTAGTGGAGAAACAGCTAGGCCAGTACCCAGGAAAGTGGATTTAAGTGAGCATATATGCAGGAAAAGTCCTGGGGTAGGCACAAGCTGTGTATAGGAGGCAAAGGAAGTCTAGTGGGGGCCTTTTGTGCTCTAAGGGAAGGATGAGTTTTCCTCTGGGTGAACATCTAGAGCTACTTATTTCCTTCCTCATATCTTGCCGCACTGTTCAATATGGTAGTCACTAATCACATGGAGCTTATTAAATCTAAATTAATGAAGTTGAACAAAAATAAAAATTCAGAGGCAGCCGGTTGGCTCTGTGTGGTTAGGGAACGGTGTTCATAGCACCAAGGTCGCCAGTTCGATTTCCACATGGCCCAGTGAGAAAGCAAGGGCTTGAGCTTGGAGCTGAGCCACAGGTGGGTGGCAGGTTGGTAAAGTGGTTAGAGGGCGGTGCTCATAACACCAAGATACACGGTTCGAGTCCCACATGGGCCAGTGAGCTGCGCCTTCCACAACTAGATTGAAAACGACGTGACTTGGAGCTGAACTGCGCTAAGTCAGCTCCAATGCGTCTTTTGGAGCGAAATTAAGACGTCTTACATTAATGTTCGCTCCAAAGACGCATTGGAGCTGACTGTCCGGCTCTTATTTTTGGGAAACACAGTAGATTGAAAAACACGACTTTACATGAGCTGATGGGTTCTGGAAAAATACCATTCCCAATATCCCCAATTAAAAAAAAAGTTCAGTTCATCAGTCACAGCAGCCATATTTCAGAGCTCAATAGCCGCACGGCTGGTGGCTACTGTGTTATTGCAAATATAGAACATTTCCATCACCATCGAATGTTCTGTCATAGGGTACTGGATTTGAGGTATTAGGTATCAGGAGGGGATGCATATGTTCTGGCCCTTGGAGGATCAAACCTCTAGTAGACCTGGGTGTAAGTTATCTACCCTCTCCATGCCATCCTCTTCTCAGATCAAGTAGCAGTAGCTAGGCCATGCACACAACAATTTACTCCATGGTGTCTCCATCCCTTTGTCCTGCCCTCTGGCTTGCTCTTGTATTTGTCCCACCCCTCCAGACTCTGCAAAATCAGTTGCGGAAAGAAACTTTTCCATCAACTTTGACCTAGTTTCCTGGTCACAGATTTGAAAAGGGAGGAGCCACTAAATTCTTGAATAGGTAAGTTAAAGGGAGGAAGCAGAGGTGAGAGTAAAGGTGAGAGTCATCATGGCGGTAAGAGCTAGAGACTTTGACACCTTGGTAAGGAAAAACCGACAAAGAGCCAGGAAAGGGCAAAAGAGCTACCGAGAATGAGACAGACACAAACAAAGATTGAAGTGGAAAAGAATCAATTTCACTTTCTGTTCAATTCACATCGATTTTATGAACTTCCAGAAGTCTGACGTTTGGAATAGTATGGGGAGGCCCACAGAAAAGCCAAACCCCACCTAAGAAGTAGGACTGGATCTACCAACATTTAAACGACCCAGAAATCAGAAAATACAGTAACTCCTGCGATCTCAGGGTTTCTCATCCTAGTCACTCCTTTAGGAATAAAAATCATTTCAAATAGAGGTGGGATTGTGGTATCAACCTATTGTTATTACCCTACAAGGAAGAACTAGGAACTGCTGAAGCATACATATCCTAAGGGATTAGGGTGGGGTTGAAGATTCAACAAACGTTTACTGAGTTATGATTATGTGCTTAGATAGAACTGTGGTAGAAACTGCAGAGATAAAAATGGGAGCAGCCTTCAAATAATTTAATACTCCTAACTCTAAATCCTTAAGTCGTAAGTAATTACCTTGTCTTATTGTGTATAAACCAGGTTTACACTGGAAACTGAAGCCAAATTGTAAAACATGGAACCGTAGACCTTTCCTATCAAATACCCTCACCAACCTCATTTCCCTGTATTTCAAGAGCTCCTTTTAAAGAAGTCTGCTCACACATTCCAAAATTGAAGGAATTCACAGTAATGATTAGCTATGGATGTAGAAAATAGCTGAGACCACCAGAATCCCAGCTAGTTCTTTAGTGAATTGGAAAAGACTAAATGAAGCTCAGATTCTTCCTCCTTTTCACCTTCCACCCCTCACTCTGACTAGAATCATTAGGGTTAATCTGTAATGTTCTCTACAGAATTTTCAAGAATGAATTGTGAAGTAGGGAGTTGCTCCTACAGTTGCTAATCAACTTCTCCAGCATCATCTCACAGACAAGAAAACAAGTTTTTGCCATTAAAAAAAAACACCTTTATTTTATTTTTTTTTTTTTACAAAGAATACCCCCACCTGGGGTGAAAATATATCTGGTAAAGTACAAAATATAGTTTCTTATCATACAAAAAGGTACACAATTAACAAAAAAAACTAAACCACCTTCAGCCCACATACTTTCTCAGAAAAGGGTGGAAGCTCAGTGCTGACACAGATTAGTGAACAAAGTGCTAAGGCTGAGGGGGACTCCAAGTGCTAGCGGCTGCAGTGAGAGGGCTGTCAACATCCCCGGCCCCCTAACACTGAGCAGGAAGGGGTCCCTGGGGCTTCTGTGAACACTTGCCCTCTAGTTTCTCATGGCAAGGCTGGAGGCTCTGATCAGTGTTGGAGCATCTTGATCTCGAGTTCCTCCTAAGGTTTAGAAACGTCACAGTGGGCACAGCTGATAGCTGATAGCAGCAACCCTTCTCATATAATCAATTAGTCACAATTACAGAATTCTGTACACTGGGAGTCTCAAAAGTAATGAGTAATACTTTTTTTTTTGTCCTTGTGCTTACCCTTAGAGACATAGTAGACCAGTTTTAGCTTACATTTGAGATAGTAAAAAATAAAAAAAATATATGACAAGAACTAAAGTGCTAAAAACATCCCCTCAGAATCAATTCCAAGGAGTCACATGGTAAGAAAAACACATTCTCCCACATGAAGATGTTTGCAACAGGAGAACACAGTGCAACAGGCTCTAAAAATGGCTTTTAAGACCTTTGGTGGGGCATAGTTACAACTACTTTAAACCAGATTAAAGTACATTCTAAGCAAAGACAACCTTAGAGCTTCTTCCCTGTAATTCACATAAGAAGCTCTCCCCCAAGTCTAGGCCAAGTTTTTCTTTTTTTTTTTTTCCTGTAAGTGTAGAAACAAAGGGCAACAATGATTTTAAGAACCTCCTTTCTCCAAAGTTTTGGCCATGACTTTTTTCATTTTCCCAGTTTGCTAAATTGGCCGTGCCCCTGATGGTACAAAGTTCAAGATCTGATATTGTGATTAACCATCGATACTCCCCTCCAAAAAAACTTGGGAAGACCATGCCAGAAGGCCATTTCTACCCCTTATTCGAAACTACTGAAGATGCCTCAATTTTCAAGGAGATCTGAGAGGAGGGGGTGGGCCTGAGTCCTTCTAGTGTTTTTAAACCCATCCAGCCAACACCCCGATATCACATCTCGCTGGCTGAGGACGAGTGCACACCCTTTAAGGCCCAGGAGATTGCCTGCTGATCTCCTACACTGGGGAGTCAGAGGTTAGGGTGGACCCATCGCCCACTGTAGAGACTGTCCAGTCTCTGAAAAAGTTCGAGTCCAGGAAGAGAGGTGGAAAGAAACACGTAGGTACAGCTGCTTCTTGTCTTCCACATGCTCACTGCACATTGTTGTTAAGGATACAGGGATCCACCTGCAGGGAGGAAAAAGCAAAAGATCCTTTAGTTTTAGAAATAAAAGAAAACCCCAGTTTAGCAATCCCGCCCAGTTAACATCCTACAGAAGGCCTGGGATAAACGTTGTGGTAAAATGACAATTCTCACCTCAGTGTAAGTAGGTGGTGGCATGAACTTGAACTCAGGAGCATACATAAAAATAGGGCTGTCTTGAGAACCGTCTGTATCATCTAACAGAGGAGTGGTGGGGCTCTCCAATCGGTGATCTTCAGGAATGATATCCATGTAGCAAGGAGGAGCTGGAGAGAAAAAGTATGGGGATAAGAAGCCTGGCCAAGAATTTTCACAATTTTACAAACCCAAGCAGGCCAGAGGGGAAGAAAAGACATAAGGTCTGGCTCACCTTCTGGGGTATCAGGGATGTTTAGATCCACCCAACTCATCTCAGAGCTGGTACGGCTGGCCATGCTGGACGTCCGGCTGCTCAGACCCGACTTGCTGCCAATTACCAGGGGTAGGTCAAGAATGACTTTCTTGGAACCAGGAATGCTAACGTAGATCTATAAAAGGATGAAGGCACTTTGTTAGACTACAGGTCTAGAAAAGACATCCCTGGTCTTTTGACAGATGAACAATTTCACTCACTTACCCGCAAGAAATATTCAACTCGAAGGATGTCGCAGCCCAGGATGGAAGGCCGGATCTTCTGCACCCGAACGCTCTTGCCACGCCATGATGCACAAGTTCCCGAGATAATATGATTGCCTCTAACTGATGACAACTTCTGCATCAGCACCTTGGTTTGGCCATTGGCAAGGTAAGTGTGGCGGGCTAAGATGGCAGCTTTGGGAACTATGATGCGGGAACATGTATTCTCAAAGTCGGCATGGATGGAAATCTCGTCACCTAGCGATCAGAAAAATAAAAACGGATGCTCAGTACAGTTAATGACTTTTCTTCGATCCCTGTCCTCACCCCCAAACCCCCAGTTTCTGTTCTATCAGTCTACTGTTTTAAGCTCTAGGTTTTTACCTTCACAGAATCCTTTTCTGTCAATTCGGGCAGAGACAGACACCCGTCCATCAGGAATGAACATGCAGGAAACTTTCTTCTCCTTTTTAGCAGACACAGGCGCCTAAGAAGAATGGAGGAGAAAAGGTTTTTTTGAGAATTTCTAGAGATCCTTTTCTCTGCTTCTCTTTCCTTTCCCCTGCCTACCTAGAGTAGGCAGCCCTCCCACCTTGATGACTTAGGACTTCATTCCCTGAGCTGCTTCAATCTAATGCCCAAGACGTTTGACTTATCCCTGAAACCCATACAATCTTCAAATGAACCTCACCATTAAATCAGGGGTATTGACATCCACTAGATCCATCACTTCAAAGTTTTGCTTTGTTTCTTGTGTTGGCTGGCTGGGGCGATCAAGAAAAGCCTTCACCCAGTAGTCTACACCCCCATATTTTCCTTTGAAGGATGTTCCCAGAGGCCTGTGTCAAGTAAAAAGAAGTATTATAATTAACTTAAATATGCTCTCCAAGAACAGAAGATGATCAAAGGAGGGGAAGATTTTTACAGACAGAAAGTCCAAAGATGCATTTAGCTGATACCTACCCCTGAGGAAGCTCAAAGCCGAACTTGTACTCATATTTGTTTCCAGGTCTCATGATCACCATCTCATTCTCACCTGAAGGGAGAGAAAAGTGAGTAGCCATCAGGTTTCTGGTTACACTTAAAATGCATCCCTGTGATAAGGAATTCTTGGGTGGCATGCAAGAGTATTGTAGTACCCTAGTTTTCACCCCTTGTATTTTTAAATGACAAATTCTGATACATGTCGTTGGGCAGAAAGTTGCAAAGCCATCTCAAACAGGAAACAAAGAATAAGCAACCTACGCACACACACACAAAAATATTTTTAAAGATCTAAGGCAACATCCTGCAAGACCAGAACACAGCACCCTAAGAAGTTGTATTAGTCACTTTTTCGGGGTGGGGGGGGGTTGCAAATTAAAACTGAAAGAGCCGCGGCACAGAACTCAAAGCACTCAACCTGAGCAACTTAAAGTATTTAGTACAGGCTCCATTTATTCATTTCAATACTCTTCTCAAATCAGCTTTCACCCTCCAGCAGAGCACGTCTGGGTTACTCACCGGTCGGCTGGTCTTCCAGGAGAAGCGTGTCTTCGTAGCGCAGGTACTCCAAGGTCTGTTTGCACTGCTGGGATCCCTGCATCCAGAGGACTCTGGCCACTCCGCAAGCCAGGACCCTGACAGCTTTGACTCGAGTGACTTCACACACCTCCACTATCACCCGGCCAGTCACCTTCTCCCCACTGCCGTACACCTTTTCAGGGTCGTTAAAGACCACCTCAAAAGACTTGATTTTCTTGAACATCACCATGATTGGGCTGGGTTGGCTTAAGGATTAGAAACCAAAGAAGGCAAAAAAAAAAAATCACCAAACCCTAAATCCAAGAACCCTTGGCAATAATTTTAAGATTATTTCACTCTTCAATTCTACTCAATTTTTGAAAAGATGTCAAAATGTAAGCTGCTGGTTATGCCAAGGAATTTCAAGAGAAAAGTAAGCTTGCTTTCCCCAATAGCTGCAGAAGCGCTCTGGGTTTCGGCCGGCTGGCTGACTGCACCCCGTCTCCAAAAATAAGAGGGGAGTTCCAACTGAGATCCGGAAACAGCTCTATATAGTAGCGGGGCTGGCTGGGCCACGCGAGCGCTAGCCCGGAGGCTCGTGCTGCCCTCGTGCACAGCCCTCCCATTGGCTGCCCGGTCCTTGTTTACCAGGAGCCCGGCCAATCAGCGAGGTCGCAGCGGCGCGTGGACACGGTGTGCTCCTGGCGGGGAAAATGGTTGTTGTGCACCGCGGCCGCACGGGCGGGAGGGGGCGGAGGGCAGGGGAGCGGCTTCCCTTGGGTCCCGGAGGAAGGAGGACCTCGCTGACCCTAAAAATGTGTCCAGGGCCAGGGGCCTTCGAATGGCGGGTGCAGATGATTCAGGGCGGGGAGCGGTGTTTGAAGGTAAAAGGAGAACGTGCTTCTGAGCGATTTCGTGCCTCGCCTTAGCCAGGACAATTAATTTAGAAGCGCCCGCGTATTCCCGGCCCACACATCGCTAGTCGTGTGAAAAACAATCCCAGAGCTCCAAGAATACTTGAGGATGGGGTGGAGGACAGGGAATGTTGATGTTATTGTTCGGGAAGATCCCCTTTGTCCTCTTGCTCCGCATCTGTGTTAAACAACAACACAAACCAGAACTGGTCACAGATTTTAAGCCTCTCTTCAGCCCTCATTGGAAAGCGGGTATGTGTAAACGATGGGCCTCCCTTTCTAGTCCTCTTGCCTGTGCTGTTTCACCCCCCCCCTCGTACTTTCCAGACTGTTCTCTTGAACGGAAATAGTAAGGGCGTGTTCACATCCTGTTGCTTATTCCCTCATCTTTTCAGTTTCTACCTGCATAGTTGGGGGACACTTTGTTTATGTTCCCCCAGCTACCTTTTGACCTCTTTAGTGAGGTGCATTCTGAAGGCTCTGATTATTTCGCACTCCCGACCCCCACACATCTCCAGGAAGGGGGCGGGGTGGGTGCGTCACTCTTTTCACTTTCTGCCGAGTTACTTTTACTCTTTGTCTTCATCCCCTCTCCAACACACTACATCGATGGCATGTACGTGTATCTGTAGGCCACACACCTCACAGCCTTCTAATTAAAAGCAGGAACGTTCTCTTGTTTATAACAAGTGTCAGTGGGGAGATAGCTGTGTTGCTGTTTGAAGGAAGAACTTCCCTCTCTTTTCAAAGTTTTTTTCCTAAGCCGTTTAGAAATCGGTAAGAAATGAAAGAAGAGAGGTGGGTCACTAGAACATCATACGTTCAAATTAAAAGAGACCCTGACTCATCCTGTGTTGTCATTTGGCTTTCTGTCAGAAGGGTTGTCCCCTAACTGGCCATGAGATGTCTTAGGAGCTGACTCCTGAGAACTTATTCATAACTGCAGGAAGGTGACTGTTGCAGAGATACAGGGATTCTTCCCCCCTTTTCTTTGATCCCTGAGCCCCTCTCATTTCTGTGTGGGGCATCAGGAGATTATTACATAATTTCTTGTGCTGGAAAGAGGAAGATGATGTCTCCAAAATGGAGATGGGGAAGTAAAGAAGCATTGAAATATACAGAAATCCTACCCTCTCAGCAAAAAGAAGGCTATTCGTGGTTCTTAAAGATCCTTCTTCACACCTCCTACTGGGTTGAGGCTAACAAGTTATAGCTCAACCCCAATATTAAGCAAGCCCAAGAATCAGGCATCAAAACTGTTGGAGAACACACACACACACACACCCAATTACCACCAACAGAAAAGGGAACATGTTGATCCTTAGTGTGTGGGGGTTTGAGGCAAACACCCTGTTCTAGAAAGTTAACCAGTGAAGCCTGAGTTTTCAATCAGTATGCAATATTGACTGAATTTTCTGGAGCAGGGAAGGTGGAACTCACTAAAGAAATTTTTAAAATTCAAAATTATGGCTTCTGGGAGAATTTTTAGTTTGATGGGTATGAAAGTGTACATAAATGTGAAATATCAAAATATTTACAAAGAAATACATGACTCAATATTGTTAAACTCTGTGATATGTACCCATGTGCATTTTGAGAGGCTGGGAGGAGAGCCAGAGTAGTAATATTAGGTAGGTGCAAAAGTAATTGTGTTCTTTGCAATTATTTTTAATCTTTTAAACCACAATTACTTTTGCACCAACCTAATAGATCAGGGTGGTGATTTGGGACATCTTAGAAAAAGCGAATGCTGATATTTATTTGGGCATATCTCTGAATGCTGAATTTTTGAGTTTTAAAAAATCTGAATATGATTCTGTCTTGCTCTAAGCCCCTCTCTTGGGCTTCAGTTTTATCTTTCTTCCCCATTTTGCAGAATTCAGTACAGATCACTTATTTGCTCTCTGTTATGTCTGGGTTCCCTTAAATGCCAAAAAACTATTTTGTTTTGGCAGCGGCTGCTGCCTTACCAGGCTTGTAGCCAAGGCATGTTCTGAAATGGAGCTCTCTTGGATAGGGTTGTTCACGACCTTTCACCTAGTAGCCCGGTATTCTGATAAAAGTCTGCCCCCTGATTCTTTCTCAGTTCCTGATTGGAAGGAAGAAGGAATCTTGTAAACTGCTGTCCTGAAACTAGGGTGCAAACACTTGTGGGGTGCAGGGGAGAAAAGGGACAGGAGCTAAGTAGGGCTGAGTGCAGGAGTTTTGCAAGTGAGATCATCTTTACCTGTTCCTTCCCCACTCTCTTCAATCCCAGTGCCAACAGGAAACAAAGTGGTGACTGTTGTTTGCCTTCCCAGAGGTGATTGAGTTGTGAAGCCAAAGGGAGGGAAGCGCCCTCAGCACTCTGTTACCAGTCAGAGACAAGAGGCTGGTTGCACTTCTCTTTTCTTTAACCTCTGGCCTGACAAATCTTTAAGACCTCTAAAGACTCAGTTCCTAAGGCAAAACAAACCCCTTTCTTTGTTCTTTTAATCACTTCTGTCACCTCCAGATTAGAGGCAAGTAAAGGTTTGAAAGGTAGTGTGGAACTGAGACTCCCCAACTGTGTGTGTGTGCCTCCAACTCAGATAAATAAGAATGCATTAATCATTGTGTGGCATCTTGAGTTCAAAGTGCGTATATTGAGCACCTGTAATGGACAAAGTCCTTTACAAAATTATCTCAATGATATTTTATTTGTAAGTTCATCTGTCATGTTGTTCCAGAAAGGATTTAAGGTTACATTGTTCATTTAATTCTCACAATAACCCTGTGACTCAGGGTTGATTAATTCAGGCTCAAAGGGTTAAGTAATTTGCCGGAAGTCACAGATTTTGTAAATGGAGCAAGATCTTGAACCCAGCTGTGTCTGATCTAAAGTACTGTATGTACTCTTTTCAATATGTTGTCCTACCTGAGCAGTGCTTAAGCACATCGTATCTTGTTTGATCTTCAGTACAAAGGATTCAGGGCAAAACATAAAGCTCTAGAGGTAAAGAGGACACTAACATTCTTTGAAAAACAACAACAGTTCCCTTATTTAAGCAATTTGCTCTAGGACAAACAGCTAGTAGAGTCACTCTCCAAAACCAGGCTTCTTAATACTTAATCTAGAGTTCATGTCTCTAGGATGCTTTGTGAGGGTATTTTTTTTTTTTTTTTTTTTTTCTTTAATTATTAAAAATACCTCATCTGAACAGGTACCTTGTTGCCACAGGTGGGGGAGGGGGGCGCTGGGTGAAATGGGTGAAGGAAGTCAAAAGGCACAAACTTCTAGTTATAAAATAAGTCTTGGGGATGTGATGTATAGCAGTTAAAAATACTATATCGCATATTTGAAAGTTGCTAAGAGAATAGATTCTAAAAGTTCTCATCACAAGAAAAGAAATCCTGTAATTATGTTGACAGATGTTAACTAGACTTAATGTGGTGATCATTTCACAATATGTATAAATGTTGGATCATTACGTTGTACACCTGAAACTAATACGTATATTTACTGTACCAAAAACAAAACAAAAAACCCCACCTCATTGGGAAGACCAAATTTCATGTTTATTGGGTCTATTTCTCTACTACGGTGAGGAAAGAATGGAGGTCTAGGAGTTGTCCGACTTCAGGGAAAGCTGGGGAGAAGAGATGAATTAAGTTATTCAGAACTATTGCAGACTCATTTAAGATATTTGTTAAAGTTGCCTTATTATATTTAAAAAAATCTTAATACCTTCTCAATGCTATCACCACATCTGTTTTCTTTCCTGTAACATTTCTTAAGAGAATAAATAATTTACACCACTTTCTCTGCTGACTAAACTTGTCCCCCAGACTACTTGTCCCCAGTAGTCTGACTTCTACCACTGAAATGGTTTTTTCAGGGTTTCCAGAGGAAACCAGAGTGGTTTCTTAGGCCTCATTCTCCTTGACTCCTGTATAATTTGAAAACTGCCATCTTTTAAAAATTTTGGATTTTATCCTGTTCTCCTTTTGTAGCAATTCCTTTTTTCTGTGCCCCCTGAAAGCTTTACTCAGGGGCTTGTCTTTGGGCCTTCTCCCTTTTTTTTTTTTTTTAAGTTTGCTCCTCAGTACAGCCTATCTGTACGTCACTTGTATAAAATCTATACTATACCTTTAGTCTATCTCCAAAATTCCAGCTAGCATTTCAGACTTAATTTGTCCACTGTGGAATTCATAATCTTCCTCCTGTGCTCAAACTCAGTTCTTCCCTTTGTTGTTTTTTTTTGAACATACATATTTAACTTTATTTGTCATTGTCATTTAAAGCTTGATTTTATAAAACACAAAAAGACATTTTTGAGTTCTGTATCACCAGAAGTTAAATAGGAGAAATATTGATAGCTTTGTAGGTGTAAGTTATATAAATTAAAATCAAATAACTGGAGGTGTTTTTTCAATATGGAAACTATACAAATGAAATAAATGGCATAAGGACCTAATAGCAATATTTTGTTCTTTATGGCTTGTCTGTTACTTTAGGACCTAAACAAACATTCTGAATATTCAGACTTCTTTTGTGGTGTTTCATATTTAGGTATCTCCCTACCTATATTCTGAGGCAATCTACTTAACCAAAAGTTCTGATTTAGGAAGGCATTTAGCTTTATATGAAAAGTTGTTCCATCTACAGATACCACCTTTAAAAGGAATTGACATTACAGTGCTGATGTAATCTGCTGGTTCCCTTTTGAACAGTGTATAAAAAATTATGTCAACCCTCTGGAAAGTTAAACAGGTACCAAAAAATGGGACAGTTATGCACAGTTCAGTAAAATGCATTGTTTTCCACATCTAAAAATTAACCAATGAAATAAAACATATGAACTACATTTGACTTGGTTTCAGGAAAAGCACATTTGAGAATTGCATTATTGTTCTCATCTCATCTTCAGTCATTGACAGGGATTCTGCAGGTCACCATGCTGTTTACTCTGTGGATTGTGGTAGCGAGGAATGTGGGAACACAGACTCTCAGAGTTGGTAATGAACTGTGGTCCCGACTCTTCCCATTTTCAGGTACAACCAAATCTTTGTATAAATCAGATCAAATGAACAAGAAACTTCCAACAGTGACAGGAATGTGACTGTAGCTGTGATCTGTCTGATCAGTGAACCGGTTTCATCTTGGATAGCTTTCTGAGACTTTTCTCTGGGTGTACTGTCCTCTTTGACTTCTTGTCACACTAAGTACAAAATTGCCATCTTTCAAGGACCTCACCACTTCCAGTATTGAGATGACTACCACCAGTTTCTGAACTGAACACTGGTGTAACCAATCTTTTGGTTGTTTCACCACATTATTTAGGTATTTCATGACCTCAGGATCAGTAGTTACAAGTAAGGTGAGTCCGTATTTCTGCACTGGAGTAAAGGTTTCAGGTGGATGTACGCGTATGTCATGCTGATCTAAAATGCTGTTGATGCCAAATAAGAAGAATTCTGCCATGATTTCGGTGTGATGCCTTCCTTGCTCCCAGGAGAGCTACAGTGCCATGGCCAGGCCCCATGAGCAGATGGCAACCGCAGAGCTCCCCGCTTTGTTTGTTTTTAAAATGGAACCATTATACATTCCCTCGGTTATCAAGGGTTAAAATCCAGGAGTTGTCTTTGATGCCTTCCTCTCTGACATTCCCCACATCCAGTCAACTAGCAAAGGAAATTCTGTAGCGGTCACCTTTCCAGTGTTTCTAGAATGCATCTCTTATTTCTTATTCCACTGCCCCCACTCTGGTTCATGTCCTTGTTAGTTTTGCCTAGATTATTTTAAGAGCTTTTAACTGATCTTTCTGCGATAACTTATAGACTATGACTCATCTAACAAAATTGAGTTCCAGTCTGTTCCTGCGAGGCTCCAAAACCCATTGCTTAACAATCAAATTCAAATACTTCAACTTGGCATGTAAAACCTTCATATTTGGCATCAACCAAACTTTCAGTCCCATTTTCCACGACTTCCTCCTGTATGTACCCTACATCCCAGCCAAACTTCAGTGTTTGGCTCTACGTACACTACAAATGTTATTAACACTGAGTACTCAATGTTCCCCTAATATATCCTCCTCTGCCTTTTTTTAAAAATGCTTTTCTCTGTACCTGGAATGCCTGACTCTCCTCCCATCTCTGCTTTTTGAAATCCTTCCCATTCTTCAGTAGACAGTTAAATGACTTTTCCTCTACGAAACCTTTCTCGATTCCCAATCCCTTCATCGTTCACCTTGCAGCCAAATAGGATCTCATTCTCTTTTGAGTACTCGATAGCACGTTGTTTATATTTCTCACATAGAACTTACATGTAAATTTCCTTTTCTCTCTTAGATAAGGAATTCCTAGAGAGCAGGAACTATGTCCTTATTTTTTTTTAATCTCTGTATTCTTCATAGCATCTAGCAGAGTACATTTCCTAGAGTAAATATATTATTAACTACAAATTGAATTGATAAATAGAGGTATGTCTCGGGAGTAGAATGTGCCACTCATTCAGAATTTAGTATTGTTTCTTATCAGTGTTAGGCTTTAAACTTGAATTCCTTCTGCTGTACTGTAACTTATAACCAGTTCCTCTTCAAAGCCAAGGACGGTAAGGAGGTGAGAGGTAATGACTTGTTTTTCTATGAGGGGAAAATTGGACTGTGCTGATGTTTATAAATATGAGGGAAATGGTACATTTCGTACTTAGCCCGACTTCCCTTTTTCTGAGAAATTCTTTCTTTCTTACACAATTCAGTGATCCAGTTGGCTCAGCCCTGCCACCCAGTGGGTAAATGAATGTACTGTCAAGATCGTTCGTCCAAGAATTGTCTCAAAAACACATAAGCTTTTCTGAGAACTGAAACTTGACCCAAACTGCTCCTCTTGAGTGGTGAAGATGATTCTTTGATTACGAGAAAAAGAAGTAGAGGAAGGAATGTGGTGTTCACGACTGAGAGGAAGAAACCACATATTAAAACAGTTTTTTGTTTTTTATCCAGACTAACATTTAACAGTACTTTCTTTGTTAACATTTATAGTGTACGTAGAGCCAGCTATGCATGTGTGTTATAATGCAATTGCACAAACATTTGATTCTCACTAGATAGGCAGGCAGATATTTTGTAGAATGTATATTGCGATTCACAGAGCTCAAATGACTTGCCTAAGTTCACACAGCTAGGACAAAATTCATCTGATTTGTGGTTCACAGATCTTTCCACTAGAGCAGCTCTGATTCTTAAAAAGTCATCTCCTTTGTAAAGATTTCTCTGATTTCTCCAAGCAGATTTAATTGTTTCCTTTTTTATATTGCCACAGCATGTTGGACATACTTCTGTGTGTTATGATGTTGATCATTTATTTTGTGATTATCTGTTTATCTGTCTGTTCCTTCCCAGCAAACTGAGCTCCCCAAAGGTGGGAACCATGTTATCTTATGGTCTGGCATAGTTTAGGTGCTTCAAAAATTCTACAGAAGGGTCAAAAATCAATCCATAGGATTATTTTAGCCTGATCAGCTAATGTGTAGCATATGTAACCCGTGCCATTGCTCATCCTTCTGGTTTTGGTTTCCCTCTGAGGCCGGTGGTACTGCCCTGGCTGTAGGCTTGGCTGTGGTAGATCCAGGTCAGTGACCTCCATAAAGAGAACATAAACCATGACAGAACATTTTCTATTTCAGTAAAGGGCCTTTCAATTCTTGGCTGGGGTAAGGTGGGGTGAGAAGGCAAAATGAAAAGGCTGATTCATTTTTTTTTAAATCCGACTTACTAAATTTCTCAGAGGTCAGAGTAGAAGAAAAGTGCCGTATCAAAGACTGATTACACAAAACGCTGGATATTAAAAATATTAGTTCTTTGATACAACACTAGCAAAGGATGATTACAAAATAGCCCATAGTGGAGAATCTAGTTATCCTTCCTGATTTCTCTTGCACTTTCCCACTCTCAAATTTTCCCACACACAAATTTTATCTCAGGAAACACATTTAATTTATTCCTTCCTATTAACTGTTGGGAGGATGAGGAATAACTTGGTTTGGAAGCAGGCAGAACACTTAAGGAAGGCCTTTCATTTTGTAATGTTCTGCCTTCTTTTCCTCTCCTTAGGTGCTGCTGCAGACCGTGGAAACGACTTCTGTTTCCTTGAGGAGAACTGTGGGAAGGAACTTGCCTTGCAGCACACAAGGGGAGGTAAAGCGGGTGGGGAAGGGTTGGGCGGATCGCAGAAGTGGTGGAGGTGGCCACAAGTTTAAGAAGTGAAGGGGAAATGTTCAGGACATCCAAGGTGGAAATGCCCTCCCTTTTAAAGGTCAAAATAATGTACTATAATGTAGTTGAAATCACGTGGTATTTAATGCTTACACAAAAAACAGCAGTCTTCCGGTACCTGGACTGAGATCGTTGTCTCTTCCAGTTCCTTCAGCTTTTTCATCCGGTATTTACTTCATATTTCTAAACCATATATTTCTTCTTTCATTTCTTAGTTTGGAAATATTAGACATATCTATTGTTTTTTTTAATAGTAATGGAAATGTTAAGCATTTTACATCTCCTTGTATCCCTACCTTCCCTTTTCTCTTACCTCATCCTCCCAATAGAGTTATATTACAATTTTGACTAAATCAATAGTCAGTGTTTACGTTATTGTCACTGTGTAAATAATATCCATGTGGAGCCAAATACTGTATTTTGATTGTTTCATGTCTTGAACAACCCTTTGTTGTGAAGTTATAATAATTTTTTTAAACAATTCATTTAGTTTCCTATGGACCTATCTTCAGTTTATTTCTGAAATGCCAATTCTGCCAAATGCTTATTAATATTTTCTCTCAAATGGGCAACATATCAGATAAGCTAAGAAATTAATTTTCTTTTTCCTGGAGATTTTCTCCATCCCCACTAGTTCTTTTTAGTCACCAACGCCACCTGCTGACTGTTGGTGGAGTGGAAAGACAGAATTATGAGGCACAGGGTGGACGTTTTTAAACCGGAAAATGTCTTTTCTATGGTCTCTGACCTAGAGAATGACAGTCTGGAGAAAGGAATGTAATCCTTGTGATAGAAGAATATAAAATCATTAAACAGTCTCTTTCCTTACCCCGTCATCCCCGTCTTTTCCGTTTTCCTAGAAGAAGGAAAGTCTGTTCTAATCTTTCTTTTTATGCTGTGGTCATTCTAAGCCTTCATCTGGTCCACCAAAGGAAGAGGGAAAGGTGGGCGACCCATTTTCTTAAAAATGACAGCTTTATTGGGCAAACACGATGTATGATAAACCACACCTATCTAAAGTGTATAATGTCATGGGTTTTGACATATGTATACCCATGAAATTGTTGCCACACTCACGAGAATGAACAAATTACTCCCCCAAATTTCCTCACGTCCCTTTGTAATCCATTCCTCCCTCTCTCCACCCAACCCCAGGCAGCCATTGATCTCTTTTCTGTCACTACAGTTTTCATGTTTTTGTAATTTTATGTAAATGGAAGCAAACAGTATGTACTCTTTTTTGTTGTTGTTCGGCATCTTTCACTCTCATTATTTTGAGATTCGTCATGTTGTTGGGTACTTGTATATCAGTAGTTTATTTCATTTTATTGCTTAGTGGTATTCTCTTTGTGGATTTGCTACAACTGGTGTATCCCTTCACCTGTTGATGGAGATTTGGCTTGTTTCCAGTTTTTGGTTATTACAGACAGACAGTTTTATGAACATTTGTACAGATACACGTTATCATTCTCTTTGGCCAATACTCAGGAGTGGAATGTTGAGATTGTCTGGTAAGTGTATGCTTAGCTTTTAAAGAAACTGCCAAATTGTTTTACAAAGTGGTTATACTGCTTTACAGTCCCACCAGCAGCGTGTGAAAGCTCCATATCTTGTCAGCACTTGATATGGTCAAGCTTTTTAATTTTAGCCGTTCTAGTGGGTTTGTAGTATTTTCTCATTGTGGTTTTAATTTGATTGGCATTTCCCTAATGCCTAATGATGTTGAGTATCTTTTTATGTACTTATTTTGAGCTACCCCTTTTAAATACTCCATTGGTAACAGAGCTAACCCTAAATGTGGGCAAAGGAAGCAGTATTACATGACAGGTGCCATAAAAGAATCTTATTCACCAGTTGGCTATGAATTCTTCTTAACTTACTTGAAATTCCTACACCCGAGGGACAAAATTACTTTTGAGTTAAGAGAACCAATATAAGGAGCAGTTTCTGAAGAAAGATGTTTTGAATGAGAATGCCTATGTTATCTGTAAGTGAAGGGAGAGCCCTAGGTAGTTTTCCTCCCGTTTTCTTCCATTAGATTGTTTTCTAGATTAGCCGAGAGTCATTTCAGAAAGTAAAGAGACTGTGCTTTGAGGAAATGGCAGAGTGGCTGTGGTCCTTAGACGAGGTGGAGAGGGGAGAGTGGGGGATGAAGAATTGCAAAAGCAATTTGAAGTGGCAGACCGGGTAGGAAGCCACTGTCTGGTAAGCACTGACCAGTGTGTATATGGTCAGGTGAGTGGGACTGAGAGAAGAGGGGGAAGATAAGTGTCAACATGTGATTAGCTCAAGGGCAGGCCCTAGATGGTGGAGTCCCTGACGGGGGAGACTGAGGCCAGGAAAAAGGGGGAAATACTGAATGTGCAAGTCACATCCTTCGTAGTGTTGAAGAGAGCAGCACTTTACTGCAGAGCATCTTGGACTAGAACAGCCTCTATTCTCAGTCTTCTCTTCTACAGACTCGATTCCTTCAACTTTGGGTTCCCCCCCTCCCCTGAGTTCTCCCTTTTGGGTTTCATATGACAAGGAAAAAGTAGCTTTTGTGTGGTGGCAGCCACCGCTGCAGCTCCCCTTTCCTGCCCAGCTCTACAGCCATGACAGAGAACCTTGACAAGGTAGTGTAGTGGTTAAGAGTTAAGGCTCTTGAGCCAAATGGCTGGATTTAGTTTCTGGCTCTACCATCTATTAGCTGTATGACTGTGGGCAAGTTGCTTAATCTTCCTGTACCTCAGTTTCCTTCTATTGAGAGGAGAATATTAACTCCCTCAGAGAGCTGTGAGCATTAAATGAATGAATGATTTAAAAGTGTTCAAAACATTGCTTGGCAGGTTTTAAGCTCTCAGTAAACGTTAGCTGTTAATTGAATTTAAACTCCTTGGCCCCACTTTCAAGGAGCTTCCTAGTCAGGCTTCTGCCCTTCTGTCCCATTACTTCTTTTCTACTTCATTTGAGTGTTGCGGGTTTCCTCACTGGGTCATGGATCTAAGCATAACTCCAGAGGTTTCCAGTGCCTGCAAGGTCCTTAATGTTAATAATTCAAACCCTCCCCACTCGTCAAAGATCACTTCAAATCCCATCTCCTCAACCACCTCTTATTACTTAGTATTTCTTGAGTTCTCATCCACCATCTTCCCACCTGAATTCTCAGTCCCGTAGAATTTAGTGAAGAATTCCACGCTCATCCCTCCTTCATGTGAATCAGTTTTGTCTCCCTACCAGCTGGTAAACTTGCTGAGGGCAGAAACGGTATCTGATGCTTCTGAGCCCTCTTTCAGTGGAGTGAATACATTGCCTTTACTCCAATCCAAGCATCTGTAAAGAGCTTCAACATAGGCAACAGAGGAGGATGTGAAGAATTCATAGTTTTAATAACAGATTAGTTAGGGCTGGGGATGGTAGTTTCTTTCCTGTCTGTACCATTCTCCAAAGGCAGAGAGAGTCCCTCCACCTAAGACCTGGATAATCCCCACTGCATTTCTGACGTGAGAGAGCAGACCACATCTTACCCACATATATTCATCAAATAGACTCTTTTCCAGAATCATTTCCTCCTCTTTCCGCCTTCCAAGAGAAAAATCTCATTAGATTGAGTTTCTTACAGGTAACAGTCGTGTCTTCCTCTTTCAGTTCTTTCCCCTTAAAAGTCTCCATCCTTCAGTTTTCTGCTGATCATCAGGGGACCCCCATAACCTCTAAGCTTCTAGGGGTGCGCTCAGGAGTAGATGGACTGGAACAATTTGCTTATTATAAAGGGGCCTGGGGAAAGTGGTGGAGAATCCCTACAGAGGTCTGGAATGCAGAAACCTTCTCCAGAATCCTTATTCTGTGATCATTTCACCCTGGACTGCAGCCTTACCTGACTCTGGAAACATGTCATTGTTTCATGTGTCTCCTAGTCCCTACTGATTCCTTCAGTGATTCTTTATGTTCTTCCCTGCCAATCTCTGCCCCCAAATCATTTCCAAATGGGCTTGGCCTAATTATTGAATGCAAAGCCACAGAACAAAGAGCCCAGAAAGGAGTGGGGCTGGGAGGGTCGCTGAGGAAAGAGGAACCCCGGCATCTGAGGGGAAGAGATGCAGGTTTTCTAAGTCTGGCAGGAAGGCTCGGGCATCCCCCAGAGCTGCCTGTGCTGCCACCGTAAAGTTGGGGTCACCAGAGATTAAAACATCAAAGACACAGGAATGAAAGTAAGCGTCTTCGACTGGCAGCCCTTCCTTGCACAGCTGTCTGGCAGTGTCAACCGTTATAGCTCCCCGACGATTGCGCTCTGAGCGAGAGAGTCGCTGGCTTGGGGGGCACCCCCCAACACAGAGCTGCAGGTCCTGCTCAGCCGAGAAGGCCCTGGCCACATCCTCCGCTACCTTGATGGAGAAGGAGAGCTGCCCAGCTGTCTGCCGAACGATTATGGTTGTGCCAATATAGGCAGCGCGGATCTCCACGTGGCTCCCGGGGTTAGCAGTTCGAATGGACAAGCTCGAGCCCCCAGGGCGGGCACCTCCATTGACAGAACCATCTTCAAAGGCTGCAGGAAGATTGTCCACCTCTGCCTGGTAGACCTTCTGATCGATGCATTCCTGCATATTCTTAAATATGATGGTGAGCTGTGAAGGCAAGAGGGAAAGCAGTTCATTGTGGGCTCAGGGCATCCTGCCCCCACCCCTCCCCCAGTCAGGGGTCTGATTCCCGCAGAGATGCCAGGCCCAGCATGGCCCTCACTCCGGGATCCCTTGTTCTCTTTAATGTAGCATTGCCTCACCCGTGCTCAACCCCCTCTCTCCTTTTTGGCCTCCCGCTGAGCCACTCCCACAGGAGAAGGAAAAGGTTCCCTTCTGGAACGCCAACCCAGGGCTCCTCAGCTCTCCCCCCCTAACTTTCTGTTCAGTGTTTTCTGAATTTGAGTGCAGTTCCCACCAAGGGAAAGTGATTTGCAAGAGCAAGTGTTCGGTAGGAGGGAGTGGTTCCCGATGTGGGAGTGGTTGAGGAAGAAGCATTGCTGAAGAGCAGTGGGGGTGGGCGGGAGGGGTACCGTGGGGGCACCACGAGAGGGCCTGGGGGAGCACGAGTCCTGACCTTCCGGGTGGTGGTGGCGTTGGCCCCCGACGCCACGGGGGAGCTGGTGGCCTGGACAAAAAGGAAGTCATTATCCAGCAGGGGCCAAGCTCCTTGGACACGGCAGGTGTGAAAGTGGTGATGGAAGCTGCGCACATGGGGGTCCCCGAAGGAGGCGCAATGCAAGAAGCCCGGGGGGCGACCGTGCAGCCGGGAGAACCGGCCTTCATAGTCACAGGGGTCCGGGGCGGGGGGCCCGGAGGAGCGGACCGGGCCGCTGCCTGGAAGGGCAGGGCCCCGGGGCGGGGGCGGCGCCGTGGGGCCCTGGCGGGAGCAGCTGTGCTGGATCATCAGGTCTTCGATGCCGTGCACTGCCGAGTGGAAGGCGAGGTCCCCGCGGCAGGTGCGCGCCGTGCGCCGAGTGCAGAGCGCGTAGGAGCGGAGGGCTCGACACAGGCCGCCCGAGCCCATCCCTGCCCCCCGGCCGCCGCCGCCTCCTTCTCCTCCCAGCGCTCCTGGGGAGCTCCCACCTCTGAGGCTCAGGGTGGACGATACATACTCAGCGTTGCAGCGGAGGATCTTGCATTGAGAATTAGCTGAGGGTAGGAGGGAGAGGATGGTGAGACGGTCCCCCCAGGACCCTGCTCTCCCTCCTCTCATCAGGGGGTTCCATCCGTTCCTGGAACCCCTGAAGGTCTGCCCGTCCCCACTCCCCAGCTCCCTAGTCCTGTCTTCATTCAGTTTTGCTGCAAGTGTGTAAACCCGCTGGATCTCCTGTCCCTGGCCATCAAGGTCTTTCCTAGTGGCCTTCCCCAAATTGAATGGGAAATAGTATGTTCCTGTTTGAGGGTGGTGCACGTGAGCCCGCAGCAGCACCCGTCTCTTAATTGACACACGCCGCCCCTCCACACAGCCTCCCCCGGAGCATCCCAAACCCTTCCTTAGCCCGGCCTTACCATGTCCACAGAGCAGCAGCAGGAGAGTGAGAGCGCCTAGAGTTGGGGGACTGCCATGGGGGAACCGCGGACTAGGGGACTGGCCTGGCTCCCCCATACCTATCCAGCCAGGTTCCCCCGGGCTCCAGTTCTTTCCAGCTGATGGCCCTCCTACCTAGTGAATTTTGACCCGCCGACCTGTAAGTGACTGAAAAAAGAAATTTGGCTGGGCATGGGGAAAGAGGAGAGGTGAAGATTGTTCAGGATGATGTGAAGAGAATCTGGAAAGATCAGGAAGAGGATAAACAGACTGGAGGTTAAGCAGACTGTAAGTGTGGCTGTTAAGCCTCTATGCCCTGTTCTTGTGGCCACTTTCAGGTCCCTTATGCAATACCCCTAGGTGGGGGTGGAAGGAACGTTGAGTGGACTGGAGGGGCAGAGTCCACTGTATTGCCCCATTCTGAGCTACCAAACAGCAGAAATATCAAAAAAGGAGGAATCATGGGGATCGAGCAGATCGCAGTCATCCCAGTGGGTTTCCCAATAGAATAAAGATCTGGAAATACTTCAGAAACATACCTCTTATTTGCTCCTCCCCATCAGGAGGGGACACCTACCAGGGATCATTCATTTCTTTTTTTCATGTGTCAGAATGTTCAGCAAGAAGGAGTAAGGGTGGAATAGCCATTTCCTCAGTATTCAAATGAAAAGGGAACCAATCTCTTTCATCTAAGCTAGAGAGCTGCAATTAGAAGTCCCCCTCTCTCGTGGAATAATGGGATGCAACCCAAGCCTGCAGTTCTTGAATATTTCAAACCTGACCGAAGAATCACTCTTTCCATTAATCTTCCCTTTGAAAATTTGGACGTTCTCAGGCTTTGGATGAGGACAGAGCTTGGGGAGGGGCCAGCTCACTCCTGCCAGCTTCCTTAGGGTAAGGAAATGAGGGGGGAGCAGTCATGCCGGAGGGAGAATACGACGGCAGGACTAGAGTTGTGGGGGGAAATCATTTACAACAAGGAGTGGCCCCCACCCTCAGAGGAAAGCGGAGGGCACTGCTAAGCAGAGGCAAGGTAGAGTATCAGTGACTAATCATCTGAGGCTAAATTTGGCCTTGGTGAGAAAACCACAGACTAGGGGATGTGGGAAACTCCTCCGAAAGAAGGACACTTCATCAGAAGTCTTGAGGTAACAAGATGAGAAGAGAGCTAAGACTGCCAGAGGAGAGGTGGAGGATTAAACTTCAAATGGGCAGAGGCCCGAGGCCAGAAAGAAAGGAGACAGGAGGAGAAATGGAGATTGGGGCACCTTAGCATGGAAGAGATCCTAGCTTTTGGACCAGAGACATCCAGGTAGATGTTGCAATTTTATGAAAGTCTTAACTTCAAACCAAAAGCTTACTAAAGGAATTGCAAGTTCATTTTGACTTACTGTTTCCAGAGGTCACACATTACTCTGATATCCAGTTCTCCAGCCATGACTGCCTATTCTGTTAGTCATCTCCAGTCAGGGGATCCCCGTCTTTCTCCATGTCTCCCCCAGGTCTCCAAACCGGCTGCAATCTCAGTGAGGTCAGGGAGCCAGAGAAGGTCTGGTGTGGGGGGGAAGGGGGAGTATATGGCTGGCAGGAGCACTGGACAGCTGAGTGGGGGAGGGAGGTGGCTACTGAGTTGACTGTTTTAAAAATAGCTAAGTCCAAAATTCCAGGAGTGTTGGTGGGGGTAGGGTGTGGGAGTGGGGAGGATGGGAGGATTAGAGAGAATATGAAGTATAAGGTGCCACGGGGCGGGGAGGGGACAGAAATAGGACAGGCAAGTCGGAGATCTCATTCCAACTTGTATGAGACTAGTCATTGCCTACTCCAGGCAGCCCTCCAGCATGGTCAATAGTGAGCTCCCGGCCTTTAAAAATTAGAGTGGGCAATTTGTATGCCTTTCGTTCACCGCTGTCATTCTTACTATATTGAATATGCATTTAGTTTCTATGGAGTATAGCTAGGAGGTAGCTGACTTTAAATACGATTGATACTGTGTTTCCCTGAAAAGAAGACCTAGTCGGACAATCAGTTCTAATGCATCTTTTGGAGCAAACATTAATAAAAGACCCCATCTTATTTTAGTATAATATAAGATCGGGTCTTCTATTAATGTTTGCTCCAAAAGACGCATTAGAGCTGATTATCCAGCTAGGTCTTATTTTCAGGGAAACACGGTAGCAGAGGTATAGTTCGCAGCCCTTCCCCCATCTTTGCCGAATATTGCAGAACGACTGAAAAAGCCAGCTGTCCAAAGAAGAAATCTGAGCTCTAAGTTGTTTAAGATGAGGGTTTGTTTCAGTCCACCAGCTCAGGTCCTGGCAGCTGTCTATCCCCCGACTGCCTCCATTTCATTCCCTCCTTCTCACCAACACACACACACACACACACACACACACACACACACACACCCCTTCTGAGTGGTTAGGAGCGAGGGTAGGGGGAGACTAACAGAGGCAAAGAGGTGGAGAAGGAATGGGGATATAATTTTCTGAAGGTTGTTAAGTCACAGGGGAGTGGACTTGGTGAGATAAACTGAGAGAAAACGAGACTCAGAAAGATGATTTTGTGAAGTAACACATTCTTGTGACCTTTTAATATACTGAACCCAAAGAATTCAGCCATGTCATATTTTTGCAGCCATAGGCATCTGGGATCATCTCTTAGTACCTGCCAAGTGAAATTAACACAAGGGCTGATTTCATAAAGTGTCACTAAGGCCTCTGCATTAATTGACTCTACATTTAATTCAGAATCTGGAGGCCCACACAAGTCCCTTCTTTTTATTATACATACATATCTGACAAATGTAGTTTTTCTCTCAAACACATGAGGCCGTATCATAAGGCTTTTATCACAAAAATGTAAAATGCCCCCAAGTCCAACTATTTAAGTGACTTCAAAACACAATAATTAGACCATGTCATCCCAAGTGAGATATACCCTAAGGACAAAAAGAAATGTGAAAATATTTTAAAGTAGTCACATTGTTGGTGGCAGTGTTGGTATTATTATTCTGAAACTATTGTAGATGTGTTGTGGGGTAAAATGAATGAGTGTTAATATTAGTGTCTTTGTGAACTAGGATTTTTGGTGTATAATAAAGAGATACAGACTTATGGGTGATGAAAGTAGGTAAAAACTCTGTAATTCTGAATTTAAATTGGAAATATAACTTGGAGCTCATGGTGTTTTTATCCTAACGCATTTCCCAACTTTATCCTAAAAAGGTCTAAAAATAATAACTCAGTAGCAATGAACACGCCTAGTGTTCAGACTGAGCTATCTAAACACTATTTCCCACTAAAAGGAACTCCTTGGAGAAATGACTAACTTCAGGTATGGGACAGGAATTGTCCAAGATAAGCAAGGAAGCTTTCAACGGACTGTTAAAATGGTATTAAAAGGACTCAGAAGCTTTTAGAATAATTTCCACTGGCCAAACATGGGCAATTTGAGTGTCAAAATGGACACTATCAGCAACATATTTGATATGTTTAAATCTGTGAGTTCACAGTGATACTTAAAAATACAAATTTATTAGTCACTGTTGGAGAATGCTAGGAGATCAACTCATTATTTTGAAAACTGCTAGTAATTGGAAAGAATCAAGCATTGATCCTGTTTTTTCTCTGTGAGAACTCAAGATGAGGGGGAAATTTCTCTTGATAGAAAATTTCCAGCAAATGAATGAAGAAGGAATGGCATAATTAGAATATCAACATTCTTGTAACTTCTACTGAATTAATGATTCTAGGCAATGGTCAACAATGGCTGTTGTCCATCACAAGAGAAGCAACAAACATTACGTCCTGCTGGTCATAGGTGGAGTAAACAATTCGACCTATGAGGTACCCTTGTAAAGAAACCCTTCAGTCTGAATCTGATCAAGCTCTAGTCTAGAGCTAACTACTAATTTACAGGAAATACAGGAGACATCAAATGATGCAAATCCATACTGTGGGAATACTCTAGAGCACAAATGTCCTGGGTTCTTCAACAGACCAGGGTTCTTGTTTCCCCGAAAATAAGACCTAGCCGGACCATCAGCTCTTATGCGTCTTTTGGAGGAAAAATTAATATAAGACCCGGTCTTATAGTAAAATTAGACTGGGTCTTATATTAACACGGTAAATTGGAAGAAAGAAAAAAGATGGAGAGGGAACCTCTCCTAGCCACTGGATCACCGGGGAACCACCTTTTACTGTGGCTAGCAGTAAGAGCAAGGTAGACATTTGCTAAATCGACCTTGAGTACTCAGTCAATACTTAGCTCAGAGTTGTAATAGAACCACAGGCAAACAGATTCTGCTCTTCCAGCTCCAAGAGTATTTCACATTGACTTTGAAGTAATTCTATTCTGACCATCAAGTAGTTCCATTACAGTGTGTGCCTTCATAGATTTTGTTCTGTTTATTTGGTTTATGTTTATTTCTATCTTGAGGTCTTGCAGAGGGAAAAACTCTCTATTAACTATTTGGGTAGAACTCAATTCCGTCGTGTTGCCGTGTTTTCCAGAGTGGCTGTACCATTTTATGGTCCCACGAGCAATATATGAATGATCTGGCTTCTCTGTATTATTCTCACCAGCATTTGATGTTGTCATTATTTTTCTAGCCATTCTGATAGGTATGTAATGACATTTAATTGTGGCTTCAATTTGTATTTCCCTAATGGCTAATGATGCTGAATGTCTGTTCATGTGCTTATTTATTTATATATCCTCTGAAGTGAAATGTCCCTTCATGTATTCTGACCATTCCTTATTGGGTTGTTTTATTACTGTTGAGTCTGAGAGTTCTTTATATATTATTCTAGATAGTACTCCTTCCTAAGATGTGTGGTTTCCACATGTTTTCTCCCAATCACTAGCTTGTCTTTTCATCCTCATAATGGTCTTTGGCAGAGCAAATGTGTTTTAATTTTGATGAAGTCTATTTTATAAGTTTTTCCTTTTACAGACAATGTTTTTGATGTTAAATCTTTGTCTAGCTCTAGATCATGAAGAGTTTTTTCCTAAAAGTTTTACGCTTCACGTTTAAGTTGGTGATCCACTTTGAGTTAGTTTTTATGTAAGCTCTGAGACTTAGGGAGGGTTTTTTTGTTTGTTTGCCTATGGATGTCCAAGTTCTACAGCAATGTGTATTGAAAAAGCTATTCTTCCTCCATTGAATTACTTTTTGTACTTTTGTAAAAAAAAAAAAAATCAGTTGCACATATTTGTGTAGGTCTACTGCTGGGTCCTTTGTTATGTTTCATTGATCTGTGTATTTATCCTTCTGCCACTACCACACCATCTTGACAGGTGTAGCCTTTTAATAAGTCTTGGGTAAAATCCTGAGTAAAACAGATAAGCTGATCCCTCTCACTTAATTCTTCTTTTTCAAAATTTGTTTTAGCTATTCTAGTTCCTTTGCTTTCCATATAACTTTCGGAATAATTTTGTCTACATCTGAAAAAAAAAATCTTTCTAGGATTTCCGCTTTACTAATTTTTTTTATTGTGGTAAAATACACATAACATAAATTTCACAATTTTAACCATTTTAAAGTGTACAATTCAATGGCATTTAGTACATTCAAAATGTGAAATCATCACCAATATCTAGTTCCAGAACATTTTCATTGCCCTAAAGGAAAACCCTGTACTCATTATGCAGTCACACCCAGACCTCTGGCAATGACCAATCTGCTTTCTGTCTTAATGGATTTGTCCATTCTGCACATTTTATACAAATGAAATCATATAATAAGTGACCTTTGTGTCTGGCTTCTTTCATTATTCATCATAATGCTTTTGATATCATCCAAGTTGTAGCATGTCAACACTTTATTCATTCTTATGTCCAAAAGATATGCCATTGCATGTATATATTACAATTTATTTAACCGTCCATTCCTTGATGGACATTTGGGTTGTTTCTACCTTCTAGATATTGTGAATAGCATGTGTTACGAATGTGCATGTACACCTATTTGTTTGAGTACCTGTTTTCAGTTCTTTGGAATAAATACGTACGTACGGGTGAAATTATTGGATTGTGTTCTATGTGTAACTTATCAAGGAGCTGCCTGACTGTTCTCGACTGCAGCTGCAACATTTTACATTCCCACCAGCAATGTACAAGGGCTCTAATTTCTCATTCTCACTAACATTGTTATTTTCCATTTAAAAAAATTACAGCCATCCTGGAAAATGCGAAGTGGTATCTTATTGTGGTATTGATTTGCATATCCTTAATGACTAATGACATTGAGCCTCTTTTCATGTGCTTGCTGGTCATTTGAATATCTTCTTTGGAGAAATTCTATTCAAATCATTTACTCATTTTTAAATTGAATTGCTTGTCTTTTTGTTCTTGAGTTGTATCCCCTTCATTCTAGAAGGATATTTTTGCTGATATAGGAATCTGGGTTGACAGTCTTTTCTTTCAGCACTTGAAAAATTTTGTGCCACTTCTTTTGGCCTCCATGTTTCTGATACGAAATCTGCTGTCATTCAAATTGTTTTTCCCCCCACAGATAAGGTGTCATTTTTCACTGCTTTCAAGATTTTTTTCTTTGTTTTTAGCTTTCAGCAATTTGATGATGATGTGTCTTGGCATGAATTTATTTGGGTTTATCCTCTTTGGGGTTTCCACAGCTTCTTGAATCTGTAGGTTTATCCCTCTTGCAAATTTGGGGGAGTTGTCAGCCTTACTTTTTATAGTCTTTTTTCAATCCTATTCTTTTTATCTTCTCCTGGGAATCCAATGACACAAGTATTAGATCTTTTGTTATAATCCCACAAGTCCTTGTCACTTGGCTCTTTTCTTTCCATTCTGTTTCATCTGTTGTTCAGATCAAGTAATTTCTGTTGTTCTGTCTTCTAGTTCACTGAGTCTTTCTTCTGTCCCCTCCATTCTGATGTTGAGCCCATCCATTGAGGTTGGTTTTTGTTTTTTAATTTTTTAGTTCTAAAATTTCCAGTTTGTTTTTCTTTGTAGCTTCTATTTCTTTGCTGAAACTTTTAATTTATTTGCTGGGCCAGTGTATTTTTTCATTTGTCTCAAGCATGTTTGTAATTGCTTGTTGATACATTTTTATGATGACTGCTTTAAAATCTTTGTCAGATAATTTTTAACATCTCTTTCATATAGGTATTGTCTGTTTTCATCCAGTTTGAGATATTTTTTATTCTTGGTATGCTGAGTGCTTTTTAATTAAAACCTGAGCAGTTTGTGCTCTGGATCATATTTAAAAGTTGAGGTTTAGTTGGCTTTCTCTGGTACTACTAGGCAGAGGAAATGTGTGTGTTGGGGGCGGGGAAGGGAGTGCCAGGTAGATGTAGGTGTCCAGGTTCCCTATTTGGCCTCCATTTACACCTGAGGAGAGGGGTTCCTCATTACTGCTGGGCAGAGTAGGAATTCCAGCTCCCCACTAGGCCTTCATTGATACCAGCCTGTCTGAGAGAGATGAGTGCCTCTTTAGTGCTCCCTACATGGCCTCCACTGACTGGGGAATGGGGGTGGCCTTGTTATCATCAGGTGTTGGTAAAAGTACTGACTCTCTACTAATTTTCCCTGGATACAAATCCAGCAGGGAAGGGGAGAAACATCTCTTTATAGGCCTGGTGAGGGTGAAGTCTAGGCACCCCATTCAGTTTTTGCTGGTGTGGGTAGGGGTGAGCCACAGTTTTTTCTGTGGTGTTTGGCTGGAGTAGAGTGGTTATTATCTAAAAGTTTTCAGTTTTGCTAGGGTGCCTATTTCCTGGTCCTTTGGCTAGAGAGAGCAGGCTTTTGTTGTTGGTTGTTTTATTTGTTTCTTTCTTTTTTCTTTTTTTTTTTTGCTGCACCCATTGGCATTTCCAGGCTTCTGGTTTCGTCAGCTCCAAGTTTGGGATGTATGAGGCAAAAAACAAACAAACAGAAAAACAACCCCAGGAAATCACCACTGTGTGGTTCCTTGAGTTCTGAAGCCCTTAGCTGGTCTTCCTCTTTCTCTCCATCTTTCAGAGTCCCTTATGTTTATTTCATATGGAGTGTCCAGAGTTTTTCATTGTATTACCATGTTTCTCCAAATATAAGCCCTAACCAGAAAAATAAGCCCTAGCGTGATTTTTCAGGATGACGTCCCCTAAACATAAGCCCTAATGTGTCTTTTGGAGCAAAAATTAATATAAGACCTGGTCTTATTTTCGGGGAAACATGGTAGTAGGAGGACTAGAGAAAAGTGTATATCTAATCAATCTTCCCTGATCTTTTTCCTTTTATTCATTTGTTTATTTTGTTTTCCACTAGATTGTGAGCTCTTTTAAGTATATTTTTGTATCTTCAGTACCTAGTCTGGCACATAATCTGTAAATGCTTGAAAAACGGAAAAAATAAAACAGATGGTGGAATAAAATGAATGAATCACACTCCTCCCTCATCCATTTTTAGGTGTGCAGTGCCAGGAAGAGGAGGCTTAAATCCCATCCTGAATGATGAGGTTACTCCTGGTGCTTTGATGTTGAAAGGTGGTCTAGCTCCCAGAGTTCCTTCTTAGGTTCTCATGTGTTACCAAAAATTACCAGCAGGTGGCAGATCAATCGATGAAAATGAACTTGACCACAACTTATTTCTGACATGGAGAAATAAATTCTGTTACCTTGTACACAGCCTGGGTACAATTCCAAGATGCCACTCTGAAGGTTATGCATTTTTTTTTTTTTGGCGGGGGCTACAGGTAGCTGTCCAGTGGGAACAGAACTGGAGTAAGAGGAGGTGCGTTCTCTTAGGCTCCTTGGTGACATGTAACAACAGGATAACTTGGTTTTTGTGAAAATAAATGTCTAGCATTTAGTTACTCTTTTCCCTAATTTTTGGCATTTAAACCCATAGGAAGGTGAAGATTGGATGACTTGAGGATTACTGTTTTTCCTAAACAAAATTTTAACATTGATACTTTAAAAGCAAAACAAAACAACAAAAAACTCCCACAAAGACCCCATAATCTTACCACCCATTTTTTGCCTATCAGACCCTGCTGATATGTACACATCATTGATGATTTAATTTTGAATTCTCTTTTTCATTTATTATCAAAAGTATTTTCTGATGTTAAGGTGGGGGGGTGTTGCTGTTAAAAATTTCTATTCGAACTCGAGCAAAGAGTTAATCACAGTGCAGTCATCTGACCAAACAAGACCTTAATGGAGGCTTTTGATTATTTGTTTCATTTTTGTTTTTCTTAACTTTTTATTTTTTAAAATTTCAAACCTACAGAAAAGCTGAAAGGATAGACTAATGAACACTTAATTAGTTCTTTATTGATCTTCCTTCTCCTAGATTCATAGCTAACATTTTTCCACATCTGCATTCTTTTCTCTCTCATATGAAGTTAATTTGCATACATTGATGGGTTTGGTTTTAAAAGTTCCTTCATTCCCTAGACTACATGCCTACTTGCACCCCAGTTTTCTTTTTCTTCCTCCTCACTCCCTCTCTTCCTTCTTGTTTAAAACATTTAAAGCTCCCAAACCCTGCCCATCAGTGAGTTGTACTCGGATCCTGCTGACCACCAAGCATCCGTAGGATGAGCAACTTCACTTGTCTGTAATACCGCTTTGGCCAACAGAATTTGGTCTAAATTCACAGCAGATGGAAAAAAGCTGGTGTGAGACCTGGTTCTCCTAGTGTCACTCACACAACAGCCTTTATATTCCTTAAGGAAAAGTTCCTGGTCAATTGTCAAAGCCCCAACTGGAGACCTTTATTTTCCTGCTGATCACAATTCAGGGAATCACTGCAACTACGTGAAGTTGAGAGCTTCCTTTCTCAGTCTCTTGCTCTTTTCTCCGAACATTCGTCTCTAGTTGTGGGGACTGATCATGTGTACACGGTCCTCCCTCAGCTCTGGGAGTCAGGCCTAGCAGTTCTCTCACGCGGTTTCTACTCCAAAAAAGAAATAGGAGGAAGTAGTTTCGACATGGGGAAGGCCCAAGTATTACCAAAAAAAAAAAAAAAAAGAAAAAAAGAAAAAAAAACAACCTCAGAAACCTACCTAATTGAAATAATATTAATAAGAGTGAATGGAAACACAGAATTCGGACTATATACACTCTATCAGACAGCATTACCAGCGTCCCTGGTGGTCTAGTGGTTAGGATTCGGCGCTCTCACCGCCGCGGCCCGGGTTCGATTCCCGGTCAGGGAACAACACTTTTATTCTTTACTATAGAATTCCTTTTAAATGATTAGTATTGTTTTTCGTAATTATGATGTCGTTACTATTTTATGCAAATGGAAGTACCTGCATAAATACGTATATATTTAAATATGTTCCTCCCCTTGCATAAATGATATCAAACCTATACACTCTTTTCTGCACTTTTCCTTTTTCACTTAACGATGTATTTATTTTAGAACTGAATCCAGGTTAGACATAACGAACTTCCTCATTCTGTCTCATGGCACTAGTATTCCATTGTATGAATATTCCATAATTAATCAAACCAGCTTCCTATTGATGGACACTTGGGTTCTTTATAAACCTTTGTGATTATAAACAATGCTGCTAAATAACCTTGCATATATGTCATTTTGCATGTGTGAGAAATACATGTGAGAAATTGAAATGGTGGTTCAAAAGGTATGTGCATTTGTGGATAGTGCCTGTATGCCTTCCTCAGAGGTCAGACCAATTTACGTTCCCACCAGCAATGGACAATGTCAAAAATCATTTAAAAAAAACTCATGTAGGTTTTCATCAAAATTGATTTATTCAATTGTATTTCTGGACTTGTAGGCCCCCACCCCCTAAAATTCTGGTTTTATAGATAACACTTAGAGGAACATTGTGTAGATACATCTTTGTGTGTATCCTTAGATATTTTCTTACGATAAAGTCTTTGAAGTGGAATTACTACTTCATATTAATGGATTAAAGAATTAAATGCAAGAACTAAAACAAAAGCTACAAAAAAAGGATTAGTTACCTTAATATTGGGCCAGAGAAGACTTTTCCAAGATAAAAAAGCAAACACAGAAATCATAAAGGATAAAACTGACAGATCAGAGCACATAAAAACAGGAAACTTCTGCTTATTTAAAAATCCTATAAATAATATGAAAAGACAAATGATAAACTGGTATAATCAGTAATATAAATGTAATTATATTAACAAATACCCAATAGAAAAAATAGACAAAGCATAGGCCTTAGTGTCAAAACTAATACAAATAACTGGTAAAGGTATGAAAAATGATCAACTTCAATAGTAATAGAATATATGAATATTAAATGGTACTCCATATTTTTATCTTGCATTTTTGTAACGATGAAAAGAATGACGATATCCAGTTGACTGATGTAATTTGGTAATACTTCATCGAATAGTGAAAATTGGTGATCTCTCTCCACCCAGTAATTTTGTAATATGTATCTAAAGGTTAAAAATGTGCATATGTTTTCAACTGCAACTTTACCAGTATGCATTTGTCCTAAGAAAACATTCTCAAATGCGTAACCACAAGTGTACAGAAATAACTCACGCAGTAGTAGAGCCTTAATTCTTCCCCTGGGTTTCAGAGGTCCCCTTCAAACGATAGACTAGAATTGACTTTCCTTAAACCTGTGAAATAAGAAACTACCACAGAATTTTCATTATGATTATAAGAGAAATTCTAGAGCTTCTTTTCCTCTTTCTTCTTTGGCTCTGTGTTGAAAATTCCTCTTAACATGAATCTCAAAATAGGAAAGAAATTGTGGGACCAAAAGTTGACGAGCTAGTCCTCATAAGAAATCAAACCGACGATGCTTGTTGTGTGCGTTGGTGGTATAGTGGTGAGCATAGCTGCCTTCCAAGCAGTTGACCCGGGTTCGATTCCCGGCCAACGCATCCTCAACCTTTTGCTTTTCTCCCAAGTTGAGTAGACCCCCCAAAAAGGGTCTTTGACCACCCTGTGCGTCCTCGCGAGAATCTCTCCCGAGAGTGATTCTTCAGGGTTTTTTGTAGCTGCACCCCCAAGCCAAGTCCGTCTGCTGAGTTCGTCCGCTGGCCTCGCACCAGTTTATGATAATTGTCTTTTTGGGGGTCTTTAAGGAAGTTTCTGAAATAGAGGATTGTCAGGTTTGTTTTACTTAATTCTCGGAGGCAAAGTTTCTGATTTACTGAGTCAGAGTAAGGTTGTAAGCCCAAGCGCCCGCGTTGCCGAGACAGAGCTCGCGGAGTTACTTGCCGCAGTTCGGGAAGCAAGAAAAAATAGAGTGGCCATCACCCCCTTCCGCGGCTCACCAGCTCCACTTATTTTCCGGTTCCAGCATTCCGGGGACAGATGTCTCAATTCCAGAGTCCAAGCTGGAGATGTAAATAGGGAAATCCTCCGGGGCGGGGGGTGGGAGGGTGGTGTTGATTCTTTGGAGGGGATGGAGAGAAGATAGATACATGAGGAGGGGCGATTGGGGACGCTGTCCCCCGGCCGCAGCCTCTGTTCTCAGGCCTCAGTCAGGACCTGGGCGCGCCGCCGCCCAGCAGAGGGGGTGATGCTGGCGCCGGCACCGCGGGATTCAGGGGCTCAGAACCAGATTCAGGCGTCGGGGGTTGGAGATTGCAGAATGGAAACGTTTGTATGGGATTTTGACCTAAACGGATCTCTCGAACTGAACAGGCAAAATAGCAGCGCAAAGTATGTACTTGTCTCAAAAGGCATTAAATCCAGCCCCAGTCCGCCGCTTTCCGGGTGGCGCGCCGTGATCGTATAGTGGTTAGTACTCTGCGTTGTGGCCGCAGCAACCTCGGTTCGAATCCGAGTCACGGCACATGGTTGTAGCTGGCTTTGGCGGCTCTGTATTTTAACTTTTTAAGAGTGGAAAACGTTTATAATTCCGCTTTTGCGCGAGGCAGCGTCCCAGAAGTGCAGCCAATGCAGTAGGTGAATAATTGTCTCCACTCAGCTCACGGCGCGGCTCGCCGACCTAAGGGAACTTAACCAGTCCTGGCGAGAGTGTTCAGGGCGGGATCCCGAGCCTTGGAGCGGCGACCCAGGCTGCAGAGTCAGGTACCTTCGGCTTCACCTGAGCGGAGCAGGGACTCCCTCGCTCAGCGCCTCTTGCACAGGTTGGAGAAAGGAACGCTTAGGGGCGGGGAGACCTCCCGCGAGCCCGTGCGCCTGAGGCTCTGAATCCTGTCCGCGTTTACATCGGCGGTACTTTTGCATGTAATGAATATGGTATTTAAAAATTCTAGTATTTAAAACCAAACTCGTGCCCCAGATGAATAGCGAATTGGATCTGTTTTCCACAGTGTCGTGTCAACACCCCCGGGTCGTCAAGATTAGGAGAGAAAAGGGGCATCGGGTGGAGAAGAAGGAAGCAGGGGCTGCGTGCAGCCCCAAGGTTCCGGAGCACTAGTCCCGGCGCCGCTCCGAGTCGCGCGGCTGTCTGCGCCTCTTATCCCGGTTCCCTTGCGCTGTTTCGCCGCCTCCTCAGGACTGCGGGTCCCAGATGCCAAGTTCTTCTCAAAGTGACCGGGTCCAAAAAAATTGGCGGAAACATCGAGACGTTGGGACCACTGACCCTGCTTCTATCTCAAGCCCGCCTGGCTCTGCGCAGCCCCATTACTCTGTCAAAACTTCGGGTTCCTTGGTGGTAAAGGCTGGTGTTGCGTCTACAAAATTCTGGATCCTGGGATTTCTTTCACACTAGTCAGTGTACATCGTGACTACACATCCGGGCCCTTAAAAGAAGGTATACCAATATAAGAAGGGCCCTCCCAGCGGCGCCCGGCTAGCTCAGTCGGTAGAGCATGAGACTCTTAATCTCAGGGTCGTGGGTTCGAGCCCCACGTTGGGCGCAGTTCGTTTTTTTCTTCCGATCTGTGTTGACTGAATTTCCGACAGACATCAGCTGCTTTCTTAACTAGCCTTTGTGGTCACTATTGGTTTAAACTTCTGTAAATGATTTCAGGAACTGCCTCTCTTCGCCCCAAATTCAACAAAAAAGAGTAATCCGGGCCAGGGATTCGAGCAATTCAGGTCCTTGAGACTGCGGGACCATGACCCAAGATATATGTTGAACTCATCTAAAAACTACCTTCACAAGAACATCTAGACTGATAAAATTAACCGTCACAATTGGGAAAACAGTGGAATGGGAAGTGTGTGTGTGTGGAGTGGTAATTGTAGGGGAGTATGTATGTGAAAGAGATAAATTGCCTAAAACTAGAAAATCAAGAATTAACAATATTTATTTACAGAGATGGAAGTAAATAGCTAGTCATTGAATAAAAGAATTTAAAGTAGTTACCTTTAGGAAGCAGGAAATCAGAGAGGGAGTCAGGGAACTGTTCATTACAGTTCATTACAAGTGTGTTTGACTGTCTAACCTATGTGCACATATAAGTTTGATAACAAATAAATACTAAATAAGATAAGGTTTTGTATGTTGTAGTTTTTCAAGTAGTTTACCAATTTGTTCTCTTTCGAATTTCCTATCGGGAATGGCTCTGCTGTTCCCAGGTGATCTTGTACATATTCACACAGCCCACACAGGCAAAGGCTTGAACTGAAGCTATTCTGAATCTTACTACAAGTCAGAGGGCCTTGTGATCGTCCCAGAACATGACAGGAGGAGTCTTATGAAGAGCTGCCACAAGAAAATCAGATCCATTATCTAACATCTCAATCTGAGGAAAATGTTACAAGTATCCTCCTTCCGATTTTTATTTGGCTCAGGATCCACCATGAAGGTCCCACTCCGTAGAGTTTGTTCTGGGTTCTTGTTCAGCAGGACAAGCCTGGGCTCTCTGTCACGGGAACATTGGGGACAGAGAGCGCCTCTACAGTCTGCTGACTCCAACCTTGTGAACCCCAACCTTGTGAACCCCTTCCCCAGAATCCCCAGGGATCCAGAGAACAAAGGAGACCATGACAGCACCAGCCCCTCACCTACAAGAGGCAGAGCAATGTGTGGGACCAACAAGCAATACATTCCCCAAGCAAAGTGATGGGTTTGTACTGCTATTACATGCCAGGTAGGGTTGCCAAAGAAGTGTTCTCTTAGAATGTGTGAATGTGACTAGGTGCAACTTCTTTGCAGGGCAGTCAGGAATTAGCAAAATTAGAAATGCATACATGCTCTGATCAGGTAAATTCACTTCCAAATCGATTTTAGGGAAGTGATAAGGATATTTGTATAAAAATGTTCTTAAGGAATTATTGTAACAATAAACATTAGATCCAATGTCATGACAATTTATTGAGGAATGTTTAAATAAATAATGGGCCATCCATACCACGAAAGGATATGCAGTTGTTTAAAAGGACGAGGTAAATAATGAAAATAGTGATGAGATACCATTGAAAAGAATTATAGTACCTAATATTTAATGAGTAGTCAAATGCTTTATGTGTCAATTTCATTAAAGTTTATCATGAGGGAAGTACTCCTATTTGCCCCCTTTTATAGAAGAAGAACTTGAGGCACAGAAAATTCAATAACTGGGTCAAAAATCACATCGTGGGAAAAAAAAATTTCCACCCATAACTTGAAGCTTCAACACAAGTGAAGACTGGGGTTTTGTTCCCAATTCTTGGGAAGTTCAGGTTTTAGAATGTGCAGTTGTAAAAACCCAGCTTCAGGAAGTGAGGGAATCTGCGCATTGGCTCTGAGATGTAAGCTCTGAAGCCCGAGACACTGCTCCCTTGAAAAAAATACCTTTGCTGAAAAATTCCTTCTCTTAGGCACCTTTTTTTAACTTGAGTCTTGGGACAGCATAATTTGGAGTCTGATTTAAAGCGGACAGAGGTCCAGAGGACTCCAAGGGTAAGGTCACTCAGAGATTAGTATCTACAATTGCAAATAGGAAGGACTTCGAGGAAGTAAAAGGGACCGTCCCTGGGTGGGCTCGAACCACCAACCTTTCGGTTAACAGCCGAACGCGCTAACCGATTGCGCCACAGAGACACAAAGAACTGCCTTCTCAAATTCCTTCCCTGATCCCATAAATTTCTTTCCAACCCCTGGCTGGGGACATCTTCATTCTAATACTCTAGAAGTCGGGGTCGCGGGAGACGCCGAAACTAAGAGTCGTGTCGTTGAGCATGTTTGGACATTGATACCTGGCGGGAGAGTCAGCTGGGGGATCCACGGCCTCTCCGCCGGCTCTTCGCCGCCTCAGTTGCCGGGCCCCAGGTGACAACGGCAGCCTCTCCCGCTGAAGTCATTCATCTCCCTTTCTTAACTTCGCTTCACCCGTCGCGCCAACAGTGGGTCCCCGCAGGACCTGGCGGGCGCAGGTGGAAAGGACACCAACAGCCTGTGTCTCCCCCCCACCCCCCGCCGGGCTTGGATGCCTCTAGGACTCCAGCCGGCAGTACCTGGGATTTGCTAGCGATGAAGCCCGCACCCGCACCCCCTTTCCCCGAGGAGGGTCTGGCTCTCAAATGCTCGAGGAAGGATGCATTCCTAGGGAAACTAAGAGCTTTTTAGTTCTACGAGGAACCCCGAAATGCGAAAACCAGAAAGGTTTTTCCAAGGCAGACACGCTTTTTATTCCCGGAGCTGATTGAGAGCACAGCAAAGGTCCCGACTTTGGATACGTGCGCGCTGGGACCGAACTGAGCTCCCTACCCTAGACCGTGACGCAGCCTCTGTCTGGGATCGTCGGTCCTCGGGGTGGCGGGCGGGTGGGTGGGGGTGGGGTGGGGGCGGGTGTTGAACAGGGAAAGCTGCAGCAGAGAAGCGGGGAGTGGGGGCTGGTGAGGGGCAGGGAGAGCGAGCGAGCGCTCTAGCCACTAAAGAAAAAGGCCAACAGAAACCCTAAAATGCCAGTTTTGTTAAGTAACTCGATCCCCGCCCCTTGCCGTCTTTTTGTGTGCCACCGCTCCGACCGTGAGCGTGTACGGTGTATGCTTTCGAGGCCGAAACACGATGTTTCTCGCTTGGTTAAAGACGGCAACGCCTTGAGATGTCACCCCTTAAACCTGGCGACTTCCCGAGCCCAAACCTCCGAGCAGGTGGGCGAGGCACCTGCGATCCTCGCGGTGGGGACGCACAATCCCGGCGTACCGCAGGAGGGGAGGAAAGGCTGCAAAGCATCTTCCAGGGGGACCCTGACTCCGCCCCAGCCCTCCCGGGGCGTGCCTTGCAGGGGAATGTTGAAGAAAGTGACAAGAGCATATAGTTTGTACCATATAGATGTGCTATTGGAGGCAACTGTAAGAGATACTACGTAATAAAGGATTGTACAGAGCAGAACGTCAGAGGAAATTAATGTCACTACTGGAGCAAACTGAGTAACGCTGTTTACTAAGAGTAGGACGATGAAAACTGTGCCTGTAATTCCACATAAATAGAGCTGAAGGTCCCCTATAGCTTTATAGCCACGTGCGGGCTGCCAGCAGCGTGCATTCTGATATTTTTTACCCCAATAATAAATTTAGCTAGTACCCTATCCATATGCATGTTCCTTTAAGTCTAGATTTCTCATTTCCCCAACAGCCCCGAGAGAAGAGGCGAGAACGCGCAGGGCTGAGGTACAGAAAGTGCATTTGGCGCCCTATGAACTTTCGCTTGTGCCTAAAGACCCCGGAGAAAAGCACCCACGATTGTCGTGGAAAGTTGGAAAACTCCAGTTACAGGACCAAGGAGGTGGATCCGTGGGAAGTCTTGGTGGGACCTCTTGGGATGGACTGAAAGAGATCCTTTTCTCCTGAACGTCCGAGGTTCCGTCTGGGAGGAAATGGGCACTAAGAGAGCCCATTCTAAAAGGTCCGACCTCACTCCGGCGCAGCAGTTTCAGTTCACCACTCGGGTCTCTGCTTGAATTCAGAAGTAGGAGGATCACAGGCCTGGACCGTGATTTAGTGCTGATCAGGAGGCCCGGGCGGGAGCAAACTCTGTACAAATCTTTTTTCCTCATCAGCAATGCACCAAGTCTGCTTTCTGTCTGGGCTCAGATAATTTACATTTGGGCAACTGACCCCAAGCTACAAGAGGGAAAAGCTCACCCTCTTCGGGTCATCCAAAACTCAGTTTCCAGAGCGCAAGACTCCTAATTTCAAAGTTTTGAGCGTGTGACCCAGCGGCCACTGCGTTTTATTAGGTTTTCTTTGGATTGGGTACCCGCGGTGGCCACGAAGGGGCGCGTAGTCCTTCCTTTTGGAGCTGGCCCACGGACCACTACTTTTTCTGTTTGGATAGTAAAGAATAATAATGTCCAGTAGTTTCAATTTCTTTGAGACTGGCAGAACCCAGGGTTTCTTGTTTTTGTCCACGTCAACTCTAGGGTCCGCTGGGGTACAGGCCTGCAAGGTGGGTTGGGATAAGCTCAGCCACCCAGTTTGAGTACTAGCTACCTCATTCTCCCTGCCATCAGACTGTGGTAGCCTCCGGATTTGAAATTAATGAATTTATCTTGTAACTTTCAATGTTCTATATTATTAAAAGCCTTATTCCGAGGATGAGCGCCACTGTTTTCTATGAAAGTCAAGAGAGGGCCTGAGAGAAGTGCAGGGAGAGAAAACTGAAAAAGCATGAGGAGGTTTGCCTTGGGGGTGGGAAGGATGGGTGGGCTGGTGTCCAGGGAACTGGCTAGCAATGGTGGTAAGGGTTCGTGGAAGAAAGACATCAAGCAAGGCGGCTGACACTCAAGGAAAAAGTCTGAGAAAAGATTAGTGAGAAAGACCGCCCAATTGCAGCCTCTGGACAAGGTAGGCAGGTGAGCATCTGGTCTGGCTCCTCGCAGGACTTCCTGTCACACGTTTCTGGGAGTGTCGCAGGGAATTCTGTCAAGACTCACATCTGACTGCGACTCTGAGCCGCTTGGCCCACGTGTGCAGCATCTCCCAGGCACCTAGATAGAGCTGCTGTCTACTGCACAAGATGTACGTGGTGTGTTTCCGCGTGAACTTTCGTGGGCCCAATGGCCCTCTGCATGCTCTCATGGAGTTTCCCGTGTGTAGAAGCAATGTGACTTGCGCCGTGCGGACAAATCTCGGGTATTACCTCAGACGAAACAATGCAAGAATACTCTGTGAAAACTTCCCAAACACGATTAACAAAACAGAGCAGTAAACACTTGCCATGTAGCGAATCTGTCTTTTCAAACCTCAAGATCAGGGGAGAGCGCGAACGCAGTCCCCCACTACCACAAATTATGCAGTCGAGTTTCCCACATTTGGGGAAATCGCAGGGGTCAGCACATCCGGAGTGCAATGGATAAGCCTCGCCCTGGGAAAACCACCTTCGTGATCATGGTATCTCCCCTGCCAGGTAAGTATGAGTTGGACACCTTCTGCCCCACCACAGCCTCATACCCTTACACTGTTCACGCACGGTCACTTTGCTCCCCGCACCCCGGAGCCTCCCTAGCCCTTCCGCACAGCTAGGACACGCACTTTCAAGGAACAGTCCGGGACTCGCTCCCACAGCACGGGAGATCGTGCCGTGTTCAAGCAGCAGATGCCGAAACAGCAGCCCCTGCGCTGCTACATCTACATAGGGCACTCCCTACCCGTGGCGTCACCGGAATAGTCCATGCTCGTGGCCCTCGGCTGGCCGGTGGGGGAAGTGACGTCGGCCTCTCCCACCTTCCCTCCCACCCTCTCTGCTCGGGCTTCTTTTCCTTTTTGTCCTGTGCACGATTTTGTCCGAGACTGTTGAAGCCGATGTCTTTCTTGAAACTGCTTGGCCAGGTGGCCTGGTGGCTGGTGTTAGAGAAGAGAGCAGCGATCAAGGGCGGGACGTGGGCTGAAAGGCAAGGCTATTCCGGTGACGCCACGGGTAGGGAGTGCCCTATGTAGATGTAGCAGCGCAGGGGCTGCTGTTTCGGCATCTGCTGCTTGAACACGGCACGATCTCCCGTGCTGTGGGAGCGAGTCCCGGACTGTTCCTTGAAAGTGCGTGTCCTAGCTGTGCGGAAGGGCTAGGGAGGCTCCGGGGTGCGGGGAGCAAAGTGACCGTGCGTGAACAGTGTAAGGGTATGAGGCTGTGGTGGGGCAGAAGGTATCCAACTCATACTTACCTGGCAGGGGAGATACCATGATCACGAAGGTGGTTTTCCCAGGGCGAGGCTTATCCATTGCACTCCGGATGTGCTGACCCCTGCGATTTCCCCAAATGTGGGAAACTCGACTGCATAATTTGTGGTAGTGGGGGACTGCGTTCGCGCTCTCCCCTGATCTTGAGGTTTGAAAAGACAGATTCGCTACATGGCAAGTGTTTACTGCTCTGTTTTGTTAATCGTGTTTGGGAAGTTTTCACAGAGTATTCTTGCATTGTTTCGTCTGAGGTAATACCCGAGATTTGTCCGCACGGCGCAAGTCACATTGCTTCTACACACGGGAAACTCCATGAGAGCATGCAGAGGGCCATTGGGCCCACGAAAGTTCACGCGGAAACACACCACGTACATCTTGTGCAGTAGACAGCAGCTCTATCTAGGTGCCTGGGAGATGCTGCACACGTGGGCCAAGCGGCTCAGAGTCGCAGTCAGATGTGAGTCTTGACAGAATTCCCTGCGACACTCCCAGAAACGTGTGACAGGAAGTCCTGCGAGGAGCCAGACCAGATGCTCACCTGCCTACCTTGTCCAGAGGCTGCAATTGGGCGGTCTTTCTCACTAATCTTTTCTCAGACTTTTTCCTTGAGTGTCAGCCGCCTTGCTTGATGTCTTTCTTCCACGAACCCTTACCACCATTGCTAGCCAGTTCCCTGGACACCAGCCCACCCATCCTTCCAACCACAAAGCAACCTTTTCATGCTTGTCGCTCCAGTTTCCTCTCCCCGCACCTCTTCTCTAAGGTCCTCCGTATGAGTTTCATAGGCAGGAAACAGTAGCGCGCTCTCAGACTCCAAATTGCACCTGACGTGCATCAGTAGCCTGGCAAAATTAGGAAGTTTCCTTAATATCCCTTCTTAATGGCAGTAGAAATTTTAATAACACCTTTCTTTTTACTGTCAGAAATAACTAGCTTTTTCCTATCTGAAAATGTGGGAATATTGAGCTAGTTTAGAAGAAAACCCCAGGTCCAGTGTTGGCAGTTGTGGGCATTTCCCGGGGTGTGTTCTCTTAACCTCACTTCTGATCCACTATGTCCTGGCAAATAGAATCTGTCCAAACAGAAAAGCAGGAACGCAGGAAGGACTATCGCGACCCCTCGTGGCTATTTTGCAGACGGCACCCCCTAGGTCCGCTCAGCCCCAGAAACTGCTGAGACCCCCGCGGGTCTGGGAGTGGGCGCCAGGATGTGGAAGGGGTGGCACATAAGGGTAAGTCCAAAGAAAACCAACTAAGACACATAGGAAGCCGATCGAGTATTCAGGACATTGCCAGTAGAAAACTGTATGTCCTACGGACTGATCCAGTGTGATGAAGAGCATGAACTCCCAGAAGGGGGAGGTTTCCTTGTTCATGTAATATGTAAAAATCTGAACGGAGAAGTCAACATTCAGTGCCTTACTGCTGAGAACACTGGATTTTTAGGATTTTTAAGGATTTCCTCAGTCCTGGGGCTGTCTGCACTATGTTTCGGATGCCTGATGGAGGAGTTTCTTACCAAAAGTTGCAGACCAGTACTGGTTGGATATTGGTTTCCAGGCCTGTGAGACATCCTGAGGTTATTACAGAGACATTAGGTTGGGTTTGTGGTTAGGAGCACAACTTCTGGGAGGCCTCCTTTCAAGTCCTGGCTCCACCACTTGTCTACTGTTTGACCTTGGGCCAGGTCCTTAATGTTAGGGCTCAGTCTTGCAAATCTCATATGAAAATAACAATATTAAGTACTTCATAAAGTTGCATAGGTTATCTGAGATAATCTAATAATACACCTAGCATAGTGTACGGCTTATATTAAGTATGTGCTGATAGGAAACTATCCAAAATAAGCTTTTTTCCTTTAATTATTGTTAACCTAAAGATAAAAAGACCTTTCAAAGTCAGAGGCAAACAAGCATTTATTTGAGATCAATACAAATAGCTCTTCAGGAATCATTGAGTCAGGCAGAAGCCCAAACAATGTTCCAATTAGGAGACAAAGGCAATGGTATTTATGAGAAACAAAAGGGAACAATTACATCAATAGAAGGAAGAAATTTCTATTGATGCAGATACATACATACATACATACATACATAATACATACATACATAATATAGTGATGTTAATTCTAAACAAAGTTTTAAACTTTCAGTTCAGTAGTCATCACTCCAGTAATCATAATATATCTGCTTTCTTGTTCTTTGTGAACAGTTCTTTTGCAAGGCACAAGGTTGCTTTAGGCCCAGCCCAGAGGTTATTTTGCTGTTTTAACATTCTAAAGATTTGAGACATAAGATGTACAAGATGGTTCTGGTAAGACAGCTCCGGTTCCATTTATATTATTGTTTACATTATGAAATATAACCAAAAAAAGTGTAGATTTCTGCTTCAGGCTTTTGTAACATTTAAATGAGTTTTGTATTGTCAATGGAACATCCATTCACAAAATAAGTTAGTATTAAAGAATTAAAAATAGAATTTATAAAACATGTTCACAAAAGGGACTTCATAGCAGCTTTGTTTCTAATAGTCCCCAAGCTGGGGACCAAAGATGAGATTGCCTGGAGTCAGGCAATCTCAAGTTTAGTGTGATCGTGGCTTTACTGTCCAATGGAGGCTAAGGGCTAGAAAGTCTGAATAAAATCTGAATAAATTAGAATAAAATAAGTTAAAATTCAGAACAAAATAGGTCATTTAAGTAAATTACAGTACTTCCAATTTAGGTCTCGAACCCTGGACTCCCAAACTTAGAGTCACCAATGACAGCACTGCCAGGTCACAGTGTCTCAAGCTTCCCATTTATTCATAAAGAGACAATCTGCGCAATAAACAACGTGCTGTGTGCAGACCCCTCGTGGGCCAGAACTCAGTGGACGCAGCCCCTGCCTTTTATCCCCGACGCCTGAGGGTGACCCTGACAGGCTGGCACTAGCTCGGTCGCTAGGCCGGAGCCTCCGTTGCCCAGCAGCGGGCGGAGCTACACGAAGCCCCACAGGCTCGGTCACCGGCTTTCCCTGCCATGTCCGTATGGACCGCGTCACTCTGAGGACCGGGTGTCCGGGACTCAGCTCCTGAGCAGGAGGCAAGAGCGCAGTCGACGGCGGGAGCAGAAGGACACGGGGCCTGGAGCAGCGTATGTCCCGCGGGGCGTCCTTCCCGGGACCAAAAGAGGACCCGAGGGTGGACGCGGGGGCGGGAAGACAGGCCCTCTTTGAGAAGTAAAAGGTAGTCCTTATTTTAACTAACGGGAAAGGCCCCACCGAGATTTGAACTCGGATCGCTGGGCTCAGAGTCCAGAACGCTCATCATTATACTCTACAACCGTTGCCAGGGGCCCTTTGTTTACTCACCAGACATGTATAAGCAGTTACTGTGTTTAGCACCCATAGTTTCTACTGACAATTCCAAGGCATTGCTTCTACTGATTAGACAAGACTTAAGTACTGTTGACCTGCCTGGGTGATTATCAACTTGCTTTTCCTCTGCCTCTCTCCTTTGACTTCTGTCATTTCACTTGCACTTCAGGAAATGACGTAAAATTCACTCTCTGCTTAGGGCCAGTGAAGAGCCCCTTAAGCCTCCACCATAAATCACATATTCTGCCTCAGTTTATCAGTTTCCTGTCCTGAGGTGAAATTTCTGAAAATTATAATGTTATTTTCCTTTTCGTTGCTTTCAGACTTTTCCCACTGCCCAGAGAGGGCAGATGATTGTCCCAGAGCAGGACGTGGGACTTCTTGGGTCCCTTGGCCACATAACACCCATCATACTCTAAAGCCACCATAACAGCCTACGTATGATATATAAAGGTGTGTCAGCAGTGGAGAATGATTAGGAGGCAGAGTTCTTCTTCATACACGTCTGGCGTTTTTTAATTGTTGTAAGTTTTTCTTATGACAAATGTACATTTGTTAAATTTACAATACAATTTAATCAACCATTTAACATTCATATAAAACACTCAGACAAACCAGGCCATACTCACCTGTAGTGACTCAAAACCAACTACATACCATCAACATTTATACAGCCACAGATTGTTTTCTGAGAGCTTGGCCTAGTTAATTCCATTTCAATTTCTCAATATATCATGACCTGGAAATTGCATGTTTGTTTTTTTAAAATGAACATATAATAAGGTACTCATGGAATTCACTGCTGGGCCATAGGGTATGTGTACCTAAGCTGTCTCACAGTGTATATAATACTTATGTACACAAAATACACCAATCTAAATAGTTACATGTATCATAGATATAAATCTACATTATATCTCAAAATAATAATCTGTGTATTTCATTTCACCTTTACTTATTTTATCCCAAAGCCATTTCTTCCCTTACCTAGTACACAGAACAGAAAAATTAGCATTAAAAGAAGAAAAATCTGCTGAGTGAAAAACAGTCAGAAAGATACCCGGTATTACTGGAAGAGGTATTTTGTTCCTAGAGACTAGATGAAGGTTGAATCAAGGAGGAAGGAGGCACAGAGGCTACTCTTGTTATGGAGAGGAACGTTTTCTCCAACTTGCAGAAGACGAAATTTCCTTCTGGAAAACCAAGAAGTGGAGCAGTAACAAACCACAAAGATCTTCTCCAAAAGAACTTTAAGATCAGTCAAGGTTTATGACTGCAAGGAACAGAAATGGACTCTGGTTCATTTAAGAAGAAAATAAATCTCTTGGAAGGGTGTTGCAAGGTCACAGAATGGCCAGGAAAGTCGGAGAACGGGGCTCTGACAAGGGTCAGGGAGAGAATAAAATGAGGTGAGAACTGCGATTAATGGGGAGACTGCCCTCGAGGGGCCTGTCGGGTCTGGGAGCCCAAGGTCAGAGGTGGGGATGTGGTGGTGGTGGGAGCTGTTGTGATGGGGCCCGTGAACTGAAGTACCCTGGGGATGTCACTCTTCCTCCTCCTCCTCTTCCCTGTCCCTCCGCCTCCCATTCTATTGCTCCACCTCTATCTCATCTCCTTTCCTTTCTTGCTCTCTTTCTCCTCATCCCTTTGCCCCAGCCCCTGTCACCTCACCATCTTTCCTTCCTATCGCTGCTCTGCCCTCCTCCGCCCCTTGCATGTAATGAATGCCAGCAGAACATTCTAATGGGTTTCCACAGTCTCAGAGGAAGATCAGGGTATATTTTTCCATCAACGCAAGAAGCACGGATGCACGGATGCGTTTCTCTCTGGTCTGGTCAGGAGAGGAGACTTGCGGGTCGTGAGGACACTGAGTGAGACGGCTCCAACGTGGGGCTGCGGAGCGTCCACAGCCACCTCCTCGACGTCTGGGCGGCGCAGGCCTTAGGATGATCCAGAACGACCCCGAGGCGGTGGTGACTAAATTTAAGGCACCTCCGTTCTAGCACCACTCACATTTGACCGACAAAGTTTGGGGGAATGTATAATAATTCGGCTGAAATCCTTATTCAACCAAGAAAAAGGCGGTGGTTCTCGGGAAGGAGCACGTCGGCCCCTCGTGGCCACCTCGGGAACGGCGCACAGAGGTGGGCACAGACCCTGCCGGTACTGCAGACAAGCTCAGGTCCAAAGAAAACATGCACATCTCGAAACATCCTCTAGTAGGAAGAAAAGTGGGACGAGGCAGGAGGGGAAGGATGTTTCTCAGGGAATGCATTCTCCCACACCTATTTCCTATTCCTTGAATTGGTGGATTCATTGTCGCCAAAGGCGTGAGGTGGGGGTAGATGTCAAAGTGGGTAAAGGGGATCAAAAGGTAGAAACTTCCACTTATAAGCCCTGGGGGTGTACTGTACAGCAAAGCCATGTAATTAATAATACTGTATTGTATATTTTAAAGTTACTGAAAGAGTAGATCTTAACGTTCTCATTACAACATTCTGACTTTAAACATTCCCCAGAATAAAAACAAAAATGTATGTGTCTAGATGTTAAATAGACGTATTGTGGTGATCATTTTGTAAGATGTACAAATATCGAACCATTATGGTGTACACCTGAAACCAATATAATGTTATATGTCAATTATATCCCAACAAAAAAATTTAAATTAAAAAAGAATAATCAAGGCTTATAAACACTTCTGGATGGGAGATATGATTGCATCATCCCTGGAGCCATGGAGTCTGTTTCTGGGGAAGACTAAATGGTTGTTTGCCCTTCCTCCTTTTCTTCTTTATTTCATTAATTAGTTCTGAGTGTTTTGTAAGCCTTACTTTTAATCTTCTTCTTTTCAAAATCTTGGAGCTTGAGCAAGAAGGAGGGGATGCAAATCTCAGTGAAGTCTTCTCAGGTAGTATGATGGCTAAGAGCAAGGGCAAACTGCTTGGGTCCGAGTGCTGGCTCTCACCATCACAGGGGTGGGACCCTTGGACAGGTTAGCTGCCTTTTAGTGCCACAGTGTTCTCATCTGCAGCGAGGGCTGGTAATGGCCACACTACCTCAGGATTGTTACATGGACTAAATAACTGATTACAGGCTAAAGCACTGAGGAACCATGCTGGTCACACAGTAAAGCTCTAAGGAAGCTGTTGTTCTCATTATGTCTTTTGTTTCCACGTCTAACTGCACCACTGTTGACTTTCAACATTCCCCAGAATAAACGAGGAGTGTTAAATGGTTTGGTTGGCCTCTTCTCCCCCATATTAGTCGCCAGATCTGAAAAACTGGTTACTTGAAAGGTTTGATGGTGATCTAACTGAGGTGTAGACAATGCATGAGGGGACTGAACCCAACTTCATCAAATCCTTGGACCTGGGACAGGTGTGACGATTGCTTAGCTCATGGTAGACAAACTTTTGCACACAAGTCTAGCAAGAGCCTTTAATATCCAGTCCGACTTAACCAAGTATTATAAGGAAAGTCAAAGTATGTACCAATGACCCCTTCTTTTTTGTTGTTCTTAAGAAATCAAAGTAGGAAAATTTAATTTACCTGGAATTTGTAGGTTTTCTCTTTCAGTTATGATGGAATATCTGTACCAAACCAGTATTCACCCTGAAAATAAGTAAGTAAAGTCTGGTTTAAAGGAATTCTGTTGAAGTCTTTGGAGAATTGCCAATGTAGCTAAGACAAACAGTACCAGCTTCAGATAAGGGCTCATTAGAATTAAAGTAACTCTCTGCCTTTTCCCCCTTCAGGACATTTGCCAGTTCTTGGCAAAGAACAAGAGATGGAGAAGCTGGGGAGAGGGCAGCTGCTAAGAGTCAGAGAAAACAGCAACACTTGAAGTAATCTCATGCTTCTGGATGGAAAAGAAGAAAGACAGGTGGAGCTGTTCAGGGGTTCAGACTTGAGGAGCCAGGACTTGGAGTGGGTTAACAGGTGAGCTGGATGCTTGGTGCAAGATTTCCCCTACACACATTGACAAGTTAAGCTACCGTGTTTCCCTGAAAATAAGACCTTGCCGGACAATCAGCTCTAATCCATCTTTTGGAGCAAACATTTATATAAGACCCAGTCTTATATGATAATATAATATAATATAATATAATGTAATCTAATGTAATATAACATAACATAACATAATACCAGGTATAATATAATATAATATACTGGGTTTTAAATAAATTTTTGCTCCAAAAGACGCATTAGAGCTGATTGTCTGGCTAGGTCTTATTTTCGGGGAAACACGGTATGTGCACATAAGAGGCTATGAAGACAGGCAGAGTGTGGCTGAGAGTGGAATTTTCAGCATGATAAGGAATTTTTCCTTATCATGGTGCTAAGGAGATATAAATTGAAGTTCAGAATTCATTATCAAGGAGAAGGGGTGCTAGGAAATACCCCAAGGTCTCAGGTGGGAGCCCTAGAGATCTGTAGCACAGCAGCAAGAGCAAACTCAGTGTAGACTGAGACTTCCCAGGAGTGCCAACCATCTGCAAATCAGCTCAGTCAAGGATTGGATTGAGCTGACCTGCGCTGCTGCCCTCCCCGCGCCCCCCCCCCTCGGGGAGAAGGCGAAGAATCTTCAGAGAAGGAAATCATCCAAACTAGCCATTAATTTTCACACAACGGGTTCATCATTCAGTCACAATATTCTAGTACCATAAAGGAACAGAAGCAAGAGGCAAAAAGCAAACCGTAGAAACTGACACACAGGGGGTTGCAATATTAAAATTGTTTGACAGGAACTTAAAATGATATGTTTTAGCTGTTCAGAAAGTAGATGCCAAGATAAAAATTTTCACCAGAGGAATTGAATCTATTTTAAAAAGCAAATGGAAATTATGGAGATAAAATATATACTGGTTATCATTTTACAATGTCAGTAGATCAGTTTAATAGCAGTTTGGACCCACTTGAAGAGAGATTATTAACCTGAAATATGTAAGTAGAAAGAAACTCTCCAGACTAAAGAAGAGAGGGCTAAAAGGAAGAAAAAATTAAGACAAGAGTATAAAAAAGATATAGGTCATGTCATAAAGGCCTATATACATGTAATTCAAGTCTCAGAGGTTGGAGAAGCCAGAAAATGGGACAGAAACAATATTGGAAGATAGTATGGGCCATTAAGGAGAAAACATGATGATCTATCAAACCACATGTGCAAGGAGATCTATGAACTTCAAGCAGGTAAAGGACAAGAAAACCACACCCAAAACTGCGGAACAACAAAGACAAATGAAAAACATCATGGCAACACCCAGAGGGGGAAATTTCCATTACATCGTCCAGAGATTGGGAGCTGAATTCTCAGCAAAAACAATGAAAAAGAAGACATTTAAAAGGGCTACCGTAGTGTAATTCCAGCCCACGAGGGGCTCCTAATCCATGACCTAGTAGTACCTGTCAAGGGAAAGTGAAGTGAAAGTCTTACCTGGTAAGCAGCAGGCCCTAACCAAAGGAAATGCAAAAGGCCACTCTTCAGGCAGAAGTTATTAATAAATGATCCTAAGGAAAATGTGGAAAAGGAAGGAAGGAATGAAGAGCAATGGATAGGTCAAATATGAGCAAACAAATATTACCCTCTGAACAATAAGAATAATGCCTATGTGATTTTAAATACATATATGTTGAAATAAAATCAGTGTCAATAGCTCAAAAATCAGGAGGAGAGTAAGTGGAATTAAGATGTCCCAGAGTCCTAGCATTGCCTAGGAAATGTAAAAAGTTCTAATTTATATCAAAGTCTTTTGCACAGATTTTACAGATATATATATGTATATATCTCAGAGTAAAACCAAAACCTAAAACAATTGTTCTTTTTGAGAATTCTCTAGTTTTAAAAATAACTCACCTTATTTTTTATGTCAAAAATATAAATATAAAAAGTATACAGTGAAACGTGATAAATGTATAAATCTTTGTAAGTATCACATGGGTGTATAGAACATTTCTATCAACTCAGGAAGTTTCCCGTCAAAATATCTCCAAAAGGGAATCACTCTTTTGTTCTGATACTTCCCGGACATGGAATCACATAGGACTATCAGACAGGTACATTAAAATAGATATGTTTTAAGTGTTCAAAAATAATTCTTTTTTTTATTAGTTTCAGGTGTACCAAACAATGCAATAGTTAGACATTTCATCCCTCACAAAGTGATAACCCACCACCTCCAATCTATTGCCCCTCTGACATCATATATATCTATTACAATTCCATTGACTCTATTCCCTATACTATACTCCATATCCCGTGACTATATATATATTAAATTATAGCTGACATACAATATTATTCAGCTTCAGCTTCAGGTGTACAGTGCAGTGGTCAAGCATCTACACCGTCCATGAAGAGGTCTCCCTAATAAGACAAGCGCCCAGCTGACACCTACAAAATCTTTACAATATTATTGATTATATTCCCCAAACTGTCTTTCATATCCCCGTGGCAATATTGTACTTACTTACCACTCTGTGCTGTCTAATCCCTAATTAAATAACTGAAAATTTATGCCATCAGTTTTTCTTCTGTGTCTCTGAGACTGTTTGTTTACTTTGCTCATTTATTTAGTTCTTTAGATTCCACCTATAAGTGAGATCGTATGGTATTTGTCTTTCTCCGATTGACTTATTTCATTTAGTATAATGCAAAAATATTTATTGTTAGGTATCTTTTGCTGAACATTCTGTTTGAGGGGAATTATCCATATTATTGTCTGATCTATAGTTGGTTGTTTTAACGAGGGAGTATTGATCCATTATGTGAATATACAATAGTTTGTATATCACTTCTCCTGTTGATGTACTTTGAGTTTTATCCAGTTTTTGCCTACTACAAATGGCATTGTTATAAATGTTTTTGTAGAACCTCCTTTTTTTGATGTACGCATTCATTTTTCATGGGAAGTAAATAGAAGTAATATTACCAGGTAACAGGGAAGGTATAACTTTAAGAATATAAAAAGAAACTGCCAAATATTAGGAAAGTGGTTGTGCTAAAGTACAATCCAATCAATATCACACAGTAATACATGCATTCAGACAGAGGGAAGAGAGAGACCAACTTAAGAGTGGCGAGATAGCTCAGTTGGTTAGAGAGCCTTGCTAACACCAAGGTTGCCCATTTGATCCCTGCATGGGCCACTTTGAGTAGTGCCTTTTTTTTTTTTTTAAAAAAGAGGGAACAACTTAAAAAATCTGTTTTTCTAGGGCTTTTGTCTTCACCTTGTTTTAAATTCTTAATTGCATCGATGAAGGTGGCTGTGGTCACATCAAGTGTCACCACTAGCCTATTCAGGTCTGGCAGCAGAGCCAAAGAGGGTTACTCCAGGGCAGCGCACTCACGTCTCAGACTCAGAAATTCCAGGTAGGAATAGGTGCCTATGAAATGAGGAGTGTCAGGTGATGCCCCCCTGCCCAGTCAGGGCTATGCCACTCTTTAGCTCTGCGCCATTTAAAACGGTTTCTTGTGCTTGCTCTCCATGCCTCCATTCCCTGCCCTAGATTTTATGGGACCTGTTAGATGGTCATGGCCACAGGCCTCATTCAATGGCTTTAGAGCAAGCAGCCCATGAAGGAACCGGAGGGGTCCGTTTTACCCAAAGTATACCAAATAGACCCCCGCCCCCCCCACACACACTGTTGTCAAGAGGACTCGGGAGAAGCACAGAGGCGCAAGGGCTTCTGTGGAAAGAGCGCGCAGGTCGGAGCAGAGGAGAGGGAGGGCGGGGAGAGCGGGACCTCCGGTTCCTGGGTAGATTCCAGGCACCGGCCGACGGTTAAGAGCCAAGAGCACTGACCGCCGGCGCTGTGAAAAGGGCCCCGGCGGCGTGTGTCCCCAGCCAGAGAGGGGCAGTGTCCACACTGCTAGGCGGCGCGGGTGCGCCTGGGACTCAGACACACCCAACCTGCCGGCTCCTGCAGCTGCTGGGAGCCGAGGCATCAGTGGGGGCGATTTGTGCCCTCCACCACCGGGATGAGTTCAGGAATGGAAACCCACGTTCGATGCGGGATCCCAAAGCCAAACTGAGAGGTCCCCAGGGTCCTTGCTTCGGGGGTAGGCGCGGAACCCCAAGCAAGGGCCTCTCGGAAGCCCCCGTCTTCTGGTCTGGGGGATCAATGATACTTGGAGCATTTTTCATTTCAAAAAGATTGGCCAGAATACGGTAGTTGTGACAAGTCCTGAAGTTTTCATGGATACAGCGTTATAGTGGCCCACAAGCCTTGTTTCCGTAGTGTAGTGGTTATCACGTTCGCCTCACACGCGAAAGGTCCCCGGTTCGAAACCGGGCGGAAACAGCCTCTTATTTTCGCGAAATTTATTGTTGGAACCAAAAAGGGGAGTGTGTCACGCCGCATTTTTCTATTCGGAAAAACCATGGCTGGAGTTCTAATGTTACATGAAAGACTACTCACCACAACGAGGCAGCACTCGGTTTTCTCCTTTGAGTCACATTAAAGACCAGGCCCACTTCAGGTTACCTTTAGATCCAGAATCTCCCATGACAATGATCATGATCTATCTCCCACATCTTCTCCACAGGCTGAGATCACACAGGAAGTCATATTCACTCCTACCAGCTGGACTGGACTACTCATAATATATGGGCCATTGGGAACAACACTCAGGAAGGTCTTATCTCAGTCGTGGAAATAATCAGCTCTAGGCTGACCTACCTAAGAACAAAACAAAACAAGCAAAAAACAAAACGTAAAAGCAAGCTCCAAAGGGATCAAAGGTTTCACAAGTCATTTGACTGGACTCTAGGACAAAACTAAAGATTTATAGGACTACCGAAATAGCCAGTACCCAAGACAGTAAATTTTGACAATGTCTGCCATCAAGGCAAAGAATGTCAGCCATGCAGAGGCACGGAAACAGGGCCCATAATGAAGGCAATAATCAATCAATCAAAACCGATCCAGAAGTGGAATGATGTCAAAGATAGCAGGGAATTTTAAAACTTATGATTGTGTTACATATGTCCAAAGAGTTAACTAGAAACTTGGAACATATACAAAGGGCTGGAATCCAACTTTAGAGATGGAAACAATAATATCTGAAAATAAATTCACCAGGTGGCATTAACCACAGGTTAGAAATTGCAGGGGAAAGATAGGGAACATAAAGCCGTGAACAACTGAAAATATCCAAAATGAAACTCACAGTCCTAAAAATTTTTTTTTTGAAATGAACATAGCATCAGTGAATGGTGGAACAACATTAAGAGGCCTAATATACGAGTAACAGGAGTCCCTGAAAAGACGGGGAGAAGAGACAATTTTTGAGGAAAGCATGACAGAAAAATGTCCCATCCTGACAAAAATGATAAACTCACTGATCCAAGGAGCCAAATGAATGCAATGAACGGAGCCCAAGAAACATGAAGGAAACCGCATCTAGTCAGCTCGTAATGAAGTTGCTCAAATACATTGAAAAAGAAAAAAAAAAATCTCCAAACAGACAGGGGAAAGAGACATGGCACATTCAGATAACAAAAATAAAGATCAGGACAGATTTCTCATCAGAAGCACCGCAAGTGAGAAGTGGGGCAACACCTTCAGAGGACTGAAGGGGGGGGGGAGTCAAAGAGGAATTCTATGCCTCCCCGCACCCCACCCCCCAAAAAAAGTCTTTCAAGAATGAAGGTGAATGATAACATTTACAGAGGCACAAGGAAAGACTTCATCACCTGCGGACCCCACCCTACAAGGAATGGTAGAGTCCTCCAGTAAGGACACTGATACCAGATGGAAATCTGGGTGGACACGAAGGAACGAAGGACGACAGAAGTGGTATCTGCATAGGAAACTCTAGAAGATGTTTCCCTTATTAATGAAATCTCTTTAAAAACAGGGCACAGACGAAAACACAGTCGGTAATAACGATGGGTTGTGGGGTTTATAACACAAGTAAAGTACTACTACAAAGCATGACGACAACAGCATAACGGCAGGCAGGGGAGAGATGCGAAGAGGCGCGACGTCACTTGAAGGCGGGCCGTGGTAAGTTACAGCTGTATCCTATAAAGCCCAAAGCGGTCGCTGACATAACAAAGGAAACGGAAACCGATGGAATCCTATGGAAACCTCGTTGGCAATCTAGTAAAAGCCTCGATAGAGCAATTGCTCTTCCGGCACTCTACCCTACAGAAATCGCCGTACGATTGCCCAAAGACGTGTGTGCAACAATGATGGCTACAGCACGCTTGGTAACCTTAAAATGGCAGAACCAGCTAAACTTGAAAAGTATATGGAAAGGGTTCAGTAAACACTAGTACAAATGAAGACTTCCGGATTCCCGCCCGAGATCTTTCTGTGAGGATCCTGTCTGTTGCGCACAGTGGACAACAGAAGACAGGAGGGTAGGGGTGGTGGAGGAGGCCTCTGTCCGCCTTTACGAGAGAGGATGTGCAGAAGAGAAAGACCCGCAGCGGCTCTACTTCCAAAAGTTACACACGCGTCCCTGGGTGGGCTCGAACCACCAACCTTTCGGTTAACAGCCGAACGCGCTAACCGATTGCGCCACAGAGACCACGACGACCGCACCCTCAAGCCAGCAGAGAGCAAGCGCCCAGTCACTGCCAGGCGGAGCCACTCGCCTGTTGCCCGACGGCCGTGCCCCCGGCTCCAAAGCCTGGGAAAACCCGACAGGTGGGAGTCCACGCTGCATGTTGGTCGCGTTTGAAACCCGTGCTTTGGGCGATTCAGAAGGCAGAGGGGCAACCGAAAGGCCTCGCCGGGCCTTGCTCCACCCCCGCCTCAGTGCCAGGACCCCGGCAGACGCCGGTGTCCGCGGCCCCCCGGGGCCTGAGCCGAGTGGGGCCGGAAGGAAGCTGAACGGCCCGTGGGCTCCCGTGATGGCTCTTCCCGTTTGCTCCGGCTGCACCCGACCGTCTGGGGTGTTCTGTGTTATCATCACCGGTCAGAATTGACAGGAAGGGAGGGGGAAACGGAGAGCGGGCACGGAAGAGACAAGCATACGAGCACCGGCCGTTGTCCGAGAACCAGGCAGCGCGGTGATTCGAGTGGTTTTACGTCAAGTCACAGAGCGAGGCCGGGCGCGGTCGCCGAGGCTGCGGCGCGCCGTGATCGTATAGTGGTTAGTACTCTGCGTTGTGGCCGCAGCAACCTCGGTTCGAATCCGAGTCACGGCAGTGTCGCCTGTCGCACCTGGCGCTGGTTTCCCTTTTACACGAGTTCGAACCCGCCCAGGCTGCTCCTTTCCTTATCCGGTGGCCACAGGCCCAGCGCTTTCCGCTGCCCATCCCGCGCGACCACTTCAGGGGAAGGGAAGGAACCCCTACATACACCGCACCGACCTGGGGAGCGGGTCCTCCTCCACTCCGTCTCTCAGCACAAGGAAACTCAAGTACATCCTTTCTCTCCGCTGGGGACCCCAAAATGCCCGACTCCTTCGTGCCCCAACTGCCCGGCAAGGACGCTCATGCGTTGTCATTGCTGGAAAGTGGTGCTTCTGTCTTACTCAAGTTCCGAAGGATCTCAAAGACCCGATTTTTAAAAATTTAAAAAAGTTTTCATCAGATACGCGGCGCCTCCTCCACAGACCTGGTTCAGCTGTTTCAACCTTGGCTCCTGGGAATCTGCTCGGGGGACCTTGGCGGTCCTTGGCTATCGGTCTCCTTATTCTCACCGTATCAACCTCTCTACGTAGTAGACTCTCGGGGTTTTTTTAATGCCTGCGGGCCGCCACTCACACGCCGAATGGTAGCGGTCAGGATCGCGCAACTGGAAGGATAGAGCTTTCCTCCACTAAGGTGGGGACAGTGCGGATGAGGCAGGGGGCGGGGGCGGGGTGGGGTAGGGTGGGGTGGGGTGGGGTAGGAGCCCGCCTCCAGGTCGGGGCCGCGGAGCGTCGCTGAAAGCGCGTTCCATCCCCGGCCTCTCGGTTCCCGCACGCCTCAGAATCTTTTCTGAGGTTGGAGATCCCGGGGTCTCACCCTCCGGCACCTCGTCCACTGCCCGGCGCCGGCGACCTTCCCTCTACATGCGGCCGCCTCGCAAAGGCGCGACCCCCGGGCGGTTCCGAGAGGCGGCCAGGACGGGACATCTCGCTCCGGGACTTGTGGACTTGGGGGGGTTCGGGACGCTCGGTGGGCTGTCCGCGGGCTTCTTGGGGAAGAGGGCAGGGAGGGAACTCCGCCTTATGAAAAGATTCCTGGACGACGGGAGCCATTACCCGCCTCCCACCCCAAAACCTCGCGGAACGCAGGGGGTAATATTTGTCGGCTCTGAATCGAGGAGCCAAGAGCCTCCCCTACGGCTCCCTGGTGGTCTAGTGGCTAGGATTCGGCGCTTTCACCGCCGCGGCCCGGGTTCGATTCCCGGTCAGGGAAGCTTTTTACGCCCAGACATCGGCCCTCCCGCAAGAATGTGCCCTCATCGCCCCACCCCACCCGAGGTGTGATGGCGCGTGCTCCCCGCACCGAGTGTTCAATCGCACAGGGGAAGGGACACAGGGGCGGGCCGCTTCTCTGGGCTCACCGCTCTTGCTTTTTCTCCACGCCAGCGACCCGCACGAGGGATTTCAGGGGCTCCTCCGCGTCTCGACCAGGTTTACACGGCCGTGTGGCGGTCACATCCCGGTGGGCGGCACGCGAGCCCGCGCTCCTGGCCGCCGCAGGGGCGCCGAGCACGCGGAGCCCCGAATAACTGAGAGGGTGGCGAGTTGGTTGCGCGCCCTAGCCACGGGCGGGGCCCGCACAGGAAACGCTAACTAAGCCTTGGGAAGAGGTGCCCGAGGGTGCCCCCTCGGTCGGCGTTTCCCACTTTGTGCCTATTTCACCCGGTGCCTTTGTTGGGTCCGCTCACGTCACCTCCCTACACCGTTTAGTAGACGGACAAGACAGCCCTGGAAGACTTAACCCAGCCCGCTCTCGCCTCCCTGTCACCTTCCTGGCGGAGGTCGCCCTCGTGGCACCTCTTCCGAAGGCTTAGCGTTTCCTGTGCGGGCCCCGCCGGTGGCTAGGGCGCGCAACCAACTCGCCACCCTCTCAGTTATTCGGGGCTCCGCGTGCTCGGCGCCCCGGAGCGCGGGCTCGCGTGCCGCCCACCGGGATGTGACCGCCACACGGCCGTGTAAACCTGGTCGAGACGCGGAGGAGCCCCTGAAATCCCTCGTGCGGGTCGCCGGCGTGGAGAAAAAGCAAGAGCGGAGAGCCCAGAGAAGCGGCCCGCCCCTGCGTCCCTTCCCCTGTGCGATTGAACACTCGGTGCGGGGAGCACGCGCCATCACACCTCGGGTGGGGTGGGGCGATGAGGGCACATTCTTGCGGGAGGGCCGATGTCTGGGCGTAAAAAGCTTCCCTGACCGGGAATCGAACCCGGGCCGCGGCGGTGAAAGCGCCGAATCCTAGCCACTAGACCACCAGGGAGCCGTAGGGGAGGCTCTTGGCTCCTGGATTCAGAGCCGACAAATATTACCCCCTGCGTTCCGCGAGGTTTTGGGGTGGGAGGTGGGTAATGGCTCCCGTCGTCCAGGAATCTTTTCATAAGGCGGAGTTCCCTCCCTGCCCTCTTCCCCAAGAAGCCCGCGGACAGCCCACCGAGCGTCCCGAACCCCCCCAAGTCCACATGTCCTGGAGCGAGATGTCCCGTCCTGGCCGCCTCTCGGAACCGCCCGGGGGTCGCGCCTTTGCGAGGCGGCCGCATGTAGAGGGAAGGTCGCCGGCGCCGGGCAGTGGACGAGGTGCCGGAGGGTGAGACCCCGGGATCTCCAACCTCAGAAAAGATTCTGAGGCGTGCGGGAACCGAGAGGCCGGGGATGGAACGCGCTTTCAGCGACGCTCCGCGGCCCCGACCTGGAGGCGGGCTCCTACCCCACCCCACCCCACCCTACCCCACCCCGCCCCCGCCCCCTGCCTCATCCGCACTGTCCCCACCTTAGTGGAGGAAAGCTCTATCCTTCCAGTTGCGCGATCCTGACCGCTACCATTCGGCGTGTGAGTAGCGGCCCGCAGGCATTAAAAAAACCCCGAGAGTCTACTACGTAGAGAGGTTGATACGGTGAGAATAAGGAGACCGATAGCCAAGGACCGCCAAGGTCCCCCGAGCAGATTCCCAGGAGCCAAGGTTGAAACAGCTGAACCAGGTCTGTGGAGGAGGCGCCGCGTATCTGATGAAAACTTTTTAAAATTTTTAAAAATCGGGTCTTTGAGATCCTTCGGAACTTGAGTAAGACAGAAGCACCACTTTCCAGCAATGACAACGCTTGAGCGTCCTTGCCGGGCAGTTGGGGCACGAAGGAGTCGGGCATTTTGGGATCCCCAGCGGAGAGAAAGGATGTACTTGAGTTTCCTTGTGCTGAGAGACGGAGTGGAGGAGGACCCGCTCCCCAGGTCGGTGCGGTGTATGTAGGGGTTCCTTCCCTTCCCCTGAAGTGGTCGCGCGGGATGGGCAGCGGAAAGCGCTGGGCCTGTGGCCACCGGATAAGGAAAGGAGCAGCCTGGGCGGGTTCGAACTCGTGTAAAAGGGAAACCAGCGCCAGGTGCGACAGGCGACACTGCCGTGACTCGGATTCGAACCGAGGTTGCTGCGGCCACAACGCAGAGTACTAACCACTATACGATCACGGCGCGCCGCAGCCTCGGAGACCGCGCCCGGCCTCGCTCTGTGACTTGACGTAAAACCACTCGAATCACCGCGCTGCCTGGTTCTCGGACAACGGCCGGTGCTCGTATGCTTGTCTCTTCAGTGCCCGCTCTCCGTTTCCCCCTCCCTTCCTGTCAATTCTGACCGGTGATGATAACACAGAACACCCCAGACGGTCGGGTGCAGCCGGAGCAAACGGGAAGAGCCATCACGGGAGCCCACGGGCCGTTCAGCTTCCTTCCGGCCCCACTCGGCTCAGGCCCCGGGGGGCCGCGGACACCGGCGTCTGCCGGGGTCCTGGCACTGAGGCGGGGGTGGAGCAAGGCCCGGCGAGGCCTTTCGGTTGCCCCTCTGCCTTCTGAATCGCCCAAAGTACGGGTTTCAAACGCGACCAACATGCAGCGTGGACTCCCACCTGTCGGGTTTTCCCAGGCTTTGGAGCCGGGGGCACGGCCGTCGGGCAACAGGCGAGTGGCTCCGCCTGGCAGTGACTGGGCGCTTGCTCTCTGCTGGCTTGAGGGTGCGGTCGTCGTGGTCTCTGTGGCGCAATCGGTTAGCGCGTTCGGCTGTTAACCGAAAGGTTGGTGGTTCGAGCCCACCCAGGGACGCGTGTGTAACTTTTGGAAGTAGAGCCGCCGCGGATCTTTCTCTTCTGCACATCCTCTCTCGTAAAGGCAGACAGAGGCCTCCTCCACCACCCCGACCCTCCTGTCTTCTGTTGTCCACTGTGCGCAACAGACAGGATCCTCACAGAAAGATCTCGGGCGGGAATCCGGAAGTCTTCATTTGTACTAGTGTTTACTGAACCCTTTCCATATACTTTTCAAGTTTAGCTGGTTCTGCCATTTTAAGGTTACCAAGCGTGCTGTAGCCATCATTGTTGCACACACGTCTTTGGGCAATCGTACGGCGATTTCTGTAGGGTAGAGTGCCGGAAGAGCAATTGCTCTATCGAGGCTTTTACTAGATTGCCAACGAGGTTTCCATAGGATTCCATCGGTTTCCGTTTCCTTTGTTATGTCAGCGACCGCTTTGGGCTTTATAGGATACAGCTGTAACTTACCACGGCCCGCCTTCAAGTGACGTCGCGCCTCTTCGCATCTCTCCCCTGCCTGCCGTTATGCTGTTGTCGTCATGCTTTGTAGTAGTACTTTACTTGTGTTATAAACCCCACAACCCATCGTTATTACCGACTGTGTTTTCGTCTGTGCCCTGTTTTTAAAGAGATTTCATTAATAAGGGAAACATCTTCTAGAGTTTCCTATGCAGATACCACTTCTGTCGTCCTTCGTTCCTTCGTGTCCACCCAGATTTCCATCTGGTATCAGTGTCCTTACTGGAGGACTCTACCATTCCTTGTAGGGTGGGGTCCGCAGGTGATGAAGTCTTTCCTTGTGCCTCTGTAAATGTTATCATTCACCTTCATTCTTGAAAGACTTTTTTGGGGGGTTGGGGTGCGGGGAGGCATAGAATTCCTCTTTGACTCCCCCCCTTCAGTCCTCTGAAGATGTTGCCCCACTGTCTTCTCACTTGCGGTGCTTCTGATGAGAAATCTGTCCTGATCTTTATTTTTGTTATCTGAATGTGCCATATCTCTTTCCCCTGCCTGTTTGGAGATTTTTTTTTTCTTTTTCAATGTATTTGAGCAACTTCATTACGAGCTGACTAGATGCGGTTTCCTTCATGTTTCTTGGGCTCCGTTCATTGCATTCATTTGGCTCCTTGGATCAGTGAGTTTATCATTTTTGTCAGGATGGGACATTTTTCTGTCATGCTTTCCTCAAAAATTGTCTCTTCTTCTGAAGTCTTTTCAGGGACTCCTGTTACTCGTATATTAGGCCTCTTAATGTTGTTCCACCATTCACTGATGCTATGTTCATTTCAAAAAAAAATTTTTTTAGGACTGTGAGTTTCATTTTGGATATTTTCAGTTGTTCATGGCTTTATGTTCCCTATCTTTCCCCTGCAATTTCTAACCTGTGGTTAATGCCACCTGCTGAATTTATTTTCAGATATTATTGTTTCCATCTCTAAAGTTGGATTCCATGTTTCTAATGAATCTTTGGACATGAGACAGTCATAATAACTGTACTAAAATCGTCTCTGCTAATTTTTACATTGTTCCAGTTCTAGCTCAGTTTCAATAGATAGATTATTCTCCTCATTGTGGGTTGTTTTCCTCCTTCTTTGCCTACCTTCCATTGTTTGATTGGATGCCAGACATTGTCATAGTTTGTCTTCTTGGGTACTGGCTATTTTGGTGGTCCTATAACTCTTCTCGAGTTTTGTTCTGGAGTACAGTTAAGGTGATTTGTCAACAGTTTGATTCCCTTGGAGCTTACTTTTATGAATTTTGAGGTCGATCAGTCTCAGGATGATTATTCCCACAACTGAGGCAAGACTTTCCTGAGTGTTGTTCCCAGTAGCCCATAAATTATGAGTAGTCCAGTCTGGCTGGTGGGAATAAGTATGATTTCCTGTCCTGTGCGAGCTTCAGGCACTGAACCTTCTGATCTTTACAGAAGTTTCTTCCCTTGGCCTCAGGCAGTTTCTTCACACACATGTGTTGATCAGTACTGTGCTGAATACTTGAAAGAGACTTGCCATGTGCCTGGATTCTCTCTGTGTCCATCTCTCATCACTGGATCTTTGTCCCATGAACTCCAGCTGCCTTGCTCTCCATGGACATTCGGCTTCACCTCTACAGTCCAAGGAGTTGGTCTGAGGCCCCCCTCCTCATTTCCACCCTGGAAACTCTCTGAAAGCAGCAAAGCTGGGCCAACAGTGGGGCTCACCTTGTTTGTTTCTCATCTCTCAGGGTTGCTGTCCTTTGTTGCCTGGTTTCCAGTGCCGGGGAAACCAGTCTTTCATGTGTTTTTCTTTTTCTTTCCTTTGAGGGGAGAGGGAAGAGTGAGAGTTCTGGCAGGAGGGTAAACTTGATTTCTGTCATTCCATTTTTGCCAGAAGCTGCAGGCATCTCTTTGTATGTTCTTAGTTTGACTTCACTAGAAGCTGTGCCAATTCTATTCCTTTGTATTGCTTTTACCAGCACAATGAATTTTCTGCACACCTACCTGATACTCTAACAAGAGGAGTGGTGCCCTCCTGACTCAACTAAGCCCTCTTGAGGTAAAACAGGACAATGTGAACATTACCCATAGATACCTTATCTCACGTGTTTGGCAGCTAAACTTCCAAGATGTTTAGAAAGTCTCCTAACAATTGTACTTGCTTTCAGTGGTGACTTACTTAATCAAATCCAGAGAAGACTGGCCAGAATAAGCCAGGATTTTGCAGCTAATGGATTGGAGGGGAGTGTATAAGCTGGTCCCAGATATTTGTTCCTTTTCCCTTTCCTTTTTTAACTGTGTTTTTTCCTTCTTTGGGTGGACACGATCTACTGACTGGTCTTTCTCCTAACTCAAGTGTGCATCGGCATGCTGACAACTGTCTCTATATGATTCCTTGACCGTGTTTGGCTGGTTCTGTACAAAGTATCCCATTTGAAACAAATCATTGGAACCAGCAGAATCCTGCACCTGGCAATGCATCTTTTGCAGGCAGGCCTGGCTCCTCAGAGTTACTGGCTCACCTTCCCTTGAATCTTCTGTTGAATTTCTTGAACAAAAATGAACTCTTTGGCTTTTGCACACTAAATTTGGGTCTTGGACATTTTCTATTCTATCTATCTATCATCAATCTATCTGTCTATCTATCTGTCTGTCTATCTGTCTATCTATCTATCTATCTATCTATCTATCTATCTATCTATCTATCTATCTATCTATCTATCTAATCTATCTATCTATCTATCTATCTATCTATCTATCTATCTATCTATCTATCTATCTATCTATCTATCTATCTATCTAATCTATCATCTATCTAATCTATCCTGTATGTCTTTGTCTGTCTCTGTTCCTCATACTCTAGGCGGCCTCCAATCTTACCTACTTTATTCTCTTCCTCTTCAGCTTTCCAGGATCTTGCATTAGAAAGTATTCAATCACTGAGCACTTATTAAGCACTGAGTAGGTGGCAGGCCCTGCTCTGGGAGAGATGATGCATCATGAGCAGACCCAAGGTCCCTGCCCTGTGGAATCCACATTTGGAGGCCTCAAAGGGGCACCACTGTGGGAGCACAACCGGTTGGTGCTGTGACCTTTCCAGGTGCACCTGCCTGCCTTGGCCTAGGGGCACTAGCAGTGGGCAGATATATATATATATATATATAAATATATATATATATTTAATATGCAAGCACTTTAGGCAAACAGCAGGCCTCCAGTGATTCCAGTGATAACTGCTTACTTCCTGGAGCAGACATTGCACGTGATTGCATGTTTTACACTTGTTATTCTGTTTTGTTTTGTTTTTTTAAGAGAGAATTTTTATAGGAGTTTATTTGAGCCAAACTGATGATATATGCTGGGGAGCAAGATCTCAAATGCTCCCTGTTTCACATTTCTTAAAGTGACATAATGGCCGTGCTTACCAGACTCTCCTAACGGTATCCATGCCTCCCCTTAACCTGTTTACATACAGCCACTCTATAATCCATAAAAATATGAGGCAGCATTAATTAAAACAGTGATTTATTATTTCTATCTTAATTAGAAATTCTCCAGGTGAAGATTATACATTAACTCCATTTAATATCAAGGAACTTAAAGTTAACACTAGATCTTAAAATGGCAAATTGAGCTGACACATAATAGAGAAATGCACATAGGAATCATGATTCCTAAAAATGTTTACCCAAAAATTGTAAATGGAATAATTGTCACTATGATTTGTAGAATTATAAGATTTATTCTCCATTTAAAAGGTATTATGTGGTATATTTATTTGCTGGAACACATAATTTTATTTATTTTTATTTTTTATTTTTTAAATGACTCATTTAATCAGTTTTGATGGTATACACTATATGCAGTCAAACATAAATATAATCTCATATGTTACTGCTAATAAGGAAAAAACACTACCACCTTGAAAAAGACACTTTAGCTAAATGGCTGTGAGAAGGAGCCTGTCAAAATTCTGTTAAAACTGAAATAGTATCATTCTGACAATCTCTGAACATAGGTTATATAATAGTCTAGATTTATGTAGATCATTTTCTTGCAAATTTATAAGTGAAAGCTAATCATTAATGCACAGAATATTGCAAGAGGTGTATTAGTCAGGCTTGTCGAGAGAAACAGAACCAACAGAATCTATTTTGTTTGCATAGAGATATTTCTGTTTATCTCTCTATCTATCTACCATCTCTTTATCTATCATCTATTTATTTTAAGGAATTGGCTCGTGAGATTGTACAGTCTGGGAAGTCTGAAGTCTGTAGGGCAGTACAGCAGGCTGGAAATTCATGGAAGAGTTGCTGCTGCTGTCTTGAGTTGGAAATCCATAGGGAAGGCCAGCAGGCTGAAAACTCAGGCGGGATTTCTGTGTTGCACTCTTGAGGCAGAATTCCTTCCTGGAACACATCATTTTAAATTTTATTAAAAAATGTTTATTGGACTTAAAGTTTTCTTATTTGGCTGGGAAAACCAGTATAGGAAATTTAGGAAATTCAAAATTAAGATATTGAAGAGAAAACAAGTCCAAGATGTACACAAACCAGAATACTATGCTACCAATATTTTCTACATTATTGGAAAATCTGGGAGGCAACAAAAAATAGTTTTTAGAGTGAAAGTATTAAACTGGTCTGGTGCATACAAGTCATCTTTAGAAATATGACATGACATAAAAATTTTCTATGCCACTGTATGTCAATTATTAGAATTCTTTAAAGTGTTTAAAAGCATTTGAGATTCACCCTTTTATCATCTTTATTTTTCCCCCTTATTCCTCATTCCTAGCACTAAAACCAGTAATTTGGCCACAGCTAGAATTTTTTAAACCCACTCTTGGACTCCATGGGACTCTGGAAACAGAAGCTCGGTTAAGGCCTCCCACTTTGAGGAGAGGTACAACTGAATACGCACCACACATCAGGATGCCTGTGTTTGCTTGGAGTTAGACTGGAGTCTAGACAGGCAAAGGCCAGGAAAAATCATCCCCTTTCCCCTCTCTCAGCTTGGGCGATGATGCCTGGAACCGTTGGATCTCGCCCCACCAGCGTTTATGAAGTCAGTAGGAAAGCTCCTGGAAAAAAAAAAAAAAAAAAAAAAAAGATAAAAACAGGATTCCCTGACCGGGAATCGAACCCGGGCCGCGGCGGTGAGAGCGCCGAATCCTAACCACTAGACCACCAGGGAGTCGCGAGAAGAACCTCACCTAGCATCTCTAGATGGAAAATGTTGAAAGTGAAGGTTAGCTTTCTGAAACGGGCAGCAGAACTGAATGCGATTCCCAGCGGCACGGGGCTGAATGCAGCTGTGCCCTTCTTGCCCAGCGGCTCATCACCCTTCACCTCTCCCAGTCCTGGAGGACGCTTTGGGCTCTGAGATCAGACTACAAGGTAAGTGAGCTGGGTTGTGTTCTAGTCCAGCTTTAGCACTGTGTGCGGCCTCGGTTGCCTTGTGAGTAGGGTACGGACTTGGCTCATAGCGGGGGGTCAGCGGAGTCCGTCTACTTCCTGATCTTTGTCCTGGCTCAAGGGGCTCTCCTGACGTCACGTGTACGGGCTCCCTTTTGGTGTCCCGACCAGCTCAACTAGGGGAGCATGAAACTGCTTTGCTCGAGCCCCAGATGCGGACTTCGGTTGGTTTTCTTTTATTCGATCACACAAATCAACCTGTTCCACAAGCTAGCTGGGATGGAGGAGAGCCAAGTGCTCTTCGCCGGGAAGAACTTGCTGGTTTTCAGAGGCATAATGCCAGCCAGCAGGTAGAGAAGATTGAGGCGCTAGATGAGAAGGTCAGTGGAGTTCTTGATCTAAGGGTAACGTGAAGTGTGCCTGGTTGGACTAAGTGGTTGTGGCCTGCGCTCCAGTGTGATTTAGAGGAGACAAGGGAGGCCTGGTTCGTCGTGGTGACAAGGCTTTCAGGTGAGAATCGAACTCCAGCCACGTGTCTTGTGACTGGAAAAAAGTTCCAAAGCCCACCCCTTTGTCCTCCTTTTTTTGTTGTTAAACGTGAAGGTAATTTTCAAGAAAAGAGTGCTGTTTCCGCCCGGTTTCGAACCGGGGACCTTTCGCGTGTTAGGCGAACGTGATAACCACTACACTACGGAAACCTGGCCGGGAGAAGGGACCAATGATATCCACATGAAAACTGTGGGACCTGCTACAACGCTTCTAGCTACCAATTTTTTGAACTGAAAAGCGCCCCGGGAAGCACCGGTGATCCCTCAGACCATTACTAGCCAGGTAATGACCCTCCACCCAAAGGTTTCAGTCCTAGTTCTGGGGGCCCCCTCTGATTGCCTGTGCTCACTGCAATAGCTAGACAGTATCCTCAGAGCTCTCTCTGGGTTCCAGCCCCATGGGACCTCTCGACCAAGTTTCCAGACTCTAGCAACTCCAGCATATTCCCTTCGATTTTTCAGCCCTAGGTATGGTAACTGCTTCCTGCTCTTTTTACCTGTTTTAAATTGATGTTTGTTTTTTGCATGTTAAGCATCCAATTACTGTTTAATCCTTTCCACATGGTAAATGATCTGGTGTGGTTTCCCTTTTCCAGCCAACTACTTACCTCCTTAATAGCCAAAGCCTGGGCCAAAAGCTGTGTGCCTGGAGGACTGATCACTTGAGCTCTTCCCGTTAGATTGTTTAGCTGTCTCCTATTTCTGTTATGCAGGAGAGGAAGAGTCATCCGCAGGAAACCTCCTTCACCCCATGATTTTCCAAGATAGCTATATCACTGGGTGAAAAAAAGCCAAGCTATTTCTGCAGGAGACAATAGTGATCCATGTTCTACTTTTAACAATTCAGTGTTACATGTGTGGTCAGTCTAGAAGTGACTATTAAATGGCACTGGGCAGGTAGAGATGCATGCCCACTCTGGGTCTGGGTGGTCCAGTGAGTACTCTAGGATCCCTGTCCTTAAGTTGAGCTCTGAGGGCTGGGGCATCCACCTTAAAGTTGAAGGATAAGACGGCGGCCCCTCTTTGGTGGTGGGTGAGAGCAGTGTTTCCATCTAGGCTGTCACATTCTGAGATTTGACAGGGTTTTCTCTTAATGCTCCATTTGCTGCTCTACAATGCCCACATCCTGGGTTTGGGGCAGTGGGTTTGGGGCAGTGGTTGGTCAGATTCCCACCACACCACCCGAATCCCCTTATTGCCCCCACCCCACCCGCTTCTCTAACACAGGAGCTTCCCCTGAGAAATACCCCTGGTGTAGTGGCACACAGGTCCTCTTATAGTTGCTTAGCCAGTACTTCTCGTCAAGTAGGTCCCAGGCCCCACCAGTAGTTCTCAAACCATCCCGTCATGGATTTTCAAGGATTCCATCTTGTTTTCTGTGTTGCATTTAAGAGACAGTGTGAAGAAGTCGCCATTGTCTTGTCTTGTTTTCATTGTAGCAAGTGCTCCTAAAACTGTAGCTACAAAGAGTAAAAAGGTGGGCAGAAGAGTGCAAAGAACAGGACTGTGAGAGCAGAAGATGAGTTAGAAAAATAAATAGAGAAAGGGGGTTGGAGCAGGGGCTGGGAAGCCATTTATATAAAACAGCATCTCTTTCCAGATCCAAATGGCATTTTCTGCTGTCAAGTCCCGCACAAGAGCATGGGAATCTAAAGAGGAGTATTCCTCCCCTACCTGGGAAACTCAGGATTTGGATCTGGCACTGTCTTGCTTGCTTGTGCTGTGTACAGCCTACTAGATGCCAGTTGTTCAGCCCTGAGCTCCCACCGTCTCTGTCTTTGCCTGCAGCTGCTTCTGGAAGTAAGTGCAGAGGAGCAACGTGACTCCCTTCAGGATGCGTTCCAGGCTGCGTCTAAACATACCTTCTTTTTGCTGCCCAGCTCTGCTTTCTTCCTTTCCCCATCCACGCTCCCACAGAAGACAGGGAGATCAGGGAACACACACCCTCCCTGCTTTGCTGACTTGATCTCAGCGTCCTATAGCCGAATCTTGGGCTAGCCTTCTCACTGTAACTTTTGGAGATTGTGAGTTTTTCCCCTTCAACTGGGTTCAGAAGGCCTGAATTATTCTTAACCCTGTCACTGTTGTCTATATAACAAATTTCTCAGCTGTAAAGGGGGGGTCATATGTGACTCCCTGTAGTCACACAACAGCCTAGCCTACTGTCCCCCCGTGTCTTAAGGAAAGAAGAGTCTATGAGACTGTGCCTTTCTGGGACTCTGTTCCATCCTTGTGTTTACACCTTATGTCTCTCTATCTGGTCCCCAAAAGATGCTTTACAGCCAAAGACGAGTAAGACATCTCACGGGAGATACAACCTAAGCCAGGTGGAACCGAGTGGGGACCCTCAATGAGCTGCCTTAGAAAAATATGGGAAGGGGCCTTGCCTCCCCTTCCCCCTGCCAGGGAAAAGCTGTTGCTGGCTCTGGCTTTTCCCTGGCACCTGTTTGTGAGAGAAGTCATGAGGACAACAAAGATCAGTTCTCTCCCCTTATCAACGGAGCCGTTACAATATGAGAGACTTGACCCTGAGAGGGTACATACCTTAGGTAAGACATCATGGGACCTTGTGCTTCGGCTGTTTACAGACAAAGGGTGATTGGAATAAACATTTTTCTGCTATGATGTATGAGTTTTACAGACCGTGTAAGAAACAATGTTAATTTCTTGTATTTGTATGTCTATCAATAAAAACCTTCAGTCGGCCTTATTCTGGGCTCCAGTCCTCTGAGACTGAGAGACCCGTGGCCTTCGGAGAGATTTAACTGCATTAAGTCTCTGTTTCTTTCTTAAAAACTTAACCCAAGCCGCCCCTTCTCGTACCCTCACTGCCCGTGTTGTGCTGGAAGCGACAACTCCCCTATTTCCTACCTTGAAGTGCTGAAAGTGTCCCTGACCTAATCTTGGATTTACAATGACAAACGGAAGGAACTATCTTCTGAGATGAGCCCAGCCCTGTCCCCCTCACCTTCGTCACTATCTGGAATCAGTCCTGCAGTGGACTGATGATCCCTCTCCATTACTCCTCTGGGGCCCCTGCGCTCTGGAGAAGCTCAGAGTGGCCCACGAATTTCCTCATTTTCCTCCTCCATCTTCCTCAAGGCCTTGTTCAATGCCAACTTACCTAGAGCTTTCTTGCCTAAGGGCTTCTCACGCTGACCTCTAAAGTGGTATTTAATCTCAAGGCAAATTCAAGGGTGGTTGGAGTCACTCAGATACGTAGCCCTCAGCACTTTGCTCCAAATGACAAGCATGCTCTATCCATTTGTCATTGCTCTATAATATCTACTCTTGGAATATAACACAATTTTTTTGCCCTTTCTACTATGGGTGGGCTCTCACGTAGATTCTAAGTTTTGACCTTAACACATTATGTTAGCGTGAATATTCTAGTAAATGTCATCTGATGAAGATATGTATGATTTTCCATTGGGACCCCCTATTGCTTCTGTATCCTTCCATGTAACTAGCTAGTATGGTGTTTTTTCCCATAGGCGTTCAAAGAAATGATGATCTGAAAAAAATGATCTCCAAAAAATTTTCTGAACTGCCTTAGAATTCCATAATATCCTGACTATTTGTTATAGAAATGAGTAGAAGAGAATGTTTTAGTTCATCTTGTTCCTGAGAGAGGCAAAGCGGTTGGATGTATATAGCAGGAATCAACAGGCTTGGGTTTTAGCCCCAGTGTGCTCTACCCTCCCACTGCATTTTTGAGACGTCACTTTACTTCTTTGTGCCTCAGTTTCTCCATCTGCGAAGTGAGGGTAAAATACTTACTTTGCCTTTTCAGAAATATGGTCAGGATTGAAATTTATTTTAAATGTTGGGATGAGTGGAGCAAAGACTGTAAAGTACTGAACTTGTCAAAAAGAAGACAGATTATCCGTCATTACTTTGGTAATGATAAACTTGCGAGGCCCACTCCACATCCTCTGTGTTTCTGTAGGTGTGCCAGAGCAGATCCAGTGGCTTCGGATTTCACCTCCTGGCAGTGTTGTCTGTTTTGTGCCAGCAGGGGGCATAGATGTTACGTAGCTGTTTTCTGAGAAGCTGAAATTTGCCTCAGGCTCAGAGTCACTGGTCAGTTACTGGTCTGGAACAGGTAATTCAGGTGTTGGAAGGAGCCAGAATGGAGATCAGGGCAGGTTATCCCCCAACATTGAATCTTTAAAACCACCCTGTACTTTATTTACAGTTCTGTCCAACATTTCGCATGTCGTTAGACAGCTGCTGGATACTGGACTAATTAAGATACCACACCTTTTTGTAAAGCCATTTTCCTGAATTTCCACAACTTGTGGTCCACTATAGATCCAAATCAGATTGCTTAAGACAATTTGTGTAATAGACAAAATATTTTTTTATCTAATGCTGAAAAACAAAAGTTGCATCAAGGAGGCAAATTTAACATAAAAAGAGGACTTTTGGAAGGGCCCAAATGGCTGCCTGGTGCTTCCTGAAATCACTACTCTTGCAAGGACTTCATGTGACTGCCTACCATGGAATTGACAAAAGGACTCAAATTATGAAAAAATATTAGTAGGGTGATTGTTCTAAATTAGAACAACAGGTTTCTAATCAATGTTTAAACTGTCAATCACATAACTTGGTTAAAACCATTAAAATAACTCCAGGGTCTTCTCCCCCACCATCTGGACCATTTGAATATTTACAATTAGACTTTTTCAATTGTCTCCTTCTATGGGCTATTAATACGTACTGTAACAGTATGTCTATTTTCTAGATAGGTAGAAGCTTTTCCTTGTTAGAAAGCTGATGCCACCACTGTAGCAAAGAAATTATTAGAAAATGGTTTTCCATTGTAGAGACTCCCAAATGAAATTTCAAGTGGTAGAGAGACTCACTTTACTGGACAGGTTATAAAACAACTAAACAAGCTTATTCAAATATTATGGCACTGTCATCCTCAGTCTTTAGGAAAGGTTGTACATACCAGTGATATTCTAAAATTGGCAAAATTGACTGAAACCACAGGAATACCTTGGCCTAAGGCGTTATTCTTATTCCTTATGACAATGAGGTCAATGCCTCTTGTGAAACATAAATGAGCACCTTATGAAATCATCACAGGACAACCCATGCCTTTGATGATAGAACTCTATCCTGCCCTTGTAAATAGTAATATAACCAGATACTGTAACGCACTAATGCAATATGCAAAAGCTTATATCCAACAGATTGCAGAAGCTTTCAGAGACCCTCCACTTGATGAAGTCTTTACACCCATGTCGCGTCCAGCGCAACACGGGCAGTGAGGGTGTGAGAAGGGGCGGCCCGGGTTAAGTTTTTAAGAAAGAAACGAACAGAGACTTAATGCAGTTAAATCTCTCCGAAGGCCAGGGGTCTCGCAGTCTCAGAGGACTGGAGCCCAGAATAAGGCCGACTGAAGGTTTTTATTGATAGGTATACAAATACAAGAAAGTAACATTGTTTCTTACACGGTCTGTGAGACTCATACATCATAGCAGAAAAATGTTTATTCCAATCACCCTTTGTCTGTAAACAGCCGAAGCACAAGGTCCCATGATGTCTTAATTAAGGTTTGTACCCTCTCAGGGTCAAGTCTCTCATATTGTTACGGCTCCGTTGAGATTAAGTGGAGAGAACTGATCTTTATTGTCTTCATGACTTCTCTCACAAACAGGTGCCAGGGAAAAGCCAGAGCCAGCAATGGCTTTTCCCCGGCAGGGTGAAAGGGAGGCAAGGCCCCTTCCCATATTTTTCTAAGGCAGCTCATTGGGGGTCCTCACTCGACTCCACCTGGCTTAGGTTGTATCTCCCGTGAGATGTCTTACTCGTCTTTGGCTGCAAACCATCTTTTGGGGACCAGACAGAGAGACATAAGGTGTAAACACAAGGATGGAACAGAGTCCCAGAAAGGCACAGTCTTACAGACTCTTCTTTCCTTAAGGAAAGACACGGGGGGACAGTTGGCTAGGCTGTTGTGTGACTACACACCCATATACTGGAACCTGGAGAGTGGGTGTTCTGGAAGAGATATCCATGAAAACAGCACTTGAACTTCAATGAAAAGGGACCTAGGAGGTTCTTTTAATTTCTCACACAGCAGTTAAATTATAGGATATTGAACCTTGGGTCCATATGTATCAATTCAAGAGAGTCCCTCCTCTCTGCCCCCAGACTCTTAGCCGTGTCAACCTATGGCTGACTTAAAATTAAGGATTTCCAGGGGAAAATCTTCCCTCGAAGCAGACAACAACACAAGGTAGCCAGCTTACTCCCAAGGCCACAGAACAAGATTCTGCTGGGTCCTCTTTTTTTCTGGGACTTACTTTAATGGCAATTATTGCGATATTTCTGCTTTACAACCTAACAGAATGCTCAAACTCATGTTCCTTTTTCTGTTAGGGATTTTCTTTATCCACTAAGGTCCACCATTCAATACATACCTTTCTTTACTAGTCAAAATAGTTGCTCAGGAAGACCCTCAGTTGATATTAGAACCAGCTCCTATACTTGCTTGGCTGACAGGAAAATGGCTTTACAAAAACATTGGGCATCCATCCATTGGCCGTTCAACTAATACTTTTGGCCAATTTATCTAGTATTGGGAGGAAGCTTTGGAAGCTAAAGGATGGCCCATAACTACTATAAACTTCATTGCTGGCAGTCTGTCCCCATGTACAGAAAACCTTTGTCAACAACAACAAAAAAACAACATCCAGCCTAAGAGAAAGCTTGTAAGAGTTTATTTGAGCCAAACTGACAACAATTCCCGGGAAGCAAAGTCTCAACGGATTGAGAAAATGCTCCAGAAAATGGCCGTTTTGCAACTTATTTTATACATTAGAATCAAAGGAGGAGGGTTACATAAAATCCATTGGTTGTAGATTAAGGGAGTGGGAGAAAGCAAAGCGGGGGATGGGGGATCTCTGGGATTGGATAAAAAGCAAAATGGAGAGACACACACTTTTACATTGGTGGGTACGGGATTGTTAATAACATTTTACAACATATCGAGATGGTATTTGGGGAACAAGATCACAATGAGGGATTTTGTAATTTCGTGCTCTGGTGAGGTGGGTTGTGCCTCCTGGTGGGGTCCAGAAAAAGGGATTACTCTGACATTCCAAGGCTATGTTATCTTAGATGCAAAAAGACAACAGACAGGCTCACTTAAGGTAAAGATTGACCTTTGTCAAGGAAGCTACAGGCCAAGGATGTGACTTCCCGCCATGGCCCACCTTAGTTAGGAATTTTTATGTTCACAGCATCCTATGTGGTTATTTTCAGTCTCCTGAGCTTGTCAGGTTTAACATGTGGCCCCTTTTCCGTCCACACCTTAATGTTACTGGACCTGACGTAGGTTGTGTTCTGGACATGTTGCTAGTGGGGGAGGAGACTATGCATGTGTGGGGACGGGGGTGTACAGGAAACTCCTTGTATTTTCCAGTCAATTTTGCTTTGAACTTAAAACTTCTCCAAAGTAAAGTTTGTTTTTTAAAAAGAATAATCACAAGAATATACATTTTCAAAATGTATTTGACAAAGCGTGTATAGGCTTTATGAATTGAGAGTCCAGGATTCTACTGTTTCCCCCAAGGCTATTGTGCAACTTTGATCAGGTGATTGACTGTGTCTGTGGGCCTGCATGTTCGCAGTTTTGAAATGAGGAAATGAAACTGACTGACTAAGGTTTTTCTAGCTCTGACGTTATTCTCTGGGTCAGGGAAATGTAAGTGGTACAGATGCACAGTGACCCAATAACGGAGCATGAACAATTTTAATTGCCTCCAAAGCTGTGCCCCAATGATTAAGCAAGTTAGTGACCATTTAGTATTTCAGTAACTGTTGCTCATCACAGGTAAATGCATAATGGATTAACCCCATATTATTTGAATATCTTTGAAGAGTTATAGGAAAACTGCCATTAAAGGTAGTTTGAGGACTCTAGCCAACAGGCCATTATTTGGAAATTTTATAAGCTTATTTTAAAAAATGAGCTTATCATAAATGCCCATCCAGAAACCAGGGACATGAGCTTCTAGAGAATGGAGTGGAGAATGGAGTAGAGATAAAGGAGCCTCTGTATAAATCTACCTCTGGCACTGGGATGGGTCAGCATTCACCAGGCTAACATCTGAGGTAACAGGAGAGTCTTATGTGCTCCCAGCAATGCAGAAAGGACATCACTCACGTGACAAGATATCCAAGAAATTTCAAGCACCCATGTGCTTGCAAGATCATATGTTTGCTGAATACATACGTTGTTAGAATAACACCAAATTACTCTGAATAATATAATTAATAATGAAAATACTATAGACTTTTCTCTAAGGAATTTGCAGGAAGGTCTTAAGAGAAAGCCCTGCAGTTAAGGTACAGAACCCGGATGCAGACACTGAAAACTGCTCTGATGGCAATGGCTTAATTCTGACAGTGGAAGTCACTGAACAAAGAGTCTCTTATCTGCTGAGGGGCACAGAGGAGAATCCTGCTTCCTCAGGCGGTGTCGTCTGCTCGTTCACTCCCTTCTCAGCAGGTCCCTTTTTTTCTAAGGGCTGATGCATCCCAGCCTTCAGTTGGAGCGTTTTCTCACGAAGAACCCTGTTACTGCCTCCTTTAAAAGGAAAGATGGAAAAGAAATGTGTCTGGGCCTCCACAATAGCCACACTTTTTTCCAAAGATACACAGAAGTATCAAAACAAAATTATGGTTTAAGGAAGTTGGATTATAAAGAGGGATCCCATAGTGGCATGAAAATCACAAGAGCAGAACCTCCAAGGAAGTAAAGAATGAAGCCTATAATATACTCCCTTGAAGAGTTCCTCAGCCATGAAGACCCTGGTGACCCACTGGGTTGGAGGAAAGATCCGGCAAATAGGGAGAGATCCTGCTATGAGGAGGAAGAGGTGGGGTCCAGAGGTGTTTTAGAAGAAAAAACAAGCAAACAATGATGAAAACGAATGGGCTTTATACTGGGCTAAGGGATGAGTATTTTTGGTACTTACAGTTAAAATAAAGTTCCCTGCGAGTGTCCCTTCGGAATTCAGAAAACCTTTTTATCACCCACAAGTTTTGAGAGTCATGAAGACAGAAACAAAGCATTAGATGGCAAAGCTCAAATCCCAAGTCACTGACCCATGAACGATAGTGCCATGGGAATGACTCAGGGTCCCAAGTCTCCAGCCATAATCAGAATTAGAATGTAGAGGTAGCTACAGAACCCGAGGAAACTCGGCCTTCTGATTACTCGGCCTTCTGATTACTCGCCACACTCGACACAAGGCTGCCAGTTTCTCCCTGGACAGCTCTATCAATGGAGAGACCACCTCTTTCACCAGCCAGTTTTCATATCTGTGTATCCTTTTGCTCATACTACCAACCAATCAATTTCTAGAGAAACTTTTAAGCATATTCTCCTTGTTCAATCTTGCTTTTACTGGAAAAATATCAAAACGATATTTTCTCAACACTTATTTTCTTGAAGACAGTTTCCAATAGAAACAATTCTCGTGGTTTTTTTTCCTAAATGAATTATTAAAAGCATCTATAGTGATTTGTACTGTTCCTATGTGGGAACTCTCCAGATTTTGACCCCTCCATCCTTTTTCAAGAATATAGTGATCAAACACTGGAGTATAATGCTGTAAGTCTGACTAATAAATTTAGCATAATGATGTCTTACTTTTTCATCCCATAATAATGAATGTATGCCAATGCAATGTTGGATTTCTTTCTCTCCCAATAGGGAAAACTGTAGGGGTTTCATTTAACATGAAGTCAATTTTAACCTTCCAAACTCCCACCCTCACCGAACTTCGCTACTTGTAGTTGATAGTTTGTGCATTGCTTAAAAAAAAAAAAATCTCTATAAATGTTACATGCTGTTAATGACTATTTTGATTTTCATTCTGTTACTTTCCACTTTGTTAAAGTCCTTGAAATATTTTGTTCATATCCTTGAATATGAGTAATGGATATTTAATGTGGGGCTGATTCGTAAATTTAACAGATTTGTTTATTCTTTCCTTTAGGTCTTAATAGAAGTGAAGTTCGACTGAAGATCTGGAAAGATCTTTATTTCATCTTTACTTTGAAAGATATTTTGTCAGGGATTAAGTTGTCAATTAAAAATTGTAGTATTTTAGCCCTTTAATAGTCAATGTGAATTTTTTCCTTCTGGATGTTTCTATGACTTTTCTGTTTGCCTTTGATTTTCAGCAGTTTTACAATCATGTCTCTAGATTCAGTTCTCTTGTTTTTAACCTGTTTGGAGTTGATAGAATTTTTTGTACATTTGCCTTAAAGCTCATCGGTTATTTTTTTTTAATTGGCCATTATATTTTACAAAATTGCTTTTAATCCAATTTCCATCTCCTACATGAGACTTCGAATACATGTATGTTAGCCCTTTATAACATGACCTGTACTTTTTTTACTCTCCTGTCTGAAGCTCCCTTCCTTTTAGCTCTCTATACATCAACTAGATACTTTATATTTATTTTTCAATTTTTAATTCCTCTCCTACTGGGTCCAAACTGCTATAAAACCATATACATTGCTTTTTAAAATGAGTTATATAGTTCAGTTCTGGAATTTCCATTTTATTTTTAATTTTTTAAATTTTTTTAAATTAAAATTTCATTTTGTTTTTTAATTGCTAATCTCTGGTGTATGTTTTCATCTTATCTTCATCTATGGCCTTGACCACTGGAAACATATATTTCAGTGTTCCTATCTGATAACTCCAATAGCTGAATCATGTGAATCAGTTTCCACTGTTTACTTCTCACCCTCCCCTCCCGACCCCGTTCTGATTTTAATCCCCTTTGTCATTGTGTTTCTGTTTTATAATTGCTCTTAACTCAGCTTCAATTTCACCATTTCATATTTTGTTGTGCGTAGTCTTTTGTCAATGCCATGAATAGATTCTTGATCTCTGATCCTGTTTTATTTACATTTCCATTGTGTTACTTTTTATTGTTTTTCATTGCTCTGTTGAAATTGTTCACTTGATCACATGTATTGTCTACCTTTTATTTGCTAGGTCATTTAACATAGTTCTTATATTTATTTTCAAGTCCTTGTCTAATGTCCAAGTCCAGCATCTAGGCCACCTGGGGTTGTCTCTATTGATTAACTTTTTCTCTTGATTTAATGTCACTGTTTTTGCTTCCTTGTGCCTCTTGTAGCTTTTTAATATATGCCAGACAGTGTGTGTGACAGAACAGTAGAGACAGAAGTAAATATTTACTCCCAGGTATGGACAGTCCATTTTTCTATCAGGCCTCTAGTATGGAGGGCTGAGTCAATCTAGTGTGTCTTGAGCTGAGTTGGTTTTGTTTAATTAATTCAGTTTCCACTGGCTTCAAATGTTAGGGAGTAGGATCAGAACTTTTTTTTTCTTTCCAGCAGGGTTTGTGATCTGAGCATTAGAGAGACTCTGGACATTAAAAAAAAAAAAAATGTATTTCAGCATAGCAAACAGCTTTTTTGAACCATAGAGATATATTTCTCTTTTACAACCTGGCTTTTAGCTTTTTGGTTTATAGCAGAATTCTCTTTGCTCTTCAATTCTGCTGAGAGCTTTCTGTACTCTGCTCGCTTCATCCTGCTGCCCTCCTGCATTGTTTTTTAGAGGATCCAGGGTGTATAAATGTAAACTCACATTTTCATTTACAAAGTGAATCATGAGATTTATAAATGTGTGTATACATTTGTATGTGATGTGTCTATATTGTAAGAGACCGTTAGCATGAGAACTGCTATCTTAAGGTCAGGGTTAACAGCCCCTGGCTTGAAACACAACCTAATTGTAAATTCCAGGATGTGGGCAGTTGCAGCACGGAGACCAGAGATCCTGTAGCTTATCTTATACTCTTTGAAGCTATGTAAGTCCTGTAGCTTATCTTATACTCTTTGAAGCTATGTAAGTCCTGTAGTTTATCTTATACTCTTTGAAGCTATGTAAGTCCTGTAGTTTATCTTGTACTCTCTGAAGCTATGGAAAATTACTGAGTGCCTTGAAAATGCTATATAAACCCTTGGCTTTAAGTGTTTGGGGTCCTTGTTAAAACCCGCTGCGTCGGGCAGAGACTCGGACCCCAGCTGGCTGGAAATAAACCTCTCTGTGTGACTTGCATTATTGTGTGTGTCCTCTGTCTGTCTGAGGGGTGGACGATTCCAGACCTTAACAATATTAATTGATAGTATTAAAAAACAATTCAGAGGCAATTATCCGTATATAATTCACTCTTGTATATAAGAAAGAATTGTTGATCTTCAAACAAAGCTCCCTCCAAAAAAAATTATATTAAAACAAAATAGGTGAGAGGGGAGAAAAGAAAACATAATGAGGGAATGGTAAAGATATCTCTTCTCTTCTCTCTCTCTCTCTCTCTCTCTCTCTCTCTCATAAACTGATATTCTGGGATCTCTAAAAGGAAAGTCTGAACAGTCTACCCTGGGAGCAATTTTATTGGGTCATGGGGGAAACCAATTTCAGTGATTTTGGGGTTTTCTGGATAGAACTGAAAGTTTAGCTAGAAACTGTACATGACGAGTTATCTCTGCAAGTGTCCATCTGTTGGAACCCTTAAACCAGGTTTGTACCATTTTCCTCTTCAGAATTTTTAACTTTCCAGCGTTTGGTCAAAATTCTGCTTCTAATGGAGACAGTTTGACCGTTAGATCAGTCCTTTGTTGATACATAATAATCATTTGGATGTTACCATAGAATAATGGCTCTGTATCAACATTTAAACACATGAACGTGAGTGGAAGAAGGCAAAAAAAGTGTGAGTATGATCACAAATATTATAAGAAATTTGGAATCTACTTCATACCCATTTTTCTAGTCAGACTGGGCCTGAACATGAGTATAGGGCCCAAGAATCAGTGTGATTAATCTTAACTAACATTGTGAACTTTTTAACTGATAGATTGATCAATTTTTTAAGTCTTTACTTCAAAAAGGTAAAATAGCTTTTGTATAGCTGGCCAGTGTACAGTAAAGGATATTTTCACTATTCTGGACTATTCTAGGTAACACATTTATGCTAATCTGTGGAGTATTCAAAGCTTGAGATGTTTTGTTATTTGAACCAAAGTCAGTGACAAGTTACGGATCACATGTTTTAGTTTAAGGGCAATAAGCTAGAGTAGAAATCCTCCTACACTCCACACTGGATTTCTTCATAGCGTGTGTGTATGCGCGCGCATGTGTGTGTGCACGTGCTTGGGGCTTATTGAGATTCTTGGATCTATAAATTTATAGTTTTCATCAAGTTTGGAAAATTTTTGGCCATTATTTCTTCAAATATATTTTCCGTCCACAACCCACCCTCTTTTTTTTCAGGGACTCTAATTACACATTAAGATACTAAAAGTTGTCTCATACTTCACTGGTCCTGTTTTCATTTTCTTTCTCATTCTGTTTCATTTTGGATAGGTTCTAATGCTGTTTTGATATTCACTAATCTTCTACAATATCTAATCTGCTCTTAATCCCATCCAATGTATCAGTTTTCATCTCCAGAAGTCGGATTTTGGTCTGTTTATATGTTCCATGACTCACCTTAGCTGAGGTATGACTCTTCTCAGTATTCTGTCACATGCCTGATGAAGTAAGATGTTCTTTCTGGCTGTTGGGAACTTGCGCTATTTCCAGCACTCAGTGTGAGGACTGAGTGTTATTTCATTTAATCCTTTCAAATGGTTCTTTCCCAGGCCTGATTTTTCTCATACTTATAACTAATCACTGCTCTGCTGTATGCTTGAGGGGAATTCCCTGCAGATCTCAGAAATTCTCTCTCTGAACAGCTTTCTCCTTTTCCTAGCCACCTTGGTCTCTCCAGACTCTCATCTCCATCTTCTCAACTTAGGGACTCGGCTAGGCTGTGCCTCAGTTCCCCCTTCCTGCACCACAGCCTGAGGATCCTCTCAACGCAGTGAGCTGGGCTCATAACTTTTCTTTCCCATCCCTCAGGGATGACTGTGCTTTGTTACCTAATGACCACTGTTTTGAAAACCACTATTTAATATATTTTTTCATTTTGTTGTCATTTTAGGTAAGAAAAATAAATCCAATCTCTGCTACTCCATCTTGGCTAGAAATCTGGTGTGTGCTTAATAATATTTTAGTTCTTCATTTGAGTGGTGTGTTCATAAGTGTTCATTTGCTTATTGTTCCTTATAACCAGATACACATTCTTTCATTTCTATGAAATATTGCATAACTTTTTTCTCTTTAAGATCTAATTGGCTTTATTTAGTGATTCATGAATGAGCAGCATCCTATTTGGCAGCTAGAAAGGTACTCCTGCATAAATTTTTTAAAGTTCTGAAAAGAAAGATTTTTTTTCTCCCCGGGGATAGAACAAGGGCAAAAGAAGTAGGAAGAGTTTGTGGCAACCTCCTACCCCCGCTACCTTCCTGACTCCTCTACTCCTTCTATTCACAAGCCCCCATCTTGATCAACTCTCTCCTATTCCCCATGTCACTGAACGTGTTTTCCTGACTCACCAAGATGGTTGAGGGAATTGACGCTACCTTGGGGAGAGGAAAGAGCAGGAGTTTTCATACCCTAGGATCCCACAAACCACTTATAATACTAGATGAGGGCCTTTCTGAACAGTGTTGACTCACACTACCAGTGAAAAGTTAGGGGAGGGGTTCATGGGAAGAGTTCATGTTCCAGATAATAGCTATTTTTAGAAACACAAGCTACATAAACGTTTGGACCCTTCTCACCTTCCCCTCTAGCCTTTTCAATCTGGCCGGAACTCTTTGCTGCTATGGGGCAGGGACAAAATCAAAATGCAGTGATGTGCTATCTTGGGAATGATGGAAAATGCATATAAAAGCAGACAGAGATTTATAATGATTTGATCAAAAAAGCTTAGGAAGAAATCTCAAGGGCACACAGGAAAATTAGACAAGGGGCTTGATGAGTCTGTTCACGATGACAAAAACGGTGGGGTTAGGGAAAAAGGAAATGGACAAGGGCATGCCAAATTGAAACAATCTATAAAAGACAAACTGTAACACCACCAAAAAATTAACTGTAAAGACTAGATGATAAAAAAGTTATAGACAGGGAAGATAAAATTTTTAAAAGTTGATGGAATCACTTTGAGGATGCAGGAACCAAGGAAAGATTTGATAGATCAAGTAGTAAGAATAAGAATAAAAAATAAGAACCAGAAAGATGGCATTGGGAGAAAGACTTATCTGGCTATTTCTGGCTTAGAAGATGGAAGGAAGTCATGACCTAAGGAATGTGGGTGGCTTCTAGAAGCTGGAAAAGGCAAGACATGGATTCTCCTTAGAGCCTCCAGAAGGGAACCCAGTCCTGCCGTCACTTTGATTTTAGCCCAGTGAAATCTATTGCACACTTCTGACCTACAGAACTGTAAAATAATAAATTTGTGTTGTGTTAAGCCAGTTTTTAAAAATAAAAAATAAGTTGAATTTCTAATGGAAACATGAAATCGAACAAGTGGGGGACTTTTTATAATGAATAGTAGTTGAAGAAAAACATCAGGTAAAATTTATCTGAATCTCCTGAAAAACACTTCCAGTATTAGCAGGTATATAAAGGTAATATATTTCAGCTATTCAAGAGATGCTCTACATCATACAAAACATATTAAGCAAGACTGTGCGGTAGGAAATTACTCAATACAATTATTTACATAACTTTAGTTGACACGTTTCAGTAGTTCCTAAAATATGTGGTTGTTAAAGAAGGGATGAGTAGTGAATAAAGGATTGTTGACTGATTTTTACTTTTTTTTTGCCATAAAAGGGAGAAAAAGATTAGAGAAAAAAAGATGAATGAGAAGATAAAAATAAACATAATGACAATAGAAAAGTGATAATCAAGAGGAAAAATAACTGTCTTAGAAAACAGAATGGGTAGTTAAAAGGAAATAAGAGTAATAGAAATGCTAGAGAAATACCCAGAGGAGACAGAGAATGAGAGAGGTAGGTAGAAAGACTGAAAGTGGGCAGATCCAGAGGAGAACAACCTTGTTTCTCCGAAAATAAGACCTAGCCAGACCATCAGCTCTAATGTGTCTTCTGGAGCAAAAATTAATATAAGACCCGGTCTTATTTTAATATAAGATCACGTATAATAAATATAATATAATATAATGTAGTATAGTATAGTATAATATAATATAATATAGTACTGGGTCTTATATTAATTTTTGCTCCAAAAGACACATTAGAACTGATGATTTGGCTAGGTCTTATTTTTGGGGAAGCAGAATAGTTTTAGGAGAGAAAACAAAGTGAAATGAGAAGAAAAATGAAAATGGGTGAATACAAAAGACAGTAGGGGGAAATATAAATATACTCGTATATGAGATTGATGTTCCTAAGCAATTATTATGGAAACAAATCAATGTTTTTAAGATGCCTTTTCTATTGGAGGTAACGGGTTTATGTGGTTAAAAAACACAAGAATATAACTCCTCAAAATGATCATCACCCTTTTATAATTACTTTGACATATTAATTATTTAGTCATTTATTAATCATATCGAGCAGACCAATCAGTGAATGTAAGGAAGGACAAAATCAGCCCCTGTGTGTTTGTGTAGCACTGTATTTCTGCACCTCCCTTTCTAGCTCTCTGATTTTCACTTTTAATGAATACAAAAATAAAATTTTGGTCTTTATGAGATTTAAATTATCTTACCTTTTAAAAAATATATCGAGTAATCGTTCACAAATTATTTTCTGTTGTGAGAAAAGAACAATTTTAGTTAAAATAGGCAAACAAGACTTTGCATCTGCCTTTGAGAAAAGTGTATGTGTGAAGTGATTTTAAATCTATGAATCCTATGAGTATGATGGTATTGTAAAATATCATCAACATATGGAAATATAAATGTCACATATAGATGTAAATTCTAATGGTCCTTATAAGCATCATGATTTTCACTGGCCATTGGTACTGGAGACTCGTCTGCCTTAGTTACAATGTTTGTTTCATGACCTCCTAGTTCTTTTTACATGGATTCAATCTTACATCGCTGGCTATTTCCTCAACATTTGGAAACTTATCAGAGAAAAAAGATTTCCTTCCAGGTCATGAATCACTTCTATTTGTCTTCCACAATAATACTCATTCCTCCATGTTTTCCTGGTCACTGAAATATATTTACACATTTTTCAAACAACAGCTATTTTCCTACAAAGCAGAAATTGTAAGGGATGGGGTGGGTACTATCATAGTCTATTTGTGAGAGTGTAAAGGAAATCAATCTGTCTGTTTGTACTTCTTGTAACAGTTACCATATTTCTCTTGACTAATTTCCTCTTTTGTAAAAGGGAGATTACAAGAGTGTCTACTCACAGTTTCTTGTCTCTCTCAGAATCTCCTAAGTTCTTCCTAGACTTTTCTTCCTTGCTTTGCGTCAGTCAGCTATTGCTCTATAATAATTTCAAAATCTCAGTGGTATACAACAATAAGCATTGATTTCTCACTGGAAGTTTGCAGGGCAGCTGGGGCAGCTCTAATTCAGGCTACGATGGCTAGGACAGCTCTGCCACACAACATAGCTGGCTAGCCAGAGCATGTTCTTGTCACGACAATCACAGAAGCCCAAGAGGGTGAGAAAGAATGTATGAAGCTTCCTAAGGTCTAGGTTCGAACATAGCACAATGATGTTTCCACCCATATTTCATCGGCCAATGAAAGTCACATGGATGAGCCAAAGCCCAGGGTCAGGGAGATACCCTCAGCCTCTCCTGAGGCTGTACAGATAGTGTAGATTCAGGGTAGGGTGAAAAATTGGGGTGAACAATTCAATCTACAATATTATTTGTCATCATTTTTAATTCTATTGGTGAAATTGCTACCCAAGTCCCATTTGCACTCATTCAACTCATCTTAGTTTCTGTTTAGTTTTCTTTCTCTCTTAACAGAATACCTAAAAAACCTTTTTATATCTGCCCCAGGAACCAACTCATTTTGGTAACATAGAGCTTCCCACTTATACTCTGAAACTCCTTTCTCCTGGATATTTCCACTCACACATGAATTCTTTTTCTTCTCTACAACATTTGCATTAAATATTTCATTTCCTTGGATGTAGCCAAGATAACACCCCAAATTCATAATGGGTTTCAGGAAGATGGCTTTTTTTTAAATGAAAATTGGAAGTTGTTGCATATATTCCCAGAAGAGTAGAGGCTAGTTTGTAGTAGGAGAGCTCTTGTGGATGAGTATCTCCTCGCATATCTCATAGGGGCTGATGTAGAATAATCTGGATTCAAATGATCAAGTCTTGGAGGGATTAGCCAGTCTTGGAACCAATTTTTAAAATAGGGATTTGCCATATTCCAGTCCCAAGCAACATAATTTGTAGAGGGGAATATAATCAGAATAGACTGTCAATAAAACATTAGCCCTTCCCTTAGATCCTTAGAATTTCATAAATCTCATAGCCAGAGTTTTAAACTGGGGGTGGGGGGATGGACTAAGAAGTACGAGAATTGGGAGCGTATGCTACAGGAATTAGGGATGTATTTCACAGAAAAGGAACATGACAAAAATGGTCAGAAGAGGCAATTTCCTTCCTCTTTTCTAATCTTGGTTCCAGTTCTTGGTTCAATGTCTTGCATTTCACTGCTCCCATTAGCTTGGAGACAACATGTGGCTCTTGACAGCTCTGCTCCTTTGGGGTAAGTTGGGCTTAGAGGGGGTACCTAGAAGGGTACAGGCACTGGCTGTGGGGACTCAGGATTTTTTGTCTTCCTTTAGTGTCCTAAGCTAACACTCATGAGCATGGAGACAACTGTATCTGTGCGCCCATGGTTTATTGGTGTTGACTACACCAAAGGATGGGAAAGGAGATTCTGAGAAAGGAGACCATCAGCTTGAAAGCATCGTTTCAAAATAAAGCCCCATCAATAACCATCTGTAGGCTATTAGGAACCACTGGCACCTGATTTTGGGAAAGGGGGTAGAGAGAAGCTAAAGAGACCTAAGCTGGCCCCTCAGAGTCTATATTAATTCTGTCTCCCTGATTTTCCCTTCTTTGTCATCTACTGATGAACTAATGTCTCTGTTGTTTGGTCTCTTACAGTTCCCGTTGGTGGGCAAATGGGTGAGTACTGTCTAACTTAACTTCTCTTCTTCTGGCACATTCCTGCTTTCAAAAGATAGGTTCCATTATCCTGAAGAAGAGAATATGGGGAGAAGATAGAAAGGAGAAAGATTTATAAATTATGTAAAGTCCATATATTCAGAGTATGCTTTTGATAAAATCCTGGTTTTTAAAGTTTCTAAGATTTCCTAAATAAGCCCTGACCTCTGGACTAAATGCCTACACACACACACACACACACACACACACACGTGTCTGACAATTAAGTTCGCGACCTTTTTGCAATGATGTTGCTAACCTTTTTTGATATCAGAGGGATTATTCATTATGAATTTTTACCAACTGGACAAACAGTTAACCAAGTTTACTATTTGGAAGTGCTGAAAACGCTGCGTGAAAAAGTTAGACGACCTGAACTTTTCGCCAACAATTCATGACTTTTGCACCACGACAATACATGGCACTGTCTGTAAGGGAGTTTTTAGCCAGTAAACAAAAACTGTATTGGAACACTCTCCCTACTTGATCTGGCCCTCAATGACTTCTTTCTTTACCCGAAGATAAAGGAAATATTGAAAGGAAGACATTTTGATGACATTCAGGACATCAAGGGTAATACGACGACAGCTCTGATGGCCATTTCAGAGAAAGAGTTCCAAAATTGCTTTGAAGGGTGGACTAGGCACTGGCGTCGGTGCATAGCTTCCCAAGGGGAGTCCTTCGAAGGTGACCGTAGTGATATTCAGCAATGAGGTATGTAGCACTTTTTCTAGGATGTGTTTGCGAACTTTATTGTCAGACCTCGTGCTTGTGTTTGTGTGTGTGTGTGTGTGTGTGTGTGTGTGTGTGAGAGATAGTGGGAAAAGGCCAGAATTGCAAATGCACAGAAGTAGCTCTAAGGCTTTTTCAACACCCCCCAAATTAGTCCCCTTTAGGAGAAAGCTCATCCTCAGAGAGAATCAAGCAGGAACTGGAAGCTTCGAAGTGAGGAGTTTGGATATTGGTTACCAATGCAGACGCTAATTAAGACCTGTGATTACCCCTCAGGGTTAGGATAGCACAGAGGATAAGAAAATCACATCCAATCTATTTGCCCCCGTTTAAAACCCTGCTTCATTGCTTACCAACAGTGAGAATTAAATTGGTCATTTAATTCTCGGGAACGCAAAATCCCTGACACCCAGATGTAATAACATGAACAGCTCTCTGCAGTAAGATCTGGACATTCTTCATGGCTGACTTTTGTAGGTTCTCACTTGCCTATTTTTAAATCTAATCTAAATATACATGTTTTCCCCTTGTGCTATCCACAAAACCTTACCAATTGCTCAGAGCCTTCCTTTTTAATCCACTTTTCGTCCACCCCCAACAAAGCAGACCCCACAAAAGCAGTGATCACCTTGCAACCTCCATGGGTCAATGTGTTCCAAATGGAAAAGGTAACCTTATGGTGTGAAGGACCCCGCCTGCCTGGGGACAGCTCTACACAGTGGTTGGTCAATGGCACAGTCAGTAGCGTCTTGACCCACAGCTATAGCATCGCTGCTGCCAGTTTCAGTGACGCTGGTGAATACAGGTGCCAGACAGGCCTCTCAACAGCAAGTGACCCGGTACAGCTGGAAATCCACAAAGGTAAGTATAGCATGGAGCAGGAGGGCTGGAAATCATGAGGTCTTCCTGTATGTTTGCTCCTTTCTGGATGTCACACGTGTCTTTGTTGATTTATCTGAATGTGAGTCTCAGCTCTATGTGTCTACCAAGTGAAATTAAGTCAAGATACTCAAAACATCACATTAGAGTCCTCAAACTGTGCCCCCAAAGCACCCCAAATGGAGTTGCTGTGAATAGGGTATCTAGAGTAAAACTCAGAGCCTAAGATTTTATCATTATTCAAAATATCTAGTTTTGTTGAAAAAAGGTATGCCTGCCCATAGTTAATAATACTAATTTGGAGAAATGTGCAATGATGAACAATAAAATCTCCTTCCCACCCCAACCCCCTAATCCCACCGTCACTTGCCACAAAAACAAAACTGTTAATAACATAAACTTTCTTTTTTAATACCTAAAGTACCTTGGAGGTCTGTTTATATCGATCGACATCTGCCTTGAACTTTCAAATATCGGCCGTATGGCTGTGCAATAATTGATTTAACCATTCTCCCTATTAGTAAACTTATGGTGTGTTTACATTCTTTGCTTTTATAAACAATGCTGTGATAAACATCTTTATACATATCATCTGGGATGCATTTCGTAGTATATTAGTACGATCATATTCTGGACATGGAATCACTATGAGACTTGAAGCGTTTTAAAGTTTGATGAATAGAAGCAGAAAAAAAAAAAACCCCACCATCCACTTAAGTCTACAAGAGGTTTCTACTAACCAAGAGATGGAAACTACTCTTTAGGGCAAAATGTTTCATTATTGAGGACAAATCATTCAAATGGGTTATATAGTTATTCGAAAGCAATAAGTTAAACTGCTATGTAATCGATAATGCCAAAGTTAATCTATGCTGGAGGCAGAAATAGATTTATGTGGACTAGGTTGCTTTTGAAGGAAATGTGTTTCAGCTGAAGGATGTGGACAATGTCAGAGGAAATGCTACGCATTTCTCATGTGTCTCTTAGGACTTTGAGAATCAGTTCCTATGCTAGAGAAGTGAGGGTTGCTGACAGCACATGGTTTTTTTAACAAGACACTTTACGTAATTCTAGCAGAAGTCCTTCATGGTTCAAATGGCAAATAATGAACTCGGCCTTTGAAGAGGTCGTTTTTTGTTGCCTCTAGAACCCCCGGCATTGGTGACTTATTAAGAATAATATCTTTCACATTATTTTCTACATTATATCGTATATGACATTATTACATTATGTCAACAAAAGTGTGCTGCCACCAATCCAATCCCAACAGGAGTCCCCAATCTGCAGTGCGATAAAAAGATAAACTTTATTCAGATCACAGTTTACAAATAGGATAAGACACAGCCTCCAGAGGACACTGAAAATGTGCTCCCCTGAGACAAAGGGGAGGTCCACTTTTATAAAGTTCCCACTCTGGTCCCTGATTGGTCATTTCTATGCAAATGAGAAATCCAAATTTATAGTCTGATTGGTCCAAGTAGCACTGTCCTGATTGGTCGGTTATTCGTCCTGATTGGTCATTATGGAGGGGCTCTGATTAGTCAGTAAAGATGCAAATGAGCACATTGCCCAGTTGGAAAGGGCAGATCTCAGGCCATTGGCTGAAAGAATTCCAGGAACCTATATAATTCCAGGAACCTATATAAGGGGGTTCAGCTGGCACAGTGCAGGAGGCTGGCAGTTCGGTCTGTGTACAAGATTACTTTTTTTCCCAGGAAAACTAAAGCTATTTGAGGAATGGGGGACAGGCCTCAGATTCAGCAGAGCTCCAGGTTGGAATGTGAGAAGGAGAAGTAGATAAAGCCCCACTTTGTCTTCAGCTTTGGCTTCCTTGTACCTCCGCCACTGTATACCTGCATTTTGGTTCCACATTTTCCAGATTGGGTACTACTCCAGGTCTCTAGCAGAGTCGTCACCGAAGGAAAACCTCTGGCCTTGAGGTGTCATGGATGGTATAATAATCAGCTGTCCAATATGCTTTTCTACCAAAACGGCAAGATCTTTAAATTTTCTTCTTGGGATCCTGAATTCACCATTGAGAGAACCAACATGAGTCACAATGACATCTTTCACTGCTCAGGCATGATAAGAAAGCAGCGCTTCCACTCAGCAGGAGTGTCGATCACCATAAGAGGTATTGTATCTGAGTAGTCATAGAGCTATAGTTTTAAGGACCAGCAGAACCATCAGAAATCATCGCTTTGACTTGCAAATAAGGAAACTGAGCTCCAGGGAGGTAAACTGCCTTACTGAAAGCCACGCGATGACCTGGGGTCTTCTGAGGAAACCCCAAGAATACCTATTTGCTGGAAGTGGGGAAAATTATGTCTTATGGATGCATTCTCTAGGGGCAGGTTCCCGAAGGGAGAGCGGCTATATCTTCTGCAGAAAGAACCTTGACTCTGAAGCAGGCAACTTTTTTTTTTTTTTTTTTTTAGAGCTATTTCCAGCCCCAGTGCTGAAAGCATCCTCTTCATTCCCCCTCCTAGAGGGGAATCCGGTTAACCTGAGCTGTGAGACAAAGTTGCTCTCACAGAGCCCTGAGGTACAGCTCTACTTCTCCTTCTACGTCGGCAATAAGACCCTGATGAATAGAACCACATCTTCTGAATACCAGATACTCACTGCTAAAGGAGAAGATTCTGGGTCATACTGGTGTGAGGCCATCACAGAAGATGGAAATATCATCAGGCACAGCCTTGAGTTGAAGCTTCAAGTGCTTGGTGAGTGAGAATGATGGCAACTAACTGGCACAAGAGTAGTTGCTACCTTTTCTCTTATGGAACTGAGGTCTGTTCCAGAGATTTCATGGGCCAGCCAGAAAAAACCTATGAACAGGCCTTTCCACTCTTGATTAAAAACTTTATTATTCTCCACGTAAACATCCATTTCCTTTCCTTCCTCTATTTATTTCCTTCCTTTTCTCCTTCTTTTCTTCTATATTTTCTTTTTTTCCTGTCCTTTTAAATCAGTTGTTACTGCTTTTTTTTTTAATTAAAGTTTATTGGGGTGACAATTGTTAGTACAATTACATAGATTTCAGGTGTACAATTCTCTTCTATATTTTCTATTCTCTCTCCCTACCCCCTCTCCTTTCTTCAATCCCTCCCTCTCTCTTTCTCACTCACCAGCAATCGAATCAACAATATATTGAGTTCCTCCCATCTATTGTCATAGGTATTGGGATAAAAGACACTAGCGTGCAGTTCTTACTTCAAGGAGCTCACATGGTAGATTGGTATGATGGCGATTTTGTGGATTGCACATAAGTTTCTGCCTAAGTGTCTATCTCTGGCTGAGGTGGAGGGATGGTGAGCTCCAGAACAAAGACTCTTTGGGAAAAACGTTTATCTTCAATCCAAATTCATTTCAAGCATTAAATGGCATCAAAATAGCAGTTGTCTCTAAAACTAGGGAGTAAGTCTCCTGACAGAGCCCTGGCACTTAAGCTCTCAGGAGGAGACTGCCTCTTGTCCATACGCCACATAGTTCAGCTGGAGCCCCCTCCAACTCCTCCCTGCCCCCTGAAATTACGGTGTCTCCATTGGGAACAGGCATATCAGGTCTCAGCCAACCTTCTCTTCCAAACATAACTGTCATATTCCTCTGCTTTCTAAAAAGCACATCTTCTCTTTGTCATTTTCTTTTTCAGGTCTTCAATTGAACGTCCAGTCACCAATCCACGTCTGGTTTCATGTCCTTTTCTCTCTGGCAACGGGAATCATATTTTTGGTGAACACTGTTTTCTGTGTGATAATACACAAGGAACTTCAAAGAATGAAAAAGTGGAATTTAGAAATCCCTATGGACTCTGGTCAGGGAAAGAAGGTAACTTCTTACCTTTAAAAAGATCGATGTTTAGAAGAAGAGCTGAAATGTCAGGAACAAGAAGAACAGCTGCAAGAAAAGACAAAGCAGAAGCCCCAGGAGGCAGGGCAGCAGCTCAGTGGGAGCCCACAGGTCTAGACAGGTGCTTCCCCTTCCTCTCCGTGTAAACGTTGGGGCACAAACATCCAAAAGCTGAAAGATGCTGGAACTGTGAGTCCCCTGACATTTGACTAACTCTTAAATAAAGCAAATTAATGAGTACTTCAATGAAGATAAACTTGGAAATGTAGTAAGTAGGGATGACTTGATATGAGACCCACTCTACAGCAATTAAAAACTTGGAAGTCAAGTCTGACCTGATTATCCTATTAGGTAGTTTGAACGATAATATAATTCTGAGGACAGGGTGAAAAGGTAAGCGTGTGCGTGTGTACAAGAGATTAAGAGGCAGAGAGACAGAATGAGAAACAGAGAAAGAGGATATGAGGGAGACAAGAGGCAATAGTACAGACCAAAAAGTAAGAAATGTAACTTACAAATGACATGTGAGAGACTTTGAGAATGAGCGCTCACACATGTGTGGTGCTGAGGATGGTTACTTCACAACTTTTCTCCTTTAGTGCACCTGCAGGGGATGTGTCCATACATCTTTCAGAGATACAAGGGAGTAACTCACAATAAGAAATGGATGCATTATTTTTGTGCTTTCATTTGACGCTTTCTTATGCCCTCTCTGTGTCGAGACACCAGGGGTCCTGTTTGTCCCAGTCCCCTGCCAGTGTAAAGGCAGAATATCACTGCTGCTTTCCTTAATAAATTAAACCCAGCTCTCCAAGCATGGCATTGTAAGGAGAAGCTTCAAGTGGGGAGGGGCAGCCATACCACAAAGCTCCATCTTGTAATTCCAGATTTGCTTTCCCTTTCTGATTTTCTGGATGACTACAAACTAGCTTCAAGATAACACTTCTCTCCCACTTGGGCTCCAGTTTGGAGACAAAGTATTTCCCTGCTACTCCATAAGACAGCTGAGAGAAAACTGAAATATGTGAATGTGACTTTACTAAAGGTTAGAAAAAAATGAAAAAGGTATAAACAAACCTAGCAACATGAATTAGAGATTACTTGATATTTTAAAAAATGTGGCTTATCTGCCAAACAAGGACACTTCCCTGCCTAGCCTGTGTTCTGGCTCCACATGGCAGGGCCTACTTTGAACACTCACCACCTAGAAAAACCCTCAAGCAACTTAGACTTGAAATAGACGGAAGCATCTACGGGCAGGGAGAATGCCCTTCTCCCCCTCACCTTCAGAAAAACGTACACTAATTACCATTTCAATAGAAGTACAACTCCAACATTTGTATTAAAGGACATGGTCTGAGGAATGGCAGGAACTTCATCGATTGCACATAATGCTTGGTCTTGTGCACTGGGGCAACGGGGAAATGGGAGCTGCAGGGAATGCGGCCCAAAGACACTCTGTAGAGGTACCGTCCAGAGAGGACTCTAGCCTGAGGAATTGGGAACTGTAGCAGGACGTGACATTGAACGTGGAGGAGAGACCTCTGCCACCCTCACAGGGTGGAGAATTCCAAGGGCTCCCTGGGGCAGAACGTGGGTGAGAGACAGGATATAGACAGAGCTCTAATGATCGGGTGGAATGGAGCCAGTCATTGCTAAGTGCTTCCTGCCTCCCCACTCTCCATCCTCAGGCATGGAATCCTACACCGCATGGTATCTAACCGGGACATCAACTTCACATTGAAGAAAGTGCAGGAGTGGGCCATGGCCCCAGGACCCACTGTCAGATCACATACTATACCGCCCAGAAGCTGCTGGTTGGCCTAGTAAAGAGCTGGACAGCCTCCTGAAGGAACAACTGGAAGATACAGCTGAGATGCCATTCTCCAAAATGCCATATATTCACTGTGTCCCAGTAAGAAGAATATATGGGTGCAGGAACCAAGAAGTGGAAGAGTAATTCCATTTACTATTGCCCCTAATGACCCAGTGGGGGGCTTTGTGCTTCCCAAACCTACAACTCTGGGTTCTGCAGAGGTAGAGGCCCTAGTCCCCAAAGAGGGCAAACTTTCACCTGGGGACACAGCTTGAGGCCCATGGGGTTACAAGTCATAGCTGATGCCTGGGTACTTGGGGTTTCTTGTGTCCAGGGAACAGTAGGCAAGAAGAGGGGTCTTTGTCTTGACAGGGATAATTGATCCGAATCAGCAGGAGATAAAGCTGCTATTGCACAATGGGGGTAAGGAGGAATAGGTGTGGAACTCAGGTAATCCACTTGGATGCCTCTTATTAGTCCTTTCCCAATTATGACTTTAAAAAGACAGATACAGCAACTGCAGGCTTAGAAGCGCTTAGTGACCAGGTACTCAGCACTCTCAGGAATGAAAACTGGGGTCATGCCATCGAGTTAGTCTCTGAGACAGAATGTAGCAATTGTGGCCCTGAGCCCAAGTGCAGCAATGGGAACTGTAGTTCCCATTCTTCACTCTTCTATGCTCAGGAAGAAATGCCCGGTAGAATCCTGGAAGAGGTGCTTCCCAAACTTCTGTGGTTCAGTGGATCCAGGCATAGGGGTGGACGATGGTGGACATGGAGATGTGCTGTTCAAATCCTTTTTCAAGAAATGGCTTGATGACCAGCACAAGAAATCATTCAGCAGACACTCTCCAGCTGTTAGTTAATGTGTTTCCCTGCAAATAAGACCTAGCCGGACAATCAGCTCTAATGCGTCTTTTGGAGCAAAAATTAATATAAGACCCGATCTTATTTTACTACAAGACTGGGTCTTACATTAATTTTTACTCCAAAAGATGCATTAGAGCTGAGTGTCTGGCTAGGTCTTATTTTCAGGGAAACAGGGTATCTCCCAGGGTCTCCTTCAGTTGCCTCCCCTAAAGTCACACCCTACCTGGAACATCCTGCATCTTGTGCCTGAACAAAACAGGCCATTTCAGCCCAAAGCAGGACATGGTTGAGAGCAATATTTGCTCCAGAGCTACTTAGGGGGCTGATCAAGGCTTCATCAGGTTTTCATTGTAGTCTTTTTCTTCCTCAGCCCAATCCTATTTCCTCACTCTTCATTGGGTTCATCCCTAATAAACATCTTGCACCCCAAACTCTGTCTTGGCATCTGCTTCCAGATGAGTGTTTTGTAAGCCACTGCAACAATTTATAAAGTCCTTGGAGTATTATAAGACCCATTTGTTCAAATAACACTTCTAGGGACATAGTTAACAGAACAAAACAAGTTGGTAACAATAAAACCCGGGCACACACAGGAGAATAAACTTGATATTCCTGTGAATGTTCTTTGTTTAACACCTTATCATATCTGATTTTTTTGAGCTGGTTTGTGATGGATGTAAAATGTTCTCTCTCCCTCTAGCTATAACGGAGAGGAAACATCCTCACGTGTTCTGATTGTACTTCTATGAATGATAACTTGCATTTTAAGTTCAGGGTTTGGAATTGCAGTGGTTACCATTTGAAACAAAATGCAAACCTGCTCATTTTACTTGCAGAAAGCAAGAAATCGGTCAACAGGATTTTACTCAATAATAGTGAAACAAGGACTATATAGGATTTTATTCTGCAGCATTACCACTGTTCCCTATTGTTGCACATATGGATTGCTTCATTCACTGCCACAAGTGTCCTTTTGGAGTGTGTTGGCCCAGAGGGATATATAGCTATTCTAATGGATACATTGGCAGTGATAGTTTAAGGGAATCAAACTCCCAATTGTCAACTTCCAAATGTACGCTTTCATTACATTGTGCTAAGAACATGCCTGCTGTAAAATGTCTGAAGCTGATTCTTTTCCACCTCACTCTTTCCCACACATCCTTCTCCCAGTTTTCAAAAGAAAGACATATCTCTCACTCTTCCCAAATTATGATACATTGCCCTGGGGATTTAAAAAAATCTGAGTATACCAAAGAGACAACGACACTATAAACCAGAAGTAAGTTTTTGTGTCTTTCTCTCTAATATTCATGGGTTTCAGGGGCAAAGCTATGTGTTAGAAATGGATATTTTGGCCTATGTTTAGATATTCTAAATCCTAGTATATATTGTAGAGAGGAGGGCAGAATTTATTATAATTTTCATTTATAGACATTGCCTCTTTTTCACACTATCATCAAAAAATGCTTGGCTCCGGTGGGAGAATCCTATGAGGGCACGGCAAAGAGAGTGTAACTAAGAACACACCTTATCTCACACAGGCAACAAACTTGTGCACAGCTCTATACCTGATCTATTCATCTGTGAATTTGGTTATCAGAATAAATAGGGTACATCTTCAAGTAAAAGGAATATGTATATTGAAAGTAAGTTGGTGTTTTACATTTTCTCGAATAATTTGGAAGAAATTGTTTCATTAACTTTTACCAAAAAAAAGAACACACACAAAAAAACAGGTACTGGATACTGTAAATCCATAGTTATTCATATTTTTACTTGGTTGCAAATCTGCTTGCTGTCACTCATAAACCATTTCTTTGTTCCTAACTGGGATGTTAGTAGATTCTCTTGAAAATCAGCCACTTAACAAGGTCATTAAAACATTTTTTTTTAGCTCCACAATTAACTAGTGGCTGGAACCGGAGTCTGAGATGGACAGGCCACTGCGGTAGATCTCGGACCGACAGAGGCTGTGTGCTCCCAACGCGTCCCGCGGAAGGCCCGGGCGCCACGCTGTGGCCACCTGTGCACATTGCGACCCGAGTTCGCCACGGAGGCCGCCGCCGCGCGTGCGTGGGGACCCAGCCGTGTGAAGCTGTCAGCGGCACGCTTTCCCCAACCTCTCCCAAAACTCCGTGAGAAAATTTGCTTCTCTAAGACGGTAGGGGCAAGAAAGGAGCTGTAGAGTGCGTCGTCGGCATCAGCAGTCGTGGGCGGCCCCCAAATCTCGCTGTACTTGTTTACTCGGGGCGGCAGATGTGAGCAGCCGGCTCCGTAGTGGGTCCGGTAGGCAGCGGCAGGACGCATCCCGGGAAGCCAAAGGCGATGGTCGCGGCCTCCCGGAACCGAAAAACCACCTAGGCCAAGGCCGACCGCCTGCTCGCCGACCTGGCGGCGGCGCCACCCCGCGGCCGCCTGTTGACATTGCAGCCTCGGCCGCCGCCTCGCGCAGGGGCTGCTGGGAGACGCAGAGCGCGCGGGGCTGAGCCGCAGGGAGGGAGCGGTGGAGAGTGCGCGACAGCCGTCCGGTCAAGCACAGACCACGTCCCAGCTGGACCCGTCACCATCAGGGGCCCCCGGGCCGGCAGAAACGGCAGGCCGCTGGGCAGGGAGCCTGCAGGCGCTTCAAGGGCTGCTCTGAAATGCATTGGGGGAACCACGGGCCTTCTCCCGTGGTCCAAGGCCTAGTATTTTATCCCTGATGACGGAAGAGTTTCCAGGACTGAGAACGAGGCCCTGGAGGGGACTGATGCGACTAGTGGGGCGGAGGGTGGGTGGGTGGGTTTGGGGAGGGAGGTGGGGTGTTCTTTCGTCTCCCTCAGACTCAGGAGGGACAATACCCAGGGCCCACCCAGTAATTCCTCAGAGCTCCCAGACCTAAGCACCACACCCAAGAGTAGACAGTAATGGAGAACGGGGAACTGGTTGTGAGGAGGGTGGGGCAATTGGGGGGGGTGTTCTCACCTCCCAGGCTCCCTAGGACTGCAACTCATTCTAGGACCACAGGACGTTCTACACGAGTCCCAGCCCTTTCAGAACAGTCAGGGGGTTCCTTCTCAGGCTAGGTTTGGGGTCAAAGAGGAAGAGTTGGGTCCATTCTGGATCTTTTCTGGCTCCCACATTCAGTTGGGAGAAACCCCAGTGCCTTCTGGACTTAGGCATTTTCCTGCTGAGGAGCCAAAGACGGCCAGACCTGCCTTATGATTCCAAGCAACTGGCTGGAAGGGGTTTGACAGCCCTCACTGCCACCAGGTTTAGTTGCAGACTCCAGAAGCAATAAGGGGACAACAGTGGAAGCAAAACAGGAATCCAGGTGAGATAATGGTAGCTTGGATTAACATGGTAGTTAGTAGTGAAGGCGTTGAGAAGTGGTTACACTTGGAATGTATTTTGTAGGAAGTGCCAAAGAAGCTTGCTGATTGATTAGCTGTAAGGAATGTGGGAAAAAGGAATAAGGAAAAACTCCTAGAATTGGGGTCTGAGCAATATACTGTGTCACACGGGGTGGCATGCGGGGTCTCAGTTCCTGCTTCCCACATAAGAACGCAGGACATGGTGAGGCCAAAAAGGAACACCCACGGAGCCATAGATAGGGGAGTCATACCACTATAGTCTCGCTGGCTGGCGGCTGGGTTGGAGACACAGGAGGCAGGAGCCACACGATCTGCAACCTGCCCTCCACTTGTCTTTGCCAACCAACCCCACTTGCTAGCTGTAGTCTGCCGTGCTAACTGCAATCCGCTCTTACTAGCTCAGCCACCATCTCCTTGCTAGCCCCCATTTTCTGCTAGTGTAGCCATGGCAGTTATATTAGTGGCCCATGGCTCACTGGTTACAGCTGATGGCCAACTGACCACAGCTGATGGCCATCTAGTCACAATTGATGGCCATTTACTACCTGAGCCAGCACCTTTCCACGTAAGGCCGAGAGCCTGGAAACTGCACTCCTGGCTCTGTCCCCACATACTGATTCCACTGACAGCTGATAAAGAGCAAGTTGGTGGAGCAGGGAAGAGAATAGCAAGAAACAAAACTTTTCTATTGGACATACAAGATTCTTACTTGACATGTAAGTGTAACTGTTGAAAAAGCTGTGGATATTTGAGTGGAGCTCGGGGAAGAATCCTGGACTAGAGTCGTATATGTGTGGTCTTCAGAGCCATAGGACTAGAAGAAACAACGTACACAGAAAGTACAGATAGAAAACAGAAAAAGGTCTGAGGCTGAATGAACCCTGGCACGTGAGAAATCTTAAAGATTGTGTAGAAGAGTTGGCAGCAAAGGATGTTGAGAAGGTATTGCTGACAAGGTAGGAGAAACAGATGTGTCTCAAGAATAAGTGATCAACGATGTCACATTCTCCTGAGAATATCCGATGTGGAGTGGAATTGCGTTATGTCTATAGTTCTAGTGGGGAGGGGATACTGACATCATTACAATATTGACTTCTAATTCATGAGCATGAATTATTGATGTCATTGTTAATATCTCACAAGAGTTACAATTTTCTCTCTGGAAGTGTTGTTCATGTTTTTGTTGATTTCTAGGTCCTGCATTTTGGAGAGTTATTGTAAATGGTATTGTGAGAATCTTAAATGATTATTGTCAGTCTCATAGCTATATAGTATAAAAACTGAAAGTCCCTCAGAGAACTGTATACTAAGCTTGGCAATGGAAAGCTGGATGTTGAAAATCTGGTCCATCAGGTGTTTTAGGTATAGACCCCTTTGCACACTGGCAATAAAACGGGAGCCAATAAAATTGTTTGCTGTCCTTTTATTCCTCATTTCTTAGTTTGTTTCCAAAGATGGGGTCAAAGCCCCCAAAGTGTAAGAAGTTCATCTTCCTGCCTTCTCCTTTCATCTCCATATCACACTAAGCACATATTACTCCTTAACCCTTAGACTTAGGATAGAAAAAAAGTTGTGGAGAGGGAGTATCTGTTAAATAAAGGGAGAAATTCCCAAACACGTTATGTGAGCTAATGGAGGTAGAAAATCTGTTCAGAAACAGTAGAAATAACTGGTTTACACATTCTGGAGAAATAAATCCCCCAGATGTGCTTTCTGAAAGATAATTTGATTTGAAGAAGCATTAACATGATCCCTAGTGAAACAGCAATCATCTGGAGTCTGGTTGGGACTTTGAGGCCCATTTCTTCTGGAAGGGCAGAAAAAGCCTCAAAGAGAAGAAATAGACATTTTACAACAGGTTTGGAAGTGCCACATTTATTTTAGTAAATAATCATTTTACAACTTTAATTCAATCAGATCTTAAAATGTCACAGGCTTTGGGCACAATAAACTATAATTCAAATCTTAACCCTACACATAATAGCTGTTTAAATTGTAGTTTCTTATCCCAATTATCTCTCATCTCACTTTGAAATCTATATTGTGGCCCTTAATATCTAATTGTTATGGATTATTTTGATGTACCAAACACTTATTTGCAGGGGTTATTAACTTAATATCTCTTGCTGTCATTGCCATAATATCAGCAGGTGGCTTTTCATCCTTTCCTATTATCTTGATCAATTTATATAAATATTTTCTCTCCCCCCGGTAAAACTATCTGGGCCTGGTGCTGCTTTTAAGGGTAGATCTTTGCCAATCTTTTCAGTTTCTCCTGTAGCTACATTTTATAAAGGTAGTCTACTTTTCTTAGGCAACTTTGATCATTTGTATTGAAAATTAAATATTTTATCTACATTTGCGAATACAGCTATCAAAATATACATACCAATTTTAATGTCTTCTACATCTAATGTTGCTGATATTTGTGTTTTCTCTCAATACTAAATTTGCCAAAGGATTAACCCTTTAATTTTCTTTCAAAGAACCAGGTTTTGGTTTTATTGCTTAATTCTATTTTGGAGGAGTGGGAAACTATCATCTATTCCATTGATTTCTGCTTCTGTCCTAATGTCTTCTAATTTCCTCAGGTTTTGTTGTCCCTTTATTAGCTTTCAAGTTAAAAGCTTAATTCACTGTTGTCACGCAGCAGCCTAGCCGACTGTCTCCTCGTGCGTTTCCTTAAGGAAAGAAGAGTCTGTGAGACTGTGCCTTCTTGGGACCTTGCTTCTCCTCTGTGCTTATGCTTTATGTCTCTCTGGCCCCCAAAAGATGGTTTGTCAGCCAAGGACGGGTAAGATTTCTCACGGGAGAGACAACCTAAGACAGGCGGATCCATGTGGGGACACAAAAGGAGCTACCATGAAAAATATGGAAAGGGGCATTGTCTCTTTCCCCTGTTCAAAGAGAGCCACTGCTGACACTGGCTTTGCCTCTCACCTGATTGTGAGAGAAGTCAGGAGAGCGATAACATCAACTCTCCCTGTTTAGCTCAACAATAAGGTTTCAACATGAGAGACTTGTGCCCAGGGGGTACATACCTTGATTAAGTCATCATGGAACTTTCTGCTTCAGCTGTTTGTAGGCGAGGGTGATTGATTTAAATCATTTTTCTTGTTTGATGTATGAGACTCAGACCGTGGAAAAAACAATGCTACTTCCTTGTATGTTTATCAATAAAAGCCACCAGTTGGCCTGATTCGGGGCTCCAGTCCTTAAAAGACTGTGAGACCCTTGGCCCTCTGTGATTTAACTGCATGAAGTCTCTGTTTCTTTCTTGCTTAAAAACTTAACCTGATGCCGCCCCTTCTCGTTCCCTCACTGCCCGTGTTGCGCTGGACGCGACAATTCATTATTTTTAATAGTTCTTCTTTTCTCACTAATGCATTTTAAGGCTATGAATTTTCCTCTGACCTCTTCATATAGTTTTTAATATGCAGGGCTCTCTTTATTTCTAAAGCGTATATAATTTTATTTTGATATCCTCTTTAATCCATGTGCTTTTCCTTACAGTATAAATCAAGGAGAGTATTTTTAGTTATTTCATTGCATTATGGTTAGTGAAGATGTCTTGTATGGTGTCAGCTCTTTTAAAACTTGTTGAGTTTCTGCTCAGTTTCTACCAGTATTCCACATAAATTTCAAAATCATGTACTTTTTCTGTTTCGGATACAAGATGATAAAGGTATAAGTATAGTTATGATTAATCTTGTTAACTATGTACTTCAAATCCTTTATACCCTTAACAAGTTTTAGTTGACTTGATCTGTCACTTCCTGATAACGGTGTATCTATGTTAACTTAATCACCAATATGATTGCTTTATTAATAATCTTTGTGTGCACATTCACGTAAGTATATACATGTGTATACTTGAGTTCAGTGCGAACAATTCATCTCTCTCCTTAATGGACTGCTGCTTTTGTGAATTTGAAATAGCCCTCTTCTAGTGCATTATATTCAACTTTTACACATATACATATGTATTTTTATATATATTTAAATCTATGCTTTTCTAACAACTTCTAGAGTAATTATATCCTCCTCCTGAATATAATGTAAATCATAGCTTGTTTTATTTCTCTTTATTCTTGCCCCATGTCAATATCATCTGTAATTTGAACTGCAGGTTTTTAAAAATAACTTTTTTTGGAATCCACAACAAATGATAGCTGCATTTGAAGTTCCTCTAATAGTTTTGAGCTCATTTCTTCAAAACAGTAGACAAAATGTGGAGCAGAGACCATAAATGTAAAAAATTTCTGTAATCACAGAGTTACTTAAACAAAATCTTAAAATCCAAACTTGAATCACTAATCAAAACAAGAGGGGAGATTTCAATACAAACATGATGGGTACAATAAATTAATGCTATTGTATGGCCCAGGATATCGTAAACAATGTCAATTGTGTCCCTTAACTCACCGATTCTTAAGTTTGTTTTACAAGTAATTTGGTATATATATGTTATATATATATCGCTTTGTTAATTGAAGCTTTTCTGATTCATTTATTTCATCCCTCTCCTACCACCTGATTTCTAATTTCTCAATAAAGTTATTCCATTATAAAATTAGCTGGATGAATAAAGACCAAGTATTCTAAAACTTAAAATTTTTTTAGACTCTAAACTTACTTATACTTAGTAATATATTGTACTGGGTACATAGCCACCTTTGCTTCTGGTATCCCACATCTTCCTCTTAGAATCTTATTATTGCTGGAATATAACTCCAGAAATTCTTTCAGGAAGGGCCTGAAAAGTTACCCAAAAGTTTGACTAAATATAGAAATTTAGTTTCAAAAATATTTTCCCTAGGTTAAAAAAAATACTGCATCAGTATCCTCTTATACCCAGTATTGCTCAAATGACAAGTCTGATATAAACTTGATTCCTGTTTCTTTGTTTTAAGAATTTTCTCTGGGTGTTTCTAGAATTTTCTCCTTAACCTTTGTGTTCTGAAATTTCTCTAGGTGACAGATCATGTCAACTAAAACTTGTTAAGGGTATAACCATGTCTCTAGGTGAAGGTCCTTTTATTTCATCCTTATATGCTCAGCATTTAATGGGAACTTGCAGTCTGAGGATTTATGTAAATATGTACCTATGCACATTCTGTGGAAGTCTTTTTAAAAAATTTCCCCAGGACCTCCAGGTATGGACACTTAGGTTGTGTATTGCACAACTGCAGGGAACACCATTCGCAAAGATTATAATTTAAATGGTGCTCCTGAAGCTGTGCAATGCACAATCAGCAAACCTTATTTGGTAGGCCTGTATTTTATTTCTTACATTATATCTGTTCTTTCCTTCTCAAACTCTTACTGGATGAATGTTGGAACATCTGAATCTATCATCTATGTCACTTACCTTTTTTTCTTATTTTCTATCTTTGTATCCTTTTATGTGGCATTGGGGGGAGGATTTCTAGCCTTCATGTTTCTCCCCACTATACCTACTCTATTCTGGATTCAGTCCTACTGTTACATTTTTGTGTCAACAACCAAATTTAAATTTTCCAAGATCTCTAGTTAATTTTTCTTGCACGATTCACTTTTATCCCTTATACCGTCTTTTTTTTTTGTTAATTTTCTATCATTTCTAGGAATTTGGGGTGGAAGATGGGAAGAATACAACATGTATTTAGTACACTATCTTGAATTAGTAAATACTTTCTCTGGTACATTAGAGATGAAAAAAGTTGCAAAACATTCAATAGGATCTCCTGACTATCAACATCAACTAACATTTGAAATGTTTACTGTCAAGCATTAGTCTAAGCCAGGGATGTCCAAACTTTTTTCAACGTTTTTTACCAAGGGCCCTATGCGGTAAAATACACAAACAGCCGGGCCACTCACTTAAGGTGAAGTACGTATTGCCTCACCTGGTTTATTTAAGTAAACTAAATATATTTTTTGAATTTGCTCTGGGCCAATTAAAAATGGATTGCGGGCCGCAGTTGGCCTGCAGGCCACAGTTTGGACACCCTTGATCTAAGCATTTTTATAGGTATTTATTCATTTACGTTTCACAAAAACATTTTGAAGTAAGCATTACTATTATCTCCAATTTAAAGATGAGGAAACTGAAACATAGAAGGTTCAAGACCTTTCCTTAGTCACAGTACTAATAAAGAGCAGGACTAGGCTACAAACCAGGTGATCTGTCTTAAGAGACTGCTTGACTTTTAGATCACTTTTAGGAAATGCACCCAGTTTAAAAATGAAATATTTGTCTAAAAGCCATCACAGATTAAATTGTCATCTTTATATTCTATACCTATCACAATCCAGTCACCAATCCTCAAAAAGATGATTTAAGTAATTTGGCTGACATCTGATGTGACATCAGCCAAGCCCATTTCTACATGTGCAACACTTGCTTTCTGGATCTAATATTTAAAATCTCCTTAATACCACACTCTTTTTTTCTTCTTCTGGAATGCACCTCCCTCCTCATCTGTGTCTACAACACTGGAAAAGCAGGACCTAAAATGAGGCCGAAAAAGCTCCACTCTAATCTCATCATTTTGACCACAAAGATACATTTGTGCTGAAGGGAAGTATTTTATCTGCCACTCTCAGGATTTTTGAATCTGTAACAGGAGTTTTATCTGGGTCAATAATTATTAAGGGCAGTTAAAAGAGTGTTCCAGGTTTAAGGAGCAAGAAAAAATTAGGAAAATAAATTAAAAAGCTAATTGGCATACTTGAGCCTGTCATCCTCAGATCAATTTGTCAGTGTTCTGGGCAATCAGTCAACAAACTTTCAATGAGAAGCTGTTTTATCATAGGTACTGGAATAGTCTTTGTGGAAGACCCAAAGAAGTAAAACAAAAAAAAAGGGGTGGGGAGGTTCCCTATATAAGACAAACACAAAATGTAAAAACAATGAAAAATAAAGAACAAGGCTACACAGTTCACAAAGTTACACAGTTAATTGTGAATTCATTGTGCAACGAACAAAGACTTAAGAATTAAAAGGAGAAAGACTTTCCTGTGAACTAGAATGGGATGGAAAGGCTTACATAGCGAGATTTGAGCAAGAGTTTGAAAAACTGACAAGTTGATAGTGACTAGTCCAGAGAACGACTAAGTACTACTGCTACTTAGAATGATATAACAAAAGCACAAAGGATGAGAAATTTAATTAAGATACATTATAGGGCAATGAATAGAACATTTTAGCTAAACTGGAGGATTAGGGAAAACGAGTAATTGAAGAAGGTAAATTTTGGTCAGATGCTGGAAGGCCTTTGTTTTTAGGAGTTGGGGTTTAATCCTGATGGAAAATTAATGATAGCTTTTGATTAGGTGAGCCAATTGACAATGGTGTAATGACTTCAAAAGACCATGAAAAACACGGTCCCTAGTCTTCAGAGAGAAGAGAGCCCCCGGACTTCAGGATTGTAGGGCAGGAGGCCAGACATACTCTTTGATGGTTTGAATGGGTAGAAGAGAGACCACCGTAGCTTTCTCACTTACTGAGCAATTTTTCCTACCATAAAATGTGCTGTATAATTTTTTCTTTCACTGGAAATTTTGGATTCTCAGATGAGTCATCTTGCCCTGGCCTCTTGTCTGGTAGTTGCCAGGGAAAGGTGACTCACTGAGAATCCTAATTTCCCAGTGAAAGAAATATGTCCCATTTTATGCAATTTTTAACTGGATGTAAATTTGAACTCCTACGTTATTTAAAAAAACATTATTTTAAGCACAAAATTGTCATGTAAATCCCCCAATTATCAAGACTCACTTAATTTCAAAGCTTGTCAAGTGACTTGGAAACTGATTTTTCTTTTGCCTCAAGGATATATTTTATTTGGCAAAACATCCACCGGCCTCTGTCAGGATTAGTCTTGAGTTATGCAAGTTTTGAACAGAGAGGCCCTTAAAAATTCATCCCGCGTGTTAACCGGCTTTTTGTACATCACGCCCCCAAAACCTGTCAGAAACAAACAAACAAAACACCTGAGAACACTAAAAACCATCTCCTCAGTCTCATTAAGAAACTTAAGGAGACGCACCTGGAAATGTGTTTCAAAAGCACCAAGGTAACTATTATAACCAGGAAAGCTGGTTGCGAAACCGAGAAGGTCCGTAGCCTTGGAGATAATTTTCCTGTGCAGGAGTGTAAACATATACTGCTCAGCGTTCACCAGGAGCAGTAACATTGGCTGGGTAGGACTGAAGTTTGACAGAATTGAGAATTAAATCTTTGGGCCCTGGGTCTCAACCTCCACACAAGGGGCAACGTTATGGACCAGATGACTTGTTTATGGGTGGTCTAAGCATTATGGGATGTTTAGCAGCATTCCAGACCTCTCCAGCCACTAGATGCCAGTAGTACCCTTCACCCCCCCGACTCCACCCCAACCCGGTGATGACATCTGGATATGTCTTTTGGACTGGGGGACAAAGTATCTGGTTCTTTACTGGGCAGGTTAAGATATCTGGGCCGGCCTTAAGGTAGGTCAGACTATAAACGATCGACTTTGTAGAGCAAGTTTGATAAAATGTTAACTGTAGACTAAAAATTAAGTGGCAAATGGGAACTAAACGCTTCCCATCCGTACACTAGAAACACACTCCAGTTCGTTTATTAGGCTTATTAGACACGAGGAGTCGACCAGCTCATCCCCACCAGTCAAGTTACAAAACGGTGTCAAAGCAAATTGTCACTCATGTATACGTAAGCTTTAAGGACCCAGTTATTAGATAGGAATCGTTGAGCACTGTCGGCTGGTTACCAGCCAGAGTCCTCTCCATCTATAGATACGCTACTGAGGTATAGAAGTGTGAGGTTCAAACAGCCTGAAAAATCATTCAGTCCCAAACCACCAACACGAGATCCTAGGCCTACCCGACCTGGCCAAAAGCTTACCAACCTCCCAAGTGTTTACAAGCACTTCCTCCGATAACTGGAGTGGCTCTGAAAAGAGCCTTTGGGGTAAAGCAGCTTTCTATGGCGTTCCTCGCGCGCTTACTTCGAGCTGGTGTACTTGGTGACAGCCTTGGTGCCCTCGGACACAGCGTGCTTGGCCAACTCGCCCGGCAGCAGCAAGCGCACGGCTGTCTGGATCTCGCGAGAGGTGATAGTAGAGCGCTTGTTATAATGCGCCAGACGGGACGCCTCACCAGCAATACGTTCGAAAATGTCATTGACAAACGAGTTCATGATGCCCATAGCTTTGGACGAGATGCCAGTATCCGGATGAACCTGCTTCAGCACTTTGTACACGTAGACAGAGTAGCTCTCCTTCCGGCTGCGTTTGCGCTTCTTTCCATCCTTCTTCTGCACTTTCGTAACAGCTTTTTTGGAGCCCTTCTTAGGAGCAGGAGCAGATTTCGCTGGATCCGGCATTGTCCCACGTAGAAACACTTCACGCTAAGAGAAACAACACCAACAACAACCAGCTGAGTTGGTTCCGCGCTACTTATAGAGCCTGTATGCAAATGAAGACTCGCACAATACTGCACTTTGATTGGTTAACTTGCAACAGTGTCGTCATAGAGGTGGAGCCCATGTAAGGAAGATTCTGTCCGCGCTCCCTTAGTGGGCATTAGAACACGAGTCTTGTTAGCCAATCAAGGCGTTCTATTTCACACAAACCAGTACATTATGTGAAGTAATAGTTTCAACGCGGAGGGTCTTTTCTGCTGTTGCTTTTCACTTCCAATGTCGAGTTGTATACCGAAAAGATCTGAAGCGCTCGCTAAAGACAACTTTATTTTTGCATCGTTTTGCTGTATACTTTGTGGACGTTTGCTTTGACTTTTGGAATAGCTCATCTCCCTTTTAAAAAAATTTTCCTGAAATTCTCCTTTGCGTCCCTTGTATTATGCTACAAGTTAGATAGTAGAACTCGGAATTATATCATTCTTAAGCACAAACCAGCAGACAGCAAAAAGCTTCATAATTTTTTAAAAGAATCTTGCCTCTACCCGCCGCGGGACCTTACATCTCGTGACTCAGCGCAATGTGTTAGAATACCGAACTACTTGGGGATAGGTTTTTAATCCATCAGCCGATTTACTTCTAACTAGAAGCGAATAAGACCCAGATTACCATCCCAAACAGTTGACAACTTTCAGTGTCGGTATCTAGTCTTTTTGCTCACGTTTTGGACTAAATACACATCAAAGGACTGACAAAAGTCCATCCTCTTGTGAATTTTTCAAGTTGGTAGTAAGGTTGGTACCCTGTCCTTTAAAGTCAAACCAGCCTGTTTATCACGCTTGGTTAAAACTACCTGGACGTGCCTGTCCGCTGTTACCTGTACCCGTCAGGCATCGAAGTTCCGCAACCATCTGACACCACAGACCCATTTGCCCACACCAGGGCAGAAAGCCAACTGACCTCGGCTAGAAAGCTAGCAGTACAGCTACTCTTCAGAAAACGTGGGTGGCTCTGAAAAGAGCCTTTAGATGGTCTGCTTAGGAACATATGCCTTAAGCCCGCTCCCCGCGGATGCGGCGTGCCAGCTGGATGTCCTTGGGCATGATGGTGACGCGCTTGGCATGGATAGCACACAGGTTGGTATCTTCAAACAGCCCGACTAGGTAGGCCTCGCTCGCCTCCTGCAGCGCCATCACGGCGGAGCTCTGAAAACGCAGGTCGGTCTTGAAGTCCTGCGCGATCTCGCGCACCAGCCGCTGGAAGGGCAGCTTGCGGATCAGCAGCTCCGTGGACTTCTGGTAGCGCCGGATCTCGCGCAACGCCACCGTGCCCGGCCGGTAACGGTGCGGCTTCTTGACGCCGCCCGTGGCCGGCGCGCTCTTGCGGGCCGCCTTGGTGGCCAGCTGCTTGCGCGGGGCCTTGCCACCAGTCGACTTGCGGGCAGTCTGCTTGGTACGAGCCATGATGTCACCGGTTTTATTCCGAGAGTGCTAAGCACTCTTATTTATAGACACAGCCTCGGCTTGATTGGGCCAGGAAAACCAGGAATTTCCAGCATTGTGATCTCATTGGCTAGAATTCAATCCTATTTTGTAGGTCTGAAGTTGTGCTAATCCTTTCTTCGCTTATTACTCCCCTTTCCCCATACTTTTCTATAATCTTATTGATCACAGATGGAGTTATATTTTTCATACCTTTACTTTAAATTGGTGTAATTTTTGCAGGCTTGGGATTTATGGTTTAAAAGATTCCTTAGAAATACAAGCATCTCCTCCCATGAGTTAGGTTTCAGTCTATATTTCCATTCACGAGTTACTGTAACTCCTTTCCCATTGCTAAGATTTATTTAGCGCCCGACACTGTTAAGCGCGTTATGGCTGAGGTTGAGCAAAACAACATGTAGGTGACGGAACCAAAAGTTGAACTTAACGTTTACCTGACTTCGAAATCCGCCCAAGCCGTGTGCAGACCTGTCCCAACGTGGAGTAGAGCCTTCAGTGTTTCTGTAGCCTTTGCCCCCTGGCATGAGGTTCTCTCCTCCTCAAACCATCAATTGCCAACTATGTCCTGTAGACAAAACGCTTCTAAGGAAGATAAGACCGGAAATACTAATTTGTCCTTTACAATGGTAAATAGATTCAAAGCAAATAAATTATTCATTCACTACTGAGAGTTGATAGCGTGTGTCCTTCAATAAGGTGTTTTCTAATGCTTAAAAGTTTCATCTTTTCTATTCTTTATAAGAAAATTGAAGATCCTTTGCCTTTTAGTTATTTCATGCTTTGAATTCTTGTTCAGAAAATTGCGTGTCATAAAACATTTATGTAAGGTTACCAGTGCTTAAAGTTGTAATAGTTAATATAAAACTTAAATGTATGCTTATTTTATTGAAAAAAGCATTGCATCCAAACCTTATAAAAACTCAACCCTGAGAACAAAAGCAGGCCCAAGTAGCTTAAAACTCATCTTGATGGTGTCAATATGAATTATCTTCCTGCTGAAGTCAAATAAGTGATTTTGAGAGGATTTCCTGAATACAAAACACAATGTAGAAATGTGTTCTCTTTATTTCTTCAAGAGTCCCCCCCGCCCCCCCCCCGTTGCGGGGGGGGGGGGGGGTGCAGCCATCACCTGCTCTAGGGAGAAGATCTGAAATGCCATGCAGAAGTGTAACTGATGTGAACAGCTGTTACCTCTTCCAGTGGTGGTTTTGTAAGAATGCTTTACATAGAGAGCACTCCTCAGTATTTAAAAATTCTTCTGTATACACTATCTCATTTAATCACATCTCTGTGAATTAGATGTTATTTTCCTCATTTTATAGATAAAGAAACTGAGTCTCAGAGAAATTTTGGCTTGTCCCAGATAAGTAATAAGGCCTGCATAACAAGCTAAAGCAAAAGAATGAGATTATAATGCATTTCCCGTTTCATTAGTCTTGGGGTACATTTTAAAACACTGAATAATTTTCCCATCGTGCAATCAAATCCCTCAATGTTTCTCAAACTTCTCCACTGAACTATTCCAATCAGAAGAAGAAACTACCATGGGGTCTGAATGATGGCCCAAAGCAGCGCACAGACATGTCACATTTCTTTGCAATGTTTTTTGTTTCGTTTTGTTCTGAGTTTTGTTTTTAACGTATGCATTCTTGGCCATGATATATGGAAGTATTTTTTAAGTAAGAAAAAGATTCTCAAGCTGTATATTCATATAGAATCTGGATTCTATATGAATATAATTTATTTTATAGGATTTATTTTACCTTTATAACATAGAGAATAAGAAAAATGTCAAGAGTCTTCCTCTGGCTTAATACAGAAATTGTATAAAAATTTGTACTTCTCAGAAAACAGATGCCAATTTAAACATTAATTCCAGGGCAACAAATGAAATACAATAATCAATCAGAATAGTAAACTTTTACGAGTTATAGGTAACACTTCTCAGAATATAACAATCTGTGATGTATGATTACCTTTGAAGTCACATTAAAAACAGAATCCAGATCCAAATTTGTTCACTTCCACTTGGTCTCCACATTGGACAATAGAGTGGTATTCCAGTGATATTTCTCAATATCAAATATCAACAGAAACAAGTTTGTAATGCAGAAGAACCGCTGCTGCTGGAGAGAAGAGGGAGTAGTTTTCTCCTAATATTTCTGGTTTCTTTCCCCAGAAATAATAGAAATCTGCAGTTTCGAGACTGAGCACTGAAATTTTATCTTTTAGTACTGTGAGGGGCGGGGAACAAATAAAGAGGCATGAACTTAAATTTTACCATAGGAAATAAGCAGGCAAAAGAAAATGTTAAGTGAATTATTAGACTTGTAATGTTTTATATGTATATGTGTTTGTTTTTAATACAAAAGTAATGGACTCAATTAAAATATATGTTCCAGGAAGACAGTTTGTGTTGTCTTTGACTTCAAGTACCCCAAGGCCATCAGGTACCACCAAGATGAGACTGAATCTTTGGTTTGTGGGTTAGTCAGGCCACATGCCTGATTCCCTTTCACCTTGAGTGGTCTGTAGCCCTGAACCAAATTGAGAAGCCATAGGATTTTGAGCTTCTTTCCTTACCCCATACTGAGATTAAACTCATTCCCTCAAAATCCTGTTCACTGGATAAAAACTCCCCATTTTCTACCTGTCCTTAACACTACTGCCTGTATTATAGAGCGAACAGTGGTATAGGAGAGGGAAAAATTTTTTCTCAACCCTCTTAGGGGTCCCTGGCAAGATCTGAAAATGAAACTGACAAAGTCAGATGAACACACTAATTTATGTAATATAAGTTTTACGTGACACAGGAACCTTTGTAAGGAAATGCAAAGCCGAAAAAAACAAACCTGAGTATTTTTATGCCAGGTTTTAATGAAGCGCGGGCAGTCACATAGAAAACGGACCGGTTAAATATAGTAACCTGGTGGAAACCGCAAGACCTGTTTGTTAGGATTCTTCTGTGTAACCCTTTGTCTTCAAAGAAAACAATGCTCCTTTCCTCCGGGTATAAGGAAGGTACCTTTCACAAGAGGCTTCTATGACCTGTTTCAAGGGAGAAGGCCCCGGGAAAGGCTACTTCAGCTTAAAATACTCCATATGCTAAAGTGCCATATTTTTGTGGAGCGTGTCCTGATCCCCATCAGTGGCAGAATATGCCACACGTAAAATATGGCATAAAGATTATTTTCAGCGAAAGGCACTTGAAAAATAGCATATGCAAGGAGGTGGTCTGCTCTCCTCTTTCTTTCCTAAAAACAGGAAATCAAATCTCCACATGGAAGATGTCTTCCCTTTACATGGAACAAAATAACATTCTTATCACTAGGGGTGGGAGTCAAAGCTGACAGAAATCTGTACAAACTTTGTTAAACTAATCCTTATCTCCCTGGGCACTTTCCCACCATTAATGCCCAAATGCAGCCCTTTTGTCTTGTTACATTTTCCTGATGTTCTAGTCTTTGTCCAATCTATATGTGTTCAACTCTAACTGCTTCTTTGAGTCTTCCTTTCCTTATGATGGCTCCCATGGTGAGTAAAACTTACAGTGAAAAAATTTGTATGCTTTCTCCTGTTAATCTGTATTCTGTTAATTTAATTCTCGGGCATAGCCAAAATCCCTAAGAAGGTAGAGGTAAAATTTTGCCTCCCCTACAGCAGCTAAGAGTTTGAGGGGGTGCAGAACATGCCACCCCAAAATATGCCACTTTAGTATATTGATTTTGAGCTGAAGTCAGTTGAGGAATGGCAGATGCAGGAACTGCCCCGGTTCCCTAAGAGCAGCTCATAAACTTTCCCATTCGAGAAGTACCCTCCCAATACCAGGAAAAGAACATTCTATTCACCAGACTCAGAATCGATGACAAAATGAATCTACAAAAAACAAACTACTAAAATAACCATTTTCTTTCATGAATTTTCCCCATATATATTCCAATCATTGTCCCACAATTTGCTGTTCCTAGCCCAAGCCCTATAATTTATGGTACTTTGTTTTAAAAGGTATATATTATACGGTATATAAGCTTTGGGGCCTATCAGGCTCTTCAGGTCTTCATTTTCCTTATGAAGACTCCCGTGTATATATAAACATTAAAATTTGTATGCTTTATTAATTTTGATTAGTCTTATGTCAGTTTAATTCTTAGGCCTGGGCAACTGAGTTCCTTTGGGGGGAATCTGTCTTTAAAGCAGATAAAGGGAGTTCAAAGAAAGACTCTCCCCGCATTTGCTGTTTTTAAAGTGCCTATGGCTCAAAATAATATCCCAAAGCAGCATATTTTCGGGTCGCATATCTACTATCCTTCAACATCTATTGTGAATTCCAGGATGTTGTTTCAGACACCTGATGCATGGTGGCACCACTCAATGGACAGGGAAGGTGGGGGGGAAAGAATGAATCCTCTCAGCTCCCTTGAGACACACCTAGAGACTTTCAGTTTAAATATTCTGATTTTTGGAGACTTTGAGTTTTAAGTTTAAGATGAATAAAGAACCAGGAGGATGGATCTACATGTCTGGAGCGTAGAAATCTTGAAAAAGATTTGGGATTCATGCCTACAGACTCGTAGATTCAAAGAAGAGATGAAAGAAGGCACATAGGATTCTTTAAAATAATAAACATTTATCGGAAAAAAACATAATTCTGATGTAGAAACCACTGTCTCATAGATTGGCCGACAGAAAAGACCCTGGTAATGAACACACTCTATCAGTAAAGACCCCCAATTTCACAGGGCAATTTCTGGTAATGACTCTCACAATAGGTAGCTGATGTCCTCTTGCGAAATCCAATTCAGTTGGAGTTTGATGTGAGGCTTCAACCGGGAAACAACCTGGGGACTGAATCCTGGCTGAGAACAAGGGAGGATCTAGAAGCGGAGTTACAGATTGTTGTCTTCTTTCTGCATACATTGCTTTTTCCAGCAGAGCTTTGTGACAGTGCGTTGGAATCACTGATAACCATCAGATTTTATAGTATACTGAGGCCAGTTTTCCTAGGATCTGATTTCTCCTGGGTGAGGTGCAATTCCAGGCCTCCTACCACCAAAATAGAAACTAGACTCGCATTATGGCTACCTTCCCCTCCACTCTCCCTGCACATCCCAGGTGCCCCAACCTCTGGAGGTCGCCTCGTAAATCCATCAGGCTAATGATCCGAACTGCCTCGTTGCCCTTTTACGTAACCACGGTTCTCGAGCCTCGGATTCTCCTGTCGGGATTAGGCCCGGCGCTGGGGCTCTGGTCTCCTTCGCGTCTCTGGACTCCATCTGCTCTTCAGCTCCGAGAAAGACCTTTCCTTTTGGCCTATATCTAACGTCCGGGGGTGGGGGGAGCGCACAGATGGGGAGACAAGAGAGGAAAAGGGCTGGGAGCCTGGCGCTGGGATCGGAATTCTCCCGGGACCGTGGCAAACAGAGACCGCTAGAGGGCGGGCGCGGAGGAGAGATGAGGCAACGCGGGGCGGGCGGGGACACTCGAGGCCGCTTCCCGCCCCCGCGCTTGTGGTTTTCAATCCGGTCCGATGTTTTTGTATATCAAGGGCACGGCGGCCGTCATTAGCAGTGTGACTGTGTTTTCAGGACTTAGCGACCATGTCTGGGAGAGGCAAGGGTGGGAAAGGCTTAGGCAAGGGCGGCGCTAAGCGCCACCGTAAAGTGCTGAGGGACAACATCCAGGGGATCACCAAGCCCGCGATCCGGCGCCTCGCTCGGCGTGGAGGAGTCAAGCGCATCTCGGGCCTCATTTACGAGGAGACCCGCGGTGTGTTGAAGGTGTTCTTGGAGAATGTGATCCGAGACGCCGTCACCTACACGGAGCACGCTAAGCGCAAGACGGTCACCGCCATGGACGTGGTGTACGCCCTCAAGCGACAGGGCCGCACCCTGTACGGCTTCGGAGGCTAGGCTGCCGGTGCAGGCTTACCGAGTGGCAATCCCAAAGGCCCTTTTTAGGGCCAACCACATAGTTCTCGGAGGAGCTGGGCATTTGCCTGATATGTATAGGCGGTGTTGCACTTCAGCGTTGTTTGTACCAGGCTTAGCTTATGGGAGGTACTGACTCCCAGGGCACTAACTCCTGAAAACGGGAGTCGCTCTACAATGGGTGCTTGTCTACTTCTATCTTTGTTACTAGAAAATTGTGCTCTTGTTGGGACGGGGACCCAGGAGAGCAAGATACCCTGAGTCGGCCCCACACAAAAGTACTGGCTTTGCTTGTAACCCGTGCATGCGCAGACTGCTGACGCATTCCCCGCACCCCCTTATGTCAGCCCTTATGTAATCAGCTGGCTGTAAGCCACTATTGTTTGGCATGCTGCAAAGCTGTCGTGGCTGCTCCTGCAAGGACGGATGTTGCTTCCTGCATCTCCACTGGCTGTCTCTAGAATATTACTGGTATGAACCCTCTATGTACGGCTCTGTTGTCTTTTTTTGGCCTAAGTCCAAAACCCTGCTAGGAGCTGACCTGCGTTACAGCTCCATATTGAAGCAGTATTTGGATTTGCTTGGTTTACTATATTTGTGGTTGGTGGATCCAGCCATGGAAAGTAGAAATCAGCAAATGAAGGCAAAGTGGAGTAATCTTCACTGTAGTCTCACTACATTTGCCTGAGCAAAGTAGGAAGACAATCGTAGGTTTACAGTCCTGAGATTGGCAGTTCTGCTCCGGATGGTTTTTAATTGAGCTTCATTTAACACCTACCACCTGTGTAATGAGAGCGTGTGAGCCAGATAGTTCAGGGTCCCTGTTGTATGGTGTAACAATAACGCTTGCTCACTTGAAAAGGTGCAAGAGTACTTAGAAAATAAAATCCAATTGACTTCAAACATCAAAGAAATGTTGCTAGGTCAGAGATGAGCTCATTACTGTAGTTTTAAAAAGTTTGGCAAAGTTATCTGGCCACCGTGAAAAGTATACTTGGTTTCTTGTTTTTGGTATTTAGTAAGGTCCCTCACAATGGTCTGAGAGTACCTTATTTTTAAATTTTTGTTTTCTGGTGCTACATTCAAGAGAGAATGTAGTGAAGGACCTAGGAGATACTGTCTTTCAGTGACAACATTGCAAAGAAACAGATAACAGAGACAATTTAATATGGTTCTATAATAGCTGAGCAAACTATGTAATTTTAATATCTTGAAAGCCAGTCTTCAAGAAATAGATAATTCAGGTATGTGACTTTTCCATTAGGGCCTATTGTGGCTTAGAATGAGAGGCCTGCAGGAACATACCCACCATCAATACAGAAAGCACAACTTAATTCTTGACAAGGCAAAAGCAAATTATTCTATATCAGCATGGAAAAGAACACAGTAAGCCATTCTGTGTGCTACCTTTTGTAAATTGTCCTGATTTGGATTGAAATGTAGGTCCACACCTCTAATCCTTAAGCCTAATTAGTTGTGTGGTTACTACATTTGCAAGTAAAAGTTTTCTTCAGCATTCTAAGATCTTAATTTTACAGCTAAATTTGGCTACATACTGTGTTTTCCCAAAAATAAGACCGGGTCTTATATTCAGTTGTGCTCCAAAAGACGCATTAGGGCTTATGTTCAGGGGATGTCATCCTGAAAAATCATGCTAGGGTTTGTTTTCTGGTTAGGTCTCATTTTCGGGGAAACACGGTATATATGTACTTGAGAGAAAAAATTTGTCAGCTCCCAAAAGAAAATCCGGCTCTTGCTTTATTGGTCTCCACACTTGCCTGCTCTCATTAGCACCAGTTGAAGGTGAACTAGGTTTTAAATCATGGGTGCTTAGTGATGGAAATGCCAGAATATCAAAGAATGTGACTGGCTGCCCAGGAGTTTATCATAATGGGGAAAAAAATAATGCATAAAATACATACACATATATATGGCTGAACAGCACATGGTAGCACATACTGAGTATAATAAGAAATGTAGGCAATAATTACTATAGGAATCCTAACGCTACAGAAGTCTGGCTGCTGGGAAACTGGGGAAAGCTTGACTATGAAGATGGGGCTTGTGTTAGGCTTTGTAGAAAGAGCATCTGACTGAGATATACAGTAAAGGGAAAGAGGAGGAGGACCAGGAAAAGAGCGGCTATAATAACATTTGTGAAGGTATCCAGGTGAGAAATCAGAGGATTTGCTGTTGGAGATGTTTCATTTTCCCTTTAAATTAAAATCTCACCTGCAATTAATGGAATTTCTATTGCAAATATCTGTGTGTGTGTATTTTTTTTTTTAACTTTAAAGGCAATGTAGATTGAATATACTGAGATACTCTGGAGAAGGACATGTCAAAAGTTTGAAGAGAGATCAAAGAATAATGGGGGTTGGAGGGGAAACCTGTCCACTGTCTAAAGTAGTGGTTCTCAAAAGTGGTCTCTAACCTAGGAGCAGCAGATCACCTGGGAACTTGTGACAAATGTATAAACTTGGACCCACCCCAGACCTATTGAATGATAAATTCTGGGCGTGAGACCTACCAATTTGTGGTTTAAGAAACCCTCCAGGTGATTCTGATACACATTAAGGTTAGAGAACCACAGATCCAAGTATCGCTTTTTCTTTAAGTGAAACAGAAGTATTTAGAATCTGAATATATATTGTCCTAATTTGTCTTCCATAATGTTGGATTTTGTTTTCTTTAGTAGGAAAAAAATTACGTGAATGATCCTATGAAATTTGCTGTAGTACAAAATATTAGAGGAGGATAAAGGTAAAAGCTTATTTTCTCAAAGTATTTGGGGCAAACAAAAAAGATGTATGAATACAAAATGTAATCAGCTTGTTTCACTAAATATTATTATTGGTCTGTATTTTTGAATTTTGTAGTCAATGGATAGGTTTCTTTTTTCTTCCTAAGTGTTTCCAAGATTTTGTCCTTTAACCAATAATTATACATCTTCTTTACAGTGACATTAATAGTGATTCTGTTCCCCACCTGTCTGCTCCACTAGTAAATACTATTATGATATGGCTTAACTGAGTCCTCTGTTTGCTGTATCCAGCCTCTGAATACTGCCAAATTACAGAATATACATTGTGCATCATTTTGCATTAACAAATGGCGTTTTTTAAAGAAAGTTCTTAACTAGCTGTAACAGTGCTGTATATATTTTTTTTTCCTGATTGCTAACAAAACAACTCCCTTCTCATTTTCCCCTGAGTGGTTCAGGTGCTCTCCAAAAGCCTTCTCTGGCTGCCAACTCTTCCCTTCCTGAGTGAATTCAGGACTTCCACTAGAATATCTGTAAATGATTATAGAACTTAGTCTGTGAGTCTATTACCATTGTCATAGAGGCACCACTGGCTAATCAAACCTCAGTGGACCAGTTTGAAGCCTTCCCTTCCCTTTCTTAGGCTCTCTACTTCTCCGAATAGCAGCACTGTTGTCCTTCTGGGCACCCAGGCTGGGTGCTCCTGAGGCACCTTCCACTGCATTCTTATTTTCTTCCTTTGAAACCTTTCACTCTGTACTTTATATTCCAGCTCTTGATGCACGTGTTATTTCTCTACTTGAACCAAAAGAACTGAATTATTTATGCAGGTTACTAGTAGATATAAATATGTATGAATATATAGAGAATGATCAGGAAGAATGTTCATACAAATTTAAGAATGATTTATAGGTGTTGGTTTTGTTATATTCATTGAACATTTCTGAATTGTTTGAATTTCTTAAAATAAGCATGTATAATTTCCTCGAAAAAAAATCAGATGATAGATAGATAGATAATCTAGGCTATATGAACCATGGCTAATTCTTGCTTTGCCAAAGATCAATTTTTTCATTTTTCATGGTACTGAGAATTCCTCTCTTCCCCACAGGAATGTTTTAATGATCAAATGAGATGATCTATAGGGAAGATTGAGGCCGTGATGTGACACAGAAATCAAAGTTGATGTATTTGTTGCCTACTTCACTCAATTGGTTCTTATGTGCTCTACAATCACTGGGGAAAGGAGGGAGTCAGTGTAGCCAGAATTTAGAGAAGAAGGCAGACAGTAGGTAAAGATGAGGTATGCACAGGTTGGCAGGGCCAGAGTTTTCAGGATTACACCAGAAAAATGTCATGTTAACCAAACACAGGCCCCAGCTGACTTATCACTCGTCTCAAGTATTTTTGCCATAAGCCACTTTGCCTCAAGCATTTTTACAGCAAACATTTTCCCCACATAACTAATTGGCCATAAGATAAGTTTGCTGTAACAAACAAAAGATAACATATCGGTTAACAGTTTGGATTTTGTTGTTCTTGTTTGGTTTCATTTCTCCATTGACAAATCAACTGCCTAGAGCAGGCTGTATGTATTGAAGCTAACTGTCAATTTGGTTTCATTTCTCTACTGACAAAATTCTTGCAGTTACTCCCATTTTTACATGTATATTCTGTTTAATCCACTGTCTCTTACTGCTGTAGAGTTCTCCATGAAGTGAATCTACTGGTTTCTCTACTCTCAGTGATGAATGCCCACACTGATATTGTTTCTAATGTCCCATCACCCTTGTCATGTTCCCTGATAGGCACGGGTGGGAATTTCTTTTAGATGAATATACAGAAGCAGAATTGCTGCTGCCTCCAATGTGTATATATAATTGGCCTAAGTACCAGACTGCTCTTCAAAAGAGCTGCTCTAGTCATCCCACGAGCAGGGCGCCAACCATTTCAGCCTTTCAACCCAGTTAACCCTTGGAATTATTCAGCTTTTTAATATTTTCCTGAGTATCCAGTGTAAAGCGGTATTTTATTATTGCTTTAATTTGCCTTTTTCTGGTTACTAATATTTGTGAGCATTTCCACATACATATGTTCATTTTCTTCCTCTTCTGTAATCTTTCCCCCTGCATTATTCACAGAGTTAAATCTACCCCCTCCCCAGTTTGGCATTCACCCCCCTCCCCCCCATAAGCTGCCCTTAAAGTTCCCACCACTGAAAAGTCATTTCCTATTCCTGGCCTTGGCCCACCCTGTGGACCTGACACCACTTACAATTCTCCTTGTCTTTTTCTAGTTCCTCTACCTGGATTAGACTCCCTGCCCCATCCCAAGTTCTCCTCCAAGTTCCCTCTGAACTTCCAGACAATTCATCTGTGTCTCTCAGCCTCCTCCACAGCATACCACTCACTGCATGTCTTTTCCTTCCAGAGCCAGGAGACCTGATTCCCATTTCTGCAAACTCATACAGTGCCTGTAGGTATGAACACATACCGGCATTCCTGTTGGACAAAATAGAAACCATTTTTCATTTGAGTGGTGATTTTACTTTTGACTGGCAACTACTGAACATGTGGACCCGCTCTGGTCTGGTAACAACTGTGGAATAGCCTTTAAGATGTTCAGTAATAGAGACATGGAAGAAGAAAAGAAGAAAGACTCAGAGATGAAGAAGCAGGCTGCCTTGTTGGCAGTAGCCATTTGTTCAGGACCAGGTAACCACTCCGAGAAAAAAGAAGCCGCCTCAGGTAAGTAACCCCGGCCCCCATCCCGTGACAGGTCCACAGGCCCCTAAGCTAGGGCAGGGCCAATGCAAACAGGAACTGTACCGGAAGAGGAAATACCCTAATCATCCCCAAAGAGGGAAGGCAGGAGGCACTGCCATTCTCCAAATGCCCATTGAAGATGAAGATGGACAGGGCTAAGGGGTTCCCCAAAAGGTTCCAGAAAATAGGATTATCTCCCCTGAGGAGTCCTGAGTTACTTTAGAAATTGAGGGAGAACCAGTAGAATTTCTAGTGGATATTGGAGCTACTTTGTATTATGACCAAAAAAGGCACCCTGTCTGACAGAGGTTGCCAGATACAAGGAGTTATCAGGAAAAGGAGAGACCAACCGATTTCTGGAGCCTCTAAATTATGAAACAGGTTTCTGATCACTCACCCACTCTTTCCTATACGTCCCAGAATGCCCTGTTCCTTTATAGGAAGAGATGTATAGACTAAGTCAGGAGCATCAGTGAGTATATTTGGACATATAGTTAAGGTGGCCATCCCAAGACAGGGGAGTAGATCTCTTGATGTTCCTCCAGAATGATCCGAAAACTGTGGAAGAACTTTTTTCGTAAAAGGGTCTCCAGAGGCCTGGATGCACGGTGAAGTAGGAAGAACACTTAGAACACACCCTCTGGTGGTAACTTTAAAGGAGTGGGACCAATGGCCTCGTGTTAGGCAGTACCCCTTGAAACCAGAGGCTATAAGGGAAATTAACACCTGTTTTAGATTGCTTACTAGATCAGGGCCTCATTAGACCATGCAGGTCTGTTTGTCACACCCCAAGCTTGCCAGTCAAGAAGCCACGGTCAGATGAATATAGATTTGTACAAGACCTGAGGCGCATAAATGACGCTACACAGAATATACACCCTGTAGTGCTAAACCCACATGCTTTGTTGACAAGCATACCAAGTAACAGGCAGAGAGCCCCCGGAGGCAAGGGTTCTGATCTCCTCATGCTCCTCTAAGATGACCCCCAAAACGCAGAAGTGCCGCGGGTGGAATTTGTTATGGATGGACCCTAAATGACAGGCACGGGGCAGAACAGAGAAAGCACTTGGAACCTCTCCCGCGGTCGGTACTAACCTTAAAAGAGCGGCACAGACGGCCCCGTGTCAAGCGACCTCCCCCCTCCCCCCCGGACACCAGAAGCGATCACTGGGATTAATAAACCTGTGTCCGATCGCTTGCCCGAAGAGGGGCTCCGCAGGCCACGCCCTGGTTTTGCCAATCCAGAGGCCAGGGTCAAATGAATAGATCTGTACGCGATCCGAGGGCTGTCAAGGCAGCCGCACCGAATATGCACCCTGCAAGCGCCTAGCCCCTGTGCCCCGTTAACGAGGGTACCGAGTGACCTCCAGGATGCGTTTTTCCATTCCTCTGTCCAGAGACTCCCAAGAGACGGTTGCATTTGAACGGGAAGACCCAGACACTGGTCTTAAACAGCCTCGGTCCACACCCCGCCGCGCCCCTGCCGCCGGGGGCCCATCCCAGGTGCCGATCGATGGAGATCCCCTCGTCGGTCCGTCAGTCTAACGATCCGAACCGCCTCGTTGCCCTTTTAGGTAACCACGGTTCGCGAGCCTCGGATCCTCCTGTCGGGATTAGGCCCGGCGCTGGGGCTCTGGACTCCATCTGCTCTTCAGCCCCGAGAAAGACCTTTCCTCTTGGCCTATATCTAACGTCCGGGGGTGGGGGGAGCGCACAGATGGGGAGACAGAGAGGAAAAGGGCTGGGAGCCTGGCGCTGGGATCGGAATTCTCCCGGGACCGTGGCAAACAGAGACCGCTAGAGGGCGGGCGCGGAGGAGAGATGAGGCAACGCGGGGCGGGCGGGGACACTCGAGGCCGCTTCCCGCCCCCGCGCTTGTGGTTTTCAATCCGGTCCGATGTTTTTGTATATCAGGGGCGCAGCCGCCCGGTCTGGTCTCGGTGTGGTGTTGTCAGAGCTCGGTGACCATGTCTGGGAGAGGCAAGGGCGGCAAAGGCTTAGGCAAGGGCGGCGCTAAGCGCCACCGTAAAGTGCTGAGGGACAACATCCAGGGGATCACCAAGCCCGCGATCCGGCGCCTCGCTCGGCGTGGAGGAGTCAAGCGCATCTCGGGCCTCATTTACGAGGAGACCCGCGGTGTGTTGAAGGTGTTCCTGGAGAACGTGATCCGGGACGCCGTCACCTACACGGAGCACGCCAAGCGCAAGACGGTCACCGCCATGGACGTGGTGTACGCCCTCAAGCGACAGGGCCGCACCCTGTACGGCTTCGGAGGCTAGGCTGCCGGTGCAGGCCTGACGCTTGGCAATCCCAAAGGCCCTTTTTAGGGCCAACCACATGGTCCTCAGAGGAGCTGGACACTTGGTGTAATTTACACCTGGGGTAATTTTGTGTGGGGGATTTTCGTTTTGTAGTTAGTTCACCAGTATGGGCGGGGAAAGGCGGCCCACAGCCGCCAGGGCGGGCGAAGGAGCTGCTGTTGTGTCTTGACCCGAGGGATCGTGAATTGCCCGGTGCAATCCGAGCTGTGCAGTTGTTGGTTCCACGTAACGGCGTACCTGCCGACTGATCAGTGCCTCCAGAAGTCAGGACGCGCGGAGCCAGCCAATCGGGACAGTGCCACGCGGACCAATCAAACTTGGCGTCTTTGGAGTCTTCGTTTGCTTGGAAAGGGTTCAGTCGGGGACGCGATGGGGGTGGGGGGTGGGAGGCCCGTCAAGTCTCTACGTAAGCCAGCCTCCCCTCCGTCTCCACGGAACGCGCTTTCCTTGTGTTCTCCCCTTTCTCGGGTGGTTCCGACAGTCGAGGCTAGGGTTTTCCCTTTTAAGGTATCCCAGCTGGGCGACTCCTGTTGACGTTAGGGTGGTGGCGGGGAACTTTTCGCCCTTCGCAGTCTGAGGATGGCGTCCGGTCTTAAAACAGCGTTTCGGTTTGCTCTAGGGGCGTGCCATCCATTCCTATCTGGTGTACTGGGCTGTGGGAAGTGCAGTTCAAACCGGCAAAACGCTGTGAGTTCAGGTCACCCTGACTCTTGGTGTCACTACATTTGCTTGGTCAAAGTGGGAAGTAAACCCCAGACTTGCAGTCCCGAGGTGTCACTTCTGCCACTTAATCGTCTTGAGCTTTTCCAGTTACTCTGGGCTTTACTTCCCACCTGTGCGAGGAGGGAATGCGCGGATGGTTTAGGGGCCCTGTTCACGTCGGATGGTGTCTCGTGACGCTACACTGCTCACTGGGAAAGGTGCGAGAGCACTTGCAAAAGGAAGTGGGAAAGGAACAGAGGTTATTCTATCGGAGTTGCACTCGTCAGTGCGTTTTAAAAACAAATCTGGCAAGTCACCGCGCCAGTGAGTGAAAAGTATCCTTGGTTTTCCTGCGTTTGCAGTCGCCCGTGGTGACTCACGAGCAGGTGGCAAAGTCAGTTTGAAAATGGGAGCCAGTATCTTTAATTAATGAGACGGACCGGGATTGCAAATACCCTAAGTGGAGGGGGAAAAAAAAAAGAGTCCTTTTGTGAAACTTGTTTTAATTTAGAGATGAATATGAATGTCCAGTAGGTAGTGATCTAAAATTCTGTCTTACTGTAGTTTGAAGTCGGCAGAAATCAGATCAGAGCTAGGGGTTCGTGTATAGCGATACCGTATCTATGTGTAACTCTTGTATCCTTTTCTCCTGAAATAATGAATCTAATGCAAAAAGAAGAGCAAAACACAAGACCCAGGCTCAGGTTCCACCTGTGTCATCTTCTGGCTGTGTGACCCACATTCCCAGGTGCCTCGGCCTCGCCAGGTTTAAGTCTCTTCAACTATTCAACAGGAATTAAAAAAAAAAAAAAAAAAAAAAAAAAAAGCCCTCCCTCTCTGCCTCCCAGGGTTGTTGTGAAATTAGAGTAAGAGGAGGTGAAGGAAAGATGAACCGTAAGCCATCTAGGAGCCTGGCTGGGTATTCTTACTGCCCAGGCCACACAGTCTACAAGCTGGTGGTGAGTTTAAAATCATTCACTGATTTTTGTGTGTTCCTTTTCTTCCGCGACATGATTGTAGTTGGTAGTTCACATTGATATTAATGTCACCAAAATTTACATCATCTGTGTTGTCGATGCTATTAACACGTTTATGACCATTTGGAAGACCCAGCTCTAAACCCTTTGGGTGGACGGTATTTACCTCCTTTCAACCTCACTGCGATCCTGAAGTGAATACAATTATGATCCTGCTTTACACGTGAGACGCGGAGACAGCCGTCTTTTTCTCCCTGGGGCCCAGTCCTTGTTAGTGGTCAGGAGCCCTGGCCCTACCCGCTGTGGGGCCTCAGGCGTTCCACCCCCCCCCCCCCGCCGCCTCCCCCCCCCCCCCAATCATAGGAGCCAGGATCCTGGACGTCTGTTTCCCATCCCCTCCTTGCCTTACGCACTTCACTCTCTGGCCTTGATCCTCTAGCACATCTCGCCAAGATGCGGTCAGCGGGGCCGAATCCGAAGTCTTTGGGGATATAGAAACGGACATTCATTCCTCTCCAGACGCTCTGCTTTCGGGAACAGATTGGAGGCGCAGGTCAGGGAGCGCTTTTCTCAGTGACTCTCACGAAGGGCAGGCTAAGTGTGGGCCTTTTCACGGGCAAGGGGCACCTGGGCAGTGTTCTGTGTTCCGGGACCCCGCCGAGGACCTTGGAAGTTCTTCCCAGCGGTCCAGTTCGGGTCTGTCTGCTCTTGGTCCGTAACTTCAAGAACCCCAAGAGCGGGGCGCACAGGAGGCCAAGAGAGTCGGAGGGCAGGCAGGTACATTAGACCCCTCGTCCGGCTACGGTGTGCCAGGCAGGCACTGCTCGGGTGCCGGTGCCACAGAGGTTGAACAAGGAGCAGGGCCCAACCAAAGAGATGAGGCGGAAGAGGAGCAAGTTTCGGAAGGGAAGGGCTACACGAGGCTGAATCTTGAAGAATGAGCAGGGGTTCTCCGGGCTCCCGGAAAGGGGAAGACATTCTGGACGGGACAGAAGAGGTGGAATGTGTGAAGACGTCGCATACGTGGGGACCGCGGACTCCTAAGTCACTAGCACTTCCTGAGTCAAGTCAGAGTGTACAGACAGGCCGGGGCCCAGGGATCCGGCCCGCAACTGGGGGCCTAGGCTGGTAAAGAGGGTCTGGGCACGCGCTGGACCTGGCGGTGATCCTGAAGCAGAAACGCGTGGCGTGTATACCTGTATGTATGTGTAGTAGGAGGGGGTCACGGCCTGTTCACTGCTGTCCCCTCTCCTGACATGTCAGGAGAGGCCACGGGAGCTTTAAAAGACGCCGAGAAACCACCGCGTCTGGGCAGACTATCCAGACCCGGGGCGCTTTCGGAGAGTTCTCCAGTGAGTTTCGCTCCGTGGAGCCGGGCGGGAAACGGTGCGTTGGAGGCCCGGCTCACGGGTGGGTGGCCTCGGTTCGTACACACCCGAGGCTCCCCGCGGTCTTGATCAGGAGCACGCACCGGGTGGAAGGTGTCATCCTACTGGCGAGTGAGGCCCGGAATGACCGAACAGTTACCGAGGCAGGGACCGGCCTCACGGAGGGGGCGATCTCCGACCCCTGCCCTCGCTGCGCCGGGCGGGGCCACTTCCGGTGGGGCGCGCGGCCCCTAGCGCCTCCTCCCGGCGTCGGCCCGCTCATTCCCGAGTCGGGATTCCCTCCGTCCCCTGGCCGGTCGGTTTACAATCCTAATCCTGGGCCTCGGCGAGAAGGAAACATGACGGCCTATTTAGATAGAGTGTGACCCCTTCAGCGGGCGCGAGCCCTCCACTGCGCCTCAGAGGCGACACCGAGGTCCCGTCCCGACAGCAGCAGCCGTGGCCAACCTCAGCACTCCACCTAAGCCAACTCATGAGCCTCCTGGGGGCACGCAAAAGCTAATATATATACTCCGGGGGGCGGCGGGCACAGGGGACTAGATAGAGACCCCGCCAGCTGGCCCTTCCTCGAACCCGTGCCCCGGGAGCCCGATGGGTCCCTCTACCCGCTCGTGACCTCCCCCGCCCGGGGCGCTGGAACCACGGAGGTCAAAGTGACACAGCTTCTTCCTCGTGCCGGTGTGGGTGGCTCTGAAAAGAGCCTTTGGATGCGATGGAACCTCGAGCGAGCCGAGCGCGCACTGCTTAAGCCCGCTCCCCGCGGATGCGGCGGGCCAGCTGGATGTCCTTGGGCATGATGGTGACGCGCTTGGCGTGGATGGCGCACAGGTTGGTGTCCTCGAACAGCCCCACCAGGTAGGCCTCGCTCGCCTCCTGCAGCGCCATCACGGCGGAGCTCTGGAAACGCAGGTCGGTCTTGAAGTCCTGCGCGATCTCGCGCACCAGCCGCTGGAAGGGCAGCTTGCGGATCAGCAGCTCCGTGGACTTCTGGTAGCGCCGGATCTCGCGCAGCGCCACCGTGCCCGGCCGGTAACGGTGCGGCTTCTTGACGCCGCCCGTGGCCGGCGCGCTCTTGCGGGCCGCCTTGGTGGCCAGCTGCTTGCGCGGGGCCTTGCCACCGGTCGACTTGCGGGCAGTCTGCTTGGTACGGGCCATGACGAACCGAAGCTGGAGCTGAACAACACAGCGGCGCGCGGAGAGAGTAGCGGGGCCCCGGCCCGCCGCAGCCGACTTTATAGGCACAGCCTTTTCCCGATTGGGCGGGACGATAAAAATTGAAAGTCCCGCGCTGGCTGTCCATTGGCTAGGATGTCGTCCTCCCTGGCGTCCCCGATTGGCTGGGGCGGCGCCCTCCGCCCCCCCACCTGCCCAACCACCCCGCCCGCCCGCCCGCCCGCCCGCCCGCCCGCCCGCCCGCCTCTCTTCCCACTTTCCAGTTTGCCAACAGTTTTTCTCCTGTCTGCCTTTCGGGCCGGGCTGAGTCGTTTGTCTTGTCTCAAATGTGTCAGAATGTTCCCCCCGCAGCCCTTCACTCCCTTTAGGACACGCTACCCGCGGTGCCCCGTCCCTTTTCCACGCCTTGTAGCTAGCTCCCCAATGGAAAGTCGAGTCAGTCTTCCGCTCGTCTGTCCCCCGCCTCGTTACCGTTTGTGCTAAGCCCCTCAGTCGGTCCGAAGAACCGCTTTGCCCGCCTCCCGGTGCTTCTCGGGTCGGAAAGTTGCCCGTTTCTATCTCCCGCTCCCCTCCACTTGGAAGATTTCGCCTCCTGAAACCTACGTGGAGACCCCTATCACCTCCTCACTTGAAACATGTCGGCTCGGTTAAGCCAAGTCCCAGGTCCGCCACACTCGCGGCGGAAACTGCCCGCAGCTCCCCTACCGGCTCGACTTGGGCGTCCGTGTGGTGTGCCGTGGGTGTTTACGTGTACACATGCCCTTCCCCACTCCCTGCTAGGCCTCAAATATTAGAGCAGAACGTCCCCCGAGGGGGAAGACCGGGGGGCAGCGTGGCGCTCAGGACTCAGACGACGCAAGTCCTCGAGACCCACAAAGGGGGGAAACGGTTGGGGGGTCGAAACTAAAAATGACACTGCCCCCACCTCCGTCTGGGTGGGCGCGGCCCAACGCGGGACAGACAGGGACGGACGACGACTACCGCAACAGCCCTTTTTACTTGAGAGGGTGGGTGGCTCTGAAAAGAGCCTTTGATTTCACAGGTGCCCCTTCCAGACGGGGGCTGGGGGAGCTTCCGGACGTCAGCCTCACTTGCCCTTGGCCTTGTGGTGACTCTCCGTCTTCTTCGGGAGCAGCACAGCCTGGATGTTGGGCAAGACGCCGCCCTGGGCGATGGTGACTTTGCCCAGCAGCTTGTTCAGCTCCTCGTCGTTGCGGATGGCCAGCTGCAGGTGACGAGGGATGATGCGCGTCTTCTTGTTGTCTCGGGCGGCGTTGCCCGCCAGCTCCAGGATCTCCGCGGTCAGATACTCGAGCACGGCCGCCATGTAGACGGGCGCGCCGGCCCCTACCCGCTCGGCGTAGTTGCCTTTGCGCAGCAGACGGTGCACTCGCCCCACCGGGAACTGAAGGCCGGCGCGGGACGAACGCGACTTGGCCTTAGCGCGGGCTTTGCCTCCTTGCTTGCCACGACCAGACATGACGGTGGTTAGGCACTGCGAGCAGCCTCCACCTGACGACCGAGGAAGTCGCCCTCAACGGCCCCGCTTCACCCTTTTATAGCCAGAAGCGCGACTGTCCACGGAGCGCTTTGATTGGCTGAAGCGTAGCTTCGCCCTGGCCACCAATAGGAGAGCGCACGCAGAATCCGCTCATTTGCATGATCTCGTCCCCCTCCGCAGGAGCACCGCTGAAAACTCGCCAATGGCAAGCCGGCGTACTCACAACCTTCATTTGCATGCGGCCTCTATAAGTACCGAGGCGCTTCCGGTAGCCTCGGTCCTGCTTGGCGTGTTTGCGTGGTCGGTCTGCTCTTGTCCCCGCTATTTCCTGCTATGCCGGAGCCGGCCAAGTCCGCCCCGGCGCCCAAGAAGGGTTCGAAGAAGGCGGTCACCAAGGCCCAGAAGAAGGATGGCAAGAAGCGCAAGCGCAGCCGCAAGGAGAGTTACTCCATCTACGTGTACAAGGTGCTGAAGCAGGTGCACCCCGACACCGGCATCTCGTCTAAGGCCATGGGCATCATGAACTCTTTCGTCAACGACATCTTCGAGCGCATCGCCGGCGAGGCCTCCCGCCTGGCGCATTACAACAAGCGCTCCACCATCACGTCCCGGGAGATCCAGACGGCCGTGCGCCTGCTGCTGCCCGGGGAGCTGGCCAAGCACGCCGTGTCCGAGGGCACCAAGGCCGTCACCAAGTACACCAGCTCCAAGTGAGTCCCTGCCGGGACGCGGCGCTCCTACGAGCGGACGCCCGCTTGACCCCCCAAAGGCTCTTTTCAGAGCCACCCACCTTCTCAGTGAAAGAGGCTGTCGTCTCGGTCCCGTCCCCCACCGCCTACCCGTTGCCCACCCTTGGGGGTGGTACGGGACGGAGGTCGTGGTAGTCTCCGTCCGTAGAGCACCTGCCCGCCCCACGTGTGTGTCTAGGTGACCCAACCTCGGAGTCGAAGCTTCGTTTTGATAACGCGCGATCCGCCCCTTAATGCTGGGCCCCTTCCGCCGCCTCTCAGGCGTGCGGCGGTAAGTGTCTTGACCCGGGGGTCGCTCCTCGGGAAAGCTTGTCCAGCTTGGGGGACGGCCACCGTTGCAACGGGAGCAAAGTTTCTGAAGCGCGGGAAGGGATCGTGCTCCGCGGTTAAGGAAAGGAAGGTAATGTGTCATCACCAGTGGCGTGGTGCTTTGGTCGTTGCCATATGCCACAGTTCGCAGTCGCAATTACAAACCCACAGATCCTCCTTCCCCCCCCCCGCCCCAGAATCGTTTGTAATGCTATGTACATGACTAGCTGTGTTTGGCTTTTATTCCATCATTTACTCAGGTCACATAATAAGAGGGTTTAACATTGCTACTTCTGTTAGGATTCCAAAACATCTTAGATCAAATTGTTTAACACAAGGCAAAGTAGAAATTAGAAGCACAATGCAAGCGTGCTACTTCATCCTCTTGCTCTGGGTTTTTGTTTTACGTACAACATAAAATCCCAAATATCTTCCAGCATGGTTGTCCTTCGTTCTTGTCTGCCCTACCGAATTATATTCAGGTACCTTATGGTACCTACAAGTTACTGTACTAAAGCCATCTCTTTTCTACCCTTTGGCCTCAGGAAACATTTTGCAGCATTATTTATGTATGCCTTGCTTGGATATACTGAGAGATGAGTTGGATTGCTGAAGCTTTAAAAGTTCAGGTAAAGCACTGAGATGGGGAGGGAGAAGGAAAAAATAGAGATTGAGTTTACAGGATAGGAATATAACAAAAAACATTTTAAGAGGCACACAGATGTGCGAATAACCTTGTCCAGGCTCTGAGTATTTGAGCTCATCACTCCTGCAATTAGGGAGAGAGAAAAAAACACCCATTGCACCCTGAGACAAACCACGTTAGGTATACAGCAGTAAACAGAAAAAGCCCCTGTCCACATAAAGCTACATTTTAGGGGATGAATGCTGAAAAGAAGCAAAAAAATATTTAACAGTATAAATATTAATGGGGTGATAATGTGCTGTAACGTAAAGCAGAATACAGACGAGTGTGGGTGACGACTAATGAGCTCATATTTGATCAAAAGCCTTAGTATAGTAGATAGCCACAGGATAGCTTGGAGAAGAGCATTCAAAGAATTTAAAAAAATAGCAAGTGTGGAGACCCTGAGACAGGCAGAAGTTTGGGGGAGTTCAAGGAATAAGCAAGGCCACTGGCTAAAGCACAGTGAGCAAAAGACTTTCAGGGAGATGACCTCACAGAGGTAGTTGAGGGTCAGATCATGTAGGTCATTGAGGGACCTCATAGGCCATTACAAAGACTTATTCTAAATAAGGTCGAGTACTTTTGGAGAGTTTGAATAATGACATTTGACTTAATGTTTTTTAAATCTCACCCAAGATGCTACATTAAAAATAGACTGTAGGAGAGTAAGAGTAGAGGCAGAGAGATCAAGGGGAGGCTACAGTAATAGTTCAGGAGAGAGAGAGATAGTAGCAGTGGAGATAAGATGTATTTTAAGTGAAATTACTGAATTGAGTGTAGATTGTGATGGAAAGAGAGGAATAAGGACTAATTGCAAGATTTTGGACTTGGAAAGAGGTGCAGTTTGCTTATATGAGTGACAAGTAGGTTTAGAGGGGGAAAACCACAAGTACTGGCTTGAACATGACTGTGAGACTCCTGGTACTTATCCAAGTAAAGATACCAAAACAGGAAATACCCAATTCCCAAGTGGGAATATGAAATATGAGAATCTGGAGTTGAGCAAAGAGAAAGAGATGACATTTATAAAGTCTGATTCTTGCTTTTGTAAGTGATCTACCCTTCTGGAAGCATTCGGAATCATCATAACATGACTAAATATGTTTAGTCATATTTAGCTTTAGTTTCAGTATTTTGACTGAAGTCCCCTATCCAACTTCAGTTTCAACCTCAGATTTTCAGAAGGCAGAATAACCAAATCTCTAAATCAATGTTATTTGGGCATCCCTGGACCTGTTCAATCACATAAGTCACCATTACCTCCAATGAGTATAGCAAAGTATAATGAACAAGGGATATCATTCAGAGTTCCAGTTAATATATGAATGATTACTCTCAAACATAAGTTAGTTTTTTAAATATAAAGGAATGAAAAATCATATAGTCATGTTGAAATTTCACCAATTAACATATTAAAAGGAACAATATTCAATGTTTATGAAAGCTGTTTCTTTACCAGTTTTTAAAGACTGATCACTTTTCTCAATTTTTTGTTTTGGAAAATTGAAACCTACAAGAAAGTTGAAAAAAAGTACAATTTACATATCTTCATGTAGATTAACCAATTACTTGCATTTATCTTTTCTTTTGTGCACACATACATTTCCTGAACCATTTGAAAAGTTGCAAACAACCTGACACTTCTCCCCTAAATACTTTAGCATGTCTGTCTGAAAAATAAGGGCATTCTTCTAATGTAACTACAATACTATCATTAGACCTTCAAAATCTATTGATTCAATATTAACATACTACCGTGTTTCCCTGAAAAATAAGACCTAACAGGAATATCAACCCCAGCATGTTTTTCAGGATGACATCCCCTGAACATTAGTGCTCACACATCTTTTGGAGCAAAAATTAATATAAGACCCAGTCTTATTTTAAGGAAAACATGGTATCTATGTTCAGATTTCTTTGCCTGTATAAAAAAAATCCTACACAGCTGTTGAATTAGTTTCCTACGGCTGCTGTAACAAACTCCTAGAAATTTGGTGGCTTCAAAGATTTACAGTTCTGGAGATCAGAAGTACAAAATGTTTAACCAAGTGCAAATCAAAATTCTCTCTCCTAATTTCTCACTAGGGGAAAATCCATTTCTATGCATTTTCCAGCTTCTAGAGGGGCATGTGTTTCATGGTCTCTTCCTCCATTTTCAAAACCAACATCATACCATCTTTATGTATCTGCTTTCATCACCTTCTTTCTCCATTTAACCTTTTGACTCTAAGTATCCTGGTGCTTAACATTTGGGCCCATCCAAATCCAGGATGATCTCCATATCTCAAATATCACATTAATCAAGTCCCCTTTGTCATTTACAGTAATACAGACACTAAGGATTTAGATGTGAATGTATTTGGGGGCCATATTCAGCCTACCACAGCTGTTGTCTACTTTTATGGGTTGAGTTGTATCCCCCAAAAAGATATGTTGAAGTCTAACAGCCCAGTACCTTAGAATGTGGCCTCATTTGGAAATAGGGTCTTTGCTGATGTAATCAAGTTAAAATGAAGCCATTAGGATGAGCCCTAATCCAATGAGTGGTCTTCTTATAAGATGTAGAAACACACAAGAAGAAAACGGAGAAGTAGGAGTTAATAGTGTTAGAACCAAAAAATACCTGGGGGAACCAGAAGCTGAAAGACAAGGATCCTGTCCTAAGAGAGCAGGCCTTGCCAACACCTTGACTTCAGACTTGTAGCCTCCAGAGCTATGACAGAATAAATTTTTCAGCCATTCCGTTTGTGATGCTTTGTAATGGCAACCATAAGAAACTAATACAACCCTAAAAATTTTTAATGGAATTATTGTTTAAAATTTTTATTAAGGTTTCACATTTTTTATGTATCCTAGAGATTCCTTCTTGATGGTGTTAATTTCTGGTGCTGGTCAAATACTCACTATAACACTTGGACATTGGGTCCAAATGTGTACTTGGAGCAAGACCCAAAGTAGTTTACATAAAAGTATGTAAGACAAGCTAGCTTAATTAGATGTTCAGTGGTACAGCAGGGCTCAGAGGTTGGCTGAACTCCAAGAGTGGCTCACTTCACTCATCCACCCCATCAGCTGTGCACTCCTGAGTGTCTATAAACATTCTTCCCTTCATACCCACAGAACACTCCATCCTGTTGCCACCTCTTGACAACAAACTTTTCAAATAGATAAGTGCAATCTACATTTCCCTATTCATTTATTCAGTTCAATTTTTGAAATGTTTGTGCTAAGTAAATAGGTCTAAATTCCTGAACTGATTAATATAAGATCTGGGAAACACTGTGTAACAGTGGTTCCTAAACTTGACAGCCCATTAGTCACCTGGGGAGCTTTTTTACCTACCCCAGGTGTAGTGGCTCATGGTCTCTTCCTCCAGGGCCCAAAACCACTTTAGGCAGGAATTTCTGGGGTTGACACCCAGGCATCAATATTTTTCAAGTTCCCTAAGTGATTACATTGGGCAAACTTGAGGACTACCTACATTAAAGGATTAAGCGGATTCCTCCATGGAAATTAGAATACGATTACAGAAACAGTAATCTACCCAGTGCCAAACCCTAGCGGTTTCCTATTCCTAGGAAAATAGAAAGAGGAAAATCCTATTCCTCAGGAAGACCTATCAATTCTACCTCCACAATATAAAGCCAAGATTTCTTACCTTCTCCATTATTATCCCTGTTGCAATCCAATATGTCTAAACTCCTCAGTGGTTCTCATGCTTTAGCATGCATCAGAATTAGCCAGATTACAGGGGTCTAAAATTTTTATTTTAGATAGATTCTCAAGTAATGTTGATGCTGCTGGTATGGAGATCAGGCTCGAAGAATCACAGATCTACAACTTACCGACGATACTTGTTCAGCTCATGGGAGGGCAGCTTGTGGGAAATGCAATGGATCAGAATTGCACATCAGCTGAGCTGAACGTTCTCTTGTAACTTTAGGGCCATGTCACCTTTGCTAAGCCTTTTGAAAAACGGTATTTCCCAACTTTCAAAAGTGATAAGGAGTTTTTAACGTGAAGAAACTGTTGACACATTCAACTCAAGCCTGGTTTAAAGAAAATCTACAAGACTCCAACACCTTGTTTTCGCAAGCTTTGCTTCTACTTGGGGACAATCTATTATCCATGCACTAACCAATTGGTTTTCTCCTGACATTAACGAGATGATGTTGAGTCCTGCCTAAAACGACTGAAAGCACTTACGACTAAACTCTCCCCTCAACCGACCTTTCAACGTAGACCAAAACACAAGCTTTCCTTGGCCGCGGAGCACGATCCATTCCCGCGCTTCAGAAACTTTGCTCCCGTTGCAACGGTGGCCGTCCCCCAAGCTGGACAAGCTTTCCCGAGGAGCGACCCCCGGGTCAAGACACTTACCGCCGCACGCCTGAGAGGCGGCGGAAGGGGCCCAGCATTAAGGGGCGGATCGCGCGTTATCAAAACGAAGCTTCGACTCCGAGGTTGGGTCACCTAGACACACACGTGGGGCGGGCAGGTGCTCTACGGACGGAGACTACCACGACCTCCGTCCCGTACCACCCCCAAGGGTGGGCAACGGGTAGGCGGTGGGGGACGGGACCGAGACGACAGCCTCTTTCACTGAGAAGGTGGGTGGCTCTGAAAAGAGCCTTTGGGGGGTCAAGCGGGCGTCCGCTCGTAGGAGCGCCGCGTCCCGGCAGGGACTCACTTGGAGCTGGTGTACTTGGTGACGGCCTTGGTGCCCTCGGACACGGCGTGCTTGGCCAGCTCCCCGGGCAGCAGCAGGCGCACGGCCGTCTGGATCTCCCGGGACGTGATGGTGGAGCGCTTGTTGTAATGCGCCAGGCGGGAGGCCTCGCCGGCGATGCGCTCGAAGATGTCGTTGACGAAAGAGTTCATGATGCCCATGGCCTTAGACGAGATGCCAGTGTCGGGGTGCACCTGCTTCAGCACCTTGTACACGTAGATGGAGTAACTCTCCTTGCGGCTGCGCTTGCGCTTCTTGCCATCCTTCTTCTGGGCCTTGGTGACCGCCTTCTTCGAACCCTTCTTGGGCGCCGGGGCGGACTTGGCCGGCTCCGGCATAGCAGGAAATAGCGGGGACAAGAGCAGACCGACCACGCAAACACGCCGAGCAGGACCGAGGCTACCGGAAGCGCCTCGGTACTTATAGAGGCCGCATGCAAATGAAGGTTGTGAGTACGCCGGCTTGCCATTGGCGAGTTTTCAGCGGTGCTCCTGCGGAGGGGGACGAGATCATGCAAATGAGCGGATTCTGCGTGCGCTCTCCTATTGGTGGCCAGGGCGAAGCTACGCTTCAGCCAATCAAAGCGCTCCGTGGACAGTCGCGCTTCTGGCTATAAAAGGGTGAAGCGGGGCCGTTGAGGGCGACTTCCTCGGTCGTCAGGTGGAGGCTGCTCGCAGTGCCTAACCACCGTCATGTCTGGTCGTGGCAAGCAAGGAGGCAAAGCCCGCGCTAAGGCCAAGTCGCGTTCGTCCCGCGCCGGCCTTCAGTTCCCGGTGGGGCGAGTGCACCGTCTGCTGCGCAAAGGCAACTACGCCGAGCGGGTAGGGGCCGGCGCGCCCGTCTACATGGCGGCCGTGCTCGAGTATCTGACCGCGGAGATCCTGGAGCTGGCGGGCAACGCCGCCCGAGACAACAAGAAGACGCGCATCATCCCTCGTCACCTGCAGCTGGCCATCCGCAACGACGAGGAGCTGAACAAGCTGCTGGGCAAAGTCACCATCGCCCAGGGCGGCGTCTTGCCCAACATCCAGGCTGTGCTGCTCCCGAAGAAGACGGAGAGTCACCACAAGGCCAAGGGCAAGTGAGGCTGACGTCCGGAAGCTCCCCCAGCCCCCGTCTGGAAGGGGCACCTGTGAAATCAAAGGCTCTTTTCAGAGCCACCCACCCTCTCAAGTAAAAAGGGCTGTTGCGGTAGTCGTCGTCCGTCCCTGTCTGTCCCGCGTTGGGCCGCGCCCACCCAGACGGAGGTGGGGGCAGTGTCATTTTTAGTTTCGACCCCCCAACCGTTTCCCCCCTTTGTGGGTCTCGAGGACTTGCGTCGTCTGAGTCCTGAGCGCCACGCTGCCCCCCGGTCTTCCCCCTCGGGGGACGTTCTGCTCTAATATTTGAGGCCTAGCAGGGAGTGGGGAAGGGCATGTGTACACGTAAACACCCACGGCACACCACACGGACGCCCAAGTCGAGCCGGTAGGGGAGCTGCGGGCAGTTTCCGCCGCGAGTGTGGCGGACCTGGGACTTGGCTTAACCGAGCCGACATGTTTCAAGTGAGGAGGTGATAGGGGTCTCCACGTAGGTTTCAGGAGGCGAAATCTTCCAAGTGGAGGGGAGCGGGAGATAGAAACGGGCAACTTTCCGACCCGAGAAGCACCGGGAGGCGGGCAAAGCGGTTCTTCGGACCGACTGAGGGGCTTAGCACAAACGGTAACGAGGCGGGGGACAGACGAGCGGAAGACTGACTCGACTTTCCATTGGGGAGCTAGCTACAAGGCGTGGAAAAGGGACGGGGCACCGCGGGTAGCGTGTCCTAAAGGGAGTGAAGGGCTGCGGGGGGAACATTCTGACACATTTGAGACAAGACAAACGACTCAGCCCGGCCCGAAAGGCAGACAGGAGAAAAACTGTTGGCAAACTGGAAAGTGGGAAGAGAGGCGGGCGGGCGGGCGGGCGGGCGGGCGGGCGGGCGGGCGGGGTGGTTGGGCAGGTGGGGGGGCGGAGGGCGCCGCCCCAGCCAATCGGGGACGCCAGGGAGGACGACATCCTAGCCAATGGACAGCCAGCGCGGGACTTTCAATTTTTATCGTCCCGCCCAATCGGGAAAAGGCTGTGCCTATAAAGTCGGCTGCGGCGGGCCGGGGCCCCGCTACTCTCTCCGCGCGCCGCTGTGTTGTTCAGCTCCAGCTTCGGTTCGTCATGGCCCGTACCAAGCAGACTGCCCGCAAGTCGACCGGTGGCAAGGCCCCGCGCAAGCAGCTGGCCACCAAGGCGGCCCGCAAGAGCGCGCCGGCCACGGGCGGCGTCAAGAAGCCGCACCGTTACCGGCCGGGCACGGTGGCGCTGCGCGAGATCCGGCGCTACCAGAAGTCCACGGAGCTGCTGATCCGCAAGCTGCCCTTCCAGCGGCTGGTGCGCGAGATCGCGCAGGACTTCAAGACCGACCTGCGTTTCCAGAGCTCCGCCGTGATGGCGCTGCAGGAGGCGAGCGAGGCCTACCTGGTGGGGCTGTTCGAGGACACCAACCTGTGCGCCATCCACGCCAAGCGCGTCACCATCATGCCCAAGGACATCCAGCTGGCCCGCCGCATCCGCGGGGAGCGGGCTTAAGCAGTGCGCGCTCGGCTCGCTCGAGGTTCCATCGCATCCAAAGGCTCTTTTCAGAGCCACCCACACCGGCACGAGGAAGAAGCTGTGTCACTTTGACCTCCGTGGTTCCAGCGCCCCGGGCGGGGGAGGTCACGAGCGGGTAGAGGGACCCATCGGGCTCCCGGGGCACGGGTTCGAGGAAGGGCCAGCTGGCGGGGTCTCTATCTAGTCCCCTGTGCCCGCCGCCCCCCGGAGTATATATATTAGCTTTTGCGTGCCCCCAGGAGGCTCATGAGTTGGCTTAGGTGGAGTGCTGAGGTTGGCCACGGCTGCTGCTGTCGGGACGGGACCTCGGTGTCGCCTCTGAGGCGCAGTGGAGGGCTCGCGCCCGCTGAAGGGGTCACACTCTATCTAAATAGGCCGTCATGTTTCCTTCTCGCCGAGGCCCAGGATTAGGATTGTAAACCGACCGGCCAGGGGACGGAGGGAATCCCGACTCGGGAATGAGCGGGCCGACGCCGGGAGGAGGCGCTAGGGGCCGCGCGCCCCACCGGAAGTGGCCCCGCCCGGCGCAGCGAGGGCAGGGGTCGGAGATCGCCCCCTCCGTGAGGCCGGTCCCTGCCTCGGTAACTGTTCGGTCATTCCGGGCCTCACTCGCCAGTAGGATGACACCTTCCACCCGGTGCGTGCTCCTGATCAAGACCGCGGGGAGCCTCGGGTGTGTACGAACCGAGGCCACCCACCCGTGAGCCGGGCCTCCAACGCACCGTTTCCCGCCCGGCTCCACGGAGCGAAACTCACTGGAGAACTCTCCGAAAGCGCCCCGGGTCTGGATAGTCTGCCCAGACGCGGTGGTTTCTCGGCGTCTTTTAAAGCTCCCGTGGCCTCTCCTGACATGTCAGGAGAGGGGACAGCAGTGAACAGGCCGTGACCCCCTCCTACTACACATACATACAGGTATACACGCCACGCGTTTCTGCTTCAGGATCACCGCCAGGTCCAGCGCGTGCCCAGACCCTCTTTACCAGCCTAGGCCCCCAGTTGCGGGCCGGATCCCTGGGCCCCGGCCTGTCTGTACACTCTGACTTGACTCAGGAAGTGCTAGTGACTTAGGAGTCCGCGGTCCCCACGTATGCGACGTCTTCACACATTCCACCTCTTCTGTCCCGTCCAGAATGTCTTCCCCTTTCCGGGAGCCCGGAGAACCCCTGCTCATTCTTCAAGATTCAGCCTCGTGTAGCCCTTCCCTTCCGAAACTTGCTCCTCTTCCGCCTCATCTCTTTGGTTGGGCCCTGCTCCTTGTTCAACCTCTGTGGCACCGGCACCCGAGCAGTGCCTGCCTGGCACACCGTAGCCGGACGAGGGGTCTAATGTACCTGCCTGCCCTCCGACTCTCTTGGCCTCCTGTGCGCCCCGCTCTTGGGGTTCTTGAAGTTACGGACCAAGAGCAGACAGACCCGAACTGGACCGCTGGGAAGAACTTCCAAGGTCCTCGGCGGGGTCCCGGAACACAGAACACTGCCCAGGTGCCCCTTGCCCGTGAAAAGGCCCACACTTAGCCTGCCCTTCGTGAGAGTCACTGAGAAAAGCGCTCCCTGACCTGCGCCTCCAATCTGTTCCCGAAAGCAGAGCGTCTGGAGAGGAATGAATGTCCGTTTCTATATCCCCAAAGACTTCGGATTCGGCCCCGCTGACCGCATCTTGGCGAGATGTGCTAGAGGATCAAGGCCAGAGAGTGAAGTGCGTAAGGCAAGGAGGGGATGGGAAACAGACGTCCAGGATCCTGGCTCCTATGATTGGGGGGGGGGGGGGGGCGGCGGGGGGGGGGGGGGGAACGCCTGAGGCCCCACAGCGGGTAGGGCCAGGGCTCCTGACCACTAACAAGGACTGGGCCCCAGGGAGAAAAAGACGGCTGTCTCCGCGTCTCACGTGTAAAGCAGGATCATAATTGTATTCACTTCAGGATCGCAGTGAGGTTGAAAGGAGGTAAATACCGTCCACCCAAAGGGTTTAGAGCTGGGTCTTCCAAATGGTCATAAACGTGTTAATAGCATCGACAACACAGATGATGTAAATTTTGGTGACATTAATATCAATGTGAACTACCAACTACAATCATGTCGCGGAAGAAAAGGAACACACAAAAATCAGTGAATGATTTTAAACTCACCACCAGCTTGTAGACTGTGTGGCCTGGGCAGTAAGAATACCCAGCCAGGCTCCTAGATGGCTTACGGTTCATCTTTCCTTCACCTCCTCTTACTCTAATTTCACAACAACCCTGGGAGGCAGAGAGGGAGGGCTTTTTTTTTTTTTTTTTTTTTTTTTTTTAATTCCTGTTGAATAGTTGAAGAGACTTAAACCTGGCGAGGCCGAGGCACCTGGGAATGTGGGTCACACAGCCAGAAGATGACACAGGTGGAACCTGAGCCTGGGTCTTGTGTTTTGCTCTTCTTTTTGCATTAGATTCATTATTTCAGGAGAAAAGGATACAAGAGTTACACATAGATACGGTATCGCTATACACGAACCCCTAGCTCTGATCTGATTTCTGCCGACTTCAAACTACAGTAAGACAGAATTTTAGATCACTACCTACTGGACATTCATATTCATCTCTAAATTAAAACAAGTTTCACAAAAGGACTCTTTTTTTTTTCCCCCTCCACTTAGGGTATTTGCAATCCCGGTCCGTCTCATTAATTAAAGATACTGGCTCCCATTTTCAAACTGACTTTGCCACCTGCTCGTGAGTCACCACGGGCGACTGCAAACGCAGGAAAACCAAGGATACTTTTCACTCACTGGCGCGGTGACTTGCCAGATTTGTTTTTAAAACGCACTGACGAGTGCAACTCCGATAGAATAACCTCTGTTCCTTTCCCACTTCCTTTTGCAAGTGCTCTCGCACCTTTCCCAGTGAGCAGTGTAGCGTCACGAGACACCATCCGACGTGAACAGGGCCCCTAAACCATCCGCGCATTCCCTCCTCGCACAGGTGGGAAGTAAAGCCCAGAGTAACTGGAAAAGCTCAAGACGATTAAGTGGCAGAAGTGACACCTCGGGACTGCAAGTCTGGGGTTTACTTCCCACTTTGACCAAGCAAATGTAGTGACACCAAGAGTCAGGGTGACCTGAACTCACAGCGTTTTGCCGGTTTGAACTGCACTTCCCACAGCCCAGTACACCAGATAGGAATGGATGGCACGCCCCTAGAGCAAACCGAAACGCTGTTTTAAGACCGGACGCCATCCTCAGACTGCGAAGGGCGAAAAGTTCCCCGCCACCACCCTAACGTCAACAGGAGTCGCCCAGCTGGGATACCTTAAAAGGGAAAACCCTAGCCTCGACTGTCGGAACCACCCGAGAAAGGGGAGAACACAAGGAAAGCGCGTTCCGTGGAGACGGAGGGGAGGCTGGCTTACGTAGAGACTTGACGGGCCTCCCACCCCCCACCCCCATCGCGTCCCCGACTGAACCCTTTCCAAGCAAACGAAGACTCCAAAGACGCCAAGTTTGATTGGTCCGCGTGGCACTGTCCCGATTGGCTGGCTCCGCGCGTCCTGACTTCTGGAGGCACTGATCAGTCGGCAGGTACGCCGTTACGTGGAACCAACAACTGCACAGCTCGGATTGCACCGGGCAATTCACGATCCCTCGGGTCAAGACACAACAGCAGCTCCTTCGCCCGCCCTGGCGGCTGTGGGCCGCCTTTCCCCGCCCATACTGGTGAACTAACTACAAAACGAAAATCCCCCACACAAAATTACCCCAGGTGTAAATTACACCAAGTGTCCAGCTCCTCTGAGGACCATGTGGTTGGCCCTAAAAAGGGCCTTTGGGATTGCCAAGCGTCAGGCCTGCACCGGCAGCCTAGCCTCCGAAGCCGTACAGGGTGCGGCCCTGTCGCTTGAGGGCGTACACCACGTCCATGGCGGTGACCGTCTTGCGCTTGGCGTGCTCCGTGTAGGTGACGGCGTCCCGGATCACGTTCTCCAGGAACACCTTCAACACACCGCGGGTCTCCTCGTAAATGAGGCCCGAGATGCGCTTGACTCCTCCACGCCGAGCGAGGCGCCGGATCGCGGGCTTGGTGATCCCCTGGATGTTGTCCCTCAGCACTTTACGGTGGCGCTTAGCGCCGCCCTTGCCTAAGCCTTTGCCGCCCTTGCCTCTCCCAGACATGGTCACCGAGCTCTGACAACACCACACCGAGACCAGACCGGGCGGCTGCGCCCCTGATATACAAAAACATCGGACCGGATTGAAAACCACAAGCGCGGGGGCGGGAAGCGGCCTCGAGTGTCCCCGCCCGCCCCGCGTTGCCTCATCTCTCCTCCGCGCCCGCCCTCTAGCGGTCTCTGTTTGCCACGGTCCCGGGAGAATTCCGATCCCAGCGCCAGGCTCCCAGCCCTTTTCCTCTCTGTCTCCCCATCTGTGCGCTCCCCCCACCCCCGGACGTTAGATATAGGCCAAGAGGAAAGGTCTTTCTCGGGGCTGAAGAGCAGATGGAGTCCAGAGCCCCAGCGCCGGGCCTAATCCCGACAGGAGGATCCGAGGCTCGCGAACCGTGGTTACCTAAAAGGGCAACGAGGCGGTTCGGATCGTTAGACTGACGGACCGACGAGGGGATCTCCATCGATCGGCACCTGGGATGGGCCCCCGGCGGCAGGGGCGCGGCGGGGTGTGGACCGAGGCTGTTTAAGACCAGTGTCTGGGTCTTCCCGTTCAAATGCAACCGTCTCTTGGGAGTCTCTGGACAGAGGAATGGAAAAACGCATCCTGGAGGTCACTCGGTACCCTCGTTAACGGGGCACAGGGGCTAGGCGCTTGCAGGGTGCATATTCGGTGCGGCTGCCTTGACAGCCCTCGGATCGCGTACAGATCTATTCATTTGACCCTGGCCTCTGGATTGGCAAAACCAGGGCGTGGCCTGCGGAGCCCCTCTTCGGGCAAGCGATCGGACACAGGTTTATTAATCCCAGTGATCGCTTCTGGTGTCCGGGGGGGAGGGGGGAGGTCGCTTGACACGGGGCCGTCTGTGCCGCTCTTTTAAGGTTAGTACCGACCGCGGGAGAGGTTCCAAGTGCTTTCTCTGTTCTGCCCCGTGCCTGTCATTTAGGGTCCATCCATAACAAATTCCACCCGCGGCACTTCTGCGTTTTGGGGGTCATCTTAGAGGAGCATGAGGAGATCAGAACCCTTGCCTCCGGGGGCTCTCTGCCTGGACTGCACGTCCAAACCATCTGCCCCACGCTCCCAGCTCGCTCAGTCGGTCTCCCCCACCCCACCCCACCCCCATACGGGAACAAGGGCATTCTGGAACGTCTGAGGAAGAGACGCTCCGGGAACCTGTTGCTGCGTGGGTCAGAGGCTCCGGGAGCCGTTTCCTTTCCTCCTTTTCCTGACGCTCCTCTTGTGTTGTAACCCCTGCTAGACGGCGTGCCTGCTTCTGCCGGTCAACACGGAGGAAGTGGTTCCCGGTGTCCAGAAGGAAGTCCGTTGGTTCCCCCTTCGACTTCAGAGGCAACCTGGGGCTCCTCCGGGCAGGTGGCGGTCTCGTCTCCTGGAGCCTTGGGGGGAGTCCCTCGGCCCCATCGGTCCTCGTCTTCGAGGGGCGTTCGGAGACGGGTCTTGTCCCCGGTCTTCCCTCTCTGGGGTCAGTTAGGGCAGTTCCCCTTCCGGCGTCCCTCCTGCTTACCGTGATGGGCGCGTCCGTTTGGCCCTGGCTTCCCAGCCTGCGGACCCGACCCGTGGTGGCGGCCGGGGTCACTTACCCGCGATGTCGTCTTTCCTTCCCCGCGGTTACCTGGGTCCCAGCGCGCGGTTACTGGCCAGCGGGGCGGCTCGCCTCTTCGCCTTCGTGTCTTCTTTCTTTTCCTCTGCCGCGTGCCCGTTGCTGAATACCTCAGAGGTTATTGCCGTCATCTGTGAAGGGTCTATCTCGGGCCCCACTGCCCATTTGGAGTTTCCTCCCGATGGCCGCAGTGCTGTGAGAAACGGAGCGGGTGCCCAGGACCACCTTTCCGGCCTCTCCTTCCTCGTCCCAGGGGGTACGTTTCGGACATTCTCTGATCCTTCGCGCAAAGGCGGAGACGTTTTCCTCAGGCCCCGGTTGGGTTTTCCTGACCGTCTTCTAATCGACAGCCGGCTTTCTGGCTGCTTTTGTTCCTTGTTAAATAATGTTCCTCTCCGTTTTTTCAGTTTGCACTTTCTTGGTGAAGCCTCATACAGAGTGCTGTGAAGCACTCTGCGTACAGGATTTTGTCCCCTCTTCTCGTTCTCTTACAGAACAAATACAATTATAAGATAGTGCTACGTATGTAGCAGTTCAGATCGTTAGACTGACTGAATGCCGAGGTGATCTCCCAAGCACTTCTGAGTGACTATGCTTTGTATTTCATCCCTCTTTTAGTCACCATGACATCCTTTCAAGGCATGTGGGTGTTTTATCATCCTCATTTTTCAAACTGGAAGCTTGGAGTATTTTGCCCAAGCTCCCACAGCTGGTGAGTGCCAAGGCCAGAGATTCTGACCAAAGTGTTGGAACTCCAAAGTTCATACTCTTAAGCAGAAAACACCAAGTTAAGAGCCCATACTGGAAGCTGAGAGGGGAAGTGACAGGAGGTTCATGATACACAGGCTTGAGGGCTTCCCTGCTTCCATGGACTCTTCTCTACCTGCTTACCCGCTCCACCTGTCTCCACTCCCACCAAGTGGAGAAAAACCTCCCCTCATGCTAGCCTTGAGCTTGTCACTCCTGTAAAAGCTTTACAGTCTTTCCGGGCCCTTCACCCCATTACCTTCAGAATGAAATCCATGCCATCATGTCACATTCAGTATAGACAAGCAGAGGCTAAGTACAAGACCACAGATTTGAATTTGAGTCCTGGGTCTGCCTCTTACTACCTCCAGTACTTACGCAAGATGCTTAATCTCAGCAGGCCTCAGTTCCTTATCTGTGAAATGGGGATAATGGGCTCTACCTGCTAGTAGTGTTTGGAGACATTTACAGAAACAATTCCCTTTAATTGGATGTTCACTAGCTCTTCCCCTAGCTTCTGGAGTTTGTTTTGCGCCTCCCCAACGTCTGCAATTCCCAACTACTCCCATGACTTGGTAAAACCCTTTCTTCTGTTCGGATATGTTCCCCTTGTGCATTGGCCTGTTGCTTAATATGTAGAATTCAGCCTGTGATGCTTTCTTCATGGGCCACCCCCACCTCCCCTGCTGCTCTTTCTCAGGCCAAGATGGTGTTGTCCTCAGGTTCCAACAAGCATACACTCTCCTGTTTTAGCAGTTCCTCCAGGATTAATTTAATTCCCTGTCTAGATTCTGAGTTCCTGCAGTGTGGGCATTTAGTCCTCTTAATCTCTATAGGTCAGCATCCTGACAGTGTTAGATGGTCAGGAAATGCCTGATGAGGGACCTTTAAACACACTGGCCTCTGAATCTTCACTCAAAACTACACACACTAGACTTTGCAGTTCCTCTGAGCTCCCTGAGCTTGCGGTCTCACTCTCCCTCAAGCTTTTGTCCATGCCACCCACTGCCTGGAACACCTCTTCCTTTCCGGCCTCTTGGTCTCCTCCTAAATGTCCCTTCCTCAGGGAGGCCTTCATTACCCCCACCAATGTTAAATGAGGCTTCCCTCCATTACACTCTCTATATGTGTACTTCCTCCCATCCCATCTTAACACTTGTCATACTTTATTATAGTCAATGGTTTAATGTCTGTTTCCAAGTCTAGCTACTAAAAGTCCAGGAAGGCAGAAGCCGTGCCATTCTGTTTAACCTTAGACCCTCACTGCCTAGTAAATTGGCTGTTATCTAACATATACTCAGAAAATATTGAATGAAAGGATGAATTAATGATATACCTAACAATGCTTAGGAGTCAGAGAAGAGGAATGGTCCTAGAGAGCCCTTAATAATATTAGTAGATACTTCATAAATATTTACTAAATTAGATACAGATTCTCAATCACCCATATTAAATGAATGATTAAACATAGTCTCCCTCGTGACAAGGGATAGTCTCTCCGTTAGGGTCAGTTTCTGAAACCTAAACAGAAGTGCCCTTCAGGCACTTCCTGTGCCAGACTTACGGATTAGCCATATTGTGAGCTCTTTAGCATCCATCTTAAAGGAGAGGGTCTCCCCAGACCCCATTATGGCATAAGAATTGCTGATAACGTCTTACGTTTTGAATTTTATTATTATTATTATTATTATTATTATTATTATTATTATTTTAAAGGCTAAACTGAGGCAATGAGGCAGGCCACTGGAGGTTTGTGAGCAAGTGGCTGTTGAGGTCAGATCTGGGCTTTAGAAGATTACTCTGGCAGCAGGACATGGAATGGATGAGGGTTTTGAGCCAAGGAGAACAGGCATGAAACCCTAACACTTTCTCCCACTTGACTAGAATAAGTATTTGTGTATATGTTTCATTCCCATTTGAGCTCCTTCCCAACTGCAGGCAGAGAGTTTATCATGTTCACCTGTGGACCCATCATGACACCAAGTTAGGGTGCATTAAAAAGTGGAAGAAGGGGGCCGGCCCAGTGGCTCAGGTGGTGGGAGCACCGTGCTCCTAACACTGAGGTCATGGGTTCGATTCCCGTGTGGAGAGCTATGCAATCTGCAACTAGAATGAAGTCAATGCGCTGCCGCTCAGCTCCTGCATAGCCAGATGGCTCAGTTGGTTGGAGCGCAGGCTCTCAACCACAAGGTTGCCGGTTCGACTCCCCCAAGAGATGGTGGGTTGTACCCCCTGCAACTAACAATGGCAACTAGACCTGGAGCTGAGCTGCGCCTTCCACAACTAAGACTGAAAGGACAACAACTTGACTTGGAAAAAGTCCTGGAAGTAAACACTGTTCCCCAATAAAGTCCTGTTCCCCTTCCCCAATAAAATCTTTAAAAAAAAAAAAAAAAAGTGGTGGAAGGACTGGTAACAACCCAACTATCCACGAACAAGTGAATGGATTAACATAACGTAGCCATGCAATGGAATACTACTCAGCAATAATAAGGAATGAACTGACATATGCAACAGTATAAATAAATATCAAAATAATTATGCAAAGTGAAAGAAGTCAGATATGAATGATACGCAATGTATGTATGATTCCATTTACATAAAATTCTAGAAAATACAAACTATGTATAATGAGATAAAGCAAACCAGTGGTTGTCTGAGGGCAGGGCTGGGGCAAAGGAGGACATTGGTGAAGGGGGGCAATTGGGAAGAATTATGAAGGGACACTAGAAAATGGGCAGAGGAGTGATGGATATGTTCATTATTTTGATTGTAGTGATGTCTTCATATATATACCGGGGGTGCCAAAAAAACGTATACACATGACTTGTATTCATCTTTTGTTATCAGTATATACCTAGTATTACAATTTTAATACAGTTTTTTTTCCTTTCTTAAAATGTGCATAGGGCTACGCTGGATGTCTCTGCTGGTTAGAGCCTGAGCTCTTAACAACAACGTTGCCAGTTGGATTCCCACATGGGCCAGTGAACTGCGCCCTCCACAACTAGATTGAAAAACGACGACTTGACATCCTGGAAAAACAGTTACCCAATATTCCCCAATTTAAATTTAAAAATGTGTATGCTTTTTTTGGCACACTCTGTATATGCCAAAACTTAGCAAATGGTAGTTTAAACATGTATCGTTTATTGCATGTCAATTATACCTCAATAAAATTGTTTTTTACAAAAGTAGAAGTGGGTATGGTAGAGAAATGAGTTAAGAGGTGTCATTTGAGCTGGAAGATATGGGCTTGGCTTGAGAAAAAGCCCTGGCCAAGACAGAAGGAAGATGCAGTGCAGTCCAGTACCGACCTAGGAAAGAAAACGTAGGTTTAGGGGAAGGTAAAGAGACCATTTTAACTAGAGCAGAAAATTAAAAAAAAAAAAAAAAAAGAGGGCCTTGCATATTAAGCTTTTTCAAATCATGCATTGGACTGCAGTTTCAACAGTTACTCCCTAAACAATCCTGGACAAGTTATTTTCCTGGACAAGTTATTTACCTTCTCCGAGAGTCAGTTTCCTTTCTCTATAAAGTAAGGATGATAACAATCACCTATCTTAAATAGTGGCTGTTTAAGATTAAATTAGGCAATGCATGTAAATCACTTGGCAGAGACCAGGTAAATAGTTCGGTGCTCAATAAGTAGAAGGAATTATAACAATTATTGACCCCAACATCAGAAAATGTATACAGATGTTTGAGCAGGAGATAAAAGTGATCCAAGAGGTTATTTAGGAGGAGTCATCTTACCATTACTAATTAACTCCCTTCTAGAGCTGAAATACCAAACTCTATCACCTCTAACCCCTTCCTCACTCTAACTTCACTGGTAGTAAACACCATGCCCTGGAGGAGCGCACAACCAGCAACTAATGTTACCTCCTGTTAGCGAAGGGATTCCAGCTGGTAAGTCCCACCACTGAGGACAAACTAAATTGCGTTGAGCTATGGCCTCTGGAATGGAGAACCAGAGCACCCCCCAATCCCATTCTCAAGGCCACCACCAGCATAGGTATATATTCAGGGTGCATTCTGAAGAGAATAAAACCAGGTGACATTTATTTAATTTTAAACCACAGATATTCCCCCCTAGAATCCAGGGAGACACCCAGGATTTCAGTTACCTGATTTTCTCAAGTCCCTTAAACACTGAACTAGGAATTTATCCTCTGGAGAGTTTCAGAGAAGAAGGCTCTCTGTGCCAGTTTCATCATCTATAAAATGGGAGATAATAATGGTAACTACTTTATGAGGTTCTTATGAGGATTAAATGAGTCAGAATGTGTAAAGGGCCTAGAACATTATGTGGCCCATCGTAAGTGCTCTGTAGGCTAAAATTTTGTAAGGACTTTATTTCTTCCATCTTGTTTACAATGCTTATTTGTGATCATGTATTTTTCAATTACTAAGCATTAAGTGTCCTCATAACAGGCTAGCCCAATGCACCTCTGAGCTACAAGTAAGTTTGGTTAATTGGTGGCTTATAAATATTCATCCTCCAAGCTTTCCCACAGACCCAGTAGTGGTTGGATCTGCTAATTTCATTTAGTTAGAAATATATTGCAGATAAAAGAATTTTAAATTAACTGGTAACTTTATTAATAACCATATCCTCTACACACATCTGAAAACACACATGTAGGAAACAAGATTTATTCAGTCTATGATAATGTCTGGAGTCCATTTGGATTCATGAAACCCTTACAGTGGGCTCCAGGACCCCTTAGGCAAAAGCAGAGTTGAGTACCTGATCAGACCATCAGTGTCTTTATCAGCAAAATCAAGGTTTAGACAGAGATTCAACATTCTGTAATTACACAAAATAAAACTAAATTGCAACTGTCCTCAGTTCTCGGGAGACAGAAGTGGACAATGTTAGCTGCATGACCAGTGGACCGATCACTTTGCTTCTCTCAACCTCATTTGTAAAAGGTAGCATATTAACCTTGCATATCATACAGATTGTCTGTCTTACGTGGTCTTCGAAAAACAAATGAGATGGCTAAGTGCAAATTAAAGCTCATCTCAGTGTGGAACAGAGGATGGGTGCAGGGAGTGGGGCAGAAAAGAAGGGAAAAGGGCCTTTCCAGTGACCAACTCTCAATGTACTGAAAACCCAAGAGATTACGCTAAACTGAGAAGCGTTAGAGTAAAAGGAAGACCTACCATTGCCACGTCCTCTTTCCAGCAAAAAAGAATCTTAACATGGGCCTCCTCTCAGGTGTTGCCCCGAGGTGACCATGGACGACAGCCTTGGGGAAGGAGCTCCAAAAACATTTCCATTTTCATGTCTTCACATACATCTAATGGAAATGAACCGCACCCATCCACCCATCCATGGAAGTGATTAGAAGAAAAGGGTGCGATAAAAAAATTTAACAAATATTAACATCAGTAAGTATTTAAGTGTCCACTATGTGCCAGGTACTGATTGGCTTTGGCGATATAGCCAAAAAACAGACCAGCAAAGTCTCTGTTAAGGGCATAAGAAAAAACATAAACAAAATAAACGAAAGAGAAAATTTCTGACGGCTGCTATGAGGAAGATAAAACAGTGAAGGACCAGGACAGGCAGGAATGAGGAGCGCAAATTCCTGAGTGGATAACTTGGGAAGGTCTGAGAGGTTAAATTTGAACCCAGACCTAAATGACCAGTGCCTTTAAGTGACCCGAGTCCAGAACCTTTTGAGAAAATTAAAAGCAAAAATGAAACACAAGAACGAGAAACAATAGGGATTTCAAAGCCGCAAAGTGAGCAGCAGAAACCAGAATCTATTAATTCCGAGGGGCGGCGCGGGATTTTGAATATTCACGTTGTCCAATCAGAGAAGGGCTGGGACCTTGGAAGCGCAGACTCCGCCGGAAGTGCTCGGAATCGCTGGTGTCCAAAGGAGGCCACATCGCAGGACACAACGGATCAGCACCCAAGCAGCTGCCGAATTCTCGGGAGAAACCTTCCTGGCTGTGACGCAGTGTCCGCGAGACCCGGGCTTAGTTTTGTCCTGGGACACTTTCTTAAATGAACATGACCGAAATCACTTCGTTTAAAACGCCAATAAAATATACCCAACAGAGCCACCAAGACGTCTGGGGCCGGAGTAGGAGCAGATTCCCGATACTAATTTAGACCTGATTCAGGAAAAGCAAAAAGCACAGGAACGGGTTAAAGACGTGCCCTACATTCAAGAGCCAAGTCACGTAGGCGGAACCTCAAAGCAGGAAAGCTTAAAAACGTATGTGTTCCGCGATCTTTATCCTAACATAACTTATGAAAAGATGAACGCAGAGAGCTCTTTTCTGAGTAGGTGGGTGGCTCTGAAAAGAGCCTTTGGAGTCAAGCGGCTGGCCACTCATGGGAGCGCCGCGTCCCGGCAGGGACTCACTTGGAGCTGGTGTACTTGGTGACGGCCTTGGTGCCCTCGGACACGGCGTGCTTGGCCAGCTCCCCGGGCAGCAGCAGGCGCACGGCCGTCTGGATCTCCCGGGACGTGATGGTGGAGCGCTTGTTGTAATGCGCCAGGCGGGAGGCCTCGCCGGCGATGCGCTCGAAGATGTCGTTGACGAAAGAATTCATGATACCCATGGCCTTAGACGAGATACCGGTGTCGGGATGCACCTGCTTCAGCACCTTGTACACGTAGATGGAGTAGCTCTCCTTGCGGCTGCGCTTGCGCTTTTTGCCATCCTTCTTCTGGGCTTTGGTGACTGCCTTCTTCGAACCCTTCTTAGGCGCGGGAGCGGATTTTGCCGGCTCAGGCATTATCAAACACACAACACAGCTTGGTAAAGAAAAGGAATGAGATAATGGGCGGGCATGATCCTTTTATAACCACTGTATGCAAATTAGGACTCCAGAAGTCTTTCGTTTCTATTGGGCTACGCAGGGACCTGGCGTTTCCAGTAGTAGCTACGTAACGACACTGACTCTTGACCCAATTGGTCGTTTCTGGAGCCAATTTAGAACCAATGAAAAACTCATTCCTGACCCCTCCCCTAGGAAAGCTTATAAAGGCTTTCGAAGTGCTGATTTTTCAGTCCTGTTTCGGTGCGAGGTTCTGAGATTTAGAACAGTTGGTTTTGTGTGTAGTCATGTCTGGTCGTGGAAAACAAGGAGGCAAAGCTCGCGCTAAGGCCAAGTCGCGATCGTCCCGGGCTGGTCTCCAGTTTCCGGTGGGGCGAGTGCACCGTCTGCTGCGCAAGGGTAACTATGCGGAACGGGTGGGGGCTGGCGCGCCCGTCTACATGGCGGCCGTGCTCGAGTACCTGACCGCGGAGATCCTGGAGCTGGCGGGGAACGCCGCCCGAGACAACAAGAAGACGCGCATCATCCCTCGTCACCTGCAGCTGGCCATCCGCAACGACGAGGAACTGAACAAGCTGCTGGGCAAAGTCACCATCGCCCAGGGCGGCGTTCTGCCCAACATTCAGGCAGTTCTATTACCAAAGAAGACCGAGAGCCACAAAGCCAAAAGCAAATAAAATGTGACAAAGTAAACCAAAGATCAAAGGCTCTTTTTAGAGCCACCCAAGTTTTCAAAAAAAGAGCTAATGCGCTGTTGTGGTCAGCCCCTCATTTGACACTCGAGTGGCTCTTAAAAGAGCCTTTTGGGGGGGGGAGGACGGGTGTCAACCATCTGAATTACTTGTTCTTGCCAGGTTTGTGACTCTCCGTTTTCTTAGGCAACAAAACTGCCTGGATGTTAGGCAAGACACCTCCCTGGGCGATAGTGACACCCCCGAGTAATTTGTTGAGTTCTTCGTCATTTCTCACGGCTAGTTGTAAGTGGCGAGGGATGATGCGAGTCTTCTTGTTGTCTCGGGCGGCGTTGCCCGCCAGTTCCAGGATCTCCGCGGTCAGGTATTCAAGCACGGCCGCCAGGTACACGGGGGCACCGGCCCCCACCCGCTCCGCGTAGTTGCCTTTGCGCAGCAGGCGGTGCACTCGCCCCACCGGGAACTGCAGGCCTGCGCGTGACGAGCGCGACTTGGCCTTGGCGCGAGCTTTGCTTCCCTGCTTTCCGCGTCCTGACATCACGGCTAAAAAAGCAATTACAACTTATTTTACAAGAATGAAATGGAAAGAACCCATTTGATGTAATTTATAAGAGCTACTGGGAGGGGGGTGAAGGGAGGTCGTTTGATTGGCTCAAAGCGGAGCCCGTTCAGAAAGCCAATAGGAAAGCAGAAAGCAGATTCCTCGTTTGCATCCAGAAAATGAAGAATTTCGTAGGTATCGACCAATCGCTGGGAGCCACATTAAAGCCCCTTATTTGCTTGCCTACATTTTTGAAGATGTTAGAACAAAGCGCTGTTTTGCTCTGTTTTACCGAGTGGTGTTTTTTTCTCCAGTTTAGGGTGGTAGTTTTCTTTTTTCCCTGTTTAACAGAGCTTGGAGGGAAATTCCAAGAAGGACCGGAAAGGACTACGGAGGACCTCCAGTAGATGCAGAGTTACTACCACTTAAGGGTAAGGGATACTGGAGCCAATTGTTTCATTCCTTTGAGCCTTAAATTACCCTCCAAATCTCTCCCTTTCTGTCTCATTACAGCCAAACTCCCCTAAAGAATATATACTACTAAGGCTGTCTCCTTTCTCAATGTAGTCGCTGCCTGCGGTGTGTTTTCGCCCTCCGCCCCAGTCTATGGAATCCAGTGTAACTGAGGGCGACGATAGATTTTGTTCCTCCTCTTGATCTCCAGGAGACGTGAAACTTGCTCCCTTGGCTTTCAAAATGTCCTGTGGTTTTCCTTATTCTGCTATTTTTCTGCCTACCCTGAATAAGCTGTCCATTAGGCGCTGCTTCCCTCCCTGTCTCTTCCATTGTTCACTCTTCCAGAAGAGTCTTACCAATTCCCTGTTTCCAACTAACATTCAAATTTGTTTCTGAAGCTCAGACTGAGACTGCATAGGGACTTGGGCCCTGGGGGCCCAAGGAATGCCTGATGGCCAGGAGGAATGGATAAGCTGACCCTAAGAATGCCTCCATCCCATTACTCTATGCAAAAATGCAGAAGTCGCTGGTTTTATCTTCCTTCTAACCGCGCTTACTTTGCAGACGTGGAAACCCCCTTCCTGGGGTGATGATACTGAACAATGCGCCATCTTGGCCCCACAGGGCAGGTGTGATCATAGTTACCATGCAACTGCTGCTAAAAAGGGAAGTCACCCCAACCTGAAATGGAAGATTCCAGAAACCTGCCTTTTTCAAAAAGACCACTGTGTCCCCACCTTATAAAAGCAGCCAAGCAGAGCAACCTCAAGTCAGTTCCGAGGACGTTCCTTTCTGTGCTGCCTCCCTTGTGCTCAAGCACAAGCTTAATAAAATTTATCTGGAAATTTTTCTGGGGTTTCCTCTCAATTTCTGTTTTGGGGAACCCCAACGCCAGTAACATTTTGTGGTCACTACGAAGGGACCCTGTGGGGACAGAGCCCCAGAAAGCAGTTTCCAGGTTCTCGGCCTCACATAGAAAGGTGCTGGCTCAGGTAGTAAATGGCCATCGACTGTGATCAAATGGCCGTCAGTTGTAACCAGTGAGCCATTGGGCACTAATATAACTGCCGTGGCTACGCTAGCAAAAAATGGGGGCTAGCAAGAAGATGGTGGCTAAGCCTGCAAGCGGCGCAGTGAGGGTTGCGAACAGTGTGGCTCCTGCTTCCTGTGTCTCCAACCCAGCCGCCAACGAGAATATAGTAGTATGACTCCCCTACCTATGGCTCCGTGGGTGTTCCTTTTTGGCCTAGCCATATCCTGTGTTCTTATGTGGGGAGCAGGAGCAGAGACCCCGCAGGCTGCCCCACACGACAGACCCTTTAAATCCCTGTAGCAGCGAGACAGGGCAGGAAGAATAATTGGACTCATCGGGCCTAATGAGTAGCTGCTTGAACCATTGGTTCAGCGTCAGTGTGACTTGTGAATCCACCTCCGACTTTCCCAGCTCTCTCCTACCCAGTTTTTATTTTCTGTCAAGTTCTGTTCGTCATTGTCATTGTCTGGTCTTTGTGTCCAACTCTGCCTTACTGTAGAACTGAAATGGACGATTTGGCCTGGTCCAGAATGGCCAACAGGGGGACAGACGGGTTGCTTCCATCTGTCCTGACCCAGGTATCAGGTTTGAGTCCCAGTTAGAAGTTTGGGGTTAATGTTCCGGAGGTTGAGTTCAAGTCCTGTTGTAATTATTTTCTGTTCTTATTTGGTAGGTCTCTCGGAGGAACTTTGCCACAATTTTGTGGGCACCAGTCCAGCAGTTAAGAGCCAACAGAGCACTCGCCACGTAAAGACTCCGGTGAAAGGGTAAGTCAAGTCACGGAATGGTAGATTGGCATTGGGCCCCCTGCTGACCTAAAGCAAATGTCTCTGAAACTACCGTGTTTCCCCAAAAATAAGACCGGGTCTTATATTGATTTTTGCTCCAGAGCATGTATTAGGGCTTACGTTCAGGGGATGCCATCCTGAAAAATCATGCTAGAGCTTATTTTCCGGTTAGGTCTCGTTTTCGGGGAAACACGGTAGGAACACTGAAACTACTCACTACCCCCTCAGTCCCCTGCAGCTAACCCATTTCAAGCTTTTGACCTCCTGAGAGACCTCTACCCTATTATCTGACTAGTCTTTGGGCATCCTTCCTACTTTGGCACCAGCCTGGCTATCTGTTGGGTTTCTGTCTTTGATCTAGAGAAGTCTGACCTTTTCTGTTGATTTTCTTCTGGGACCTGTGTCCCTGTGAATTCTCATTGCTGAGTCCTGGTTCCCCTCAACCTGGATTTAAAACATCTGGCTTAACCAGGAAGATCTGTTTACCTTCTTTGCTCCATCATACATCTGACCCACTGTCATTCTATACAGATCAGAGGTGGATTAGAGATTAGTCGGACCTAGACCCAGTGCAGAGTTGGAGACATTGAGTATTTTCTATACAGGCCATGGTTCCCCAATCGTCCTTGCTCTGACTCTCCTCTTTCACTCTCCTCCCTCTCCCATCTAGATCTCGCTTGCTTGCTTCTGGATTGGCTGATCAGGGCTGCGCGCACTCCTGTTTCCTAAATGACACCTGAAGTGGAGCAGTCCACCCAGTTCTCGGCCCCCTGACTCTAGACTCACCGACTCTATCATGGGAAACTCTCCAAGCGTCCCAAGAGATTCTCCCCTAGGATGCATCCTCGCTAATTGGAAACACTTTAAGTTAGATAACCTAAAGAAAAAGAAATTAATTTCCTTTTGTAATGTGGCCTGGCCCCAGTATTCTCTTGGGGAGCAAGAAAAATGGCCTGTGAATGGTTCTTTAAATGATAAGACCATTGCCCAGCTGTACCTCTTTTGTCAACGCTCCAACAAATGGTTGGAATTTTTCTATGTTCAGGCTTTTGTGAAACTGCAAAAGGACCTAAAGCACCAACGTTCGTGCCAGGTCTGTGTGGCCTCGCTCTCAAAGAAACCTGACCCCGTGACCCAATCCTCTTCAGATTTCAAGCTCCTTGACCCTGTTTTGGCACCTCCTAGTATGGCTCCAAGGGCCTTCCTCAACCCCTTGCCTCCCAGTCACCCAGTCTCAGTTGCTGAGCCTCTCCCACATGCCCCTGCTCCTAACCCCTCTGCCCTCTCGGCTCCAAACCGTTCTCCTTTCCCAGCTCCATCCCCTGCTAGGACCTTGCCTCCCAGTCACCCAGTCTCAGTTGCAGAGCCTCTCCCACATGCCCCTGCTCCTAACCCCTCTGCCCTCTCGGCTCCAAACCGTTCTCCTTTCCCAGCTCCATCCCCTGCTAGGACCTTGCCTCCCAGTCACCCAGTCTCAGTTGCTGAGCCTCTCCCCCATGCCCCTGCTCCTAACCCCTCTGCCCTCTCGGCTCCAAACCGTTCTCCTTTCACAGTTCCATCCCCTGCTAGGACCTTGCCTCCCAGTCACCCAGTCTCAGTTGCTGAGCCTCTCCCCCATGCCCCTGCTCCTAACCCCTCTGCCCTCTCGGCTCCAAACCGTTCTCCTTTCCCAGCTCCATCCCCTGCTAGGACCTTGCCTCCCAGTCACCCAGTCTCAGTTGCTGAGCCTCTCCCACATGCCCCTGCTCCTAACCCCTCTGCCCCCTCGGCTCCAAACCTTTCTCCTTCCCCAGCTCCATCCCCTGCTAGGAACAGAGCCGGACTTAGACGACCTCCTCCAGAAACTCCCCCTTCTTTTCCTCCTCCTCCTCCTCCTCCTGCAAATGGTTGTTTCCCCCTTCAAGAAGTTGCTCACAGAAATGGGGGAATTGCTGGAGTCCACATCCCCTTTTCTGTCACCGACAGGAGCCAATACAAGGAGATATTTGGAAACTTCTCAGAGGACCCCAGTAGGTTTCAGAATAAATTTCTTAGGTTTAGTTTAACTTATTCCCTAACTTGGCAAGACGTCCTGGACATTCTAACCTACTGTTGTACCCTGGATGAGAAGGCCCATATTTGGGCACAGGCCCGAGAGTATGCTGATAGCCTAGTTGTCACTAACTCCCAACATGACGTGATCAGATTGGCGAGGGAGTCAGTCCCAGACCAAAGCCCTCAATGGGACTATGGGGATCGCCTTGGTAGGGCTAGAATGGAACATTTTATTGCCTGTATATTAGAGGGCATGCACAGGTGCCAAGTTAAGCGGGTAAATTACGATAAAATTGAGATCACCCAGGAGAAGGACGAAAACCCTGCTGTTTTCCTCAACCGGCCCTCTGAAGCCATGAAAAAGTATACCAACATTTACCCTCAGTCAATAGAAGGAAAGGTGTTATTGGCCATGCACTTCAGGACCCAGACTACTCCAGACATTAAGAGAAAATTCCCAAACTCAGAAATCAGACCCTACATTCCAGTGTCTACCTTGGTGGAGGAGGCCATCACAGAATATAATCATCGAGACCAGGCACAGGAAGCCAAGAAAAAGAAGAGATTAAAAAAGAAAATCAGACCACTACCTCGAGATGACCCTAGACCCAGGAGACCAGCCCAACTTAAATACCAAAGGTGGTCCGGGGTAGGGTGGAACCAATGTGCTTATTGTAAAAAGGAAGGACACTGGAAACGAGACTGCCCAGCAAAAAGGAGGAAGCACAAAAACAGGGAATGCCTTGATCACCCCAGGAAGCTGGGGCGGGTCAGCAACCCTAATCGGCCCTCTCTCCCAGCCAACCTCTCGGAAGGGACAACCTCTGACTGGGGAGACCCGAGCGTTCACCCCGCTCTGACTCTTGGAAACTCCATCACTATCACACCCGCAGAGCCTTGGGTCACTCCCAATGTGGCAGGTACGAAATCTGAGATTTTACTAAATCCTAGAGCTGCCTTCTCTGTCCTGACTCGGCCGGGTGGCCCACTCTCCAATTGTGACTGCACGGTTAGGTGGATAAACGGGAAGCCTAAGGTAAGACCATCTACTTTTACCTGTGATACAGGATCTAAAACTATAGATCACTCTTTTCTTTGTGAACCTGAGTGCCCAATTCCCCTCATTGGTGGAGACTTCATAAGGAAATTAGGAGCCTCCATGTTTCTTCAGGAAGGTGTTGACCAAGTCTCAGAACCAGTCCAGGGAATCCATTTATTGGCCCTCCAGACTTCCCCAAAACTGAAGCTTTCCACCCTTCCAGAGGATATTAGAGCCCAAGTCAAGGCTACAGTGTGGGATACTGATACCCCCGGTCGTGCCATAAATGTAGAACCTATTCAAATAAAATTGAAACCAGGAGCAAAATGCCTGTGGCAGTGCCAATACCCATTAAGACCTGAGACCCTGAGGAACATTCAGTCCCTTCTAGAGAAATTCCTTAAACATGGATTAATTAGACCTTGCCAATCTCCCTGGAATAGCCCGGTCTTCCTGGTAAAGAAGCCCAATGGGGAACAGCTCTTTGTTCAAGATCTTCGGGCAGTTAACAAGATGGTAGTCCCTACTGGCCTAACAATCCCCAACTGCTATACGCTCCTCACTCAGATTCCCAGGGAAACCCAGTACTATACTGTACTGTATTTGGAAGATCCTTTCTTCTGCATCCCCTTACATCCAGACTCCCAAGATTTGTTTGCTTTTGAATGGAAAAATCCCAAGACTGGTGAAGTTGCCCAGTATACCTGGACAGTATTACCCCAGAGCTTCCGGGATAGCTCTCATCTCTTTAGTAATGCCCTTGCTAAGGAGCTCAGGAAGCTTAAACTTAAAAATGGGAAATTGTTACAGTATATAAATAATTTGCTCATCACCAGTACCAACTATCAAGACTCCCAACACAATACTATAATGACCCTAAATTTTTTAGCCGAGCAGGGATATAAGGTATCCCCCACAAAGGTCCAGATTTCCCTACAAAAGGTCCAATATCTAGGGTTTATCCTCACCCCAGGAGCCCGGTTGCTGGCCCCAGATCGCAAAAGGGCAATCACCTCGTTTCCAGTCCCTACCAACAAAAAAGAACTGCGTAGGTTCCTAGGGGTGGCAGAATTTTGCCGAATCTGGATCCCGAACTTCGGGCTAATAGTAAAGCCCTTATATGCGGCTTTAAAAGGGAAAGAAAGAAAACTCCTACCCTGGGATCAAATTTGTCAGCAGGCATTTGAGACTCTCAAGGCTAAATTAGACCAAGCCCCTGAACTTCGACTGCCAGACCTGAGGAAGCCGTTCTTCCTTTACATTCATGAAGAAAAGGGGATAGCTTTAGGAGTCTTAACCCAAAAGCAGGGGCTGCTCCAACGACCCATAGCTTACTTCTCTAAACAATTAGATTCGGTGGCCCAGGGTTGGCCCGGCTGCATAAGGGCTGTGGCTGCCACTGCTATTTTAGTAAAGGAAGCCTTAAAGTGGACCTTAGGAAAATGGCCTGAAGTTTTCACTCCCCATCAGGTGCAGACAGTATTAAAGGTCATGGGACATCGCTGGCTAACAGCAAGACGGATCAGACAATACCAGGCTCTACTCCTACATACCCCTGACCTCACTCTAAGGACTTGCCAGACTTTAGATCCTGAAACCCTTCTACCCGTTACAGAAGGGAGGGACTTAGAGCATTCCTGCATGGAGACTCTAAACAGGTTTAATATAGCAGGCCAGATTTAAAGGATGTCCCTTCAGAAGATGCAGAGGAAGAATGGTTCACCAATGGGAGCAGCTTTATAGGAAAGAGCACCTGGAAAGCAGGACATGCTCTTCATTGTCAGCCTAGATAAAGTAATAGAGGCTAGGGCACTTGCCCTAATACCTCTGCACAGAAGGCAGAGCTAGCAGCCCTAATCCAGGCACTACAGTTAGGAAAGGATAAAAGACTCAACATTTACCTGACTCTAAATATGGGTTTCTCCTACTACATGCCTATGTAGCCATCTGGAAAGTGCAAGGGATGCTAACTGCAAAAAATTCCCCCATTAAACTTAAGGAGCTAATATTACTCCTAGAAGCAGTCCAGCTTCCTTCCCAAATTGTTACACACTGGAGGGGCCACCAGAGAGATCATTTTTAAATTAATTATGTAGACCAGGCAGCTTCACAGTTCTTAACACTCAGGATCCTTGCCCTAACAATTGGACAGCCAGATCTTCTCTGGCCTTAAATATACTCCCACAGAGAGGTAAGCTGAGAAAGGGGAATACAGCCTAAATGAACCAGGGTGGCTAATAGATGACAAGACTGGAGTACCTTCCCAGGTGAGGGCTGGCACAACTTGTAAAATAAATAACTCCTACCATCCCTAGCCACCCCTATCTAGGCCCTTCTAAATGGCTACACAATCTTAACCCCACTGCTCAAACTATATGGAACTCCATTAAGGTGTACCTACTGAATATCACTTGGCTCCTTCCCCTCCTGGGACCCCTGGAAGCTATCTTACTTTGATTATTTTTGGACCCTTGCCTCTTTAACTTCATCAAGACTGCCTTTTCGAGGCTACAATTCCACGTTAAGCTGATCGTAGTACAAGCCTTCCAGCCCATCCCAGACAAGGATCAGAGAATTTTATTCCTCCCAAGTATAGGGACGTAGCAAGAAGTAGTTACAGAAGAAGAGACCTCCAACCCTAATCCCTAAATGATAAGGGCCAAATGAAAGAGTCTTCTCACTGTAGGAATTTTAAGTCTCCTTTTCCCTAGTTTCTTAGCTCCCTAGTCCTGAGTCTTAATCACTTTTTAAATCTGTTTCTTAAGCAAAAGATTGTTCCTAGCCTGAATCCTAGTCTCCTATTCCCTGCTTCACATAATTACCCAGAAGCTTGTGATTTATGCTTGTTGATTGTAATCACTGTGGCCCAGCATTCTTTCTAGGCCATTCGGGGCCCAGCTCCTGGGTGAACAATGCCACCTAAATGATCAGTTAAACCAGAGGAAAAAGCCACAGGCTCCATGAAGCTGAATGGATTTTCCACCACGTCACCCTGCGTCAGTAGCTTGGAGTCCTGCTTCTTGAGCCGATGCTTTTAAATATTAACTAAAATCTATCTCCTCATCTAGGGGCCATCGGGATACAAATGATGCCCTAGCAAAGCTTCCGGTACATCCCGACCAAAGAGGTCAACACGGTCTTCCAGGCAGATCTTGAGACCCCTCCCTCTTATCAAAGATCAGATAGGGCGAGAGTTCCGTGAATCCCCAATAGGTAGGGACAACGACCACATTCAGCAGGAAGCAGATACAGAAGAAAAGACCACCTTCCCTCAACTTCCCATAGAGATTTACGGGGATCACGCCTCTCGGGGGGAAATAAGGCAGGCAGTTAAGAGACAGGAATGGGGTCTCCAAGTCCTCGCCAGTTAGCACCTTTCGAGCCACTCTTGCTGGGGCCCACTCCTATCCCTTCGGAGTGTACTTTCACTTCTAATAAACTGCTCTTTCACCACTGCCTTTTGGTGTCCCACTCAATTCAAGATATCCAAAACCTGGACACTGCCGAGAAGGGCCTGTGCTCTGGTAACGTTAAGAATAAGAAGATAAAATATCGGGGTGGAAATGAGACAGCATAGGGACTGGGGCTCCAGGGCCCTTGCAGATGTGAAAACCACTATTGTGAATGTACAGTTGTCCAAAGTTTGACCGGATATAACCTTCCTGGGGTGGCAATAATGAGCAATCCGCCATCTTGCCCCCACAGCGCAGGCGTGAGCATACCAGGCAACTGCAACTGGAAAAAGTCACCCCATCCTAAAATGGGAGATTCCAGAAGCCTACCTTTTTCAAAAAGACCACTTTGTCCCCAGCTTATAAAAGCAGCCCAGCAGAGTCACCCCAAGTCAGTCCTGAGGAACTTCCTTTCCTCTGTGCTGCCGCCCCTGTGCTTGAGCATAAGCTTAACAAAATTTGGGAATTTTTCTGGGGTCTCCTCTCGATTACTATCTTGGGGAACCCAAGAACTCAGCACTGGTACTAGACTCATGCCAAACTGCTCACTGGCTATTTCTACCCATTTGTCCCAACTAAACCTATCCAAATGCAAATTTATCCAAACAACCCCCACCCTCTTCGCTCTGTTTCCCTAAATTGCACCAACAGCCTTCCAGGTGCCTAAGCCAGAATCAACTCCCTGCAGCTCAACAGCATATCCAGTCGGTTACTTCTTTAACGTTTCTTCCCCTTTTTTCCAGTCTCTTATCTGCTTCATCATCCTCTCTTAAACGAGCAGCAGCCCCTGCAGATTTTTTTGCATGATCCTCCACCTGCCTTCCATAGAAATCTTTGCCAAAAATTCTGTTTCTTCCTCCTCAACTTCCCATTCCTGGGAATTTTACATCCCCCACATCATTTTCACCCTTCCTGAGGATCCCATAAGGACAAGGTGGAATGCTTTAGAGGAAAGAATAGACTTAATTTCTATTCCTTGAACCCTTTTCTGGTCTCTTTTATCTTCACCTTTATTCAACATTTACAGAGTACATGCTACTTATCAAGCAGTGGGTATACAGATAACAGGCTAGTACAAAGAACTCTAGTGAGATGTCTCTAGAAAATGGAGACAATCTGAACTCTGGAAGTTACTTAATACCAGCTGTCTGTAGAGATTACCTCTGGTAAGAATGCCGGTATAGGTTTGTGAAACACCCAAGTACAGTCAAAGGTGATGGGAGTGTTTCCTCAATAGTAGAATATAACTGAAGATAATTCTAACCCAATCAATTTATCATTTCAGAAGATGCATGTATTAATAGAAAGATGTGGTACACATTTTTATAAACGGCAATGACAGGATTGTATGCTAGATACAAAAGTTTGGGCTATTATGGAAGGGTCCCTAGTTATGAAAATAGCCTTTTCTCACAGCTGGGTGAAATATTTCTGAGCACTAACTCTAAGCTCAGATTCTGTGCTCAATTAACAACTTTCCCATTATTCCATTTCAAGATAAAAATATGAGACTGAGAAGGGGAGAGCCAGTTATGGGAAGATACCTCTATCACTAGAAGTTAATGAATTTGCATTCTGGACTATTCATAAATTTGTTGTGTGTTTTGTTAGTGCAAGTCTCTCCCCAAGAAGTCAGTCAACTTTTGAAGTTCTGGTCATGTCAAATATTCAGACCTACAGGGTCTGAGTGCAGATAGTTTGGACCCCACAGTTCTGGCACCCGGAAAAGCCCCTGTTTGAGGGACCCCCCCCCTCTTTGAGACCTGACCTTTTTTTTTTTTTTTTTTTTTTTTTTTTTTTTTTTTTACTTCTATCGCAGTAACCGGGTGCTGTTAGAAGGGAAAGCAAAAAATTATACTAAACTCTTACTATGTGATAAATCCTATGCTAGGGGCTACCTAGGAAGTAGATACAATTTTTTGTTTGAGATAAGGAAACCAAGGCTCAGGACTTAAAAGACTTGCCAAAAGTCAGAGAGCCTCTTACTAAGACATGATTAGAGCCCGGGTCCGCCTGAACCAAAGACTGTGCTCTTCACCACTTCATTCACACTGCTTCACTAACTAGATGTTGGGGTTTTTATGAAGTCACTTAGCATCACTTTCTTCTGTTAGAGAGAGAGATAATTAGACAATACTTTAGATTCCATCCAGCTATAAAACCTTATTAGGTAAGTCTAGATAGGCCAATATCCTTCAAATTATCCCAGGCTCAATTACTATTGCTCCCCAGAGCTCCTTTCCCAACATTCTTATCAGAGCTTTTAAAAAATAAAACAGCAGGCCATTTATAAAAGTACCATCACAGGCAGACAGGCTGGATCTTGCTCCCTTAACACCTCTGGGATGTTTAAACAAAGGCAACTAAGTTCTTTCCCAGGCAATCTAGTAAATCAAACATTTATTTTGTGTTCTAGCTCCATCCCACCATTCAACCATAGTCCTCTCCCTTCCCCTTGCCCTCCACCTCTCCCCCAACCCCACCGCCAGCCTCCTCCATACTGAACTGCTTGCCATTCACAGATGAGCAAGTCCTTTCTCAGCTCCCAGCCGTTGCAGGTACAGTTGCCTCTGGCTAGAATGCTTCATTCTCCTCTTCACCTGCAAAACCCTCCTCATCCTTCCAGTGTCAGCCCAGATGATCACCTCTTCCTTCATGAGACTTTCTCTACTCCCAGACACACAGCCTCAATGTGCCCACATCTCTGTTCACATCCTGATGATGGCACCCCTCTACTGTGCTTTGACTTTGGTCTCACTTCCTTTCTGTAACCACCTCAAGATAGACCATATCTTCTTCATCTTTGAATCAAGAGTCCTTCATTCCTTCTACCTGGCTCTTAATAAGGTAGTTCAATGTTTTGGGCATGAATAAATGAAACAATACTCTTAGAGAATGAGTGTCATCTTTTCTAAAATATTTCTCTTTAGTCAACAGCCACTCTCCAAATACTACTATAAACAGTAGACTGTAGTAAGCCAGAGTGATGGAAGATAAAATAGGAGATTGTCAATTAAATAAAAAATAATACACCCTACCATAATAGAGTTGTTAGAATAAATGAGAATTAAGTGTAAAGAACTTACTGCAGAGCTTGGAACCTGAGAGGCCAAGTGCTGAACTGGGAGGCAGAACAGCAAAATGGTTAAGATTCCAGATTTTACAGGTTTTGGGCAAATTACCTAACCTCAAAGGGTCTGCTTCCTCAGTGGTAAAGCAAGAGCAATAATAGTAGCTACTTTGTGGGATTAAGAGTTTGTACATGTAAAACATTTAGAACAGTACCTGGCACCAAGAAAGCAGAGACATCCTACAAATTCTTTGAATGAATTTATCATTTCAAAAGTAAATATCAGGTGTATCCTAGCAATTCCACTGCTGGGTATACACCAAACAGAAACCAATGTTTCCATCCAGCAAAAAGCATCTACAAGAATGTTGTATATTCATATAACTGCAATACTATGCAACGAAAATGAACAAATTACTGCCACACTCATGGATGAATCATATAATGTTGAACAAAAGAAAACAAATGAATTCATACCATGTGAATCTATTTTATATGACGTTCAAAAATGGACAAAAGTAGTAATCTATGGTGATACAGGTTAGAATAACGGTTACTGTGGCAGGATGGTATTGATTTTCTGGAGGCTTCCAAGGTGCTGGAAATTTTCTGTATCTTGATATGGGTGTATTCATGTGTAAAATTAAGTGGTACATTTAAGATTTATAAATTTCTCATTTGTAAATTATACATCAATAAGCACAAATTATTTTTTTAATGAACAAATAAGTAATCACTGTGGGGGGAAAATTAGTATTTTGTTGGGCATCCCAATCCTTATGTTACAGATTAGTGTTTATTATTGTTTGTTTTGTTTTAATTACACATGGGTGGCCACCATTATCTGTCAGTGCTTAAAGCCTCTAAAAAGTCTTATCTTGGTCAGGAAAAACCGTCACTAAATAGTAGATATTATTATGACTGTTTTTATTAGAAACAAAAACACTAAACTTGCCCTATAGACCTTGCACCTTGCAAAGCTTTTACTTATTTTTGGCAACAGGAATAATAATGATGTCAGCCCTCTCTTCATACATCATTTCACTCATCCATCCAATACGTTTTATTGAACACCCAAGTATGCCAACACTGAGCTTGGCATAACACATCTAGAATGTAGTGAATACAATCTCTCTGCCTAGATCTCTTTCCACATGGTTAGTTCCTTCTAGTCATGCCAATCTCTGTGTAAATGTCCCCTACACAGCAAAGCCGCCTCACCACAGCCTCTCACCATACCTGACCACTGTCACTAGATTATCAAGTTGCAAGTCTGACCAAAAACAAATCTATCAATTCCATCTCTTTAACAGCGTTCTAATCGATTTACTTCTCTCTAGCCCATCTCCTGCTTTCACATTATTTCACCAGACTACTACTGCCAAAGGTGAACTCCTCTCTGCTTCCACTCTTCCAATTTCTCTAATACATTCTTCACATACTAGCCAAAGTGATCATCCAATAGAAAATCTGATTCTTTTCTCACCATATACTCTCCCCAGGTGATTTTACTCCTTTTACCCACTTCCCCTCCCACCCATCCCCGATGATCTCAGTTGTCTTCAATAACTCCTACTTCAAATACACTTCTGAGGTGCTAAAATGAGTAGACAAACGCTTTATGAGAAATAGGACATAATACCAGCATGGACCAGGGAGCTGTGTCCTACACAACTAGACTGAAAAACAACAACTTGAACCAGAGTGTGGGAGGGCGAGGTGGAAGAAAGGGAGGGGGGAATCAAATTTTAAAAAAAGGAACTTGCTCACATGATTATAGAGGCTGACAAGTCCCTAGTTCTGTAGGGTGAATCAACAAGCTGGAACCCAGGAAAGATGATGGTGTAGTTCCAGTAGAGTCAAAAGCCTGAGAACCAATGCTGTAGTTCCAGTCCGAAGGCTGGCAGGCTGGAGACCCAGGAAGCGCCAATGTTTCAGTTCAAGTCTGAAGGCAGGAAAAAAGCCAATGTCTCAATACAAAGTCGAACAGGCAGGAAAGAACTCTCTTGGGGATGGTCAGCCCTTTTGTCCTATTGAGGCCTTCACCTGATTGGATGAGGCCCACCCACATTAGGAAGGGCAATCTGCTTTACACAGTCTGTCCCTTAAATGTTAATCTCATCCAAAACACCCTCACAGAAACACCCAGCATAATGTTTCACCAAATATCTGGGCACCCTGTAGCCCAGCCAAGTTGATACATAAAATTAACCATCACAGGTAGGTAGAGAGGTAGAGGTAAATGGGCTTTATCTCTGACACTCAAATAGTTCAGAAAAGAAAGAAAGAGTGAGGGAGAGAGCGCAAGTGTGGTAAAATGTTAACATCTGGGTATCAGGGTGAAAGATATACTACTGTAAACCCCTTGAGGACAGGGTCTGCTTTATTCCTCAGCCTGCAGGACTGACCTGGCGCACAACAATTATATTCAATATATGGAACAGACTTCCATTTTCTTGTATGTAAAATGAACGAGCTGGGCTAGATGACCTACAAGATTTATTGGCAGTAAACTGTATCGAATTATCCCAATCCCAACTGCGCAAGTATTCTCGGTTTTTGTTTGTGCGTCTGCGTGGTTTTCTTGCGTGTTGCATTCCTCTGCTTCCGAAACGACCTCACGAATCGGGAGACTCGAAGACTACAATTCCCGTGAGCCCTCAGGGCATCACGTAGCGCCTGTCCAGTCTACTGTCGCGTAAAAGGACTCCATTTCCCAGCGTGCCTCAGGACGCGAGGACAGCATTTTGCCGAGAACGTCAGGAATCGCGTCCCTGAGCGGGAACTGCGGTAGCCAAGGCTGAGCCGAAGGTAGAAAAGGGCCATCCTGGGGTTCAGAGGGGACGTTGGCCCAACCAAATGCCCGGAGTTGCATGCGTCCTGCACATACCTCCTTTTGCAACCTCCAGCGCATTTCGTGGGAGTCCCCTTAACGAACATGCCTCGCGCGCGGGCCCTTGCTAATCCCTAGTCACCCATACGCTGCCGGCGGCAGGACGCCAAATTTCCCCAACGTCACACAGAGGAAAGGGGCGGGGTCTCGGGTCTGGCTGGCTGGCGTCTAGTCTCGCTCCCTGCGGCAGCCGTGTGGACGTTGGCGGGTTGGGGTGCGGGTTGAGGTGGGAGGGCTGTGAGATTGGGCTCTCGGCAGGCAGGAGGCCCTGGCCCTTACTGCTTTGGTCCTTGTCTCTGCGGTAGCCGATGCTGAGTGGACAGCTGGTCAGGCGCCTGTTCTCCATGGCCGGCCGCGTCTGTCTGTCCCGGGGCAGCGCGGGATCGGGGACCATCGGTCCTGTTGAGGCCGCCATTCGCATGAAGTTGGAGCAGGCTCTGAACCCCGAGGTGCTGGAGCTGCGTAACGAGAGTGGAGGCCACGCGGTCCCACCAGGCAGCGAGACGCATTTCCGTGTGGCGGTGGTGAGCTCTCGCTTCGAGGGTCTGAGCCCCCTGCAGCGGCACCGGCTGGTCCACGCTGCGCTGTCGGAAGAGCTAGCCGGGCCCGTCCACGCGCTGGCCATACAGGCGCGGACCCCAGCCCAGTGGCGGGAGAACCCGCAACTGGACGCGAGCCCCCCCTGCTTAGGTGGGAGCAAGAAAACTCGAGGAACCCCCTGAACCCAAAAGAAATGAGCAAGGGCCAGGATCTGAATGGGTTGGGTGAGAGTCAACTACTGGGGCCTTCTTCCCTTCCTTACAGTCGGGTATCGGTAAGGGATGAGGACTGGGGCCCCATTCAACCTGCACATACATTTATTTCTCTGGAGATAGCAACTCATTTCAGATCAAAGCTAACCCAAGGAAAGAGAATCACTCCTGCTCTTGCCCTTGACTATTCAGGAAAAGTTGCCCAGTTATTTCATGTTAAGTTGTGACTAAGGACCACCAGATCTGACGAGCTGAAAATAATCCTGTACATTAAAAAATAAATTATCATTTGAGGTGCATCGCTGTGTTATTCATGACCTGTTGAATCAGTGCCACAGACGTTTGTGGGAGAAGAAAGATACCGGTAGCCTGGGGTAGTCAAGAAGGGCTTCATGGGGGAAGTGACCTAGTTGGATCTTTAAAGGAAAGCACAGAATTAAACCAGAAAGGAGAAGAAAGGTGTTGTAGGCAAGAAGAGCCCCCACAAAAACATAGAAACTAGACTGGGCAAGACAGAAGTTGTAGACACATTCGAATTTCATACTGGGGGAATGTTTGGCTTCTAACAGCCTGTCCATTTCCAAAAGGATTTGCATTTGTAAGAAAGATCTTTGAGGATAAAACACTAACGCAGTGAAAAGACGATAACCTAGAAAATGAGTATAGAAGACGGAGATAACTTTATATAGCCCCTTTTTCTTCTGAGCCTTCCAAATATTAAGTAATATTTCTGAGGAGAGCTCAACTAATGTCTAGATAAGGAAATTTCTGATGACCTCAATGTGGAAATGGAACTTAGATACTAAAAAAGCTTGATGAACATGTATCTTGACCATTTCTGGTCAAAGAGCTGAGACAGCATCTGGTTGGGCAGCAGGGAGTCATTGAAGAGTTTTGAGGAGGGGCATGCCAAAGAGCATTGTGGGGCAGATTGATCTGGCAGTGATGTGGAAGTGGGTTAGCATAGGAGATTGGAGGCACAGAGAGCAACCAAGAGTGAAGGTGGAACCCTGACTTGGAGATCAGCTGTGGGATTGGAAAGGAAGGAGTGGATCTGAGAGCTGCCATAAAAAGTCGGAAAGTGGCTTGATTAGAACAGAAATGGACTAGAGTAAGAGAGGAGTCGAGGGTAACCCCTAAGTAGTGGTTTTCAGATTTCCTTACAGGTAAGAATGCACAAAGGAGCTTGTTTAAAATGTGGATTCTATGTCCCCTCTTCCAAAACCAGGATTCTGATTCTGAGTCCTAGAATGGAATCTGGAATCTGTATCTTTAAGACACACAAGAAGATTTTGGAGGAAATTGGTCCTATTCTCAAGAACTTGAAGGTGACTCCAACTTTTTGTTTTCGTTTGGGGGGGGTGTTAAATCTTTTTAAATTTATTTTTGTTAATTTTATTTTATTGTGGTAAGAACCCTTCAAATGAGATAACTTCCTAACAAATTTTAAGTGTACCTTACATTATTACATACAATGCCATACAAAAGATCTCTAGAGCTTATTCATCTTGTTTCAACTGAATCTTTCCGGCCATTGATTATTAACTCTCCATTTCCTTTTCCCCCCAGCCTCTGGCAACCACCATTCCACTCTTTGATTACATGAATTTGACTATTTTAGATAACTCATATAAGTGGCATCAATGCAGTATTTGTCTTTCTCTGACTGCCTTATTTGACTTAGCATAATATCCTCGTGGTTCATCCATATTGTCACATATTGCAGAATTTCCTTTTCTAAGGCTGAATAGTATTCCAGTATATGTATGTAACACATTTTCTTTATCCATACCTCTGTCAATGGACATTGAGCTTGTTTCCATATCGTTGCTACAGTGAACATGGAGGTGCTACTGTCTCTCCAAGATCCTGATTTCAATTCTTTTGGTTAAGTACCCAGAAGTGGGATTGCTAGATCATACAGTTGTTCTATTTTTAATTTTTGAGGAACTTCCATATTCTTTTCCATAGCAGCCACACCATTTTGCATCCCCACCAACAATATGCAAGGATTCCAATTTCTCCACATTTCTGCCAACACTTTTTGTCATTTGGGGATCTTTTTGGCTATTAATCTGATAGGTATGAGGCGATATGGTTTTGATTTGCATTTCCCTAATGATTAGTGATGTTGAACATTTTTTCATATACCTGTTGGCTGTTGCAATCTTCAGCCCATTTTTAAAATCAGGTTATTAGGTTTTTTGCTATTACGTTCTAGGATATTACCCCAAGTCTTCAAATCTGGGAGACTGAGAGGGCCCTCCATCTGGAGAAGTGGAAAGGTTACAATACAGAGGCCAGTTAAGAAAGTAAGTGTGATACCTCATGTTATTCTGGCCTTTATTTTGCAAAGGAGTTGTTTTTCCATCTCATCACCTTCTCCTCTCAGCAGGCAGAACAGAGTTGGGTGTAGGTGAAGAGGCAAAGAAGCAGACAGCCATTTTGGATTTTAAGGATTTGTTTCCTGTTTATTTTTCATCAATATTTTTCATTTCATTTTTCACATCAACAGAGTTGGGTTTAGGGTTCCCCAGGAGAGCAAGGGAGATGGATGGTCCCTCCAGGGGTGCAGGGGAGGGGCTGCGTCCAGCAAGTGAAGGGTGAGGGAAGGGCACACACATACACGGGGCACTGGAGGAGAAGGCAGTCCTTTGAGCAGACACCAAGGAGTTAAACAGTCACCACCTGGTTCAGTGTTACAAAATGGAGGGAGTGACCATAGGCTGGCGGCACCAGACGCAGCAGGAGGAAGGTGAATTTGGATTTTCTTTTTTTGTTGTTTTCACTTTTTTCCTTTTAATTTTTAACATTTTTACAAACAGCTAAAAACTACAACACATCACAGCTACGGTTGGGGGGAGGGGGACACCAAAGAAAGCAGCCATACGGATAGTGTGGGACAGGGGCAGCTTAACCTACAGGGGCTATTGTGTGGAAAGGGTGAGATGGGGCAACTGAGGCTCTGGTCCCTGCACTGGGGCCCCTGGCTTACTACCCAACCTCTTTCCGCTCTGGTTGCTGGGAGGGCCCCTGCCCCAGCTCCTTGTGCTTTTGGATCTGCTGGTTTGACCATATGCCTGGTTTCTTTCCCTCCCCTGCCCCCCTGCCTGTGAGGGGACAGGCTGACAGGCTGGGGCTGTGAGAGCAGCTGTGCTGTTACTGTCTGTGCTATAGTGGGTGGAGCCTCTCCAGAGGAGGCCTGTGTTTCTTGAGAGGAGGGGAGGTCCCCTCAGATCTCACTAGACTGTGGGACTCTTACCCCAGCCTGGCCTAGGGCTCCTCCCTCCCAGGCCTGGCACAGAAACAAGATTGGCGGGGGAGGGGGTACCATGGAAGGCAGGGTTGTGTGTGTGTCCATTGACATTACCCTTAGCTTGTATTTTAGGACACTATAGTGACACCCCTGCCCATGGCACATACACACACATACATAAGGATACACACATAGTCACACACACACAGTCCTGCTGAGTGCCTCAGAACTTAATATAGAAATAATTAAGAATCAGAAAGCTAATTCCATAAAATTCAGGCCTCTTAAGCCCAAATGAAGGGGAAGTGGAGGCCAGGGGGCTGGGGTTTATTGCTGCTCCCCCAGCATCCAACAGGAGGTGTGAGAGGGCACACCTTCCTCTCTAAGGTAAAGTTCTTTTGGTCCATGGTCTACACCAAGCCCCAGCCCCCAGTATAACCACAAGCTCATGGTTTCACCAGGGCCTAGGCAGAGGGAAAGAGGGGGAGGCAGGAAACATGTTCTGGCGCCCCTGGGGCCGGGAAGAGCAAGGGCCCATCACTAACACTGGGAGAGAAGGGTGGGGCCAAGCCTTCTCTTGTGCAAAGTCGAGGGTGGTAGGAGGTGGGGAGTAGAGCTGCATCCCAAAACTGGGATGATGGAGCTTTCCCTGTCGTCCCTGCCCACAGGGTCACATACATGTGCGTACACACACACACACACACACACACACACACACACACACAGCTAAGACACCAAACACAGGTGGGAGTGAGGGCTCGGGGGGCCAGGATGGCAGGGCAGGGAGAAGGGAGAAGGAGTTGTTGGTCTCACAGTGTGCCTGCCACCCCGAAGCCCCAGAGACCCCCTCACTGCAGCACCTGCCCCCGGGTCTCGGGCAGCTTCAGGGCCAGAGAGCTCCCGAGGGCAAGGGCAGCTGAGGCAAAGAGGATGGGAGCAGCCTTGGTGATACCCACAAAGGACGTGAAGATGCTGATCCCCAGCACCGCTGCCAGCTTACACAGGGCATTCAGGAAGCCGAAGGCTGTGGTCCTGTTCAGGGGTCCCCCAGTGCAGCACGGGTGGAGCAGGCAAGGTGGGAAACAAAGAAAGAGGCATGGGAGGGTTTGTGGGGGAAGGGCGGGTATGGGGAAGTGAAGGAGAGATGGCAGGCGGTGTCCAAGGGCAGGAAGGACAGAAGCCAGAGAGGGGAGGGACGCACATCAGGGAATGTAGATAAATTGGGAGGCCAGGGGGAAAGGAGACCGAAAGATTAACAGTTAAGACTTCAAGGAGTGAATACAGAAGCTACCAGCTCTTAGAGGAGAAACTCAACAGGAATGTGTATCCTTTTACCCCTAAAGATGTTTTAACCACTCAGCCCCCCCCTTCCTCACCCCACTTCTCCCCTAACCTCTAGACCCTCAACCTGCTGCCGTGCCCCCCACCAAACTCCAACTACCTCTTGTCCGAGGGGTAGAGTTCGACAGTCAACACGTCCAGCGCGTTCCAGGATGCAATGCTGACCCCTCCAAAAAGGCAGAGCAGAGCGATCATGGCTGATTCACTGTTCCCAAAAGACAGGAAGAAGCAGGAGACACAGGACATCACGCTGGAGCCAGCTGGAGCCAGGAAAGGAGAGAGCGACATAAGCCTGTCTGCAAAGGAACCATCCACCACCCACCCTGTCCCATCAACTGGCGTTGAGGGCAGCCCAGAATGAGACTCTTTTTCCCAAGATACCCAAAAGGACAGCTTTTCACTCATCCCCAGCCTCCCTTATAATTTTTTTCTGATTAATAATGTCACTTCCAACCACTTCTTTAACGCCAGCTATGGGCCAGTCAACTGGGTGCTTTACGTGCATTGATCTAATACGGCAACCCTATGAGGCACCCCCATTTTCCAGGTGAGACAGCTGAAAGAACTTGCCCCATACCCTGAAAGCCTGTGCCGTGAACCACTTACTATCCCACCTACCTCCTTTACCCCCCAGAGAAGCTTCTGGACCAGGCCCCTCCCCTTCCTGCTGCCACCCCCTAAGCAGAAGACATGAGAGAGAAGCTTCTCTGGCTAAGCTCTTCTACAGACTGAGGTGAGAAGCCTCTGACAGTCCCCTGCGCTGGCCCCCTAATCAGTTGCGACGCGACAGCCTGGCCTCGCCTGCTTACCAAGCATCCGGAGCCTGCCAATCTTGTCCATGAGCAGGGCAGACACGATATTCCCGGGAAGCACAGCCAGCGTCCCCAGGAAGCTGACGAAGTACACCATGTAGGCACCCTCGCCTGTCCCTGTCACGTCTAGTGGGCAGCCCTCCTTGTTGTGCAGGAACGTGCTGTTCACCAGACGGCTGTTCACAAACTTGTACTCAAACAGGTCTGGGGTGGAGGCCAAGACAGGCGGGCAGTCATGTCAACTGACAGAGGGCGGTGGTACTGCTTACGGCTCGGGTTCTGCCTTTGCCGGGTTTAGCAGTGGGGACTCAGAATGGTTCAGGACACTCATTGCAAAACGTCAAATAACATCACCATACGAGCTAGAAATCTTTACAGTAGAAAATATCGGTAGTCTATCAAACGAAACAGTGCGACTGGTTGTTTCCAAGTTTTCTCATGAATAGTCTGCATCCTGTTCTTTTTTTTCCCCCCTCCCTGTTGACCACAAGCAGCAGCAGGGCCATGGTTTAGGAAAAATCACTGAAAAAAATATTTAAAATCCTTGAAATGTCCTGTCCATTCTTTTTTCCTGCGAGGTGGGAGAAACTCACCCAGGATGCCATTTAGAGGTGAGAAACCCCCTCTAATGCCAGCATTTCTGTGCATGGAGTCTGAGAATCACTGTTAAAGAAGTGGATTCATGCAACAATTCCCAACCTTTTCCCTACCAAATATTCCTTTTATTATTTTCCCTAAGGACCCTTTTTGAATGACTTTTGCCCTCTTGAAAAGTGCATTAATACCACTGCAGTGAGTTGTTTTAATTCCAGGCAAAGAAACTTGATATTTTTGTCAGATATTCTGTCAATTTCAATTTCCATTACATTGTGGAATTACTGGTGGGAACTAGAGGCCCCCACACCGCCTTCCTCCACGGCTCCCGAGAGCTCCACATGGGAGCCCTGAGCCAGGGACCCCTCCTCACCGTCCACCCGACCCTTTGGTCTGACCGCCAGCGGCCACGCCCCCCTCTCTTACCCGTGTTGTAGAATACAGTGTTGATGAATGTACAGTTGCGGAAAAACGTGTTGCTGGATGTGACGTCCTCGAAATAACACTCCTCAAACAGGGAGTCCTCAAAGGACACCGACTTCAGGCGCAGCCCGATGAACCTGGAAGGAAGGCCAGGATGACCACAGGGGCTCCCCATTATCCTCACCCCCTCCTCCAAGGCCCTGCCCTTCATGAGGTCACAAGACGCTGTGGCACTGAGCAGGGACCACAGGTCCTTGCCCCAAAGTACCTCGTCTCAAAGCTCCCAGACTCATAAAAGAGACACGGGTCAAAGGGATGGGAGGGGAGGAGCATAAAGGGCCCCGCATACTTGTCATTGAAGTACTGTCCCCCTCGATGGATCTGATTCTCCAGGGTGAAGTTAAAAGTCACGTGCTCCACACGCTCCCCGGGGAACACTTTGGTGCGGGCTGCATAGTCCACCGCCTGGAGATGGCGGATCGTGTCGGGAAACCAGACAGTCAGGCCATAGTAGCTGAGGAATCAAGGGTGAGGGAATCAGACAGGGCTCAGGGACTGGCCCCAGGCGGTGCAGAGTGAGGGGGAGCTTGCAGATCAGCCCATGTGGGGACCTTGCTCACGTCTCCAGCCTCGTCCCTCACCAGTTGGTGTGGTCCTTCGAACCCTTCCACCGTACTCTTTTATGTATCCCCCAGGCATTTGCTCTTCCCTCTGCTAAAACGCTTCCCCGATCCCACCCTCAGCCTGACACCCATCCATCCTCCAGGACTCAGATCCCCACCCCACTCCACATCTGGGCTGGGAAGCCCCGTCCTGTGCTCCTGGAGCACTTTGTCCTTCCCCCACGCGGCACTCATCACGCTGCTTTACAGCTGGTTTTGTCTAACTCCCTGGCTAAGATGGAAACTCCCTGAGGACTGGGGCCACATCTCTTTTAGCCCAGCACAGTGCCTGGCACACAAGAGAAGCTTAATACTGCTCAGCTTGTAATACAAGCTTGTTGGATTAATGAATGGAGCAGAGAAGCAGGGTGCAGGATCGAAGGGGGTCTGGACAGCACCTTCCCTCATGATCCGCCCCCTTCGTTTCCATTTTCTCCATCTCTCTCCCAACCCACACCATCACGTCCACCACATACCACCCACCCCACCCACCTCCTCACCTGAACGACATGGTAAACCACACACCCATCATCATCAGAGTGATGCGTCGATATTCTGGACCAAAACAGGAGAGGAAATTGCCCCAAACCTAGGCGGAACAGAACAGTCAGACAGTGGCTGCACTGACTTCTAGCAGCCCCAGCTCCCCATGTTTCTGCCTTACCACCTCCCTGCAATTCAGCCACCACCCCACACACAGGCTCGAGCCCTGCGTTCCTGTCCACCTCTCCCCGTCCCTTCTCTCTCCCCACCATCCAATCCACCATTACCTGCCCTCCCAGGCTAAGGGTTCGGACACCCCAGCGCTGGTACCAGGTCCCCGTGTCTGACTGGATCTCAATCAACTCATCCTCCTGATGGATCGTCTTAATGTGGGTTACCTGTGGCCAAGAGAAGGGGTGAGCAGTCACTTAGTCTGTATCTCCACCCCCTTCCAGGTGCGTCAGTGTCTCCTGCAGCAGCAAAATGGGAGGCCGGGGTGGAGAGGGTGCCCTGAGAGATGTCGCTGAGGCAAGTGTGGCTGGAGACGCCTAGGAAGGTGGGGGGTTATCCAGAGAGGGGCCAGGAGGGGGTGGGGGTGCAGCAGCTTGCAGGACTGAGGCGGGAAGGGTGGTGGCTTACTGAGAAGACTCGCTCAGGATGCCCCTTGGCTCGCATGTTGGTGTCATGAACCTGCTTCAGTACCATCCAGGCCTCATCGTGCTTCCCATTCTAGAGCCACAGACAGAACCCCCACATCCAGATGAGCCCTTCCCCGGCCCCGGATTGTAGACCCCCGACCTCCAACCTGGAGTCGCAGAACACAAAAGGGCTCCCACCCCCACCGCTGACCTATGGGCACACCCATCACCCACTTTGAAAGAGCCCTAACTGGGGCCACAGCAAAATATAATCAGACTTGGGCAAGAGTGGGGGGAGTCCCAGAGATTAGGTCCATAGGTCCTAGGGATTCCCCTGGTACACTGGAAAGACAAAAATAAAACCAAGGCAAATGATGGTGGTGAGCTAGTGTGTAGTCAGAGAAGGGGCAGGCTCTTAGCCCGGCTGGACTAAGATATAGTTGCATGGGGAAGTGGGAGAATAGAACCTTCTCTGGGGCTGTAAAGTCAGGGCCAGGGCCCCCGCCTGTAAAATTTTAAGCCACCCATGGTTGAGCAGGTCCCCTGGTTTCTCCGCCCGCAAAACCTTTCTGGAGATTCATTTCAAACAAAGGAAATAAGATAAAGTCCCACAGAGAATGGACCCTGCCAGGAAGGAAGGCAGCCATATAGGATCCAACCCAACCCACAGCGGTGTTTGAACACAGGAGCCCCTGCTGCCCTCCCGCAGCCCAGCCCCGGCCTCAGCCCCGTCACCTCCAGGAAGAAGCGGGGACTCTCAGGCTGTGTGGTCAGAGCCCCGATGGCAAACACAGAAGGAAAGGCGCAGACGAGGACAAAGACCCTCCAGCTGTGAAACTGGTAAGCAGACCCCATCTGAAAGCTCCACCCTGTCAGGGGACAGTCACAAAGTCAGCAGAGAGGCCCCTGCCTGGGGTATCCCACCACAGGGAGCACAGGACAGCCTGGGGGGCACTCCCTGGGGGCTGCTCACCGTAGTGGGGGATGATGGCCCAGGCCATAGCAGCTGCATACACCCCACCAATCATCCAGAACATGCAGAGCCAGCTCAGGTGCTCCCCACGTTTCTCCTGGGCTAGGAACTCCGAGAAATAGGAGAAGACAATGGGGATGGATCCTCCAATCCTAGAGGGTGTACAAGAATTCAGCATTGGAAAACAGCCATATTCCCGATCCCCTGCCCCATTGCTCAGGGTCCCCAAATCCCTTTCCTCTTCCAGACCTTTGTAAAGACTCCTTCTCACACTTAGTGCCCTACCAGCTCGCCACCAGCCAGCCATCAGGCGCCCATCCTTGGAACCCTGGGAACCAGCCAGACGGGCCTCAGGGAAAAGGAAGGAGCAAACACTGAATCAGGGAGGGAAGATAATTACAGAAAAAGGGAAAACTGGCCCCAGAAAGGACCGGAGAAGAGTCTGAGGGCAGGTATATGGCAGCAGGCCAGAAAAGAGCTTGGAGACAAGGAGAGAGTACATTCAGGTAGAAGTAAAGCAAAGGGGCACGGGGTCAAGGCTTCAGAGTTCGGGCAGCTGTGGGTATTAGCAAGGTCTGCTGTCAAATGCAGGAAATACGTAGACTCTGGGAAGGGGTAACTCGAGGGTCCACAGGTGCCCAGAGGTGAGGCTGAGACCCACCAGGCCCCTTCACGGAGCCAGGCTCAGAATGGAACTAAAGGGAGGGGTGAACCGGTCACGGAATGGCATTCTGGAAAGGCAGCAGACAGGTCCTGGACAGGGAGAAGCTGGCCTGAAGACGGTGGGAGCAGCAAGGATGCGTTCCGCTTGTACATACTTGGAAGTGCATTTGGTGCGCCTGGCACTGTGCAGGGGCCTAGAGACGTGACAGTGACCAAGGCACAGGCCTGCCCTCCAGGGCCTTAGGACGCGGACACTCACCCGACCCCAGAAAGGAGGCGGCAGAAGAGGAAAGTGCCGTAACCCTGGACGAAAGATGAGAAAAAGGCGAAGACGCTGTTGACCGAGAGCGAGATGAGCAGACACTGTCTCCGACCCAGCCGGTCAGCCAGCCCTCCCCAGAGGAAGGCCCCCACCATCATGCCCAGGTACACAATGAGACCTGGGAGGAGGAAAAGAAGCAGAGGGGATGAGCAGACACGCTTCAGTTCTCCCACTCGCCGAACATCAGCTGAGCTGAAAATGCAGCAGATGAATCAAGGATCTGAAGGACTTCTAGAAGCTCAGTCTACCTCCAGATGAGAGCCAGTGAGAGAAGCTGAATCGTGTGAGCAAAGATGGAAGGTCATCTCTGCAGGTTGGGGGTTCAAAGGCGGGAATACAGATATGAGAGAACCCCAGAATTCTCGCTTTCTCTCCCTCTCAATTTTCACTCTCTGGCTGGCTGCCACACACAACACTCCCACTTCTGGCTTGCCTGGAATGAGGAATGGATCTGTCTAGATTCCCAGAGCCTCGTGGGGTCCCTGCCCCCTCCCTGCCTTGATACCAGGAGGTGTCTCATGTTCCCCAGGAAACAGCTCCAGTTCTTCACGCCTCCAGGAAATCCTCCCCACAAAATCCATCCTTCACTCCTTGCAGCTCCAGTATTCCTGGTCATAAACTTTCCTGTTTCTTCTTTCATAAATTCAGAGTTGGAATTAATCTTGAAAATCATCTACTCCAAACTGCATTTTGCCCATGCCCAAGGCCAAGCCCCAGGGAAAGAGGACCTGCCCAAATCATGACAACTTGGTGGCAGAGCAAGACTGAGATCCCTTCTGAGGGAGTCTAGGGGTTTTGTCCCTCAGGGTCCCCATCAGGAAGGGCCATCGGAGACCACTCGCTGGCTCCTGACTACTCCCAAGGCTGATCAAGAGCCAGTGTGCCCAGCTTCTCTGGCAGAAAGCGGGCCCCGGATTCTTCCCCAATCCCTACCACCCCAAACCAACCCTCCCATTTAACCTAGGGAGCTGGGATACTGACTTCTTGTCGCCGCAATCAGGGAAAGGGAGCAGGAACACAAGAGGGAGGCTCTGAGGAAACATTAAATGGGGTCCCTCCCCCCACACAGCCACCTTCTGCAGACCACCACCCAACCACCAGCCAAGCCCCAGCCCAGCTGTCCTCTCCCGAGCCCCTCTTGCACAAACAACCTCACTGTGACCCAACCCCAAGAGGAGGGTGTGTGTAAGGGGACACAGCGCAGAGGAACCCTGAGCCCTCTGGAGACATCTTGAGGGCAGGGTCCTAGGGAGCCCCGCAGGGAGGGCAGGAGTTCTCAGGAGTTTGGGGCAGGACGGGGCTGAGTGCCTCCGAGGTGTCTTACCCAGCATGCCTTTGTTGGAGTCAGACAGGCACATATCCTTCTCGGCACTGGGCAGCACGAAGCCCACCACAAAGACCTCGACACCGTCAGCCATCAGCGCCAGACCAAGTACGAAGTAGAGCGTCCACTGAAAGCGGCCATGGCCACACTCCCGGAGGATGGCTTCATACTGCTGGGCCAGTTCTTCCCGTTCTTTCCTCCGCTGTGCCTCCCCCCGACCCCCAGGGGGGCTCTCCTCATCACCCAGGCCCCCCATCACTCCAGCCAGGGGGGCCCCGTCTGCCATCCCCTCGCCTTTGCCCACAGACTCTGCCCGGGGGATGCCCTGATATTCCCCCTCGTAGATCTCATCATCCTCGTCGTGGCCCTCGGTGGCGTCACTGGATGCGCCCCCTTCCTCCTCGTCCTGGGTGCCTTCCCCACGGTAATAGCCATCAGCAGGGGCAGGGAAGTCGTCGTCGTCGTCATCCTCCTCAAAGCGGGAGTAGGACCTTCGGGAATATTCGTCCTGGACTCTGTCCAGGCCCTTCACCACCTTCTTCGCTGCGTGCTTCTTGACTTCCTTGGCAATGTCTTTCGCCCCACGGATGAAAGCTGCCCGGTCTCTGAAGCCCTCTTCCATGATGGGGCTTTCGGGATGCTTCTCCGGAGCTCCCCCACTCCCTGCTCCTTCCGCAGCTTTTGCTCAAGGACCCGCGGCGGCAGAAAGACCCTTCCCGCAGTTACTTAGATGACATGCGTTCAAGTATCTTTGGGCACAGAACAGGAGAAAATAGGACTTGGCCAGGAGAAAGGAGGGAGAGGAGCTTCGGCCTACACCCCGTTCAGCTGGGCGCATAGGGAAGGGAGAGGGGGAGCAGAGGAACGGGAAAGGGCGGGGGAGCCAGCGTGGGGGTCGCTAAGCTGGGGAGCCAGGATAACTCAGGAGAGGCCACCTACTTCTCTTCCAGGCGCCTCTGGAGATCTAGAAAAAATAAGAGGGAGAAAAAGGAGGCTGTGAGGCCTAAGATGTAACGACAGCCAACCCAGAGCCCCTCAACCCAGAGGGCCCCCCCACCCTACCCCCGTGTCACGTGGTACAGAGATGGCCTCCTTGCTTCAAGGCCACACTCAGTAAAAAGAGATGACTGTTGGGGCCAACTGCGGGTCATTCAGTATAAACCCCTTACTTTGACCTTGGAGACTAGACGCATGGGATTTGCTCCCAAGTCACGGTCACCTACACAGAGCTCTTCTCCTGACGCCCCTTCCCCCACCTCAATATCAGTCCCCTTCCTTTACCACCAACCTGCGAAGAATAAAACAGGAACTAGGAGAAACCAGAATTCCCTACTCTAGTCTGGTCTGCGCCTCTTCCTGGGTGCAGCTGGGGGAGACTGTGTAAAAGGAGCAGTGCATCGTCCAACCTGTTGCCTTCAGTCCACTGAGGGTATCTGAAGGTGGCGCTTCCACAGTGCTCTCCTCAGGTCCCATGGTTATAGGCCTCCCAAGGAGGGGTCTTCTCCCAACATAGCTCGGTGGGCAAAAGCTCTGAACCAGTCAGGCTTGGGTTTGACGTCCTGCTTCCACACTTACTAGCTAAGTGACCACGGAACACCCCAAGCCTCGGTGCCTCTTACTAAAGAAGGGGAAAGTAAGGATTAAGTGACATAATGTGTCACTTAAGCTCCTTACCGTAGTACCTGGCACATAAAAAGTGATGAGGAAATATTAGTTATTGCTCTTTGTGGCGATAATGAGATGCCCTCTACTCCTTCACAAGACCCCAGAGTAAATGCCACTTCTGGGTGCTCTCTAGGTGAACAGCAGTAAAGGGGTACAAGCAAGGAGAGAGCTGGTCCAGTGCAAAGCACACAACAGTTATGCAACCGAAATTTAAATCCCAGCTCTGCTGTTAAGTTGGGGCAAAAGTAATTTCGGTTCTCGCAATTATTTTTAACCTTTTAAATCGCAATTACTTTTGCACCAATCTAATATTTCCCTACCAAGTGAGCTTGGGCAGGTTACTGAACTTCCCTAAGCCTCAGTGTCTTTGTATTTAAATTGGGGATAATAATCTCTCTTGCTCCAAGTCCACGTGAAGATTTAATCTCAGAGTACATACTCTATGAATTAGTTTCCTTCCTTCTTATTAGATTGACAAAATGTGAAAGAAGCGGGAAGCAACCAGGGAACGGCTAGCCATCAAACTTGGATGCTGTTATCCAGTATCCTCCCACAACAAGAGTTCCAAAGACCCGTCTGTCTGTCTGTGTTCAAACTGATTCCAGCCGCTGGGCCCACATGGTCTCCAGCCAGACAAATGAGGAAAGACTCAAAAAAACCAGACCTGGAACCTGAGGTCCCAGGAAAGAGGGTAGATCAAAAGCTGAGACAGAGGCGTGGCTGGCTGTCACTACTTGCCTTCAGGACATCACACATGGGCGCCCTTTCACGGGTAGGGGTGGGAATGGAGATGACTGATCACACACGTTTCCAACATGGAGGGCTCTAAGGTTTATAGTCACACCTCTTTCCTCCAGGGCCTCCCTTCCTAATCCCCCTCAGTCTTTCCTGCTCCTCCTCCAGGAGTCAAGGGAAAAGGAGTCCACAAATACCGCATTGCGTAGGAGGCTGGTGTAGAATGAAGGGGGCCTTGTGTCTCCCCCCAAAAAAAGACATCCTCCAGAGGGAGGCATAGGAGGACCCCCCCACTTCCTTCATAAAAGCAGAGGAAGCAGGACTAGATTCTCATCAGAGATCATTCCCCTAAAAATATCCAGCCTCCTTCTGCTCTTACCCATCCAAGGCCTGCATTAAATGTCACACACACACACACACACACACACACACACACACACATACACCCTGGGAGAAGGGGGTAAGTAATGCTATGTAGTTCAGACAGAAGCACTGGCAAGCAGAGCCTTAGCCCCTCAGGACAGATGTGAGCAGTGGACCACGATGACCAAAACCACTGACCCCTATGTCACCTTCTTTCCTTTGTGGACAGGGCCCAAACCATCCCCCACGAAAGAGAGGGAACTATGGAATCCTCTCACTGCGTGGCAATTTGCTGTCCTTTCTTTGCCAGCTAGGATCTCCCCCTCACCGGAAACCCTGAAGGAGGCAGAAGGATCCACCAGGAGCCAGACCCTATGTCTGTTAACACCCTGAGGGTACACGCAGGGTGGAGAAGGCCCCCAGAGCCACAGCAGGATGTGAAGTCTCAACAGCCAGCTCCCCCAAGGCCAACAAGCCCAGGAGGTCAGGAAGGAGAGAAAGAAGACAAATTCTTTGAGCTGGTGAGAAAGTGGTGCTATTTTTAGCCCCCAAAGCAGCACAGGGTGGCTAAGCCTGTGGGAGAGAAAGAAGACAGACGTGGAGGCAAAAGGAGACAAGATTCAGGGTTACACAGCCCTTTAAGGCTGACAGGGAAAATGTGCCCAGGAGATTCTCGGCAGAGGAGAGGAGTGGGCCACCCGGACTGCCGAGCAAATGCTGCCTTTCAGGACAACTCACTCGTCCCTGGATAAGAGGAGGGTCCAGAAGGCCCCTCCCCGCAATCGAAGCCCCTTCCTCTGGGACCCACCCAGACTCCCCAGCCCTCCCTAGCCCAGGAGACAAGGTCATTAAGAAGCAGCCACTTATCAAAACATCCACGGAGGAGGAGATGGGGGTATGAGGAGGGAGTAGGTGCTGGAGCACCCCTCTCGGTCCCAGCTGGGCGACTGAGCCTCAGCCCCCACCCCAGGACAGCCAGGGCTGCACCTCCCCTCCCTACATCCTACCCCAGGGTTAGGAAGATGGACCATCCACAGTTCTGAGGGGGGAAAAGGTGTCAACTGAGAACGCACGCGGAGAAATCCAGAGGGCAGAGGCAGCGACGCAGGAAGAGACCTCCACACGCGCAGGCTGAGACCGCCCCCACCAGCGGGGCGACCCCCGCCCCCATCCGCCTCCGCTCTGCTGTGAGGGATGCGCCCCTACGATCGACAGAGCGGATTCTCAGCGGCCCCCCTCACCCTTGGTCCTGCTGCTGGACAAGTGCCCATCATCTGTCAATACCCCTTCCCCCCACCACGGGGCAACGGCCTCCAGAGCCATCATCCGTGCCCCCAACCTTGGTGGTTTGGTGGTTTACCATTTCTATCTACCCAGCATTTCCACTCTTCACTCCCCTTCCCTCCCTCCTTCACCTGCCCTTCCAACACTGCCCCCGTCCAAGTCCAGGCGAGCACACTGAGGCAGCATCCATTCTCAGCCAAGGTCATTTATCATTCAAGGAGGGGGGTCCGCCAAGGTGAGGAGGGGATTGGAGTTTGAGTGAACCCTATTCCACCTAACGACCCCCGCACCCCGTCAATATCTGAGGAGGAGAGGAGGGTAGCAGGCACTTGGCTAAGGTAGAGAAAAACACCCCTCCTACACACACACACACACACACACACACACACACACACGCTCACTCGGCGACTAAAATAAATATTCATTCAAATCACCATCAATCCCCTCACCCCTAAAGCGGGGACCGTCACCCTCCCCACCAGCGAAGCATCGGAGGATAAAATGGCTGCAAGGCAAGGATGCCTCTGTCCCGGGCGGGGTGGAGGTGAGGGACTGAGAGAAGGGTCTCACCTGGGCTGGGTCCCCGGGGTAAGGGAGTCCCGGGTGGGGGCTGGGTCCCGGCCGCGGGGCTGGAGGCAGCGGCGACTGCTCCGGGTACCCGGGGAAGCGGCAATGCAGACCTGCCCCCCCCCCACGTTCCGAGCCCCGCCTCCCCCACCCCACCCCACCCCCAGCGCCGCTGAGCATCGGGAGAGACCATTGTTGGGGGGTGGGGAGGGCAAAAGGAAAAAGGAACGGGGAGGGACTCAGGGCACCAGGGAAAAATGATGCAGGGCCCGGGGGGTTGTCACAGGGACAGCTGGAGATGACACACAGCTCTTCCCAGCCCCTTCCTAGTAAAAGATGAAAGGAACTAAGGAAAGAGTGATCTCGGGAGACAAGTGAGAAGACAGAAAGGGAAGTGGTGAATGAGGCAGACCCCTCCTTAGCGCCCCAGTCCCAGGATGGCAGGACCCACATATTTTAGGGGCTCTGGCTGCCTTCAGAGCGCATCCCTTCCCCTTCTCCACTGCTCCCAGCCAAACTCCTCTCCCACAACCCTCTCCCAAGTCCGAGTGCTCAGACTCCAAGTTTCCCTGGCTATTTTAGAGAAAGCGGCATAACAAGGTGTGGTTTGTCTCCTGAGCTGCCAGAGGCAGAGACTCCTGGATCCCTGTCATCTCTTTCCAGAAACAGTCCAGATTGTTTATGTACCGTGCAGACCTCCCCACCCTCCATTCAGGTGGCTGCAGAGGTGAGCACTGGAGAAGCTGGGTTTTACAGGCCTGACCAACTGGACATCTCCGCATCGCTTGCTCCAACGACTCAAAAAAAGTGTCTCCTTCAATACTCTTCCCCACTTTCTGTTGACACACACACACACACACACACACACACACACACACACACACACACACTCTTCTGCTTCCACGTCAGGAAGGAGTGAATTGGTTTCAGTTCTTTCCTTTGCCTCTGTACCAATAACCTGAGCTCAGAGATCCATACCACTTGGTAACCATCTCTGCTGCAGGTATGAGGGGCTATGTAGTGTTTTGAGGATGTACCTACTGAATGCGTCTACCTATTCCAGGTAAGGCCTGAGGATATTCTGGACAGAGCACTGACCTGGGCTCTAACCTGGGTTCTCACATCTAACAAGCTGTGGGCTCTTGGTCAAGTTCTCTGCCTTTCTGAAGCTCAGTTTTCTCATCTGGAAAATGGGGGCTTGGACTACATGCTGCATCAGATCTAATAGTGTGTGATTCTGCTTTGCTAAATATGGAGGTTTCAGAATCCTGGGATGTGTCACATGGAGAGGACTGGTAGGCTGTTCCCAGAGGCCTCACAGGCGGCATTTTGCAGCACTGAATTTACAGCAGACAGGGATGTGGCCCTGGGTTTCTCAGCCTCCAAAGCTGTCTTGGAAATACTCTTTGTACCAACAAAGTTTACAATTTACTGAAATGTAAAGCCTTAATACATAAGCATTAATTCACCACGAGAAATTTAACTGTCACTCAGACTGAATGAAAACTCTGTATATCCAGCACATTCTCTCCCTTAAGCTAAATCAGAATGACAACGTCAATGTTTAAATGCACAATGGCATAAGGAGCAGGAGTATTTGCATCTTTAATGGCATCTGGCCATCCCAGGTAGGAGTCATGCCAATGGGTTCAGAAAACTCTTCTCGCCTACTCTTCCCCACGGCCCTCTCTGCTGCGGGCAGCCCTGCCAGTGCTCCGGCACTATGCTGTTGGCTTTCCAGGATGGGACTTTGAACAGCTGTGCCCATGTGGGTCTCAAGAACTCTCCCTTTACTAGGCTTTCATTGCTGACCCCTCTTCAAGGTTGACACATCCTTTAAGCATGTTAATATTTTCAATTAGTTTATGGCGGGCAGGGAGCCATTTCTTTTCTTTAGGGTGACTGCATTCTCTGCACTGATCCGTTACTTGCAATAATAGGAATCTTATTTCTCTCTTAGAGAGAAAGTTTGCATTTTTCTTTTGAAGTTCTAAGGAGACTTGTTTTTCCCAGGTACCACGGGCCCCAGGCACCTCACCAATCACTCTTTCTGTCCCCTTTGCTGAGTCTATTACCACTACAGTTCCTTGTGACTTAGTCCCGGGCCCTTCCCCTCTTCCACCTACTCTCTTCTCCTTGGTCACCTCAGGTAGTCTTATGACTTTAATGGTGTCTATATGCTAATGATTCCCACACGTCTATCTCCAGTCCTGACCTTTCCCCCAGGCCCAAACTCAAAATCTCCACCTGTCAATTCAAGCATCGCAAACATAACAGATCCATAAACCAACTTCTGATCCAGGTCTCCCTGGGTTGTCTCTTCACGGAGGTGTTCAGGCCCCCTCCAAACCATGGAGTTAGTCATCCTTCTTTCCTTTCTCGCTCTCTTCCCTCCATCAGCATGGCTTGTCAATCCAACCTTCAAAATGTATTCTGAATCCACCACGTCTTCCCAGTTCCCCGTGTCCCCCTACTCACCATCATCTCCTTAGCTACTGCACCAGTCTTACTGGTTTCCCTACTTCCAGTCTTGCTCCCCTAAACCTTACTAGTCTCAGCAGTCACGTGATCTTCTAAAAACAAATCAGATCTGATCCAGCAAAGAAATGAGTGTGTATGTCCTACAGAAAGACAAGTATTTTCATAGCAGCTTTATTTGTAATATTAAAAAACTTCAACTGTCCATCAACCAGAGAATGGATAAACTTGGTTCAACAAATAGTGATATATTCACACAAGGGAATACTATGGAACAAATTTTTAAAAGACTGAACTAATATATAAAATGGCATAAAAAGGTCTCCCAAATACTAAGCAAACGAAGCCAGGCCAAAAAGTATAAACTATATGATTCCATTTATAGAAAGTTCCAGAAAAAGCAAATTAATCGACAGTGACAGAGGAAATAGTGGTTACCTCTGGGTAGTGGAAATGGACTGTGAAGGGGCATGAGAGAGCCTTCTGGGTGGTGACATGCTACGTCTTGATCTGTCTGCATGGTGGTTATAAGGGCAAATACATATGTAAAAATTACTTCATCACATTATACTCCATTACATTTATTGGGTAAATATTTGATTCGACCAGTACTTACTCAGTAAATGTAATGTCGTACAATGTAATCAAATCATTGGCTTTGGGGTTCAGACAGCTCTTGGTTCAGTCATTGCATCCACCACTCCTTAGCACGTAACTTTGGTCAAGTAACAATATCAGTTTTCTGATCTTAAAATGGGGGTTATTGCAGGACCTACCTTGGAAAGTTGTTATGAGGATTAACTGAGATATTACAGGTAGAACACTTCGTACAGTACCTGGTATACTGCACCGTTCAGAAATTGTTAGCTGTTACCATTTTTAGTTATTATAGATGCCGTGCACCTTTCACCACCCTCAGGAGATACAGATGAACAGAAAGAGATCCTTTAAGGGTTCATAAGGGATCCAGTTTAATGCAGGGATACGTAGATTGGGATCCATGACCCTTCTGGAATTTTTGCCTCAAGGTATTGGATAGAAATGCATGTAAGTATTTCTCTTGGGTAGAGTCCATCGTTTTGGTCATATTCTCACTGTCTATGGCCCACAAAACATTAAAAGCCCACAGCTTAGAGCACGCATTCTAATGGGGGTGATACTGCTCCCCAAGGGGTCAAAAATGGGTTTTGGGGAGAATCTTGGATATTATAATGGCTTGTGTTCCTCCAAAGGGCCATAGTACATAAGTACATATACAGTATATCTGATATTAAAATTTTATATAGGGGGGAGGGCAATTAGGGAAAAATGTCTCTTAGGAGGGCAATAAAAAAAAAGGTTGAGTACCCTGATTTGGTGAATAACAAACAGATGTGGGAACCTAAGTGGATAAGCAATACTAGGTAGCTCTGTTCAGAGAATTTCTGAGCACCAGCATCTGAAAGCGCGAGAGGGTGGAGAGGTAAAGGAGAGTTTGGGGAGTCAAACTTAATGACTAGAGGAGGCACTGAAAACTTGTTATTGAATGAATGAAAGCTCTGTGATTCTGAGAATGAAGGCCTGAGAAAATAGTGGTTCCAAAGAGAAGCAGGGAATTCAACAAAGGCACTAATTTATTTTGTGATGGTGTGAATTCATCAACATGGTATCAGATAACAGCCGACAGTACCACACAGGAGCTTACGTGAAAGAACACACAAGAAATATGAGAATCATCTGCATAAGGCTGGCGGTGGTTGAAGTCCTTGAGGATCAATGAGAAGAGTCAATTCATTTGATAGATGACATGGAGGCAGGAAAGACGAGACTGAGCCGAAGCCTTCCGCCACCTGGGGCTGCTCGAGTGCTGGCCTCTGGCCGCTGGGGCCAGGGGTCAGCTGCTCCTCTGCCAGGTTCCTAGTGCTCCTGGGACCTCGGCTTATGACCACATCAAAGCAACTTTACAGCGGAGCGCTGTTTGAAATTAAGAGGTCAGGTAATCCCATTATGATTTAGAAATCTTGCATCCTTAGCCACTCATGGTATGAAGTATCATGCCTAATCCTCCGCAAGCTTTCGGCAGACATAACCAGCCAGCCATCAGACGTCTCACAACTCGCCTCCAAGTCAACATATCCCAAAATGAATGCATCGTTTCCATCCTGCCCCCCGAAATTCTTCCTGCTGCATACTCTCACCCTTGCTTCCCCTGCCCCCTTCATTCACTATATCCAATCTAACATCAACTCCTACTATTTTGCCTTCAAAACACCTCCCCAATGCATCTCTTCCTCTTCATCCCGGCTCCTGCCACAGCCCTCATTTAAGAGCCCAATCTTTCACCTAAATTATTGCCAGATGATTCATTTATTACTTGCCCCAGTCTTCATCTCTACCAAATGTACTCTGCACTGCTACCATGGTGCTAAAACACAAATCTGTCATTCCTTTGCTTCAATCCCTCCTGTGACGGACCATCATGGAGAGCAGCTTCCCAACCAGTGAGCCTTGACAATGAGCTGGTGTGAATTCCCTTCCAGTGGGGGCTGCTATGCTAGGCAGAGGCGGGGACGGCTGGAGTTCCTGAGTCAACTGCCTGCAGCCCCCCACACCGCCCAGTAGGCTGTCACAGGGCAAATGCCATGGTGTGAAAAGGGGCCTGCCGAGAAACACAGACCTATGGGGACACCTGGCTCGGGCCTCATCCTGCCTCCAGCACCAAGAGCTTTCGCGTGTTACCCACCAGGCTGTTTATCGACCTCTGCTTTTGCTCAGAAATCTCCCATCCACCTGGAATAAGCTTTCCCTCCACTTTGGCCTGGGAAACTTCTACCCCTCCTTTAGGGTATCACTTTTTTCCCAGGAACCTTTCTCGCTTAGATACCCTTCTTCGTGCTCTCAAAATATTTTGTTTCATAATAATCTCTGATTGGATAGCAGAATTGCCTTGCTATCTCTGCATCCTCAGTTGCCCCAGCAGAGCCCTTAAAATTGTTACATGAAGAAGAATGATGCAAGAGAAGAAGAGGGCCAGGCTCACCTTTTCTTGCTGAGGGTTTAGGAAAGCTCATGGTTATGTAAGTTAAAAAAAGAGCTTCAAGAAGGGGGTAACATAACAGGGTTAAATACAGCAAAGAACAGAAAAAAAGATACTGGATTGAGTCTAGTTACTGAAAATCTTTGAGCACAGATTTAAATGTAATACAAATCAGGTTTGGAAGGACTGAGAAATGAGAGGAAAAAAAAGGGAGTAAGATACAAGTCCCCCATCCAACACGTCTGGCGGTAAAGAGCAGAAGAAAATGAAGGTTTACTGAGTTCCTGCTTTTCCAATTTCAACTTTCCCCGTTTTGCTATTACGTAAGACGCGCATATGGTGCCAAAGAAAACCACGTAACATGTATGCTCAGAGAAATCCAGCTTCCCTCCATACCCCTCCCTCCCGCAGTGGAATCAATTTCCATTAGTTCTTGGTTTACCCTTCCATTTTTAAAATACAAACAGATGTATGTAATATTCTGGGCCAGCGCTCAGATGGGTAAGGGGGCGCACGACACGCTGTGTGTGTTCTGCATGTTCTTTCCCACCTACTACACCCTGGACATCTTCACGACAGCAAGAGCATCTTCCTCATTCCTTTCTCCTGCCACTCAGTACTCTGGGGATGGATTTACCTGTTTATTCAACCAGTCCCTGCCCGACGGACATGCGCTGTTTCCAATCTAGTTATTACCGACAGTGCTACTGTGACTAGCTCTGTGCATGTTACTTCATTATTTCCAGCACAGCTCCAGGAACGTGACTTCTGTTCTGACTTCATACTCACAGTAACCCAGGCCACTGATACTGAGTCTCCATCTTAGAAACTGCATGTGGAAGCCTGACGTAAGGCAACGTGGCTGAAGTCCACAGCAGTCCAGCAAATGCAAGAGCAGTTACACGGTAAGCCTTTAAAAGGGGGCACAGAAAGCCTCACTTCCATCTTATCATTCTTCTCCCAACAGAGAGACATCTCTTCTCACAGAAAAAGAGAAAAGTTACTTTGCCAAGGAAAACACCACAAAGGATAAAGAAGAAGTTGAGTTTTTATTATCTCTGTGTGTTAGCAAAACACTTAGGACCAACGCAGAAAAAAAAAAACCTCCTCTGAAAAAAATCACACTTAAAAAACGGGCCTGAGAGGGATCAGTGCCTTGGCCCCGCGGAGCTACAGCAACTCTGATTGGTCCAAGGAATTGAAAAGACATTGGGAGACCAGGACAGGCGGAAAGAGAATGAGGACTTACTGCGGGATAGGGCCTCGCAGTGGGCCACGCGGGGGAACCGGAGGCCGGGGAGTGGGTCTGGGCGGAGGGAGGGGCCCCCGCTGATAGCCGTAGGGTGGGGGTCGTGGAGGGCCAGTGTATCCATGAGGGGGCATCAGGGGAGGAGGCCCACGCATGCCGTGTGGAGGCATAGGACCGGGGTGACCTGCAGGAAGAGAAAGAGAAGTTAGGAAGAGAAACAGGAGACAGCTGACGTTGGGAGGACGCAGGGAGAGGGCAGACCGGGAGACAGGGAGAAGGAGAGAAGTGAGGGGAAAGGGGGTGTGACAGAGGGGTTCACAGAAGGAGGTGGCCGGAGCCTACTCACCCATGGGAGATCCAAACGGAGGCCCTCGGGGGGGCATGCCCATTGGAGGAGGTCCGGGATGAGGCATTCCAGGGGGCGGTCTGGGTGGTGGCTGCCCCCCAGATCCCGGCGGCCCAGCATGGGGGTGTGCTAAGCCATGAGGGCCGTGGTGGGCCAGCTGCATCTGAGACATCCCTATGAAAACAAGACGGACACATCAGAGACAGGAGACAAGGGCAAAAACGTGGGGAAAAAAAGAAAACAAAATGGAGAGAAGTGACGAGTAGGGAAAACGAGGCTGCTAAAAATGTCCTTCTCCTGGACCCCATTCCAACTGTACAAACCAACCAACTACCCAGTCAGTTTCTCGCCCTCTTTACCTGCTTCTCCCACGATTCAGGCACCGGAAGAGCCGCAGATGTATGTAACAAACAGAACGGTCTGTCAATAGGATTTGGGAAGGTAGCAGAGATACTATCTGAGCAAAGATCTATGTCGAAAGGATAAGACTCTTTCAGGTAGAGAGTGGGACTAGAACATCTTAGGCAGAAAAGACTAGAATGTGCAACTCACTGATGTGTCAAGTGGCAGTCTGTCCCAGGAAAACCAGCCGCTTAGTAATCATGGGCACCAGGCAGTCACAGGAGTAACGGACAGGGGCCAGGAAAGGCCTAGAATGCTATGGTCACGAGGCTGGTTTTACTCTTGCCACAGAAGAATTTGAGCAAGAGTGTGTATGTAGATTTCTGTGTTTGACAAAAATTACTCTGTGAAGTGGATCAAAGGTAATGAAAATTGGAGTCAAAGTATGAGGTAGGAAATTCTTACAATAAATTAGGTGTGAGGGCAGCCCGATGGTTCAGTTGGTTAGAGCACGAGCGCTGAACAACAGGGTTGCCGGTTCGATTCCCACATGGGCCAGTGAGCTGCACCCTCCACAACTAGATTGAAGACAACGAGCTGCCGCTGAGCTTCCGGCGGGGCGGCCGGATGGCTCAGTTGGTTAGAGCAGAGCTCTCAACAACAAGGTTGCCAGTGCAATTCCCACGTGGGATGGGGGGCTGCACCCCCTGCAACTAAAGATTGAAAACGGCGACTGGACTTGGAGTGAGCTGCACCCTCCACAATACACTGAAGGATGACGGATGACTAGGAGCTGATAGGCCCTGGAGAAACACACTGTTCCTCAATATTCCCCAATAAAATGTATTAAAAATTAAGTGTGAATTAATGAGGGTGTGAGGGCCTGAACTAGGGCACTGGCAGTGAGGGCCGACGCCAGAAATATTAATAAGACTTGGTATCAAGAGTGGGATGACAGGGAATAGTCAAACACAGCCCCATATTTCTGAACTAAGCACTCGAAAACAAAGAATACTAGAGGAAGGCTAGGGTTGAAGGGGAGGGTGGAAAGTGGAGCTGTCGATTTCAACAGCAGGATTAAGAGTCTGGAATGTGAACAACCATGGAACAGAGATACAGATCTCGGAGGCATCAAAGTACAAGTAATGGAACTATGCAGAAAGGAGAACAAAACACAAAATCCTAGGTACACGCAGAGAAAAGGGAGCCTACTGAGGTGCCTAAAATTAAGGAGACAGATAAGAAGTGGATCCAGAAAAGCGAAAGAGATAAGATTTTCAAACAGGAACACATAGCCAGTTTCAAGTAAGACCATAGGTCAAACCTGATAAGGAGTGGAAGTGTCCCCTAGATTTAGCAATTAGGTAACTGCCGTGAGATGGAAGCCAGAGGAAAGAATGGAAGTAAAAGTTAAGGAAACAAAAAACAACAAGGATAGTTGTAAACTTTGGAAAAACAAGTAAGAAATAGAGACAAGGTGGTAGTTTTTAAAGAGAGTAAAGTATCTTGTGTTTGTTTTTATAAAAAAATGTCTTGTTTTTATAAAAAAATGTCTGAAAGACATTCTAGAACTATTATTGTTGAGAGACAAAGGACAGCAGCATAAGTGGTGACAGCTCCTCTTCCCAGCTCATCCCTTCCTTTTCCAGCAAAGAGTACTCACCTGGATGGGGTATCCCACCTGGTGGGAATGGGTGAGGGTGTGAGTGTCCGTGTCCAGGATGTCCAGCCCCTGGAGTTCCTGCTGCTGGGGGCCCATGTCCTCCAGCCCCAGGAGGCATCGGTGGTGGGGGCATGGCTGGGGGTATCCCAGGTGGAAGGGCTCCAGGAGGTGGCACTGGGGGTGGGAAGGAGCCAGGAGGAGGCATGCCTATGGAAGAAACAGAAGAACAGTTAATGAGAGTGAATGTCTTTCGAGAACCTGTTCCAATCTGGCCTCTCCAGGCAGGACGAGCTCCTCTCAGCTCTCCAAACTCAGAGGCAATGTCAGCCAACACAGAAAACTTCCGCCTCCTGGAGAAACTCAGCAACTTTCCTCCCCACCACAACCACTAGCCTTCAATCCCCTTCTCATCGCCTACCGACTCAATGTCCCTCTTTATCCGTTCTTTTCCTTCTTTCTGCCCCACCCCCAAACCCAAGACAAACATATTGTGAATCAAACGCTTTACCTGGTGGAGGAAGCCCAGACCCCAGTGATGATACCACAGGGTTGGGGGCAGAGGGTGGAGGGGGTGCATCTGCAAACAGCTGATGAGGGCGGTCGGCCTGGGAGAGTGGGTTTTGGGCTGCCAGAAGTCGTTCAGCTGCTGAGCCATGGCGCTCACCCTTGGAGTCCTTCTTGAAGGCATAGGACACCGTGATGGGGCGGTTACAGAGGTACTGCCCATTCATGGCCTCAATGGCCGCATCCGAAGCATCAAACGAAGCAAAATTAATAAAGGCATAACCTTTGGAGTTGCCTGTGTCAGGGTCCCGCATTATCTTGGGGGTTTGTAAGATGACCCCAAAGGCGCTGAAAGTATCATAAAGCAGCTTCTCATCGATCTCTGGGTCCAGGTTCCCAATGAAAATGTTGGCCCCCACATCCAGGTTTTTGTTGTGGGCTGATGCCTTGTTCACCCGGATTGGCTTCCCATAGAGTTTGATCATGTTCATGATCTTAATGGCATAGTCAGCATCTTCCTCACTCAAGAATTCCACGAAGCCGTAGCCTGGGAAAGTGGAAGACAGGAGGTTCACAACCGAAGTGACGTGCTTAAAAAAGGGCGTAACTCATCCATCTTTGAAAGCACAAAGAACAAAAAATAATAACCTCACTTCAATTAAGAATGGCTCCAGAAACAAACGAGAGCTAGGTCGGCTTAAGAGAAAGAAATGCTTAGTTACGTTGCTTATTCCAAGACAGCTGTGAATACTGCTGGGGTCCTCAGGAGCCGTCTGTCCTCAATAAATAAACGGACCTATTGGCCTGTACTCACCTTGGTGCTGACCAGTGACTCTATCCTTTGGCATGTGGGTGTTGACTACTGGTCCTGCCTGGAGAAACAGCTCCCACAGCAGCGGTTCGCTAACCTTCTCATCCAGGCCGCCCACGTACACAGTGGCATCTGGATGGTGCGAGCAGCAAGTTAGGGCAGAGATGCGTATGCCGTGCAAGGAGATGACGGGAACGTGAAGATGAAACCCAGGTGGGAGAATTGGTGGAGACGGTACAGGAGCAAAAAGGGAAAAAAAAAGAGAGAGTTTTAGATTAAGCCCCTACACCTCCCTCTTTCCAAGAACTAGGGAATCTTCTGAAGTCAAATTTTGAGTCCTGCTGCAAATTCTCCTTTTGATTTTCTTTTTGAGTGGGAAAGCACGCGATTCGACATACTAGAAAGCAGCACACCTACAGGCCGTAGCCGGCACCGGGCCACCCCGCCCCCAACAAGCAAAGTGGCTAGTCCCGCGGCCTCCTGGGTGGCGCAGTCTCCCGCCCGGGCGGAAACACTGCTGGCCCTACTCGGGACCCCCCAGACCGCCCCCCTGTCCCGTCCAGTCACCCTGGTTCCGCTCGGAGATCGGGCCGGCCGCCATGATGGAAGAGCTCCCGCCGTCTCCAAGCAGCGATCCCGCCCTCCGACCTCAGTCACTACTTCCACTTCCGGGGGCAAAAGCCGACGTGAGGCTGTGGGCGGGGCCGCGGCGTGGGGCGGGGCCGGAAGCGGTGGCGGCCATCTTAGGAGCCGCTAAGACTGGATGCGGCCCCGGGGACGGGCTGTTGTGCGCCTTGGTCTTTCTCCGAGTCTTCCGCTTGAGTTCTCAGGGCGAGGACGGCGGAACGGAAGCGCTCAGACCTCTTTCAAAGCAGTGCAAGACGTTGCAGGATCATACCGCTCCCGAAACGTCAACTTGAAAACTAAAAGAACAAAACTTTGTGTTTCATATATTTTTGTGCCAAATGATCGTCACTTGTTCCCCGGAGACGGGTGTGCTGAGGACTCACTCGGCTGCCTTAGGCGTGGAGGCAGCGCTCCACTCCCGCCCGCAGCCCCAGCCTAGGCTTGAAGTAGTAGTTCGTTTTCCCCGAAGGGAGGGGATTGCAGTTTATGTTGGAGCCGGAGTGATGCCTGAGGTGGCCTCGTGGTTAGGGTGGGGGGTGGGGGTGAGGGGAAGCTGAGGCTCTAAGTGACCAAAGCTGAGGCGTGGTTGACACTGAACCCAGAGGCTTCAACCTCTAGGACACACCCGGCCTCAGCAACCACGGCTCGGTGTGCGTTTGCCCCACGTCTGCCACTAAATGGGAGGCTTGGAGAAGAACCTTTTCCCCAAATTGCATGTGAATTCTGCAGAGCCTCACCTGACCCAACCCCTTATTTCCTTAATAATACGGTGGGTGCCATCTCTCTCCAGTCATACCCAGCCTCTCTGTACCCACCCCCGTCTTGCCTAGGCTCCTTTATTCAGACACGAAACAATGCCAGCAACATGTATAAATACTGCGCTTTAATGAATCCCTTAAATAGAAATGTCACTACAAAAATATACAATTGGAAAAGACAGGGTGTCTCCCATATCCACTCCATACCCACAGGAAGCTGTAAGGGAAGAAATAGAAATTGGAATTCAGGAAGCAGCAAGAAGAGGGGAGAATGAGGTCGGTAGGCCAACTTGTTGGGACCAAGGAACAGCATATCTCTGCTCTCACAAAGCTGGATATCCAAAAGGGATGGAATTGCCCTGAAAAAACAGGTGATCATATTCTGGATTGTTTTTGTTTCTAAATTCTTCAAATCACAAGACGCGATATACCGGGGGTGCCAAAAAAAATACACAAATGGGACACTTTGGTCAACGTTGCTCAAGCAGTAGTTTGCTGTACTCAGAAATGTCTGGACCATGATAGTAACCACTTTGAGTACCTCTTGTCATTGCAGAAGTCAAACACGACTTGTATTCATCTTTTGTTATCGGTATATATTGAGTATTACAATTTTAATAGTTCTTTCCTTTCTTAAAACGTGTATACATTTTTTTTGGCACCCTCTGTATATAATCCTGAGGAACCAAACATGATAGACCACCCATCTGTGATGGAAACAAGTCAGCAAGCTTGTTTAAGAGTTGGAGTGTGAAAGCTGAGGCAGCAAGACCAGATATAAAACAATCAAAGGATTAGACTGAACCCTCAGACCACCTTCTTCCCGGCCCATGAGAAAGCAATTTCAACGGGCTTGGGAGAGAATGGTACTTGGATGTCTTTTCTTGGAGTGATCCTCAGGAGATATTCTTGGTGTCCATTTCCTTAATAGCTCCTGAAGATGGGATAGCTCATCCTGGAGGCCAGAGATTGTGGGAGCTGAGAGGCCCGTCTGGGAAGGGGTGCAGACAAGCAGAGAGGAACGTTATTGAAGCTCCAGCTCTCTGCTTCTAAAATCTGTCTGCCACTTCTGGTGTCTTAATTCTCTTTCCCCCTCTAACTGTGCCCTAAGTTCCACCTGATCTGAGCCACAAGCACCTTCCCCCACCCACACTCCCAAACCTATCCACTTGGATACCAACGGGAATGGTATTTCACTTCCCAATCCCCCCAGCCCTTTGCTGTTCCAGATCCTGGAAACATCTGGTTCAGCAGTCAAACCCTTCACCTCCCAGGCCCTGTCTTCCTTCCTCACCTGGACCTCAGGCCTTCCCCTCAGGTAGCAGCGTCTCCAGAACCTGATCTGAGGTCCCAGATATCCAGGTAGCAGCAGCCCCGAGGGTAAAGGGCAAGCTCCCCAGTACGAGGGGAGCCCCCACTCCTGATCAGCCAGACTTTCAGAGGAGATAGCAGGTCGGGGGAGCCAACGAGAAGAGACTGCCAACATGGAGGGACTGTCGCGCCAAGGACAGAGTTGATTCATGGGGGTCAAGGCCCCTCTAGAGAAGAGCCACACAGAACTGGGGGGTCCAGTAACCATGAAGCTTGGCTAAAAGGAAAAGGGAAATCAACTGGAAGCCTAGGAACCAGATGACCCGTTTCCCCAAACAGTCAAGAGCTAGAATGTCCAGCTGCCTCCCACTCACACTGCACTGGCCTCTCGCTGAGAGCTTTTATCTTTCCTTCTCATTAGGTTTCAGCCTAGGCCTCAGGACTGATTAAAATTGATTTTAGGGAAATTTATAAAACGTGTGCAAGGGACAGAAGATGAGAACAAAAAGGATGCCCTCTGCTATTCTAGGATTTCTGTCTTCCTGGGGACAGTCAGGGACTGTGACAGCTATAGAAGAGGAGTGGGGAAGCTTTCCCTGGGGGACTCAGATACTGTCTCTTTCCACTTCTCCACATCAAGTAGGATGAGCCTGTGAGAAATTCAAGGGAGTTGAGGAAGTTTAGACACCTCACCTGCTGTCTAGGGAGCCAGGAATCTGGGCAGTATTCCGGGTCATAGCCAGGATTACGGAATTGTAGTATCTGTTCATGGCTGTATCGTAAATCCCAGTCCCAGACAGACAGCTGTGGGTTAATGGAGTCCCCAGCTGGGGGCTGGGAATACCCTGGGGTATAGACTTGTGTATAGGAGTTGAACTGGACAAAGGAAACAAGAAAAGGGATGGTTAAACAAAATATACATACATACATACATACATACATACATATACACATGTAATCCTCCTCCCAGGTCTAGAGAGAAGTTCTCAGACTCTCGTCTCTTACTCCAGGAATCAGACGTAGGGTGAAAGTCAAATGCTGAGAGTGAGCACCAACCTCCACCCTTTCCCACCCATGGACCTAACTTTTAATAAATCAAGACTAAACTTCAGAAATTACTTCTCAGTGTGTATGTGTGGCGGTGGGGGAGACAAGTAAAAACTGGAAGTCACTGACCTGTCCACTCTGCTTTCCACGTTCCCAGGGAGTGTCTCTCAAGAATGTAAGGGTGTCAGGAACCCTGACACTGTCATGAAGAGCAAGAAGGAAAAACTCAGAGAATTCAAACTCAGCTGGAAACTGCTGGAGGAGCTGCCAGACACAGTCCAGGAAGAGGAGAAACACGGGGGCCTGAGAAGAGGGAAATTAAGAGGATGGGATTGTGGTGACCTAAAGGGGGAGGATGACAAAATGATGGGGGACACGGAACAAGGGCCCCGAAGGAGATCAGAAAATGGAATCTGAATTGAGCATGTCATAGATGTGGTCCCTCACGCATCTGGGTCTCCCTTCAAGCTCAGTCTACCCTCAGGACCCTTCAGACCTTATTCACCTCCAATGGAGTATACTTTTCTGATCCCCTTACTTCTTTAGTAATACTGAATGCTGGCCCCCACCCAAAACCTTCCCAAGATGTTCTCACCTTTTCGCTCGCCCCAGTTCCCCCAAGTCGGGTCAGGAAGGGATGTCCAGCTGCCACCCACTCTCGCTGCACTAGTGATTGGAAGCCAAGCAGTGTTCGGGCTTCAGGGGCTGAAAGCAGCTGGACGAGTGAAGAGAGGAGGCCATTGAAATCACGATCACCGCGCTCTGGGTGATGAAGAGGGAGAAGGGACAAAGGAGGGGCCGAGAAACTAGGGCAGAAGAGAATGAGAAAAGGAAACAAAGCAAGAAGTGAGAGGCCAGAGGAGAAAGTTTGGGGTAGGTAGGATTGAGAGGGCACATAGAAGTGAAGAGAAAACAAAGACCTTGAATGATTCACTTTGTAGACGCCACCGGATAGAAATAACCAGCCTCACATGTAGGAGGCAGATTCTAAATCTCAAACCTACTTCCACATTCCTTCCCACACCAACCCCCATGCCATTCCACTGATGGAAGGATGGTAACTGAGGACGGAAACCCTGGTTAGGGACCACGGGCTGTAATGGGGAGACAGAGGTAGCACTGGAGGGTGAGTTAGAGTTCATGGTAGTTCCTAGCAAAGGGAGAGGCGGAGCTGTAATTAGAGACAATAGGTCTCCCTCCCTGAGCAGGATCCAGTCAGGTGGGTGAAGGACACAGTCAAGTAATGGAGTGAGGTGATCCAAGAAACTCACCTTGAAGTACTACAGAGCGAACCCTGGATGTCACTAAGACTGAGATGTCACTGGCCTTCCGAAGACAAGCCCTGGAGGGGCAGGTGAGGAAGAGGACGGAAGAATGATAAGCTTTGAGGAGAGTAATAGAGGCAGAGCCCAAAATCCTGCCCCTTGTAAGGGGCAGCATCACAGCGGTCTTCTCGGGAGACCAGGAGACTTCAGAGGCCATTAGGCGTCCACGTTAACAGAAGGTTGGGGAGGGTTGAATCATAAATCATGGCTAGAAAAAGAGGAAGTACCTGATGTAGTCCAACCACCGTGTCCCTTCCAGGGCTGAGAGCCACTTATCCTCAGCTACGGATGAATCTGATAGAGGGTAGAGAGGTCAGAAGGGCAGAGATCAGGAAAACGTGGGATTCGGGATTCAGGCTCTATAGCCTGAAGGGTTAAGAATAAGTTGAGTCGTGGTTGCCTAGGGCTGGGGACAGGAATGAGGAGTAACGACAATGGCCGTGAGGTTTCCAAGTTCAATTGTGGTGATATTTGTACAACATTGTAAATATAATAAAATTCATTGAGTTGAACACCTAAGATAGGTGACGTATGAATTTTATGGTATGTAAATTATATCTCAATAAAGCAGTTTCAAAACAAGAATATATGTTGGGGTCCGGAAAAACAGGAAATCAGTCTGTGGGATATGGGGGATTTGAGGAGAAAGCGAAGGATCAGGGGGCCGAAGGATTACTTGTCTGTCGCAGGCAAAATGGTAAACCAGGTTAGGGTCAGCAGACCTAGGGGTGGGGTAAGGGGTCAAAGGTTACTCTCACCAGGCAGGCAGAGGGCCCTCAGCCTCAAGTGGGCAAGGCGAACATCTGCAAGACTAGGCAGCTCGTCCATGGTGTCCACCAGGGCGACGTCGGAATGCCCCGCCTGGAGCAGGGACTCCACTGCTCTGCAGGGGAGGGAGTCAGCAAGTAAGGGAAGGAGTCTGCCCTGAACATCCGAGCTTTGATTCTTCTCATCAAACCTCCCTCACCTGACGTCCTCCTTGTTAGGGTCACTGGCTGTATAGAAGCCACCACAGCGGAGAAGATCACTGCCCCCAGGGTGATGCCAGGACAGGCGCTTCAAATGAGTCAGAGGAGGATCACTATGGGAGAAACTCCTAGCCCCACCCTCCCCTTGCCCCCACACTCACCTCCCAGGGGGCCCCTCTCTCCACAATGACCCCTGACCTCCCATAGCCCTCGAATCCCCAACCATTACCCTGACCCTCACACTGACCGGTCCACGGCCCTGATGGAAGTGGCCAAATGCTCTCCGGACCTCACTGTCCAGAGTTCGGTTGGGGACCCAGAAGTAACGGGGGAGGCTGTGAAATTGAGAATTATGTCACATCTTGACTCAGTGACCTCTCTATAATGCAAAGCTGTGATTACAAGGAAGCCACTTAGGAGGGGATCATTCCAAGAGATACCAGGTGTAGAGATCTAGGAGGTACGGGGCATAGCTTCGTGGAGGTCCTAGGAGGCCGGCGTACGTGGGAAGCGTCGTTTTAGAGGATCAGAGAACTGTGGGAAGACCGGGAGGGCTGCAGGGGTTGGGGTGGCCTGGGGGAATCACCTGGTGGCCACGTCGAACCTCTCATTGACGAGGCTGACCCTCCAGGCACTGGCCCCCTGCTTTTTCCTCTCAGTCTCCCAGTCTTCTGATGTCTCCAAGAGGGGAATAGGCGGTTTTCTGGAGCCAGAAGTCTGGCCTAGGGCAGGAGTGAGGAGGAGGAGGAAGCAGAGACAGCGGCTCAGCTCTTCTGTCTTCAGCCAGCCTGTGTGTTCCGACTCGTTACCCCATCCTTACCCCAAAGCACCCACACTCACCAGCCTTGCTCAGGATTATCCCTGTGTACTGCTGGGCTCGACTGCTCTGAGCTCTGGCCTGGACAATGGCCGTGGTCACCTGTGGAGGAAAGGACAGGCCATCCTTTTGGCTCAGACTGAAGTGAAAAGAAGGAAATGGGGCCCATGTGTTGCTTCGCTGTCTTTGCCACCAACAGAGAAGGACAGGGAAGGCAGCCCCTAACGCAGGGAGCTTCATGGGTCTGGGGCCCGAGCTCAGGAGGACACGTAGAACCCCAGAATCCCAGAACATTGATTCTGGGAGGAATCTCAGGACTAAGCTCCTTCAACGGAGCCTCCCTGTTTTTCAGAAGAAGACACTTGCCTACAGTCACACTCCCACTAATTGGCAGAGCTGGGCTAGAATTCACGCCCCTTACTCTCAGTATGTCATTGATTCCAGCCTCTTAAATTCCCCTGGAGGAAAGGAGCAGAGAGAGTGATGAGAGGGACCCTGGAGATAGGGGACTATTGGGAATTGCCAGGGAAAAGATCCCAAGGTTCTAAGGGGAGGAGGGGGCCATGGATTGGGGGTCTCTTACCTGAAAGGCCTGAGGCTCTAATCCTCCAGCCTCAAAACCAACTCTGAGCAGCCGGAAGTCTCGCCCATGGATCAGAATCTCCTCAGGGATAAATTTAAGCAGGGACCCTGGACGGTGGAGTTGGACTCGGGCCAGGCCACTCACTGAAGTCAAGAGTTAGAGAGCAGCGCAGCCACGGGTCAGGGTCCCTCTGGGAGGAACTCTGCCCGCCCATCCCACTGCATCCCTGGCTGTCCTCTGAGAATAAAGAAAGGATGAGGAGGGGTCCCAACAACCCCAGGGAGCCCCTTCACCAAACCCCCATACTTACCAGCCTCTAATCGCCCAATGTTGACCAGGGCAAAATCATATTCACTGCTCAGGGGCGTCTCCTAGAGGAAGCGAAGCACGTGACTGATGCTAAAGACATTTGAAGTCACTCATCCTGTCTCTGCAGCCCCTCACCTCTCTAGACCAGTCCCCACTGACTATCTCTGATACACTGAAAAGATAGCCCTTAAATGTAACTCTATCTCACTTCCTTTAGTAATGTTTGTCTAAATCCTTCTGGACCCCCCAGCCATTTCCAGCTAGCTGTCCTTCCCGTTGGCCTAACCGTCTCACCTGACTCCGCTGCCATCCACAGGGCTGGAAGGTGACCCTCAAGTTGGTGCAGATCAGGGTTCCAGGCAATTCAGGTTCCAGCCCTTTCCGCACCCCTGGGGCCCATGCTAGGGTCTGCTCCCCTATAGGAGAAGAGGAGCCAGATTATGACTATTTCCAGTGTTGCCCACACTTGTATACACCTACTCCGCTGGGACAGGAGGGTCTAAAGAGGGAAGATTACGATCCTTCTCTAACTCCTAAGAATGAAAGCTCAGGAGGAGAGAATGTGTATTCTTTCACTCTAGCGCCTAGAACAGTGCCTGGCACATAGTAGGCACTCCAATATTTACTAAGTAAACGAGAAAAGGGGTAGCAGGGTCAAGAGAACAAAGGGACCAAGCTCCCAGCCAGCTCTGGACAGAGAGAAGAGCACGCCCAGGCAGAAGCACTTCCAGCCGGGAGAAATACAGGGGTATCTTTGGCAAGGGTATGAAAGGAGTTTTGAGTTGGACGAAATTTGGAGGTGTCTCTGGAGATCAGAAAAGCATTATTACCTGGGAGGCATCCAGAGGCCAGGCAACTGCCAAGCTGGTGACTCCTGGGCTCCGGCATCCCACTCCCCTGGACAGACTTTGGTCCAGAGATCTGTGAAGGGTGTAGGGTGAATCCCCAGGCCTCCCCGACGCTGAGGTCTGGGATCACGTTAGCAGCCACCTTTGGAGGCCTACACTCAGACTCTCAGGGGAAACTGAGATCGGTGGCTGTGGGGAGCCCAGGACCAGGGTTGGCAGACAGTAAAGGGAGGGGCTGGTTAATGGATAATGAGACAATGAACTTGAGACTGTAAAAGACAGACTAAGCTCCATCATCAGCTGGAGCTGACATGAGACACACCCTCCTCCTGTTCTAAATCCTTTTCTTCCCTCTTTTAACTCCACATCATCCCCATTCACCCCCTCTTGCCCACCATCCCTCTCCCCCAAGCCCAAGTTTCCTTTCCTTACCCCCATTTCTGGCTCCTCCTTCTGGGGGGCGATGTTGAAACTCTGGCCCCGGCCCCCCCACCACATTTCTCCGGCTCCATCCGGGGACGGAGCAGATAAGGGTGGGAAACCTTGAGGATGCTCAAGCCCCTTGGGGAAAGGCTGAATCTTGCAGTTGAGAGGAAGTTAGTCAGGGAGAAGGGCGGAGGGAAGACTTAGAGGAAAGGAGCGTTTGAGGTGCACCCAGCACGATTTGGGGTCTTTGAAAGGTGTGTCCAGCTCAGCTAGAGGAGGCTCCTCGGAAACTTCAGTCGCCTCTGGAGAGGGCGGGAGAGATGCCCAGCCCCTTAAAGGAGCATACACACAATTTTGGGAAAGTGGAGGAGCTTGAGAAAGGTGAGAAAAAAATTGGGGACCGGGGAAAATATACCCAGATTCCCTTTTTACCCCGCTTCCATTCTCTTCTTGTTCTTGAGCACTGGAGACTAAGGGGAGCAGTATCACTGGGTATTAAACTGGGACAATTTGGGCCACTTCTCTAGACTCCCTCAGTGATGGCTTCCTTGGGAAGCTCAGTTTTTTTTATATCTTGCAGGGGGCGGGGGTGGAGGAAGTGGGAGGAACGCAAAATAGTTGAGGCCTCCTTACTGCCTCCCTGACAGACCTGACAAACGTGATTGAGAAGTAAATGGAAATTGGACCTTAGGGGATTTTTACCTGGGGAGACCCAAGAACTGGGGCGGGGTCGTATTGGTGTTTTTCTACATCCTTCTCCAAAGAGCATGAAACACCTCATGTGAAAGGTGCAGTGGAAAAGGAGAGATATTAAAATCTCTCCAGGCTGCAGACACAAGTACAGGTATGTTTATGTGCACCTTCTGGGGTGAGGGTGGGAGGCCCAAGGAAAAGATCTCCCCACACACACACACACACACACACACACACACACACACACACACACAATTAGAAACTGGAGCCCACAGGTACGACCCCTCCCTCCAACCCAGACACCAGATCTACAAATTAATAATTCATGTTCCGGACTTTGAAAGCTGAGGGCTGGAAACCTCTGTTCAGTTCAACAATCCAATTCCTGCCCCCTCCCTGCTGCAACCCAAGAAGCAAAATGGGGGTGGGGTACACGGAGGGTAAGTAAAGGAACTGCCGCCACCGAGGGGTAGGAGTGCCCAAATCTACATTTAGGTATGAAAAAGACAGGAAATAAAATACAAAGTAAGAGTTAATGAGCTGCTGTTTTATTGATTTTGAGTCTGTACAAAGGCAGCAATCCTTAGGTGGGGACCCCAGTTTTCCACAGCGACATTCTATTCTCTCCAACCCCCAGCACACACACCCTTCCGGCCTCAGCTATAAAAGTTCCCTGTCTTGGCTGCAACTGTGGAAATAGTGAAAATATTGTGACAGGGAGTCAATCTGGAACAAAGAGGCATACACCTGCTGTGAAGGTGGTCCAAGAGCATGTTACCCAGATTCTCGAAGTCCTAAAAGCTACGGAGCACCCCCACCCACCCCTGCATTCCATGAGCTTCAATCTCTGGGAAGAAGATACTTCCCAAGGTCTGTTGCAATAGGAAGAGGTGTGTACCACAATTTTAAAATCTCATTATCCACTTTCCTTGTCCCCACCACCCTTCATTCAAGAGCCTCGTTCTATTCTTTAATATTTTGAGGTGTAGGAGCAGCAGAGGAATAGGGGAAACATCAGGGGGCTGGGGGAAAAAGAAATGGGTGACTTGGATCAGCTCCCGACCAGGAATGCAATGGGGGCAGCAGCTGAGGGTTTAGTAACAGGAAAACCACCTGTCATCAACCCCACACCCCCAGTGGAGGTTTAGGGGGTGAAAGGAATGGTGGAAAGGCAAGCGGCTGTATCAGATTTTTCCATTTTCAGAATCCAGGAGTGAGGGCTGCTGGGAGGGGCAGCTGGAGGTGGAGCTGACTGACTCACAAGATGAGTCACAGATCCAGTTAAAAGCACAGAAAGAGGCCACAGCCCTCCCCACCCCCACTCCTGTCAGCCAGCTTCCTTCCTTTTCCAGGACCCCCCTTCCCCACGCAGCCATTGAAGGGAGGCGGCGGCGGAGTGTCTACATAGGAGACTTCATAATAAATATTTGGTTCATCAACTTAAGTACAAGGGGCCCAACACCCTGTGCTTTGCAGACTGGTTCTCTACAAAGTGAAAGAGACAGTGCCTGGATGACTCACTGAATCTGCAGCCTGGAGGGAAAAAGAAACTAGAAAACTCTGGGGTGCAGGTGATTCAGGCTAGGAAGGGGCTTCTAAATCTGTCTTCTCACCTGTGGCTATGTGTCTGGGGCACTGACTTCTTGGAGAAAAAGGAGAACAGAGTCCAGAGGTGTCCGAGAAACTCAGGAAGTTCCTTTATTGGCAAAGAAAAAAATGTGACTGGAACCCTGGACGAGTGGCTGGTAAAAGCTAGGTCCTCAGAAGTCATTCAGAACCAGTTCCATTCTTTTCGGCTCAGGATAACCTCCCAAATAGAGAATACGAAGTCATTGCTAATTTTCGCTTGTTTTCTTGGTCTGGGAGCTTTAGTTTTGCTTGAAAAACTGCATCAACAAGAGGGTACAGTACGTCCCTCCAGGCCCTGTACACCACTGTTTATCACCACCCCCACTCCATAAAGAAACTGAATCTTAAAAATATTTTCTTTTATATAATCTTTTTATTTTGATGATAGAATCCAGTATGAGGGAAAAACTTTTGGTTAAATCTTGTGACTCTCAATGAAACCAGCATAGATTAAGGGAGGAGGTTGGAGGCTTATCCTATAGTATACTTGTTCCATCAGGGCTGGGGGAAACTCGGGTGGAGAGGTAGCACTGTCTTATGAGGAGAAATGTCCCCCCTCCAATAAAAACCTCAGTAGGTACCCCGATGCCCTGGATTCAAGGAACTAAGTGCACTTATGTAAGCCTGAGAGATGCAATCATCCCTCATCTAGGGTTACCGGGTCTGCCGCCCCGCTTCACCCCTAGACCTCTCCTTAGCTAAGGCAATTTGCTCGTTTTGAGTGCGTGCATCTACCACTCTCCTCCCTTCCCCCAGCACAGTAATTGCAGGCACTTGCCTCTTCCACCCCCTCAGCTTCCCAAAATACCGCAAACCAACCGGAGTTCACTTCCCAGGCATTATTCCTTCACCTCCCCATCCCACACAACCTCCAGAATAAGGCAAAACAAACCTTACTCATCCCTATGGAAAAACATCCATTGATTCAAGGTCCTTAGAAGGTAGAGGGTTTTTTTAATGCCTCAATAAACAGTTACCTTCCCAAATTAAGAAAAATATTAATTTATTTCTTAATAAAAAGCTATAGGGCCTAAATAAAGCCCTATTTTACCATCCTCACCCCATGGCCACCCCCACCCCCAAGTTTCCACCATTTTTATTTGAGAAGAAGTCAGAAGAAATTGGGTTTAGTTAATTTATAAATCAAAACAAAAACAAACATGACACAAGGTTTCTGTTTTTGTTCATTTGTCTCAGTTTTTAAAAACAAAAGTATTAACTAAAATCTAGTAACAGATCAAATCCAAACACAGCAGTCCAGTGGAGAATTAAAACTTTCCTGGTTTTATTCTCTGGGAATACCCCTGGTCTGTTTCCATTCCTATTGGTCCAGGCCAGAAACCTATGATCTAGACGAATGCCTACGAGGTGAGCTGTGCAAATTCAAGGTGTGAGTTTGAGCCACCTGTTGTTGGGTGCGTATGTTAAGGAACGAAGCTGGCGAGGTGGTGTTCTAGACCCAGAAACAGGGTGAGGTGAGCAAGGCACTCATTTGGGGCACAAAATTTAAGAGGTACCCAAAACCCAGTAACCACGATACTATTTTAATGCAGTATTTTTTGAAAATCAAAACTAATGTAAAAAAAAACAAACCAAAAAAATCCCACAATGAACAAAGTGTCACAATTTTAAATAACGACAGGATTCCACTCTGTACTTGCTCATCTTAGCCTTATTTCCCTCACCCTAATCCCACTCCTGTTGAATCCTGTCTGTAAGATTTTGGTATTTTATTCATCATGGATTTTTTTTGCATTACTTTTTTTAAAATACTGCATTCCCACAGTATTTACCTTGACTACTGAGTTTCTCAGGACCCTCTTCCGTTTCGTACCTGAGGGGAGTGCTCATCTCCTACCGTCCCAGGCCTCCCAGAATATATACGTCTTCTCCTTTGGTACCTAGCTCCCCTGACCTCGTTGCTTCCTTAAAACCAGTCTATTTTCAAATAAAAGCCTACGGATTCATAGCCATAGGAAATGATTAATTAGTTCAACAGACTATCAGATTTGGAAAGTAAGTGACTTTCAAGTTTGTTGAGGAAGAACAGTCCCAATAAACAGGACAGTCTTGGTGGCTTTGTTACCAAGGGGGAAACAGGATGACAACTTTCCTGATTGGGCAGAAGAAACATATGGCAAACACGCGTCCCCCCAACACGCACACCCAGACTGTGTCTGCCTTAGATCAAATGTGGGATTACATTTCACGGGGTGGGTCATGAGTACATACCTCCAAAGAGAAACCCAAATACAGAAAAATAGCCCCAGTTAACACCTGGACGCTTAAGTACACTTATTCCCCTTCTTGGTATGCACCCAGGAGTGTATACAATTGCATAGTTGATTTTTTTTCCCCAGAGAAATAATAAAAACAAAGAAAAAGAAAAATTGGCCCAGGATAGGTCCTCTGGCTTAAAGCTCTTAAAAATGGTGCTGGCCAGAGTGCAGGCTGTCCAGACTTGTGCTTTGTGCAAAATGCAAAGAGCTTCCCCACTGTGTCCACTCCCACCCCCTGGGGAAAGGGTTGGGTCAGGGAAAGGGGGATCCAAAGACAGATCAGCTCATTGGGAGTAATCTGTGGTCATAGTTCACTAAAATAGATTTCTCTACCTTTTTATAAATTGTCCCAACCCCTACCCCATTTTTCAACATCAGTCCTATTATCAAAAATATCTTCTTACAAAGTATGCTTCGTTATTTTAATAAACTAACCACAGATTAAGGTCAGCTATGGCTTAACAAAAGAAGCCAGGATGTTCAGTTCATTCTCCAAAGTAGAGAGGAAGGAGAAGGAATCACTTAAATAGGGGGGAAAATTGATTTTTTAAAATGTTTTTGCTTGCTGGGGTCTTTTTCTTTTCCTTAAAAAAAAAAAAAAAAGAAGTCAAAAAAGACAGTTGCCTTCTACAGAAATGCAGCAGCAGAGGATGGTAGCGCTCTATTTAGGTTTTTGGTTTTGTTTGAAACAGTCTGGCCGAAGGTCCGTCCTCCTCCCAAGGGGCACGCAAACCCCTGCATGTGGTTATTGCTAAGTAGTGAAAAAAAGGTCACCTCTGCACCAATTCACCTGGAGACAAAGTCAACACACACAGCTGCTCTTCTCATCCCTCCCTCTCTCCCATTCCCCAGAGGGAACTTTTAAAAAAGTAAAATTAAAGTCTTAAAAAAATCACCTTCTTAACTCAGCTGAGCTCAGCCCTCAAAGAGGGTGAGGAAAATTTTGACGGGGGCAATTGCTGATCTCCTCTCGAACTAGAACAGATGACAGGTGGTGTTCAGAAAGAAAGAAAACTTAAGAGGAACAGGATTCCGCTTTTAAGTCCTTCCCTTTCCCATCCCAATAGACCAATTTAATCTGCCGCCCTGACAGGCACCAGTGAGCACCCGTGGCTGCCCTGTCTTTCCAGACCGTTCAGGAAGAACTTATCCCACCCTCATTTCTACCTTAATTCAAATCAACAGTAAGTATGTCTAATTCCCAGTTTTCCTCCACACTCCTTACTCCACCATGTGCTTTGTTTTCCAACCTAGAAGAGCTTTGGTCTGTTTTTCTCTTGTTGACTGGGAGCCACCTTTGCCTGTTCCTCCCCCACTTCTGTCCCCCACCCCCAGCCTTCCCCTACTACGTCCTTTGAGGGTTAGGAGACAGAATCACCACCTTCCCCCTGGTACCTGCTCAGTCCCATCAAGTTAAGATCTGCAAAGGCCGCGTCCAGCCCTGAGGCGCCATCCAGCCCTGACCTGCTCTTGCCCGCCCGCCGGCCTGCCGGGCAGCTCTCTGGTGCACACAGCCTTCAGTTTCTAGCCAGGCTCCCACACACGTTACTTCATTTGCCCCGTCAACGTGGGGGCCGGGTCTTGATGAGCCAGTCAGTTGAGCTGGACCTTCCTTATTGAGCCCCCTTGCCCTCCAGGGTCCCCACTCAGAACCTGTGCACCAGCAGCTCCCCACCAGGGTCCCGTTCCCGCCTCCGCAGTTCGTCCCGGTAACAGCAGGAGCAGAAGTTGTTCGTCTCAGGGTGTCCATAGAAGCTGCAGTTCGGTTGTTTGCATTTGGTCTGGGTTGGGGGAAGCGCCCTGGGCGCTCCGGCCCACCCATCCGGCTCGGGGGGCTCCCGGTAGCCGTTGCTGTAGGAATCAGCCACGCGGAAGGGAGGCGGTAACAGCGCGGCCCTGTGAGCGCCGTCCTTGGAGTGACTGCCTGGCTCCAGAGAAGGGCTGCTGTCCTGAGGCAGGTAGGGGCGCCCAGGAGGGCACTGTCTGGGGTAGGTGGCGTATGGTGGTAGGCCCCCCACACACGGACCCCCTGCCAACTGCCTCCGGGGTTCCTGGCAGTGCACCCCACCCCCAGAAGGCCGAGGGATAGTGAAGCCCCCAGGGTAGCCAGCAGAGAATGCCACTGCCTGCGACTCTGCTTGGGGGGCTGCCAACAGCTCCTCCCCACCGTCTGGCTCTGGCTTTTTGGCCGGGGGAGGCCCACTCCCCACCCCTCCGTTCATGATCTTCCTCTCTGCCTCCTTCTGTTTCTGCTCGGCCAGGAATCTCTCCTCAGCGTCAGCAAGGTAGCGCTGAATCATCTCCTCCTGATACTGGTGCCGCTGACCCATCTTCAGGGTCCCCACGAAGATGAACTTCCCCTCCCCTTGCATTGCAGTCCTCATGCTGCTCAGGCTTTGCATCACCTCCTGGCTGTACCTGCTCCCGCCAGTGCCCACAGACTCGGACGTGGGCTTCTCAGACACAGGCCCGTCCCCAGCCGCCTCCTCCTTGCCGCCCTTCCAGCTCTTCAGCGAGCTCTTCTTCTTCTTCTCCAGCGTCTCGGTGCCACTGCTCAGCCCTGCCGCCGGCCCCAGCCCTGCGGGCTTAGAGCCCTTGCTGGGCATCAGGCCTCCCATGTTCTTCTTGAGCTTGCTGCCCAAGGTTTTGCCAAAGCTGCCCAGCTTGTTAGCCACGGAGTCCGCCCTTTTCTTGTCCTTCTCCCGATCGCGTTTGGACTTCTCTTTCCGCTTGCTGCCCTCATTGCTGGTAGAGCTGCTGCCAACTGACTCCTTATCTGATTCCCCAGACTCTGGAGTGGACCGGGGCTCATCTCCAGCTGAGGCCGTGGGGGACTCGGGCTGAGCCAGGGGAGCCTGGAAGAGACAAGAACTGGGCTGTCAGATGTCCCACTGGTCTGGGTTGGGGGAGGCCCCCAGGGACACCCCTAGCCCATCCATCTGGCTCATGGGACTCCCCGCAGCCACCACTATAGGAATTAGCCATGTGGAAGAAGGTGGTGACACCTCTATGAACTCCATCCTTGGAGTGACTGCCTAGTTTCAGAGAAGGGCTGCTGTCATGATGGGGGAAGGGTCACCCAGGAGGACACTGTCCTTCTCCAGCTCCAGTCAGCTCTCCCATGGACAAGGGAAAGGTGTGTCTAACATATAGCTTTCATCTCACCCCCTGCCTTCTGACTCCCCTCTGTAATAAGGAGATATTAAAATGAAGCCTGCCTCTCTTCTGGAGCAATGAGTAACTAACTATATGAGAACACGGGCTCTAGGTGAGGAGGGAGAATATTCTACAGACACTAGAATGTCCTTTCTTATCAATTTCCTCATGCCAAATTCTGCCCCAAATCAAGTCTTGACCAACCACGGCCGCCAAGTCTAACCACTCTGTACTCCCTCGACTATCAGACATTCAGCACGGGGGCCCGTCAGTGTGCCCTGGCTCCTGTGCGTCTGCTCTGTGGGTAACAGCGACGTCCCAGAACCTCCTGGATCAGAGCTCTTTAAGCACTTCTGTCTCCTCTGGTGCCCAACACAGAGGTCTCTGTATACAGGGCTTGGGACAAATAACAACCTCAAGTGCACCAAAAAGTCCAGAAAACTTTTCTTGAGGACTGTGTCTTAGTATCGGACGGAGAGCTAGGCTGGAGAGGCGATGTGGAAAACGGGGGCACTGACAGGTTTCCTTTTCCAGCAGGAAAAAGCGTCTCCTGGAACTTGGCTGACGTGTTCCAGTTCTTCCTAACCGCGAACCACGGGCCACCACCCAGAAGAGATCTAGAAGGAGAGGTCGCCTCTCTGGAAGGTCGCCTCGTTCTCCCTGTCACTGGAACCCAGGGTGCATAAGGGGGAGGCGGCGACATCCTCACCTGTGCACCAGAGGACACTGGGATCCACTTGACATTCATGTAGCTGTGCAGCAGGTGCAGCTTGACCTCTAGGGACAGGATCACACTGTGAAAAGGAGGAAAAAGGATTGGAAACATACTGTGACCTTGGAAAGCAAAGCACAGAGTGACCACTGGGGTGGGGCGGTGGGAGGGGCCGCAGGGCTGGGGACTCGCACAGGGTGGGTCTGAAGCACAGCTGTACCAATTACTAAGCTTGATGACCTTGAGGAGTCATTTCAACTGCCCTGGAATTCTGCTGGGGCTCATACTGGCTACAGAGAATCATCTAGTCTGTAGGGTTGTTAGGAAGATTAAAATGGTATTTGGAAAGCGCAGTGTTTGGAAAACAGGAAAAACTAAACAGTAGCCATCATTATTATTGTAAATATTTAGAAGGAGTTTCTGAAAGTCAGGTGAGCACTTCCTTAAAAAGCCATATACTCTGGGTTTTTAAATCAAACGCTCTCAGTTGGGTCCCAGTTTCAGGAGCCCAAAAATGGAAGCGCTGGGTAAGAAGCAAGAGAGAAGCTTTCACATCCATATACACCTCGTAGGAAGTGTGACTGGGTAGGGGCAGGAGGAAGCCTATACTGGCTTCTGGGAGGCGGGGCGAAGGGTGAGGGGGACCGTGTTTTTCTTGCTGTTTAAATTCCAGAAGGGAAAAAATCCAGAGCAAACTATTTTGGTCTACCATTTAAAACCCCTCTCACTTGGTATGGAAGAAGAAGTGTAAATTGATTTTCTGATCACTGTTTGGGGGCTTCTGGGAGCTATCAGTGCAAGAACGCTTTTCATACTGGAAGGAAAGAACTAGTTGAGATCCCAGCATCCCCATCTCTTTCCTTCATGGGGAAAAAGCAGCTCCACGCTTCAAGCGTCCCGGCGCCCACCCTGGCTCCCGCCTCTCCACCTCTCCATCTTCCCAAAGACACGGGCGCTAGGATGTCACTGTCCTGCCCCTGAGCCCAGGCCAAGTGCCTGGGAGACAGACGCTCTATGTGGAAGAGGTGGCAGCTACAGAGCGGAGGAGACGACTAAGCCTGCCTCACCTGGCCAATCGGACGTTGTCACTGTCGTCTTTGCCCCACTCCCAGCCCTTCCCAGGGTCCACAGCAAAGTGCAGGGGGAGCAGCTTATGCTCAGAATCTGTAAGTGGGATCACAGCTGGGGGAGAAAAGAACATGTCATTCAGGCGGCTCCTCAAGGAGAAGAAGGCAACTGAACAGACTTCTCTACCAAGGAGCTGGGTCTGTCTCTACAGGGATGGCACGATGGCTGCGGTGACGTCTCAGTTCTTACCTGGGAACTACTCCGGCATTAAAAACGAACTGGCTGGTCTTCCCTTACCACCCAGCACCCAAAGTAGGCCACTCATTTCCATGACTCCTGACCAGTCAGTCAACACTCACGATATTCGTGCCAGTTAAGGTGTGGATTCAGGGAATTCAATGTCGTTATTAAGACAAATAGAGCAAAGCCCCATCTGGAAGGTTCTGTGACCTTCATACATGAGCTCTTTACTCTAGAACAGGGAGCAGGGGATACAGGCTGCTGTTTTTTTTCCCCAAAGTTTTGTTTTTGGTTAATTTTAAAACCCTGGTATATCTTGCAGCTCAGTAAGACCATATCAACCCTGGCCCGGCTTGCATGTCACGGAATTCGTTCCTCCTATATTCTCTCTCATTTCAGTTTTTCCAAGTGCAAATAACGCAGACCGAAGACACCCGAGACCCGGACACTGCATTCAGCACCTTGTTCCTTGGCATTCTCCTTCTGTTCCATGGACACAAGTGCAGAAAAGTGGGCCTGATCGTAAGCGAGCACCAGAGGGGAGCGGTGACACTGGCTGGCTGGGACCTCCAAGGGCAGATAGATTCCGCCAAAGGGAATAGGGGCGAACGCTGCGGGAAACCACAAAGATGATTATTAAGGCTCTGTTCTTGCCTAGTGGGCAATCCCTCTACCCCACTCTGCCAACTGAACCCCCCTTTCATTCCAAGCCCTGCTTAATAATTCTTTCCTAAGAAGCCTCATCAGTGAACCCCAACTGCTTTACTCCTGAGACTCTCCTGCCAATTCTGTATTGTCCTGATCTACACCGTTCTCCTGGAGGGTCCGCATATCCCGGGGTTCCTGTGCCCCTGCCAGTTCTTAGCCCACGGCTCCGCAAACGGGGCACTCGGCACGGGCTGCGGACGGACTCACCTTCTCCCCCCGAGTCCCTCAGCATGGTGTCTGCCACCACCACAATGGGCCTCCTGAGCACGTGGGCAAGGACGAAGACGTGGAATTCTTCTAGACTCTCATAGACAGGCTCCTCTGAACTCTCCACCCTGGAGTTGCAGGAGGCGAGAAGAGTAGAAGGGAGAGGGAAGAAAACAAAACAAGAGACCCCCTGAAGACCAGTTCTACGAAGAGGGAAAAGAGGGATGTCCTTCCCTGGTTTTCTCATCCTAAGGCTGCCACGGACATAGCTCATTAGTTTACGCTACCAGGGCTGTTTCTTCTTCCATTTCAGAGCTGGGGAAGTCCAAGAAATCGGAAGGCTCTAGGGTCAAGGCAGGGTTAGGAATCTGGAGGCGACCCCTCTCTTAACACCCGTCCTGTTCAACCAGCTTCCCCAGTTCTCTGCATCAGTACACAACTGGGTAACCTCACCCTGCTGCCTTCACCCACCACACCCACCCACACGTCACACTCCTCCTGGCCTTCCAAAAACAAAAAAGGAAACAAAATGTCCTCCTCTGCTGTTCCCTTGCCATCTACCTAGTAGTCTACTCAGAAATGTTGAGAAACATTTACTGTTCTTTCTCTCTCACTCCACTTCATCGCCTGGCTTGGCCAGTTCCGTCTCGGCGTCTCCTAGGTCTCTTGGTCCTGCTTCCCCCGGCTTATCTGCAACCCACCACTGTTGTCCACACGCACGGCCCTCTCTTTCCTAGTCTCTACAATTGCCTCTAGTCTCCTTCCCTCCACTTCCCCATCCATTCTGCTGTCAGCATGTTCAAATACTCGAATTTGCTCCGGTCACTCGCATACACTCCAGTGGCCTTCCGCTCCCTGTAAAGCAATGTTATTCAACACAGGACGCTTGCTATGAACGCAGATTTCTGGGGCTTACCTCAGTCCAACTCAAGGATGGAGGTCCAGAAATTGCACTTTAAACAATCCTCCCAGATTATTCTTATGCACAATAATGCTGGAATTGCTTATAGTTTCTAAGTTTCTATTACACAAAATTTCAAAATTTTAAACATATTCAAAACTAGAAAGACTATTATACTAAGCTGTCATGTATCCATCACCAAGCCTCGACAGTGATACTTGATCAATTTGGTTCACCTAGACCTTGATCTACTTCCCTGTCAGCCCCCACACCTACCCAACCCCCCTGATTATTTTGAAGCAAATCTTAGACATAGACTCATTTCATCCATAAATATTTCAGTTTTTATCTATCTCTAAAAGTAATTTCTTTAAAAAAATACGCACAATACCATTAATATCACACTTGAATAAGTTAACAATAATAAAACATGCAGACGTTGTTCACATTTCCCCAACTGTCATATAAATGTCCATACACTGAGATTAGTTGATATGTCCATCAAATGTCTCTAAACTTAGGTTCCCTCTCCATTCTTATTTTCCTTGCATTTTATTTACTGAGGCAACTGGGTCATTCGCCCTGCAGTTTCCTCAAAGTCTGGAGAGGATACGATTTTAATTTCTTAGCATGGAACAAGAGAAGCCTTAGCACAGCCTCATGTGTCACGCTGCGCCACATACACCATATTTCGGCAATACTGAGCTGCCTGTGTTTCTAGCACACACTTCTGTGCCCTGGCCATGGCTTCTCTCTGTCCTTCTAACATCCTCGTAGCACAGAGCTCTCTGGACACTGAGGACTCAGTACAGATTATTCCTGCTGCCCAACTTAGCCATACTTACCCTCCACAGTTGGCTCCATTGGTACCCAGATGCATGCGGGGTTCACTTGAGGCAAGTTTGATTAGCTCATTCCATTCCTTCTGCCATTCGTCCTCTGTGTACACCAAGCCTGACTGTGTGGGAGACAGGGAGGGGACAGCAAGCAATTAGGGGCTAGTTCAAGGGGCAAGAGCCATTCCACTCACTCACATTCCCCCACTCCCTCTTTCTCGTAACATTTGGCTTATAATTGGTACTAGAGTCCAATCTCTGCCCTTTATAGTCAAGATCCATGAAAGGATAGTCTATGATCTCGCTCACATGTCTTTTTCTGCCATTCTTTCCAACCCATTGCCATCTAGCTTCTGTGTCTGCCCTCCACCCTGTGCCCCTCAACCCCCACGTATCACTGCACCTAACTGACTCTGGCAAAGGACAATGACCTTCTAATTGCCAAATTCAGAGGACTCTCTCATCTTTCTTCGCCTTCCTGTGGCATTTGATCTCTTTAAACTTTCTTCTCTTTCTGCTTCCACAACACTACTTTCTCCTAGCTCTGTGAACTCTGCTATCCCAGAAATATGCCACACAAAATTTCTGTGTCAAAGATTTTAGCCTTGGTTCCTTCTGGGTGATGTCGTCTACTGCCACAATCTCATCTCCTGCCACCGATGTGCTCAGGACTCTATCTTCTCCCTCTCCGGCCCAGACTTCCTCTTCATTTCTATATTCACATCCCGCTGCCTACTGAAGACTGCCACCCCGTGACTACCTCCAACTCCACACAGTCAAAACTGAACCCCTACTTCTTCCCAAACTCTCTCTTCTTCCTATGTTCCTACCTTAGTGAAAGCACGAACGAGCACTTAAACAGCCAAGCTAGAAGCCAGGGAGTTATTGAAGACTCTTCTCCTTTTAACCACGCCACACTCAGATCCTTTTAGCCAATAATTATTAAGTAAGAACTACCGCAATGGACCCTTAACTGGTTTTACTATTTCCAGTCAGATATTCTTCTGAGCCACGTTCTACAATGCTACCAGAAGGAGTTTTCTAGAATTAAAATCTAATGATGATTGCTTCTTGCTACAAATTCCTTTAAAACTATCATTACCTATGATTCAAACTCTTTAAACATAGCGTATGAAGTCCACTTCCTGGTCCCCTACTCACCTCTCTAGTCTAATGTTTTGTAATTGGCTGTACTTCCTTGGATGCTCCATGTTGTCTTATATCTCAGCGTCTAAGTCGTTCCTTCTGCCTGAAGCAGCTGCTCCCTATCTACCTGGGGAACAGTTTCTCAGCTGTCAGGAGAGAACTCAAGTATCACTCCTCCATGAAGCCTTTTAAATCTCCCTGGTAGATAACGCCTTCCTTTGTGTCCTCCTCCTTAGCTGCTACACAGAATCCTACCACAGAAGTCTTTGTTGCAATAATGTATTTATGTGTCATTTCCTACTGCTACTCTGAAGGACCTGGACCAAGTTTTCTGCAAAATGCCTCGTGCCTACTATGTGATCACTAATCAATAAATATATGCTGAGTGAAACTGTAATTTTCATCAAAGGAGCAGAAGTGGTACAAATGACTTAAAAATATCATATTGGCTTTAGGATGTACAGGAGTTAGGAGATGAGTCTACTTGTTATATTTGGCTTACATTAGTATTAAAATGAGTTTATACTGCTTAAACGCACACTGAGAGAGTAAAAAGAGTCACAATGGAAAATGAGGGGTATCGGGAACAAATTAAACGGGAATTAGAGCCATCGTGAGCACATTCCACTTTTTAATTTAAAAATGACAAAGCTGTTTTCAGTTTGTAAAATGCTATCACAAATTGTTTTCAATTAAAAAATAATAAGAACAAGCACAGGTTATATATACGGGGTGCTCTGGTCACTCTGATATATAGTCCGCGATGCAGGAGGATCTGTCTCCCTCTTCTTCTTAGCTACTTCAGCTTCCTGTTTTTAAACACAGCCACTAGGTGGCGGAACCTTCTAGCCTGAAAATGTTCTTAACTGGGTTTTATTTACCACCAATTTCAACGCAAAACAAGGAGGTCCGGGAAATCAAAATAATTTGTTTGATGTTTGGTACTGGCTAAAAGAAGCCCCCTGATCCATCAGCCTTCTCCCACCGTTCCCACTCTCAAGGTCTGAGTGGTCTGAGCTAAACAACTATCTGGCCACGTTTCTAGCACGGCGCTTTCAATGTGCCCAGCAAAAGGAGTGAAAAGATGGCTCCTTTGATAGCCACTATTCTCTATGCATGTGTTTCCAATGGGGGCTTTGAGAGGGACAGGTGGCTAACCAAGGACAGAACCTGGGGATTTCTGGGTCTCCTGGCTAAATACCGCCATCAATACAACCCCACCTTTAAAATAATAGTTCAAAAGCTGGGATTGAAACACACCTATCCTCTGACAGTTGTGTCACTTCTATTTAACCAGCAGGCTCGAGTTGGGCCTTGTTTTGTCTACGGAGTGGTCAAATCTAAGGCTCAGGGATGGTGTGAACCCAACAGTTGAAGGAGGAGATTCTGGGCTGGCAAAAGCAGCTCTCCCTCCACAAGGTCCAGCTCCGCTGCGCAGGGAGCCATAAGGTTTGGTGGGATAAAGAACATGCTGCTTATTGGGCTCTGCCCCTGTGCTCATTTCCCTCAGGAACCTTCTAGGCACTTTGGCTGATCAAAGACAGGACTCTGATCCTAATATCATCTTAAGTTTAACAATAGGCTATGTGTTTTTGAGAAAGAAATGTAACACATTCTACTTACATATTTAAAATTTTCAGGACATAAAATTCTAATAACCGAAGAAAAATCTCTTAGTTCTATATTATGGCCAGTTATGATCGTGCAATGAAACGAGAAAAGAAAGAAGATAGGAAGAAAAAGGAAAGTTTCTGAAAACATATTCCCATATTCATACCGGAAACACCCAGCCCTGTACATGGCAAAAAATAAATATACCCGAAGGGCAGGAGATAAACACAGAAGACAGAGAACCAGAGGAAAAGGAAATAGGGAGACCCATTGTCTTTATGTCAATATCTAATGTCATTACTACAGGGACGGGGTGGGCAAGCTTTTTCTGTAAAGAGCCTGATGGTGAATCTTTGTCTTTGCAGGCCATATGCATCTCCTCTATTCTGCTACCGTAGCAGGACCGCACTTACATAAACGTATACATGTAAATGAATGGGCGGGGCTGTGCTCCCATAAAACTTTTTTTTACCAACACAGTTGGTGGGATTTGGCTCACAGGCCATAGTTTGCCCAACCCCTGGTATGGGGATGGAAAGTACAGCCCATTGTTTGTTTCTTCTACAAAAACGGCTTCAACATTTGCTAAACCCCTAAGAAGTGCCATTCAAACTCAATTTAACAGACATGCTTAAAAATTTTTAAACTATTTGAAAAATAAGTGGTATATATGCCCCCCCCGCCACACACCCTCCCCCAAATTTTAAGCATTTACATTTCTACATGGTTTGGAAACATAAGTCTTTCACAATTGGTCTGGCCTTATGATAAGCACAAAAATCCAAACAACACAGAATTATCCGATGGACTTGCCATACCTCATTTTGCAAGCTTGCCACTGAAGGCTTACTGAGCACACCTCTCAGGTGACAAGCACAGTTAAGAGACCTCCTGTTTAGGTCTTGGTTTCCCCACAAGTTCTCATGTCTATAGCAGAAGGCATTTACCCTTCTGAGAAATGATATTATCTGCATTTTCTATAATTTCCAGAATTACAGGAGGAGTATCACTGAACTAAGCACCTGGAGACACCTCCTACTGGCAGGCACTGGGCATGTCCGCTGGGTAACTGGGAAGCAAGGTCTCCCTCCCGAGCTCCCTCACCTCTTTATTCTGCTGTGTTTGCTGCCACCTCCAGCGCCGTTTTAATGCTTCCTTCTCGGCTCCCTTCTCCATCAGTGCATACAAAGCTTTCCGCAGCATCAAGTCCCGATCATGGAAACCCCACATCCCTGCGGCAAGAAAACAACAGCAAGAACCTTACCTTGATTCAACTCTGCTTATTAGTTCCATCCACAGACCCTGGCATCAAGGAAATCAGGCCAAAGCCCAAGTTCCAAGAAACCTTCCTGTGACTTAGGGTACTTCATGCAGAAAGAAAAGATGTTCCTACTCTGGAGGTTCACAAAACTTTGAGGACTTGAAAGTGGGGGTTATACCGTGTCCCACAAACTCCTGACAGAAGCCCTTACTCCTGACGCAAGTCTAACAAACCAAAACAGAGATGCAGCACATACGATAGGTCTGGGACATGTAATCAGCATCAATGCTTAAGGGATGGTTGGAAAAGGGGGACGTTTTTTAAAAGCTAAAGCAAATAATATACTGAACCATAAATAGCTCTTATAATTCAAAGTAAACACGTCTCACAAAGGACTGAGGAAAACATACCTGTTTTATATACCAAAAGAATAAATATTCAATAGAACTATACATACACACACAGAGCTATATACTGCTTGCTTTTTGTTGCTCATGACTTCTGGGGGTCAGCTCTTAGAGTGCGACCCACGGTAATTGTGTGTTCTCCATACGCTTTCTGAACAAGACTGAAAAACCTAGGCAGGGCTCTGCTATCGCCTCCTGCACGCGCGCATGCGCGAGCACACACGCACAACCTTGCTCTGAACCATCACTTCTGCCTAAGATCAAGCTTGGCTGGATCAAGGCCTGCACGTGAGATTGAACTATCGATTCTTTTCTATGAGGGATCGGAGGCTGCTTTCAAGACTCACCAAGAGATGCTGCATGCAGGAGGCAGTTTCCGTCCCCAGTAGTTGCCAAAGGAAGCAGCCTCTGACAGGTGGGGTCCACACTCACCCACCAGTTCAACCGTCCTACAGAAACGGGAGGAAAAGAAGAGCAGATCACCCACAAAAAGCCCTTTCCACTTCCCTGTTTTGCAAACAGACTCAAAATTTGCCTCCTCTAGAAAACCTACCAGAGTAAAACCATCGTGCTATTACTTTTTATATCTTTTTCACTTATATCTAGTCAATCAGAATCTGGTGAGCACAACTAGTTAGATCAGTGATTCTTAAGTGGGGACAGTTTTGTCCCCAAGGAAATATTTGGCAAAGTCTTGAAAAGTTTGGTTGTCACAACTGGTGCAGGGATGGCACCGGCATCTAGTGGATAGAGGCCAGCGAGGCTCCAAACACAATACAAAGCACAGAGCAGCTCGCACAAGCAGGAATTATCTGGTCCTAAACATCAACAGTGCTAAGATTGAGCAACCCTGGGTGAGATGATGAGGTCAAGGTCATAGTTTGAAATCTCTATTGTCTACTTGGTCTGATTCCTTCACTTGGGTCAGGAGATGAATAAATATTGTAGCAACAGAGCTGAGTAGGAATCCATCAACACTAAAGGAAAACAACCTCAAGTAAATATTCAAAGTGTCACGCAAGTTCCATCTGCAAATATGACAGCCAGCATGTCAGTGTGTATGTGGTATGATTTCAACGACATGAGCAGTGAGACAGGACATAAAATACCCAAAGGTGAGTTTCACTTCTGTATAGTCACCCCACAATTGCCAATCCATTGTTTACACGAGGCAAGTATTTCATGAAGGATGCTTCAAAGTTTTTTTGAATTACTGAGAAGTCTACAGAAAGAAAAACTGGCCTATAATCTTGTCAAATAACTTGCCAACTTTTAAAAAAATTATGAATCAAGGCACGTGCTTGGTATAGAAGGGTACAAACTGAAAGGTACGAGCTTCCTTTCCATGCCCACCCCTCACCCCCTAGTCCTTCCATGGGAGTGTTTTAACACCTGACTAGCTTTCCCAGAACTCCCAGGTACCTCACCCCAACATAGTAACTAATTTTAACAATCATTTAAGACAAACACAATTATAAAGGTAAAGAAGTCTTGTGGGAAAAGTTCACATGAATAAAGGTGACTTAATCAGCACCGTGCACTGTCTACAGCTCTGGTTCTTTCTGTTCACAGGGATGTCCCAGAACTAATTAGAATCCATTTGTATTTTTTTCATGTATTGATTTTTAGGTATTGATTCCTAGGCCTTTCATGTATATCTATTTGGCTTCCCTTCCGTGAAATAGGAAATTTCCAGAGGAGACTGTCTAATGTGTGTCCTTTCTTTAACTTGAAGAGGCGCCTAGCTCAGTCCATGTTTACCCGACTGACTGCTGCCCTTGACCGTGTCAGGTCACCCACTTAGACTGGAAGCTGCTGGCTAAGCCCAGTCCCACCATGTGGCTGCCTCCACGTGGAACGCAGAGGGAAGAGCACGGAAAAGGAAGCACTCACTGACCTGCCTGTTCCAAGGCGACCAGCATGGACTGTTCAATGAGGTCTCTCTCTATGAAACTGCGGAAGTCTTCATTATACACAGTGAGATCTGGAAGCTGGAAGGCACAGATGGGCATTTCCAGGGGGTGCTCACTGCTCCCCCCACCCCCACCATTGGAGGAGACATGGGAGCGGGCGAGGGAAACAATGCTGGAGCTGGCGTGGGAGATGCCCCTAGACAGGCGTTTTTCTGCAATGAGAAACGGAGTCACCTTAGAACATACACAGCTCACTCAGAACTTTCCACTCATGTGGTGGAAAGGTTTTCCCAATCAGGGGAAAACTGGGAGTCTCTCTTGCTACCAAATTTCACGACCCTCTTTCTCAAGCCAAATACAATCGGAGAAATATAGAAAGTGATATTTTTTGCAAGCACTCCCATTAGCACCAAATATACAGTCCTCTTTCTGCCCTTTCTGGAATTTGCCTGAACTTCTTTTCCCCATGACTCTTTTTCCACTTCCATTTTCCAACATAACAGGGACCCATTCATTGGGCAACTTGGTCATCATTGTTCAGTGGGAGGAAGAGAGAATAACGGAAATGGGGCTTCATTTGGCTAGATCGACTCAAATAATCTCGCCGATAATTTTCAGGGTCTTAGAGAATGTAGAAAAGGGTTTCCATTATAAAAAATTAAAGACAAAGCTTAAACATTCAGGAACTTTCTTCCCTACCGTCAATGATATTTATTTATATTATTTACTATAACTTTTTTGATACTCGTATTTATCAGAAATATATAGACAGTCGATTCTCACTTAACATGCTACAGAGGAAGACAGTAACATAGATATGCCCCAAATTACTTCATTTATTTTGACTACATGGCACTTACAATTAATTCCCCAGCGGAGAGCTCATTGTAATCATAATTTGTTCCGTGAAGTACTACAATTCATTTGCATCGCTTGAGTTATACAAACGTTACCAAAAGAGCTAAAACCCATGCTGGGTAGTTAGTTCTTCACCCAGTATTTGCTAGAGATGATGCTAGAGGTAAGTCAACAGTTGTTTCAAGTTTATTTTATAGTGATGTTATTTTTTAAACATTTTTTTTTATATTTAAAAAGTACCATATGCCCATGGTGAAAAATCAAAATACCACCAAAAGGTACAAAGAAAGTTCCCTCTCATTCAAATTTCCCGATCCCTTCCCCAGAGGCAACCTTTTGTATCCTTCTAGAAATTTTAATGCACACAGATGCACATATAGCTTTTCGAATCAGCTTTAAAAGCCTAAACAAGAGCGTACTATATACACTGTACTGCATCTTACCTTTCTCGATAGATTTTAGAGGTTTTTTTCAAAATGGTACATCAAGTTCTACCTAATTCTTTCTAATGACCGCAGAGGATTCCAGAAGATTCCACACTATGGATGACTAGAATTTATTTAACCATTTCTCTACTAATGGACATTAAAAAGTCGTTTTCAAGCTTTAACTTTCAAGTTTTACACTACATGTGTACGTGTCTATTTACATGTGTATTGATTTACTTAAAGGGTATATACCGGGGGTGCCAAAAAAATGTATACACGACTTGTATTCATATTTTGTTATCAGTATATATTGAGTATTACAATTTTTATAGGCTTTTTCCTTTCTTAAAATGTGTACCCATTTCTCTGGCTCCCTCTGGGTATACATGTACATAAACATATGATATAATGAGTCAGGATAGAGATGCATTTTTAAATTTTGGTAGCTATTGACCAATATTACCAAAATGGGCTCCAAAGAGGTAGATGGTAGTGACTCTTTGACGTCTATCTTTATGTTTACCTCATCTCAACAATTAGATGGTACCCTCCTTCCTCTATTTTTTCACAGTATCTGAAGGCCTTTATCTAGGATACACTCAAGATGCAGAGCGACAGCGAGGGGCTCCAGCACCTGGCCAGACTGAGGCCCTCTCTCCCCAGTTTGGCTGGAAAGAAGGGGGAGGAATGGAAGCATCTCCGAAGGATCACTCAACTCGGACTATTCAGCAGTCCCCGCCCTTCCTTTCTACTCAGTATACAGAAACGCCCCTCAGTGACCCCAGTACCTTGAACGATGTCATCCTGCCGCTGTAGGGTGGGTCGGGGAGGGCGAGTAGACTCTCTATCAGAAAACCCTTTTTCAGGGATCCTGGGGCCACCACTCCCTTCACTAAAGGGTGGGGGCAGGTTCCCAGCATGGACTTGACGCAGCTGTTCAAAATCATTGAGGGCGGCACTCACATCCCAGTTCTTCCCTGTCAGGGGACAAAGCAAAAAGTGAGTTGGGCACTTAGAGTACAGGGAGGAAAGACACAGAACGATCACTCTCACCATTCTATCAAAACAAGCGAGCATGTACTCACGCATACTTCAGTCACCCTCCTTTCCTCTCACCCTGCTTTATTTACTTCATAACACTTCAATCGGAAATACCACATTTTATTTACTTGTCTATTTCCTAAGTAAGCTCCAGGAGCACAGAAACTTTTTTCTGTCCTGAAATAGCCCTTGGAGACCTGGTAACCTCATTTTACAGATAAAGGGAATGAAGCTGAAGGAAATAGAGTGACTTGCCCAAGGTCACAGCTCGTGTGCACCGGAGCCCAGCAGGATTCCAGCTTAGATCCTTAATTCTGAGACCCAGAGAATTCTTAGCCTAGATGTGCTCTGGGGTATCCTAAACCACATGAAATTGTACACAAAGTTATAGGTATGTGCATTTTTCTAAAGAGAGAGCTAACAGCTGTCATCGTGATTATCAAAGGGAATGAACTCCTCAAATTTAAGAATCCACTCTACTGAAGAAAAGACCCTACACGACAGATGTGTCATAATTGATTTTTCTGTTGCTTTCTCCTAATGTTCTACATAATTGTTCACACTTCTTTCTGTTCTATTCCATCCACCTTCATTCAATTCCTACTACCTCCAATCCACTCTGAAGAATCCCATGAGATGACTCTTTCGAAAGTACAGTTCTGATCATTTAAAAGCTTTAATGGCTTACCACTGTCTATGGAATAAAGCCTAGGCTCCTTTGTGTGACATTCAAGGCTTTCTACGGCCTGGCCTACTTTTCTAGCCTTTTCTCTGTGCTTCAATTTTCCTCGCTATGAAAGTGAAGATGGTATCATATTGGGTTATTATGAAGATGAAATGAATTGAAAGCACTTAGAACAGGGTTTGGTACATAGAAAGCATTATATATCTCTTTCATGCTGTTGCTGTTATGTTTCTTGTTACTATAATTCTCCAGTTCAGCTGTGTTAATCATCCATGTCTGATGAATTTACTTCTGAACCATTACATTCACCATTTGTTCCAACTCCCTCTGCTCACCCTGCTTCAGTCATACTGGCCTTTTTGCTGTTACTGGAACATAAGACTGCTCCCACCTATGGCCTTTCCACCAACTCTTCCCAGCATGTCGACGCAGACAACTCACCTCCTCCATATTTGCTCAAATGTCCCATGTTTAAGAAGGCCTACCCTGACTACCCAATTAAAAACTACAACCCCGTCACTTAACACTTCACAATTTACTTGGTTATCATGTTCACCATTTATTGGTATCTCTCCTACTAGAACGTAAGGGTGAAGTTTTTGTTTGTTTTGTTCAAGTTTCTAGAACCTGGCACCTAGTAGGTACTCAATGAATATTTGTTGAAGAATGGAGGACTTTTGTTCTGAATCAGTGAAGGAGTGAATGACATCTGTCTTGAGCACTGGATCTATATTTCCAACTGTCTGCTAAACTCCTTAAACTTAGGTCCTCCTAACAACATATCCAAAGCTAATGTCCCATCTTCCCTCTTAAAACCTGCTTCTTCTCCTCCTGTATTCCCGAAATCGGTAATGGAGTCACAATCCTCCCGGGCCAGAAATGTCAGTCAGCTTCAGCTCCTCTTCCCTCACTAGCCGGTCAATCCTCAGGGCTGTTTGCAAGGCCCCCCTACCCACCCCGAAACATCTCTCAAATCTAATCTATTGTCACTGCCCTAATTCGGGTCCTCATAACCTTCACCTGGTCTTCGGTCTTTTCCGGAGGCTCCCTGGTCCTTCTACCCCTCATTGCTCCCCTCTCTAATTTGTTCTTTGCACTACAACCAGAGTTAACTTTTAAAAGAAGAAGTAAGAGACAGAGAGAAAATGATGCTCAGGTCTTTTGATTCCCCCGTTCTTTTGAATCCAGCCACTTCTCACTCTGCTGCTTCCACTGTGGTCCAGGTCACCACCATCTCTCATCTGAACTATGGCAATATTCTTAACTGACTGACCACTTCTTCTCTGGCCACCTTCCAATCAGTTCCGTATCCTTCAACCAGCACAGTGTTAAAAACTCAAGTCCAATCACGTCACTCCCCTGGTTAAATCTGTCACCAGCTTCCCACTGAATGCAGAATGAAATTTAAATTCCTTTGCACGTCCTACAAAGGCCCCCCCCCCCATATTCTGCTTCCTGCCTATCTGACCAGCTTCCTCGCAGTCTCGCAACACTCCTCCTACCTCAGTCACTATGAGTTTCTGCAATGTGCCGAACTCTCTTTCACTTCAGGGTCCTTGCAGAAGCTATTTCTTCTAAACGTAAACATTCTCTTCTACATCCTTTGTCTTGCTACTCCTACACATCCTTCTGGGTTCAGCTCAAACGTTGGCCTCAGAAAGGCCTGTCTGCACTCTCGACCTAATTTAGGTTTCTCTTATACTTCCATAGCACCCTTGGCTTTGATCTCAAACAGCATGCGTGTGTGTGTGTGTGTGTGTGTGTGTGTGTGCATGAGATAGAGATAGATAGCTAGCTAGCTAGATAGACAGGGACAGGCAAGCATTGATTTTTAACATAATTGTTAAGAGCTAGACTCTGAAACCAGATTGCCTAGGTTCAAATCCCACTTCACCTCTCTGAACCTCAGTTTTTTAAATTGTAACCGGAAAAAAACATTGTTCTGCCAAATTCCCCAATATTCCCCAGTTTAAAAAAAAAAAATTGTAATACTAGGTTAATAAAACCTATACTGCAGAGTGGTTGTGAGAATAAAATAAGATATCTCAAGTACATCATACATAACACGTATAGGTAGGTGTTCAATACAGGTTATAAGAGGAAGAGGAGGCATTTGAGCCGAATCTTGAAGGATGAGAACTTCAGAATAATGAAGGAAAGGACACTGCAAACCTAGGAAACAACATGATCAGGGAAAGGTGACAGGGGTATATGCTGCAGCGTAAGAAGTGAGGGAGAGCGTAGTAGGAGATGAAATCGAAACTGCAAGTTAAGCGCATTCATACTGAATTAGCACACTGGAACTGCAACGCCGACCTTCCATTTGCAAACCAGTGTTTGCTCCCAGGCAGCTAAGCAAATGTCAGGCTGTCACACCTCGCTAAGGGCTGACAATCTAAAAAAATCAGCCATTTATACTAAGAACTTTCCCCTCCCCCACAGGCTTTTATCTATTTGTGTCATTATATATTTTCATCATCAAAAAGCATCTGTTAAATTATGACTCCAAAGAATCCCAATGCATGCTTCCAAGCCTTAAAGACCTTAAAACCCAGAACATTCACACTTATGTGTGTATACAGATGTAAGTGAACAAAAGCAGCAAAATGAAAACATTAAATTAATTCACTCTCCATAGAATTACTCATACAATATAGGGAAGGAAAGAAACAAAACCATGGATAATTCCAAACATGAAAACCCAAAAGTCATTTCTCTATAAAGAAGAAATCTTAAAGATCTAGAACTATGCTTATAGTGGACTAATACAAAATTTCACTTGCCTTACCTGAGCATAAATTGACAGTGGAGAAAGCTACCCCCAAAATTCACGGTGAAAAGGGTATTTTGCATTTTTACATTATGGTGGGTCATACACAAAGTAGATTATTACAAGTAAATGTAAGGTCTACCACACACAAAGTGACTTCTGATCACCTTAAATGTTCCAAATCATCCTAATAAATATTACATTTTACTTTCTCTCTTCTCATTCTCCCCCCCATGACCACTTACCTTCCAGGAGATCTCGGGCCAGCCCTGGCTCTGCTCCTGTGGATCGGACAAAATCAGACAGGACAGCGTCCATATCCAGGGTCATGTGATCATGTAGTACCTGCAGGCAGCTGACGTAGGGAGGACATATAGATCACAATCCAGGGCCTCCACCTGCGGAGGAAATAAACACACGAGGCTCCAATTACACTGGGTTGGGATGATCACAGCCCAATTTCAATGGCTTCCTGACCCAATGGGAAAACTATCCTAGATCATTCATTTCAGTCGAACTGATTATGAAGAGGAACATTTAGTTTTCTAATTCCTCATTCACATCAACCTCCTAAATACTACATTAACCACAAAACCTAATATCACTCTGAATAATGCTTTTCTCCTACCTTTCCAGAGTATTACATTTCTACCCATAGGTTGCTTCTCCAAACTAATGGAAGAGACAACCACCCTAAAGAACTCGCCGCCTGCATTATTCTCCAACATAGAACCTTGCTTATTTCCTTACTGGCACTTGATACCTGAAGTCATTTTAATTAAGTTGACGTTTAGCCTCCTTCTCTAACATGTAAGTTTTCTTGAAAGCCAGGAGCTTGTTCCCGTATGTATCACTTGACAGTTGGCACAGTGCTTGGCACACAGGCCCTCAGTAAATATTTGCTGAATGAATAAATACGATACACTAAATAACTTTACAGTTGACCACTCTTCTGAGGCTAGCTGAGAACATGGGAGGAGCAAAATGATAGCTAAAACTACTCAAAGTAAAACCATACGCTATTACGCTTACGGTTTTCGTAAGAAAATTCAATCTTTCTCCACTAACTCCATGACCCCGGGAAAATGCCTTTCTCCACCCAGGACACATGATTGACAAATAAGTTCACCTGAAAAGATCTCTTTCTGCAGACTTGACTTGGGCAGAAACTCTGTCCCTGACCTGACAGCCTGGTACCAATTCACAATCCTCTGCGGTTCTCAGCCCCAGTTGAGGAAGCAATAATGGAGTGAGGAACAATCTCTACCCAAATTCTGCCACATCAGACAGGTCTACAGTCTTCTGTAGAAGAGGACTTGTTCATAACGTCACCAGGTACACACCTGCCCTACCACATCCACCAATTCCTTGCCTCCTGGGAAGGCCAAAACACGAATTCGCACAGGTAACAGGTGACTCAGGTGATGGTCTCTGCAGAAACATCTCCTCCTAAACAATCTACTTTTTCTTCACACCCCAAGACACAGCTTGTTTCGTGGTATGATCAGATCCTGAAATATTCAGGCAATGATTTGTGGATCATAAACCCAGTAGGTCACTAAGTTGGTAACACAGAATTTTTATACGAGAGATGGCAAAATAGAAGGCGTTCTCCCTTGTGCGGTCCATGAGTTCAAGGATATGTTTTATTCAGATCGGTAGCCCCAACATCTAGTGTAGCATATGCAATATTGTAGTCAGTCAATCAGTGCCTGATGAAAAAGTGATAAGTGAATCTCCATGTCAGTTACCCCCAAACCAATCAATTTCAGGCTTAATTTAGCAGATCAGAAATTCCAGGGTACTTCATACTTCCTACCAGCCCTCTATATCTAAGGGCCTTTCCTGGCCCCAACCTACCTCTCGAAGCTTTAGAGACTCTTTTCTAAAGAGACGGTACTATCACTACTTGCACTATCCTCATAGCACATGATTTTTACCTACACCTATACATATTAGCTGGTGACTCTGGTCAAATTACTTACAGGGTTTCAGTTGCCTCTTGTATATCCTAGACTTGGATTCAATGACTTCTAAGATACTTTCCAGGTTTAAAAAACGAACGTCTGTTCACTACAGCCTTATAACTATGATCCTTATATTCTCTTTTGGTCTACATATTACCAATGTCTAATTTCCTTCCATTTCAATATCACAAGTGTTACAAAAGGCTACCAATACATAAAGAATTTTTGGCCTTAGATAACTCAATTTCCAAATGTTAAGTTATAAAATAAACTAGTTCCTTACATTCAATACTTAAGAATCAAATTCCTTCGGAATTCATCGATGAATGAGTGGCTTCTCCCTCCCCTAATACAGACAAGAATTCCTTCTCTAGGTCCACTTCAGTCACTGCCTTAGGTCACAGGAGATGGTAGCAGCCCAATAACTTAAGTACACGAATAATCCAAAACCAGGAAGATGCCATAAAATGAATGTCAACCTTCTACCTAAAAAAAAAAAAAACCCCAAAACCAAACAAACAACACGCAAAGGAACTTAGTAAAGCCACTTTAATAACTTTCTGAAAAAATGTGGGAATTAGCATGTGGGAATTAGCAGAAATAGCATTCTGCAAACAAGTGCTCAGCAGGAGAGAGAAGAGTTGATTAAGTCACAGAGACGCAGGCAATTTCCCAGCCAGACACAGGCTTGGGAGTGAGAAGCCACTGAAAATGTCATAGGTTTCCTATGCCAACACTGTTTGTCACTCTTTCAAAAAATATTTTTAAGAAATAATAATTCAGAGGTGCAACATTATCTAGAATGACTTGCTCAAAAATTCCAAGCACTGAACCACACTTCTTGGCAGCACAATCTTATATTTGATGTCCCCAGGTGTATGCCATGGACTCCACCCTAACCCCACCCAACAGGTGGGGACAGCAGCTTTTGTTACATCACCACCAACACCTGGCTGGAGCTTCTCAAATTCCGGATGGGAATATTATCCAAGGCAATGAGTAAGACTCACAGTCCTTGGCTCTGCCTCAGGACACAGCAAGGACAAGGAAAAACAAAACACTGGCTTTCAAACTTTCAAATGAAACAGAAGAGGCACCCAAATAGTTGTTGATCAAATGGTATTTAGACAAATCTCGACGGGAGTCAAAATCCTCCAACCTTCCAATTGGAAGACACTTCAATGATTATTTAATCCAATGTCTGCCCCCGTGCAAGAAGCCTCCGTCACATCTGACAGGTCAATCATCTGGTCTCCCCATGAATATGAGTTTTGATGGAGAACTCATTCCTTTGCCAGGGTGTCCACTTTATTATTGGACAGCTCTGATGGTTAGAAAATCCTTTTCTAAAGGAAATCACCAGCCCTCCTCCTTTCACATAATGGTCCTTGTTCTGTTCTGCAACAATAAAATCTGCTCCCAGGAATGATGACATTTTCATGGAAAATGATTAGATAAAGCATTTCTCTACATAAAAATTTGGTGTGAATCAACACTGCAATGTTATGAGCCAGCCAGTGGTCTTTATTTTACAAAATCTTTCCTTGCTTTCACCTGGATTCATTCGTAAATGTCTGTGCTGACCCTACCGGTAGGAAATCTACAGGAGAAATAAACGAAGCTGGGTGCCAGTGTTCCCAATTCACGTCTGCTATCTTTGCCTCTCATCTCTGCTTCCACTTCCATGCCCTCTTGAAGTGATGGCAACAATCAGAAATAAAAACAAGTTAACATTAAGCACTTTCAAAAACACTATCTTATTCGTTAATGACAAACCTCCCGGTGCCGGCTTATTATTCCCCGTTTCTAAACAGAAAAACCAATAAAGCCTGAAAAGTCAGGTGGGTTGCTCAGTCTGAACCCAGATATTCTGAACACCTGCTCTCTCTACTGCACCACGCTGTCTCCCAAGGGACTAGGGCATTACGATCCCCAGGACTGCATTGATTCTCACCCATTTAATCTTTCCCCACAGGAAAGGGCTGTGCCCATTCCTCATATTTATTAAAGACTTAGACACCTGCCTTATTTTACTCAGCAATTGCAACACCCACTTGGACAATCCGTCCAACGTCTTTACCTAAGAGTTTCATAATCTCATCAACTGCAAAGACCTCCATCTGTACTCCAGCTCCTGAGTCCCGGACTCTGCCATCTCCTGAAATCTTCCACCTCTAAATCTTCAACTAGTATCTTCCTCAGGCTACAGCCTCATCGCCTTCCAGCTTTTCCTCGCTACTACTAAACTTGCTCTCTCACCTCAAGACGTCCTCATCTCAGACAAAGGAATCCAATTCCTTAACCACCTTACTCAGAAATTCAACAAAAATTCATGGAGTGCCTCCTGTGCGTTGGGCTTTACAGTCAGGAGAAGGAAACACACAGGGAACCAGAAACAAGCTCTAGCCTCACAAAGCTCTCAGTTTGGAGAAAGAAAACCACAAAATTTCCCAAAGCACTATAATTTATAAAAAAAATATTGGGGGGAGAAGTGTTATCTCCTATTGGGAGTCAGGAAAAGCTTTTCCCAAGGAAGTGATACTACATCAAAGAACCAAAGAATGAGTAAGTATTGAAGAGACAAATTGGGAAATTAGTTTCCTCTGAGCAGAGGAAACGTACTAATGTTTTGCAGCAGGAAGGAACACAGAGATGAGAATGGTGCAAAATGAGAATGAAGAGAGGGCCTCGTGGACTCTGCTAAAGACTGAGATTTTATTCTAAAAGTAATGAGAAGTCACTGAGGGGTTGTAAACAGACTTGAATTATTAAAAAATCACCTTGGGTGCAGTGAGAATAGTTTGGAGGGAGTTCCAGAGGATTTAGTGAGAATTGGTTAGAAAAGTACAACGAGATCATGGTGAGCTAGGCCCGAATGAGAGCAGTGAAGACAGAGCAGTGAAGATTGCACTTGGCCCCTTCGTGCCTAACTGAACGTGAACCCAATGAGTGATCACATAATTTATTTTCCTGTACAAACCTAGTCCCCTTATCCTTCTATTTCACCTGCCCAACATAGATGGATCCCACATTCAACTTCTCTGCTACTGAATGGGGCTATCAAGCAAGACAAGATCACACGACCTTGCAGAGATCTAGGACTACAAAGGTACGGTACTCAGTCTCTCTCCTTCCAGTGAAACACTGCTGTCTTCTGCTTGACTCTGGTACCTCAACCAGACTTCTCAGTACTGTCCCACACCTTCATTCTCCCTGAGCCTCCTCCCCAGGCCTCATCACCTCCCTCACTCCTGGCAGATGGCCTGGCCTCCAACTTCACAGAAAAACTGACAAAACAAGGCAAGAGGAGTTCCTTCGCGTTACCTCCCCTGGCCCTGCCTGCGGGCTGTTCCTCTCCTCCCTGCAGAACTCCCTGAGAGACTACATTCACAGATGCTACGTTCTCACCTTACGTTCAGACCCTCCACCTACCAAAATGGCCTTCTACTGAAAGAAAATGGAGGGTCCTCAAAAATGAAAGAAAGAACTACCATATACGACCCAGCAATTCTACTTCTGGGTATTTATCTGAAGAAATCCAAAACTCTGATTCGAACAGATATATGCACCCCTATGTTCACTGCAGCATTATTTATGATGGCCAAGATATGGGCGCGACCTAAGTGCCCACCAACAGACGACTGGACAAAGAAGATGAGGGACACTCCCTTGCTGCATCTACTGAGAGCATGAAGCCCATTTTCAGCCCTCAGATTGTGGACATTGCAGAAAATGTCAACCGCACTCCGGAGGGCCCACAGTTACTGTGAAGGGCCCCTGAGGCACCCTGTGGAGAGACTTCAATCACATCAGTGCAGAACTCAGTCTTCTTAGAAAGAAAAAGAGGCGGCTCTGGGTTGAGTAATGGTGGGGAGACAGAAAAGAACCGGTTCCCGTCCCCACTGTCTGTAGTCACGCACAGAACACGATCAAGGGTGTTACCCTGGACGTCCGCTACAAGATGAGGTCTGTGTGTGCTTGCTTCTCCATCAATGTCATTATTCAGGAGAATGGTTCTCTTGTTGAAATCCGAAATTTCTTGGGTTAAAAATATATCTGCAGGGTTCAGATGAGACCAGGTGTTGCTTTGTTCAGTATATCTCAAGCCCAGAAACATGAGTTAATTCTTGAAGGAAACCACATTGAACTTGCATCAAGTTCAGCTGCTTTGATTCAACAAGCCACAAGAGTTAAAAACAAGGATATCGGAAAATTTTTGAATGGTATCTATGTTTCTAAAAAAGGAACAGAAGCAGGCTGATGAATAAGATCTAAGCTATCCAGCTACAGAAACAGCAAGATGTCGCATGATTCCTCAGTTATTTGTGACTTTAAAGATGTAATAAAAGTCATGTATTGGGGGAAAAAAGGCTCTTTGAGCCTTTTGAGACTTGCTTTTGCTCGGGGCCACTCCAAAACCTTTGGAGTGTACTTTTTCATTTAATAATGATCCCTTGAGCCATCATTCTCTGCTTCTCGGGTCTCCTCCTATTTTTTTGGAGTGTACTATCTCTTCTAATAAACTACTCTTTCACCACTTTTAAAAAAAGAAAAGGAAAGGAAAAAAGGAAAGGAAAAGAAGGAAAAGGAAGGGAAGGGAAAGGAAGGGAAGGGAAAGGAAGGGAAGGGAAAGGAAAAGGAAAGGAAAGGAAAGGAAAGGAAAGGAAAGGAAAGGAAAGGAAAGGAAAGGAAAGGAAAGGAAAGGAAAAGAATAAAGAATAAAGAATAAAGAAAAGAAAAGGAGGCCGGCCTGGTGGCTCAGGTGGTTGGAGTGCCGTGCTCCTAATACCGAGGCTGCCAGTTCGATTCCCACATGGGCCAGCAAGGTGCGCCCTCTACAGCAAAGACTGTGAACAACAGCTCTCCCTGGAGCTGGGATGCTGTGAGCAGCGGGAGGTCAGCATGAGCTGCCTTGAGCTGCCAACTAACTGCCTCAGCCGGGCCAGGGAGCTGTGTCCTACACAACTAGACTGAGAAACAATGGCTTGAACCGGAGTGAGGGGGAAGAGGAAGAAGGGGGGGGGGAAAGAAGATGGAGACAAAGACGATGACGACGAAGCAGGAGTAGTAGTAGTAATACTCCATATATACAATGGAATATTACTCATCCATAAAAAATAAAATGAGATCTTGCCATTTGCGACAACATGGATGGACCTAGAGGGTATCATGCCAAGTGAGATAAGTCGGAGAAAGACAAGTACCATATGATTTCACTTATATGTGGAATCTAAAAAAACAAAATAAATGAACAAACAAAACAAAGAAACTCACAGAAAACAAACTGATGATCGCCAGGGGGTTGGGGCCTCGGTGAAAACGTGAAAGGGATGAAGTACAAATTACCAGCTATAAAAGTCACAGGGATGTACAGTACAGCATAGGGAATACAGTCACCATTGTAATAACTATGTGTGGTGCCAGATGGGTATTAGGTTTATTGGGGTGATCGCTTTGTACAGCATTTAACTGCCTAATCATACATTGTACACCTGAAAGTAATATAACACTGTATGTCAACTGTAACTGAAAACTAAGAATTTATTTAAAAGCAGAGGATGGCACTGACATAGATCAGATGGTCACGGTCCTCCTTACTGCTTAGCTAAAGTGGCCTCTTTGGAGCATCTGATACTGACTGACCCCTTCCCGCCGCTGTGCCTCTGCGTCTTGGTCACTGTTGTGGACCCTGCTTCCTGTGCCCGCACCAAAGGTTAGTGCTCCCACAGTTCTAACCTCAGGCCTTCCATCTTCTCATCTTATATCCTCCCCAGGAGAAACCTCATTCATGCCCCTGAGCACCAAGCGCTGAGGACTCCAAACGTCCCCGCAGCCCCAAACTCTGTCCACCTCACCTGGGAATCCCACACGCACTTCACACTCGGCAGGTAAAAACAGGAGCTCATTCTCTCATATGTGCCCCCCACCCTTCAAATTATTCCTCTTCCAGGACGGCCTGTTCTAGAAATGCTACCATCACCTCCTCCCGTCACCCCAAACACAGCTTGGGAGTCACCATGGACTTCTTTCTCTCTTGCCTTACCCTCACTCACAAATAGTCCCTTATTAAGTTTTACTAATTGTATCTTAAAACTGTCTCAAATCAATCCAACACCTTCTACAGGCTACATCTCTTTTATTTTCCCCTAGCTTTTCATAACCTGGACCCCAAGAAATAACTTCCTAATTTCTCCCGCTTCCTCTCTCCAGCCCCTGTTCAGTGGTTGCTTGTGGAGGCCAATCACTCTAAAATGCAAATATGACAGTATTATATGCCACTGCTCCAAATTCTTCAATGGATCCTCAATGACGAAAGCGAAAGATCCAAATTCCTACACATGATGAATGAGGCCCTTCACGATCCAGCTCCACCTAACCCTCTGGCCTTATCTACTTCCCACATCCCCCTGGTTGTGCTGGGAGTTCCCCAAGTTCAATTGTGCTTCAAATTTCAGATCCTTTGCACACGCCGTTCCCTCTGCCTGGAAGGACTCCCGGGCTAGCACGTGAATTCTTATCTCTTCTTTAAGACTAACCCGATTACTGTACCTCATTTGCAAAAGCTTCTCGGGCCTCCCAAGTTAAATTGTGCACTTCTTTCTCAGAGCTGCCGCTTGTACTCTACCTCTGTCATAGTACTTATCCCAGCACACCAAATTTGTGTTCCTTTACATGTTTGTTTCCCCCATGAAATCACGAGCAATCTGAGGGCAGGAATATTGTCTTATTCATCCTGTATCCTTAGCATCCCAGCACCTAGAAGGTACTCAGTTTTTATTCAGATGAACTGAACTGTATTTGTACACACACACACACACACACACACAATGATATTGTTGATGATCGATACAGGTAATCAGGGTTGTAAACAGGCGAGTCTAAAACAGCGGCTCATCTCAAAGACATTTGCTAAGGTTGTCATATGAAGATCATTTGCAACAGGTTCCTCTTCCTAAACATTGTTTATCTCAGACTAATATTAAAATCACTTTGCATGCTCTGAGTGCTCAACTACTTCGTAACACAGAAAAATGACCCCAAATTACATACCGATTGCTAGAAAACAGAGCGATGTTAAAATGCCCGAGACACTATGACCCTACATTCTCTTGTCTGCGATATCCCCAAACCATCCACCTTCTCCCACTATACCCACTCTCCTGGTTCCACTGGTGCATTCCAACGGTGTCTCAGTCCTCTCCAACTCCCCCCAAACTCACTGGAAAACCACAACATTCAAGACTGTGAAGAATTTTCAAAGGTCAGAGACTCCCCCATGTCTGTGATGTCAGTCCCGAAGAATCCAGACAGGGAGAAAGGGGAGGGACAAAAACCCTTAGAAATTTCACACAATTCTTGATTAGGTGGGAGGGCGAGATGCAGGCCTGTCTTGGCAGATTGTTTCTAGTTAATATGGGTCCGTCCAAGTGAAAGAAACACGATACACCCTTCTTAGAAAAAAGAAAATATGACCAAATTCCATACAAAAGAGACCTATGTATCACTAAGTGTTAGAATCCAGAGAAAATAAGATGGGTCTAAAAGGGAGGAAAGAAGGGAAAAGAAGTAATGTGTTAAAGCTTCCGACGGTATTTCATGGAACTTCCAAACTCTAAGAGGTTGGTCTGTATTATTAACCTCCCATTACAAACGCCGACGCTAACGTAAAGCTCACACAGCTTAGGGAATCTACCCAAGGTCACACAGGTAGAAAGCGGTAGGACCAGGACTTGGGAACCCAGCCTCCTGACTCCCGAGAGCAGACACTGCCAGTGCACCACCCTCAGTCCGGGGCGGGAGGGACGCGGGGTTGAGAGGGACGCGGGGCTGAGAGGACGCTGGCTGGCCGTTATGGAAGTCCACCTCTCTGCTTCAACTCCTTTCAGCTCCCCGTAGAGACAGACAACTGGCTCTGGGTTCAGACTGATCTAGGTGCAAATCCCTCATCGACTACTGTCTGTGCAATCGTGGGTAAGAAATACAGCCCTTTTGTGCCTCTGTTTCGTTGGGTGTCATGAAAATGGGGAAAAGATCTGCTTTAGACCTCTTGTCAGGAGTAAATGACAAGATATGGAAAGCCTCCGGAGCAGTGCCTGGCTCACAGTAAGTCCTCAGAAACTGTCAGTTGCCTTCTGTCTACCCAATTCCCTCCTGCCCACTCTGCCTCACTCCACTGATGCCCAACGGTCCTCCATCTTTCCTTCAAACGCTCCCTCTACTCCTCGCAAACAAACCCGCCAGTCCTACACCCACTTCCAAGGCTGCTGTGTGTGTGTCTTAACACGCACACACGCCCCCCAGTCTATCACTCCCATTCCAGTGTCTTTCCATTCTTTGAGCCTTCAACAAAATATCGCAGAGAGGCTTCCTTAGTTGTATCTTCTACCAGGTGGTCCCTCAAAAACAACAACAAGGGAAAATTGTCTGTCCTCTCCTAGATGTACAGACACAGCCAAATAGCACATTCATTCCCAAATCTCCAGGAACAGCAACTTCACACATATTTACTGAAATTCTAATGTCTTAATCTACCAGCCCTACTTCCCCACCTTTATCCCTTACTGTTCTACCCATTCCAAACTCAAAGATTTTATAAGATTCTCTTAATCTCACACATGTGGTCTATTTTTTGGATTGTTGGAAAGAAATGTTTATATCTCCTCCTACTCACCATGCATAATTCTGGGTTGTTTTCTACCTCCATTAGAGTCTAGACTGAAGGAATATCTCCTTTCTCCCCTAAAAAACTTAAGAGAAAAAAAACTCAACCCAATCATATAATTCACGGGTCCCAAAACAATTTATTAGCTTCCACTAATAAGGACTCAAGAGTCGGCCCCATGGCTTCATCACTACCACCGGGATGTGTATGTGTCAGAACAAGATTTAACAATTTTTTTCCAAGAGTTTCTAGTTTTTTATCAGGCCTACAAATAGCAAAATGAATCTCTCGGAGATAAATCCCATTAACAGCCAAATGCGAATATACAGATCAGGGAGAAGTTCCCAGAGAACTCCTTATGAACTGGCATTTGTCTTTTCAGTGATACAGATAAAAGGCTCCTTGGATTACAGTTGTTTGGGAAATTTAATAATTTGGAAGGCCAATACAATGGAAATGACCTTTGGAAAAATAAGGGCAGAGAGTCATAGAGAAAGTCTATTATTATAATATTGGCACAACAACAGTAACTTAAATAGAAACAGAAATCATGTTAATGTTTATTTTTTTAGATCCAGACCAGTATGTCTATTTGCCACACACAATGAATTTTTTGTTTTTCCTTTTAGCTAGGGCCAAGGATAGTTCAAGGTTTGGTTCTCAATAAATTCAACTTTCAAAAGAATAGTCTGTAAAAACAAAAATTCTATTTGAGCCCTTAAAGATTCTGATTACTGAACTTCTGACATGAAAGAAAATAACTGCAAATCAACGGAGGCTAATCCAAGAGTGAAACACACTGTTTTTCTAGAATCAAGCCTCAAACGCTCAGTAGCTAAAACCTTCTTTCCCCTTTTTGATACCTGTTCGTCATTTCACTGTCAGTTACAGAACTTTCATTCAAAAGGAGAAATAGCAGAAGGAAAACATTCCAATTACTATATTATCTGCAATTAGTTATTCACAGGAAATTAATTCACTTTGTAAATTTCTTCTAGTAAATTAACTTCCTTCAGCATATAACCACCAATGTTTATTAAAAAAAAAAACTCAAAACAACTCTTGCATTTTAGAAAATTACATAATTCAGTTCAAAAAGATACTTCTTATTACTGTCATTATTATTTTTTTTAATTCTCCATCTGCAAGTTCCATCTTTCCTTGCCATGCCTACACCTCCTTTGAACTCCTTCCTATAGGCTGGTATGTACAACACTCACTGGCACATGCTGTTACCATTAAGTGTCTTGTAATAAATAGTAGATGGCCTTCCTGATGCTCACGTATTATCTCTCCAATTTGGCTATCACTTATTCATTCAAAATCTACCAAGCTGGGTCAGTCATGTACCAGGCACTGCCCTAAAGCCTGGGGATACAAATGAAGAAGAGAAGCCACAATCCTACCTTCAAGGCACTGCAGTCTGGAAAGAGAAATCTCAACATGTTATTAGTGCCCAGCGAGGTAGCAATAGGTGTAAGGCAACCAGTTTAGCTGGATGGGTTAGAGGAAGCTTCTCAAATCGAGTTTTCGAATATGTAAGAGCTCACCAGGCCAGACAACAAGATACATTCTAGACAGAACTAAGATCCTTGAGTTCGGCACCTTTCTTTCACACTTTTAAAATTTTAAACATGCCTAACAAATATCTTGGCACAGCAGATGTCTAACAAATATTTGTGGTTCTAAATTATTCATGCTAGTCCATATGTGTGGATAATTGAGAGCTAATCTACACCTAAAATAGACTTGTGAATTATTTACTGGTTTCAAATGTCATCATTCACCCGTAGATACGTATACTTGAGGTCTATATGAACAAATGTATTTGTACAGCTGTCTGTTGACTACGAAAACAACCTCTTTTGCTGTAAATTTTTGTTTTTAAAGCACTTTTGCAAATACGGCCTCATTTAATAAAAATTTAAAAAATTAAATACTCTTTGAGATTTTTACTCCCCTCTTTTCTGATGGGAAACACATACACACTGAGAAGCTTACAAGCTTAAATGATACCCAGAAAATGAGGAGCTTGGATCTAGGTGCTCTGACTCTGGCTTCATTCAGTTCTCCAGGGATTTGGAGCAAAATCCAATCAATCTAGCCATGCAACCTCCCCAGGCTAAAGAACTCTTTATATTTTGCTTTTAAAAACACCATTCATGTTCATCCACACTTATCAGCTAGCTATCACCATCCTCCCCGCCCTCTATCAACCTCACCAACACATACATTTCTATTTCCAGGCTGGAGTTAAGAAGCAGAAACTCTAACCCAGGGTGTATCCTGAGTATTATTTGGTTCTCTTTCATTTATTTGTATAGGGTGTGCCTTTTGTGGTAATAATGTTTCTTCTAAAAGCAACCAACGCTCTTGTATTTATGCACATAAAATTAGTTATGAGTATATGCTACAATCTGACAATTCTAGTCTACCTGGGACTATATACTTTCATTATTTACAGAATTAACACTTCGCATTTGGGTCTTAGGTAAACTAAGCCTGGTGGAAAGGTACAGAAAGTCAGTCTACTTTCCTTGTTTCGCGCTTTAGAATTATGGACTTTAGAACTAGGACATCAGAGATCATTTCATTCCACACCCTCAAGTTACCGATGACAACATGAGAAGCAGGTGGGGAAGATTAAATGACTCGCCCATGGTCACACAGCTAACTACTGATAAACTATACACTGAACGTAAACCTGTTCTCCAGGTGACCCACTTTATGGATGTATTTATGACAACTTCCTTTCCTCCTGCCACCCAGCTAACTCTCTTGTTTTAACTGATGTGTGCCAAAGAAAAAGACGCACATTTAGGGAATTTAATCAGGTAAGCAAACCATATTAAGGAAGGGAAATCAACTCCAAAGAAAGTCATGAAGGCATGCTACAATCAAATCATTATTCTTGGTTTGCTCACCACCAGGAAAGAAATAAACTGGATTTGAAAGTATTCTTCTAGCACTCTATCCCTGAGGTCTGAAGTTTTGCAGCAAGAGGATAGGATAAAATTATTTGTGACATAGGGATGGATTTTTCTTTTTCCTATCTATTGATAAGTTTGAAGCTAAAATATACTTGTTAGAGGCTATTAAGAAATCGCAGCAATAACTACATTTTTTTTGTTTATTTTTCTGTTTAATTACCAATTTTTAAAGCATGATAAAACATGATCAAGCAATAACTAAATTTTGAACAGGATAAACACAGAATAAAAACCAAGAGAGAAATAGAGCACCGACTTTTAACAAATGACTTCTCCTCGTCCAAAAGTATAAAATGCCTGGAAGTAGCAGAGCAATCACTCTCCTCACACTCACATTTTTTCATCATTTGTGGGAAAGATACATTTCTTCTCCCTCTTGAGAAGGGCCACCATCAGTACAGCAGCACCCGACACTGCAGTTCTCCCGATGAAAACCTTACCTTCCTGACTCAAATTATTCAATAAGCAGTTATTAAGGACCCACCCTGCGCCAGGCCGTCTGCAAAGTGAAGGGGACACACCAACCAGTACGTCATCTTCCCTGCTTCCTAGAAGTTCATCAAATAGGCTGGTGGTTCCAGAGAAAACCCCGAGATCGCTACCAGCTAATTTTCTTTATTCCACAACGATTTACTGAATGCCAGGCACCAGAGAGAAAAATAAAAACTAAAGAGGAAGTTTGAAAAAGTAAGAGGTCCTTTCCAAACTTACCACACAACTTGCTCTTTTGAATTACTGAAATCACACGTTCTTCTCCACAAATGCCAATCATGAGAAAATGACTGTGAATGCTCTGAGGACGACACCTAACCATATATTTGGGCCAACGGCACTGTTTCCTTCATCTTTCTACTTTAAGAAGCCAAGCAGGTATGCCCTGGACCTTGACATATCTACTGTAAGACCCATATTATAGGAATGTGATTGATCTTACCAACAAACTGAGATGAAGTGTTTCCTATGTAGACAGACGCTTCCAGCAGAATATACTATAAGCCTCTAAGGTCAAAGGTTACTTTCTTGTCACCATAGAGTACATCAAAGTAGGATGGGCAACCCTTCACGATGACAGCACCAGGCCAAGTTTGCAGGGTGACAGGTCTCTGCTTTTCCTTCTCCCTTCCACGAAAAGTACAAAAGGTATCAATTAGTACACAAGTCATCTGGCAAATATCCCATTTTCCTCTGAGTTTTTCTGCTTGAAATTCATCTAGGAAATCAATCCTTATGAGTCCTAGCCCCTTATTACTTTTAATATTATTAGTAGTGGTGGTGGTGATGGCAACTTCTAGCTTTGCAGTTCACAAAACACTTACAAATATTACTGCAGTCACTGAAAAATAATGGAGAGGGGTTAATACGAAACATGGTAGGGAACTATCTCAAATATCAAAAATCAAATCCAGTTTAACGGGAATTGAAAAAAAAAAAGCATTTTCAGTCCTACCAAAGTGTCAAGAAGTGATTTTTTATCAAGAAAGCATAGGATTGACTCTAGCAATACAAAATCAGAAATTTCCCCTCAAATTATCCCTAATTAATTCAATTTGTGAATGTTAAGACCATAGTCTCAGCGAGAACCTCAGATTATCAATCTTTGTTACCTCAAACCCTTTCCCACTTGCCTTCCCCAGTTTACAGTGCAAGAAATATTCTAAATAAGAAATACTTAACAATGAGAAAGCTGCCCGAGAAAGACAAACTAACAACACTTCGCATTCGAGTGCCTTTTTAAGATTTAACATTTATTGTGCACCCACAAAGTATGAAGAACTAGGTTAGACACTGCCACACAAATCATCTCATTAATCTCACGAGCCGTGCCCAGATACTCCTGAATCCCCAAAACTGAACTGACTGGATCCCCAATATTAAATAGTTCTAATACTTGCAACCTTGATCTCACTTAATCCCTAGAACTCAAGCAGAACTCAATTTCTGCTGGAACTCAGCTCCTCCCTCTCACAGACTGAAGCATTTTTGGAAGCATTTTTTAACGCTTTCTACAAGGTCATACTCACAAAAAACCCTTGTGCCTGTTTTTAAGCCCTTAACTCCAGAATACACTCCATTCATACCATATATATGGCACAGGGTGATAAAACAAGCACTCTCGGATCACACCAGTTAAAGAATAAACCTAGAATGCTAAGGAAACTGAATTTCAGCTGGGCACACAACACTGGATTTTAAGCCTTCCCAACTTCGAGACTGCTTTCCAGGTCTCTGAATACAGAAAGCCTTCTCTATTTGAATGAACTACAGAAGGCAAGTTTGACCCAAGAGTCCCCACTCACATACTCATCAGAGAGACCTGGGGGAAAAAGAAAAAAATATTCCCACTGGCAGGACCACATTACAATGTTAACAACACATTACTCACCATTGTGCTGCAAGAAAGAACTTGCAAGTGGGCAAGGAACATCCAGGAAGCCAAGAAAACAAACAAAACTCTCCCAGCCCTCACAGCACAAACATGTCCAAATGCCAAAGCAGGCCACGCTGTCCAGTTTAGACCCAGGGACGAGTGGGTGGAGAGGGAGTTGCGACAGGGGAGGGGCAGAAAGCAAAAGCATTCTAGGCCAGGTGTGCTTGTTAGCACCAAGGCAGATTTCTTTCTTGGATTCATCAAGAATCTTTTAAACAAAGAAACACTGGGGGTGAGGGTGGGGGTGGGGGTGGGGTCGCACCTATTTTTATAACTTGATTTATTTATGTAATCAAAGAGACCACGCAATATATGCAAATAGCAGCATGATGTGATAATGGTTGCAGACATTCTCTTTGGAATCCATCAGCTCTATATCTAAATCCTAGCTCTGTCACTTTCTTGCTGCGTGACCTTGGGCAAGTTATTTAACTTCTCTGTGCCAGAGCAGGGACCTCATCTGATATTCACTGTGGTATCCTCATCACCTTAAACAGTGCCCAAATATTTTGGATCAATTAGCCAATATTTCATTAACACAGTAATAAATATTTTAGATGAATTAATCTGTAAATAGGTACAAAAGCATCTAATGGAATTGCTGAGTATTAAATGAGGTAATATATAAAGCATTTAGTGTAACTCAGGATAGGGTCTCACTATTAAATGGTAAAGTTCTCTTCCCTTTAATTCTCCGCCAGCTCAGAAGTTATAACAGAAGAGTCATGGCAGGAGTAAGATGGGATAAGAACTGTAGAAACCAAGCACTGGAAGATGTTTACTATCAGGAACCTGGTCATAAAATCTGGGAATATTTCATCTTGGCAGATGAAATTAAATTACAGTGCCAGACCCTTCTAGTAGCTACATAAAAAATGTTAATTGATCCAGAAAATGCTGTTTTGAGTCTTCTAGCGGGTGTCTGCTACCAGCTAGATTAAAAGAAAAGGGGTGAGAAAGAGCGGCACCTTAAGTATACCTGACTACATATTTAAAAACCAAACATAAAAGGACACTTTAGAAGGCTATGCAATGCTCTAAAAACTTCCCATTAACAAAAATATTCTATTGATTCACAGTATTTACTGGCCTTTTTAGGTAATAAGATCTGTGTAAGCAAACTGTTCTTAACTACTGACAGGGTAAATAAACTTGAAAGATCTAGGTCCAAAACTCTCTTCCTCCCTTTACTCCAGAAAGACGAATGGGCCTTTGAGGCTCGTACATCCACGATAAGCCTGTAAGCAAAGCAACCTATCTGCGTGCAGGAGGAAGGGCTATTTCATCCTGAAAACTGGAGGTCGGAGAGGATATGCAATGAAATCCCAAATCGGAAGGAATCTTTTTCCTTGACTATGAAGAAGTGAATCTCATGCTGACAGACCCACGTATCCACATTCAGTGTCTCACTATGAGGAAAACCTATGCAGAACTGAAACAGCCTGTGGTTAAACCTCATCATAATGTGGTCTTCGCGTTCCCACTTCGCTTCCCAGGCGTCCGCTGTCTCTTTAGCCACCAGACTTCCTAAGCAGTACGAGGAGGGAGTGCACAGCAGCCAGAAGAATGGGCTTGGCACCAACCTGTCTTGCTTCTGAAGCACAAACGGAAAGCAGTCGCTTCAATGGCTTTCGTACCAACTGAGACTGTTGGGCAGATTGTTGGGCAGACACTTTCTATACCCGAGGCCTAACCTTTCAGAAGGCAGATAGCCAATAACACGAGTGTCGTGGAGGGTAAGCGCTACCCTGGACGAGTCATTTCAATTTTCTGGGCCTCCTTTTCCTCACCTAGAAAATGATGACAATATATAAATTTCCTTTCAGTTCTAAAATGCTATGTGATGGTATACATACCACTACATAGTGTCTATTTGTTTCTCACATTTCTTTATACATATCTCCTATTTAACCCGGAATGCACATTCCCAAGGGGCCAATTCTCCCACTACTTGTTTATTGACTGGGTAACACTTCCCTGACATCTTACAGCACCTTGCCCAAGTTCCAGGACACAGCAGGTGTTCAGCAGAAAGGAATTTATTGTCTCAACCAGGCAGCAAACATCAAGGGAAATTTATGTAGATGATTTTTTAGAACCTTTATTTCCATCATGAACTAGTATATTACAAAAAAAGGCACAAAGATATGTGAGAGAGAAGGAATTTAATACTGGTAAAACGAGAGGTCACCTTGTGCCAAATAGCGAGGAATTTATTTTAGGCAACCAAGGAAGCTAGGACGCAGCAAATCTGAAGTCTAACTCTCAGATTTTATTTTCAGAATTCTGAGAAGCATGGGAAGTCTCTACCCCTGGTCGGTAAACAACAGGGCCCAAGTATTCTGCATGTCAGGTAACCTTGTCCTTAACACTGATGGAAAATTTCAGAAAATGCATAGTCTAACACTCGGCCAGGTGAGCGCCCAGGTCAAAAACAAAAAGCAAATGCTCACAAAGGAACTCAGAAGAGCAGACGTTTTTAAAACAGATGAGAACTCGCTGTGGAAAACAGTTTTGTTGGCAGCATTTTATTTTCCCAAATGTCTTGCCTCAGTTCCTCACATAGGATTATCCTCATGTAAATATCAAAATTTACTAACACTAAAGCTCCGAAGAATTCTTTTCCTTTCATGTCAGTTATTAATGATTCAAAAGGCACTAGTAGACCAACTCATTTTAAATGACCCTGACTTTTCAAAGAACTACTTTAGAACACAAAACTGCTACTTTCAAAGCTGAATTCTATAGATGAGGTTTTCCAAGTAGGTATGCAGCCAGCATACAACTTTGTTACAGTTCAGGAACAAGGTTTGTAAAGAATTCTAAGCCAGGTTTTGAGGGATGAAAGGAAACAGAACCTCTTTAAATGTTTATACCTATCTCCTTTTTCCATTCCTTTTCTTCACTCCTATTCTAATATCTGCAAACTCCTGCTCTCTTGTTTCTTTGCTCCTTTCCTTGACTTCTGCATACCCTACCTTTATTCTAAGAGCTCTTGGGAAACTACAGGTAAGCGTCTCGTGCGTCGTGCCAGGAGCTGGGATTCTTGCCCTCTTCCCGTTAAGTCTCCAAATGAAGTCAAGGGCCACAGGCAATTTTCTCTTGCACGGTCCCCTCCCCTCTACCAGATCTGCCTTTTCAAGACTAGGAAGCAGACATGGTGGGGGGGCAGGATAGGGTCGGGGAGTCACTTACTCAAAGGAAAGGTAAGTTCATTAAAGCCAACTCGATCAACTCTCACTACTGACTGCAAGTTTTTATCCCAGGCTTGTCTCCTGGAGCCTATTCTAGTCGACAACCCTCACACAGGCCCCACACACGCTTTCCAAATACACAAAATGTGGGCTAAGGCAGAAAAACATTTTATCCAAAATTTGAACTAAAGGTAACTACAAAAACAAAACAAAACAAAAAAACAGTTACAAATTGAAGCTGAGAAATGCATTTTAGAATTATAAGGGGATTTGGGATTATCCACCTGGGATTATCCACCTCAGAAAAGGGCCGTGATAACATGCTCCACAACCCCAAGCAGAAATCAAGACCTGACATATTACGTTTCACCATATAATATTGCTGATGTTTGACTCTTTTTACCTACAAAACTGCAACTTCATATAGTTCAACTCAATATTTAATTTCTTCTGGGCGGGGGAGGGAAGAGCTTCTGTGAGGCCAAAATGATGTTATTATATTAGGAATTCTAAAATGAAAAGCTTCAAAATATTCTGATACCTCTGGTCTCAATAAAAAAGGAAGGTGCCATTAAAAATATATGTCCACAGTGTATATGTACATATGTGTATATTAGACCAAAGAATTCCTGGTTCTGTGAACAGATAGAGAGGCTGCTTTTTCTCAACGTCAGTAACCCATCTCCAAGGAAGGTATCAAGACCTTGATGACAATAGCAGAATTTGATAGCTAGTGAAATTAGTCACAGGAGCACACTGACTCAAACGCCATCAGGACCAACTCCCAGGGGTTTCCTCCCTGGGATGACGTCACCGATCAATTCCCATTTCATTTCTCAGAGAACGCTTGCTCTCATCTCCTGCAGGAAGTTAGTCCTGACTGCTCTCACCATTCCTGTGCATTTTTACATAATGTTCAGGCTGCATGTTTCTTTATAAGCTTTATTCTTCTTGGGGCCACGACCATGCTCAAAATGAAACTAGCAGTTCACCAATGCAAAGGACTGTCTTTTTTATTCAGTAGTTTTGCATTTAGCCACTAATAGTTACTAAATGCCTACTATGTAAGTTACTGTGGCAAGCCCCACAAGGGATACAGAAAGATAAAAGAGACTTCCTATCTGCTTTCAAGGAGCTTACAGTGTAGAAGAAGAAGTATGTCAAGGGCACAAATATACTAAAATACAAGAATATACAACTACTACCAGACAGTACCAATAAAAAGACAGGAGGATTCAGAAATGGAAACGATCATATCCTGTAGGGGGAAAATCAAAATCAAGAAAGTTTTCATGGAAAATATGGTTTAAACTGGGACCTTGATAGTTAGGATGATTTTGTATCAGGGCAGGTGGGGAGAGCAAACACGTTTAAAGATGAGATGATTAAACGTACTAGATGTACATGCAGACACATGAAAAACAATGTTGGGAGAAAAAGTTGCAAAAGGATACATATGGTATGAATCTATTTACAATATGTGGTACACAAAACTAAACGTTGTGTATGTATATGTATTTTTAAGGTATATAACGTGAAATGGAATGATACATACGAAATCATTTCCCAAGAAAGAGGAAGGCGAAAGGATACAGAGCAGGACGTTAACTGTATCTAACATTTCATATCTGAAAGTGAGCGAGGTACCGAAAACAAATATGACAAAATGTTACTATCCATTAAATGTGGGGTGTGGGCTCAAAATTGTTAGGGTTTTCTCCGTGAACTTTTCTAAATATTTAACATATCTCATTATACAATCTTTTTAAATTAAGAAAGGACCAGGTGCGTGGAAAATAGTGGAGCCATTAACATAAAAATGATAGTCAGGAGCAGAATGTTTCCCCCACACTTTGGGGGACCACTTGATGAGTTCGGTTTTAGACTGAAGACGATCCTTCACTTCCCTCCCTATAGGGCGGCGTGGGGTGGGGCTGACAAATATGGACAGGAAGGAAGTTGTGACTGCCATCCTCAATCAGATATCTGAGGGGAGGGACAACCACCTTCCCACAGAACATAAATGCCGGTACAGCTAAGTCATCTGTCTCCCCTCCAACAAAGCCAAGGAAACTTCCAGTTACACAGGAATTCAGATAAAGACTCACTGTGAGGAGCTATTCTGTGCCTCCCATCTCCCGTCCCCTCCCCCAAACACTCACAAACAAAAACAAAATGTACCCGTGCCCACTTGAGAAAGAATTAAGAATTGGCAGCGCTGCCTAAGTGGATGGGTTCCAAACCAAGGCCCTTCCCTGGACAAGATGTTGACGGAGCCCAGAGAAAAGAGTAAAGAAATCACAACCCGGTTTTGAGGAAAACTTATCAATGGGAAGTATCCATCTTTCCACATCGCGTGTCCCAACTTTCCCCAGAGGACTCTGAGATGTCCTCTATCCTGTTCTTCTTCAGCAGAAAGGACTACAGCGTAAAATCCAAACTTGCTTAGCATTTTAAACCCAAACAATTTCCCTTCACAAAAATCCAATGAAATTACAAACACAGAGGAGAAAAGACTTAGAATCCAAATATAATGACATACCTTGTTTTTTTAGATATACTTCTTGTCAGTGCCCGGTTTATTACAAGCTCTTTCTTTTACCAAGGTTTCACTGGCACAACTTAAAACTAAGTTCAAAAGAAAACAATTTGAAGGGAGCTTTGCAGCAGAGAGAAAATTGCATCTGCACACTCAATAAGACAAATACCTTAACATTCTTCTCTATCTGACTCATTACAGCTGAATAACCAGAACAGCCTGCCCCAGGTCACCAAGTCCCTGATTCCCAAGGTACCCGCGGAGCAGACCCTCCTTGTCAGACCTGGGAAAACACCGGTTTACTTAGGACTGGTAAGGACAGTGGGACAGAATGACAGAAATCCCGGTCTTCTAGCATAGTGCAGGGTGGCAGAATATAACAAACCCTGGGATGGACCGTAAGGGAATGAGAGAGGTGGACTAACATTTATTAATCACCTACCACGTCACAGGCACTGAAGATTGAATTCCAGACCAAGCTATCACTAACCTACTTCTGTGATCCTGAGGAAATCTCAGGCATTCCATTTGAAGATGAACAAGGGAGCCTCGGAAAGCCTAACAGTCTCTCCCGTTCTGATTCCATGATTCTACAAACGTGATCACCCGACAGCAAATGTGTTCCTGTGAAGCATAAACAGCCATTTAAAAAGCCTTCGTTATGTTCCTTTTCAATCCACTCTATACACCACCATCTTTCTAGAACGTGACATTCACTTTATCACCCAATGTGTGTGGTTCATCATTTACTTCAGCACAAGAGAAAAGTCGTCCATGATAAGCCTTACCTACTCCCCCTGCCTCGTCCCTGCCTCCAACCCTGTTCTCCAGCCATAAGAATGACCCGAGGAATTCTGGCTGTTTCGTTCCTTTAAGCCAGGGGTGTCCAAACTTTTTTCAACTGTTTTCACCAAGGGCCCTATGCGGTAAAATACACAAACAGCCGGGCCACTCACTCGAGGTGAAGTACGTATTGCCTCACCTGGTTTAAGTAAACTAAATATGTTTTTGGAATTTGCTGCGGGCCAATTAACAATGGATCGCGGGCCGCAGTTGGCCAGCGGGCCGCAGTTTGGACACCCCTGCCTTAAGCTTTTGTTCATGTTTTCTCAGCCTGGAGTGTATTAATACTTCTCCCTGTCATCTGTAGCTACGTATATCCTTAACTCATCTTGCAAGACTCAGCTCAAACGTCTTCTCCTCTGAGGGGCACTTTCCAACCTCTGTATGCCCACGGCAGAACTGCCCTTTAGGCCCCCACTTTCCCTCGGACATACTTCTATCGTGGCGTCTATCATGCTTCATGCCATCTGGATATTACACGTCTGTCTCCTCCCACTAGACCCATAAGTTCTGGTAGGTAGAGACCTTTTCTGACTCATCTGCTTCCTCAGTGCCTACGGCAGTGCTTAACAGATGACACACACTCAAGGGACAGTTGATGGAGTAGGAAATAGAGGAACAGAAAACAGGAGAGGAGGAATCAATCGGTCAAGACAGCCTGAAGAGGGGAGAAGTCGGTGTGTATCAGCACCGCCATCTTTGGCCTTCTGTTCTTTCCCTACGTTCTAGTCTTCAGAGAGCTCATTCATTCTCTTGGCTATAGTTTCGTCGGTGTTGAAGACCTGCAAAACCACACTTCCGGACGGAGCAAGCCCCACCTCTATGCCAGCTTTAGGCTCATCTCTAACAACTGGAATAGCTTTCACTTGGACGCTTCATTGACACCTTAAATCCAACAGATCTCAAATGGAACTCAACATATTCCCCTAAAAATAACGAAACCTTCCTAACTTCTTTATCTCAGTCAGTGTCTCAGAAATCCAGGCTTTAAAATGTCATAGTCATACTTGATCATGCTCCTTCATCTGCCACATCCAGTCCTCACTGATCCCAACGTTTCCAATCTGCCTTTCACTCTTTCCTTATTCCACTCTCCACAACTCTAGCTCATCACCTCACACACCCCAAGTGCCAATCTCCCCCTGCTCCAACCCAACCAATCTTGTCTCCTATTATCATCATATTATCCTAATCAAAAGTTCTCAGTGGGTCCCAATTTCCTATCATTTAAAATCTAAACACAGAAGCCTTGCTTGGAAGCCCGCCTACATACACAGCTCCAAGCCCACCTGTTTGATTACTCCTCACTGCTGCGCACAGGAGAGCCTCATCACAGCCGCGAGACCACCCCACGGACGTCCCTAGTCCAGGCTTTTGCTTGATCCCTCTCAGCTCCAAAATAAAATGATTTTTGTTGTTGTTGTTATTTTCTTTATCCTTGTACCTAACACAGTTTCATTTATTTTTTAAGATCTGGAATAAGTGACAATCCCTGTGACAGCATTCATAACCACCTGTGTACTCCTTCCCCAACATACCTATGGTATGAAATCTAGATACAGTCGATACTATACTTTCACATTTAAAAATTTTTGTTTTACCTAATCCTCCACAGTACCTAGCATAGAACTACACACATAGAACTACGCACAAAGACTAATAATTCAGTAATTCTTCCTACCCAAAACTATTTCTTAAAGGAAATAAAGGGATAAGACATAATCCTAAAACACACAGTTGAAAGTAATCTTGAACGACACAAGATTCCTGAGTTTTCCACTGCTGATTTTCAGCTCAGAGACACCAGTCTCCTGACACAAGAGGTAAATAATAATCCTGTGCTCATGACATCACAAGCACATAGTTTGGTAATGATGATGAGGAGGTGGGGGGGTAGGTAGGAATGAAGGAAGGCAAGCAAGTCAACTGAAAGAACAAGGTTGAAAGAACAGTTGTGTGCTTTTGTTGTTTCTTCTTAAATGTGTATGCTTCTCCCCATTTGTTAATTTTTTTTAATTGGCCACATTTTCAGATAAGTTTACTTTGGGAGGAAATATCTGACAGATTTTCAGTGGAGCTGACATCTGGATGAGCCTCTACACAGCCCAAGCTTTGAAAAAGCCACTTTAATCTTCACCAACGCAACATCATGCAATAGGATTCTTCCAGACACGGAGTGGCATCGCCTCCTGATTGATCACCATCAGGCCGACCCCCGAGAGGCCACACTGGACCCGCACGCGTTTTGAAAAGAAATCGGTCTTCATTAACATATGCAATATAGTCTCATCTTAATTATCCACAAATGGATTATTCACTTAACGGACTTCTGGGGCCAAATGCTTAATCCCAGATTGACTGCTCTTCACCGTCAGGTAACACAGGCATAGAGATGCCAATTCATTTCAACATCCGTATGACCCCCAAAACACAGAAATAAATCTGGTTTCAAAAATGATGCATTTTCAAACCAACAAATTCCTTTATTAAGTTCTGAATTACGTACACTCGTGCTCCCTACAAGAGCAGCGATAACTGAAAGGTAAATGCACTTCAAACATGATACTGCCCTTCCCGTAAGCTGTTGAGGAGAATCCAGCCACAGCCTTGACACTTCCCCACAGGTCAGTACAATGTGACACAGGCACAAGCCCAGCGTAGTAAGGTGTGTGAATACCTTGTACAAGGAATCTTATGTCTCCTGGCTGATCCTTTCAGGCCAGCATGGCCCAGAAGACAAGAGTCACAATGTACCGGTGCCAGCCTGACCCCTTGTCTCCGAGTTCCTGGACCAGAGGGCTCAATATTTCTTATTAAATCCATCCTTTGTTCAAGGACCTACAAGAACTCTACTGACCCTTCCACCAACACCCAACAGTCTGGCCCGAGTCCCTTCCACCCTCTTGCCTGCTCTACCCACATTCTCTCCAGTCACTCTCATTCGTTCCCCCCAAACACGACTTAGTCATTTATACCATCGATGCACACTGTACATTCTATACTTTCTGCCTGGAATATCTTTTTTTTTGCTCCTAACAATTACGTGAACGTTCACACATAGTTTATAGATAAGGATGGAGAAGTAACTTGTCCAAGGTCACATAGGTAGTAAAAACTATAGCCAAGATATGAACCAAGTTCCATCTAATTCTACAGCCCAGGCCTCTTTACGACTAATCCATTGCCTCTCAAATCCGTTTCAAATTTTACTGATTCAGAAATGTTTCCTATTTCATCTCATTGATTCGTTACTTCACGTTTTTCTAGGCTTTACATACTCCATTTGCAGTGCAAATTTGGTTTTGTTTCTATGTCATTTTCTGAATGTCAAAGCTTTTACTTGTCTGCCTTCCCATTTACTATATACCACCCACCTTCTCCAAATCCACCAGTCCCAAGGGCAAAAACATCTGTCTTTATATCCTTTATATCTCCCCGAAGCCTGTCATGGGAGCTTAGAGACTGCTTTATCTACAGAAGTGTTCAAGCATTATTCAGCAAGGATTTACTTTAAATAAAAACAAAACAAAACAAAAAACCCAACGCCCTTCTTTTATTAAAAAATCAACTGCATTCATGATAAAACTGCCCTGCAACTACATTCCAGTTACACAAATTTTAATTTTCTGAATTTATCAGGGGCTGTTGATGAGATTCCAGTCTGCCATTCCACAGCTCCTAAATTTCCATAGGAAAGATACTGCTGAAGTCACACTTCAAAACGTGGTTTTGGGATTTTTCCCGTGATGGGATGAATGTTTGGGGTAAGAAGATGGGGTGCTCCCCTACGATGTCCTCCGCCAGTCTCCTTAGCATGCTTGAGACATTCAGATTTAAACTTTAACAGGTGGTATTCAGTGCCCCCATAACAATCTGAAAACTTATTTTTATTCCATCATAATTTACCAAACAAAGCCCTCTGAGAACTGGGAATAGTGGTGGCCATTGGGCTGTCCTCTCTTAGTCCTAGGTTTATTCAACCCCTTCAAACCCCACCCCCAGCCCGAAGTAATAACATATGCAGCTCAACTAGGGGAAGTTGCTAAATACAAATAGAAATAGAATTTGCCAGATATCACAAATATTGACACCAACCAATCCACAAATTTAAAAAAGTTATGATAGTCAACAGACTCGGGAGGGTGTGTGTGATTTTCTTAAAATTAGGTTTTACCCTCCAAATTAAATCTTTTTTCAATAGGGGTCCCAAAAGAGAGAGATTAAGGAAATAAAGGTTCAGGAAATTTTCCAAGTTGTTGGTGACATAATTCCACCAAGTCCAACTAATAATTAGCATTCGTTACTGGTCAGCCTGCCTTATACAAGTCAGCAGACAGCCCTTCTTTTGGCAATGTTTACCTTTTTTTTCCACAAGAGTCTTTAGTCAAATCAGGCAACAACAACAACAAAATTAGTAATAGTTTGGGAACTATCTTCCTTCCATCTTTCCTCCCTGCTTGAATGCGTAATGTCCACAGTGGATATCTGTTCAATTCTAAATTATTCATGTTAATGGATAATTATCAGCAGAAAGGTGCTGATACTCCAAAATGGAAAAAATTGAAAACTAACCTATTTCAGTTTTGGACTATCTTTTCAGCGTATTTACCTTCTCAATTATTCCTAGCACGAACTAATATTTGTGCTCATTTACAATCCCTAAGTACATAGTAACTGGCCACTTACTCAGGGAGGGGCTCTGAGCCATGCCTGGTAGCTTGTGGAAAGTAGGGCAGACTGGTATTCAGACCCCAGGTGAGCAGCACCAATTTCATTTATTTTACAGTTCTGGTCAGCCTTCAAGATTATCAACAGACTAGCACAGCAGTACGGTTACTAAACTTTAAAGAACTGCTCAAAAGAACAATGAGGACAAAGAGTATAATTGTTTGCCTATAATGTATTCATTTGTAAATTATGCAGAGCAAATGTTTAATTACAAGTCTGATTCTCCCCAGGCACCCGCTTAAGTCCCTGCAGTCTCTTCACCCCATCAGGAATGCAAGGTCGCTTACTACGAAGAACATTTGCAAAGTTATATAGTGTGGGAAATATTTTTAAAAAGATTTAGGATTAGCGACGCTTTGGGACTAGCCTTACCACCACCTCTTCTGCCTACTTTGTCCTTTCCCACCTTAGAAATAGGTTCTGAAAAACAAAGGGATCCGGCCTCCTCAGTGATCCCCTAACTATACAGCATGAGAAACCAAAGACTGAAAAAATTACCAGGTTCTGATTTTCTAAAAAGCATTTTATATACGTACTTATAGAAAGACAAGGAAAATACAAGTCAAAGTGCCGCTAATTCTTGCTTTTGCATTCATGAAAACTCCCTGTAGAGTTTGGGGAGAATCTCTTACATAAAATTTCCGCTTCTTTCAGCTTAATATTCATATCTGTATTTTGCCCAGAAGAGCCACCTACGTTAGTTAGACCGACTACCTAGACGGGGAGAGAGAGGGAGAGAGGGGGGAAAGGCGGGGGGGGGGGGCGGAGAGAGACAGATTGCTGGTCCTTGTGAGCCGACAGGCTAAAAATACGCCGGCCCAGTAAACAAATCCCATTCCATCCCGACCAGAGCCACACCGTTAACCTAGCAATTATGAGAAGAGGAGTGAGATCACGCAGCCCCCAGCTTACTCATCATCAGCTTCTAAAGTTTCCATCGGCTCATGGCAACTTTCCTTTTTTCTAAAGTTCATAAGCCTGCCCGAGAATCTCCCCCCCCCAACACACGCACACTTCTTTTTCGCTCCCTTCCTCCATTACTGGACGCACCTCAGTTTGGATATCGACGGGGGGGAGAGAACAAGCTGGTTGCCTTTCCATTTCACTTTTACCTTGAGACTTTAAAATGAACTTGATCCTACGATGGGGTAGTAGTAGCCTGCGCTCCTAACCACCTTAAAACTCCACCATCCCTCCCGGAAAGTCTGACAAGGGGGAACCGTCCAAACTGCCCAGCACACTTGAAAGGGAGGCCAGGAACGGGGGAGGGGGCGAGGAACGCGGGGCGCAGGTGAGAGGGAGGAGTAACGGGGGAAAGGTTGGAACGAAGCAAGGCACAGTGAGGGCGAGGAGGGGGTGCCGAGAGGCGATGGCTCCGGGTGAAATATAATCAGAAAGGAGAAGGGGGACAGTGGAGATCAGGGGGTCAGAGTTTGAGAGACTGAAGAGGTGCGAGGGGCGAGAGCAGACGGGGGGTGGGTGACAGGGCGGGGGGCTCCGTTACCCTCGCGGCTCCCGGGGCAAGGCCCTAGGCCGGGGCGGAGCGCGGGGCCCGGCCGCCTCTCCTCATTCCTCTGCTGTGACCCCGGGGTCCGGCCGGCCCCTCCCCCGACGACGATGGAAGCGGAGGCGGTGGCGGAGACTGCGACCGCGGCTGTTGCTCCGCACAGGATCAGGAGCTGGAGCCAGACGGGACTGATCCACACTGGCCTCCCCCAGTGGCTTTTTGCCTACTCCACACCCGGCCGCCACTCCGGCTCCGGCGACTGGTTCAGGATCGGTGATTTTCGGCCGTCCGGCCGGAAACAAGCGCCAGTTTCCGGCCGGAGCGGGTTGGTGGTGACACCCAAGCCGCCCCCGGGCCTCCTCCCGCCCCGCCCCGCCCCGCCCCGCCCCGTAGCAGCCCCGCCTTTTGCGCCGCTCCCGGAGCCGCGGCCAATTTGGCGCTTGCCCCGCGCGTGACCCCGTGTTTGCCTGGGCGCTGTTCCTAGCGCCCCTGGTCTGGAGAGTTCTTGAACCAGGGCTGGAGGGAGACAAGGTGAACTCTTGAGACTTTGAGGTGGACCTCGTTGGCCACAGCCCTTCGGGAAGAAGCAGAAAGGGGCGGGGGGTGGCTCTAGAAAGGTGAGAGGGATGAAAATACTTCAGAATGAGAAGACTGAAATTCTAGTTACTCTACTCAATCACTCTGGACTGACCAGAGGAAAATTAACAACGCTTCTTCCAGACGAGTCTCTGCCCAGTTATGCCCTCTCCATCCTTCGCTCACGAAGTGAACGTACACTTCTCTATAAACACCCGATATTTATTAACGATGATGCCCTATTGACACATCTGCCTTAGACTCAGCACGATCAAAGAAAAGTTACGTAGCACTTTTTTGGGTAATGCCTTTTAACAGCATGACAGCATAATTCAATTCAACAAATATTGATTGAGTCCCTACTGTGTGCAAGGCACTGCTCACCGACACTGGGAACACAAATAAAAGGAACAAGACAATTCCAGGCGTCAGGGATCTTACACTTTAGTAAAACACATAAAACTATATTCTATAAAGCAGAACTCACATACGTGCGGTGTGAGTTGCAATGGCCCTGAGAACAGAAGCTTGCCTGACACATAACAGACCTTCCGTGTTTGATGACTGAATAAATAAATATTAGGAGAATGCGGACTGTTTCAGGTGAGACGTGCCATTTAATAAATACCTCTTATGATAAACACAAAATGAGGCCAGTCCCTGCTATAGTCTGACCAAAGAAATCCTAAATTTTCATTCAGATTCCTAACATTATGGCACCTGGTCCTCATATTCTAAATGTTTATTGTCTACATTGCCCCTATTTGGTCTATTTAAAAACAAACATTACTATCAACTTTTCTGTCTCCTCACTACTTGCTGAAGTCCTCAGTTTCAAAACAGGAGGGGTAGAGCATAGATGTTTTAGAATTATCCAGCTCAAGGCTAGAATGGAAAATCGACACCTGAAACAGGAAACTTCCTAGACATCTGTATCTCTTGGGGATACCCTGGGTTTAGAGTTGAAGATTTGGGGCTGGGCCTAGGGCCATACCAAGTCCAAGCAGGTCAGCATGCCTTGCGTGAGGCACGCGCAGGACTAACTAACAATACAGGTTAGCAGGCAGAACCATTTGACCTGGGCTTCAAGCACGTGGGGACTACACATTTTGGCTACGGCTCAGTAGCAAATTTGAGGGGAAGAGTAGGATGAGAACTTGGTCATTTAAGTTGATCCGAACTGAACTCCATGGATCACACCCACCCCTTACTAGCTAAGTCTGAGGTAAGAGGACAGATCCATAGGCGAGGAGCCTCAAAAATCTAAAGCTGTCTTGTTTCACCAATGCCCTCCCAAGCGCAGGGTATGCCCATCTATTTACGTCCTTCTAGTCTTAACTCCACTACCACAGACTTATTAGGGCCAGGAATGGAGTTCAAAGGCACTCTACACCTTCAGGACATGGCAGACTGTTACTTTTGGCAGTGACCACAAAAAAATTCCAAATTTGAATGCTGGGCCAAGTTGCTGGACAAACTCATTTAAGTGACCACACTTTACAGGCTTGCCTGGAAATTTAGGGGCCAGGAAGTGACGGGGTTGCAGTTGCTTTGTGCCTGTTTCTTGCTCTGACCATCCATCACTCATTGTTGTTTGTGCAATTGCTCAATGGGCTGCTTGTTTTGGGTCAGCCCAGGCTGTGTGGGTAGCAGTGTGGTCAGTCGGGCCGGGAGCCAGGCCACCTGGGTTCTGGTCCCAGCTCAGCCAGCCCCTAATCCATTAAGTGACTCCCTTCCTACTTCTATGTGTCACTTTCTCTGCCTAGAAACTGGGGACCTCTTCTGTAGTGATGGTGCAGCCATTCGGGCTGTCACTAGTATGAAGCAGCTCAGAAGCAGCTGTCTGATGTCGCTGTCAGCAGCCCGAACACAGGTGATGATTTTTTTGCTGCCGGGTAGAAGAATTGTGAGGAAAGGAAGTAAAAGCAGCAGAGAAAACCCTACCAGTGTACCCAGGGCCACACACTCTGAACTGCCCTTCGTACAAAGTTCTCTTCCACCCTAAAGGCCTGCTTTTGTTTATTCCATTTAGCTGCGCGGCAAGGAGCTCCAAAGCTTTCACTTCATTTTAAACAAGAGCAGAAAAAACAGAGCTCTGCATTTCACGGGAGAAACTAAATGGAGAGATTATTTTAACACTGGGGGAAATGTTCAGAGAAAGCTATTTTGCAGCTAACCAGGAAAAAAAACCCCAGCAATTGTTTGTATTTATATGCTTTTGTGGTGGAAAAGAAAACCAAACCAAAATAACTGCCTTTCCACTCCCACCACTATAATTTAAACCAGTGGTTCTGTGGAGTTTTAAAACCTACATACATACTGTATGTGTCTAGGAACTTCAGAGTCACTAACTCAGAATTCTTGGGACTAAGGATCATGAATCTATGTATTTTTAAAATATCCATGGTTCCCCTTTTTTTCTGAGGTATAACTGACATATAACATTATATCCTTTTCAGATGTACAACATAGTGATTCGATATTTGTATACACTGTGAAATGATCACCACAATAAATCTTCTTACCGTGTTTCCCCGGAAATAAGACCAGGTCTTATATTAATTTTTGCTCCAAAAGACGCATTAGGACTTATGTTCGGGGGATGTCATCCTGAAAAATCATGCTAGGGCTTATTTTCCGGTTAGGTCTTATTTTCGGGGAAACACGGTACCATCCATCACCACAGTTATAAATTATTTTTCCTGTGATGAGAACTTTAAAATGTACTCTCTTAGCAACTTTCAAATATGTAATACAGTGTTATTAAGCATAGTCACCATATGTACATTACATCCCCATTACTTATTTATTTTATAACTGGAAGTTTGTACCTTTTGACCATGTTCACCCATTTCGCCTATGCCTCCATAATACCCTCATCTCTGGAAACCACCAATCTGTTCTCTGTAACAATGAGTTTGGCTTTTTTGTTTGTTTGTTCTGGCTTTTTAAAAATTCGACATATAAGTGAGATCACACAGTATTTGTCTTTCTCTGTCTGACTTATTTCACTTAGCCTAATACACTTTAGGTCCATCCACGTTGTCGCAAAATGGTAAGATTTCATTCTTTTTATGGCTGGGAAATATTCCATTTTATGTACGTACCACATCTTCTTTATCCATTCATCCATTGATAGAGACTTAGGTGGTTTCCATATCTTGGCTGTTGTAAGTAATGCTGCAATGAACATGGAGGTGCATATATCTTTTTGAATCAGTGTTTTTGTTTTCTTTGGATAAATACTCAAAAGTGGAATTGCTAGATCATATAGCAGTTCTATTTTTAATTTTTTGGGTAACCTCCATACTGTTTTCCATAGTGGCTGCACCAATTTACATTTCCACCAACAGTGCATGAGGGTTCCTTTTTCTCCACATCCTCACCAACACTTGCTATTTCTTGTCTTTTTGATAAAAGCTTTTCTAACAGTTGTGAGGTGATATCTCATTGTGATTTTGATTTGCCTTTCTCTGATGACTAGTGATGTTCAGCATCTTTTCTTGTACCTGTTGACCACCTATGTGTCTTCTTTGGGAAAATGTCTATTCAGGTCTTATGACCATTTTTTAATCACATTGTTTGTTTTCTGCTGTTGAACTGTATGAGCTCTTTATGTATTTTAGATATTAACCCCTTATCAGATATATGATTTGCAAATTTTTTCTGCCATTAAGTGGGTTGATTTTCATTTTGTTAATGATTTCTTTTGCTGTGCAGAAGCTTTTTAGTTTGATGCAGCCCCACTCATTTATTTTTCATTTGTTACTGGTTTTTGGAGTCAGATCCAAAAAATCTTCACCAAGACCAAAGTCAAGGAGTTTACCACCTGTTTTCTTCTAGTTTTATGTTTGCAGGTCTTACTTCCAAGTTTTTAATCCATTTTGAGTTAATTTTGTATATGGTATAAGATAGTAGTATAGTTTCAGTCTTTTGCATGTGGTTGTCCAGTTTTCCCAACACAATTTATTGAAGAGACTGTCCTTTCCCCATTATATATTCTTGCCTCCTTTGTTATAGATTAATTGACTATATATGCATAGATTTATTTCTGGGCTCTCTATTTTGTTCCACTGATCTATATGTCTGTTTTTATACTGTTTTGATTACTATAGCTTTGTAACATGATGCCTCTGGCTTTGTTCTTTCTCAAGACTGCTTTGGCTATTTGGGGTCTTTTGTGGTTCCATACACATTTTAGGATTGTTTGTTCTATTTCTCTGAAAAATTGAGTTTTAATAGGGACTGTACTGAAACTGTAGATTGCTTTGGGTAATATATACATTTTAACAATATTCTTCCTATCTGTGAGCACGGAATGTCTTTTCATTTACTTGTGTCTTCTTCAATTTCTTTCATCAGTGTCTTATAGTTTTCAGTGTACAGGTCTTTCATCTCCTTGGTTAAATTTATTCCTAGGTATTTTATTCTTTTCGATGCAATTGTAAATGGGATTGTTTTCTTAATTTCTCTTTCTGATAGTTTGTTGTTAATTTATAGAAACAATGCAACAGATATTTGTGTATTGATTTTGTATCCTGTAACTTTACTCAATTTGTTTACTAGTTCTAACATCTAGGTGTTTTATAAAGTTAAACACATTCCTACCCTATGATCCAGCAATTTCACTCCTGGGTATTCACCCAAAAGGTATTAAATCATATGTCTACAAAAAGCTTATATATGAATGTTCATAACAGCTTTATTCATAATAGGCTGAAACTGGAAACATCTCAAATGTCTATCAACAGAAAAATAGACAAATACATTGATCAAACAATGGAATACAAATTTCAAAAATGAACTGCCTTTAAACACAACAACATGGATAAATCTCAAAATCATTTGTTGAGCAAAAGAAGCCATTAATATAAAATTTGAGAATAGGCAACAATAATCTTTTTTTTTAATTAAAGTTTATTGGGGTGACAATTGTTACATAGATTTCAGGTGTACAATTCTGTAATACATCATCTATACATCAATTGTATGTTCACCACCCAGAGTCGGTTCTCTTTCCATCTCCATATATTGGGACAACAATAATCTTGATGATAGAAATCAAACCATGGTTGCCTATTGGTAGGAGGTGGGTATTAATAGAAAGGGGGCATGAGAGAAGCTACTGGGGTGATGGAAATGTTCTATATGTTGATGGGGTGGTTGGAGGACAAGCTGACATACTAACGATGGCAGAACAAAAAGATGAAAAGAATCTGTATCTTCGGGAAACTGTGACACATGTACTTCAAATTGTAAACTTCAGATCTGTCCTTTTCCTCTTGGTGGGATTGCAAATTGGTGCAGTCACTATGGAAAACAGTATGGAGGTTCCTCAAAAAAATTACAAATAGAACTACCACATGACCCAGCAATTCCACTTCTGGGTATTTATCTGAAGAAATCCAAAATACTAATTCGAAAAGATATATGCATCCCTATGTTCATTGCAGCATTATTTACAATGACCAAGATATGGAAGCAACCTAAATGCCCATTAATAGATGATTAGGTAAAAAAGAAGTGGTACTTATATACAATGGAATATTACTTAGCCATAACAAAGAATGAAACATTACCATTTGTAACAACATGGATGGACCTGGAAGATATTATGCTAAGTGTAATAAATCCGACAGAGATAGACAAATACCATATGATTTCACTTATATGTGGAATCTAAAGAACAAAATAAATGAACAAACAAAACAGAAATCGATTCATAGATGCAGAGAACAAGCTGATGGTGGCCAGATGAGAAGGGGTTGGGGGCAGGGTGTAAAAGGTGAAGGGATTGAGAAGTACAAATTGATAGTACATAACAAAATAGTTTTGGGGATGTAAAGTAAAGCATAAGGAATATAGTTAATAATACGGTAATAACTATGTATAGTGCCAGGTGGGTACTAGACTTGTTGGGGGGATCACTTTGTAAATTTTGTAAATGTCTAACCACTATGCTATACACCTGAAACTAATATAAAATAACATTGAATGTCAACTATAACTGAAAAATTTTAAAAAGGGGGGAAAAGATGAAGGGAAATAAGAGGTTCAAATTTCCAGGTATAAAACAAATAAGTCATGGGGATGTAATATACAACATGGGGAATATAGTCAATAATATTGTGATAGCGTGGTACAGTGTCAGATAGTTGCTGGACTTATCGTGGTGATTACTTCTCTAGGTACATAAATGTTGAATAACTATGTTGTACCCCTGAAACTAATATAATATGTTAGCTATATTTTAATAAAAATCTTTTTTAAAAAAAGATTTGTGCATTTCACTGTGTGAATTTTACCTCAATTGAAAAAATAGAAAACAAATATCCTGGGTTCCTTCATAACAGTAACTAAGTTATAAATTTACATTTACTTGTGAATTATTGCATTGATATTTGTTTCATCCATTAGATGGTGAAGCACCATGAAATAAGTTCACCATTTTATCCATACTACCTAGCATAGTGCCTAACCCATGGTAGTTACTCATTAAATATTTATTTACTGAATAAATGAATGAATTGGCAGTTGAGAACCATTGCTTTGGAAGCACATACCAGACTCATAATAGTCACATCCAGACACTTATAAGAGCATAACTGGGTCTCTATTCGCCAGCCCTCTATTCCTGCGAATCGTTGCTACGTTATACTTCCTAAAACATTTCGTTGATATGCATATTTTCTCTCTTTTCAAAAGCTATAGCAGCATGTTGGCATCTTTCTCCACGTGACTGGTTTTCAGGGCAGATTCGCTCCAGTGGAAGGCTGGGGCTGAATGGGAGCGAGGTGGCTGAAACACTGATGGATCAAAGCCAATCACAGGGTTCCAGTCCCCTTGCCAGTACTTGGTTTAGGCATTTGATAAGTTCTTGACCAATGTGCGACTGGAGGAAATCTATGGGACTTCCTCGCTCTTACAAAGAGATCAAGAGAAATAAGAAATTATTCTCTTCTCCTGCTGCATGTTATTGGATTCAGAACAGATGTCCTGGTTGGAGGACAAGCTGACATACTAACGATGGCAGAGCAAAAAGATGAAAAGAATCTGTATCTTCGGGAAACTGTCAAATTAGCCAACCCTGAGTAAGTGGTCCTCCTTGAAATTCCTGTTGTTTAAACCATTTTGAATTTCGTTTTTCTATTGCTTATAACCAAAAGCATTTCAACTAATAAAATGCCATCTGCTCCTCGATATCTATAGGATAAAGTCAAAATTCCTCAGTTTGCCCTGTAAGATCCTTTACAATCTGACCCCAGTCTAGACCTAACTCTAGAATATAGCTTGCTAATTTCCATCTCTATGTTGTGTTCTCCTTCCTTTACCACCAGTGGTGTGCTAGTAAATATTAACAACCAGCTCTCCAGGAGGAAAAAGCCCTGATGTATAGCATTTACCGGTCTCCATGCTGTAAATATTCCAATCCCTGACCATTTCAGGCTACTAATGTGATGTCACTGAACGTGGAGTTGGAAAGAGATGTGCCCTCAGCGCTAGCAAGCCAGTAAGAGCATTCTCATAAGCGTTCTCCCTAGAGTTCAAGGCCCAACCTGTATCACCTCCTTTTAAAGATTTCCTATAAAATCCTAAACTATCAATGTCTTCACCAGTCAATTAGAATCCAACAACTGCCTTGAATTGTTAGTTTTCACAATTCAACAAGGATTTGCTCTTAAGTCAACTATTTAATCAACTAATGAAAAAAACCTAGGAATAATAAAATAAGAGAGAAGAGTTCAACAACACCATTTATGTTCCTGCCCCTCCTAACAGGTTCATAATATTAGGTATTAGGGGAACCCCTAAATAGAAAATCCCTGCCATGAGGCGTGTAACACTAAAGATCAATAGAGGTACTTAGTTGTAAACAGGACTTATCAGCTCTCAATTATTGCAAGAGCTGGTCCCCAGGAGAGCTATGTTAGAACATTAACTAAAAGGCTCTTGGCAAGATTGGGTGTGTTCCCACTGGGTCCTGACAAATCCCCTGAGGATGTAAGAATGGGCGTCTAAGGCCATCAGAGGCCTAGCAACAGGTAGGGAGGAAGCGAAGCCTATTCCTGAGGCTTTGAAGAGAGCAAGCTACCTTACCCGATTGGAATGCCAGCCAGGTGAGTCAGCTTCATCTCTAGTTCACAGGCGACACACCCTCAGGTATGGAGGAAAAGCAAATAATCAGACTGCCAACACACTGGCTGAGACAACTCAGAGAGGTGCGGGGAGGGAAGGGAGGGAATGGAGTGACTGAGTCATGTGTCCCTCACCAGGTCAGCACTGGGAGGCAGGCCAAATGCAGGCTACTGTAAACGGACAGCATTCAGGGGACAGAAGATAGGAGACGGTGCCAACTCCCCTTTTTATGTGACTAATGGCCCATGTTGAGCTCTGTAGGTACACTAAGAAATTTTCTAAATTATAAAGACAGCTTCTTTTCCTGCTCTAGTGTTGAGTGACTATATGTAACTGGCACCTATTAGAATCTCTCAGTGATGTGCCCTCTTTCCAGGCTACCGAACTTGAACCAGCATTAGGGTTGTTTCCATGTGGCTTGTGGTCTGCGGACAAGCCCGCAGATCACAGCAACTCCTCATAGACAAGTAAACGGATGATCGTTTTTTCAGCTGGAAAAAAAAAATATGGAATTGAAAAGTGTCGCCAATACTTAGGTGTCACTTACCCTAGTGTGTTAGGTGACCTTCTTAGTTCAAGAAGAGATAAAATCCTGAGGTCAGAAGAAATTGCGGGAACTAGACCAAGAACTAGGGAGGGATCCACGGATGAGTAAAGTATTCTAGAAGCACCGAGGAGAAAAGTGTAAGACCCGGGGAACATTGAAAAAGGAAGCATTGGGCTGGCCCGGTGGCTCAGGCGGTTGAAGCTCCTGTGCTCCTAACACCGAAGGCTGCCTGTTCGATTCCCACATGGGCCAGTGGGCTCTCAACCACAAGATTGCTGGTTCGACTCCTCGAGTCCTGCAAGGGATGGTGGGCGGCGCCCCCTGCAACTAAGATTGAACACGGCACCTTGAGCTGAGCTGCCGCTGAGCTGCCGCTGAGCTCCCGGATGGCTCAGTTGGAGCGCGTCCTCTCAACCACAAGGTTGCCGGTTCAACTCCCGCAGGGATGTTGAGCTGCGCCCCCTGCAACTAACAACAGCAACTGGACCTGAAGCTGAACTGCGCCCTCCACAACTAAGACTGAAAGGACAACTTGACTTGGAAAAAATCCTGGAAGTACACACTGTTCCCCAATAAAGTCCTGTTCCCCTTCCCCAATAAAATCTTTAAAAAAAAAGGAAGCATTGACTATGGGAAAAGAAAGGAAGAGAGACTGGATAATGACAAGTGGTAGAAGGGTCACAAATGTTAATGAGGGCTGATGCCCCCAACAGCCTCTAAGTGGGCTAGCTCCGCCCCCCGCCCTCAGAGATCACAGTGGCAGTTCTGCTCCTGCTGCCAATAAATGGCCTGGATGTAGCACCAGACTGCTTGCCTCTTTGTCTAGATCCTCTACAGGAGCCAGGAGCCAGAGGAGTTGCCAGAGGAGGTCAACAAAATGGGAATTAATACAATTCGGTGGATTGTTAATATATTTAAGCAGCCACCCTGTGTAAGGCATGCAAAGATACAATCCTTGCCCGTAAGGAGCTTTCATAAGCAAAACTAAACATTAGAAGTCCAGATGCTTCTCTCGATACATGTCCTTCACCATATCCAGGAGAAAAGATGGAAGGTGGTGTAGACTATAGAAAGGACAACGTGGCCTCTGACCCCAGACATTCATTCCTGGAAGAAACTGGAAGGGCTGATTGCAAGATTCGGTTGGTTCCTCTGAGTCTCGGGATGGGAACTAGACAGATGACCCATAATTTAGCAGGACACCTTAACAAGTCCTTGGCTGTAATCAAATAAGGAAAATCCAATTATAAAAGGGGAGCCCCATGGGAGAGGGTCAGGAAAATGAGGAGTCTTTAAAGAAAGAGAAAGGGCCAAGCAATATGGCAGCATAGGATTCTCCACTGCCTCCAGCAAAGCCTAACACATACACAAATATCCTGTGCGAGGAATATTCTCAGGGGAAAATGAAAGTGGTTGTTTTGGATCTTGGTGCAATGTGGTGTGAAACAGCAAACGCACGCTAGAGTCGGTGACGTGACCCATACATTGAACCAATCAGTGACAAGGAAAAGCATGAGGCACACCCCCACCTCCAGAATTCCTGGGGTGACTGGGGGGTGGGGGGTTCTTACCAGATAGGAGACTTGGATCTGGGATTAAGGCAGTTGCTTTTGAATCTCACTGATGCCTTCACAGAAACATGGGTTCCAACTCGATGAGAGGCGTGTGTTCCCCTTTTTACTCCCTTTCCCCGTCAGTCCTACAGGGGCCCCGTGAGGTGCTCAGTACTAAATAAACACTCATGGGATGACAGTGCTGACATTCATGTTTCATTTTCCTTTCACTTAAAATGGTCTGCTCAGAGGTCTGCCCATCATGCATTTTTCTGGTCCTCCAGCTGTGGCCTAGCCAGCAGTGTTCCTTCCCTCCTTCCCAGTGTGAATGCTGCTGAGGCCACTGTCCTTCCGTCTGCCCCGGGGTGGAATCTGCCACCACCCTGAGACCAGTAGTATTCGGAGGGCCTTTTCCTCAGTGGAAAGAAAACACCATGTCCCTTCCCCAGACTTTCTGCCACCCACGCTGCTCCTTCCCTGACAGGCCTCCCAAGGGTACATTTTGCTAATAAGAAAGGTCCCAGATAATTAGTAGAGGAAATTGGAATCAAAGAGAGAAATAATGGGAGACACCACCCTTGTGTCCTATTTAATGGCACTGGTATCTGAGCAGAAGGGTAGGTAGCCTCTGTGTGTTCTGAGAGAAGACAGTTGACAAGGAGAATGGCAAAGGACCATGACAAAGGGTGGATCCCAGGTGACAAACCACACCGCCTTCAGGCCCAGCAAGCGGCCTCTCTGAGCTGAGCCCTGAACGTGAAAAGGCACCATTCTGACCTTCCTCTGGCCATATCTCTCCCAATGGGAAGAAGAGGCTATAGAATCAGGAGACATACACATCTGGAGCCTGGGACTCCCCTACCCCCTTTCTAGAGCACTCTCTGGGTGCCTGGGCATCTGGAATTCCCAGCCCAAATGTCCTGAGCCCACTTCCTATGTGAGCCTCTTCTCGGGGTCCAGATTCCTGAGGGTGAACACCACCATGGATGGGCCAGTGTACCGCACACTGCCCATTCTAGGCTCCCACCATAGGAATCGAATAATTCTGAATTTGAACCTGGCCTTCCAAGTTATAAAAATATATTTGTCAAGGTAGAAGGATAAAACATGTTTTATCTAACAACTTCTTAGCTTTATGTGTAACTTTTAAATATTTAGACATATAATATATGGCCTCTATTTGTACTCTTGCCCCAGCCCCACAAATGTTAGGAGTGGACCTATTTAAAATAAAAAGTGCTTGGGTCTAGAGAACTATGTATTTAAAAGGAAATAAGCTTCTCTGCTATTGATTAAAAGCCTTGACTACAAACCTAGATTTTTATTCCCAGCTACTGATTTATCTAGAAATTGGTCTCTAGAGCCAAGTAACTCCTCTCAAATAATTATGTACATCTAAAAATCACATGTTCCTCCAAAATGTTTGGTGTAACAAAATAATTACTGGCACTTGTTGATTTTTTTAGTTTCTAAACAAGACTGTGGATCCTGGCCTCTAGTCTGCCTTATCTGGCCCTTCTCTGGTCTCTGCTGGGACTGCCCCCCTCCCAACCCTTCTCTGCTTGGACTCAGTCTCCCTCCTCCCCCTTCCGTTAGCCAGCCTTCTAATAAAACGAAAGTAATGTATTTTTTAAGTACATAACTTAAAAGATTTTTTTTGTATGCAATAGCAAATGAATTGTCTCTTAGATTCCTTTCCCTCAGAAGGAAAAAAAAGCTAACAGGTTTTTTTTAAGTGACTCAGATATTTTCCTCCTTTGGGTCATATACTTTAAGCAGGAAACATGTTCCCTATCACTGTATCCAATAATGTATTATTAAGGCTTTTGATGTCTGACCTTTTTCCAGTGGGGGTGAGGAGGAGGCAGGCCAGGCTTGGGCAAGGTTCTCAACGCTGGGAAGACTTGAGTGAGGTATTTACTCACAGCAGCTGGAAGGGAACGAAGCCAGAGGGTGAGTGTAAAACTATATTTGGGGAGGTATGCCAGGGGTTAAGTATTAATCTGGAGAAGCCAAATCTTGTCATCAAGTCCAAGGGGCAAATTCAGAGCCAAAAATAGGAGATGAAGTCAGAGATCAGCAACTCAGGAAACTCAAGTACAAACGATGAAGGCAGGTATAGGCATAAGGGGAACGGGGTCTAGAGCTACAGAAGGAAACGGACTGAGTCCCAGACTTCCCTGTTAGGGGTGAGCAAACATGGGCTAAGGCCACGTCAGGTTTAGTAAAAGGTGTGATAGCTCCAGTCCCATGGAATCGACTCCAGTGCTCAATGAATACTTTTCAGATGATGAAATCGATTAATCAACAATATTTATGAAGAATATATAAGATTTATTACAATATGCATATTTGCCAGCCAACTCAGCCGCTTTCCTAAAGAGAGGCAGAAGGGAGAAAAAGATGTGAATGTGGACATTTAAAATTCACTAATATTACAGACACAGTGGTTACTCCAGACTTTCCCTTGCCATCAAATACACCATTTAACCCAATCATTTAGAACAACAGTTTCTTATTCCAACGTGAAGAAAAATCTAGCCCTCATCTCTTCTTTTTTTAAAAAAATTATTCTTTTTCCCAGCCCCAGAGTCTGGAACTCAGAATGAAAGTGATGACGACTCAGGGTTATTTCCACAGTGTTCACATGTGACAAATACTGGAAAATCTGACGCCTGAGTCTGAAACAGCTGATCTGGCCAGGAAGCAGCTCCAGTCTGTGGTGACAGGAAGGGTCCAGAAAAGCCACATCCACCTGCGCTCACGTGAGCAGAGCGCGCCCCTCGTGTGGCTCTCAGACCGGGAACAGGACGTCACCGGGAGCTCGCTGAAAACACAGACAGTAGACTGGTGAGGAGAAAGACACACCACAAGCCATGACCTCATATGTGATAATGACATCGTATCACCATGTCTCTCCAACCGGCTCTGCAAACCACTAACAACAGAGGGGAGTCAACCCTCTGGGCAAATCAGTCAGGCGTCACACTCCATTTACCCCCAGTTTTATATCTCGCTGGATTCATCTTATGTCCAAGGGTATATATTTTTGAAGAACCCAAGAGAAAAAAGAAACATCTCCAAGTGCCTATTACTAGAGTTCAGGGGGTTTCTTTACTGAAAGATGGAACATTATCATCCGTAGCAGCAGCCACAGCTAAGAACACTAGTACCGAGTAAGATGCTATCGTTTGCCATGTTGTGGCAAGAGGTTTATCACCACTAAACGCCAGCTGGCAGTGAGGACCCAGGCACTAGAAAAGACAAGGAAACTCCTCTTACCTGGTGTACTTGTTGTGAAAGCAGAATCAGGAAGTACTGACTTTCAATACAAAAAGCAACCTGACCGAGTGACACCAACACTTCCTGCTTCTTCCTACACGTGCTAGTGACTGATGACAGACTTTAACTACTTTGGCCCAGAGCAATCCTGTTTCCTTCCTACTTTTGACACATCAGATAATGGTCAGTACTGGGGGACATGAAAGGCAACGATTTCTCAATGGGGCACCACCACTTAGCATATTAACAAACACTCTTCAAGCATTTAGCTGCACAAGGCAACGGAAGAAATATTCCATTCCACAAGTTAATTTTAGTCCCTGCTTAGCTTTTCTAAGCACCTATGATCTATTTTAGATCACAAACTATAAGTCCCCTTAATCGAGCCACTCTCATTTTTGTTGTTAAGAATGAGACCAGGGCAAGTAATAGTGGCTGAGGTAACAGTTTTTCTGGCAGGAGCTGTGCCTGATTATTGCCTCTGCACTCTGGGGAGTAAAAGATCTCACAGGCTTATGAGAGGACATTAGCTTAAATAGGAAGAGGACATAAAGAGGATAAGGATTTGAGTAGAAGGTGATAAAGCCTAGGAACAGATGGCTTGGTGAAGCACACTAAAGAGGGTTAAAAATAGGGCTCTTATACTGTTTTCCATGTTCTTCACAAAAGCTAGGAAAGTTATTCTTGAGCTTTTAGGAGTTTAGCCTGAATGACATTATAGGACAAGAATTGTAAAGACATAAATATAGATATGTGAGAAGAAATATCTCAATAAATAGCAATAATCCCGGCTACTAATTTAGAGTGTATTATATGCCAAGTACATAAAGCTAAAGAATTGATGATGGTTTTCTCACTTAATCTTCTCAACGCCTCTTCTTTCAACCCTAAAGTCTTCAGGGAAGTTTTATAAAACACCACAGCCTGATCTGAGCTGAGTTATGGAAGGTAAAATGTATGTATGATGGACCTCAGGAAGGACTGACTGAAACCAGATTTAAGTGTTTCCAGGATTCTCTACAGCCTTCATCATGACTTCTTTCAGTATTCGAGCTTTATTCTCTCCCAGACTGGCTTCTTTCACACAAGACGAAACAACTCCAGAGCCTGACACCGCACTCACTGCCAGAGAGGGCCGCTTTCTCTGTCCAAGTTAAAAAAAAAAAAAATCTGGAGGAGGGCCGGCCCAGTGGCTCAGGTGGTTGAGGTTCCTAACACCTAGGTCGCCGGTTCGATTCCCACATGGGCCAGTGAGCTGCGCTCTCTACAGCTAAGATTGTGAACCATGGCTCTCCCTGGAGCTGGGCTTCTGTGAGCTACCGTGTGGGCTGCCTTAGGCTACTGTGTGCTGCCATGGGCTGCTGTGTGCTGCCAAGAGCGGCCGACCAATGACTGGCGACCGGCTGCCTCAACGAGGGGAGGGAAGAGTGCAAGGCTCGTAACAGCAGCATGGTCCAGGGAGCTGTGTCCTACACAATAGACTGAGAAACAACGGCTAGAACCGGAGTTGGGGGGAGGAGGAAGAAGGGGGAGAAAAATCTGGAGGAAGGGCTCTTATTGGACCATTGGGTCAGATGCCCAACAGACCAATGAACTGGGTCTAGTGTGGGGAGTGGGGAAATATTCTATTTGGATCAAGGGTCTAGCCCTAGTCCAGCGATTGTGGCTAAGAAATGAGTCATATAAGAACATGGAAGCCTCCATAAGAATGACATGACTGAAGAAGTAGTTGTGGTCTGGTGCTGTGTTCATACTTGGGACAAAACAGAGTAGGGGAAGCAAAGCTGGGAGAGTCTGGTTTTGGGGCTGCAAGAGGCTCTGGCGAGCTTGAGTGGTCTTTCATGGGGCTATTAAGACAGGCTTATAATGGTGGCACTAAATCTTTTATTTTAAGATTTGGATCTCTGGTCTTTTTGAAAGTTTTCTTTTCTTTCTTTGCCTCTTAATGATTATGCTTCGTATACCAGTTTCAATGTTTCTGTTTACGTCTGTCTAGGGCTGGTCCTGTGACTTGGGAGAGGTTTTGCATCTGTGTGGGATCCACTCCCGACTCCAACTTAAATTTACATAACATATGCAAAGGTTGCGATAATATAATGATAATATAACCGGCTTAACTGCACCTGCCCCCCACCCCAACAGACAAAGCCAAACTCAACAGAAAATTCCAGTACAGGCTGAAACCCAAACCACCTTAGGCCTGGAGAAACCACCCGGAAGTTGCTACGTAGAAACCATCTTATCTTAGAAGCCATCTTGTCCTGCCCCTTGCTTGTGACCTCCACCTACACAACTCCATACCCCTCTTACTCAGAGAGGTTATGGTCTGTTTAACCTGACCTCCTGTGGCTCAAACACGCCAAATCAATTCTAACAGACCAATTTTGGTCTCCGGCGACTCATTCCTCCGGTCGTGCCCAACAATTTGGTGGCCCATATGGGGAGCCGCCTTCGTCTACCCTTCAGTGGACAACTTAGGTAAGTCTTACCCTCTTTCACCATCCCGTCCGTCTAGGTCAGATTTGCCAACCAATATAAGACTGAGCGAGCGCTAGGCCTGACCATGTCCCAGGGCCAGTCCCCTGGGCCATCTGTCCCTGGTCTGCACCCTTCCCCTCCTTCATTATTATGGGCGTTGGCTCCTCCTCTTACCCCAGGGACACCCCTTTGGGGATCCTTTTGAACCACAATTAAGAGCCAACTTTACCCTGATTTAAAGGCTAAACGCCTTATTTCCTTTTCAACTGTGGACTGGCCACAATATAAGCTTGATGGTCACCGACTGGAACTCTTGACCTTGATACTTTCCAGGATTTCGACCACCTCCTCCGCTGGCAGGGTAAATGGAGCGAGGTCCTCTACCTTCTGGCTTTCTTCGAGCTGCGAGGGGACTTGGCCCATTTCCCACCTAAGGGCAGACCACGCCTCTTGGGTTTAGCTTCAGTCTCTTCACAACCCCCTGCTCCAGAGTCCTCACCCTCTAATCCTGGTCCCGATCCTTTCGACCCCCCTGATGTTTCTTCTCCCCGGCCTCCACTAGTTCAAAACCCCCATCATATCAACCCGCTGCCTCCGTGTCTCCACTGATATTTCCTCTTCCTCCTCTGCTTCCCTGCCAGCTCCCTACCTTTCCTCCCTTCCTTATTCTTGATCAGCTTTATGCGACCCCAGCCACCCACATGCCTCTAAGGGAAGTGGCAGGCGCTGAAGGCCCTGCTAGGGTCCATGTCCCTTTCTCAATGATGGACCTGAGTTTGACTGAATCTAAGCTAGGCTCCTTTTCTTCTGATCCCTCCCGCTTTACTAAAGAGTTTGAATACCTCCTAACACCCAATATTTTACTGTCCTTGACCTTTAAGGATGCTTTCTTTTCTATTCCTTTACACCCCAATTCCCAGGACCTGTTTGCCTGGACTGATCCTGATACCAGCTTTTCTCAACAATTAACCTAGACAGTCCTTCCTCAGGGCTTTAAAGAGAGTCCCCAGCTTTTTGGCCAGACCCTAGCTCTAGACCTAACCTCCGTTTCCCTTCCTGGCTCTACGATCTCCAATTCGTTGATGATCTCCTCCTTTGTAGTCATGCCTAATATCTCCATTTCCCATACCCGCCTGCTCCTTAATTATCTGCCTTCCCTAGGTTATCGTGTCTCTGGCAATAAAGCCCAACTCTCCACCCCAACTGTCACCTACCTCGGATTCCACCATTCCCCAGTTTGCCGGGAAATCACTACACAACGTGAAATTCTCATTCGCTGTATCCCCTGCCCTTCCACTAAATAGGATTTTCTCTCTTTCCTTGGCTTGGTTGCATATTTCACATCTGGATCCCCAACTTTGGCCTCACTGCCAAAGCCCTCTACCAGGCCACCGCTGGCCCCCTCCAGGGAACCTCTCCTGCCTACTTCAGAGACCACCTCTGCTTTCTCTCAGCTCCAGATGGCTCTCACTTCCGCCCCCGCCCTTGCTTTACCTGACCTGACCAAGCCTTCCTTCCTATACACCCATGAATCTCGGGGGCTCGCTCTAGGCCTCTTGGGTCAAAAATCAGGCCCCAACCTCAAAGCTGTCACTTACCTACCCAAAACAACTAGGCCCACTGTCCGGGGCTGGCCCCCTGCTTCCGTGCCCTCGCCACCTCTGCCCTCCTCACTTTAGAGGTTTCCAAACTTACTTACTCTCAACCTACCACTGTTTTCTCGCCCTATTCGGTCCTTAGTCTTCTTAATAACAAGGCTCCTTCCTTTCTCAGCTCTTCTCGCCTCACCAATTAACAACTTCTTCTGACCTCTCCCCCCATGACTCTTTTCCAGTCCCCTGCTCTCAGTCCCTCCACACTTCTTCCCACTTCCCCCTCTGTCTCTCATTCCTGCATTGAGGAACTCGAATCTTCCCAGCTTCTTCGCCCTGACCTTTCTGACAACACCTTCCTGATCCTGACTACACCTGGTTTGTTGATGGGTCCAGTTACATTCATAACGGAGAGCGCTATTCGGGCTATGCTGTTACCTCTGCCCACGAACTCATAGAAGTTTCTCCTCTCCCTTTCAACACTTCTGCTCAGAAGGCTGAACTTATTGCCCTAACCTGTACCCTAACCCTAGCCAAAAGACACTCTGTCAACATTACACAGACTCCAAATATACCTTTCATGTTATCCACTCCCATGCTGCAATCTGGGTAGCACGTGGCTTCCTTACCTCCCAAGGTTCCCCTGTAGCCCATGGCCCCTTAATCCTCAAGCTTACTGAGGCTCTCTAACTCTCTGCTTGTGTTTCCATTTTGTACTGCAGGGGCCACCAAAGGGGCTCTGGCCTTGTAGCCACTGGTAACAACAAGGCTGAGAGAGAGGCACGCCGGGCTGCTCTCCTCAGCTCTCAAGAGCCTGTTACCAAACTCCTTGCCATCCCTAACCTTCAGCCCACGTACACTCCAGATGAAATGACTTCCCTTACCAGTCAGGGAGCCATTTGGGAGGACCTCTGGCTTACCTCTGCTGGCAAACTAATCCTGCCCAATGGCCAGGCTTTAGACATCCTTATGGCTTTCCACAACTCTCTTTACATTGGACATAGACCCCTCCTCACTTTCTTATGTCCCTTGATCACTCACCCACGTCTTTCTTCCCTTTTAGCCCACGTCACTCAAGCTCGCTCCATTTGCTGCCGCTCCAACCCCAGGGGGCCATTCGACCTCGCCCCATCCTGGCCCATCAGGCCCATGGCCACATCCCTGGCCAAGACTGGCAGATTGATTTCACTCATATGCCACACATCCGCCGACACCGCTATGTCCTCACCTTCCTGGGGATACTTTCTCTGGATGGCTAGAAGTCTTCCCCGCCACATCTGAAAAATCCTCCTCAGTCACACATTCCCTTCTCCGCCACATTATCCCCCATTTTGGCCTCCCTTCAATCATCCAGAGTGACAATGGTCCTAGTTTTAGTTCCCAAATCACCCACCAAGTTGCCACCCCTCTTGGGACTCAATGGCTACTGCACATCGCATATCGTCCCCAATCTTCTAGAAATATAGAAAGGGCTCACCTTACCCTCAAAACTCAATTAACCAAGCTCGGTTGTAAAGATAAATAGAGCCCTTTGAAAAGCACTCTGGGAAAGCTTGGTCAGGAGATCTCTAAGCCCTAGCTCTAACTCCATCAGAACTGGATTTCCCTCCTCCTTAGTGCCCTTTCCCGCCTCCACACTGCCTCCCCCCAACCCCACGCTCCAACTTTCCTCAGCCCGTTTGAACTCATATATGGTCGCCCTTTGTTCCTTGGCAATATACCCCCTTCCTCTTCACCTCTCCTTGGTGATTATGTCCCTATTTCTCTCAGCCAGCACCTCGTCTGCTACCATGCTGATACCTTCCTTCCTGAACCTCAGGCTGGAATGGAAATTCCAGCAACCCCGCTAGAACCGGGAGACTGGTCCTCTTGAAGGCTCTCCCAGACCAAGCCCGCCCCCTCCATCCCAAATGAGAAGGACCCTATCAGGTCATCCTAACAACCCTCACAGCAGCCAAACTATTAGGGATACCTTCTTGGGTTCACTTGTCTAGGATCAAAAGGGACCCGGAGCCAGCAACCCGGACATAGACCAACAGAAACAACAGAAGCTGGACCAGCCAGAGGGACCCCAGCCGGACACCCCACCAGACATTTATACCTGCACTCGGACGGGGGACACGAAGGTGACAATACGTAAGCAACAGACCACGTGACTGACAAGACCTCACAGGTACGTGCTGGGCAAGTCTACGATATCGTCGTAGAAGATCTGACTCAACTGCCCCAGGACAGCTTAAGGGGCCTGACCGACCAACACCAGGCAGGAGAACTGGTCCAGGAACCGGCCTTTGACAAACTGTTTCAGGGGGATTCTTACGGACTGTACCCCGACTGAGATTGAGCACTACGTGGACCCCCATCTGTAATCCCCCAATCCTTTTATCCCGGCCTGTCAAAATGCACCAGCGCCCTCCCTTACCCTCCCTGGCTTTCCTCCTTTCCCTCACCCTTCTCTGCTATCTCCCCTCCCCCGGACACGGGGCCTGGGAAGACAATTTTTTAGTTAATGCCTCTCGAACTTTAGCCGCAGGTGAAAATTTAACTAGGTGCTGGATCTGTCATACCAACCCAGAGACACCTTCCAGATACAACACCCAGGTTAAGGCTTATCCAATGACTAACGACTCTCTGATCCAAGTGCTGAACTCCTCCTCCCAGAACGAGAGGCCTCCCTTTTCCTTGAGGGTTCGTTGGGAACGGAACCCACCCCTCTGCTTCCGACTAACTCCCTTGCAACATAGGACCTTTAACTTCTTCACAACCTCTCTCACCTGTAACGCATCCCTAGGCTGCACTCCCTGCTTTAATAACACCCATACACCCCACATCGACCCCTTCCACGCCCTTGGCGCCTTGTCCCTGGGCGGCTTGGCTGACTTGACAACTGGCGACATCCTCAAGCCTCTCAATTGGTCTCACCTCCTCTGCCAACCTATCTTCAGTCAACCCTGCACCCCTAATGACACCCATTGTTGTCCCGAGACTATTACGACCTTAGACCAAGCCAACTCGACTGGCTGCAGACCATGGAAACTGGGCAAACCCCTTCCGGGGACCTTACCCAGCTTTGACCCACCTCCCGCTTCCCCCCACACATCCAAGCTTGCCAACCTAGGTCCTTTCAAATCTTGTATCTCCCCTCCGTCCTACACCCTTCTTAACCGCTATAACTCCACCAAGGCCACTCTCATCCCCGCCCCCCTGGGCCTGATGTGGCTATGCGGGACCCCTAACAACTGGCTCACAGACCAACATGACCCCCTAGAGGCCATCGCACATTCCCACCTTGATAATTCCCTACACGGAGGCGACTGCACCCTAGGTACCTTGGCCCCACAGGGCCTTGTCATCCTAAACCTCACCCAGAGCCCACTCCCCCACCAACCAAAGAGGGGCTTCGGACATGTGACCGCAGGAGCAATTGCTACTGCTGCAGCCGCCGCCCCTCGGGGAGGTTTTGCCTATCGTGAACGCACTCTAAGGGAACTCACTAAGTCCATAGAAGACACTTCCCGAGAAACGGCAGATGTCCTGGCGGGACTCTCTAGGTCGTTAGATTCACTAGCCAATGTTGTCTTCGACAATCGCCTTGCTCTAGACTACCTCCGAGCCAACCAAGGGGGTGTCTGCACGGTCATGAACAAGACCTGCTGTACCTATATTAATAATTCAGGACAAGTTGAAACCGATATCAAAAAGATTTATGAACAGGTTGAATGGCTGCACAAATACAACAGTCAAGGGGTGACTGGTCCTTGACCTCCTGGCTCCCGAGCCCCTCTTGGTTACTCCCACTCACAGGTTTCTTAATTACCTTGTTGCTCCTCTTACGTTCTGGCCCCTTCTTGCTCCGTCTGCTCATTAACTTTATACAAAAAACCACAGCTGAAGTTACCGGTAGGCAAATAGCTCTCACTATACTCTTATAAGGGCACCACTACAGCCCCTTCACCCCAAACTCTAGTTAGGGACCAACTCCTTCCCCACAAATGGCTGCGACTGACGAACGGGCCTGAAGCTCCCAGTGGCTCCCCAGCTGTTCTCATCACAGGGGCAACACTGCAGGTGACCCTTGATGTGGCGGGTAGGCCTGTTAATCAGCCATTTATTCTCTCTTGACCGCTCCTCTGAAACCTGCTTGGTTGTAAAGATAAATACAGCCCCTTGAAAAGGACTCTGGGTAAGCTTGGTCAGGAGACTTCTAAGCCCCGGCTCTAATTACAGCCGTTGCTTTATGCTTGTAGATTCTGACCTCAGTTCTGTTATTTCCTGTGTTAACTTGAGAGGTTCAGCAGGCACTCAGGAAATACAGGGACCGGCCCCTCCCGCAGGCCGACCCCTCTCCACATGGCAACCCCCTCAAGTCAGGACCAAGTATTATTAGAATCCTAGAAGGAAGGGGGGGTCCCTGACAGTTTAGTTGTTGGGCTTCAGAGAATCCAAGTTGCTGGGTCCCCTTCCCTGGAATCAACTTGTTTCATTTAAGTCTCCACAGGACTCCCCCAGGAGGAAGACTACTGCACCTGTTCCTGTGAGCCACTGAAGACCGTAAGCTCCTGTCCAAACAAGCTAGTCACTCTCCCAGGACCGATAAATACTAATAACTGATCCCAGACTCCCGGAACTGCTCTTCATTACTTCTCTCTTAAGAGCTCTTGTTTTCCTCTTTACTTGCACCCCATTTGAGACCCCCTTTTCAATCTTAGGGATCCTAATTGTGGTCCCGTCTGTCACCATTACTAGTTCCCCTCCTTATTGTCCTTAGGTTACTTCTATCTGGACCATGCCTCTTTAACCTTCTGGTGAAATTTGTCTCTTCCGGAATCGAGTCCATTACATCACAGATGGCACTCATGCAAGGCTTCCAGCCCTTCCCTGCGCGCATGATCCTGAAACCACCTTTAGCCCTAGAGATCAGAGGTCCACCTCCCTGTCTGGAGCCCCCAACTCAATCCAGTTTCTAGACAGAGCTGCCCGGATTATCCCGGTCGGTTGTTTTACCATCTTTGACCGGCAATCTCGGAGATAGGGACAGCTCTACGCCCCTCGCCCGCTCTGAAGCAGTTATAGAAGACGGACCCTCATCCCCATTTCCAAAGATTTTTCATTGCCGATCAGAGATGGGGGAATGTTAAGACAGGGGATTGTAAGGGTGGCACTAAATCTATTTCAAGATTTGGATCTCTGGTCTTTTTGAAAGTTTTCTTTTCTTTCTTTGTCTCTTAATGATTCTGCTTCCTATACCAGTTTCAATGTTCCTGTTTATTTCAGCCCAGTGCTGGCCCTATACTTGGGAGACGTTTTGCATCTGCATGGGATCCACTCCTGGATCCAACTTAAATCTATGCAAAGGTTGCGATAACCAGCTTAACTGCACCTGCCCCCCACCCCAACAGACTAAGCTGAATTCAATAGAAAATTCCAGTACAGGCTGAAACTGAAACCACCTTAGGCCTGGAGAAACCAGGGAAGGTGCTGAATAGAAACCATCTTATCTTAGAAGCCATCTTGTCCTGCCCCTTGCTTGCTTGTGACCTCCCCCTATACAACTCCATACCCCTCTTACTCAGAGAGGTTATGGTCTGTTTTAAGCTGACCTTCTGCGGCTCAAACACACCAAATAAATTCTAATAGACCAATTTTGGTCTCCTGTGACTCTTTCTTCCGGCCGTGCCTAACAGGGGCCTTAAGTGAGAACCTTCCAGTGTTCTTCAAAGGCAGGAGGAAGGAATGAAGAAGTACACGTTCCCTCCTTTTAGAATATTTCCTAGAAGTTGCACACAACATATTTGCTTGTATCATTGTCCAGAACTTGGTCACATGACCAAGGAGAGATTCTTTTACTAAGGAAGAAGGTCAGAAGCCATAGAACGAATATTTATTATTTTATCCGATTAGAACAGTACCTGTCTTCTATGGGGAACATTTTCTCTTGTACTGCAACTAGATGATTTGGGAAGGACTTGCCAATAACAGTGTCTACTTCCCTGGTCACAGAGATGAGCTCCTAACCCAGGTTGTTTCAAACATAACATCCCCATCCACCTTGAGCTCTGTGATTAGTGCAACGATGACCTCACTGGATTTTTCCCAGGTTATGAGATCGTAAGAATATAAGCTCAGGGCTACTTAAGGCTATGGTTGAAATACAGTGACAGCAACTTAGAAGATTAAAGTCAACACAGAGAAAGAAGAAGAGGTGAAAAGTGAAGAGAAAGAAATGAGATTCTGGATGATACCCAAGCTCTTGGAGGCAGTTGTCTACGAGAACAACTCTACTGCTCATTCTGTAGTTTGTCTACACGAGCCAACACATCCTCTTTCTTGCTTAAGTTTATTCCATTTAAGTTTCTGTATTTTGTCATCAAAAGTATCTTTATATTTAAATTTTACTTAAATTTAAACTACTAAAAAAATTTTAATTACTAGAAACAGCTATACTATATGTATAGCCAATACACGCCATTAATCATAGGATGTGCTCCTGCTTGAATAATTAATTTGCAGACTTTAGGTAGCATGAATCAAATATGTTGTATTGTATTATAAATCATATGTATTGTATTGAGTGCCTTCTATGTATAATAGGCACCCTGTTAGCTAGGTTCTAGGGATACAGGATTATGTCATTATCCCTAACTTCAAGTTGCCAATCCTTGGTACAGGAGGCAGAGAGGAAATAATACCATAGAGATATTTAAAAGGTAAGAAAGGTAGGAGTGAGCAGCTCCATGTTTCCAGCTTCGTTTACCAAAGAAGATTCCTCATAGTAATTAATTAGCTATTCTACTAGCATCCTTTAGTGCTAACAGAATAAGTGCTAAGAAAAAGCACATTTTCTTAAAATTCCAAATTGGAAATATTTCTTTATTACTTCCCTATGAAATATACAAGTTCTATTCTATCATGAGAGATTTCACATAGAAAAATAAAGACACTTCCTCCACTAATTTGGTGAGTTCAAATGATTAAGATGATTAATTAGCTGAGACCAGAGACCAGAAGAATTTCTCAGACATTTTTAATACAGGAAAAAAATACTAGGAAACAAAAACAGCTTTCTGAAATAGCCAAAATAATATATCAATATCCAAATCAAAAAACCCTAAGTTTGATCAAATATATGGTGATGGAAGGAGAACTGACTCTGGGTGGTGAACACACAATGGGATTTATAGATGATGTAATACAGAATTGTACACCTGAAATCTATGTAATTTCACTAACAATTGTCACCCCAATACATTTAAAAAAAAAAAAAGAAAAACCCTAAGTTTAAGTTGAATTCCTTTGGCTAGGAAAATTAGTTTATTAGTTAGTAGGTAAAATTCAATAAGATTCATGTTTTCACTAGATATTCTGTACATTCTGCTCCAAAGAGTTATCTGTTTAAATCACACAGGTTTGGCAAGGCTCTAGGATGCAGTTTTCAGTGGCCCCTTTACTATAACAGACACCCTGAAACCAAGCACATGGAGCCAAACAAGCATCAGTAAGGCCTTCAGCCTCAATTAGAGAAGCCATTTCTGAACTTGAACTTGATACAGTGATACCTCGGTTTTCGAACGTAATCCACGAGTTCTGAAACGTTCGAAAACAGCCAGCAGCTAGGCCTCAGGATCTTGCACTCAGCGGAAGCCGCGTGACATGTTCGACTTCTGAGTCGTGCTCGAAAACTGAAGCATTTACTTCCGGGTTTATGGCGTTCATAAACCAAAATGTTTGTCAATGGAGACATTCGAAAACTGAGGTACTACTGTATTTAATATCTTATATTGACATCAGTCCACAGATGTAATTCCTTCAGTTACCATGCCAAACTTTCACCACCATCTTCCCTTTATAACCACAACCTTGCTCCTTCTCCAAAGCTGACCTAATGTCCCACTTCACAGAGAAAATTGAGGTCTTGGGGTGAGTGGGAAGGCAGTTCCCTAACCTCCAGGCCCTACACACACTTACAAACCTATGTGCCGCTGCATCCATCCTCATCTTGTACAGATTTCTAGATAAAAGCCTTTCCCTCTCAAAAGGCTGCTCATATTTAAGGTTAATCTGCCACCCATCATTATTATGCAGAGTCCCCTCCCTTTCTGCCTCCTCAGGGAACTTCTGCCGTTCACATTTCATTTCTCTTCTGTCTTCTGTATTTTCCATTTCTCTTCTCTCCTGGATCCCTCCGTGCAGCCCATGTTGCCCTCAGCTTAAAGCAAACAAGCAAAACACCAGCCTCATAAAACATTCCCTGGACCCTGCATCTCCCTTAAACTACTGCGCTCTCACAGCCAAGCCTCTGGAAGTGGACGCCACATCTCGTCTCTACTTCCCCAGCTCCCATTCACCCTTCAACCCGTTTCACTTGGGCTTCCATTCCCAACCAGTTCATGGAAACTGCTCTAGCAAAAGTCACCAATGTCTGCAGCACCTGGGACTGCCATCTTGTTAATGCTGTTTACATATGCAGTCTCTTTTTTTTATGAAATATGGTCTTACCATTTTCTTCATGTGGTTACTGCACAAATTTACTTCGTTATTAAATTACATAGATTTAGATTTTGGATTAGATTATTATGTTATACTTTTATTTCTGGTGTGAAAGGAATTTTTTCTTTCGATTTCATTTTCGAAGTGGTTGCTTCTGGTATAGAGAAACTTATTATTTTTGTAGGTTGATCTTGTCAGCCTGCTTTGATTGATTTCAATAGTTTGCCCATTTATTTTCTTTTCTATGTAGATCATCATATCATCTTCAAATACGGAATTATTTTTTCCAGCCTGTACGCCTCTTATTTTCTCACATTATTGCATTGGTTTGACTTGCAGTAAATATTGAATAGTAGTGATGAAGACCCCTGTCTGGAAATTCTTCTAAAGTTGCACCATTAAGTATCATGTCTGTTTATACTTTAAGATCTCTTTATCAAGAAATTTTCTCTCTATTCCTTTTCTGCTAAGTAATTTTATTATTTATTCAGGAATGAGTGTTGAATTTTATCAAATCCTTTTTATTCATTTATTGAAATAATCATTCCTTCTTTAGTATATTAATCTAGTGAATTATATTCATAGACATTCTAATATTGAATCATTCTATCAACCTGGAATAAATCCTACTTGGCCGTGATGGGTTATTCTTTTATTACACTACTGATTTTATTTGCTTATATTTAAGGTTTTGCACTTGTGTTCATAAGAATGGCCCCTAATATTCCTTTCTGGTGCTATTTCATATGTTTTTGGTATCCTAGCTTTGCCAGATTATAAAGTGCGCTGGAGCATTTTCTTTCTTTTCTATGCCTTTATACTAGGCTAAGTTATAATTATTGCTCTGTCTTCAATGTTGGAATGCAAGCTTCATGAGGGCAGGGACTGTGTTTCTCATCATTTGCTGTCTTTCTAGTACCTAAAAGAGTACTTAACACCTGAAGGGGCTCAAAAAGTTTTGGATAAATGAAACTCCCTGAGGATCTAATGGACAGCATGGTGATTTCAGTTAACAATACTATATTATCGTTAAGTTGTTAAGACAATAGATCTTAAATGTTCTCACCACACACCCACAAGATAATTATGTGAGGTGATAGAAGTGTTTACTTCTTTTGGTAAACCTTCTTTTGGTAAACATTTTGCAACATGTGTGTTTCAGATCATCACCCTGTACACCTTAAACTTGGACAATGTTGTATGTCAATTACATTAGAGCGATAATATCAAGCTCTTTCTTCTCAGCTCATGGAACAGTTTCACCACGAGAGACTCTCTCCCCCAGGGAGGTGCATGCCGCACCTTAGTCATCATGGGACTACATGCTTCGGCTGCTTTGGGACAAATAATTGGGTTTTGAAATCATTTCTCTGGGGTAGTGTAAGAGTTTCACAGACCCTGCCTCTAATCATGTGATGTTCTTTGTTTGTAATCAATAAATATCGTCAGTGACCCGATTAGGGGCTCCAGTCTCTCAAGGCTGCAAGTCCCTTGGTCCCCTGTAATTTAACTGTATTTGAGTCTCTGTCTCTTTATTATAGTTTAACCCTCACCACCTCCCTCGTCTTCCCACGGCTTGTATTGTGCAGGTCGCAACAAATTACATCTCAATAAAGCTGGAAAAAAATAATAAAGATCTCTCCATTTTGACCTCTTTTACTGTTAATGATCATATTCTCGTCCTCCCTTACCTCCCTCACTAAGTTATAGGTTCCTTCTGTGATTTTTCATTGTATGCTTGATTGTGCCTAGCAAGGAGGAATCTAATGAATATTTGTTAAATAAAGAAAAATGTTGAGTGATATGAAAGGGCATTGTAACATCACATTTTCAGATGAAGTATGGAAACAAAACTTTTCTCCAGTGACAGCTACCCGCATTACACTCCTCATTAACCTTGTCTTGCCATTTCTGGCTCACGGCTCTTCTGCTGTCCCACAGAGCCTGTTACTGACATGCTCTCCCTTCCACCTCCATAAAATTTACCTGTCCTATTTTTCATTTCCTCAGGGCCTAGGTTTCAGCCAGCAAATCAGACAAACTAATTTTCATTAATAGAGAACAGTAATTGGAGAAGCCAAAAGGAGCACATGCCTAGGCAATAAATGTACACTTTTAATAAAACGTTGTGCTTTTTCTTATTATAAAATACATGTGTATTATAGAAAATACATCACTCACCAAAAATAAAGGAAAAAAAGCCACACAAAATATCTCAGACAAGTCATGACTTTTGGGTTTTAATATAGCGGGGCAGTTAAGAGCCCAGATTCTACTGCCTAAGTTTGAATCCCACCTCTACTACTTTCTAGCTGTGTGGCGATGGGCAAGTTACTTAACCTCTCTGTGTTTCAGCTTTATCATCTGTAATACAGGGGTAGTGATAGTATCTATTATTGCTTTGAGCATTAAATGAGTTAACATGTATAGGGTACTTAAAACAATTCCTGGCACATAGTAAGGTCTGTGTAAAGGTTTACTATTATTATTGTTTTGGCAAATATCCTTCCAAACAACAATATTATTATTGTTTTGGCAAATAGACCAACCAACAGACAGGAAAGGGATATGTGTATAAACACACAGGCTTAAAAAAATATTGGAATTATCCTGTATTTATACTTTTCATATTTGCTTTTGTCACTTAAAAGTACACCATGAACATTTTCCCACATTTTAATATTCTTTAACAGCAGGTGCTTTGATTCTGCTGTGGGCAGAATTCAGACTTTGCCTTTCGTTGGCCAGAATAGTGTTGTTTTATAATTTGAATTTTAACGCCTTCAGGTGGAGCATGAACTCTCCATTTTACCACAGTCCTCACCACTCCCTAGTGTCTCATACTCAGATGCTTCGGACATTTAGTTTACTTGCTAAGCACTCGTAGGTATGTGCATTTTTTACCCCCCCCCCATGATTTTCAGTAGTTGTGTATTATCTCGTTCTATGAGTAGGCCATACTTTACTTAAGCAACTTCTAATGTTAGGCATTTATCTTGTTGTTTCTAACTCACTGTTATAAGTAATGCTGTGAGGAACATCCATAAATACAAAACTTCTTTATATGTCTCTGTCTCTTTTCCTTAAAAAAAATTCCTAAAAATAAAACTGCTGGGACAAAGTTTGGCTATTTTTAAGATCTTTAATACATATTGCTAAATTGCCTGACAAAAACTTGTGCCACTTTACATTCTACCAGCTCATTTCTTTAAACAGTTACTGATACTGGTATTACTACCTTTTAAACTTTTGCCCTGAAAGGTCTACTAATAAATAACATGCATCTTTTAAATATGGCCTTTTAAAAAAAGATTTTTATTAAAATACAGCTAACATACAATATTATGTACGTTTCAGGTGTACATCAGTACCCACCTGGTACTACACGGAGTTATTACCCCGTTATTGATTATATGCCCTATGCTAAAGAAGTGATCACCATGATAAGTCCAGCAACCATGTGACCCTTAACACATTATCATAATATTATTGACTATATTTCTGTGCTGTGTATGACATCCCCAAGACTTTAAATGTAGCCTTTTGAGGACAAAATATTTTTTCCTCCCGATCCCAACCTCAATCTTTTCCCTGCTGTCCAGACAACTAAATGAAATAGTTGGGAGAAGATAAGAATCTTAGCTATGGCCTTAAATGATATCTAATATTACCCAAGTGTCTCTATGACTCAGAGAACTTGCCAGTGTAAATAACAAGAGTAAGTTATGGGATATCTTTAGTCTCTCCTACCCTCTATCATTAAGGTATAAAATTAACAGGAGTGTAATTATTGTTGTAGTTGGTAATAACAGCAGTAGCTATCATTAAGCCTCACAGTAATCTATGAGATAAGTATTATTATAAGTACTATAACGGACAAGGCTGTAGGTCACATAGGTTAAAGAAACTTGTTTCAAGTTACATGATCATTAGTGGCAAAACCATAATTTAAGCCTTGACTAGGCTGATTCCAAAACCACAATACTAAAATGTCTCTAAGCATATTATTAATAATAAATCTCTTCCACTTAACACTTTTAATTTCTCAAAAGGTTTTCACGTGCATATTTTGGTGCTGATGATAATAAGTCTGGGATATAATGAAGAGGTATTGTCCTGAGGCAGTCTGTCGCAATATAATAATAAACACAAACTCGCTTGTGTCCATGGCTATCCATTAAGGCCATAACCAGTACCACACTTGCAGTTAGAACTTAAAAATTACTCACATAAGCACTCTGAGCTAGATGTAAACGACAGCCCTATAGATCGCCCACACACTCGGCTTCTCCTAGCTTCAGCAGAAATGCCAATTACAGAATTATGACAGGCGTTCTGGCCTACTCTAACCCATCCTCATTCAGCAAGTTTGTTCTTTTTCTGTTCTTCAGCTGACAGAGCTACTTTAAAAAAAGAAATCATTTCTGCAAACATTTGAAGCAGCTCATGCCTTTGGCTTTTAGCATAATAGGACTCTATCAGAATAATCTAGAAATCTGTTTTCCAATGCTTGAATAAAGGTCCCTGAGTTTTTTAGTATACATTTTTTGGGGGGTTGTTATAGCATTAGATTAGGTCAAAACTATAAATAGAAATGTAGGCTTTGACTTGTCCAAAACAGCATATTTTAAATACTGCAGTTTTATTACTTTATATTTATTTATGGGCCTTTTAAAAATGTTAATCTGATTTAGAGTTCTGATAAGGTTCATTGAATAACTAATTTTAGCAGCTTTCTTTATAAGATTAACACACAATAAAATGTCATATTAAGCCTCTGTTTCAGTGGTTCTCAATCTTTTCGGTCTCAGAAACCCATTACATTAAAAAAATTATTGAGGATTCCAAAGAGTTTTTGATTATGAAGGTTATTACTATTGATATTGACCAAATTAAAAATTAAACTTTTTTTTTTAATTGGGGAATAGTGTCTTTCTCCAGGGCCCATCAGCTCCAAGTCATTGTCCTTCAATCTAGTTGTGGAGGGCACAGCTCAACTTCAAGTCCAGTTGTCATTTTCAATCTTTAGTTGCAGGGGGTGCAGCCCACCATCCCATGCGGGAATTGAACCAGCAACCCTATCGTTCAGAGCTCGCACTCTAACCAACTGAGCCATCCAGCCGCCCCTAAAACTTTTTAAAGAGATATTTTAACTATTTATTAATTCATTTAAAAATAAACCCATTATAACATATTTTTAAAAAACCATGTTTTCTAAACTAAAAAATTAATGAGAGGATGGCATTGTTTTACATTTTTGCAACTCTTTAATAAAGGACATCTGGATTCTCTCTCATATCTGCTTCTGCATTCAACTTGTTGTGATATATTGTTTTAAAAGGTTGAAATATTTGAAGAAAATCCGGCTTCATGCAGATATGATGTAATTAGAGAAAGGAGGAATATTTTAATAGCCTTTTCAAATAGTCGTGGATAGTCTACACCAAAACTCAACAAGTAGTAGTTTCTAAAAGGTCAACTTCATTGTGGAATTTGAAAGTATATCAATGAATTTTCATACTCTGTTACATACAAACCTCTTAATTACTCTATCTTGCACTTTGAATAGATTTTTTTACCCATGCTTATTTTGTAACGTGCATTGGTCACCTAAAAATATTAGGTCATTGAATTATGCAGATCTTCCAAAAGTTAACACATTTCTTTGTGTAATACAAAAATACAATCATGAGTACATCTCATTAGAAAAATCTTTAAGTATTGGGAAGCTGCCAAGTTCACAATGGCAGATACAATTTTTCCAAAATTCCTGTATTTGTTTGAAAGCCCAGATTTTATCACTGGCAACAAATTTGATCAGTTGCTTTCTCTGAAGTGATGTTTCTTGTCTAGCTTATTGAGTTTAATGTTGAGTTCACTGATTTCCAAACTTTCTGTTTTCTGAGTGCATTTCTAAAGCTTTCTATTTTAATACTACTTTCTATATGCTATAGGGTTTGCTATGTAATGTTCTCAGTATTGCCTTTAATTTCAATTTTGATTTTCTTTCAACTCAAAGTTATTTACAAGAGTGGAAGCAGACAGTTATTTTTTTAAGCTACTTTTTAGCAGTATGTATTATTTTCCTTCATACTTGCTGCCCTCACCCTCATTTCCATCCAGGGAACCAGTTCCATACTTCAGGGCAGACACCCCCAAGATTGGCCCCATCCTTTGGACTAAAGATCAGCATGCCCTCTCCAGCCTGTGGTCCCTGACACTCATTTCACCCTGCTCTGCCTTTTAAGGGTCATTTTACACATTTGTCTTTCTCACCAGCCGAGGCCTTTTGATAAAGAATTCAGAAATCTGTTAGTACTGCATGTTGAAACAGTATTTCTCAAAGGGAGGTCCAGAAACCTTTTGCATCAGAATTCTCAGGTGATACTAATTAAAAGCTTCCAGAGGCCCATCTTGGATCTTTTAAGTCAGAATCTCCAGGGGTGGAGTCCGGGAATCTCCATTTTTAACAAGTACCAGGTAAGTCTATTCTAGCATAGAATTTAACAACTATTGCTCTAAATGATAACCTGATAAGCTTCACTAAGTACAGAGCAAGCCAACTAGGGAGGAAGGTCTTAGGAACTAAGTCACATAAAGAATATTGAAGAAACCTAGGAACTTTAAAACTGGAAAAAAGGTGGGGAGAACATAAGAGTTGCCACTCATCTGAAAGATACTTTAAATTTATTCTGTATAATTTTTTAGAGGTTAAGTCCAAAGGGTAAAGATTAAAGGGAGGCAGATTTTGGCTCTAATATAAGGAATAGATTTCTAGTAATTCAAACTTTTCAAAAATGGAATAGCCTTCATGTAAATTAGTGAGTTCACTCCTATTTGAACATATCCAAGCAGATAATAGATGACTTTGGGACAGAGATGTGGAAGAAAAATGTTTACGCCATACAGGATGATTTCCACATCCCCTTCCAACTCTCAGGATTCTTAAGATTCTCTAATTTTAGATTCATGAGCTCAGTAAGAGTTATAATCATTATAATATTTTCAGATTATATTAGAAGTCTATTTCTTCACAGTCGGGAATTCAAACATATTTGGTGATTTAATATAATGTACACAAAGTTGTAAATAAAATCTCACACAATTATATTTTTGTTTCAAATTTAATGAGTTGTTCTTAAAGGTTTAGTTTAGATCATATTTCTGTACATATATACGATGGCTAATCCCATTCTAAGAGCTAAAATCACAATACTCACCAAAATCAGGTGTGCAATGACCAAATAAACTCATTCAATGCTTACCTGAAACTCAAGGACATGTGGCACAGAAAACTATTTATAACAACCCAATACTATAATTTATAAAGTAACTCATCTATTCCTTCCATCATTATAAAGGTGAAAAAATGAGCTTAACATACGAAGCAGAGACAAGCTGTATTAACCTACAGAAATGGTTCTTAAAATTGTGTGCCCTTAAATTGACAGAAAAAAACTTCAGTATTAAAATAATTAAATTGTATATCACTAAATTTATGTAGTCATTGTAGCCAAGGTCCTTAAACAGAAAATTGTCCAGTGATGCCAAGGGAATCAGTAATGATATCAAGAATTTAAATTAGATTCAAATTTCAAATTGTTTGAAAAAAGATAACATTGTATTTACTTTTAAACTAAACTCAAAATCGGAAATATTACTCAACACATACCAGAATTAAGGGAAATTTTTGGAAAAAGGAGACCAAAAGGCACTGAGACAGTTAACTTATTTTCTAGAGAACTCTGCTAATATTAGAATTCAATGTTTTAATTAGATAGTAATTTACTTGCTTTCTTGTGCTTTGTCATCTTCTCTAGTTTGTATTGTTACAGTCCTGCATATATGAAACAACAAAAATAAGCTCATCACATATTTTGCACAATCGGTATGTTAACAACGTTAAGATAAGACTAATAACACAAAGCTACCTCCACTGCCAAATTTTAAACTCCCAGCAATTTTACAGCAAGTCCTCAAGAACATAAAAAGGCTTTATATCTATCTTACAGAAGATATAAACATCCATTATAAAGAAGAGACGCAAGCCTTATTTACTTTAAAGTAATATAATTAACATGATTATAAAAGCATTTCTAATAAAGCAGAGGAAATAATTATATTGCATGTGGTTCTATTTGGAGTTCATTGAACCATTAAAAACTTCAAAAACAACCAAATACAAAGGCAAATCCTTATTACAGAAATAAAATAAATGCAAAATATGTTTAACCTTTGGCTATCGATCTAGCATGCTCTTTTCCCCAATCTGAACAGCCTAGTCTCAATCCCTATGGCATACAGGATTGGAAAAGGAAGAAGCCAAAAATTGGCTGATGGCGAGTTCCAGGTGTGTGGCGGATGGAGGAACAGTGGAATTGAAGGGGGCACGGCGGTCTTCTCCCCCAGACCCTGCTTTTCCTGCTGTCTTCTCCATCTCAGTGAACGGCCGCTTCCGCCTGCTAGCGATTCAGGCTAAAACCTGGTACAGTGCTGGGGCTCCTCTCTGTCTCACACATCCTTCCTTCACGCAAGCCATCAGCTGGTACTGTCACCTCTCCAGAATCCAGCTATTCCCTCCCCAGCTCCCTCCCAGCTCAGCCCTCCCATCTTTCACCTGGATCATTGTAAAAGCTCCTAACTAGTCTCCCTGTGTTTGTGCCTTTGCCCTCTGCAGTTTATTCTCAGCCCAGCAGCCAGATTGAGCCTCTCCTCAGAGTTCTCCTGTGACTTCCCACGTCACTCAAAATCATTTCAGTGCCCTCATCACAGGGTCCTACACAAACTGCTCCCCACTATCTCTTTCCCCCTCACTGCCTCAGCTGCAGCTTCACAAGCCACTTTGCTCTTTGATCGGGCCACTCCCACCTCTAGGGTGTTGCAATTGCTCTTTCTGTTACCTGGAAGATTCTTGATTTAGATACCGCATGGCTTGTTCCTTACACCTCCTTCAGGCTTTTTGCTCAATGTCCACCTCTCAGTGAAAGACTCCCTGACCACACTATTTCTACCTGCAGATCTTACACACCCCTAATACTCCCCCATCTCCCTTCTTTAAACCTGTTTTGTTTTTCTCTATAGAATTTATCACATCTAATTACCATAAATTTTACTTATTTTGTTTGTCTGAATGTCCTCACGAGATTGTAAGCTCCGTGAGATTAGGGTTTTTGTCTGTTTTGTTCAATGCTATATTTCCCTGGCTAGCACATAGTAGGTATTCAATAAATACTTCTTGAAAGAACAAACCCTCCACAAATTTTCAGTGTCAAGAACTAGATGCCTACATAGGTGACCCAGACACTTTCCTCTAAGAACCACATAGAAAAATTATTTCATGGAAGTTGTGTCATTCAGTTTAGACATTTTAACTCAACTAAAAATAGCGGCATTAAATTAAATATTCAAATAAAAACTAGACCATCATTCCCTTTACTTCTTTCCTGTCTTAAGCCTTGATGGCATCACTTTACTTCCAGAAAGGAATAGTTCCTAAATACTCCGCAGGAGAAAGCAAAAGCACATTATTAGAGATAATTAGCCCCTACACTTACACAGTAAAAAGCTGACAAAATCCATACCCCCTCCATCAGGACTTGAGAAGAGAGATATATCCTTCTTCTTCCCCCACTTAAGGAAATGCTTTAACCAAAATTAAAGAAAGAATGAACAGCTATCCTCAGGAACCCATGCATAGTTAAAGAGAAAATGAGCCTGGCCTAAGAAATGTCAAAGACAAATGACTCTGGACTATACACCATTTCGGGGGCTCCATGCCAGTGCTAAAGCAGATCACAACATTGTTAGATTTCTATTAATATGCTGCTCACAGAAATTGAACAAGACATGTATAGTATGCAGATATAAAACAGAATGATTTCCTTATGCAAAAAATACCACTCATAGATTTATGAACTGAGGTTTTCTAGACAATTTCCTTCATTTGAAAGACAGAGGGCTAGTGAGCTTAAATCATTTCCGAAGAGCATCCAAATAGTAAAATATACTGTAAATCGGATTACCTGACTCTCAATTCAATGTTTTTTTCATTCTATCAAGGTACTCTCTCAACTTGAGCTTTCCTTTGACCAGGAACTGAATCATTCTATAGCATGAGTTTAAATTACTACATCACCAGGAAATAAAAAATCGAATTTCCCAATGTTATTCCTAAATTAAGTAGTGGTGAGCCTGGATGTTGTATTCTTTCAATAGTAACTGGAATTCAAAGGGGGGAAATTCACTATTAGTTATATACTTTGTGTCCCAAACAGAGAAAACTGTTATTTGCAGTATAGTATTCTGGGTATAAATTAAGCATGGATTCTGGTATTCACATCTGCAGGTTCAAGTTCCAGCTTTGCCACTTGTTAATGGAAATATTCTTATCTCTCTAAGCTTTGATTTTCTCATTTTTAAAAAGAGGGTAAAGCACTACTTATGTCATTGAGTTGTTGTGAGAATAATTCACAGAAAGTACGCAGCACATGGCCTACTCAACCCACATGTCATGCGGGGTGTCGTGCGGGGCGGCCTGCGGGGTGTCAGGCGGGGTCTCTGGTCCCACTCCCCACACAAGAACGCAGGATATGGCTAGGCCAAAAAGGAACACCCACGGAGCCATAGGTAGGGGAGTCACACCACTATACTCTCGCTGGCGGCTGGGTTGGAGACACAGGAACCAGGAGCAACACAATTCTCAACCCTCACTGTGCCGCTTGCAGACTCAGCCACCATCTTCTTGCTAGCTCCCCCTTTTTTGCTAGCTTAGCCACAGCAGTTATATTCATGGCTAATGGCTCACTGGTTACAGCTGACGGCCAACTAGCCACAGCTGCTGGCCATTTGATCACAGTCGATGGCCATTTACTACCTGAGCCAGCACCTTTCTATGTGAGGCCGAGAGCCTGGAAACTGCTTTTTGGGGCTCTGTCCCCACACCACACATATATTCATGCTGATAGATCTGCTGTGGATTGCAATCAGACATGAGAGTAAGTTATAATCAAATTCCTACCCTTCACATTTTAGATGTGACTTTATATTTATTAAAATAATCTCCCAAATTAGAATGCTTGATTTGAACTTTATAGTAATTACTTTTATCTAGTTTCCTAAGAAATGAAAAAAATTATAAAGCAGTCAATTCATGCAACAATTCAATAAGATTTAAAGCCAAAAACAAATTAAACTCAACACTGAACAAGCATTTTGTAATCTATTTTAGCCAAAAGAATGCATCTTCCCTCATTTGTGTAACCATTACTCAAGTGAGCGAGCATCCAATGTTTATAGCCTATTAGCATTGATACCTTCTTGTTGGTCCAAGGGCGCCCTCTGTCAGAGTGTTGAAAAAAATCAAAGCTAAATTAAATACTGATGCTTCTCAAGTACATTCTTAATCAACAATTCTACGAAATTAATCTTCTTAATCACTGCTAGCAGACAGTCAGAAAAAAAACAAACGTCATGTCATTTGTTCCAAGTGCACCAGAACGGTCAGGTCTGACATCCCTGTAACTTATCTGCGAATTTGGAAAGAAATCCTTGATATTTTCCTAGAATTTATTCCATAACATTCAACAAAATTACTGGCGTGAATGACCTAGATAAGTATATTGATCTCTTTGTTTGTTCTGTCCATGTAAAATTCTATACTTTATTTAATCTGCCATTGTAACAGTTTGCCCAGGAATGAGTTTCACCAACATTAAATATTTATTGGGTATCTCCTGTATACAGGGCAACTGCACGAGGTGAAAAGGATGGAAAACAAACATTCTCTATCCTCGGAAATGACAACAGACTTTCTAAAAAGGGATGTGTAACAGGATGTGTACAAAGAAACACATGGTAAAATGCCCACTGAAAAAGATACAGTTCTCTCAATTTGTTTCTGTGTCACCTTATAAAAGTTAATTCAGTTTCTCTGCTTCTCTGAACCTCAGTTCTGTAATATGGAGATGATATTCACTTCAATGGAAAGTTGCAAAAGTCAACTGAGATATTTGTTAAGGGCTCAGCACGTAATAGTAAAAGCTCAGTAAAAGGTGGTTGTTTATTTATTAATAGTAAGAGAAATTTTGAATAACATCCTATGTTAAATTCATTTGCTTCAAATGGAAAGATATGTAAATAAAATATTTTGTATCTTATTTTTTCAACATTAAATATTCTTTCTAGTGTAGAAAAATGAGTGATCCTGATCAAATGCTTGATTAAGTCAATAACGAGCCATTTCTAAAGGAATTATTTCAACATAAAAAATATTACAATTAAGACTCCTTCACCACTAATGAAACTTAAGGATTTATAAGAACATACATTTTCTGGACTTACTTCATATAGTTTGCCTATTTCTTGAAACAACTAAAATGTTACAAATAATTTCATCACATTTTATGGTTATCTAACTTTCTAACACAAAGAGCAGCCCAAGAATAGAACCACAGAAGGGATCTCAGCAATACTCTAAATATTCTAGCTCAATTTTTTTTTTTTAAGAAATAAGAACTTATGTATCTCTTTAACATTACAAAGCACTTTTAACTTCATTTTTTGAATTTTAACAATTCCTTAGGGAGGCCAGCACATGACAAGTATTTTTATATTCAGTTTGTAGGTGGGGAAACATAATAAATGATAAAACTACTCACAGTACAAGATACTTGCTAAAAAAAGTAATTAAAGCTAGGCTAAAGCCTACATGTAGTATCTCACTTAATTCTCACACCAACCTGAGGTAGTTGTTATTTTCTCCATTTACAAATGAGGAAACTAAGGCACAGAACACGTACGTAACCTCACAAAGTCCTACAGCAGAATCAATCCAGGCTGCCTCATTCCATGGCCTGCAGTCTCAACCTCTATCTATGCTTCCTATTAGTTCAAAGTAATAATTGTCCTTAAATATCCATGAGTCTACTGACATAAATGATTGGGAAAAAAATAAATGGGGGAAAGGAAAGCTCTTTTTACAGAATTCCAAATAATAACTGCAGGAGAAATTAGGAAAATAATTACTATTAGTTTAACATCAATTATTGCAGCAAGAATCATTGATGGACTCATAGTTAAAATTAGCAGGTGAAAGTATGATGAAAAATAGGATATCTGCAAACACATCACGGCATCTCTCCATGTGATATTTAGTAATTACAAGTTAAAAATAGTAATTTTACAGTGGAGAAAACCTAAACTGGTTTAGGCAGACGGCACCTAAACAACTAATCAAATTAACATCACCACCAGAAGATGAATCGCTGAAATTACTGACGATAGAGACAGAACCCTTCATGCAAATAATCTTTACTTAATGATTCAGTGCATTTGCTACTATAAAGATCAGTACTAAACCACCAACTGTGACAAAAATAGAACAAATTCTGTTTGTATTGAGGCTGGGTGGATTGTAAGCATGTTTTTCTGAAATCACTTGAAGCATATTTTTGTTTTTGTGAAAACTGTATGCTTTACAAATTATGACAGAACAAGCCAACCATTAATATTTCTATATTGTATAGTATAATGCAAGATAAGTCTATTATGGAAATTATATTTAGAAGCTACAGTTTACAAATTCTGAAATCGACTCTTTTTTTTTATTCTGTATACATATTAGTTTTATTTTTTTATTTATTTTTAAAAATTTTTTTTTAATTTCTTGGGGTGACAATTGTTAGTAAAATTACATAGATTTCAGGTGTACAATTCTGTATCACATCATCTATAAATTACATTATGTGTTCACCACCCAGAATCAGTTCTCCTGAAATCGACTCTATTTTTAAATATTCTTGTCAAAGGGGAATAAAATATGCCATAAGTAAAAAAAAAAAGCTAAAAGGTATGTCTGCCTTTTGATTTCAAATAATTGAAGCTGATATTTTTGAGCATTTACTATGTGCCAGGCACACGTTTTCCTGCACATTATTTCATAATTCTCACAATTTCATTAGGTTATATTATCACCATCTATCAGATAAGGAACTGGTTAGAGAGGTTAAAAATATTGCACAAGGACCGGCCATCTGACTCGAGCAACATTATCATTCTTTCTCTAAATATTTTATCAATTGCTAACAAGTAGGAAATCTAATTTAAATATCTTCATTTCCCTCCTATCCGGGGCTTGTTGGAGAAATGTTAACACACAGCAACAAGGAGAATGGTAGATAATTAATCATCTAAGATAACTAAGAGTTGGCCATATTGTTATTATAATTATACTGACATTTATATATCCTTTGTTTTATATCAAGCTTTGAATTTTTATGGTAGAAAAACATGATTTTGATTAAATATAAAATGGGTAAACTTCTAAAAAGGATACACTTTGTAGGAAGCTGAAGCTCATGTAATATTCCTGATACCTTCATTTACACACACATTACACACATAAGTCTAAGCAAAAGGTACAAATGTAAATACTATATTTTTAACTTCCTGTGTTCTATCTTTAAAGTATAGATTCCTTGGACATAGTGAAAATCAATTCTGCATTAGAAACTTTTATAATTGGTATAATCACTAATATCTGAAAAATGTCATGACTTATTTTTTGAATTGGAGGTCTTCATTATTGAAAATATTTATTACAGTTTATTTACACTGTGAAAAAAATAAGTATGATACTTCATATTGGCTTTTAAATTTGCTATGTCTTACCTACAACAAAACAAGTCACTCTGGATTTATCCTGGATGAGTCACAAAGCAAGAGTTTGGGCTGTATTATTGGTTTTGTCCTATTTTTAGAGATACAGGAATACAAAAGAAGTCTTAATCTTGACACATTTAAAATGGCTTTTGGCGTTTTCTTTAGGAAGGACATCAATGGAATTTCATGGGTAATGGAATGAGTTAGGAAGCCTTGTCAAAATAGACATTTCCTTCTCTTTTAAAATGTTATAATTGTCCAAGTATAAATAATCAAAAGGATGCAGTTATTTCCATGCATTACTTACAGATTGACTACTGTCTAAAAAAAGCACAAATTTCATGAACAAGCTTTTCTCTCCTTATTCTTTCTAAAAACAACTCATAAAATGGAAAACAATCTTATACTATACCGAAGTCCCAATTATAGATAAAAAATAAGAAAAAACAAAAAACACGTGACAGGTTAGTGAAGGTGAATTTTCAAATATTGGTAACTTACAGGATTAGCAGGTGTTTCATTTTTCATTAGCATTGGTTCGCTGTTTTCTATAACACATGAACATTTTAAATTGGTAAGAACAGAATTTTCATACATTAGATTTTTCTCATTTGTATCCATTTAAAGATTCACATTTTCATTTTACTATAACTTTTCTTTCAAAATGTATCTCAAGGATAGAAAAAATGCCCAACCGGAAGTTTTATTTACTTCGTAGGAAAATTGAAAAGGAGAGAAAACCACATTCTTCACAATCTCAGAGGTGACAAAAATCTGTATTTCAAGTGGTTTCTGATCTCCTTTAAATTATTTGAAAATTGTATGTAATGTTTTATAAAGTAACAGCCAGATTAATGTTAACGTGCTTTGGGTATAGTTTTAATTATATACTTCTTACAATATGATGAAAGAATGACTGATTTGGTAATGTTGAACCTATTGATTAAACTGACCCCAACAAACACTGGTCATATAAGTAGTTGTAGTTGTTTCTTGTGATCGTCCTGATTTTACACTCCTAAACGTAGAGGTGAGGGAAAACTAACATTTACCCTCTTTTTTAAGAAATGGCCTGATAGAAGGCCTGCAGGGTATAAACACATATGCCAGACTTTTGGAAGTTGATGGCTTTAATAGTTATTTTGTTGTTAAGTTATTGTCGTTTCTTAAATCAAAATCTGTGAGTTTTCCCTTAAAACCCCCACACTACTTAAAACCCCCACTGGCTACCCATTTCTGACTGTGTGAACTCAGCTCCTCCCCCGCACCCCGCCCGAGTTGGAGTCCGCGGAGTACCGCCGCCCTGGGTGCCGAACCGGGGGTCCGTCCAGGCCCCCCCGGGAGATCTGAGGCCTCTCTCAAAACATCCCTAAAGGCTGTTCCTTTTGTTCATTCATTCAACAAACATTTGTTCAATATCAGGTGCCCCTCGGTCCTCGGAACACCAATTCGGGCCTCGCTTTTCAAGGGCACTGTGCTCGCCTTGCTAATGACCCAGTGACGACGGGCAAAGCGCCGTCCCTCCGAGTCCCGAGCCGAGAGCATTACGCCACCTCCCTTCCCTTCAATCTTCACTGCCACCCCAGAACGTGTTCATGGCACAGAGTGACCACGGCCACTCTCTGTTCTCGCCTCCGAGCCAGCCTTATGACAAGTCCCTCCACACCGTGAGCACCACCCTCTCCCCAGGCCAGCAGGAGAAGCTTCCGGCCGCGGCCGGGGCACCCCAGTCCAAGGGCTGGGAGCGGTCTGGAAACCCAGGCCTCCAACACCTCCAGGCTGGAAGTGGGCCGACGACCCCGTCCGGGCGGGGCGGCTCTGGGTGTCTCAGCCGGATTTTTCCACCGGGCCGACAGGATTGGTCCTCCGGGCGGCGCCGCGGAACTACAACTCCCAGCAACCTAACTGCCCGGACTTCCGGAAGCCAAAGCCCCACCGGCAGGAAGCCGCTGAGACCCGGCCAAGAGGCCGGGGGTTCATTTAGCAAGAAAAAAGGGGGCGGGAAGGTCTGTGGTGCTAACCTGTCATTTCGCCACCATGAACGTGGTTTTTGCTGTGAAGCAGTACATTTCCAAAATGATAGAGGACAGCGGACCGGGTATGAAAGTACTTCTCATGGATAAAGAGACGGTGAGTTTGCTTTTGCTCAGTATTCGTTTGTGAGGGAACCCACCCTCCCTTACAATAGCTGGTCCCAGTCCTCTGTAGGATTTGGTATTCAAGATTTTTAAATGAGGGTCAGTTCTGGGGGGATCTGAAAGGTTGTATAAAGCTTGCCCAGTATGTTTTCAGACTAAATGGCTTTAACCACTGACAGAGATTTCTTATTGTACCCGGAACAATTTCTTGGAATCAGAAATCCTTTTCTAAATGTTTCTGCCTAGAAATCGGTGAGACAGAGCACCTGGAAGACTTACCGATGGTCCTGTTCATTTCCGCTCAGCCTTATGTTTTAAAGTCAAGCTGTTGGGACCCAAGCTGAGGTGACAGGTTAATAGTATTTGTTGATCACAGAATTTAAATACGATGACAGAACTTTTTTGTTTTTGGAAATTTATGGATTGTCCATGGTCAGAGAGAGTATATTTCCTTCTGGTACATTACCTACATGTTTGGGATGCTCAGTGAATTGCTATTACATATATTAGTATATAAGTTATCCAGCTAAGTATTAATGAAAAAGAATTAGTCTAGGTATGCTGCTTGTTTTTATTATTCTAGGCCAGCATAATGTTAGTAATTTCTTTTTCTTACAGACTGGCATAGTGAGTATGGTATACACACAATCAGAGATTCTTCAGAAGGAAGTGTACCTTTTGAACGTGTTGATTCTCCAAATCGAGAGATCATGAAACACTGAAAGCAATTTGTTTCTTCGACCTACGAGGTACTACATAAGCTGAGCTGCCATCTGCCCAGGCAAATGCAGAATGCTATGATCTGAAAGCATTACGAAGGCACAATAAATTTGTATTATCATCATTTCTGGCATCATAATGATCCTGGTTTATCAGAGTTATAACCTTGAGCTTTTCTCTTTTCCATGTCTTAGTTCACCCGTTACAGCCTTCAAGATGTCTTTAGGTTCTTGGCTACTTCCAAAGGCACTAACTACCTTTACAGAGACCTACATCACTTTATTCCTGGATTAACCTCCATACCTATAAACCGAACACCATTGCCACTTAATCTTACATACTTATATCAGTGTCTTGAGTCTTTATCATTTTATTCACATCTATGGTCAGGAACCTATAAAGTCTTAATTTTACTCTCCACGATTAAATCTATATTTAGTAGCCCAGCCCTTAAAGCCCCCATTAGCTGATCTGGTCCTCCCTTATGTATCCAACCTCCTCCTATGTCCACTACAGCCAACTAGGCTTTTTATCATCCCTCTGTGTGCTCGTTCCTGTCCTCTATTTGTTAGTTCTCTTACTCTAATTAGAGATTCTTTAGCCTTCTGCCAGTTTTCATCCATCATCTAAACCTACTTTAAAAATACTTAACTATTTCAGTCTTATTTGGTATATTCTCTTGCTTTATATTCATGTTCTTCAACTCCAATGCACTCTTACCATGCTTGTACATTATATACTTTCCAAACCACAAATCTGATCATGTTACTCCTGCTTGAAATCCTTGAATGACTTCTCATTGCTTTTATGATAAAGACAAAACTCCTTAATTGTGGCCTGCGAGGCCCTTGTGTTCTTGTTTCTATCATTTCTATAGCCTCATTTCAACCATTCCCCTTTTTGCTCTTAACTACAATAATGTTTGCAGTCCACTGTATTCATCATGCCACAGGACCTTTGCACAGGCTCTTCTCTCTGCCTGGAACTTCTTCACTTCCTCAAGCAAATCTTTCCTGGCCTTGCTGACCAGGTCAAACTCCCCTCTTACAAGCACTAACAGTATCATCTTCGTCTCCCTACTGCTTGTCATTGAAGTGTCATATGGTTTATGTGATTAATATCTGTCTCACCTACCAGCAGTGAGCTCCATGAGAGCAGAGATGCTATCTGCTTTTTCACACTATTATCTCCCCAATGCCTGCCACATAGTCAATACTCAATAAATAGTTTCTGAATTAATGGATACATAATACTGTGTGATAGTAGTTTCCAATTGTTTCACATTTGTAGCTCTTAGTCATGAAATTCTGGTTCTGAGAGGGATCTTAGAGATGCATCTAGTCTATCATTTCCTAACTTTATTAGAGAACCTGTTTTCACAGCGATAAACATATACTCTCTCAAACTCAAAATGTGTTCTTAAAAACAAATTTTTCTTAATATTATATTATAAAGTTAATTTTTAATGTATTTTTTAATCTAAATGACAATTTTTAAAAGCTTTTTCCCACTTACAAGCAACGTGCATTGCTTACATTACTTTAATTCTACAAGGAAATTATGATTTTTTAACAATCAAAAATGACATTTTATGTCATGTATAGTTTGGGGACCAGATTTATATTGAAATTTAACCATGTGTTGTAATATCAAAAACTAGATAAACCTGCATCATTACTTTATGCAATTGGAATCTTACGTTTTGACCATAAAAATCAACTGTTTTGTACTTATAAATTTCATATTTTATTTTAAAATAATGTAATTATAGAAAAGGTCTTAGCCTGCTGTTTGCAAATACTTCACAAACATTGCAGTTGTGCAGTTTAGATCCCAAGAAGTTAAAAGCCAAAGTGAAGATAATTACCTGTATTTCTCTTGAATGTTGGCTTTTAAAGGACTAGACCATTTTGTATATTCATTCTATAGAAGGATTTTGATCAGATGAACACAATTTATAGACAAGCAGCTTTAAGACAAATCTGCAGAATTATATCAATTTTGTAATGTATTTCAATATCTGTATCCTTTATATTTTTAATCTTAAATGGCTAAGGTAACACAGTTAGTTAATATTATGTATGATTCCTGATCATTAGATTTGATGTATCTCCTTTCATCCCCAGCCCTTACTGCCCCACAACACATACACACTTAATCTAGACCTCAGTACACAGTAGACTCTTAGTAAATACGTAAATAAATCAATGGATGATATGTCTTACTTTTTCACTTAAGCAATTCTCATATTTTGTTTGTTCTTTCTTTTCTAGGAGAATGTAGATTATCTGATTCAGGAGCTGCGAAGACCCAATACAGTATATATTTTATTTGTAAGTATGTTATTTTACCTATTCAATCGTGTAACTATATCCTAGCTAGTGTTCTGTTGGGCACCTCATAGCATCAGTAAGTTCACTGAAACCATTCCTATAAGAGTCTTTTTTTAAATGTCCTTTCAAAGCTTTAAAAGTCTTGTAGCTGTTGTTCTATTTCAGAAAGCTAAATGTGATTTCCATTCATCATTAATCACTTAGGTAAAAAGTTTTTTGTTTTACTTTGCCTTTCAAAATTCTTTGTAAGTCAAAAGTTGTAAGTAGCCAACTTTCACATAAAAAGTGTATACTTACTCCTGTTTTGCACTTCTATGAACTGAGCCATACAAGCTGAGGGAAGATATACTTGAGTTTATTGGAAAGGCAGAGATTTACTTTACATACCAGATGAAAATGTTCCACATTTCTTTGCTACTTTATGTAATTACTTGAAAGTACACGTCATCAGGTATATCTCTTATGTGCATAACTTTGTTGGGGGCCCGGGGCAGAGACCTAGAAATAAACTAGGTTTGTGGTTACTATACAATTTATATGGATTTTTTTTTGGTGTAATACATTCTGCTTTGGAAGTTACATCTGTTCTCCTCTAGATGTCATTATTGACCTTTATAAGTTAGCATAGTTTATTTGGTGCCATTTCTAAAACCAAGGACAACTTAACACTCAGTATGTAGGGCATTTGAGAAATGTTAAAGTTTACTTGAAGGCTTTGGAGTTTTAGGGTTTAGACTATAGTCTACAACATACATACTTTCTTCAACATAGAGTGAAATTTAATAATGGTAGCAAAAATTAACATTTGTGACAAGACTTTGTATTTTATAAAGGACTTTCTTATATATGTATTATTTCATTCAGCCCTTTTAACAATCCCAAGAGGTAAAAACAGGTGATTTTATTCGTTTCTGTCTTCCTGGTTCTTTTATGGCTCATAGTCACAGGTTTTCTTTTTTAATTAAACTTTTTATTTTAAGATAATTGTAGATTCCCATACAGTTGTAAGAAATTAATAAAAATATCTTTAACCCAGTTTTCCCAGATGTAGCATCTTAAGTAACTGTAGTATTCTATCACATCCGGGATACTGTCATTGATACAGTCAGTATACAAACTACTTCCATTTCCATAAGGATCCCTCATCTTGTACTTTTTTATAGTCCGGTCCACTTCCCACCACTCCAACCCGCTCATTTACCCCTGGCAACCACTAATCTGTTCTCCATCTCTGTAATTTTGTCATTTCAAGAAGGTTATATAAAGGGAATCATGCTGTATAGAACCTTTTGCGATTGGCCTTTTGTTCAGCAAAATTCGCTAAAGATTAATCAAAGTTGTTGCATGTATCAGTAGTTGATTCCTTTTTATTACTTAGTAGTATCCCACGGATGTAACACAATTTGTTTAACTATTCACTTGTTGAAGAACATCTGATTTGTTTCCAGTTTTGGCAACTACAAATAAAACTGTTATAAACATTCGTGTACATAAATCTTCATTTCTCTGTAATAAATAATGCCCAGGGGAGCAATTGCTGGGTTATGTGGTAGTTGCATGTTTAGTGTTTTAAGAAACTGCTAAATGTCTTCTAGAGTGACTATACCATTTTACATTTCCACTAAAATAAGACCTAGCCAGACCATCATCTCTAATGTGTCTTTTGGAGCAAAAATTAATATAAGACCTGGTCTTATTTTACTATAAGACCGAGTATAATATAATATAATATAATATAATATAATATAATATAATATAATATAATATATAATATACTGGGTTGTAGCAAAGTACAGGTGATACAGTTTCTCTGTATCCTCACAAGCATTTGGTGTTGTCCCTATTTTTTATTTTAGCCATTCTGATAAATGTGTGATCATTCCAGTAGTTTTTCAGTATGTGTGTGTGTGTGGAAAGAGAGAGAGAGAGAAGAGAAAGGGATTGAAATTCCTTGTGCTGCCAAATTTAAATTTAAGTGGACATCGAACAGAATCACTCTTTTGCTGCATCTCTAGCTAAAAATTGAATAGCTCATGAGATACGACTCCTTTTTCCTACCTCTAAAGAGAATTCTTTGATGCAGTGGTTAAAATTAATAACGAATAATAAATCTAATATTTACTCTTCTGGTTTTAAAGATTGTTTGATTTAAGTTGTAAATCTATGAAGTAGAAGAAAAAAAGTATGTATATTAGCACTAAAGCCTATAAGAAGTAGACTGTGAAATTTCTTGAGGCGGCCGGATGGCTCAGTTGGTTAGAGCGCGAGCTCTGAACAACAAGGTTGCCGGTTCAATTCCTGCATGGATGGTGGGGCTGCACCTCCTGCAACTAAAGATTGAAACAGCAACTGGACTTGGAGCTGAGCTGCGCCCTCCACAACTAGATTGAAGGACTACAACTTGGGGCTGATGGGCCCTGGGAGAAGCACACTGTTCCCCAATATTCCCCAATAAAAATTCAAAAAAGAAAAGAAATTTCTTGGGTGAAGCAATCAATTTCACAATTTATATAGTTATTTAGATGAAATAAACTAAAATGAGTTTGTATATTGTAATTTTATTCATTATAAACTTTCAACACAATTTATATTAGCACTAACCTGGCCTGCTCATCTCATTTTTAAAACGATTTTATTTTGTGTATTTTTATATCTACTAAAAATCTTGTATAACAGGGTTTATCCTTTTATTTAAAAAAATACCTTTTTATTATAGAATTTTTCAAGTATGTATAAAAGTATACAGAATACTAAAATAAATTCCAATGCACCCAGCACCCAATTCAACAATTACTGCACCATGGCCAATCTTATTTTAACTATACTGCCACTTATGCCCCTACCAATACTATTTTGAAGGAAATCATATGATTTTATCCATAGGCATTTCAGTATGCATCTCTAAAAGGACTCGTTTTTAAAAATACTCTTATTACATGCAAATAATGAAAAATAATTCCTATTTTTAAATATTCATTCAGTGTTCAAATTTAAAATTCTCATGTCTTTTTTGTTTTGTTTTCCTTTTACTGTTTGTTGAATCACGATCATAGTAAGGCCCATCCACACTGCTATTGGTTGATATGTTGTTTAAGTTTCTTTTATTCTTCTATAGGTTCTCTCTCGCCTGTGCAATTTTTGAAGAAACTACATTGTTCTGTCAAAGTTTCCTGCAGCCTGGATCTTGCTGATTGTATCCCCATTAACATGTTCTTTGAAGTTTAAAATGTTCCTCTATCCTCTAGTTTCTGTAAATTGGTACTTGGCTATAGAGGTTTAATTAGATTCAGATTTGATGTCTTTTTGGCAAGAATACCTCGCAGGTAGTGTTGATTGCTTCCACAGACCATCTTTTATTGTGTCATTAGCAGTGGTTGAGGCTCAATGCCTAGTCCATCCATTGGAAAAGCGATGTTTTGATTCTATCATTATCATTCCTTCTTTACTTTTTAGCTGGGATATATCTATAAAGGGAAATTTCCCCTCATGTACTATTTGGTTATTTGGTGGTGTGGTTTGTATATAAAAGGATAAAAGCTTACTTATTTCTCTTTATTTGCTATTTGAAAGATAAGACGTGGTTCCCTACCATCCTCCAATGCCTACAGTGGTAGTCCTTTTATTTTTTAAGTATTATTATGAATTTATGGCTTTAAACATGTTTGTGCTATTCATTACAATTTGAAGATGTTCAACTTTGACATATCCCACAATATGTACGAAACTGCTCTAAGTCATTAGGCTTTAACTATCTGGCCCATTTACATCTACTGCAGCAGAAATGATCCCTTTGAGTCAACCACAACTCATATGTCTGTTTCAGATTTCAGTAATGTGATCAGCAAGAGTGATGTGAAGTCACTAGCTGAAGCTGATGAACAGGAAGTTGTGGCTGAGGTTCAGGTAAACATATTAGTCCCCTAACACATCTTTTTCTATTTCCCTTTTCAAGATTTGAGTCTCAAAATAAGGAAGGTGCGTCTCAAAAGAAGGGAAGCTATTGATCAGACACAATAAATGGGCACCACACCAGACTGTACTCACATTTAGAAAGTCTAGAGAGGTATCAAATTGGATGGGAACAGAATTGAAGGCATCAGTGGGAATAAGGAGATTGGACTGGTCTGGATTCTACCGGATTTGGTAGGAAAGGCTTCACAGGGTTGGGGACAGAGTCAGATAGGTCCTGTGATAGTTTTATGAGCCACCTCCTAAGAATGTTCCTCTGCAGGACTATGCCTGGGAGAGAATAGGAGAAGTAAAGGATATGAATGAGGTTTGTTAAACTTCTGTTTGTGGTTATCTGCTTTGGGAATAATAAGATGATTGTCATTAAGGTTAAAACCTGGAAACCTCTAAATATTCTGCATGCTATATGCGTATAATACATTGCATTAGAATACATCATGTTATGCTCTCCTCCTTACATCATGTTATGCTCTCCTCCTTAAACAGTTCAGTGTTCTCAAATACATTTGTCACAAACATTTGAATATGTTTATCACACAAGTGAAAACATTGTCTTCAGGGCAACAAACAAGTATTGGATATTCAGAAGGGTATGCTAGGTGATAAATGAATAAAAAAACAGTGACCTATTTTAAATCATATTCTCCCTCATGAGAATACACTGGAAAGCAAAGTTCTTTTTCATCTGAGAATAACATTGTATATCCTATAGCAGTGTTTTATTTTACTGATTGATAAGTGTACATAGAGATCTCCAGAAACATAGTGTGTATACTTCTACAACTTTTGTTTTTTGTTTTCTTAAGATTTATTATTGCTGCTGTTTATAATTATTCCCCCACATCAAACTATTGTTACTCAATTGGTAACTGATCAATATCTGTACCTCTTTTACATTTGCATTTCCTTAAATTGACTATATCACATCGTATATATATCACATATGAAAATATTACTCCATGATACAGTTGGAGTTTATGGAATGGCTGATTGATCTTGGTGCTTTGTTTGCAGGAATTTTATGGTGATTACATTGCTGTGAACCCACATTTGTTTTCCCTCAATATTTTGGGTTGCTGCCAGGTATGTAAGGAAAGGATTTTTTTTTTTAAGTTTATTTGTTAGGTGGGAGTTAATTCAGCAAGTAATTGGATTTGTGAGAAAAAATTCAGTATTTCTCTGAATATACGTTTTTAACAAAAAGGGTCGAAATTGGGATCCAGCCCAGCTGTCCAGAACAACTCAAGGACTGACAGCTCTCCTTTTATCTCTGAAGAAATGTCCCATGATTCGTTATCAGCTTTCATCAGAGACAGCGAAGAGGCTTGCAGAATGTGTTAAGGTATGGCATTCTCTACCCCTAGTTCCAAAACAGCAAGATCATTCATTTCCTCATATTTCAGAAACTAAAGAAATATTTTATCTATAACCACAGAAATTATGTGTTAGGTTTACTGACAAAGTAGGTCTTTGTCATTCAAACCAAAGGCAACAAATTAGAGCTAAAATGCTTAGCCTTAACCCAAAAAACATTCCAAGCTACTTGACCTTCTTTTGATCCGATTAAACCACTGTTGAAATAGAGTTTCAAATCCTAACCTCTTAAATAGAATCCTACTAACTTTGTCAAGCGTTTGAATCCTTTTATGCAAGGCCTATGAAGGTGCAAAGAACTCTTGTTAAATGTGGTTTTTATGCATTAATTTCCTATTTATAGCATCTCTATCTGCAACTAATTATTTGACCATCTTTCTCTCTCACCCACAGCAAGTGATAACTAAAGAATATGAAACTGTTTGAATTCCGACGGACTGAGGTTCCTCCGTTGCTACTGATTTTGGACCGCTGCGATGATGCCATCACCCCACTGCTAAACCAGGTGCAGAGCCCTTTGTTAGCGTAACGGAAGGACGAGTGCAGCGGTAGTCATAAAAAAGGGAACATGGAAATGAACAGCATGGGACACTTATTTGCCTCCTCATTTTCAGCTGTTCCTGTTTTGCCTTGTATTTCCTGGTGTTTTGGTATCACTATTTTTCCAGCCACAGTCATCTTTGACTCTTTCTTCCCCTTCATCCTTCCTGTCCCTTTCTGCCACCACTCCCACCCCTAATCCAGGAAAACCTCTAGGTTCTGTAGATTCTGCTTTTCCAGTGTCTGTCTGCTCTTTTCCATTCTTACTGCCGTTACCTTGGTGTAGACCCTACTCTCTTGTGGGAATGCTGAAATAGTCATCTACTTAATTCCCACTTTTCATTTCTTCCCACTCTAATATATTTCACAGACACTATGTTCGTAAATTACTTTTCCGAATGCACAGTTCTGATCCTATTACTCCTGGCTTAAAAATCTTAAAAATCATTGGTTCCCATTTGTCCACTGGGTTAAATACAAATTCCTGAACTTGGCATCCAATATGGGCCCTGTGTAAAACCTACAGCTCCCTACTGAGCAGATATGCCATGTAGTTTTCTGCCATCATTTCATTCATATTGTGACCTCTGTCTAAAGTCTGGAATGTTTGGAATACCTTCTCTTCCCAACTTCACCTATCAAAATTCTCCCTTAAAACCACTTGAAATATCTCCTGGAGACCTTCACTCTTTCAGTCTGTTCTCTTTCCCCTGAATTACTGTGGCACTTTGTGTGTCTCTAATGTCTCGTGCTGCACTTGCCCTGTTGCACCTTTGATTGTTTTCACACTCTCCTAGGTTATACATCTTCCAAGGCAGACTGTGTCTCACCAGTGTTTATTCTTCTGCAAGTACAAGCACAGCGTCTTGCACATAGTACACATAGTAGAAGCTTCATGAATAGTGACTTTGAATTTGTAGGGAAAGGCAGTCTGTATTTCAGTTTCTTCCCAGCTTATAATAATGGTAATGCTGGGAAATATGTGGTTGTGGAATGTAACTTCTCTGTGATACGGTAGCCTTCTGTTCCTGAAATTCAAAGTAAATATATGTTCACTAAAGAAATGTTATAATACCAAAACTTAGAAAGACAAATGATTGCCTCTGATTCTGTTTCCCAAAGAAAAGCAACCATTCATTCAACAGATTTCACTGAGGACCTAATATATGCCAGGTACTGTTTTAAGTCCTGGAGATAAAAGGTTAAAAGACACAGTCTCTGCTCTCAAAGAGCTCATGGTCCAATGGAGAGGGAAATAAACAGAAAAGTTAGTTATAGAGTAAGTGCTGATGGCAGACGTGTGCATAGGATGATGTTTACGGAAGTATAAACATTTTATTGTATTTATTTCAAATGCCCTAATGAAACTTGCTTTTTCGAGGATTCATTTGACAACTATTTGGGGAAATAAAACACCTTCTTTTATAACCTCAACTTATTTCTTAATGAAGCTAGATTGCTTAAGATGAAATATACACATATAAATATTTCTTGCATTTAGATTCTAGATTTAGAGGATAATTTGCTGGAAAATACTTAGTTTTCTCTAATGGGCCTATGACTAAAAGTAACCCATTCTCCATAAATAGTGAGAAGGCAGAATTTGGGGATTTTCCTTTCCACTTTTACCAAGTTCACATTTCATTTGTAAGACTGGAAACCAATCCTTCTTCACAATTCATACGAAGCAAAAATATAAAATAAAATGAATTCAGAGGCAAGCTTCTGAATATTTCTGTTTTCATTAACTCACAAGGTTTTTTCTGATAATATTAGTGTTCCCAGGATAAATATAGCATCACTCAGATCTCCAAGAACACACTTCTCGTGCTGCAGCAAACCACAGAAGCATACAGGAAATGGTACAGCTTGTAACTGCAGTACCAATATAACCCTATCTGTGAAGCCAAAAATATACTCTTAATTCAGAGTCAAAAATTGGAGCTAATGATAGATCTAACTTGTTTTCTTTCTATGAGGATTATTAATTTTGCCGCTCTTCTTCCAAAAGTGTGAAATCTAAAAGTATTTTGACTTTTGGGTGTTTAACTAATTAAAATGACAATCTTAATGCTTAGTATAGCACAAGGTATTAATAAAATTTGAACTCAATAAGGAATCTCCATGTAAAGACTAGTGACTGAAGAATGTTATCAGTTTTTATTTGTTTTCCTGAACATTTACTATTTCCATGTTTTGTCAGTTACCAATTTTTTTTTGTCATAATTCTTTATCTAGTGGACATATCAGGCCATGGTCCATGAACTCCTGGGCATAAACAACAATCGGATTGATCTTTCCAGAGTGCCGGGGATCAGTAAAGACTTAAGAGAGGTGGTCCTATCTGCTGAAAACGATGAATTCTATGCTAACGTAGGTGGTTTTAAAGCTTTGTAATTGATTTTAGTTGTTTTTTTTGTAAGAAGGTCAACACTGACCTGTTAAAATGAGAGCAGGCATGGGATTTCCTGTGGAAGCATGAGAGGCACGGTGTAGAGAAACTGCGTCTCGGGAAGGCAGAAGACTTGGATTGACTCTTTAACGAGACTTTTTTCATAGAAATCACATACTTGGTTTTATACTTTTAAAATCAGTAGCCAGTGTATTTACTTCCCTCCCTTCTGTCGCCCTCTGTGAGATTAGTAATGGTATTCATGACCACTGTCCTGGTCCAGGTCCAGGTACAATGGAATTTTTTTTGCCCTTCAATTCTAACAGCATTCAGGATTCTTTTTCACTTCTTCTTTTACATTGTCTGAAAGTCAGACTAGTTGAAAAAACTGTGTTTCCAACTTCCTTTTTCACAGAATATGTACCTGAACTTTGCTGAGATTGGTAGCAACATAAAGAATCTCATGGAAGACTTTCAGAAGAAGAAACCAAAAGAACAGCAAAAACTGGAATCAATAGCAGACATGAAGGTAAATTGAACATGTACATGGATGACTAACATGCAAGACTGTGGAATTATTCATGTAAGCAACATTTCTGGAATACTCTGGGTCTGATTTCTACATGAATGCATTTTGTTTGGTTTGAGGTTATTTTCTATAATAATTCTCTTTAGGAATTGACATAGTGAAAACTTCATACCAAGCCATAACTTCTATCCATTCTTCAGTCATATTTGGACTATTTAAAGACTCAGTCTACTGACATACACCAGTTCTTCTCTTCTTAAGGCATAACAAAATGCCAAGTGATCGAAAGCTATAGATGCCTTAGTCTGGGCCGAAAGACAATCCCTATTTTTTGGTGTTTTTTTTTCCTTCTTCATACATGCCTATCCTCAGTCAAGAAATAACAAAACCTCCAATTGATGTTTTTCCCATGGCAGGCTTTTGTTGAGAATTACCCACAATTCAAGAAGATGTCTGGGACTGTATCAAAGCACGTGACAGTGGTGGGAGAGCTGTCCCGGTTGGTCGGTGAGCGGAATCTGCTGGAGGTTTCAGAGGTTGAGCAAGAACTGGCCTGTCAAAATGACCATTCTAGTGCTCTCCAGGTACCTATATTCAGTCCAATTTGATGAGCACCTACTATGTGTAAGGCACTGTGCCAGGCAGAGCAAGAGATACAAAGGCAAGTAATCCTTCTTCGCCAACATGGAATTTACAGTCTAACAGGAGTTGAGATAAGAACACAAATTAATAGTATTTATGATATTAATAGATACATGATAAGAGCACAGGAGAAGAGTAATGTGCAATCCCAAAGGGTCCAGGTCGTTTATTAAGTATTTAGGAAGGCCATTTATTTAGTATTTCTACTAAAAGGAATGCTAGACTAAAATCAGAAGATCTGGATTTTAGTGTTTGGCTTACCACTTACTGGCTTTGTGACCTGAAACTGTTGGCTTAATCTCTGAGCCAGTTTCCTCATTTGTAAAACAGATATAATGATACTTAGCTCACAGGATTGTTAGGAAGATTTTAGAAGATATAATTATATTAAAATGCATTATCAGAGTTTTTTACTATTGAACATCTGCTTTTCATTCCAATCGTATGCATACCTGCTACGTGGACATAGTGCCGTGAGGTACAAAGACGAATAAGACGCCATCCTTTCTCACAGAGTTCACCCTACTGTAGGAGAGAAAGGAATTTAAACCAGGAATTCTAATACCATGCAAAACGTGCTATTCTAGAGGTATTTCCAAAGGGATGTGAAAATACAAAGGAAGGACAACTGTTTTCCTTCCTTAAGGATGAGGCTTCTTAGAGCATCTTAGAGAAAATGACATTAGATTTGGGTCTGTACAAATAAATAAGTAGGAGGAGTGCCCCAACCAGAGAAAAAGGGGAAATTCTCAGCAGAGAAAATGCAGGAAATGTAAAAAAAAAAAAAAAAAAAAGCTTAGGGGAACAGAACAATTCAATGTAGCTAGTGCAAGGTACAAGTGGAGAAGGGGTTAGATAAGCCAGAAAGACATATTGGAGCCAGGCGATGGCCTTGAAAGGAAGTTGGGCTTTAATCTTAAAATGATTACCAGAACTACCAGAGAATTTTAGAAGAAAAATGACATAATCAGACCCTGGCCTCAAGAAATTTGCAGTCTAGTTGAAGAGACAAAACTAAAGTACAAGAAACAATTAGGCAGTGTTTCAAGACAACATTTAATTAGGTCAAAATTGTGACACAGATTATAGTAAGATTTGAGGTATTCAGGAACAGTTTTTTTTTTTAAGGAGGGCGCAGTTCACAGTGGCCTCTGCGGGGATCGAACCGGCCACCTTGGTGTTATCAGCACCACGCTCTTACCAACTGAGCTAAGCGGCCACCCCAGGAACAGTTTCTTAGAGAAGGTGACATTAAGAGAGACCATAAAGAATGAATAGAATCTGGAGGAGGATTTCAGTCAGGGATAACAGCAAAAACAGAAATGAAGAAGTATGCAGAAAATAATAAACAGTTTGACCTGTAGAGAGTGGGTGTGGAAGAGAAATAGGAGATGAAATTGAATTGGTAAGCAGGAACCAGTCTATGAAGCAGCTCATAAGAGGAATTTGTACTTAATGAGATAGGCGAAGAGATCCAGTGTAGGGTCTTAAAGCAGAAAGTTGATATGATGAAAGCAGTATGTTGGGAAATTTAATCAAGTTAGGGTGCTTTGCAGGTAAAAACACTAAAGTCAGAGGGCTTTAGACTCACAGCAATAGTAGTAAAAATGTACAGTAAGGACAAATCTGAGAGGCATTTCAGAGGGAGAAAACAATTTAGCGACAGTTTGCATATAAGGATAACAAAACGCAACAAATCAGAGATAATTCCCAGGTTCCTGAGAAATGACAAAATGTGGTATCACTGACAGTAAATAACTCAGGAATAAATGTCCGTTGGGAGACAGCCATTTCTAAGCCACTTATTATCAGAAGCACATTTTCTAACTAATAAGGACCCAATATTGTAAAACTTAGTCTCCTTCTTTCCCTGCTGCAGTTCTACTTTGTAAAAATAAAGCTAGCATGGTATAATGGAAACCACACGGGCTTTGGAGCCAGACTGTCCTGGCTTAGAGCCCGTCTCTACATACCAAAGTTTCTTTAGCAAAATTACTTTGTCCAAGCCTCAGGGATGATGACTTCAAACTTTTAGATTGGTATGAGAATTCAATAAAATATGTAAAATATATAGTACAACCAGAAGACAAAAATCCACCCCCCCCCCCCACGGTGGCTCTAGTTATACCAAGATCTTTACTGGGATTTATAGTTGTAGTTATTGGTTTTTAATTTTTTAAATGTTTATCAAGATTTCCTCTAAAAACACCATCATTCTGAAAATTATAAAGATGCTATTTGCTTTATATTTATGAAAAGTACTTTTGTCATCACTTTTAATTTTATCCGTGTTCTTAAATCTTCACAAAAAACTTTTAGGCTGACTTTATTAGTTTTTAATTGTCTTAAATTCTGCTTCCTAAATAGATAATGTAAGTACGTGGTGAAAGAAATATATAGTAAAAGCTGCATCTCTTACTAATTTCACATGCATGCATCCTTGCAGTTATTCTGTGTTATGTGCAAGCCTGTGTGTCTCTGTCTCTTTTTAAATTCAAATGATACCATATTAGACACATAGTTCTGCATTTACTTTCTCACTTAACCATGTATCTCAGAGACTGTTTCAGATCAGAACCTAAAGGCTCATTTTTTAAATCACTAAGTAGTATTCCTTTGTAAAAATGTATCACAATCTCTTTAACTTGACCAATTTACTTTGAACAATGGTGCTAAAGACAGTTTATAGTTGTTCTGTGGACCTAATAGAAGTATTCTTATGAAAACTTTTTATTTTTCTCAATAAAATGAGTTTTCTTCTCTTATTAAATGAAAACAAAATTTTGTCCTATGAGTAAATTTACATTTCCTTATGATTCTTTATCATTTTATTCTCCCTTTAAAACAACAGAACCAAACTTAACCACTAGCCAATTTTAATATCTTTATTTGTATATCTCTACCATATGTAAAGCAGTTAGAAAAAGCTACTGTAATACCTTGCCTAAAATCTTATTTTTTGTTCATTTTAAAAGAAAATATTTTTGAACTATGACTTCTATTTGTGATACACTTTATATTTTAAAAAGTTATCTTTTGAAGGTTTTCTTGCCCATGGTATTCGGGTTTTACATTGAGCAGTTGATTTGGATTTCCCCATCATAAAGGATTCCTTTGGCAACATAATTTAAATAGTCTATAAAGGGAGCTTTTGTTTGATGATGAGTAGACACCAGGGGCCTGACCCCCAGATGGGTTATAGCATTCCTAGGCCTGACCTTTGAGGATAATACGTCATGGAGCAATGAGTGGAGGTTTTTTGAGTAGAGATGGGGTTTGCTTTACTGAATAGTAACTGTAACATGATGAGGGGGAAAAAGTTCATATATTGCCAAAAATTAACCCATAAATTGCAGCCACCTCTAACCACTTATTCTACAGGCTAACAAAAATTTGATTTAGAAAGAATTTCACTAGAACCAAACTGCAGTGCACTACCACCGAAACATATCCACAGCCTCGGAAAAGACTGATTTGATTAGTAAGGAAGATGTGTTCTTTTTTCATACCATGAAGAAGAACATTTTCAAAAAGTACACAATTCCCCCCCCACACACACACACACCTATGTTGTCATATCACAACTGTTCATTTGGAAGAAGAAACTAATCTATTTTATATCCTTCTTTCCTGACTTGGGTAAAAGATCTCAAATCATCCTATTAATACCACATAGTAGAGACTCAGTAAATATTTGTTAGAAAAATAAAGAGAAAGTTCTATTTGGAATGGTATGGAGTAGTAGCTAAGAGCTTTGGCCTTTGATGGCTTGGGTTTGAAAATGATTCTTAACCACTTAAGTCATTCTTTTTGTCTTTAAAATGGGGGGAAATAACTACTTCAAAGATTTTTGTGAGGGTGGAATGAGCTAATACATATAAAGCACTTAATATGGTACCTGGTACTCATAACATTCAACAAGTATTAACTATCACCAATATCAGTATTTTTATTTGATGGTTTATTCTGTTTTCTTTATGGCATCTAGGACATGTTTTTTTAGTCCATTCATGACCTTAGATCTCTTTCCTTGATTTCAGAATGGTTTGTTTGTTTTGTTTTTTTCCCTTCTCATTAAAGTCATAAGAAAATTGTTTGGGACACATAGAGCTGACAATTTTACTTTCATCAATTAAGAATAAAAACGATCCTTTTCTCTCTAAACCAATGTTTAACCAGTGTTTCAGAAACAGTGTTGACCAGCAGACTATCTACAGCAAAACTTAATTTTTATGTTGACCGGTCATTAAGAAAAAGAATACTGCCTCACAGATATATTTACTAGTCAGCGGAATTGGGGCCTGCCTACTTTCTATCATTTCTCCTAGAAAAGCGCTTTATAGTCCCACAGCACTGTTCTCTCAAACGGTTAGATTAGACTCATTTTTTTTTATCATATAAGCATGTTGAGGCTTCTGCCAATTCCATCTTGCTGCTCTAATCTGTTGGCTTATAATGCTATTCATTGACTGTTTTACTACAGTAATGTGATAGTAGATAACAAAGTAAAATTAAGGTTAAATTTAGGTTAAATTAAACCAAAAAATGGAGACTCCTTTTAGTTGCTGACTTCATCTATAATTTGTACAATGGTTTAAAATGCAGGTATGTCATTATAAAAGTTTTTTCTTGTGCTGCTGCTTCATAGTTTTGGGAGAAGAAAACAGAAAAGTAGTCATCCTAAAACAATAGAAGAATCTCTAAATATTAGAAAAGAATTGTTTTTTTAATTGATGTCTTTTGAGTGACTGTTAGCTTCTTTTTGAAACTTGACCTTCAAAGACAGCATTTTTGCTTTTCTTTTCCTATTCCTTGATTTGGCCTACATGAATGTTAGAATTCAGTGGAAGAGTATTGAATCCTATCTCCTTCAGCAGACAATAATTTTCTGTTTTGTCCTTTACTTGACCATTGTTATTATGTGATAGTATGCTTTTCTCTCTTGATAGTCTCAAGGCTTATGGAATTTTAACAAGAAAAGAGAAACCAAAATGTTTATTATATAATTCAGTCATATTTCCAACTATGTAGTACATATCTGCTATGTAATTAGAAATCTCCCGGATTCTTTTTCTCCTCTTCTCTGGTTAGCACCCTGGAATCTCAATACAAAGCACGCCACTGTGAGTCAAGAGGATGAGTCAAGTAGCCATGAGGGAAATAGTTCAAAAGGAAGTCGAAGAATAACGGATCCAGGCAGACAAAAAGGCCTTGCTTCTTTAAGGACTTACATAGCTGAAAGATAAGAAAGAACTCAGCTTGAACCTACAAGTTTCTTTTCATGATAAAATATGTAAGTCTAGCCAGAACACTGACCTAAGCCACGAGTTAGGTCCTAAGGGCTCAGAAGTAAGCAAAGTAGTTTGCTCAAAGTAATCTTGGCTCATCTCTAGACCAAGTCCTCGAGGGAGAGCAACGAGTCAAGTCAGGGACTCTGAATACCATATCAAGTCTCAAGGAATAGAAGTGGATTCTTGAATGGGAAATAGCCAAGTCAAGACACAAGTGAATGCAAGTAGAAAATAGAAAGCGTAAAAGCTAATGGCTGCAAATTGTCTTTGACTACCCCCATACCAGTTTTGTGGGTTTATGGTTACTTGAGTATCTCAGATTTGCTTAAAAGTACAAAGACAGGTCAGCTAGAAATTGAATAGTTTTAAGGCAAAAAGAATGACTGCAAGGGCGGGCAATGAAACATTGTACCTATAAGAAAAATGACAACAGAGATCCCAGATAGATGTTTTCAACTTATGCCAAATTAATTGAGATACATATGAAATTGTGTATTTTTACTTAATGATAATTTATACCCTGAAATTTCTTCATATCATAGTAGACATTAGTGGAACATTTGAACACATATTCTAAATAGGTTGTATTCTGTGACTGCTCTGTGGAAAAGCTACCAGAAAATGAAAAAAAGGAAGGAGATTCTTATGACTGCAGGGTTTAAATATATAGGAGAGAAATGTCTTCCTTTTTGATCCCTTACAAATGATGGTAGTGAAATGTTCATCCAGAAAAGCAACCTGGGAGATTCCCCATTTCATCACAGTCCCTCTTTGATGTGAACAGAAGAGCTCTTAGACATTAGACCTGGTTGTTGTGAAGTACTCAGAAGATAAAGGATGTGAAAGCATCTTGTAAGTTGTAAAGTACCATATAGATGTTAGTTATGTCCTCGGAATCCAGAACCCTCCCGAGGCTTTTGCTAGTCTTTCAATCCAACCCATTTCTTTCTCTGATTTCCACATTTCTATTAACAGCGTCTCCTCTTTCAGTCTCTCAAACTAATTCCAATATTCTTTGGGGCATTTTGCAAATGTCACCTCCTTCATGAAGTCTTTCTTGGTTCCTCAGCAACCAGAATACTTCTCTTCACTTTGTGTCCCCTTCTCCCCCATTGCACTGATTTTCAGTTTTGGGGTTTTGATTTGTTTTTCTCCATTACATATGTTTCTGTTATAATACCACATATGTGTTCCTGAAAAACCTCACATTCTGCAAAGTCATGCACTAAAAAATAAACGGGTTATGGGAAAATAGGGTTATAAGCAGATCACTTAAAATCTATATAACTATTTACTCTCAAAAACATCTGCTTCTCATAGAGATTAGTTTCATCAAAATTGAAAATACAATATGGGGATATCAATCAGTTTGGGGTTGTTTTGTTTTGCTTTGTAACACAGAGAGGTATCTTTGCATCCTTTTTCATTTACACCTGCCCTTTCCCCAGATAGCGTAACATAGTGGAAAGTACAGCAGTTCTTAAAGCCACAAAACCAGCTACTTCCTGCAGAAAACACTTCAAGTAGGATTTTCATCTCTTTTTTCTGAACATTGGTAAATCTTCTTTAAAGAGGAAGCTTGTCCCCAGTCTCTTCTAAATACTAACATGCTGGGAAAATTACGTATAAGTCAGTATACCTTCTGTGTTAAACTGACCCCATTCCCATATTTACCAACCTCATAGACCTGAAGTACATTAAAGAAACATGATTTGTAGCAGAGTGGGCTATACTTGTTTCATCCCCCTATACCCCATTGTCTGCGATCTCTCTGAGGGCAGATACTGTCTCTGCCTCATCTCTGGCCCCTCCAGTGCCTGGCATAGCGCCTTATGCCTAGAGGGGGCTCCAAAAGTATTTGTTGGCTTGAATTAATTTGTTCTGCGGAATAAATATAAATCTATACTATATGGAAGTCCCTTAATGGGAGGGTTGACAAAACTTAAACATGATTTCATCTGGTTTCCTCTGCTGTGAGTACCTGCCCTCTTAAGATCGTAAGTATTGAATGGAGAGATTACATGCTGTTTACATACTCATATCCCTATAAACAACGTTGAGACATATTGTTATATCTGATGCTTCTTGGAGATAAAGCTAGTCCTCCTTTGTAAAAGTCTACCAACTTGTCTCATCTTCACTGGTCAGTCACTAACACAAAGAGAAAGCAGTAGAGTTTTGCAAGTCAACTGGTTAGTTCTGCTTCATGCTGTGCTGATTGAAGTGGTAGAAATAGAATATGTTGTTCTTGTCTCAGCAAGGAAATTGCAACCTTTCCTACATGAGACCCTGGACCAGCTCATGAGAGGAAAGGAAAGAACTATCCATAGTTAAATTCATTTTTGTCCTAAAGCAATTACAATGGGAGTAGATTTCCTTATTTAATTCTTATGTTAGGCAAAAGGCATCTAATTTTCTGTAGTTCAAACAGTTGCAAACCCTCTGACCTGTCCACTGCCATAGCTGTAATCTTAGTCATGCCCTCAGATGCGGCACTGCCATTCAATACCTATTAGATCTGAGATATTATACATCACTCCAGTGACGAGGGGTAAATATCAGTTCTCGCTCTCTGTCTTCAGAATGTAAAGAGGCTCCTGCAGAACCCCAAGGTGACAGAGTTTGATGCCACCCGCCTGGTGATGCTTTATGCTCTGCATTATGAGCGACACAGCAGCAACAGCCTGCCGGGACTGATGATGGACCTCAGGAATAAGGGTGTTTCTGAGAAACACCGAAAGGTAACCACGTGGGCACATTAACCCCACCAAACAGGAACCAACTTTATCATTATAGTCTTCCTCTGACAATAACAAGTCATGCTGTTTGTATTCACAGAAATGTGTAATTCTGTTCTCGCATGTCTTCATTTCCTTAATAAAGATATTTTCTTATGAAATGAGTTTCCTGTTCCAAGCAATAAGAGGTTGTTTCCTTTTTTTTTTTTTTTTTTAATAGCTTGTGTCTGCAGTTGTTGAATATGGTGGCAAGCGGGTCAGAGGAAGTGACCTCTTTAGCCCCAAAGATGCTGTGGCTATTACGAAACAATTCCTCAAAGGACTGAAGGTACGACGTCTCTGTGCTATCCTCAGTGAGCAACCCTGAAGCCCCTGAGGCTGAGAGAGAATGAATATGACCTTCAAAGTAACTTCCAGATTGCTGCTGATTTAGGAGTATGGCAATTACATTAAATTAAAGCAGACATCCTCCTGAAAGCCTTTTCTTTAGGTGCTTTCTATATTGCAGCAGCATCAGCATTGGACCAAATAGCTGAGCAGGGAATAATGAGATATTTCCAGGAAATACCCAAGAGTGAAAAGATAGTTCTGTTAGTCATGGCTATTTTATTCCATTTATTTATTATTTAAGATTTGTTAGGCAGTTTTTCACTGAAGGACAATAAAGATGAAGCAAACCATTGTAGATCTTTTAAAAATACTGACCTATTTTCTTAAAATAGTCAAAACTTAGTTTTAATCTGCTAGCCTTTCTTACGTTCCTGAAATTTTTCCATTTTCCTGGGTCTAGTTTCCTTTTCTACATAATCCTTTCCTTCTATTTATTCTGCCTATACTATAACATTTTCACAAAAGTAAGAGAGTCAGTGAAGAGATGATAAAGGATTTAAGAAATTCCATTTTTAAAATTCCTTTATATTAACTAGCCATAAATTACAGTCTTACTATGAGATTGGGACATTTCTAATTGATGAAAATAATGTTTTAAGATTATTTAACCATAAAATTCTCCTAAAATTCTTACTTGTATCTATCCCATGAAGTCTCTATTGAGTACATGTCCTTTTCTGATAAGAATATCATAAACCGTTATATCCCAAGTTTCTCAAAAATGTCCTAAGAACCATTTTCCCCTGTCTTAGGGAATAGAAAATGTCTATACTCAGCATCAACCTTTCCTACATGAGACCCTGGACCATCTCATCAAAGGAAAGCTTAAGGAAAGCCTGTACCCTTATCTAGGCCCCAGCACACTCAGAGACAGGTAAGATATAAAAATATTAATAAAAACCAGAAACTCTAAGAAAATAGGAAATTTCGAATAATATAAGGGACCGCAACTACAATTCTATCATCCTCCTCCCCCTGTTGTTTCAGTTCTAAGATTCTTTGGTTTCTTGTGTGTCAAGGTTAGATATGAATTCACCTGCTAAACCTGAAACATTACTTCTTCTGGCATAAAGAAACAGGTGTTTTGGAGCACCCCAAATACTTACATTATATCTTTTACTATCAGACCAGTTTGCTTATGCCATTTAAGGTTCAGTTCCATGGCATCTAGCATTTTGAGCTTCAAACATTAAAGCCAAAAATAGATTTGCTGCTTGATTGCCAGGCAGAGCAGGTTGTTACTATTTTTGGTAAGGACTGGACTTTGCCAAATGTGGCCAGCATACGGACTGAGACCTAATTAACAAAAGCCATTTGTTACACAGAAGAAGAGGATGGCTTTCTTTTTGGATATTAACTGAAGGAAGAAATTAATTGTCATTTTAATCTGGTGGTTTGTTAGTTTTAATAAAAACAAAACTTGTCCAGAACAACTTACTTAGGCCACCCTGAAATTTTAAATATACACAAATTCTACCTAATGAGATTTTTGTGTATTTTTTTATTGGCACCACATGTCATAAAGAGCCTAATATATGTAGCTGAATCCTATTGGATCGATTGATATGAGAATTGTTACAGTTGATATAATTCTTCTATAATTTCAGCTAATCATAATCTAAGAGCCTTGGAAGAATAGCGTTTTATAAATAAAATGAATTTCTGAAAGAAAAATGTGTTGAGGTACAAAGATGACTCTTTTATGTGATAAAGTATATATTTTTTTACTTTGTTCCTTTTTTTAAAAAAACACTGTAATTTGATAACAGAACAGAAAAATATCTTTAAATAAATCCGAGGTTGAGAGGCAGGACCTCGGGGATTAAATGCAGAGAGTTCACTCATCCAGATAAGATATCTAAGACCTTGGCATCCAGGTTCAGAGAGGCCAGCTAAGTGGGCAGCTAGTCACCTACCTGAGAGCTTTCTGAAAAACAGCATCACTCTATTACATAGCCTTCTAATTGCTATACTAAAATTAAAAATATATAATTTCATATAAGAATTAATGAATAAGAAATTAGCTATTTATTGATAAAGGGACACCACAGTCCACCAGAAAAGTACATTGTGCATGATTAGTTCATGACAGCAAACTTTTCTAATTTGGGGGATTCCTTTTTCCAAACAAAGCTCAAAATGATGCATTTCCAACAAAATGCACTGTTATCAGTTGTCAGTATCTGCTAGCATTTGTCATTATTACCTCAATACATATATAGTTAATTCAATTGCTTCATCCTTTTATATAACACGTGTTTATTGAATGCCTTCAGTATGTCAAGAACTATTGTAGATGCTGGCAAAACAGAAGTGACAGGAAAGACAGGTGCCTGCCCTCAAGGTACATAAACTTACATGAAGGAGACAGACAGTGAACTAGGAAGCAAATAAAGGATATAATTTGAATATTGAGGAAATAAATAGGGTAATAAGCTACGAAGTAACTTTGTAGAGGTGGAGAGAGCTGCTTTAGATGGAGAGAAGCTCTCTGAGAAAGTGACATTGAAGATGAGTTTTGAATTACATAATAATGAGGAGACAAAGCATCCCAAGCAGAGGGACGCCAGAGCAATGAATTTGGCAAGTTCATGGAACAAAGTTCATGGAAAGAAACCCAGTGTGGTTGGAGCACAGTGAGTAAGGAGAAAATAAGAAGTTGAAAAGAAAGTAGGGGCTGGATCACAGAGGTCATATAAGCTTTTTTTTTTTTTTTTTTTTTTTTTTTAATTTTAAATGTTACAGGAAGCCATTGAAGAGCTTTAAGAATGTAAGTGACATGAACTGAATTATGTATTAAAAGATTACCTTGTGGGGAGAATGGATTATTGAAGGTAAAAATAGAAGCAGAGAGACTACTTAGGAGGAAGCTGTAATAGTCCATCCAGGTAATAAATGAAAGTGGTTTGGATAAGGAGGATGGGAGAGAAGGTAGAATCGATAGACTGGTAATGAAGTTGGCTGATGGGACAAGGGGAAGAGAGAAGTCAGGAGTAACTCTCAGCTTTTGGGAGGAAATCAAGAGGTCTGTTGTTAAATTGCAGCTGTCTATTAGATAACCAAGTGGAAATGTTAGATACTAAATTGAGAGTCAAAAAGATTTTGACAATATTTTAAAGCCATGGGATAAGATCATTTAGGAAGAGAACATAGTAAGAGAGGAGAGAGCCCAGACCCAAGCATTGAATAGAAGATGTGGAGGCAGAGAAGCAGACAGAAAGTGGGAGAAAAACCAGGAAAGCATGGTGTCTTAAGCCCGGGGAGCAAGGGGTAACCTGAGTCCAGTCTTTTGAGAGGTAAACAAGGTGAAGCCAGTGAAGGTTCCATCAGATCTGGCAACATGAAGGTCTTTGGTGACCTTATTCCCCAGTTTCAGTGAGGCTGGAAACCAAATTAGAGAGGGTTATGGGATAGAGGATAAAATTGAGATAACAGATGTATATCACACTTTTAAGAAGTTTTGCATGAAGCGGTTAGAAAAATGGGATGGTAGCTAGAAAAGAGTGTGGGCTCATGGGAAAGAGATTCTAGAGCATATATGTAACCTGATGAGAATTCTCCTAAAGAAGGAGAAATAGATAATGCAGAAGAGAAAGAAGAAGAGCTGCAGAGGTGAAGTCTTTGGAGGTTCCAGAGCACATGCTGAGGAGCCTTTGATAGGAGCCAAAGGAGTCTTTCATTGTAAGTTTTGATGGCGAGAACATGGGGGCCATCTTGTCTGACTGCTTCTGTTTTTTCGGTAAAACATGTTGTCAAGTTATCAGCTAAGGTAGCAGGTAAAAAGAGAAAACATTGTGAAACTGTCACTTTGAAGGCTAGAAATCAAATTTACTAGGGACATGGAAGTAGGACTCCTAGGCAAGACTGAGTGCCCATTAGAATTTTGTGGTCATTCATTTAAAATACAACCCATGAGCCTAGTTGTGTGTTTTCTCCAGCAACTTTTAGCTGCACCAGATTCAATGAGGAGAAGGCTGAGTTGGACTCAACCAGGATTTGGGGGAATGAAAACAGGAGAAGGGTACTGGGTAGTGAAAAAGGTATTGTTGAGTGGACTGGAGGTCTTGATGAGGTCAAAGAATTATTACAGTAGAAATGTTAGTGGAAGTGAATTAGTTCAAGGATGGTTAGTTGAAAAAGAGATCTTGAATTCAAGATTTCATAGTGCAGATACTTATTATGAAAAAGCTTATGTTATAATCATGGATGTTGGTGGTTGTGAGGGACGGAAGAACAGATCCGTGTGGTGGCGAGACCCGGATGTGAGGTGAGTATTCCACATTAACGGTAAAGTCACTGAAAATCTTGAAAGGAGTAGGAGTGAAAAGGAGAACAGTAAACCAGAGATGAAGTCTTCAGGGAATAAGGGAGTGACCAGGAAAGGAGGTCAGGAGAAAATAGTGCGACTGCACCAGAAGCTTCTAAGATGGTGGAAATTCTGAAGAAGGCAGAGAAATGGTCAGGAAACTACAGTTGGGGCCACAGCTCCTGGCCCTGCTTAACAGAAGGAGACCTGCAGAGGACTTGAAAAGACCTATGAAAAAATTCTGCTTCTAAAAGTCTACCGTCTTGATATACTTGCACAAGTACACAGAGATATATAAACAAGGATATTTGCCGAAACATTATTTGTAACAGTGAGAAAAATAGGAACAAGTGAAATACCCATCAATAGAGGACTGCTCACTTAAATTACAGTACAATACTAAGCATTCTTCTTACAAAATGGCATAGTTCTTCACGGGGTGATAGCAAAGCTTTCTAAGATATACTGGAAAAATAGAAAAGCAAGATGCTATAGTATCTCTTGTGTTAAAAAAACTGTATATAAACATAAATGTGATTGTATACATATGTGCATATAAATAAGTCTCTGCTTGACTATATGTACATAATATGTATATAATAGATATATGCGTGCAGATATATGTTTATATATACAGTAAATAGTTCTGAAAGAATAAACAAGGAATAGTGGTTACCTCCGGCTATCAAGACAGCCCTTCCCGTTAAGTATTGTATTATGTACTGTAATCTTGAATAAGAATTATGTTTTGTTAATATTTGGATTTTTCACAATATTTAACACGGTGCTTTACAAATAGGTGTTCAATAGATACTTGTCAAATTTCTTATGTAGGCATTTATGTAGGCATCTTATGTAGTTGATGTGACAAGATTTACAGTTGGAAAATTTAAACTGGAGAATAAATTTGGTTGATGTTACGAGAACATTTGGATTTCAAAATTAAAAATTTTGAAAATTTTAAAAATTTTGCCAGTAACTCTGTGCGGGGCGTCGCTCTGTACCCACGTGGCCCCTTTCAGCTCTGGCCACTGTCTTGGCCCCAGTTCTCATGGGGAAGAGTCATTGATTTCAGTCATCTTTACAATCATTCAAGTCTCATCATGATAGACTTTCTTGGCTTTGTTATTACCGTAATGTTAGAAAGTATCAAAAGCCATGTGGCAAGAACACAATTTTGCAAAACCAGGAACCCTTGTAGAAATGTTTTAGCCCTTAGCTATTCAGTAAGTGGCTGACCTGTTTGGCAGTCTAGCTCTGTCCACAAACTGGGTTTGAGCTTTCCCCTGCAGGTGAGACTCCCGCACCCTGATACTCTATTTATCAGGCTTTTTTTTTTCTTCTCACTCCAGAATTGCTCTTGTCCCTGATAAAAACAAGTAACTTTAACATTTGGTGAGAAAATGGAGCTATCTAGTCTTGCATTCCAAAATCAGTTAATTCAAGGAGGAAGCACTTTGTCCCGTGTACACACATTTAGTGGATTCTTGTTGCAGCAGCTTATTTTTGTTTCTGTAAAAGAAGCAGTCCTTTTCCATTGGCCCTTTTTCCTACAGTAAATGCCTATAAGTTCTTTACCACCTATAAGTAGATTAAAAATTTTGAATTTTAGTCATAAGTGTAACAGTCCACAAAGTAGATAAAATATTTCCTTTTAAAAGTTTAAGTTCTTCCGCTCAACTTATCTATGTATGGAAGTAATGATTTCCAGAAATACTACATGTGAAAAAAATTTTTTTCCCTAATAAAATAAGATGTAAATTGGTTGGGTTCTCAAGGTGTCCTTGTATATCTATATGCAGCGGGAACTGGCTGCTGTTTTCTAATGTTGGCTGTCTGCATTAATTAATGCTTTTGGTTGCTATGGTGAATTACAGGGCACAGGAAGATGTGTACAAAGAATTGAACTTACGTATTCTGCTTAGCTTCAACCATCATAAACATGTTTTGCTGTATATTTTATCATTGACCTCATCAGAACATCTACTTTTAAAATTCACCAGGAACAGAAAGAAAAGGAAAAAATGTCTGGGATTTAAAAAAATTTTTTTTTCATTGATGTTCTTCCTTAAGCCCGTTTGCATAAGTAGTAGAAAGCTCAGACAAACATTTATGAATGTTTTCATAACCAAATGTGACATAGGCATTTTTGTTAGGTACACAGTTAAGTCAAGCTCTAAGACCCTGTCCCTGTATCTAGGTTTTGTCCTTCCATTAATCCTGCATCCACAGTTACCACCCGTGACCATTTTCTTCCCTCTCCAGTAATACAAAAATACTCTGACACCCTGAAATCATCAGACTAAATGAATAATTGAGAGTTCCTCATACTTGGTAGAAAAATATTACTATCATAATCATACAACTCTTCCTAAGCAAATGACCTTTGTCAGCAAGAAAAAAGCTGGCCAGTAACTGGAGGCAAGGACTTGAAGGAAAAAACCTTGATAATGTAGAAAATTTTAGTGATTCATGGACAGTGGTAATGCTTTCCTGTAAGTTTATGAAGAAGCTCTGGTGCCTAAAGCACCAGGTTAATGTTGGATAAATAACTCAGCCTTAAGACTCGTATCTTCTTTGTGCTACTAGAGGAAATCACACAAATTATAGGTCAGTGCCGCCACAAATTCATTGTTTCTAATCTCACTTGGACCTTCAGGGATACTCCAACTTTTATGCATCCTTAGTTCTCTCTCGGTCTCATTCTCCACATCAGTTTTGAATGTTTCCATTCCCTCCACGTCACCTGACCCACCCCAGGCCACACCAGTGTTTCCTACCTAGTCTGTCACACATTAACTCCCGCAGTGTCTAGCTCCCACATTTGTAAACTTATTTACATATACCTACCTTATCTCCTTCCTCCATTCTAAAAGACATACATCCTTTTTTCCTATTCAGAACTAATCTCTTTGCCAGCACTCTTGTTTTAACTCCTACTACCTCTTCCAAAGCCTTTCTCTGTTGCTTGTTTGCACTCTGTCTTCTATATTTTCAGCTTTTCCTCCTTTAACTACTTTCCCACAGGCTATAACATACTCAGCTTTCTCCTATTAAACAAGTAGTAAATGTAAAGCTCTTGAGCCCGGGTCACTATCTTCACTTCTTGTTTCTTTAATCCATGTGCCCTGGCTTCTTACTGTATAATAATACATGGAAACGGCTTGCAAAATCCTATTGCAAGAGTGTGCCCAGCGGTCTCTTTCAATCCTCACCTTATTTACCCCACTACTGCATTTAGCGCTGTTAACCATTCGATTCTTCTTGAAACTTATCTGTCCCTTGGCCTCTCCCTTCTGATTCTCCTCCCTTTCTGACAACTTCCTTCTCAGTTGTCTTTGCTGGCTACTCTTGTTGCTTATCCTGTAGATGTCAAAGATCCCCCCAAAACTGTGTCTTTGGTTCTCTTCTCGTTCTACATGACCTCCCTAGGTAGAACTCATCTATTCCCATGGCTCCAGCTGCCACCTGTACTCAGGGAAATGAGCAGGCGGAATATCCAGAGGCCGAGTGGACATCTCCCTGGGATGTTCCACAGGTATCTCAAACACAGGTTTGTGTCTTACTTCAGTAAACCAGTCTTGATTGCTTGCTTGCTTCTCGGACATAAACCACTATACCTAATCACCAAAACCAGAAAACTGAAAGTAATCATGGACTCTTTCTTTATCTCATCCTCCACCTTTAATCACTAACCAAATACTGAAGAGTCTACGTTTTTTGTTTGTCTTCTATATCCAGTTCCTCTTCAGCTTACCAGCAACCCCCAATTCATTCTCATACAGCTGCCAAAATTATTCTTTAAAAAAGCAAATGTGGTCATAGTCACCTGTTAAAACCCATCAGTGATCCCCTGTGGCCTGTGACCTTCCATGATCAAGCTTCTGCTTACTTCTCCCTCTTTCTCTCACTATGTCCCCAACTTACATGCTTCACTCCAGCCATAAAGGAGGAGTTAGGGTGACTCCAAAGTTTTTGTCCTAAGCAACTGGAAGGATAGAGTGGCGGTCAACTAACAGGGGAAAGCTATAGGTTGAACAAGCTCGGGGAAGAAGATACAGGAGTTGGACGTGTTGAATTGAGAAATATATTAAACATCCAGGTAGAAATGTCAAGTAGACAGATATTTAAGTCTGGCATTTAGAAGAGAGTCTTGTCTGGAGACAGATTTGGGAGTCATCAACAGACCCTTGAACGACACAGGGTTAGGGGCTCCAACCCCCACACAGTGGAAAATCTGCATATAACTTTTGACTCCCCCAAAACTTAACTAACTACTAATAGCCTACTGTTGACCAGAAGCCTTCCTGTTAAAATTAAAAGTCAATTAACACATTTTATATGTTATATGTATTCTATGTTGTCTTCTTACAATAAAGTAAGCTAGAGAAAAGAACATGTTATTAAGAAAATCATGAGGAAGAGAAAATACATTTACAGTATTTACTGAAAAAACATCTGCATGTAAGTATACCTGCCCAGTTCAAACCTGTGTTGTTCAAGGGTCAACTATATTTAAAACCACAAACCGGTGAGATTATCCAGGAATATGTTTGTTCAATAGAACTTTCCACAATTATGGAAATGTGCTGTATCTGTGCCATCTGATAAGGAAGCCACGAGACACATGCAACTGTCGAGCACTTGAAATGTAGCTAGTTCACCTGAGAAACTGAACTTTTTAAAATTTTATTTTAATGAATTTAAATCGACCCAGATGTGGCTCGTGACGACTACGTTGAACAGAGCCGATTTGGGACTAAGCACAGATCATAAAGAAAGCAGGACCAGCGGGCTCTGGCCACTCCACCATGCAGAGGTCGGGGAGGGGAGGTGACACCGTCAAGGCACACTGAGAAACAGCAACTGATGAAGTAGGAAGAAAACCAAGAATGTGGTGTCCTTGGAAACCAAGAGAAGAAACTGCTCTGAGGAGGAGCGAGGGATCAAATTAGTCAGTTTAGAAGGACCAGAAGCCTTAATAAGACCCAGTGCTGCCAGGATGTGGAGAAATAGGCATTTTCCTGAATTGCTGGCAGAATGATGTCTGTGGAGCAACTTGGTGATAGCTACTAATATATCCAGGAGAAGGGGCGGGGGCAGACTGTATATAAAAGGCTTCTGCACATGCGCACATATTTACATATATATACACAAACATAGATAATATCTCTGAAAAGATCCATAAGAGACAAGAAACAGTGTTTGCCTCTAGAAAGAAACTGGGGTACAAGAGAACTGAGGTGAGAGAGAAACGTCCTTTTTTTTATACAGTATACCCTTTTGTATTTTATACCATATGCAAACATTCATCTAGTCAAAAGCAGTATATTTTACAGTCACAAAAAATGTAGAATATAAAACAGTATGTAACTCTTAAAGCATTGTAGTGCTAAATACAGTGTTTCCGGTAGTTAGTCTCGAATGGAGCTTATTTTTGCCTTACAAAGTAAACAGTCTTTCCGAGGCATGATTTTAAGTTCCAGGTTCACAGATTGTCATAGGTTCACAATGTCATAGTTGACTCTCTCTAATTAATTTCAGAATACCACCTCTTCTGCACTGGAGCCCCTCACTGGGTATCTCAGCAATTCAGAGATTATCTGAATCTTTTTAAATAGATACACTCTCTGATTCTGTCTCCAAGACGTCCAACAAGAACAAATATTCCCACAGTCAATTCCTTCAAGCTGTTTTAGAGAAACAGAGACAAACAGAAAGGAAATGTAGGGGTTTTTTCATGATTTATACATAAGCATGTTTATCCCTTAAGAAAAGATGTTTCTATTTACTTTTGTGCTACAGTCTCCAAAATGGATGCTTCTGCTTGATGTAGTTTTAAATAATGTCCAATAAGTGATAGAACAAACTTCATTGCCGACTAAGGTTAAGTAATTTTATGACTTCTTTTGATGGCATGAGAAAAGGAAAACAAGGCAAAGTTTAACGGTTTTGAAAATAATACGGTCTCCTTCTTGTTGGTATCTACTGAAGGACCTAACAGGAGAATCTATCACTTTTGTTTTGAAGCCATTTTGATAAAGATTGAAACACAGTGAAACTCCACAGTGCTACCCAAATGTGGCTCGTGACTGAGCTGATGTGTCAGCATGTCCACCATCAAAGCAACACTGGGGGTTTTGTTTGTTTCCATGGTTTCTTTTTCTTGGTTTATCAAAGGATTCAGGAACAAAGGTTTTACAAAGAGGTGGAGTTCCTAGAAGCATCATTAATTTCTGTGTCCCATTCTTGTTTTTCACACTCAAAATACTAAATGTTTCTAGTTCCCGTGTTATGGGACATCCAGATACACCAGAACTTTCCAAAACAACTTGAGGTCCTTGGACAGAGGCCATTGTAATGACACTGTACTAAATATTTGACTAAGGGCTTATACATGAAAAGGGATGTGTAGTACAAGCATAAATTACTGCTGTCTTGATTTCATGTCCCAGTGAAGTACTGTGCAGCCTTTTGAACATAAAAGAATATTTCTACATTTGGTTCCAGCAAACACTATTGTGCTATTCTGAAATCCACAGCACAGAAATTATAAGACATCCGCTCATAAACAGAAAGCAAATCACTATTCAGCATTTCCTGCTCTGTTTCCTGCCAATTGCAGATAATTAAAACTTTTTTTAAACCGTTTATCTATTCTGCTTTAATTATGCTTCTTCCACCAAAAGAGAAAGATTTAGAAATTAAAACTGTATAGATAATAGTAACAACAAATCTTTGCCCTTTCCCTCCTTATCCTCTGATATTAAACGTCTTCATTATTGCAGACCTCAGGATATCATTGTGTTTGTCATTGGAGGAGCCACCTATGAAGAAGCTCTAACAGTTTATAACCTGAACCGTACCACTCCCGGAGTGAGGATTGTCCTGGGAGGAACCACAGTGCACAACACAAAAAGGTAAGAGAGAACATTCAGTCCTACAAGTCTGTCCCCTTTTCCAGAGAGTAAAGCTGAAATTAAATTCCCTTTAGGTAGGAAAACTAAGGTCAATGCTGACCAAACTGCTGAAGACCAAAATACAGCAGTTCATTGCACTATTGAGAGTTTGTGTAAGATGAAGGATCTATACTTAATTAGGTCAAAGACCTGAAGAGAAAGGACCTGCCTGTACTATGAACAGTTTATGTTTCCTATGGTCAGAGAAGGAGACATCTAATTGCCAGACTGGCATTTTGAAAATACCTGAACATAATGGTGTGGAATGCTGTGAGTGCTTCTATTTTGTTGATTAATTACATTCATTCATTCAGTATTTGCTAAGATGAATGAGATCAAGATCCTACCTCAAGTAAGTCATTGTCTATTAGGAAGGATAGAACATTAAAAAATAAGAAAATAAGTGTCTGGAGAGTCAAATAAGAGCGCCATGGATTCTCGGAGTGGCTAAGAGAAATTAGCAAATGCTTCATGGGGAAGATAGTGTATAAACTGAGCCTTGGGTAGAAAATGGACATATGGAGGAACACATTCTGGGCAGAGCTAACCACATGAACAGCTGTACAAAGCTCTAGGCAACAAATATAGGAAAAGAACAGCAACAAGGCAACTCACTGGAATGTGCGTCATGAGTGAGAAGGTTGACCAAATGCCGTAATTGTGGAAGACCTTGAATTCCAGGCTGAGGAATTTCTACTTTCTGCTGTAGAAAATGGGGAATCGTGGAAAGCGTTGAAGCAGTAAAATTACAAGAGGATCCCAGTATTTTAGGAAGTCTACTTTGGAAGCTAAAAGTAGAAAAGACAGAGGAGGCCGAGTAGACTAGAGAACCATGGCATGATGGGGGCCCCTGAGAGACCCGTGCTGCGCCACGTATACACGGGTACATTGGGAGTCATTAGAGGTTTCGTGTACTTTTTCATTTTGTATTGTTATTTGGCTTTTTAACATATTTTCCCCCTTTATTGAATTAATATCTCTTCTGAATATTTTTTAATTCAGAAAATATAAAGACCAAAAAAAGCTCCCATAATTTAACTACTGTTACATTTTGATTTTTTCAGACCTTTTTCCTAAACCTGTATAAACATTTATGTGAGTTTGTGGGCAGAAAGGGATCTCACTGTACATTCTGTTTCATAACCTGCATTTTACAGTCTATGATGTAAACATATTTTAGTGTTAAAAATATAATCTTCATTCATTAAACAAATATTAAATGAAGGGTAAGGTTGCCTGGGTTGAATCCCGACTTTCCCTCTTACTATTTTTGTTAACTTAGGCAAATTACTTAACCTCTTTGTGGGTTTCCAGAGCTCACTAGCCGTTTATATATTTCTTTTGTCAATTGCCAGTTCATATTCTTTGCCCCATTTTGCAATTGTGGTATTCCTTTTTATTTCCTAGTGATTTTAAGAATTATATCTATATAATTAGGAATATTGACCATCTGTCTGTTCTATATTTTGTAAATTCTTTTCCTCTTCTTGATGCTTTTGTTTTATACTATTTGCACTGTTTTATTGAATAAAAATTTGACTTTATTTTATTCTTTACTTTTATGAAGTCAAAGCTGCCTTTGGTATGATGCTTAGAAAGTTCTTTCCCAGACAAGATTTTATAAATACTAACATCCATTTTTTCCCCTTATTTTTAGGACTTGTATTTAAAGTTATACCTTTATAATCTATCAAAATTTTGTTTTGGTATAAACTGCAGTAGTTTCCTTTTATAAATGTTATGGAATATTATATATACGTCCATATTTTTACATATAGAAAAGTATACAGATGATAAGCAGACTCAATGAAATATCAAAAACTGAACACATCTATGTAACCACCACCCAGATCAAGTAACAGAACATGACCAGCACTTCTAGAAGCCTCCCTCGTGCCCTCTTCTTGTCACAAGTAATCACTAGTATGACTTCGGTTACCATGGATTCGTTTTACCAGTCCTTAAAAGATACTTGTTGAATGAATAAAGAAACAGGTTAAAATTAATCTATTTCTACTTTTCTCCCAAATAATACAAGGATCTTAGAATGACCCTTCGAAGGATTTCTAATCACCTTTCTCCCTCCCAACTTTCAAGCTATCATTGTCCAGGATTTTAGTTCCACCTTGCTTTTATAATCCCCAAATTAATTATTGTTATTATTTTCAATAAACGATATTTGTTTAGATTTACCCACGTTTGCTCTTTTTTACCCCCCTCTTTCATCCTGGCCCTTTTTTCTAATCTAATTTTCTTCTTACTAAAGACCTTTTTTTAATAGTGAACCTTATTTATTTACTTTTTAATTTTTTTTAATTTTCCAATTACAGTTGACATACATTATTATATTAGTTTCAGGTGTACACCATAGCGATTAGACATTTAACTTACGAAGTGATCACCCTGATAAGTCTAGTACCCATCTGATACCATACATAGTTATTACAATATTATTGATTATATTCCTTATGCTGTAATTTACATCCACATGACTATTTTTATAACTGGCAATTTGTACATCTTAATCCCTTCCCCTTTTTCACATGTACCCCTGACCTCCCTCCCATCTGGTAACCATTAATTTGTAAAGAACATTCTTTAGTAGTACTTTAAATTATTGATCAACTTGATGTTTTCATCTGAAAATATCCTAGGTTAGGTAATTTTTTCATTTGTAGGCAATATTTTCTTCTGTGATTCTTTTTAAGATTATCTTTTGTCTTTGGTGTTCTTATTTCAGTATTATGTATCTAAATGTAGATTTATTTTTATTATTATGCTACTTGGTATGAAAATTTATGTTTGGCATAATTTCTGGAAATTTTCCAGTCATTGTTCTTTGAATGTTGCCTCTTTTCCATTTTCTTTGTCCTCTCTTTCTGGAACTCCTATAAGTTGTAGGTTAGGCCTTCCTTCATCTATTCTTCATGTTGTTAACTTCTCTTTTAGATTATCTATCATTTACCTCTCTATGTTGCCTTCTATGTAGTTTTTCTCAGATCAGTATTCCAGTTCAATAATTCTCTCTTGAGCTATGTCTAATCTGTGTTTAATTTGTCCATTCTGTTTTTAATTTCAAAGATTGTATTTAAATGTGCTCTGTAATTTTGTATTATGAGGTATCTTAAACAAGGTTTCATCTATGGGACTCATGAAGGGCCAAAGTTGAAGACGCATCTCTCCTGCCTAGTTTTCCTTTCATTTACGCCAGGTACCCAAAGAGTATTATAAGTTTGGAACTATTTTTTAATGTTAACTTCTATACTAAAGAGTTCCTGAACTACGCAGAACCAGTACCAGTTTATTTTCCAGTTTCCTTGTTATCTCCTTGTGCAGATAGAAGATTTTTTGGTTTTCAGTCCACCTTTTCAGTGAGGGCCTTTACATTACGCAGGAGTCTCTAATTCTAATTCCCTCTGTGGCTGTTCAAATACAATGCCCTATTGGCACATACCATTGGGTTTATATTTATCAACCTAAGTTTTGGTTCCCTTTTTGTGATGATTATTGGAGATTTCCTTTACTTTCTTAAGAGGTTAGCTATTCATTTAAAAGGATGTTATCATTTTTTTAATCCAGCATTTCTATGTGTTTTACTGCAAGATAATTTTCACCTTATTTAGTCTGCCTTAATTCCAGAAATGGAAGTGTCAATGTGATTATGGTCTTGGGAGAGTATAAAATGATAGTGACATTATGTGAACTTTAAAGTGATTTGGAAACTATTAGGTGATATTATTTGGAAGGGTTACCCTGCATCCTAAAAGGTCAACCTGAGGCTTCTGTACCTAATTCAGTATTCAGTGGGGTGCCACTGAATATTTTTAAGCACAGGAGTGACATAAGACTATCATAACCATTTTATTCAGGTTCCTCTCTTTTTTCCTGCTGCTAATAAAAATAATAATCATAGCTAATATTTATTGAGCATCTAATATGTGCTAGGCACTGTGTTAAGTACTTTACATATATTGCCACTCCATCTTAAGTACCTTATTTCTTTAAAACAGTTCTTTTGTGACAGTATTTTTCAGTGATTCAAGCCCTGATGACAATGAAGTGTTTTACAGCCCTTCTGTAGTTATAGGACTTGTTTCTATAGGGAGGCCTTGCTCTGATTAGGTGTAATTGTGATTATCTTTGTTTAGAGTTAAACACTATTTAAAAATAAAAGGAGTGTTACTTGCTGCTAAAAGGCACTTTGCAGAAGCTAATTATCTCCTTAGCAACATTCTTAATAAAATTGCCTTCCGAAGAAAGAGAGGCAGTCAATATTTTCTTCTCCATAGCCACATAAAGTTTAATATGAAATTTTTGATTGCCTTCCCTTCTCCTTCTGTACAGAATGACATGCAAGGAACTAAAGGATAGAACTGATTGCAGGGCCCTCTTTAATGGCATAGCTCTCGGGCTTCTCTGGACGCAGAGAAGCTGCCCTGGAAAGGCTTTGGGTAATGGCCCCAGCAGAGCCCCCAACACGAGTAGGTGCCTGCCCAAGTTCGTTGTGTCCTGGGGTCCAAGCAGGCTCGTGTGTGCAGACTGTCATTCCCGTCTCGGGCTTTGCCCCTCTGATGGGATCACTTCCTTCCCCACATACTACTTCCCTCTTTATGTGTCTCATTTGTCATACTAAATCCTCAATCAGGAGGGAACAAGTCAGATTTCAGCTTCTAGGAATCATCGACGACATGAGTTCTACAGCACTACAAATATTTTCACCAACATCTAAGTTCTAGACTAGATAAGTAAATGTTTATTGAACAGGTGAGAACAGCACAAAGTCAATAGTTAATTCACGTATGTATTTACTGAGCATTGGGATACCTCCATGAATAAAAGGAAGATCCGAACCCTCGGGAAGCTTACATTTTCAGGCAGAGGGAGGCGGAAATAAACAATAAACGTAATAAGTAAGTCAATGCGACAGTAAATCAGAAGGTGATAAGCACAGGGCAAAGGAAATTGGTAGGTGAGTACAAGGGAGCAGAGGCGGGGAAGTCTCACTCCTCAGTATGGATGGTGTCGGGGAGAGGCCTCATTGAAAGGAGATCTGAACACAGAGTTGAAGGAGGTGAGGGAGTGAGCCAGACGATGGAGGGAAGAGCACCCCAGGCCCGGCAGAGCTGTGTCCAAGGTGACAGGGGAGGAGATGCAGGCAGAGGTCCTGGGGCCTGAACATGGCGGGCCTTGTAAACCTCGTGAGGCCCCGTATGCACTGTGAGTTAGCATTGTAGGGCCTGGGGTCTTTTAAACAGCTTTACTGAGATATGATTCATGTAAATTACAAGTCACCACTTTAATAAAGTATACAAGTCAGTGGCTTTTAGTGTGTTCACAGATATGTGCAACATATCTGTCAATTTTAGAACACTTTCATCACCTCAGAAAGAAGCCTCCTCCACACCTCCACCCCCAGCCCAGGCAACCACCGATCTCCTTTCTGTCTGTAGATTTCCCTGCTCTGGACATTTCATATAAATGGGATCGTGCAATACTTAGTCTTTTGTGAATGGCTTCTTGGTGTCATGTTTTCACGGTTCATCCGTGTTGTAGCCTCTATGAAGACTTCATTCCTTTGAACAGCTGAATAACATTTCACTATATGCATATTCCGTATTTTCTTTATCCATTTGTCAGTGATGGACATTTGAGTGGTTTCCACCTTTTGGCTGTTAGGAATAATGCTGTTATGAACATTTGTGTACAAGTTTTCGTGTGTATTGTAGAGTTTTGAGAAGAACCATGACAGCTGACATATGTTAGCAGGGACGCCTGGCTTTGTATCAAAGCTCATATGAATTAAGAGAAGTATTATTTCTCTTAAATGTTCAAAATGATATGCGTTATGGTAAAAAGGCAATTTTCTAGATGAACTATACCCACTAGTTATTCACCTGCAGTAGACTGAGCCGTTATTCCTGTTGTGGTTTTTCATGCAAATGATCCTACCTCGCAAATAAATGAGCCTCTGGGTTTGGATTCGGAGCTCGCTTGCCTATCACTTCACAAGTTAATCAATAGTCGAGTTTGAGTCCCTGCTGGCAGCGTTGACACTTCAGTTGTGTGAGCTGAGAGGCCAAGAGCCAGGTCTGTATGGGTGCGGTTGTTCTCCCAGTACAAGAAATCCCTCTGCCTTCTCAGAATTCAGGATAAACAAGGAAGAGGAAAGGGAAGCCAGGTGAAGGTGTCAGCCAACTGTGCTGCCAGTGCCCGAGCCCCGCCTGAACTGCAGTTCTCTCCGCGGTGCTGTCCGTTCAGTACTTCTTAAAGCTTTTTAACAAAGAGAAACGTCTCCTGCCAGGAGGTGACCCCAGGTCAGCAGTCCTCTCACTGCCAGATTCCCTTTCAAGCCAATAGTAATGACTACACATAGTAGGTTCCCTGTAATACTACTGGATTCCATGAAACCCTCATTAGCTCTCAGCCTGCACAATAATTAATGGTCCCCTTTTTCAATTATTTTCATTCTAGCTAGCAGACAGATGAAGAAAAATAGGCTTTTCGCTCCACATAATTCATGTTCATTATAATTAAAAAATTAAATATAGAAGTAAAAATCATTCATAATACAACTCAAAGTTAAACCACTGTTAATATTTTGGCATATTTCTTCCTAATGTTTTCTTCTAAAGGTTTTTGACTTTTGTTTTATGTTTGACATAATTAGGATCACATTGTACTTGTTTTTCTCACCTTTAATTATAATGCACATTTTCCCATGTAATTAAAAATTATTTAAGATAATCGTAATTGCTATATAATTTCAATTTTAAGGATGTGTCTTTTAACATTACTATTAGACATTTAGATTGTTTACAATTTTTGTTTGATATAAGTAATGCTGCAATAAACATCGTGTATATTGATAAACCCTGTCCCATCTCTGATTACTTCCTTAAGATAAAAATGTGCAATGAGGCAGTGTCAAATATTGCTAGTAGAAGTGTAAGTTGGTATAATAACTCTTCTGGAAAGCAATTTGACATTATGTATTCAAAGGTCAAGGTTGGCTCATGGCTCTTATTATTGTTGAATTTTGTTAGTTTCTTGATTTTTAAGACACTGTGGCTCAGGTGATGGAAATGTTCTGTCTTGATTGAGGAAGTGGTTAAATGACTGTAAACATTTGTCAAAATCATCAAACAATACCCTAAAAATTGGTAAAAATTTTTTTTGTCTGAATTACATCTCAATAAAAAAAATTAAAAATTAAAAAGAACAAAGCACTGTAGTACCAATCTAACACTTTTTCCTCTCTATAGTCAGAAAGATAAAAAGATAATTAAAAAAGGAACAGTTTTCTCACTATGGAAGTCAGTGTTATTTAGTGCCACACCCTAGAACCACCTGATATTAGCTGGTGTTACGAGTCACATGCTTTGAGAAACACTGATCCATAGCATTTCCTAAAATGGGGGTTATGATGATACTAACAAGTAAACTTTATTTAGCATATACTATATGCTCGACACTATTTTAATACTGTACATCTGTGCTATTCCATAAGGTAGCCACTGGCCACATGTAGCTATGGAGCACTTGAAATGTGGCTTCTAATTTGAGGTATGCTATAAGCATAAAACACATATAGGATTTTCAAGACTTAGTACCCCACAAAGTGTAAAATAATGCCTTAATAATGTTTTAAAGTTGATAATGTTTTGACTATATAGGTTAAATCAGTACTCTATTAAAATTAATTTTACTGATTTTTGTCTTTTTAATGTGGTTATTAAAACATTTACAATTACATAGCCCCCTCACATATGTGACTTGTTTTACATCTCTATTAGATAGCGCTGCTTTACTCATTCTATTTTGTTTAATTCTTCCAACAACCCTATGAGGCAGATATTTTTGTTATTATCATCAACCTCATTTTTCAGATGAGGAAATTGAGGTAGAGAGAAGTTAAGTACCTTGTCCAAAGTCATAGAGCTAGTACGTGGCCAAACTGGAATTGAACTCAGATGTTCTATTTCCAGGCTCTGAGCACCTAAGTACTCAGTCACAATAATATTTTAGGAAGATTTATCTGGCTATGATTTTTTAAAATCCCTTACTTATAAATGTGGCCAACAGTGCTTGTAAGGTGGCCAAAATGTTTTTACCAAGTGAACAATGTGTCCACTTGGGAAATACTGTAAATCAAAGCAGGGAAAAAATAGTATAAAAGCGAGGAATCATTTATTTTTGTTTTAAGATTTTTGTCACCCAAGATAGTTAAGAATGAGATTTAAGACCATGTTGCTCTTTGAATAAATATTATTAACTTGATTAACTAGTGGCAGCTGTTAACTTCCTCACTACTTGAGATGATGCCTAAGTGTTGATAATCATAAGATTCTGACAAAGTAAATCAGCAACATTAAGGTCTTTTTGTAGATAATACAGTTTAGGCTTAGAAAACATCTGGCATTTTGAATTTCTCTAAATAAATTTGAAGCTGGGAAGGGGCTGATTGATATTATCAACAGGTACTTTATAAATTTCGACCTAAACTAGTAACACTAGAAACTTGGACCTTCTCCTGTAACCACGAGTTGATTCGCTCTCTGAATTATTTACAGAAAAATTAGGATACTGTGACAGAATTTGCATTTCAAAGGAAGAAGAATCCAGAGGAGACTCTTCTTCCCTTATGGGCATTTCAGGATCAGTTTTGAAACTGTTGGAACCATCACTCCCTTTGTAGAGATTTTGGGGCTGGGGGAGTGTTTACTTTCCTCCTGTGACCAAAGCACCATTGCAAGAGCTGTGATGTATCGCCTGTCACTGACAAGCATTTTCTGCGAGTTGATTATGTGTAAGGTTCTGTACAAGGTGCTACAAAGATGAAGACAAGTTCTGTATCTTTACAAGTCTCAATGTCTAATGGGAAAATAGACATATAAATGAATAACTCTCCTAAGATGCTTGTTTGAAAATTTGAAGTTAACCCACGATTCAAATCTAGATGTGGCCCCTGATTCCAATTCTTTGTCCACTGGAACATATATATCTTTTAGCTTTTCATTACAAAATCAATGTATAATTCTTGTAGGACAAAAATAAAAAAGTTAAATACAGCTAAGCAAAAAGAAGACGAAAATAGCCATACTACTGCCATCCCAGCGTAGGAAATGTCACATCCTAGTATATAGCCTCTTAGACCTTTTTCTATTACTAACATATACACACATATTTTTAAATAAAAGGGAATATACTGTACATGTACTTTCAATGAAAATACTTATATATGTCATTTATAATGACTGATATCTGATCGTGCCACAATTTATTTAACTAATCAGCTTGTTGTTCCCTCAACAAATACTTATTGAGCAACTACTGCATTCCGGGAGCTATCTTGAGACTAGACATACAGTGGTGAACAAAAGAAATGTTGTTTGATATTCATTGTTTATAATTTCTCACTCTTATAAATAGTGTTGTAATAAACATCATTTTATATACATCTTTATACACTTGTGCAGTTGTTCACTTGAGAGAATAATAATTGTGTATATACTATATGCCAGACAGTCTGCTGACTTCATTACACATATTATCTCATTTAATCTTACGAAGAAGTAATATTGTTGTGATCTCAGTTTTCAAATAAGAAGCTGGAACTTGGAGAAATTAAGTAATTTGCCTTAGATCATCTAGCAGGGAAGTACAAAAGCTGGAATGCAAGCTCAAATTTATGTTATCATAGATTCCATGCGCCACTAGCAATGTTGAGATGAAATTGCTGCATCCAAGAGTATAAACGTTTTTAAGATGCTAAGTAACTAATTTGCCAGCCCAAAAAGTCTTACTAGTTTATACCTTCACACTGTGCCCTTACCAACACTGAAGTTAGCCGCTCCTGATTCTTAAACACAAATTTAAAAATCATCCATTCATATGGAGAAGGTTGGTTTTAAAGTTTACCCCATGCCAGCTAGTACACTTTTCTTTTTTGCTTAGGCTAGTTGGAATGGATTTCTGTTTCTGGCAGCCAAAACGTTGCATTTTAGACAAATGTCCTTATCTCTTACAAGCTTGTAGGACATGCCTTTTTGTGTAGTATGTAAGACCCAATACAGTACTTGCGTATTTGTTTTAGGATTTGTTGGGTTCAATAATAAAAAGTGAAAAATGGAAGGAAGCTCTCAAAAACTCTATGTAGTGACACAAAAGTGACTCATTTACTTCTTTATTTCCTATAGTATCTACATTTCTATGGTTTTTATCACCACAGAAAAATGTTCTGTAAATTTTAAAAAGCCATCAATGTGATGCCACTGGGATTATTAAATAGTAGAGAGCTGATTACCCTCAGCTGCCCGGAGCTCTCCTTCCTCTACGCCTACTGAATGGTGCGTCCTTCGGGACACGTGTTCTTTCACTCGGATTGTCATGAGAGCTTCTGGGCTAGAATGGCACGTGTTATTTATAAGTCACCCTTCAGTAGTCTTTGGTCTTTTAAGGGGCAGTGAAGCACAGCAATTAAGAACATGGGCTCCAATGCCAGACTACCTTTTTCAAATCCCAGTTTTGCCATGTGTGACCTGTGTGATCTTAGGCAAATGATTTGACTTTTCTGTGCCTCAGTTTTCTCAACTGTAAAATGGAGGTAATACTAGCTCTGTCATGTCACCGTTGGGATGATTAGATGAGGTACAGTATGTAACCAGCACAGGTAAGCACTCAATAAATGTGACTTGCTGCTGCTGCTATTGCTATTACATTTGGGGAGATAAAGTAAAAAAGACTGTGGATATTTATCACCACTACCTCTGTCATCACCCATACTTCTTCTAAATCACTTGTTTTGAAAATCCTCACTTTAACATAATTCAAGAGCAGGATTACATTAGTATCCCAGGTAGGAACGTACTGAGGCTGTGATAAAATTTACTAGTAGTAGTGCAATTTCTAGATGACCTCTGTAGTCTGTGAGGAGAAAAATTTGAGTAGCTGTTTCCATTCGTGCTCACTAAAAATCTCGTCCAGGAGGCCCTCAGAGTCAGTACTTCTATAATTAATAGATATGCATCGAGTCATCAGCAATCCAGGCTTGCTACAGTTAGGTTATGTGGGACTCTGATTCTTGTATTTTCTGTTTGTTAATGGTGGTCGCCATTCTACTTCTGTAGTTGTGGTTGCTCTGACAAACTGACATGGTCTCAAATGTTCCCCATGGTGAGAAGGGACATCTGTAGCTCTTTTTATTCTCAGATGATACTGTCCTGTCAGACCTCTGTGTAACTGATAGTACAGGCAGTTATGTCTCTGAGGAATGAATGTTTTGTCTGAGCGTTATGAGCATAACCCTTTCTCCTCACGGGATGATACGTGCACGATGCTGGATCAGTGCTTTTTTGTCCTATTTCTTCTCAGTGGGAGGGGAAATAGGGCCAAGGGCTCCTGTTTATGTTTTGCTTTGCTTTTTGTTTCTCATAAATCAGGCATCTGGTACTAAGGTGGGAACTGGAAACGAGCAGCTGCATTTTTAAATAGGCAGTTACATTGCTTGTAAAAGTGTCGTAGGATAAAGTAACCTCAATAGAAATATTTTATATCTTAATTCAGTGTATTTCAAGGTCTGTTCCATAGAAAATTGGTTTGAGGAGATATCAACTAAGTTTGGAAAAAACTGTATCCTTCTCTTGGAAAAGTCACAATTCACATTAGCACATTAAAGATTCTAAGACACTCCAGAGTAAAGAAACCCATTCAGCTTTTTTCTCTTTATTGTATTTTAATATTTTATATTTATAAAAGAATATGTGTAACATATAAGTTAGAAAGTATAATAATATAAGGAACACCCTTGAATCCCTCCCCTAACCCAAGATCTAGAAAATTGCCAGTAACGTGGCTCTATCTGTGTTTTTCTCTCCGATTATATCCCTTACCTCCCAGGTAACCACTATCCAAAATCTTGTGTTTAGTTCCCTGGCTTTGGTGGGGGAGGGTTGTTGTTGTTTTTTTTATCACTGATCTATGTGTTTCTAAGTAGTACATTGTCTAGTTTTGCTTATTTTTGAGCTTTATAAAAATAGCATCCTTTTTTTCATTCAACATTGCTTCTAAGGGTTATCTGTGTTGTTCCATTCATTTTCGAACCTTGTTCATTCACTTTTCAGTGCTGTGTAACACTCCACTGTGTGAACACGCTACAGCTTACTTCTGAACTGTTCCCTGTCCATGGACATTGGAGTTGTTTTGTTTACTGTTACTATGGCCTCTATCAAAGAACAGCGAGGAGAAATGTGAGCCAAGGGCACTGACAGAATGTCATGAGGATGTTTGGGAACAAGAGGGAAGATCCTGAGAAGCTAGCTGCTTGATATAAGGCACAGTTCACGGCAGGGGCTAAAACACAAAGAAAGTAAGATGTCGCTGTCCCTGGTGACCTTGTCATCCAGTGGGGCAGTCAAACAAATTTGTATTTCTCAAAGTAGGGTATGATTAGTCCCAGGGACTCAAAGGCACAAAATGAACATGATACATCTTTTGGAGTCCATTTTCAGATAGTTTGGGGGGATTTTTCAGGGGTAGAATTAAATAATTTCGCTGATAAGCACCTTAAAATATGTTTATCTCAAAATTGAAAAGATTCTTTTATGAAAAAGAACATAAAATTGTTATGCATTTTTAAAACAAAATACCAGAAAGAGGTCAGCTGGTAAACGTATTTGGACTATACCCTCAAGACTAATAAATTCACTCTCTTACGTTGTTAGAGGTTTTTAGGTACAAAAAAATTGACAAGTGTTAATGTATGTAAGTTAAATAAAATGTGTCCTAAATAGAAATAATTACTTCTGACAGAGTAATCAGGAAATGCTTCACAGAGGAGACAACATTTGGGCTAGGCCTTAGAGAATAAGTTGGATTTCCATAGGAAGAAAGAGCAGTCAGGAAACAGCATAATTAAGGACAGGTGAGGGAAAAAGGTGCAGCACATTTGAGAAATAAGGAGAAGTTCTTTACGGGTAAAGTGTACATCCAGTGAGGGGCAGGGTGACCTCTGTGTCTGATTCGTAGTGTTTTCAGACATAGATGTTGAGTGCTAACCTTTCCCCACGCTCCTGTATTTATTGTTAGATCTTCAGGCAAAGTTTAGCCTAATAGGTGACGCTTAAGCTGGGGTCTTTACTTCTTTAAAAATTAGGAATCTGACTCATGTACTCATCCAGCAAGCACTTAATTCAACATCTTTTTATACTAAGGATGCCCAGATCAAGAAGATATTACTCACGATGTACATTAATTGGTAAGAGAAGCCCTTAGAACTCCCACAGCTCCCACTACCCCTCCCCTCTCTGCTCTCGTCCGGCCACATCCCATCCGCTCACCTAGTCCAGATGTCACTCCAAACTCCATATTGGTTTTTCCAACTCTGTCAGATCATTAATAGAAGCATAGAAACATGCTGTTCCCCTCCCCACCCCTTTAAAAACCCTCTAGTAACTTCCTAACTCTTTCCAGGTTCTATACTATTTCTCCATTCTCTTTTATAGCAAAATCCTTCAAGAATTGTTTATATACCCTCTTTAATTCTTTTCCTTACATATTCTCTTAAACCCACATATCCTTTTAAACCTCACCTCTTCTCTTAAGCCACTCTGTCCAGGCTTTCACCCCCATCACTCCCCAAAATTGCTCTTGTTTGGTCCCCAGGGACCTACACATGGCTAACCCCAGGGTCAGTTTTTAGCACTCATTTTCCTTGACCTGTCAGCAGCATGTGACACAGGTGGTCAGTCCCTTCACTTGGAAACACTTGTATCAGTTACCTTCCAGAAACTACACTCTCCCAGTCCTCCGACCTCCCTGGCCATTCCTTCTCTGTCTCTTCGGCTCATTTCTCCTATTTTTGGAATGACTGGAGTTCTATCCATAGACTATTCTCTACACACTCCCCTCCAGCTCCTTCCTTAACATCTCAGATCTCGTTTCTCACTACCCAACACCTATTCACTTCACTGCAGCCACACTGGCCTCCTTTCTATTCCCTGAACATACCAGGCCGTGGTCCCCTGCACCTGCCCTTCCCCCAGGGATATGCCCCTTGCCTCGTGCAGGACTTGGCTCAGATGTTAGTTTCTCAGCAAGGCCTTCCTCCACCACTGGATTTAAAATCTCACACAACCAACACTCCAGCTCTCCTTCAAACCTGCTTTACTATTCTCCATAGCATTTTCTTCACCTAACACACTGCAGAGAGGCAGTGTAACATCGTGGTTAAGAGAACAAACTCTGAAGCCAGACAGTCTGGGTCTGTACCCCAACTCTGTCACTTTCAAGATGCAAGACCTTGACATCTCTGTGCCCCAGTTTCTTCATGAAGTGGGACAGTTTCTATCTCATTTGAACAGTATCTTGTATGTAGTGATATGTGTTTACATTATTATTGTTGTGTTATTATATTTTACTTATTAATTCCGTTTATCTTGCATCCTCCCCCCTTGGAATATAAATTCCATGAGGGCAGATTTTTGTTCACTTTGCTTATTATTATATTCGTAGTTCTAGAACAGTATCTGTCACATAAGAGGCTCTTAATAAATATCTGTTGATCCAACTGTTATCTGTGGAAAGAGTAATGGGGAGAAGAAGAATCGAGGAAGACTTGAGCTTTATGTGTACTATTTTTTAAGTTGTACAAAAATAATGTATTCATGTAATAATGCCTGTGCCCTTGAAAAACTCATAGGCTTATGTGGAAAATGAACATGTAGGCAAAAGAATTCCTAGAGGAGTGGTAATATAGAGCTGGGTTTTAAAAGCTGCAGAGTGCCACTAGATAAAGTGTGAGAGGGATGGGGCAGCCTTCTAGGCAGAGGGAATGTATGTGCAAAAGCAAAAAGGTAAGAAACACAGCAGTGAGGAGAGTGGTCAGTGTTTTGAGCTCTTAAGTTTCGTCCTAGCCTTCCCTCTCACCCACTCCTATATTCCAGCGTCTCCAGCTTAGTGTTTGACTGGAATTAGCTTATTACTCCTTTCAGGCAAATATCTTGGGTTTTTGTCTCATTATTTTCCTGCAAGTCTTTTTCTATTTTCCTGCTTCCCAGAAATTCCACTCATTTTTTGCATTGCAGCACTCTTCAGATGTGCTTCTAGATTCCTTTGGTGTCTTTGGTATAGTAAGAAACTCACCTGTAATTTCTATCTGTGGAGGATAGTGAAAAACGAGGAAGACAGAGAAAAAGGAGAAAGAAGAGTTTTGTTTTACTATAACATACAGCTTTACTTAAGAACACAGTTGTTCACTCACTTCAGTAATTACAATTTTAAGTCCTGTGTTAGTCTCTAGTCCATACCTAAGACATAAAAGTAAAGAAACTTGTTTTTCAGTGCGTGATGCAAGACTTTTTGAGGTTGCCTTTTAAAAATCAGAATTTTTTTCTACCCACCTTCCTCTTTGCCATCGTGTAGGGAAAACACACTTGATGACAGCACAAACCAAGACAAGCAATCGCATTAATCTATGAGGTGAGCCCCGGCACCATCTCTTTATACCGTGTCTCACACGGAGTCGTGACTGTGTATCTGTCTCTGAGAGCCCCTTAAAGGAAGGAATTGTGACAAGCGTCATTCAGACACCTCGCTCAGTGCCTGCTGCATAATGGATGCTCAGAAAACACTTATTAAGTTGAACTGAGCTAAACTGGATTGGATTATAGTACCAGAGGAGAAGGGGATTTTTGAGTTTGTTTTTTAAGTGAGACTGAGTTAAAATAAATCTAGAAAAGAAAAGTCATTCTTTTTTGTTGTTTTTAAACATAGTCTAAATTTGGGGTACAGATACCAGTATGTTCATTGCCCATAATTGTTAAAGCACTCAGCAGTGACTCATCAAGTCCCCAAATAGATACTTTTTAAAAAGGCACAATGGCCCTAGGAAACAAAATTAGGCTTGGAAAATATAAATAGCATTTTCTCTGCAGTGGAGTTTGTGGGGTCTTGCTGATACACAGAGGATGATTTAAGTGTAATTTCAGGAAAGTTACTCCTTTCCTTTGCGCAAGTAGCAGAGTCTGAAGTGAAGTAAAGACCATCTGATAAATTCTTACAGTGTTTCCCAGTACATACGCGTATGTTTCATGCTTCCTAAAAGTCATTTTCTGACCTCCGAGTGTCCCTAGTCCATCTGGCCCAAATGCCAGGACAGACCGGTGCCTGCGTTTCAGTAGAGGAATAAATGAAGTTAGTTTCTACTCCTTTCTCTCTACTTCACCATTTTTCTCTTTTGCAAAGGAGTTTGGAATTTAAATCCTCTAAAGCCTAAACTCTTCCAGGTCTAAAACTCCAAAACATTGGTAATAACAAGGTACCCGGTCATTCCGCCAACCCTCTGTCTACGATAGATCTCTCTCGAGAGTGACTCCGGTATACTTGAAAAAACTGCCCAAAGAGCTACGTCATAGAGAAGGCTCCCTTGCTAATGGGTAGCCATTTAACTCATTTATTCAGTGTACCTTTATGGAGTAGCTACTAGGTGTTAGCCTCTGTGCCAAGCCCTGGAAAGCCAAGCCGAATAAATCTTAGTCCCCCGCTAAGGAGGTCACAGTCTGTTTGGGCAACAATAATACGTAGAGTTCCTAATTCATACTAATACAGTGCTAAATGGGCACTCGGACCACGCGGTAAGAATGCTGGGCATCATTCGTTCAGCATGGAGGAGTCTGGGAAGGCTTCACAGCAAAGGTGACTGTTAACCCTCAGGCTTAAAAGGATTTCATCCGAAGGAGAAGGGCAGTCTATCATTTCAGACATAGGACATAATCAGAGCAAAGCATGAAGGTAGGAAAGCTCACGACATGTTTAGGGAACAGGGAGAGGTTGGACACGAACGGCGCATGGGCTGCATGGTGGGAGATGGAACCAGACGAGGCAGAGGCGGTGTTTGTTGTGTGGTGCTGAGGGCACGGATTCCAGAGCCTGCGTTTCAACCCAGCTCAGCCACTGACCAGCTGCTGGGACCTTGGCAAGTTACTTAACCTCTCTGTAATTTAGTTTCTTCATTTTTTTAAATGAGGGAAATAGCATCTATTTCATATATATATTATGCATATACACACAACACACAAATATATACACACACATACACATACGGCTTAACACAGTTCTTGGAACAAAATAAATAAGAGAGGCCACATTATAAAAGGCCTTGAATTTCAATCTGTACATTATTCTATAAGCAAAAGAAATGTTTTAAAGCAGAAGAGGGGAGAGTATGCAATAGGATATAATCTGTATTTTAGAAAATTAACTCTGGTGCCACTTTGGAGCATAGATTGGATAAAGAAGAGACCAGAGGCACGAAACAAGTTCTGAGGCAGTTCCAAGAGTACGCATAGATGAGAGGTGCTGATGTAACATGGCTCTGAGTTAATACAGCTGCCTTGCCCTTAAAAGTTCTGGGCTCTTAACTAGAAATTTCAACCTTGCAATACGAGTCTTAACAGATCTTACAAGTTTAACGCTGGAAAACACAGTCAGAACCCTGGGGAAGGGCGCAAAGGGCTTTCCCCCTAGTCTGGATGTTTCAGCGCTCAACTGATGCTTCTGTTCTGCGCCCAAGTATCAGACCAGCGCTTCCTGCATACTAGTCACGATGTCTTGCCATCTAGTTAGATGTCATGAGCAAAATTCGTCTGGTTTTGGAGATGCTTTTTTTTCCCTTTGAGTAACCTCAAATTTACTGGTCAGTTTCCTAGAGGAAGTTCTGGCTTCTGGAGTGCACAGCCGAAGCAAGGAGAGCTCTCAGCTCATGGCGAGGTCAGCAAGCAGAAGGTGAAATGGTGATGGAGAGGTGAAGACGATGGCACAGTCTCCTCTGGCCACGCTGCAGGCTTTCCCACCGACCGGAGACAACGGAGAAGGGACTTGGGTTTTGTGCTTGTTCTTACAACCCGTCTGCAGCTAGCCTGCTGGTTCCTGAGCTGTTGGCACAGACGCCCAGACTCCCAGCGATGAGTTGGGAGTAAGTCTGAGCCCATCCCAACCCACTTTTCTCGTGGTTTCTTTAGCAAATAAATAAATACACGTATTCCTTGTGTTTAGTAGCACAATCACTTCAGTTTCTGATGAATTTTTTTGGGACCTTACTTGAGAAAAAGGTTATCAGAGCATAGAGGAGTTTTTAAAAGTAATCATTTGATGCACATGCTACACTCTCTCTCCTCTTGACCCCTTTCACTTTTTTCATTAACCACATTCCTGCACAACTCATTTCTGAAAACTCATCATGTTTCTGTAGAGAGCCATCCAAAAACATTGTCTGTCCCTACGTTGCAATTTTCTGTGGCACTGAAACCATGTATGACTGTAATAAAAATCCATTTTGTGAAAAGATACAAGTGATTTGTTTTTGTTTCTTTGGGGTTAACAACTATTTATGGGAATTCCTGAGATGAGGCATGAGCTTGCTTCGCACCAAACGTGGGGAAGGCATTGCCTCTGCCCAAAGGATATTTAAAGTGTGTTAAGGCAAACAATAAATTCTGCTGTCAATGCCACGTCCCTTGAAAGCACTGGAAAGTGATGCTCTCATGAGCGCCAGGGAGTGACGGTGTCCTCAGATCATAGCAAAAGCACACAGTGCAACCCCCCCTGGTTCCCTGTTAAGTCCTGTATCTTACTGCACTTTTCCATTTTGGGGGGGGTGTTTTTTTAAGCATTTTATTTAGCCCCCAAAATCCAAAACCATTTTTCAAGAAAAATTCCTCCAGCAGCAAAATGACTGAATAAACCTCTCTTCCCTTAAGTGATAGGATACTTTTTACCTTTCTTTTATGTCGGTAAACATTCTCAAGTGTAGATTAGCCACAGCTCAAATCTATGTCGGTTATGGGACTTTGGGGATGTCATTTAAGTCACCTCCGGGCTCAGTTTCCTTACCTATAAAATGAGAGTAATAAAGTACCTTCCTCATAGGGTGGTTAGCATTAAATGAGGTGAGATAATACGTATTCAGCACCTAGAACATCTGAACACTCCATAAAATTGACTAATAATAGTAAATAAGATTGATTCCTGTCTCCAAGTTGGGGATACAGAATCACCGCGCAAAATGACAGGATTCCTGTCAACACTCCCACTGCCCTAATCAGCAGTTCAAGAAATGGAAAAGCTAAAATTCCTCTCAGCTCTCAGCCATTGTTTTTTTACCTTGCACTCATGTGAAGTCGTAGGCTTTTATCCACATGGGAGCTAAGAGCTAAGATCTAAATTCTTTTCTTTTTGTTGCAGTCCCCTTCGGTACTTTCTTTTTTTTAATTCTTCATTTTTTAAAAAAGTGAGAGAGACTTCACTTAGGGAGGCAGTATTTTAAATGCACCATTTACAAGTTACATAGTCTTCCAAATCAACAGAAACCTCCCTCCTTCAAGCAGGATTACCTATGCTTCCCTTCCTCTTGGCAAGATAACTCTTTGGAATAAGAAGAATAAAAACAGAGACTTATACCCTTCCCATTATTCGTCTGCTTCCATTGTGCCTAGTCAACTAACAATATCAAAAAGGCTAAGAAAACAGCCCTACCCTCTGGATGTTTGATGCCAGAAGTTGGCATTTCTTTATTAAAGGATCAAAGAGTCATATTTTTAATTTAAGATTTACAGTGCTGATTACATTATTACTGGCCCTTTATTTTTTCCCTTTAAAAACATCATTTTAATTAAGGCCCCATATGCTTTTCCTGACCTCTCTTCCCTAGACTGAAATGCACTAGTCAAATCCTCTATGTCCCATTCATTCTACAAAAGCCAAGGTACTTGTGTTTAGCTAAACAACTGTTTGGATAATAGTTTCTACCCAGTAAACTTGTAGGCAATTCACGAGTCCTTATCTCTGATAGCTCCCTTCTCCCTCCCGTAAGTGGAATTCCTTATAATAGAGCCAGTTGAAGACTGAAGCTAGTGGCCGTGGTGTCTTATCCAGGGTGATGCAGCTCGGGAGGTAACCCCACCACCCAATCCTCCCAGTGTCTTGTCTCCACCACGGAGAAACTGGCTTGAGTTATTGTTGTGGTTTGTGTGTGTGGTAGTGTCATGCTCCCTGAGCAGAGTGCTGTGAAAATGTGTAAGGGAGCCCTTAAGTTCTTACTCAGATTTCCCACCTAAGACTTGGCCTTTGGAAACAGTCCCCATTACTAGACCCAATACAAGTGCCATAAGGTTCACCTGGCGAGAGAGAGGTCAGCTTAAAAAACAGGCCAGGGGAAGAGTGTAGCGGATGGAAAGAGGGGTGAGTTACAGGACAAAGAGAGACAGTGTGAGGGGAAGGTAGGGGCAGGCTGGTTGAGGCAGTGTAGCAATGCAGGTTAATGAGAGAGAAAAAAAAACACATTTATGTAACATCTTAAGGAGCAGATAGGCAAGGAAGGTTCTCCAGCCCACATGCATCTGTTCTGGAATCTGAAAATTACTTTGAAGGGTTTTGATATTTTAGCAGTCACTCTCTCTGCCTGATGTTCCACAAAGCTCCCACTCCTGCCTGATGCAGCCAGCACCCAAGGACCCCAGGACCTCGCAGACGGGAGGCACTAAAAGGAGGGCAAAGGAGGAGGATGAGTGGGGCACATCATGAATTACTTTTTTCCATAAACCAGAATCTATTTACACTATAAATCCAAACCATTCCTATCTGCCTGGCCAGCAAGCCTTCCACAGATCATGTAGGCTACTTTTCTTACCAGCTCATTGGGGCATTTTGCTTCCTCACTTACGAAGATGCCCTGGATTTTCTTGTTCTTTTAAAATCACTTTCTAAACACAGAGTGTGGGAAATAGAGATGGTGAGAAAGGGAGAGGATGGTGGGAAGGGAAGAGGGGTATGCATGCGTGCATGTGTGCGTGTGCGTGTGTGTGTGTATGAAGCCTAAACAGTACACTGGAGTCAGAAAACCTGGATTCTAACCCACTTAGTGTACCTTCCTGTGTAAACATGGGCAAGTCGGTTGATTTGCTTGCCCTGTTTCCTCCTTTTCCAAGTGGGAATAATATTTGTTCCATGTACCTCACAAGGTGGCACTAAAGATTTAAGGAAATGACATATAAGAGCATTTTGAAAGGATAAATTCCTCTATCAGTTTTATATAGAGGAATTAATTAGTATAATAAATGAAAATAGGTTAAGAGGAATATTACTGGATTGGAGGCAAGAGAGTGCTGGAAAAAGAGAAGTCCCTTCCTTCATTTGACAGACACCAGAAAATGCCAAGACCACTCCACTCCTCAAAGCACAAATTTGGCCAACACTTTCTTTTATCTTGACACATCCCTAGGAAGAGGGTTCTTCCTCCTCCCCCCACCCCCCTCCTCTGTACCAGGGATTTAATTAGCCATGGAGTACAGTATTTATACTTTCAAAAGACTTTCACAGGTAGTCTCCTATACTGCCCTAACTTTCCTTGTTGATGGAACTGGCTGTCTATCCCTCACCATTTAATATGTGGAGGAAGGGAGGCCTAAAGAATTTCAGTGACTTTCAAAGGCCAGACAGTGATGAAACCAGCACCCAAAACTTGGGCTTCCTGACTCCCTTCTTCCCCCTAAATATGTATTGAGAAATAAAATGAAGTTACTAAGCTGTTGGTCTGTGGCTCTAAGCAGATCTAGTGAAGGAGGAGCGCCCCCCCCCCCCCCCCGGTCAGGGCGGCCGGTGGACACTGAGCCCTTCCCTCCCGTTGAGTCCATTAGGCAGACAGGATGGGATTTTTCCCTGTGGTGCGGCGGGGAGAGAGATCCAGGTAGGAGGAAGCTGAAGCCTCACCTGGAGCTGATACTGAAGCCACTTGGTATAACGGACCCCGCTTTGGAGAAGGGGTCCTATTCCTGCCAGCACTTACGGTGCGTCTGCAAACCCCCCAGCCATTCTCAGCCTCTTTTCCTCTCTGTGCCATGGAGATCATAACATGCTCCTCACACTTAGGGTTATTCTCCTGAATAAGAGGCTCCATCCAGTAAGGCCCAAGGCTTTGTAAACCGCCAGAAGTGTGTATTAGTATTAACTCTCTCCCACTGTGTCCCCCTGTGCACAGATGCCCTCCAAAGCATAAAACTTTTCTCCATCATCTGACCTGCCTAGGCCACTGTCTCTCCCACCTGGGGACTGTGAATTCCAGACGACAGCTCCTGGTGACCCGCCCTCCCTGCTCGCGCGCTTGTTGTTGTTTTGTGTTGGGAGGGAGACGATCTCCATCTAGGTTATCCCGGGGCTTCATAAACCTCTGTCTATTACCCGCTCCATCTGCCTCCGCTGCACCCTCGGCAGGTCCGGCCGGTCTGCCTTTCCTGGCCCCACCTCTCGCTCGGCTGTCAGTCTGAGTCTGGGTCTCGGGCTGGGTTTGGGTCTGTCTTCTTCACCCTCAGTGAGTCAGAAACAAAGGAGGGTGGGGGAGCGCACGAGCTCGGGCTGCGCGTTTCGCCCTTTACTCTGAACTCGCAACGTCAGCGGCGCTGGATGGAATCGCGGGGCGCCGGCCCGGCCACCCACAGCACGCGGGGCCCCGGGAGTGGCGGGGCCGGGCGGGCGGGCGCTCGGGGGACCGGGCCGCGTGGGCGCCGGGATGGAGGGCGCCGAGGGGCGGGGAGCCAGCGTGCGCGTGTGTGCGAGCGCCGGGGAGGCCGGCCCTTAGTGTAACCAGAGCTACAAAGGAGGCGAGTCCTCCAGAGGGAGGGAGGGCGGAGCGGCGGCGCCGGGGGCATCTCCTCCACCCTCCCCGGGAAGGAGCCCCTGGCCGCGGCCCCCGGAATGATGAAGAAGAACAATTCCACCAAGAGGGTGAGTGCGCCCGCCGGCCCTGCGCCCGCGGCCCACTTTGTGTTCGGGGGACCCCGGCCCGTCGGGGCTGCCAGTGGCCCGGCGCCCTGCGCGAGCCCCCGCCCTCCCGGCGGTCCCGAGTGCCCTCCGTCCGCGGTCCCCCCGGCCCCCTGCCGCCGTGCGCCCGACCCCGCGCGGAGACACTGGGGGGGCTTTTGTTTGTTTACTTGGGTAGGGGGTGTCACTTGGCGTAGTTTGCGCCCGACCCCCAGCCTCCCGTCCCCTGGGTGACCGGCAGCAGTGTGCATCGGGCTCTGCGGCGGCGAGGAGACAATGAGAAATAAAATAAAACGCCGTTAATCCGGCGCTGCGAGGACAGAGACTGGGGGAGGGGGCGGGGGCCGGGTGGCAAGCCGAAGGCCACCTCGGCTCAGGCCCCTTCCTCCCGCGGTTGCAGTTGTTTATTTGGGAGGAGGGGGAGGGGAGCGACGAGGGAGAGTCCCTCCGAGTGAGAACCTCTTAGGAAGTGGGGAGTGGACGTCGGGCTCCCGGACTCCAGCCTTCGGCGGGGCGGTCCCCGGAAAGAAGGGGAGAGGGCGACGGAGGAGGGTCGCGAGTCTCGGAATGGAGAGGAGGAAAAAAGCTGTGATCACTTAAGCGCCCGTCCTTCTCTTGCCCCCGGGGCAGGGGCCTCAGGATGGAAATCATCAGTCTGCACCGCCCGAGAAGGTCGGCTGGGTCCGGAAATTCTGCGGGAAAGGGATTTTCAGGGAGATTTGGAAAAACCGCTATGTGGTGCTGAAAGGGGACCAGCTCTACATCTCTGAGAAGGAGGTAGGTGCCCTTTGCCTCCAACTCTCCCTATTTTCTTAGTCCCCACTTTGTCTCTCCACGGGAAGGGGGGTTATCTACCTCTAGTCTCCCTGTAACTCACCCCCCATTTTGTTGCAAAAGCAAGTTCAACAGTCGGGTTGGTCTCTAGCCCATCATAGATCTGCAGAGAAGGTCACCCTTTAGTGAGAAGACCTGAGTTAGAATTAGAAGTTGAGTATGCATCTTATTTAATGACTTTTCTTTGCAAATATCTGACTACGATAACCCCCTCCCAAGATGTCCCCAAGGTTCTAAGTGTCCCCCCCTATCCTCTACCCTGTCCTGGCCTCTGGCTGAGCATAGGAGATTTTTTTTCTTTGCTGTTGCTGCTGAAACACTCTGTGAACAGCAGCTTATTCTCCACCTCTTCCTGTCCCCCGACCCCAGCCCAGCTAGCCTCCCCCCTTTCCTGTCTCTAGCAGGGGCATACACGGGTCATAGCAGCACAGCTGCCCGGAATCACAGAAAACACACATGCAGCCTTGGGTCAGTCTCATATGACCTCAGGTAGAGCATCTGTGAGTGGCAGACAGTTATTTTTGTGGAAGCCAATGAACCGGGATGCTCTGTGTTCCCCCACCCCCCAACTCCACTAAAAAAAAGAAGCAAGGAACTCATTCTTCACTCCCTTCCTGCCCCCCCCCACTTGTATCTGAAGGGAGAAAAATGGAGTTATGGACCCCCATATGTCTGTCTTTGGCTCTACAGTTAAAATGAAAACCACAATCTACTCAGTGGTACTGAGCCCAGACCACTGAATCCAAACTGTTCTCCCTTTTATCTGCTGCTTGGGCTCAGTAACACGTAGTAATACTGAGAAATTGCCCTTCCATGGGTTAGAAGTCACTCTGGTCCCTGCTTCTGTGCTGTGGCAGCAGAGCCTGGGACACAGGCCTGTGTTCCCTTGGTAGGTGGCCGCCCCTCCCCCAGTTCCGTGAGCCCTCACAGGGCTAACTGGCAGGTCCTCCCTGAGTTCTCACCTCTTCTGCTTTCTGCAGTAGACTATATTTAGGTAAATAAAGCCTTTTATGGTATTGAAACAGACCCACAAGCAGTGTTCATCTGAACGAACATCTCCTGACACAACCAGGGAAGCACTAAGCCGTGCCAGAGCCAAAGAGATCCCTCCTCAGAGTGTCTAAACGTTTCTGTTTACACTAAGCTGAGAACTTGGTGAAGGCGTGAGGTGAGAGAAGACTGACAGGAAGATTTATCTTCAAGGGTCACCTCTGACCAATCCCAAATCCTGCAGAAAGTTTTTCCACAATTTACTAGCTTTCCATTAAAAAAGAAACAAACAGCAAGTGTCAAAGTGTATCTCCTGTCTTCCCCGAACTTCATGGCAGGAAACTCTAGTGAGCAATCAGGGAGAACTTCCCACACATCAAAGGGGAAACCTGAGAACAGTACAAGGTTAGACAGAACAAGACATTTTTTTCTTGTTTGTATCTGTCCAAAGAACAGACAGAGCCTGGGGGAGCCTGGTTGGTCCTTGTTTGGAGAGGAAGGAGTACCGAGATGGCGAAAGGATGGAATGACCTCAGCCTGGGATGCCTGGTGGCCTATGAGTCAGGAGCATCTGACTGGTCCCGGGGCCAACTGCCCCTGCTGAGAAGGGCCTAGGAGAAGAGGGGCAGAACCTATTGAGTTCACTCTTCTTTGGAGCCAGTTTGCATGCGTGCTACAGTGGGCTTGGGCTAAAGGTGAAACTGACAGAACTCCGAGCTTTATTCTGTCCACTTCCCCAAACCTCCAGAGCCAGGAGAAAGAAGTCAAGATTTAGAACAAGAAATGCACAGTGTAATGTTTGTCATGTATGTGTTAATCCATGAAAATTCCTAACTGTCTCCCCTAGAACGTGCCAGTCTTTTTTGTTAGCTCCCCTCCCATAGGCAGGTCTCCATCAAAGAAAGTCTGTGTTTGTTGTTAATAATTGCTTTCCTCATCCTCAAAGGGCACCTGATGGACGTGGAGTTAATGTATAGGGAGCCCTCATGGTGGAAGAAATTGAATTCTGGGCATCTTTTTTGGCAAGCGTGGGAAAAATCCCTTTCTGTGGGCCAGGGACAAAGAATCGGGGGAAAGGAAGGGTTGACTTTGGAAGATGGGTAATTATCAATGAGACTTTGGGAATTAGATGGGGGAAAGCAATACAGTGAAGACCAAGGGTCTTGGAGGTGTCCGTCTTCCCTGGACCTGGAATATACCCATCCTACTGCTTGCCTTGCGCCGTCTCCTACCTCTGCCCTTCCAAGGGCTAAGCTCTGTCAACGTCCCCTGCTGCCCAGAGCTCCTTATCAGCTGTGTCCAAGCCAGAATATCTCCCTCCCCTTCCTTTCCCTTCCCTTCCCCTAAGGAAAACAGAACAAGTAACTCTCTTCCCCTGGCTACATACACACACCCAGCACTTTCCTCTCCAAGATTTCTGGCCTCTGCTGATAGTTTCAACTCCGAGGAAGGCGGGGAGAGGAGGAGTGATGCATCACCCTACATCCCTGCCCACGTTTCTGGGAATTGTTCTCAGACACCCCTTCCCAGCATCTTGTCCACTTCCACCCACAATCCTTCAAGGCCTCTGGTCCCTTACCAGTCCCAAACCAGGGAGCCCTGAACAGGGGAGAGCCCTGGAGGAGCCTTGTGGAAACGGAGTGGATATACGAGCAGCCATTCACCTGAGTGGGGCTGTGTAATTGGCTCTCCTCATCTATGGTAAACCCCCTGGGTCCAGCAGCAGCAAGTCAGACCAAGACCAGCGGTGGGCTGGGCGATGGAAGAGAGAACCACTCCCCCACTTTAAGGCTAAAGAGAACCAGGAAGATAGATGAAGTCACCTCCACATTCATAATTCCTATTTCAGAGCTTGGCAAGTGGGGACTTTTTTGTGAAATAATTCCAGTCAGGGAAAGTAGACGCCTTCCAAGGAAGATGGGCTACTTTTATCTGTTTAGTTTTAACAAGACAAGTGCTGGTAGTTTTCATCTCTTGTCCTAGGGAAATGGGACCAGCTCCTTCCCAGGCTCTTCCAACCCCAGGCTTAAGCAGCGGGGGGTGAAAGGATTTCTAATCACAGGCTGCTTCATTTGGGCCAGCAACTGAGTCTCTGCTCCTTGCAAGGCCTAAGAGTCCACAAGCCACAGCTTCTGAGTACCAGCGCTGTGGGGCTACCTTAGGGGAGAGGAGGAAAAGCTCCAAGAGGTTGAGAACAGACCTTGGAAGAAAGCTAACAGGATGTGCTTTGTGGCACTCAGAAAATGCTGGCTGGAGCTGCAGGCTGTAGATAGTATTGTGGTCTCTGGTTAGACACTCAGCAAGGGAGTTAAGAGCCAAATGCTGGCTGAATCTACTGAGGGTAGAACGAGGGTGCATATCTATCTGATACTGCAAGCAGGAAGGGCTAAGTTTAGACACAAGGAAGAACTTCCTGGCAGTAAGGGGACTTAGGCTCTCAAAATGGAATCATGGAAAGAGGTAGCAGAATGCTTTTTTCCAAGTCTGAAATTTAGTCTCCCAGGGAGAGTGTAAGTGCATCTTTGCCTAGAGAGAGGTGGATGATTGAAACGGCTCTTCAAGCCTGGGAGAGTTCGGTGGGGTTGTCGCAGTACCTTGGCAGGGGAGGGAGGAGAGGGAGGAACCACAGGTATGTTTTTCAGTTTGTCTGAGCAGACTGAACCACAGAGGACTGCTGTTCCTATGGCGCTGAAACTCCTGAAATGAAGGAGGTAGATAGATGACTGTCTTTGCACCAGCATATATTCAAGGAGAGAGCCAGGTGGGGGAAGAAAGCAACAATGTGACAAGAGAAACATGACGCGGGGAAGCCAAAGGCAGCCCTTCATGGCATCCAGACACTCCCTGACATTGGCCCTGCCTTCATTTACCCCCTCTGGACAATCAGGGCCACCGGGTCTTGCTTACTTCAGGATGATAGGATTAACCTGTTAGCCGTGTAAGCCGTATCTTTCAAAGGACAAAGTGGGGGCCGTGGTGAAGAGAGACATAGTGGGGCTTTGGAAATGGTGGCTGAGGAGAGTGGGGATAAAGGGTTTCAATGGAGGAGGCAGGACTTGGGGGCTGCCCCAGTGCTGTCCCGTCTGTCAGCCCTTTGTGGCCTTTGTGGCCCTTGGGTAGGACAGCCCTTTCCTGTCTTGTCAGCCCTCACCTCTCCTCAGGCTTCCTGTGGTTCCCAAGATGGCTCTAAACTAACAATTTGGGGGAAGGGACTAAGTAATTTTATCCTCATCACCTCACTTCCAATCCTCCCCTAGGTGAAAGATGAGAAAAATGTTCAAGAGGTGTTTGACCTGAGTGACTATGAGAAGTGTGAAGAGCTCCGGAAATCCAAGAGCAGGAGCAAGAAAAATCATAGCAAGTTTACGCTTGCCCACTCCAAACAGCCCGGCAACACGGTACGTTGCTCCTGGCACGTGGGCCACTGGAACACCGATGGTCAGGAGTGGGGGGCAGGGAAAAATGCCTCCCCTCCACACCTCTGTCTTTCTGTCTGTCTGTTTCTCTCAGCTCTCTTGACTCAGAGGCCCTGAATTACTGCTGTCCTGCCTGCTTTTATTATTTAACCTGGGAATACTGTGGCCACTTCCTTCCCTCCAGGCAAGCCAGCCTTTAAACAAAAGTTCTCTCTCTCTGTCTCTCTCTCTCTTTCTCTCTCTCTCTCTCTCTCTCTCTCTCCCTCCCTCCCTCCCCTCCCACCCCCACCCTCCTTGTGTGGACACGTGCACACATGCACACACACACATCTCTTGGGAGAAAAATCACTTTGCCCAGCACCCTGATAGGTGGTTGAATTTCTGAATCTAATTTTTCTTGTCTGAGGGAAGCTGTTCCTATCACATTCTGTTTCTTCAAACATTTAAAGATCTTTATTTAAGTCCCGTCCTTTACCAAACCTCCCCTAATTATCTCCAGTGCCATATTAATATCCACTGCCCTTCTTAGCTCTTCCCTGGTCATTTCTAAAACAACCTGCAGGCCGTGGCCTTTTGCAGGTAGAGAGGCTGGTTTCCTTAAGGTGTGGGTGATTCTGGAAGCAGACTCTGTCTCCTTCCAGGAGCAGGGTCTAAGGGAATGAGATAATGATTTCTTATTTCGTCACTGTCAAGGTGAGGCACCAACTCTAAAACCCTGGCTGAAACGAGAATCTTCCCCCACAGGCGCCCAACCTGATCTTCCTGGCAGTGAGTCCAGAAGAGAAGGAGTCATGGATCAATGCCCTCAACTCCGCTATCACCCGCGCCAAGAACCGCATCTTGGATGAGGTCAGGGGGCTCACGGTGGGGAGAGGGACGTGGGGGCAGAGGGAGCAGCTGTGACCCACTAAAGAGGGAAGGTTATGGCGCGGGCCCCATTTACCTTGTCCCCCACCAACTCCCTTTTGAAAACCCTCTTTCTGCCCTCTTAAGTCTGCTGCCAGCTCTTTCCCCACTCCGACACAGGGGCCAGCCTGGGGCCAACTTGAGGAGCTCCTTCATACCCAGTACGCCTCTTGCCCTTGGCTTTGCTCAGAAGCAGGTCATGGAGTGGGTTGATGTCCCGGTCCAGGCATGTTCACGCCCCGGGGGATACTGGGTTGGGACAGAGTCCCATGACTCACAATGCTTCTCTTCAGGTCACCGTTGAAGAGGACAGCTATCTTGCCCACCCCACTCGAGACAGGGCAAAAATCCAACACTCCCGCCGCCCCCCTACTCGAGGACACCTAATGGCCGTGGTATGTAAGACTCTAAGAAAGTGACAGTTGCTGAAGGGCCCGTTCCATGTCCGTCCATCTCAGGGCTGAATCTTGGAGGGCCCACCAGAGGCCTTTGTGATAACCGAGGTCCAAGGCTGGGAAGTCCCTCCCCCCAGAATCAGGAAACCAGCCCGGTGCCTCCAATTCAAAAGTGCTTTTTCAGCATGTACTGAGATCAAAAGTCCCTGCCCTCAGTAAATGACTTTTCCTTTGGGGAAAATGAGATATACCCACAGGGAAAGTGAAAAGGCAGTATAAGTGACTGTCTGGGGACCAGCTGTCCCACGGGTAACAGCATTAGTTTCTCAGGCGATCAGAGAAGGAAGGATCACAGTGGGCCCCTAATACACACAGTGGTCCTCTCCTTCTAAGTCTTTAGGGAGAGAGGCGGTCAGGGATGGAAGAAGGAACAAGGCTTTGGAATCTGACAGACCGGGTTGGGCACTAGCCTTGCGGTTTAGCCGCTGTGGGTCCTGGAAGCTGCATGTCTCCACCTGTACAGTGGGGCAGTGATCTGCCTGCCGGAGGGGTGTCTGAAACAACGTATAACGTATGCCCCCTGCATCTCGTTTTGTATTACGGAATTCTGGAAATGGGAGAGCCAGTTGTATTACAAGGCAAGGGGTTCTGAGTTCCCAGTAGCAGAGGGGGTTGAGGTGAGCAGCTCCGAGGATGCAGACGGAAAGGGACACTCACAGAGCCACGTGCGGCGTCCTGTGAGTGCCAACCCCGGGGGATGCTGAGTCCACAATACAGAGGAAAACGACAGCCTTCAGGAAGCTCTTAGTAAAGTGGAGTAGAGGGGAAACAAACAGGAGAAATGATTTTAAATCACAGGGAAATAAAAGAAAAAAGTTCCAATCATTCTCCAAGGAGTAAGAAATAGCGACTGGAGTCAAAGGGCACCTTGGGGACGGCAGGCGGGCTGCTCATCAGGGAAGGCATGCGGAGGAGGAAGCCACACCACTCTCACCTCCTCAGGCGGTCACTCCTGAAATGCCAGCTCATGGCACTTTACCCGCCTCACTGCCCGTCTCCCTCTCCAGGCTTCGACCTCTACCTCGGATGGGATGCTGACCTTGGACCTGATCCAGGAGGAGGACCCTGCCCCCGAGGAACCCACTTCTTGTGCTGAGAGCTTTCGGGTCGACTTGGACAAGTCTGTGGCCCAGCTGGCGGGCAGCCGGCGGAGGGCAGACTCAGACCGCATCCAGCCCTCCTCGGACCGGGCAGGCCTTCCCCGACCTTGGGAAAAGCCAGACAAGGGGGCCACCTACACCCCCCAGGCACCCAAGAAGTTGACCCCCACAGAGAAAGCCCGCTGTGCCTCATTGGAGGAGATCCTGTCTCAGCGGGACACTGCTCCAGCCTGCACCCTCCAAGTGCGGGCCGAGGACCCCCAAACCCTCATCCCACCCCACCCGGGGCAGCTGTCCCGGATCCAGGACCTGGTAGCAAGGAAACTGGAGAAGACTCAGGAGCTGCTGGCAGAGGTTCAGGGACTGGGAGATGGGAAGCGAAAGGCCAAGGACCCCCCTCGGTCTCCTCCCGATTCTGAGTCAGAGCAGCTGCTGCTGGAGACAGAGCGACTGCTGGGAGAGGCGTCGTCGAATTGGAGCCAGGCGAAGAGGGTGCTGCAGGAAGTCAGGGAGCTGAGGGACCTGTACAGACAGATGGACCTGCAGACCCCCGACTCCCACCTCAGACAGACCACCCAGCACAGTCAGTACCGGAAGAGCCTAATGTGAAGGAAGGGGACAGGGTCTGGAACTTGGGGGCGTGCACAGACTCTGATCTCCAGCTGTCGCAGGATAAACCTTTTTTATTTACCTCACACAAAAAAAGAAAAAAAACCACAATCAAACTCATTGCTCTTGCTGATGTATGACCCTCCTGCACCCCTCCTTACCCCCTCCATCACTCTGAGACCGAAGGTGCCTCCGATTTGAGGAGGAGGTGACCCCTACAGCAGTATTAAGAAGCTTTCCCCTGGCTGGAGAGAGAGGCTAATAAAGGCACAGTGTGACCATCCCCCACACCCCACCCCTCTGAGATGTACTGGGGGGGGGTACTGCCGCACCCAGGGACATGTATAGGCTTGGGGGGGGGAGGAGGGGGGTCATGTGGCGTGTTTTCTCTTATGTCCCGATCCAGGTTTTCAATCTGAGGGTGGAATTTCAGCTGCCCAGCTCTAGCTCCAGGGTTATGGAAGCCAGTGCCACCTGTCCCTGCTCACAGAAGTGAAATTTATCCCAGGCCTGAGGATTTGGGCAATTGGAGTCTTCCCTGCCAGACACTAGCAGCCTCTGACTGAGATTCAGCTGCCCGGCTTTCGTGTTTGATGGGTTTCTTCCCTTCATCTCCCAGACCCTTCCCAACACTGATTCAAAGATACAGCGTTGGACGGATGCGATTGGCTTGGTCACTTGGCTAGGGGTCCGAGCACAGGGGAACCAAACTAAGAATGAAACTGATTTGTGATGCAAGCTGGGTCAGATGAAGGGGAAAACCGAACACGTGCTCCGGTTCCTCTTTCGGCCAAGCTAGGTTTCCTGTAGCCTCTCCCTCTCCTTCCTCAAACCTCTTCCAACACTAATCAAGCCCCGATTTTAGAGAAACTTCTGTATGCTTGCCCCACCACCCCCCGGGGCCCCTTTGGAGCTGCCAGGCTCCCCTGCATTCTTGTGTGTGGTAGATCCTACACGACTCATTTTGCTTGTTTCTTTCCTCCGAAGTTTCGAAGCTCAGGTTTAGTAACAGCGATGGGGCCCAAAGAAAAGTTGTGAAGGTGAGATAGGGAAGATTGGGGAAAGGGGACGGCCTCAGGAACCAAGTCAATGAGGGGTTAAAACACTGCCCCTTGCTGGCTTCCTGATCTGCTTCCACAGGTCTCACCTCCAAGAGCAAAGATATAGAGCTTCTCTAGGGATGAGGGGAGGAAATATGGACAAACTGCCTGTAGAGCCTGGCCATGAGGCAGCCCTAACGTGACATTCAGAAAGATGAGGGAGGAGGGAGAGAAGGAAAATCCTCCAACTCCTATTCTGCTCTGACATTACTCCCGCAACCCACGTAAGCAAGAGGGCAGAATCTCTCCAAGCTAAACGGTCTCTGGGGAAGAGAGACTGCTGCTCTTAGTCCCCACCTCGGTCATGAAGATTTCTCTAGATCTAGCCTGTCAGTCATCCAAACTAGCCTCTTCCCTAAGGAACACATATCCTCCTGAGGGAAGACTGTCACCCCCAGGGTGTCCTGGGGTAGCAGGTGAGGAAATCGGTCTCCAGACTTCTGTCCTCCCAGCATGCTTCACTCTCCCAAATGCTAAGCATGGTCAGCAGACCCACCCATTTTCTAGGTTACTGAAATAATAGTGAAAAGTCTAGGTTAAAACAATACTTTCTTTTTTATAGTCTCCATCTTTATTACTTTTATTTTACCAGCATTTTCCCTTTTCTCTCTTTTCCTTCCTTGTCGCTCCCACATGATGAACGACATAAGCAGGAATGGCATGTATACCCCAACATGCCAACTGTGGCTCCCAGGGGAGCTAGAGGATGGAGACAGACACCGGGGAGGAGGTGACAGGCGATGACGGGAAGCAGAAGAAAAAGACGGGATCCCAGGAGGCCAAGAGGCTGGGCACTGGGTTCCCAGGGTCTTCGGGCACCAGAACCAGCCACAAGGTGGCAAAATGAGCCCAGCTTTGGAACCAGACAGATCTGGGTTCAAATTCTGCCTCGCTATGAGGCTCTGGGCAGGGCACACGCTTTCTGGGTGTCAGTTGTCTCACCTGCAACAGGGAGAGTTACTGTCGGATGGGTAAAGACAACCTATGGAAAATGCCTGACAGCTGATAAATGGCTGTTGGCACTCAGTGAAGGGCAGCGGTGGCTGCTATTATTAGTTTCACTCAGTGGGCGATGAACAGCTAGCTCAGGTGGCAGGAGGACGGCCTGAATGAGGCCTATGGCATGGGGTTAATCACTCACTTTGCTCTAGTCCGGGAGCTGTCCGGCCCACAGGCTGTGCCCATAACCGCTCCTTCTTCAAGGAGAAAGGGCCAGGTGCTGTGCTCGAGGCTAGAGATAGAAACGGGGGAAGCGTGATCTCCTGTCTTCAAGTATTTCAGAGCTCAGCACAAAGCCAGGCTTCCCACTAGAAAAAATAGCTTAAATTGTACCCTGACGGTGGGCTGCTGGCCTGATTTCTGTTAACAAAGAGTGAGCCCCGGCATTGTGACTGGAGGACAATGCTGTCACTCTAGGTTTCACCCTCCTCCCAGCACCTTTCCTTCCTCACTCCATCATTCCCATTTCTTTGCCTGCACTATTTCCCTTACTTCTTCCCACTCACTGTGCTCTGGAATAAATGGGTAGGTTGAGTGGGGGGCATGGAGGGCAACTTGCTGGCCACACAGTTGCCAACCGACATTTTTCAGGATGTGTATTTATTTTTTCTCCCCTCCTCTCTCCCAACAACTCTGCTGTACTCTCTTCTCACACAAATGAACTGGAAAAGGGAAGCTCTACAATGGGGAAAGGAGGACATCCAAGACGCAGACTTGAAATGGGGTGAGGGGTCGAGACAGGGAAAAAACGAAATGCCATTTCATATTTCATTGACGTTTTCCTCAACTTCTCCCGTTCTTCCTCATTCAATCGTTAAGTGGAGGTTTGGGGAACAATCCTGGTCTTGCTCCATTGGGAAGAATGTCTAAGGTGTTGACCTGGAAAGCTGATGAGTCAACCTGCTACTTCCCTATTTCCACAGCATGGCTGTAGCTTGTTTAGAGTGAAAAGAAAAGGGGGGAAACCTCACAAGTTCCTCTAACTCCTGCTCCAGCCTCCACAAGCCATGCCCTGCTAAGCCTAGAGCGCTAACCCTAGGGAAATAGCTCTTGCCCTCTCCCCAACCCCTCTGCCGACAGTAAATTCTGCCTCATTTTCCCCAAAAACCATTCCCAAAGAATCTCTCCCCTTTCTTAACTTCACAGGCAGGCAGACCAGCCCCATTTTATACCCTCAGAACTCGGCGACAGCCCCCTCCCCCTTCTCACCCCCTTCCCTCGCCTGGTTCCTGTCTTTTTCTGCTTTCTTCCTACCTCCCAGTCTCCCAACAACAGCAGCCAATCCCCAGCCCGCTCTAGAGCCACACCATATATGGAGAGGTTGGAAAGAAACCCGAGTAAATGCGGGAGGAGACACACACACACACACACACACACACACACACACACACACGAGTTACAGAGCCTTTCAGCACGTGACCCTGTGTCTATTTGTCTGGTGCCTGACACCAGCCCCACAGCTCCCTGTCCCTGGCTCGCCCCACCCACAGAACGAGGAACCTGTCTGCTATTCCCCGCCTGTATTCTTGCCTCTTGAGACCATCACTCCAACCAGTTGCCTCTGACCTAGATTCTCTGCACTAATTACAAGCCTACCGAGATCTAACAAACACCCAACTTAGCACAGTTGAGACCCTCGAGGTCAATTAGAGCGACCCAGCTCCGCTCCGGCAGGGAGAGATGGAGCCAGACCCTCCGCATCCCTCACCCACCCCAACCCAACCCAACCTGGGCGGAGGCAGGCATGGGGAGAACGCAAACATCAGGAGCACAGGTTTAAAAATAGGATTTTGGAGAATTAACACGTGTGGGGAGAACTGTGTTAAGGTTGGGGAGCAGTTGGGGAATACTGATCCCCAAGTCCTCCTAAGTTATCAGGAGCGTGAAGGTTGGTGCGGCTACACAAAAAAGGGGCACGGGCAGTTTGCAGTTTCGTGAAGACGGTGAGCAGAGTAAATCAGAGAGCAGGCAGGCGGCCCCAGCACTCCTGATCTGCAGCAGTCTCAGCTCTGAATCCCGCCTCCTCTTTGCTTCCTGCTTTGGACAAGGTGGGGTCCTCTCCCCTGTCTTCCCCACTGGTTTCAAATCGCTCTAAAATCACCTTCTTTGAGAAATACCAGACTCGACCTCATTCTTGCTTTTCCTTCTTCCAGATACTAAAACCAGGACAGCAAACAGCCCCTTCCTCCCAAGAAACACAGAAAATTTAAAACAGGGGTGATCAGGTTTGGGTCAGACACTTTGGGGTGATGCCCAAATGACTGTCTTTTACATGAAGAATCAGAGGAAATTGTCGGAAGTGGCAGCGATGGGAATCTGGTTGCTGTTGCCAAGCTTTCCCAGCCGGCAGCAAAATGCAACACAACAAAAAGAAGGTGGTGCCTCGGTCCCCATTTTTCTGGGTTCCTTTCTTTAGGTGACAAAAAAGGCAGTGGAAATGGTTTCCTGTCCTATGTTCTCCGCATGCAGGCCAGTTGTCCTACCCTCATCCCTAACTCTTGTGGCTCTATCAGGTGGGAGGAGAAGGAGAGGGCTTGTGGAATGTTCTATGCCCATGTGGGGAAGTGGATCTGGAGCCACCACAAAAATAGAATGTTCCTCTTTCTCCAGCCCCCACCCAGCTCGGGCTGCAGAGGGCTGCACTCTGCAAGCACCTTGCCCCGCCCACAGTCCAGACTTACGGAGAAAGCAGAAACCTGGAGGGCAGGACGATTCACATAAGCGTCACGTCTGTCTGTATGTGGAGGACTCCCAGATTTACTTCCCTGGCCTGAAGCCCCCTCTGGGGTCAAGGCACTTACAGCCAAGTGCCTCCGTGACCTTTCTTCCTGTGTATCTAACTGGCGTCTGAAACTTAACAAAAGCACGGTAGATCCTTAAGTAACGGGTCTCAGTGAGTCAACCTCCCTCCATGCTCTTTTGCAATGTGCGTTTATTGCTCTTCCCACTTGAAAGGCATTGCTATTTCTCCAACTGCCATTTGAATCTGGGTTTGCTTTGTGACTTGCTTTGACCAGTAGAACATGCCAGTGTGTAAATTCCAGAACTCAGGCCCTAAGAGGTCTTACAGTTTCCTCACTGGCCTTCTTAAAATTCAGCTGCATGTTAGAAGCCTGGCCTAGCATCCTTGAGGGTGAGTTCACATGGGGCTAGAGGCCCTAAAACTGCACGGAACTATCCTACAGTCGACGAAAAGCATCCAGCCTGAGAGAAACTTTGTAAGAGTTTATTTGAGCCAAACTGACAACAAAGGCCGGGAAGCAAAATCGCAATGGGTTGAGATTTTGCTCCACAAAATGGTGGTTTGCAGCTTATTTTATACATAGAATCAAAGGAGGAGGGTTACATGAAATCCACTGGTGATAGATTATGGGGGTGGGAGAAAGCAAAGCGGGGGTGAGGAGGAGAATCTCTGGAATTGGAGAAAATTAAATTGGAGAGACAGGAATTTTACATAGGTGGGTACAGGATAGTTAATAGTTCACATAGAGATTTTAAGGGACAAAGATAATAATGAGAGATTCTGTACTTTCCTGCTCTGGTAGGGGTAGGGGGTACGGAAGGGATTACTGACATTCCAAGGATGTCATTTTAGTGCAAAAAGACAATGGACAGGCCCACTTAAAGGCACAGATTAACTTTATGAAGAAAGCCAAAGATGTGACTTCCCGCCATGGCCCACTGAGTTATGAAATTTTTTATGCTCACACCATCTTATGTGGTTATTTTCAGTTTCCTGAGCTTGTCTGGTTTAATATGTGGCCCTTTTTCTGTCCTCACTACCATTCCAGCCTCAAGGCAAACACAAGCTGAATACAGCACAACAGGCAAAACCTGAAGACCAACCATCCAGTTAACCCATGGAATTGTGAGAAGTCAATAAATCCTCGTAGTCTGAAGCCACTAAGCTTTAGGGTGATTTGTTATTCAGCAGTAGATACTGAAACGGAACACGGTACATGGAAATGGGACACTGTCACAATTAAACTCTAAAACACATGGCATTGGCATTGGGACCAGGCAGCAGACAGAGGTTAGAAGGGCAGCAGGAGACTATTAGTAGAGGCTGGATAAGCAAGGAGGGACTTGCTACTGGACACTGGAGAAAGGGTCATTGTGTTATACAGTGGGGGAATAACTTATGAAGCTATCACCTGTGGTACTTGGAAGATAGAAAATGTAACTACTGAACTTGTTGGAGGTAGCGAAGGAGATTTCTAGGCAGAATGCTGAAAGTACCAAATAAGCCTTTCTTAGTTGTAGATGACAAGGTATCACAAGAGAAAGGAACTAAACAAGGAAGCATTCAGTTGGCAAGCAAAATTTGAAGGAAAAATAATAGCGACAGGAATAGTCTCCAGCCAGGAAAATTTTTACCAGTGGTAACAGGAGAATGATCTGATGGAGGGACCACCCTGCCAGTGAAACAATTCTGGCATTTGAAAAGTCCTGGGAACAATTCATACAAGGACAATGGAATGGGCTAATTGTTACTAAACTGCATTGGCATTTTACAGAGAGATAAGGAAGGAACAGCAGTTACCAAACAATTGAAACTGAGTGTGAAAGCCAGCAGCTTCTTTGGTAGCTTATGAACAGGTCCTTATCTCCTGCAGCAGGAGAGCAGTAAAGGATGAAGACCCAACTCACAAATTAATAGAGATGCAGAACTTCAAAAACTTACATTCCACAGAGCCAGGTCGCTAGAAACTTCAGCCAAGGTAGACCTGTCATGTCAACGTCAGGGCACTGGTTGAGAAAACCTGGACTAGAACCCTGACACATGGAATGGGGACATCTGGCAACTTTGGATGGTGGATGTCCTTGAAATTTTTGGTTTTCCATACTAAGGTGGCCCACCCTTCCCCATTAAGAGGTAGCACTACCTGCCCCCAGGAAAGACAAAGCAAAGACTCCTTCCTAAAAGGTGACAGGGGCCAGAATCTGTCCCCATCTCCTCTGCTGGCTGCCAGGATGAAAACTACGGCTAAGGTACAGCACAATTCAGCCAGGAACATGCTGGATCTCATACGGGAGGAAAGAAACTAATGGCCAGCACATACCAGCAGGAGCAGGAGAGGTTGCCATGGATTCGATTTTGAATATGCTTGATCAAAGATACCAGAATATAAACTGGACAAGAGTTTATTAACTTGGGGGCACTCTCCTGGGATACGGGGTTTATCCTCCAGCAAGGACCCCAGGAATGGTTCAAATGTGTTATTAGAGTGCTCCTAGAAGCCTGGAAAAAGCAAGGGCCTACACTGAGCACGTGTGAAATGCCTGAACTGCCACATCAGACAATAGCAGACAGGATGAAAAAGCTTAGGGAGCAGACATGCTGGAACGGATCTAGTATTTAAGCCTGAAGACCCGCCATAGGGTTATGTTCCAAGGAAGGTCTAGAAGACACACCATTCACAACAGCCACTGGGTGTGTGCTGGTGAGAGGGGCACCAGCATCACTAACTTCAGGGGTGGCTCTCCTGTGCAGCCCAGGGAGGAAGGGAGGAGAGGACATCACAGAACTGGGACCGCTGGGAGTAATGGAGACAGTCAACCACCCCCCCCCACCCCCCCCCACCCCCCCCCCCGTCCCAGCGCTGTCAATAGAGGCCAGGCGGCAATAAGGGAAGCCCGAGGGTCATAATTATCTTAACGACCAGCAACTTGAAGGGCCAGCCTAGGAGGCTTGACCCACAGAAATTGGAGTCGCTTAATAGAACATGTCCCCAGAGACAAAAAACATGGGCAGCACAGGAGGGCATTGTTTAATATACACGTATGATCAAAAGAATGCAAAATTGGATGAGCAGGCTAAGCACTGTTGCCTCAATAAAATAGCATGATCCCATGGAGAAATTGGAACCCTTGTGCACTGTTGGTGGGAATGTAAACTAGTGCGGCCACGATGGAAAACAGAATGGCGGTTCCTCAAAAAAATAAAAATAGAACTACCATATGACCCAGCAATCCCACTCTTGATATATTTCCAAAAGAACTGAAAGCAGGATCTTGAAGAGAAATTTCCGCACCCATGTTCATAGCAGCATTATTCAAAATGGACCAGAGGTGGAAGCAACTCAAGTGACCATTAAAGGATGAATGGATAAACAAAATGTGGTATGAACATACGATGGAATATTATTCAGTCTTAAATAGGATGAAAATCCTGTCATAAGCTGCAACATGAAAGAACCTTGAGGACATCCTGCTAAGTGAAGTAAGCCAGTCACAAAAGACAAATGCTGTACATTTCCACTTATCTGAGGTATTTAAAGTAGGCAAATTCATAGAAACAGAAAGTAAAATGGTGGGTGTCAGGACTGGAGGGAAGGGTAAAATGGGAAGTTTTTTTTAAAGAGTACAGAGTTTCAGTATCGTAAAATGAAAAAGTCCTGGAGCTGAGTTGCAAAACACTGTGAATATGCTTAACGCTACTGAATTGCGCACTTAAAAATGGTTAAGATGATAAATTTGTCATGTGTTAATTTACCACAGCTAAAAATATTTTTTAGAAAACACTTTTAAAAAAGTCATTATCCCGAGGAGCCGGATGGCTCAGCTGGTTAGAGCATGAGCTCTCAACAACAAGGTTGCTGGTTCAATTCCCACATGGGATGGTGGGCTGTGCTCCCTGCAACTAAGATTGAAAACGGCAACTGGACTTAGAGCTGAGCTGTACCCTCCACAACTAGATTGAAGGACAACGACTTGGAGCTGATGGGCCCTGGAGAAACACACCGTTGCCCAATATTCCCCAATAAAATGTGTGTGTGTATATATATATCTATATATATAGATATATATATATAAAGTCATGATCCCTTGCCCAGTTCCTAGACCTGAAAATGTTTTTAGATCTGAGATCTATTGTATGAAAAAGTGGCCAAGTCTCCAGAAGGAAGGACCCTACAATATTACAAGTATATACTGTAATAAATCCACCAGTCCTCCCAAAGAGATTTTGCTGTCTCCCAAAGAGACAGTTACTTGGGTGACTGTAAACTCGGAGAGGGGAATATCCAGTAGAACCCAGGGTTCGAAATGATATTGATATTCAGAGGCCTGAGATGTCACTGTGGACCCCCGTTAGAGTGATGGGAAAAGGGACAGGTCAAAATGGAGTCCTGACTGGGCCATGTTAAAGTGGTTCCGCTGGGTCCATAGCCCCACCTGGTGGTCACTGCCCCAGTCCCTGAATGTGTAACTAGGACTGATCTATTTGGCAGTTAGAGAAGCACTCACATTGGGTCATTGGTTTATGCGTTAAGAGCTATCACAGTGGGAAGGTCGAATGGAAGCCTCTGAAACTGTACCTCTCTCCCAACTCCCTCATCCCCCAGAAAAGATGGCAAATAAAAAACAATATCCCATTTTTGGAGAGACGAAAGAAATCAGCACCACCCTTAAGCGCCACCCCCATATCTCAGGGATGCAGGGATACTGGCCTCTGTCATACCTGTTTAATTCACCAGTGTGGCCCCTGCAGAAAACGGAGGGATCCTGGACGATGACTGCAGACTGATTACTGTCAGCCCACTGAGATGTGACCTCATTGCTCAAGCATATAAATATGGCTTCAAGTATGTGACATGTGGCCATTGATTTAGCAAATGCACTCTTCTTTATCCGATTCAGGAAAGAGGACCAGAAAGAGCATTCATTTGGTAGTCCTCCCAGGCTCTGGTAACTCTTCCGATCTATGCCATGATATATTCAGAAAAGATCGAGACCATTTGGACATCCCATAGAACATCACATTGGCCCACGGCATCGATGAAATTACACTGATTGAGGGGAATGAGCAAGAGGTAACTAGCGCCTGGAAGCCTTGGTAAGACACACGTGCTCAGGAGGGTGGGATACAAACTCTATGAAGGTTCAGGGAGCTGCCCTTCAGTAAAATGTATGGGGGCCAGGGCTGTGCTACAACATCCCCTCTAAGAAAAGACAAATTGCTGCACCTTGCATCCACAAAGAAGGAAACACAATGCCTGGTGGACCCCTATGTGCCAGACACAGTATGTCCCACACCTAGGAACACTGCCCCAGCCCATATACTGGGTGACATGCAAGGCTACGGCTTTGAGTGGGGCCTGAGGCAGGGATATTGAACCTGACGAGCAAAAGGGGTAGAACTGCTACTACACAGGGGCAGGAATATGTGTGGAACTCAGGAAATCCACTTAGCCACCTCTTGGCACTCTGGTGCCTAACTGTGACGTGAATGGCAAGCGCAGCCCAGTCTGTGAGGGGAGAGGCAATCAGGGGCTCAGAACTCCAGAATAAGGGCTTGGGTTATACCACCCAATGAGCCATCAAGACCAGCGGAGAGGGAGAATGGAATTTAGAGTGGGTAATGGAGCAAAAAAACAGTAAGTTACCAGCTGCAGCCCCAAAACGAACTGCAGCAACAGCCTGTGGTTCTCCACGGGCCTCCCTGTTCTAAATTCCTGCAGGAAGAGAGCTCACCAGAACCCTGGAAGAACTTCCGGTCACCTATGTATGGAGAAGCGGATCCACATGTTACAAAGGGTGGACTGTAGCAGCTGCCCCACTTGGGTCTGTCTTCGAGAAAAAGCTTCCTCATCAGCTGTCAGGAGTGCAGCTGATGGCACCTGCAGGGTCTGTCTCAGTATTTGAGCCAATGACTGAGAGCAGAGTGAGGGGTCACTAGGGACAGGACATTTCTGCCGAATGGGAACTCCTTTCATGAGACCTCTTTGCTCAGGAGTTCCCCAAGGATTGCCCCAAATGTTACCTGCGTGTCAGCCTTAGGCTCCCTCTGCCCAGCCCGGCTCCCTCTCCCCTTTCCTTTCACAGGCATTATCTCCCTCTGCCATCACTCACGTTCCTGACTCCTCAGCACGGGCTTCCCAGAGGACCCAGCTGACACGCGTTTCTTCCTCAGGCCCTCCCCAACGCCAACATCTAATACGTCAGAGAGTCTTTTCGGTTCTACCTTAAAAGCGTGTCTGTGCATCTTTCTGTCTCTGCTCTGCCTAACCCTCGTCAGAATAGTCTGCATCGTCCCCTGCTGACCTCTCTCCCTGCTTCTCCTCTGCCCCGTTCAGCATCTGGAATGTCTTCTTAAAGCAATTCCCGTCACGTGTCTGCCAAAAACCATCCTAGCTTCATGTCCCTCTTAAAACTAAAATCCAAACTCCTTTCCTTGGCAAACAAGGCCCTTGCCTTCATCATCTCACCCATGCACACCCACCACCCAACGTTGTCCCACTCCAGCCACACAAGCCTCCTTTCTGTTCTTCAAACACACCAACCTCTCCCACCTAGGGACCTCTGCCCTTGCTACTCCGGCTGCCTAAAATACACTCTAGTTCTCTTCGTTAAAAACCCTTATTCAAATGGCAGCTCCTCTGAGAGCTCTTTACTGACCACTCTGTCCTTGCAATGGAATTCCTCCCAATCATATCCCTCTATTTGCTTCCCTCACAATTATCAGTCTATTTGTCTCATGTGCCTTTTCAGTACCTCTCTTCCTGAGTAGAAGATAAGCCCTTCAGCGGCAGCGGCAGGGCCTTGACTTGTGCACTGGTGTCTCCGCAGCACTCTACACACAACACAAACTCAGTACTTTTTCTGTGTAACGAATGATGGTATAAAGTCTTACCTAACCCACCCACACCTACGCCACATTCATCCCCGCTATAGAGTTCCGCTGTAATAATATTAATATATTTTGATGGCCCATTACAGTTTTTAAATAGCATATTCTTGCTTGCTAGTAATAGTTTTTACACACATTTGCTTGTTTTTTTAATCTTAAGAATTAATCCTGTGAGGAAAATAGAGCACGGATGACCCCCAAATTAAGAATTAAAAAATTGAAGCTCAGGGAAGTGATCAAGGTAGAAAGTGCCAAGATCGAAATCTAAACTCGGGTTTTGGGAAATGCAACGTCTGACACCAACTACCAGAGTTAGGCCAAACTTCCCAGGTTCAGGGAACAGTCCTCCCCCACCCAGGCTGTCCTCACTTCAGACACCAGTCCCAAGTTCAGACACCTGTCCCAGTCCCACTGCCCCCTCAAGTTTGATCATCTGCGAGAACTACTCACAGAACTCAGGAAAGCACTGTGCTAACAATTCAAGTTTTACTATAACAAAAGAACAACAATCAGAGCCAGCCAAAACAAGAGACAGGTGGGGGGAAATCTGGGAGGGCCCCAAACGTGAAGCTTCCAGTCATCTCCTCCTGTGGGGTTCTGGATGGCTTTCCCTCCTCCCGGCTGCAATGTGTGACAATACTCAAGGGTGCTGCCAACCAGGGACACTTACCCGAGTCTTCGGTGCCCAGGGTTTTCACTGGGACTCAATCACATACTGCTCACATCGCTGACCTGTGGTCTCTAGTTCCCCTGGTATGTTCCAAAGCTCCCATTATCAATCACACTATCAGACTGTCCGGTGGCCAAACACACCAGGCAAACAAAGACACACCTATCAGGCAGGACATTCTCGGGGCCTAGAGACCACCTCCCAGCAGCTGAAGGCAAAGGCCAGATCTCTCTTTGGGTAAAGTCAATTCCTCACTACACAGGGGATTTTTCTCTCCTTTATTGTAAATTCCAAATCTAGTGCTCTAAGCACATTGCTCTGTCTAATCTTTCATCTCTAAGCCTCTGACCCATCCCTCCATTTAAGAGTCTACTTCAGGTCACATGTTGCCCTGGAGAACCGAGAAGGGTGAGCAGACCAACAACCAGCTATGAACCCCCAAAAAGCAAGAGGACAGAAGTGAGCAAAGTCCTTATTGTCAAACAAGAAATATGCTCTTTACAAAGGAAATTATTATAAATTCTCTTTTCCACATGATGGTTTTGAAATAAGATCTAGTAAAGGTATCTGTTAGTAAGGAAGAGACATAACAACGCCACGCAATGACATCACAGTAACATAACACTGTGATCTACTTGACATTCTCTGATGATATACAACAACCCTGCAGCCTGCAATTTCCTACAGATTAACATGCCAAGAAAATGTCAGTTTTGGATGATTTGGATGATTTTTCACTGATGTGTGTGTGAGAGGGTTACACACATGGGTATGTATATGTGTGGCTTCTTTGTCTCACTTTTTACAAAAGTTGATTGTGATTTACTAACTTTTGAGTAAAAGTTGTCATCATGCTGCCATTAAAAACCATGTATTAAGTATCCAAATTGGCAAAGTACGTTTTGTCTTTGATTATAACCATTTGTTTACTTCCTTTTCTCCCAACTAGATGGTGAGCAGTTTATAAAGGTACTCAATAAACGTTTTTAATGTCTACACAAGGTTATCTAATTTGAATTTCAAAAAAAACGCCGCACACTAAAAGCATAATAACAATATGAAAATATGAAGTTGCTGGCTGGAAGGCTGGGTTCCCATTCTGGCTCTGCTCCTTATTGGTTGTTTGACCTTGAGCAAATCTCAATTCCTAAATCTATTTCCTCATCTGCAAAATGGAATTACTCATATTTGCTCTACTTACCTCATAGGGGTATTGAAAGAATCAAATGAGTCCATGGATTTTAAGGTGTTTTGCAAACTGCAAAATTTCTTGCTAGTGGTACTTATTTTTTTCACTGAAAACTTACTTTTAAAGTGACATGCATTTAACTGAAATGTAAAATATGATTGGGGAAACAGACTCAAGAATTCCAAGCCTGGGCAGTTCTGTGGTAGTCTAGAGGGCACCTACTCCTGCCCTCTGCTGTGTATTATTTATGTCTTCTCTGAGTCTCAGTTTCTTTACATCAATCTCTCTGAGCCTCAGTTACACCATCTGTTACATGGGAATAAAATATGCCTTACCCCAGATGGTTTGCTGGGAGGCTCAAATTAGATCATTGTTGCCAAGGTCTCTTTGTCAGCCATCAAGTGCTACACAAATGTAAACAAATCTGGTAGGATTTGCCTAAGGGTGATGACCTTTCAGGAAGAGTTTCAATAAGGCACACTGAGGATACGTGAGGCTTACACTGGCAGATACATCCAGGAAAGAACAGAATATGCTTCACTGTCTTAGGTTGGATTATATATTGCCTTACAAACTCCATTCTGGCAAAGCCTTGTAAAAAAGTAAAATGACATACAGGCCCTTTCACATCCATTGGCTCATTAAACCTCCCCAGCATTTTTGCCAATCAGGAATAATTATGCCCATTTTACTGACGGGGGAACTGAGGCTTGGAGATGTTGAGGCTTTCTGAAGATTATGCAACTGGCAAATGGCTGTATTTGAAACCAACTCTTTCAACATCAGTGGGAGAAGACGAAGTGTGCTTAAAGGAAAAGGAGGAACTAGCGGGAGATGGCCTTACACAAATGGCCCATTTCTCATTCTGCCCTGACACAACTTTCTATTCAAGTCATCAAACCTATTTTCTGTCTTGTCCAAATACTTCATGTTTCTCGCTATGGCTAGGGTCCCAGAGAAACAACCAAGACAGGAGGTAGATTTAGGCTGCAATAGGGTGACAGCCATGGATGGGCAAGAAGGCACACCTACTGGAGGGGAGTGTCAGTATTCACAGCTATGACAGCTTCCCCCACCTCCACCCCCAAAGGTCTTTAATTGGTGAAAAAGTGGCCATGGCTGCTTCAATCCATCCCTGTTAGAAACGACTGGTTCCTAAGTCACATCCCAATTCTACACATAGACTCAAAGGTCTGCATAAACACACATTACTCTTCCACCTCCACCCTCATAAATATGTTCGCCCTAAGGCTTAGATGAGTCAAGGGTAGTTCCCCAGTCACAAATATGCTCAAGGTCCCTGTTTATACATAAACCTTTTTTCACCACCTAGAGTTCTTCCTTCATTAATTCATGTCTCTTCTCTTATTTAAAATCTAATTCAAATACCAAAAATTGGAAACTGCCCCAATGTCCATCAGTTTGAAGGCAAATTTAAATAAATTATGATAACAGTCATTCAAAGGACTATCAAGCAATCATTAAGAAGAACAAAGGAGATGTAAAAAGACTGCCAAAATACAATGTTAAGTGAATTAGTAAAGGGAAGAGCAGGATGTGTATAGTATGTTCCCATTTTTATGAAAAGGTAAAACTAAATATTTTAATGTTTATTTTAATAACATAAATATTAATTATTTTTGTAAAAATATTACAAATGTAAGCTTACAACGGCACAAAAAAAAATTCTAGAAGAATACACAAGAACTATTAACAGTAGCTGATTCTGGTTAAGGAGACATACTTTTCACTGTACTGTTTGAATTTTACCATGGCATGTATTACTCTTTCAATTAAAAATCAACAACTTTAAAAACAAACTCAAAATCTTTTTCACTCAAAAGCTTTCCTTATCCATCCTACTTCTAAAATATCTCCTAAATCCGATGCCCTCCCTCCCTCCCCCTGCCTCTGCCCCAGGCTGTCAGGGGCTGACTGTGCTTTGCCCCTAGAGATAAAAATCCACAGGGGGTAAGATTGTTTTTTACCTGATTATTTTAAAAGAATTAACACCTGGTTATCTGGAATATTTAGTTAAAATGAAAACTATCGGAAGGCACATTATTAGTCACACCTGTTTGCAAGCCACATCTTGAATTGCAGAGTTGTTTGAATGTCAATTTTGAGCTGTTTGCCCTGAGTGCCAAAATTGAGAATATGGTTCTGCCCCTACAGGTTCAGGCCATGAACCCTCCTCCCTTCAACTATTCCAACAGTCTTCTAAGAAGTCTCACTGCCTGCTGTTTCTCCTCCTCCCTCTCCCAGGATCCATCCCCACACCGCCATGAGAGAGATCTTGAATTCCAATCTGATAGGCACACTCCCCGTCACCCTTGAGTTAACATCTGCTCCCTTTAACACGGTGTACAGCGCCCTCTGGATTCTTTAGCCTCACCCTGCCTCTCCCCACTCCCCTAACTATTAGGTTGGTGCAAAAGCAATTGCAGTTTTTGCAATTTTTTTTTAACCTTTTAAACCGCAATTACTTTTGCACCAACCAAAGAGATGCCTCAGGGTCCAGCCCCCTGCTCTAAACTCCAGCCATACTGCCTAGGCACTGAATTTTCTCTTCCCAGTGCTCTCAGACCCCTAACTTTCATGTCTGTTGGTTGCTCGTTGGGGATCCCCACTCCTGAACTTGACTGCAGAGCAGTGACCAAACTATATGGGTTGCCATAGGCTCTCTCTGCTGCACACCCTTCTCCTGCTGGAACAAGCATCCTTTCAATTGAAAGTAATAAATCTCATCTTGTTTAAGTGGCAGATAGTTAAGATTGTTACTTTTGCTTTCAACATCCTCTAAAAAGGGAAAGGAAACCTATACAGCATAGACAGTGAGAAGAGAGCAACATGAAGGCCGAGAACTAACTCCCAGCAGCCATGGAGGGTGGGGGAGACTCAAGTTATTTACATCGAGACCTCCACAAGGGCCCTTCCTGCCATGGACAAAGCTCTAGCAACCTAGATTCATCCTCTCATGTGGGATGGCCTTTCAAAGCCTGCTCAGAAATCTGAATCGCTGGACTCCTCTTCTCCTCCCATCCAACCTCCCGACACCCCCCACCCCCAGCTCTCATTTTGATGTTCACAGGGGAACTTCCTGAGGGCACATGCTCCAACAAGTGTAAAGGCTTCACACTTGGACTGAAGGATATGAATTTGCTCATGTATGTCCCCCAACATCACACAACAGAGACCAGATTTTTCTGTTTTTCTTTATAATGTCCGCGCCTTACCCATTCTTCAAAATCTGTCACACTTCCAGATAACGCCAGTCAACACCGAACTCTCCCCACAGACAATGGCGACTGATTATTCAATTTACACTTAATTACATATTGTCTTGAATTGTTCTCTACCAACTACAAAGCACTGTCCACAATAGTCGAAAGAGAAAATAGCAAACTGGGAGTAAAGTTCTAGCTTCCAGTCAAGACTCTGCCAGGAACACTCTGTGGAATCGTGAGCAAGTCAGCTTTCTGGGCCTCAGTGCTCCCTGCTGATCTCTAAGGATCTTCCACCATCTTTGGGTCTATGACTCTGAGGCCCTCCACGTTCAGGAGCACAAGCCACATGCTGGACATGTAATGGGAGCTCTAGTAATAGTTGAATGAAAAGCACTGATGAAGAGGTCGCCTGGGCCCCAGCCTCCTTTACCAAACCAACATGCCACAGATGTTGTCTTCCCGGAAAAGCTCTCTCAAAGTCTACCACTTCACTGATATTAATCGAGTAACTTTCAATATCTTGTTCTACTGGAAATCTATTCCTCAGCATAAACGTCAATCACTCCAGCTCAACTTTCAAGAAACTGAGAAACTATTAGTAATGATTTAAATCATCAGCTTTAAATTTGCCTCATTTCCCCCACCCCACTTACTCCTTTTTGCTGCAGCACTTAGATTCCAGTTTAGAAAACAAACACTAACGCTGGACCATTACTCTGTCGGGGACCCTGCCCCAGACCTACTGCCCAGACTCCCAGTGTTTGCACTAAGAAAACCAAGGGATTATGGGAATCACTGACACCCAGAGGCAAAAGATAAACAAAAACAGACACCTTTACAGGAATTTCACTTAGAAAACCAAGTATAATAGCAAAAAAAAAAACAAACGCAATTTTTCAAGCTTTTGGGGATGCAGGGTGGGGGGGGTTGGGGGTAAAATCTTGAGAGCTGGTTTCCGAAGGGCACTGCATTCCAGACAATGTGGTACAAGAGCCTCCCGGCTGTCGTGTCAATGAAGTCTTTCAGACCCTCCACACTACTTCGCTTGTTCTCATAAAGTAGCGCTTTCTGGAAGCTAAACTCTCAGCTGGCGAGAACAGTGAACCCTGTGCCATTTGTCTATCAACTTCTTCAAAAAGAAAAACCTCCTGTACAGCTGTCTTGTTTTGCATTTTCTATTCTGTACTTCAATACACACAATGACAAACAGAGGAGGCAAGGGGCTCTTTTAAAGCTAAAGAAAGAAGAAATTAAAAAGGGCCCAGAAGTCTTTGCGTTTAGCTACTGGAGAAAAGTTTACGGCCCATAGAAACCAGCACTAATTTTTTTCTAAAAAGTCAGTCCTGAGCACTGGAAATCAACAGTAAGGCACTCTTCCGGTTTGGGGGTACAAAAGTGAGGGTGCACAGGTCATCCGTCCTTTCCAAATCAAACTCTATAGCTTTCCAAAATGTGAATGTAAAAATCTTTTCATATGTGAATTTCACCTCAAAAAGTTAATGTTTAAAAGTCTTTTCACATATAATCAACTCTATCGGCAATACTATAGGAAAACAATCGGAGCAGATAATGCAAAGCAGTAACTACTTCCCAAAGCATTTTTTACTACACATTGGTATACCCTATTACATTTACAGAAAATTTATCTTTGTAATTTTATTTTTATTAAAATAATTGCTTAGTATAAGTAATTTATACCACTGAGCCCACCCCCATTGCCAGCATAAGCAGTTCAAAAGAGTGCCTAAAAGAGACTGAAACGAAATGTTTTCCTCATCAAATATATGGTGATGGAAGGAGAACTGACTCTGGGTGGAGAACTGACAATGGGATTTATAGATGATGTAATACAGAATTGTACACCTGAAATCGATGTAATTTTACTAACAATTGTCACCCCAATAAATTAAAAAAAAAAATGTTTTCCTCAAATAATATTTTTTTAAAAAAACCTACATATTGAAAACTTGTATTTAAAGGAATATTATTTTAAAAGAACTAGCAACACTGTTCATTAAAAACCAGGGAAAATTACAAGCAAACAACATGAATAAATAGGAAATAACCTTATATATGAGGAACTGTACATACTTAGTAACAGTAATAATTGATATTAAAACAATAAAATAACATTTTTTGTCTCCCAATTTAACAAATAAAAAAAATAAATGAGACTACTTCCATGCTGGTGACCGCAGTGAAACGCCATGACATGGGCACTGATGCGAGTGGGGACATCCCTTTCAGTAAGCAATTTGTCAAAATACATCCGGAACTTTAAAAAATGTTTATACGCTTCAGCTTAGTAGTTCCATTTCCAGGAATTGTACCTAAGGAATACAATCCTGAATATGAAAAAGAGTTCATTCACAAAGATGGTTACTGAAGCATCAAATATGGAAAAAAGAAATAAATGTCTAACCATGGAGGATGACTAAACAAATTGTGACACATCACACTATTGTCATGTAGGCATTTTAAATGATATTTATGAACATTTTTTTAAATGCTTACGATATAATTTTTAGAAAAAAAACAAAATAAACAATTATATTCCATGATCACAAATATTTTTAAAATGCATTTAAAGACTTTGAAGAAATATATAGAAAAAGTTGTCTTTTGATTTATGGATTAATTTTTTTCATATTTTCCACATTTATAATAAGTCCTTTTAATAATGGCAAAAATAGATTAAACTTAAATTTAAAACCTACTGTTTTTATAGTGTGCAAATAATGCCAGTATGACTGCTAGAATTAATATGAAGTTGTTTTTGAAAGAACTAGATTATTTCATTTTAACTCAGGATCCAACATGAACTCTCTCTCCCTCTTTCTGCCTTTCTGGAACCATGAATTTAGCACTTTGAGAGTGCAGCACTTTAGGATTATAGTTTAAAGTTTATACAAAGTCTCTATACTAATATAACTTTCTCACTAGATTTCAAGCTTATTGAGAGCCAAGATCATATGATTTTTTTTATAGTAAACCTACCTCCCCACTCCCTATCCCTTCTGCATATAATCAGAACTTCTTCACGACTATTTGTTTCTCTAATTGGTAAAGAGCTAGTTAACTAGTGCAGCTAGTGAAATAATCAAACATAATTGACACCAGGACCTTTCATTGCCCTGGGGTGTGAAAAGGGTATACTGTATGTAATTACTATATACAGATTGTTTCTACGCTTGCCATATTAGGCAGACAAATAAACGCTGGTGACTAAATGAACCTCAATTCAGAATGTGAACAAATAACTTCTTGGCCATTAAAATCAATCATTTGAGACCTACTTAGCAGTTCTAGGGGGATTTCATATTACCCCTGTATTTTTAAGGGTCTGCCCTGGTCCCACTGTATCTGAATTTTAGAAACTCTCATTTATCATCAACCCTAGCACCATTCTCACTACCTCCAAAATCGTAAGATTTTTACCTGTACGGTGAATCACCTAATTGCATGACTTTAGGCAACTGATGTACTTTCAAGGTTTAGATTCCCTCTTCCATAACTTAGAGCTAAGTAGCTTACTCTAAATAGCTTCAGTGGCACATGTGGCCACATGTGGCTACTGAGCACTTGAGATGTGACGCTTGCAAATTCAGATAGGCTGTGAAAGCACACACCTCATTTAAAGACTTGGTATGATAAAATAACGTAAACTGTCTTGTTAATAATTTTAGATTGATTACATTTTAAATCCTAATGTTTGTATGTATTAGTAAAATAAATTATTAAAATTAATTTCACCAATTTTTAAAAACTTTTTAAAAATGTGGCTACTCGAAATTTTTAAACTTTAAAAAGCAGCTCACGTTATCATTCTATTATACACCTTGACTTAAAAGGATTGGAAACTAGAGGACTTCAAAGATCCCTCCTTCCAGGCTTAAACAATAAAATTCTTCCCAACTGTTCAGGTTCAAAAATCTGCTCTGCCTCTTACTAGCTGTCTGACCTTAAGCAAGTTACTTAAATTCTCTGTGCTTTCTCATTGGTAAAATGGAGATTGCTGATAATAACAGTACCTATGTCCTAGGGTTATTATATTAATTAAATGATTGTATACATGCAATGCACTTCGAACTGTGCCTAACCCTTACTCACTAGTATTAACCTATTTTCATTATTATTATTATTCACCATGGAGACCAATATCACAAACTATGTCTTTAGTGTGTAAAATACTTAGATGAAAACAGGAAACATATTGAATAATTCCGAATAGAGTATTGCTTATTATTACATGATATATTATAAACAGCCAAGTCCCATAGTTCAATGAATTTCAAGCTTTCATTCAGATGGATTGTGTTCTATATATTCATCCATTCAGCGACTAACTATCCCTTGAACATCGTGTGTATGCTAGGCATTTTTGCAACTATAAACAAAAACAGACAAAAACTGCTGTCTTATGGAGTTTATATTCTAGTACAGGGCAGTAAAGCCAATGACTCACACAGTCAGTCTCAACTGCTTGGGTTTTCTTAGATCATTTATTCTTGGATATTTAAAAGAGACCTTAGAGTACGTTTATAAATTGTACCATGGAGATGGAAAGTAAAGCATAGGGAATATAGTCAATAATATGGTAATAACTCTGCATAGTGCCAGGTGGGCACTAGACTAGTCGGGGGATCACTTCTTAAGTTATATAAATGTCTAACCACTATGTTGTACACCTGAAATTAATATAAAATAATATTGAATGTCAAAATAAATAAATAAATAAGTAAAGTGAAGGAAAAAAATTATACCAGCCCATTATCTTCCTAGACTTTTCTCATTCCCAGCACCCTCTCAAAAGACAGATAAACCTAATCGGTATTCTGCACCACGACACCAATTAAGACCCACCCAGAGTGGCGACAAAGAAACGACAACAAAGAGTGTTTAAGCTCATTATGTAAACCAAATGAAAGGGTAAGATTCAGAGAATTCTTTTCATATTTGTTTAAAAGTTTGAGAAAACTTACAATATGATGCAATGAGTATAGCATTTTTTTAAACTTAGATTTATTCGATAAGGTAGCAAAAAATGAGGATGTACAACCTAGCAATTCCATTCTTACATGTATACACTAGAGCAGGAATCAAAAAATATTTTTGGTAGAAAATATTTTACTCTTTGCAGGCCATCCAATTTCTGTTGCAAATACTCACCAAGCCTGAAAACAGCCATAGACAATATATATACAAATGAGCATGCCTGTTTCAATTTATTTATGGACACTCAAATTTGAATTTTCAAATCACAAAATACTAGTCTTCTTTTGATTTTTTAAAACCATTCAATAGGGGCCAGCCTGATGGCTCAGGTGGTTAGAGCTCCATGCTCCTAACTCCGAAGGCTGCCGGTTTTATTCCCACATGGGCCAGTGGGCTCTCAACCACAAGGTTGCCAGTTCAGTTCAACACCCCCTGCAACTGCAACTAAAATTGAACACGGCACCTTGAGCTGAGCTGCCGCTGAGCTCCCGGATGGCTCAGATGGTTGGAGGGCATCCTCTCAACCACAAGGTTGCCGGTTGGAAGTACACACTGTTCCCCAATAAAGTCCTGTTCCCCTTCCCCAATAAAAAAAAAAAAAATCTGGAAAAAAAACACCATTCAATAATGGAAGAACCACTTTTACTTAGCTCCTGGGTCATACAGAAACAGGTGGAAAGCCTATGGGCCAGGCCATAGTCTGCTGACTCTTGCCCCAGAGATCCTGTCCCAGAGAACTTTTTTTTTTTTTGAGAACTCTACATGTGCACAAAAGCAGCTAAATATGAGAATATATACAACATCATTATTTGTATTATCAAATAATTGGAAATAACCTAAATATCTATAAGAGAAGGATAATAAATAAAGGTTGGTATATCAACAAGGATAAATCTTACGAACGTAATGTTGAAGGGAAAACACAAATTACAGAACCATTTATGTAAAGTTTTAAAATATGCAAAAATTATATATTACTGTATGTATTCAACATATGTAATAAAAGTATGAAGAAATATTCGGGAATATTAAACATCAAACTCATTTACCTGGGCATGGTGGCAGGGCAGCAGGCAGGGAGAGAAGGATGCAATTGGAGAAGGGTGCATAGAGGTTTCAATTGGATTTTTTTTTTTTTAAGCTGAATGGCAGGTTCATGGATGTCCATTCTTTACTCCATGTTGTATACCTTAAATATTTAATAATAAACAAAAAGGAATATGTAGATTTAAGGTGAGTTTAGCAAACGATTTATCCTGTTTGGGGAAATGGGGTTCACTTATTATTAAAATTCCCAAAAACTTATACTTGAGCGTGGATGTCTCATATTAAAAAGAAAAAATAATTGTTTCATTTTTAAAAACTGGACTGAGCCTTAGGAGAAAACAAAAAATTGTATTGCATCTTTGTATAGCTGGCTAATGTAAATAACTTCATGCAACAAACTGGTTGTTCATCTGCTTCAGATAATCAAAGGGCTGGGTCAGACCCTGACTTGCCTAATGGTTCAGTCAGCTTTGCCTGTCTGCTCTAAGCTCCCCCATTCCAACACAGCCCCCCCACCATTACAATGATCCCCAGGCCCTAGGAAGAGCGACTTTCCATCACCCGCTTCACAGAGCAAACAGAAGTGTAAGTGGCAATGACGTTAGTGTTTCTCTGTGTGAAAACCTAGCGTGAATTCTCCCCTTTCTTTGGCAAAAGTTCACAAGGCATCGTTATAAAAAGAAGGAAAAAAACCCTACTTGCTCTGCTTTTACTGACTTCAGAAACAGTTATCATTAAAAATGTCTTTTGATCCAGAATCACTTAAATAGTTCTTAAAGGGTCTGCTACAGTCACTTACCTCCCAGTTACCTAAATCACAAGCTCCTTTTTAACTGATATGACCCCCAAAGTAGTCACATCAGTTTCAACTGTTGGGCAGGTACTGCCCTCTAGTGCTTATCCTTTTTCAATAAAATGTTTAAACACTATCTGACATCATGCCACAAAAAGCCTGTCAAAAATTAAAGAACATCCTAATAACCCAAGATTTCTCAACTTCACACTATCGACATTTTGGGCCAATAAGTCTTTGCTGTGGGAGTGTCCTGTGCATCGATGGATATTTAGCAGCATCCCTGCTCTCTACCCACTAGATGCAATAGCACACCCAATCTCAGTTGCAACAAACAAAAATGTCTCCAGTCATTGCTAAACGTCTCCTGGGAAGCAAAATCGCCCCTGGTTGAGAACAACTATATTGGGCTAAAGCAGGGGTCCCCAAACTTTTTTCAACTGTTTTCACCAAGGGCCATATGTGGTAAAATACGCAAACAGCCGGGCCACTCACTCGAGGTGAAGTACGTATTGCCTCACCTGGTTTATTTAAGTAAACTAAATATATTTTTGGAATTTGCTGCGGGCCAATTAACAATGGATTGCGGGCCGCAGTTGGTCCACAGGCCGCAGTTTGGACACCCCTGGGCTAAAGGTTGTCCAGAACATTCACATTAGTCCTGTAATTATAAGCAAAAAGCAAACAAACAAATAAAAACACCTTTTCTTCTCTAGATTAATTCCTTTGAGAGAGATAAAGGAGAATTTCATTTCTGCGTGAAAAATAAAAAATAAAAAAAAAGAATTAAGACTTTCAGCTCCCTGCCCTCCCCAGCGTCCTGGCTAGTGGGAAACTCATTACACCTTTAACTGTCTGTTCTAGCTTTACTTCTTAGATCTGTTCATTTCCTTTCCAAGGGTTTAGAAAACAAAGCTTGCACAACTAGCAGAATGTAAGTAATATGGTGGAAAAAGGGTGGGGGTAAGTACAAGTGTTTGTACTGTGTTCTAGCAAAACTTAGAGTGTCAGCATGAACAATAGAGGCAACTGAGAATCTATATTGATCGTAAACACAATATGGAAATTCTTATAAAATATCAAAAGAAATTTCAAATCTGGATTTCAGAAAGTTACATTAGGAGGGTTTATTCAGATCTGCTATGAATGATTATTCCTCATGTAAATGCATTATGCTTATAAATCCTGATTCTACAAACTTCAAAAACCTACAAATGACTCAGGACTATTGTGTTTCCCAAAAAATAAGACCTATCAGCTTTAATGCGTCTTTTGGAGCAAAAATTAATATAAGACCCCGTCTTATATTATATAAGACCCAGTATTATATTATATTATATTATATTATACCCAGTCTTATATTATATTAAAATAACACAGGATCTTATATTCATTTTTGCTCCAAAAGACACATTATTGCTGATGGTCCGGCTAGGTCTTATTTTCGAGGAAACACAGTAGATAGTTAAAAAATAAAAAAGTAGTTTGGACTGGCAGTGAATATAACTTCCTCCCCTCTTCAAATTTCTCACCGATTTAATTGGTTTCATAAAGAAATAAACAAGAAATAAGAATCAATAACTAATTTTCATTCACTTACATGATTTAAAATGTATCCCTTTTTACTAACACATTCAGAAGTAATATTTTACTTAGTGAAACTGAAAGTTATAACTCTACAACTGTCAAGCTCTATTGGCAGAACCCTGGAATGGAAATCTGTTTGAGCTGCAGAGAGCAGTCTGGGATCACTCCCGGACCTCCAGTCTGCTGCTTTACTAACTATATTGGTTTCATCCTATCCTCTCTAATTAAATTCAATTAGAAAGCCTTCTAATCATATAAAAAAGCAAGGCACAAACAGGTTTTAGACTTTGATCTTTTAAGGGACATCCGAATGATTTAAAATGTATATTTAAAACTATACCATAGAAAAGTTCCATGACTCAGATCAAAGGCAAAAGGTGAAACATAAAATTTGAAAAGATATCAATCTGATCAAAGAGGAGAGATATATATGAACCAGTGATATTGTTTGAGTTATTTTGTATAACTTTTTCCAGTTATACAAAATGTCCAGGCTAATCTGTAATATGCAATTATTGTAAAACATCCAGAAACTTTCAAAAAAGCAAATTATTCTAGAAATTAGTTTATGTATTCATTGCTAAATTCATAGCACTTTAAATTCCTCAGTGAAGGAAAATATTTCCTTAGGTTTTGATTTAAAAGAACTGTGGTAAACAGAATAATCGCCCTACTCCTCCTCAGAAATCCTAATCCCCAGAAGCTGTGAATATGTGAATATTTACATGGCAAAAGGGATTTTGCAGATGTGGTTAAATTAAGGATTTTGAGCCGGGAAGGTTATACTGGATTAGCTGGCTGGGCCCGATACAATCACAAGAGACCTTATAAGTGAAAGAGGGAGATAGGAAAAGTCAGAGGAGATGGGATGATAGAAGCAGAGGTCAGGGTGATGCAATGGCTGGCTTTGGAAATGAAGCGGCTCGAAGCTCAGGAATGTGTGCATTGTCTAGAAGCAGGAAGAAGCAAGGAATGGATTCTCCATAAGAGCTTCTAGAAGGAACACAGCTCTGCTGACACCTGATTGCAGCCACATCAGATCCATTTCAGACCTCCGACCTCCAGAACTGTAAGAAAATTAATTTCTGTTGTTCTAAGTGACTAACTAAGTTTGTGGTCATTTGTTATAGCAGCAATTGGAAACTAATACAGGAACATTTCATTAATCTCTTAGTATTTTCAATATCCTGTTAAATCAGAATTTCAGTATTTGAATAATTATATCTCATATTATTATCATGTTTGTGTTTTTAAAACATGCGCTCTCTTTCTCTGGTTGCTAATAACTATCATGTTTTCACTAAAATTTACTTTCTATTTAAGTTGGAGTAGATAACATATTCCAAGATTAAAACCTGGGGGCTAATACTCTACAATGAGGAATATCCACTCTAGCATTGCCAGACAAATTTAGTAGACGTGGACTTAAATTTAAGTACGTGGCAATAGCTATCTATCAAATCGCAAGAAATAAAATAACTCCAGTAGCCCAACCATACTGGCTGTTAAACAAGTTGAAATTTGATTCAGAAGATAGAATCTGACCTCAGAAGGCAAAAATGGCAGAGTTAATAAGGCTACTTTGATGTGACCTTTTTAGCAGTTGTTAAAAACAACAAATTAGGAGAGAGCTAAGCTTGATTAATTATGAAAAATGGTTTTCAATATAGATATGTAGATATAAACAAACGTGTATATTGTTTGTATATATGTATGTGTAACTGTGTATACACACATATTTTCTGTTCACTGAGAGGGTCTGGGAGGAACAATAAATAGTCCAGTTGCTACTTAGCACCCATTCTCCAGAGCTCCTTGGAGAAATGGCTGATCCTGGGCTAGCGCAGGAAAGTACAAGATGAGCCTGGAATGTCTTGGTGTGCCAGAAAGCAAGGAAGTGCTCAAAGAATAATGGAGGCATGTCAACAGGACACAGGAGCTTAGCTTGAAGGGGTTCCAATGGGAAAATCTGAGAACACTTTGAACACCTAAATAAGGATACGAACTCATTGACTAAAATAGGAAACTATGAGCTCATATAGATATAAACAAACAAACTGCAAGTTTTATGAGGAATGTGATCAAGCAAATACTTAATTACAAAGAGAAGACTAACTTTATAGTGGAGAAGCTTTGAAGATACCATTTAAATCAAGAGATACAAGTAAACATTATCAGTAATGGGACAAATAGAAATAATGTGTCACCTGATAAGATGCAATAAGAATACAACATCATTAATATAATATAGAATGTCAACTGTAATTGAAAAAAAAATTTTTTTTAAAGAACATGGCATCACTTCTGTGATATTCCTGTCAAAAATGCATAACCCTAAGTCTAATCATGAGGAAACAGCAGACAAACCTAAATTAAGGGACATTCTACAAAATAAGTGGCCTGGAATTTTCAAAGTGTCAAGGTCATAAAAGTTGAGAAAACACTGAGAAACTATTTCAGACTGAAGGAAACTAAAGAGACATGATAACTAAACACAACAACTCATGATGCAGAACTGGATCCTTTTGCTATAAAGGGCATTGTTGAGACAAATTGACAAAATTTGATTGGGGTATGAGGGTAAGACAGTATTAATGTATCAATGTGAATACCCTTATTTTGATGGTTACATTTTGGTTATGTAGAAGAATGTCTTTGTAGGAAAGACACACTAAAATATTTGAGGAGGTGAGATATTACAGGGGTAACTAATTCTCAAATGGCTCAGGAGAAAAAAGTTTTTGCTACTATACTTGCAAGTTTTCTGTAGGTTTGTGATTTAAATTTAAATTATTTTTAAAATTTTGTCACCTATTCAATGAGACCTTTACTGCTACTCTAAAATGTTCATCCCAATAATACTTCATATTCCCCTTCCTGCTTTCTTTTTTTCCTTTGGCACATATATTTTATTTATTTATCTAGTTTTTTCTTGTTTCATCCAGGAGTATTTATGAGGGCAGGAATGTTTGTTTTATTCACTGCTGTGTTCCTCAGCTTAGAACACTGCCTGAAACATAAGTGCTCAATAAATATTTAATGAATAAATGAATGCCTAATTCAATTAAATAAGCAAATGTTTTAAGAAAGATAATAACCATTACAAAGACAGTTGAAGTAAAACTGTTACTCTCAGCCTGCCCGGTGGCTCAGGTGGTTGGAGCCGGGCTCCTAACATGGAGGTCGCCTGTTCAATTCCCACATGGGCCAGTGAGCTGTGCCCTCAACAGCGAAGATTGTGAACAATGGCTTACCCTGGAGCTGGGCTGCCGCGGGCTGCTGTGTGCTGTACAGGCCAGCAGCCAGCGTGAGTGGCCGGCAGCCAGCATGAGTGGCCGGCAGCCAGCGAGAGCTGCCATGAGCTGCCATGAGCTGCTGTGACCGGCCAACCAACAACTGACTGCCTCATTCAGGGGGAGCGCAAGGCTCATAACAGCAGCATGGGACAGGGAGCTGTGTCCTACAGAACTAGACTGAGAAACAACGGCTTGAACCAGAGTGGGGGAAAGGTGCAAGAAGGGAAAAAAAACAAAAACTGTTACTCTCATCATCAATGACAACTTATTAAAAGTCCTTTTGGAAAACCACTTGGCAATTAAGAATTATAAAAATATTAATATCCTTTAACCCAGAAACTCCACTTCTGGGAATTTATCTAGTTCTAAGGAACTAGCCTAAAATAGGGGAAAGTATATTTCACAGTGTCAAGCTGTTCACTGCAGTGTTATTTATACCAAAAAGAAAGAGGAGAAATAAATATACAGAAAACATTGGATAAATTATGCCATATCCACAGATTAAAATTCTATTGCCTTTGAAATTCCATTTGTTTTGAAATCCCATTTCATTTGAAATTCAAACAATGTGGGAGAATGTTTTTTTATATACTATTACATGAAAGAAAAAAAATAAACAATATGAATTTATAGCCATGATTCCAACTAAATAAAAATATGCACTGTAATAAGCAATTAACGTATTGTGGTAATTTTTATTTGCTCTATTTTCCAAATTTTTGGTAATATGGCTATAATTTATATTCTTGAAATATATTTATAATAAAAATGTATTTATTTTACAAACACATCAAATACTAAAACCACTAAAAAGGTATACACCCTACTGTGGATCAAGGTAGGATCATTATGCATGCCAGGCCAATAAAATATCCCTCAAGACCATCTAGAACCCTCTGTTCTGATTTCATGATCACCAAAGAAGCTTTTGATTAGTAACTTGGACTCCCAGTTATCTTTTTCTAGGAAGGACTTATCTTAGACCTCTACGGAGCCACATGAGTAGTTGAAATGTGGCTAATCCGAATTGAGATGTGTTGTAAGTAGAAAATCCACCCCAGATTTTGAAAACTTTGTATGAAAAAAAAAAGTAAAATATCTCAGTAATAACATTTTGGATATATTAGGTTAAATACAATATATTATTGAATTATTTCTTTTTACTTTCTTCAATTTGCCTACTAGAAAATTTTTAATTATTTCTGTGGCTCACATTGCTGGATAGTATTATATTTTTATCAGAGAATACTCATCTAGAATATTGAACAAGAATACTGCAGCCAATGTAAATATACAATCACCCTATAAACGAATAAAGTGATACAGCTGGTTTAGACAGGCACAAGTCTGTCCCTCAGAAACTGATCAACCTTGCACTGACAAAGTCAAGTTCTGCTAAACAGAAGATCAGACCTTCACTGAAGTGTACAAATCAAGGTTCTGGCACCCTTCAAGCTTCCTGGGCACAAACTGTAAGCTCAGCCATTTCTCTACCTTCCATTATTTCTCTCTTGGTTCATAATCCCATGTTTTGATTGTATTCTTCAAGAAATAGGGTTGAGTATTATCCAGCTTTGTTTTCCTAGCACTTACGTGCCTTAAACAAAGGTATTTAAAAGTCTATTATGTTCATGGCTATAGGCCTCCTTACCTTGAAAAGCATTTGTACATAACCTCTTCATTGGTTTCTTCATCTGTTAATTGCAAATGACTTGTAAAGACTGAACACAAAAAAACCTGTAAGAAAGTAATTTGAAGTCATGTGAACTAAAAATAATGAAAAATATCTAATATGAAGTGAAAACTCATAACCATCACAGCACACTGTATTTTATTATGAAGGACAGAGCCATAGAAACAGATCACAGAATTGATAATTTCATCACTGTGCAATGGCCTATGTTATATTATCTCTTATTTGTTCCGGAAGTACAACAGCAACCTCAAAGCTGATAAAGAATAGTGGTGGAAGGGAAAAATAGATAACACAAAAATAAAAGGTTTATCATGGGATCAGTATAATGCTTTGGCCTCATAACATAGACCAGATGACAATAACCTCTTTCTCAGCAAGTAGCTCCTCAATGTCCCATGGGTTGTAAAAAGCAAATTCACTATCAACTTCCCCTGCCAATGATTATTTTTTATATAATGGCAACATCAAAATAAAGACACATACAATCCCTCAAAATAAGAAGAGAAAAAAACAAACCTAAATATTTACTCGGTCAAAAAGAAAATCCTTTTTTGAGAAATGATGTTACCCAACAGAAAATCTTGCCTTCTTAAAATCCAGGTATGTTCTTATCTCTTATTTTAAATGAAGTACAAAGCCTTTGTTTTACCCAATTTCATGGCTGTCTTGTAAAAGCCATTGAAAACGCCTGAGGAACTACTGGCATTGATTTCACTGAAGTTAAATATTTACAGTTGCTAATTCTACAGAATCATGAACCCATCCCTTAATATTGTTCTAAAAATTGTGTACACAAGAATTCAATTGTCTTCTCCACCTTCAATAACTCCAAAGAAACCTTTCCTGGTGTACAAGACAAACCGAAGCAAATATTCTCTAAAAAGTATAAAATGTATAATTTGATGACAGTTTTTCTTCAATAGTTTGAGACACTTCCAACAAACTACAGTTCAGTTGCCCTAATTGAAAAAAGAAAAAAAGTCCTAAGCCTGCAAGTTGACCTTTACAAGATTTCTCCTATGGAACCATTCTTTCTTTCCAGGAGAAAGAAGAAAAAGACCCTACAGATGTTAAAGCTCTTTATCATTTTACCTGTGGGCCAGTGTGCAAAGTGGCCTCAGGCCAATACCATTTCCACAGAACTTGAAAAGGTACAGAATACACCACCGCTCAGAGTTGCTAAATTGGACGGTATTCGTGAGCGTGGGGCTAAGAATAATTCAATATTTGGAATTAAATTAGAAAGAAAACAGAAGCTCTGTAAGTCGTTAAGCGAGGACTGTAAAATGTGTAAGTGAATGAGGGAAAGGAAGGTACCAGGGCCCTGACAGGAGAGTTAGAGTGCGCATTGGCGGGGCGAACCCAGGAGGAGGGAAGAAGCCGCCAGAGAACCGAGCGCACCTTCCGCAGAGCGGTCGCTCCTCGGCCCGCGCATGCGCGGCTCGAGGACTGAGCGTGGCGGCCGCGCGCCAGCCCTTGCTTATCTCGGGGAGGGCGGGGCGAGGGCACGTGACCGGGATTGCAGCTTTTCTAGCTCAATTGGAGGCGCTTCGGCAAGCGCCCCTACAGAGCGATTTCGGTAGCCCGCGTTCGTCCGCTTGCTTGACCTCTTTTTAATCGCCTTGCGTTTCGATTCCGCTCTAGAATCTAAGAATCTGGTTTGGCAGAACTTTTTGCCATATGTCTGTCCTCCGAATCACGAGGGGACTTCCGGTCTAAATGGCGGAGTGAGCAAACAGCCTTAGAGAAGCCGAACAATTTGGCCAAGGTCACACAGATAATTAAAAAATTAGGGGCACACGCTCAAGTGACGCTTTGCATAGCTAAAGTGTCATTTCTCCAATTTGAAGTCCTGTTGCTCTCCTAAAACTCTCAAATCCTATTCCTACTGCTTGAGACTCCAGAATCGCTGGAGCGCGCCGTTGTAAAAATAGTACCCTAAAGCAAGAAAACCTACTTTGTATCTTAGGGGTTGAGGATTTCGGGAAATTAAAGTAAAAATTTAAAGAGGCAAGTGTCCCGTAGGACTACGACACATAATTTACCTCACAATACGTGGCCCAGAAGAGCACTTTACCACAACTTAAGCACTTAAGTAAAATTTCCCGATCTGTTTATTCAGGCCTATCAAGAATCTGAAGTAGTGATACTAGGATAAGATTACCTGCACGATGTGGTTGGTTCGCCCCAGAGGAGCGGTGACGGGGGCGGGGGAAGGCCTTAGAGAAACTCAACCTTAAGGCTGGAGTCCCTGAAGTGAGAAAGGAATGGGGTAAAAGCAAAATGGTGAGGCTTAATTCTAGGATTCTAATCCTTCAAGTATTGACAGCTACAGCCCCGGAACCTTGGCAGTGGGGAATCAAACAATAGAGCAAAAAGATAAAATGCCAAATACGTCAAAACAATTTTTTTTAAAAAAAGGAAAATTTCCTCCACATATCCCAATATAGATCGCTTGGTAAAAAAGTAAAATAAAATAAGCCCCCTCACCTGGAATCCTATTCAGAAATCCTGCTCAATTATTTCCTACAACTCTAACTAAATCCTCCACATTGCAGAAATGAGTTTGTTAAACTCAATGTTCTCAGAAAACCAGAGGCAGGTGTGTGCATAGCTAAAATCACTGGACTTGCACTGACTTCTCTGCCCGAGTTGCGCTGTGATGGTTAATTGCCGCTTTCCTTGGGGATTCGTTTCCTCTGGTGCTGCTGTCATTTGTTAACTTTAGTTGCTTCAATTGCAGTTCCTTCCATTACAGTTATAGATTCTTCTACTAATCCCAGTATTCCTCAGTCACAGCTGACTATGTAAATGACATTGAGCTCCACTGAGCACGCTGCTGCTGGCTTCTAGGTGCCAAGAGGACTCTGGGAGAAAATGCTTCCAAATGGAGAAACCCAGTAGCCTTTGTGAGCTAATTCTGGGGCTGTGGAGTGAGTCTGTCCAAGAAAAGTCACAACTAAAATGGAGGGCACAGATCATGGCCTTCATCTGCAAGACGGTGCTATCTGGGTATTTATAGGAGAATCATAGATATGGGGAAGCATGTACAGTGTCAAAGTAACTTCTTAAATGGCTAGGTTGTTTCACCAGCATTGTGTGCCTCTTTAATGGCGTATGTCGGTATTGACCAGTCAAGTGGATGTGTCCATTTCGTAAGTAACCAGGGCTAAATGATACCTTAACAAGAATTTAAATCATTTGTAAATATTCATGTAACTGAAAAAGTCATACTTGCTTCTGATCCTTTCTTAATCAAAATTGAATTCTGGAGTAACCCTGCTTCAGGGTCTTACCAGCCCAAAAAGTGGCTATATTTGTATGAAATAAAAGTATTTCACCAGTATATAAAATCTTTTTAAAGATTCTCCTGGATTGCAACTCATTTTGTAATTCCATCTTGTGGTATAACCTGTTCTCCTTCAAGTTAGGGTTGTCCAATAGACTACTACCACAAGTAGCTGCCTGGGGCCAAGTTACCCAAGCCAGGATCTCAAATCTTAGGCTGTTTAATACATGAAAAAGGAATGCAGTAGTAGAATGCTATTATTAAGCAACAGCTGCAGAATATCATTGCATCCAGTCCAGGAACAACAGGGGAAATTTTCAGCAACTAGAACAAGAAATGTCATATGTTCCAAAGCCTCTCTTAAAAATATAGAACAAGGAATAAACAATACTTACTTAAAAGTGTTTTGAATTACTTTTTCACAGAATTGCTTCGTTAACTAACACCTCCACCAAAAACTTTTACTGTAGTTCTACCATTTTCTTTAACCAAGAGGAGAAAGGCTTTGAATTTTTTAACGATGTAAAACAAAAAAATAACCTACTAATTTCAATAAACAATTCTTGTAGTTGAAATATATTTCAATATTTTCCATCTCTCAGGAAGCGGTTCCATGATTAAAATACCTTTTCATTAAACTGTAAAGCAGTCTCAAAAACATTACTTAACATACTTGTGCCTTGACTTGATAAAATACATTCCAGAGTTGTCTACAAATGAAACATTTTAAAAAATCACTTATCACAGCAAAATCAAGAGAGCAGAAAAAAACATTGTTTAGTTCAGGTTTGATTTACTCAAGGTAAACATGCAAGAATTATGTATGTTTGTATTTACATTATCTAAGTATTCTGAAGATAAACAGAAGGAAAATTAAGGGAATCCAGAACTTTTTCTGCTTGTTGGAAAAAGTTAATAGGCAGATGAGTTAAACTTTTAAATTGTAATGCTTCATGTAACATCCAAGTGTTTAAGTGAGTTAACTTCAAGCTGTTTGATTTTAAAAAGACCTTCAAAGCCCCCAGTGGTGTTCAAAAGTGAATGTCAAACACTGAAACTAATCATTAACAACAAATCTTCAATTTATTTGAAGCAATTCGGTTTCAAAAACTTTAAGTTACAGCAGTCACAGAAAAAACAGGGAACAGTCAGAAACAATAAAAGAATAATCAGGAGTACTGCATTTTTTTTGTTTGTTTTTAACACTGTCATGGCTTTATTCAAAACACAGTTGCACAAAAGTATTAACTTCAAAGTTTTTAAAGGAGAGTTTTAAGGAATTTAACACACTATATACATACTGCCATACAAAGAGCATTAAAATAGGACCAAAAACTTCTACAAAATATAAAACCCAACCCACCCTTACTTATTTGCATGAAAATACCACCCACAAAGCTAAATAAGTCTTAAAAAGTTATTTGGAGGCTCTAAGTGTTGTTTTCAAACCAAAGAACTCTAATTTTGATTGCACAATAAGATGATTGATAAGAAAGTCAATATACAGATTTAATTTTAAAAATAAGTATTTTATAATCTGGCATACTATGCGATGAGAATTCTTCGGGACTAAAACAGGACATTTCATTTGTTAAAAAGGAATAAAATGTTAGCCATTTGGAGATTCCAATCCCCCCACTAAACTTCTCCCAAGAGTTTTATTTCAGTCAATTGTGTAATTTTTTTTAGCTTATACACAAATAACTTCCTAATTTTTACTTGAAAACCCCAAGTCACACATTTCAAACTAAAAAAGAAGTACTATACTCAGTAATTTAAATGTGCCCCAATGTGGAAATGTAACTTCAATTAATTTGCTGACACTAATTTCAGAAACTTACAAATATTCCAAAGTGGGGAAAAAAATTTAGAGCCAAGATTAAAAAAGCAATTGCGTTGAACATGGAGCCTCCACAAAAAAAAGTGAGATGTACTTGTCTACTCATAATATTATATTTAGTAGCCATATAAGGAAACACACACTCACACTTATCCCAAATATTTTTCTATTTTTAATGGACATCCACTTGAAAACAAATCTTAATTTTAATATGTATTTAGTTTCAAATATTTTTCCAACTGCCCAATATAAATATTCCAATCAAATGCTATATCCGGTAATGCTTTAAGACTACAGGAAGAAGAGTTAAAGGTTCTATTCAGAAAAATTAGAAATATTTTACAGAGTGGTATCTGAATCATTTGAGAAGCTAACTTAAAATTTTGACTTTGAATGTCTCATTAATTATCAACAGGCAATTGTTCTAACTTTTGAGGAACACTATTGTTGCTTCCAAAAGACCCTCTGCTTCTTTTCTTTCTTCACCCTACTAATACAGTCTGTACATCTTGTCAACCAAGAAAGATTTACAGTAAAAAGAGTGTTGCATAAAACTGTATTGATAACATTATTTGTATCTCAAAAAATACTCAGTTTCTTTCACTTAGCTTGTTTAAAACTGAGACAGGTCTGAAAAAGTGGTTGAGGTATAAGACTAAAGGTTTCCTAACTTTTTTTTGAGATAAAGGGAGGAGAGTGAAATGGGAAAGGAAGGTGATCGTAAAGGGATTGCTGAGAGGAAAACAAAAACTGCACACAAAAAATACACAACAACCGTTAGCATATCGACATCTTCAGCTTGAAGAACAAAGGGCTCACCTGCATGTCTCTAAACTTATTATAACCAATTTTTCCTTCAAAAATAAAATCTTAGTCACCCGGCTTAGGTTTTCAGAAGCTTCCCCGAAAGCCTTGAATTATGTTTTTGAATAGAACCCTTACTTTTCTGCTCCTACTTTCCAAGTTACTCATATTTGTCATATAAACCCTTAGCCAAAAAGAAGTCATTGCCTTCAAATTAAAGATCTCTGGATCACTGCTAAAAAACATAACAAACTTATTATTCAAGAGACTACTTTCATTTCATATTCCAGCTGACTGTGATTTCAGTTAATTCATAAATAACTTTAAAACCTTATGAATGAAATGCACTATACTATGCCTGTGTAAAAGCAATCATGTTTTAATTATGAGCTAAAATGACTAATACACTGAGCTCGTATTAGAAAAATTAAGATTCTAAATAAACTGCTAGGGAATTTCACAATGGGGGGGGTCAATGAAAATTTTTCTCTACATACAATATGATCATTAACAGACTAGTAAATCTTATTTGGAATGATAAGGCAAAAATAGTAAAACCACACTTTTCCTATAAAAAGTTACGTTATCTTCTGTAGGGACAGCTATCATACATGAAGAAACAAAGAAGATGTGATCACTCTATTGCACACCCAAGAAATAGGGAATATGGTCTTAGAATGATCTAGTCATCTTCTTCCTCTCCATCATCTTCAGCATCTCGTTTCCTCTTTTCCCCTCGAAGACCTTCTTCTTCTGAATGAGTGAGAGAAAAAGTGTACAATACTTAATTTTAAATGAGTATTTGTGAAGTTACAAAGTTTTGTAACTATCTTAGTGAAAAGTTAATGACATAAGAAAATTGTTAGTTTCCTTTCTGAATTTCTTTCAATTTCAGCACAGCTTGCTACGCACCCTTGTGGCCAAATCATGAAGTACAGATCCAGAAACTAAGGGCTTGACATTAACGGAATTAATGAATTTTTTTTTTTTAACTTTTATTTAAGTGTGTTTTTCCAGGACACGCCAGCTCCAAGTCAAATAGTTGTTTCAATCTAGTTGTGGAGGGCGCAGATCACACTGGCCTATGTGGGGATCCAACCTGCAACCCTGGTGTTACGAGCATCGCGCTCTAACCAACTGAGCTAACCGGCCACCCCTGAATTTTTTAATTTATGTTGAAAGACCTAAGCAAAGAATATTAGAGAGCAAATTTAAGAAGGGCTTATCTGGAGTTCAACTATTCTCTTATAGAGAAGACTTCACCCTCTTTAAAATGAAAGACACTCAAAAAATAATAAATTGAGCTCAAAGATCCATTATCTCTTCATTCCTGTTTTGAAAATAAATGTTATGTTTTTTTCTTCTTTTTTTTAAGTGTTTTTTTCTTAATGGAATTAATGAATTAATGAATACCCTGAGAATATTACTCTTTATTTTTATGGCTAATATAACTCACCCTCTTCTTCTTCTTCTTCTTCCCCTTCTTCAACATAGTCATCATCATCTTCTTCATCCTTGAAATTCAAATATTCAGTTTGAGAATAAATAAGCCAAGGCACAGATTTTTCAGTTTGATAATAATACAGCCCAACAAGAGGGAAAAAAAACTATGGTTATTCTGTATTCTGATAAACTCTGCCTGACTTATATATATCCTTTTAAAAAACCCAACTAAATCTAGTATCTTTATGAAAATAATGTTTTAGACCAGCAATGTTGAAAAACACTCAATAGAAATGTTTAATATCTGTGTTGTGGTCCAAGCCAGTAACCACTAGTCATGTGTGGCTACTGAGCACTTGAAATGTGACCAGTGCAAATGAGAAACTTTATGAGCAACTTTTAATTTTATTTAATTACTTTAAACAGACAAAAGTGCCTAGTGGCTACTATAATGGACAGAATAACTTTTGAATATTTCAAAGACAGCATCTTCGATTTTATACATTATGGTAGGAATTACCTGAATCCTGGACCCAACACAGTTATGTGTTGAATAAGTCACCTAATCTCTCTGGACCTCAGTATTCCAGTCAATAAAAGAAAGTATTCATCTAGAAAGATCTATAAATTCCTATCGAAATAGCAAATGTCAATTAAAATCACAAACTTGATCTCTCGTGGAATGAGTTGTTCTGGATAGCTAAGGTTTAAACATTGCCTTGACATATCAACACCATTTTTTTTAACTTTAGCCAATTGGGATACAAATTTCTTGCTAAAGTACACTGCCCACTCTTTTACCATTTTCCACTAAACCTAACAAACCTTCTTCTTGAATTATCATAGTCACCATTTTGATCATGAACATCATACTAATTAGTATCTGTCAGTTCCCTCAAAGCCTATTAATATATGTAGGATGGGTTTTTCCCCTTTTTAAAAGGACCCTGGACTCTACTTTGAATTGTATCTTTTCCTAGTTTTTATGCCTTGTCTTTTGCAGTCAGTTACTATTTCAATTTTAATCTGCTGTGGATTCAGAAAATAGATCAACGAGCTTATCAGAGGATTGAATATAAGAGAACATAGGTTTAGAATAACAGCTTGAACACTCTCCTACAAAGAAAACATCTTTTGTTACTTATATTTTGGTTACTCAGAGGCCTTTCACACTTATTGCCTTTTTCTTAGATATGTTCCAAACGGTTGAGTTCTACTATATGTTGGAAAACATGGAACCAATCTAGGGTCTCCCCTTTAACCCCTCAGAGTTTATTGCTCCTTAAAAATACTTTAATTGGCAAATGTCAAGAATTTCTAGGTAGTTAGGGGAAACTTGGACAACCCACCCTTTTCACAGTATCCACAGGCCCCATTTGTGTCTAGAAATACTAAACTGAACCTAATTTTCCAGTATTTAGCTAACAGCAAACACTGTAAAGTATTTCATTACCAGAATACCACCAAGCTACAGGGAACAGGAATAGATGGGGTATAAATGGTACAGAAAGGAACCACAATAAAAATCAGGAGAACCCGCAGGCTTAACCTAAAGAAAAGAGAGGAAGAAAGAGGAGTAGAGGAGAGAGCAGAAAGGAAGAGAGAGAGAGGGAGGGAGGGAGGGAGAGGGAGAGAGGGAGAGAGAGAAAGAAAGAGAGAGAGAGAAAGTCCTTTTAAACATCTTAAATCTGCAAAGAATGATAAATGAAGATATTTAAATATTTATAATCTTTTTAAAAACACTTGAGATACTAATCACATTTATTCCTTGATAATTTAGAAAAGCTCAAGTCTAAAAAGCTAATTACTTCTCTGGATTTGTTTTAAACAAAATATGATTAGATTAATTGGCTCATGTTTTTAAGCCTTTTTTTGTTTTGTTTTGTTTTTTTACTATCATCTATTAGACCACCAGAGACTTGCTCTGTAAAGACTTCGGTCTTTCCCTAATTAGTGAGAACCAAAATGTTTTCTCATTTGTACTATGAATAGTACAAGAGCACAATAATTCCCAAATCTTCTAAAGTCCCCTTCCCTATTTTTCATGAAATATATACTACACCAACATAAAGTCCTTCTTTATACTTATTAATGCCTTACCTCTGAAGAGCCGCTGAAACACAAATAACCCTCAAACAAAAAATAGCTAATCAAATGCCATTTCTATTTCCTTCTAATTTCTTTTTAAATCTCAATAGTCTCTGAAGCTTCTGCTGGCTCTAAGTTTCTAAAAACAAGACTTCATTTTAAACATCCAAATTATCTCATTGTGATTGAAAACAACTTCTGGTCCCCGCCACTGGGGTTGCACACTGACTTAATGTTGTATGTATATCTTAAAAGTTTCTGCTCAGACTGGACCATGTCGTTTTCAGTTAATAATTCCCAATATTCAATGGAGTGATAAACATAAACATTTGCCGTTAGATGAAGGTCATTTTTAAATTACTTAATACTTAGACTTAAGACGAATTACTATTGGCGGAGAAAATAAAAAGTCAAAGGCAAAATAACATGAGTCCATGAATACTTAAAATCCTTAAAGTTCTATTCTTCTATGGTACAGCTCCTAACTCACTATGGCCCCAAACAAGTTTGAGTTCTACTTTTTCCCACACTAGTTTTATATTTAAAATGGTATCAGAGCAAATGTATCATTAAATCAATGATATCATTTATCTAGCCAATGTAAAAGGCATTAGGAAAACAAATGAGAATACTAATAATTTCTAGTCTAAATAAGATGTTATTTTTAATAATAAAAATTATTTTAAATTATGAATTATGAAAACAAAACTCAATAGTTGAACATTAGGACAAAATAACTTATCTAAACTCCCAGAAACTAAAAATCATGTGTTCACATCCACTGCCATTTCCCATGAATCTGTCCCATCAATGTGCTAGAGGCCAAGGTACAAAGATGAACGGCCCTCCCCTTAAGGAGCTCACCATCTAGTAGAAAGTGGCCAAATAAACAAGTTTTTATAAAAGTGGCTACGCGTAACAGACGCCTAATCAAAGGTCAAAGGTAATAGAGAAAGGAGTGAGTGTCTATGAAAATTACAGGAAGCTTCAAATGAGGCAACTCCAGAGTTGACTTTTTAAACAGAAAAGTTCATGAGGCACGATTTGGGTGGTGGTTATACAAGTATACACATATATAAAATTTCATGGACTTGTACATAAAATCAGTGCACTTTACATGCTTTACTATATTTATGTTTACCTCAGAAATGAGAAAGTTATCACAGGACATGGGTACAAAGTCATTTCAGATAAACAATGTATTATATATTATTTACTCTATATTAACAGAATACTCATATTATATACAGAGAGGAGGCAAGAAGAAATAACTTCGTGGGATGATTTAATCCAGGAATTGAGGGAGATAAAGCCAGAGAAGGGAGGAGGCTAGATAATAAAGAGTCTTGGTGACAACAGGGAAGCATTCAAGGGTTAAGCAGGCCAGGGATATGATCACATTTGCATTCAGACTACGCCTGCACCTTCAAAGGGTACACCTCAGTGGTGATGCTGTATTCAGAGAGAACACTTAGAAAGCTACTACAGAAGCCCAAGCAAGAAAGAATCAGGGGAAAGGAACGTTTTCCTGAGTGCCGACAATGTGCCAGCAACTACTTACATATATTATTTTGTTAAATCCTTAAAACAATTCTATGAGGTTGGTATAATCTCAGTTTTACAAATGCAGAAAAGGAGGCTCCAAAACATTTGTAGTATGTTTCCACCATACTATGCCCGAGGGCAGAATGGATTTGAAAGAGATTTGGGAAGTAAAATCAGTAGATAGTTACGAGTGTTTAAATATAGTATGAACTGGGGGGCAGAGGAGGGAAAAGACAGGCAGAGTGACACATGTACCCCATTAGAAATAACTCAGATTTCTACACAACTTATTTTTTATGATACTTAGCCCTATGCCTTAGTAATTAATTTTCAGTGCACGTAAGAAGGGTCTGTTCACCTGAATTTCTTCTTTCATTAAATAAGAGAGACCCACTTCCTCTTCTCCCTCTCCCAGTTCTGAGCCTGCTTCATCTTCATCCTCGTCCTCATCTTCCTCGTCCTCGTCCTCCTCTTCCTCATATCCTTCAGGTGGACCAGCTTCATCTTCGTCTTCATCTTCATCATCTTCATCTCCATCTTTAAAAATATTTTGAAAGAAGAGCTAATGGCTGGGGAAATGTTTCTCGATAATATGTTGATCTTTTTAACCTTTGCCCCAGTCATTTCAAACTCTTAAGTCAATGGGTGGGAAGTATCTCATGATTTTATCTTTAAAGATGTCCTTTTTGTAGCATGCATATTTACTGTTTGAGAAATATGGTTTCTAAACAGTGAAATTTTTCCAACATACAGATTTTCATCAAAACATTCATGCACTAAAGTTTGTTTTACTTTGTGGACACAATGTTGTCCATCATTCCATCACTTTATAACATTGTTTACCCATCAAATAATAACATAGTATCCCATTACTAATAACAGTTATTTTGTCATCTGATCTGTTAATCACCCATTTATCAAAAAATGTATTATATATTCACCATCTAATTCTAGAACATATCCATCACCTCCCAAAGAAACCTCAAATCCAACAGCAGACACCATTCTCCTCTCCCCCAGCCCTGGCAACCACTAATCTACATTGTCTCTGAATTTGCCTACTCTGGACATTTCATGTAAATGGAGTCATACAATATATAGCCTTTTGTGACTGGCTTTTTTTAACATAGTAGAATGTTTTCAAGGTTCACTCATGTTATAGCATGTACCAGTACTTCATTCATTTTTACGGCTAAATATTCCATAGTATGAATATGTAACACTTTGTTTATCCATTCATCAATTAATGGACATTTGGGTTGTTTCTACTTTGTGGCTATTATAGATAATACTGTGATGAAAGTTTCTTTTTAAGTACTATTTTAAAAGCTGCAAAAAAAAAAAAAAAAAACCCAGAAAATAAAGTTGCCACTTTTACTAAGTGGTGGTTACACAAGTTTATACAGATATAAAATTTCATGGAGCTTGATATAATAATTATTAAATTCCTCCAAAGCTATAAAAAGTCTGAAACAAGAAAGACAGGACTAGGGCTGTGGGTTTTTAAGTGCTTCTTATCTTGCATCTTTTTTTTCCCTACACCTACGTATCCATTCCCAATCTAATTTGCATGGCTAGAGTGTAGGCTATAATTTTGACACATTTAGGAGTATTAAGGACGATTACCTTCATCATCATCCTCTTCCGAGTCTGGTGCTTCGTTATCCTCCTGATCAAATCCATCTAAGTATGTGATTTGCTGCAGCAGTTCAAAAATACTCTCTCTGTAATCTTCCAGGTTTGTGATCTCACAGTTAAACAAGTCAAGACTTTTCAAATTTTTAAGATTTTGCTGGAAAAGTCAAAAGTTAAAACTTACACTCCAGATTTAAAAATATCATGTTACTTCTTTTTAATTCACAAACCAGAATATATATACTTGAAATCAAGAGGATGATTTTTGGGGTTTTAGAATTGTAGAATGAAGGGTCATTATCAAGCACAGCCATTCCCCTAAACAGGTGCTGGCATGGGAACTCAACGAAAGGAGGGACTTCCTTTCATTCACTGCTGTGTCTCTAGCACCTGGGTGAGTGCCTTACTTATAGCAGGCACTCAATAGACGGAATCTTATTGACGGAATCTTATTGACGGAATCTGTGCACAAATAGGCAACAACAATACCATATTTAGTTTAAACCCACAATCAAGCTTACTTTCAACCATTTCAACCTCTTCCCAAGCTTTTTAAAAATCAGAGCAACAATTTTCAGAATTTCACTTCCTCTCCTTTTCCTTCCCTCATACTAGGAAACAAAGGAGCAAATAATGAAATAACTCAAAAAAAAGAAAGAGAAAGAAAAGAAATGAAAAAGGGAAAAGAATAGAATTTAAGAAAATACTAGAAATTTTCAAACCAGATATTCAATTCCTGACGTTGAGATAAAATAAATTTCGCACAAGTTTAAAATTTTATCTGAATGTTTTACCCCAAGGAAAAGTAAGCAATAACCATCTAGATCACAACATGTAAAAAGTTCAGAAGTCTCAAAAAAGTGAAATAGAAATCGATAGGCTAAATCACAAGAAAATCTCACAAAAGTCGATCAAAAACAGCAAGTCCAGAGACAAACCTTCCCACTTACCAGAGCTTCTACTGTACTGAGATCTTTGATTTTGTTTCCACTCAAGTTGAGGTAGGTAAGATTTGGACATTTCTCTGCCAGGACTTCCAAGCCTCCAGAAATTATATTGTCACTAAGTTCCAACTATATATTCAACATGAGAAAACAAAAAATGGTGAAGATTTAGGACAGATCAAAGATTTTAGAGTACGTATTATCAATTTGAAGAAGCAAAATAATTGTCATTCTCTCTAGCTTTAAGAGACCGTCTTAAGCTATTCATTTCCAAATTCTATCTACTACCACCAAATAATATATTATAACCCCTATACAAATAATCCTTGACTTATAACGGGGTTACCTCTCAATAAACTCATCGTAAGTTGAAGATACTATAGGTTGAAAATGCATTTAATACAACTAAGCTACCAAACATCATAGCTTAGCCTCGCCCACCATAAATGTGCTCAGAACACTTGCATTAGCCTAGTTGGGCAAAATCATGTGACACAATGAATGTACTGCAGAGTATCCGTTGTTTACCCTCGTGATCTCGTGGCCAACTGGGAGCCGTGGCTCAATGTCACTGCCCTGCGTCATGAGAGAGTATCGTACCACATATCGCTAGCCCGGGAACAGATCAAAATTCAAAGTACAGTTTCTACTGAATGCACAGGGCTTCCCACCATTGCAAAGTGGAAAAATCATAAAGCAAACCATCGCAAGTCAGGGACTGTCTGTATAATGGGTTCTTCACCCAGATTTGGTTCCAGTTGTGTAATAGTCGGATTTTATGTTTTAGAGAAAAACATTTAGTAGCTGTTAAATCCAAATTCATGCCATACAGCAATTTCATTATTAAATTTAAATTTCTAAAAGCACTATTAGAGCTGATTCCAAAGTCCTACATAACCCTTTTACTTGACTCTAGAAACTGAGAACCTCCTAATTAAAAAGCAGAACGGTCATTCCATTTGGCCAAAAACTAGAAATAGCCTATGCATCGAACTCATAATGCATTCCTGCCCTACTGTCAACTTACCTTTCGAAGTTTATTTAAGCTGGGCAGCCGGGCCAGTGAACTGAGTTCCACATTAGCCATACTCAGAAACTCTAGTTTTTTAAAAGTATCGTTCAGGCCCTCAATTTCCCCATTGACACACAAGCAATTATCAAGGACTAACTCTGTCACCTGTAAGAGAGAACATAAATGATTCCTTAGTTTGCAGTCTGTTCAGCAAAAGACCTGGGTCCTGACACTCTGGAAATGTGAATATTAAAACTGCCAATCGCCTTACACATATCCTTTTCGTTCTCCCCCCAAATTGAAATATAGTCTAAAGTCATCGTTGTATGTTAACCTTTTAAATTTAAACTTGGACTAAGAAGCTTAATGCCTGCTTCAAATCACTGATGCATAAAAAATACAACTTTGAAAAAGGTCCCATGTGCCCCTGATGAGAAGGATTCTCAACATCAGGGCCTATTTAGTACCTGGGCTCCTGGAAAAGGATGCAAGGGAGCTTTCCTGAAACAGTAGGGAGAAGAAAGGAAACTGTTTTAGTTTAAACCCCCTTATCTTTGGTTGATAAATGCCCCCATAACTCAAAATTTTCTTGTTACCCTTCGTGAAGAAATGTTAGAAGCTCCTTCTGAGACAGCCCAGCTTTCAGATGTTAACTCTTCTAGTATCAGGCCAAACAGTTCACCCAGAACAATACATCCTTGACAAAATGTTATTGTTTCTCCCTGCCATCCTGGTAGCATTTTTGTGGACTTCACCCCATTCTTGGTGGGGAGGGGCTGGATCCTCTCTATTAGGTCAGAGTTGTAAAACAAAACTTTCTGGTGTGGGCCTAAATGGACTTAAGCAAGGGAGAGAGGGGCAGGAGACCCTGACTCTCCATTCCCAATGCAAAACTATGTTTGAAGTATTTTCAGGGCTAAAAATTAGCAACAAGGAATGCCACCTTCTCTGTTTGAAAATGACTGACATAATGACTTCAATGAGCACAGATGGCATCATGATCTGTTTGGAGATGAGGAAGCCGAGGCCCAGAGGATGAGAATGACTTGCCTGGTGTCACACAGTATGTGGCAGAGCTGGGCCTCCACTCTTTTAAGTCTTCTGACTCCTGGTCTAGCTGAGTGAAGGCGAGAGGGCCACTAGATTTGGTGTCAGAAAACCAGTTCTTCCACTTGAGTAAATAACTGCAGGCCCTGAGACTCCATTAATTTGGATTCTAGAACAATACAATCCACCTTACATGTTTGTCTCAAGGAGGAAAGTGAATAACAAACACGGAAAGTGCTCTTTGTAAACTGTAAAGAGCTATGCAAATACAAGAGACCGTTATTACACCACAGGGGAGGAAGGAGAGGCTGCAAAAAAGCAACGCGTGGCACTCCCCAAAACTGGCAAGGAAGATACCACGATGGGGTGGGTAAAAGAATGGGGCAGGGGGAATCCACTTTTCCAAACGAAGACATAAAAAAGCATTCTAAATGTGTGCTTCTGAGAGACAGCCTTTTCAGTTTTGTTCTTTCTGAAGCCCCTAAAGGGTAGGGCCTAGAAAACTTCAAGCTTTCTCTGGTATGATAGCGACTGTTTCCTCCTGCCTGCTCCTGCCAATTTCTGGGAAACTTTTTTTTAAGCACATAAAGATCTTGGGTTCCCACTCGGCTCACTGGGCAGACCCTACTTCTCATCCTCTATGCTGCTATGCACAGGCACCGCCTCCACCCAAGTCGAAAACAATTATATCCCTGATATGCCAATTCTGGGGTTTAACTCAGAGGCCGCAATTAGCAAGACTCTAGGCGCTCGCCTCTGCGATTAGAAGTGTGAGGTTCCTCGCTGGTCACCGGCCCCACTCTGGCGACCTGCCGCTCTGACCGACGGGAAACCCCACACGGGGCGGGGACTCCCCAAGGAAAATAGGGGTCGCCCTCCAGCCGCCGTTCCCCAGGCGCCTCCGCCCGGGACGGGAAGGGCTGGGTGAAGCAGAGGAGGCGCCCTCAGAAAGGAGGCGGAAACGCCTCCCGCCCGACCCCCGAAAAGTCGACCGCGACCCCGCCTCACGTGGCCCCTCCCAACCCCGTCTCTTTAACTAAAGCGACAGCAGCGAGCGCGCATCATTTAGTTTCGCCGAACCCATCTTTAAAGCACACAACTACCACGACCCATTTGTTGAGTTCTGTGAAACCGTTTCCAGGGATCAAATTCGGAGTTGCGGCCACCACGACATGATACGACCCGCCGAATTTCGTTACCTCGCGGGGGGACGAAGGGGATGACGCCTCGAGTCCCCTCCCCACCTCCGATTACTGCGACGGGTCCCAAAACTTACCCGCGGCCGGACAGCCGGCCGCTGACCCAGATTCCGCCTGGCGGCGGTCGGCGCGCGCCCTTCCCGGGGGAGTGGGCGCCGCCGGCAGCGGGTGGTCGCCGGCTCCCTGAGCGACCCCAGCCCGCGCCCGACGCCCAGGGGCCTTGAGGCCGGGGGCGGCCCCCCCAAAAAAAAAAGTTGTTAGCAGCACTGAAGAAAAGTTGGACTAACTTCTCAGGCAACGATGGCTGCGGCAGGGGCGAGTGGGACTGGGGGGTCGCGCCCACGCCTCCCGCCCCCAGGAGGAGGAACTTGGGGAGCGGAGGGCCCCCCAGCACCCTGCTTCCCGCCCCCACGAGGCCAAGACGCCCGACTCCAAGAGAGGTGAAAGGGACTAAGCCCCCATGCACACACAAAAACGCCCCTAGAAACTTGAACCCTTCGCCATTTTAAGTAAAAGATTTTAATGATTTAAAACTTCAAATTAAATATTTCCCCCCGACCCTAACCCCACGTTGGGGTTGATAAATTACCCCTCCCTACACACCCACCCGGACCCCCCGAAACCCGATTCCCCGAATACAGAGCTGGAGGGGAAGGGGAGGGGGCTGAGTCATCTCACCTCCTCCGGGGCTCTGTTCCTTAACTCCAGGTTAATCCTCTTCTTCATCTCCATGTCCTCCTCCTGCTCTTCTGCTATTACTCTCCTCCCTTACCCTGCCCTGCCTTTCCTGCTACCCCCAACCCTCAAATTGTAAAAGGTTTGGAAATGAATGAAAAGAAACGCAAATATAAACGCCCACCACCACCAGATAGGTGTGGGGGAGAAAGAGAATAGCAAATGGAGTCCAAGGAGTTGGGACTCTAACTCGGCTGCCCCCACCTCCTTGTCCACACACTCGTGCGCGCACTCACACGCGCGCGCGCACTCACACACACACACACACACTCACTCTCACACACACTCACACACACACACCCGCAGTTCCTTCCCCTTCAATGGCTGCTCCGAGACTGAGCCTCCATGACACGGCACCGCCAACCCCCTGGCCTACACTCCACCCACCTCCCGAATGTATTGGTTACTTCTTCAGCATCACACTATTCCATTGGACTACACAAATGTCTATCAGTCTTGAGGGCGGACCTGAACCAGAAACGCTGTGTCTATTGGCTACGACCAAGCGCGCAGTTAACTCCGATAGGTCCAGGAGGGTGTTCGTCCGGAAGAAATGATTTTGAATCCCAGTAGCCCCCCTCCTTTTCTTTGTGTGGTTGGCGCGCTTTCCCTAGGCACGAGGGCGGTTTTGATGCCTGTTTGATTTGTTTTTGGGTTTGGTTTTGTTTTTCTGTTTTTAGTGTTACAGGCAGAAAGCATACTTCTTACGTGCCCAAGTTGCGATACTGGTAACTCAGCACGCACAGCTCCTGCTTTGCCGCCAAGGTGCACAGCAACGTGCACGTCATATAAAAAGCATGCCTTCGTGACACTGCCCTGCTGGGGACAGGCTTCTGGTCCAAAACCAAAGCCGAAATAAAGACGGTATTTTAACTTCCACCCACGAAGGACTGAAAGCAGTTGTGTGAAGTATAAGTTAGGCACCTTTAAACAAATTGTTACTGAGGTAGTTGTTGCTGTAATGAACAATAAGACCTTGGAGGAAAAACAGTACCGGTCTAATGAAAATGAGACATCGATTCGCATATAAATAGTACTGCAGTACCTCTCCAATTTCCCTTTGGTTGGTTTCCATGAAAGTCTACAGATAAAATGTGCTTTTAAAAGTCTGTCAATGTGGGATAGAAAAGAGCAGGGTAAGAATCATTTTTAAAATTTTTGTCTTGAGAGCCTAACTTTTCTTAGCTCTTGATTAAATTCTGTCCTTTTTATTCTCTTACACCATTATCAGGATAAATACCCAAAGACAGTCCATATAATGTGGGGAAGGAAGTGGGTGAATTAGTCTAACCCCTCTCAGAGCTGAGTATTTGCTATTTTTCCAGTTTCTCAGGTTGGAGACCTTAGGTTTTACCAACAGACTCCTAACCACTCCACCACCACGCCTCCTGCCCCCCTACAGAGACACACAGCTCCTCAAATAGGATTATGCTTAAAATATAAATATTTAGTATTTAGCATGTTAACTACTTTAAAGGAAAACAAAATAATCATTGCCTTCTCCTTGCTGTTTCCTTTGAATTCCCTGGAAAGGAAATTTTGTGAAGAGGAAAACAGGGAGAGGGAAAGCTTTTGGAATGAAATAACATCTCTAGGGGGCGATTTGGAGTTAGTTAAGTTTGTTAGTTTTAATCAAGCTAAAGGAAGTGAGGATGATATAAAAACTAAAGCAAAATGGATTAAGGAACATTTCAAGGAAGAGTTGAAAAACAAGGGAAGGAAAAAAAGGGCTAAAAAGAAACCTGAAAGCCCATTTTAGTACCAGCTTGAGAAGAAGTCCTGTGTTCTGATCCCACCGCCACTGCAGAGTCTGGAACTCTGGAATGGCATCCCAAAGAGAGTTCTGGGAAGGAGTACATACAGACTTAGGAGTCATCCAGATACGAGTGATAGTTGAGGCCATGAGAAAAAAAATAAGACGCCCACAAAGCATGTATATAAGACTATCAGGCAAAAGAGAGTAAAACATGGTTGAGGGGAAAAAGAGAAGACAGGGATTGTCTACCAAAATAGTCAAAGAAACAGGTAATAAATAAGGAGGTGAATTTGGGGAGAAAAATGTATGGAAGACAGAGTTTCAACAAGAGGTGATTATTGGGGTTAAATGGTAGGGCTTCTGTATCGGAATACATTAGACAGAATGGAGAGGGTGCTGGAAATACTAAATGTGAGGAAAGGCCATGAATTCGTTTTACCGTTGGCTAGCAGCTTCCGAAAGTACACCATAGTAAGCACAGACAAAGGTCTACCAAAGTGGGCCTTTCTCCCCGTACCTAGTGTCCCCGCCTTTATATCATCTCTCATCTGCATTACCTCAAGACCTTGGAACTTACCTGTTTCCAATCTTAATCAAGAAGACAGGATAAACAAGATGCTGGGGGAGGAGAGATTCCCCATAGGACTGAGAAGAGGTTGGATGAAGAACGTTACCAGGCTAGTACATGGACATATGGAACTAAATGAGGGATGAAAGAATGAAATGCAGTCAGGAGAAAATCCGAACTCATGAACTAGAACGTGTTTTAAAAGGAAGTAATGAGGCAGGGTTTAAATGTTAGAACCAAGAGTGAGGTTCAGTAATCAGGAGGTGGTATGAAAGCAAAGGAGCAAGGAGTGGAATGAGTAAGAGGGTGGTTCAGAACATGCCTTTGATCCACCAATAAGAAGCGTTCACCAGGATATTCTTTAACTCGATGTGTCTTTAAGTTTCAAAAACTAAACTCATCTTCTGCTGCAGAATATCTTCTGTTGCCCGCCAGATCCACTCTTCACTCTGTGACTCAAAACCCCACCGAGTCCTATGACTTGCTGGGTTTGGGGGCGGGGGAGAGGGCTGGCAGGAGACGGGTGGGGGGGGGGGGTTGAAGGGGAGTGAGGTTGGAGTATTCACCCCCCAACTTTCTCAGTGGCAGGTTGTTACAGGAGGGCCTCTACTGAAAGCCACCGATCTAGTCAGGGCTGTGGTGGACACGGAAATGCACGACCCAGATTTTCCTTCAGGAATGAAGAACTGATTCCCCTCAGTGCCGGGATGACCTTCCGCTGTCGGCCCTTGTAGGGGGTTACCTCAGCTGAAGAAAAGTGCCTTGCCCAGGGTTAGACCTCCTTCAACACAGAGATATACAGGCCCGGCCAGCCCTTTGCCCCAACTTAGACTAACTCTGAGGGGTCATTCATCAGCGCTCCAGAGCACCCCCAGGGGCCTGCATTGCCATTCACTTTCTCCCACTGCTTCATCCAGCTTTCTTCTCCTCTCTTCCACAGATATTGAATCCAATATCATCCCCCCAATAAATGTTCTGAATGCTATTTTCATCTCAGAGTCTACTTCCTGAGGAACCCAACATGAGACAATGGCCCTCTCCAAAGATCTACCCCCTGAGGAAGCCCAAACTAACGTATAGGAGAGATCACAGGGAGAAGCCTCTGTGAAGAGAATGAGAGGTACCCACCCAGCCCCCAGCTTCTCCTCCCCCTACTTTTCCAGCTCCAGCCACTGTCTAATTGCAACCACATAAGAAATCCTGAGCCAGAACCACCCAGCTGAGCTCTTTCCAAATTTCTGTTCACAGAAACCATGAGAGGTAATAAAATGATCATTACTGTTTTGAGCCTCTAAATTTGGAGTTGTTTGTTATGCAGCAATAGTAACTGGAACAAGTCCCTAGAACAATTTTTCTGATCAAGTCTCACCAGAGCCATTTTGTTCCATACAAGTCATAGGCATTCTGCTCTTTCTAGCGTTGCTTATGCTGTTCTTCTACCTTAACCAAAACCATTTAACCTTCTCCAAATTCGTAAGACTTATTAAATGTTCTATTCACCCAGCGTTTGCCCTGAGCTGCCTAGCCACATCTTCTACATGTCATTTAATTCTGGTTCGCCCAAACTCACTGAAATTTCCTAGAGAGAAACCAAGTCCGTAGCTTGGTTTTCTCTCAGTACTTGGCACAGTGCTGAGCACACAGTGGGTACTCATGTTTAGTAATTGATTATGTACCAAATAACGCTCAGTTGGCAGTTTAATTCCACACTTCCATTAGGAAATATAGAGGTTGGTTGATGCCTTTTTGGGGAACAGGTGATGGAGTGAGAGTGAAGGATAACTCCAGACTGTTCTTTCTCCTAACTTTTTAACCTTTCCCTTTTCCAAACTAGTTAATTTGCAGTCTCAAGACAAATCTATGGCAGTGCAACTAATGCCAACACACTTTCTCCAGAATTCAAAATGATTTGGAACCACCAGAAATCATTCCTACATGTACCAGGCTAGATGTAATGAAAACTGGCAGAAAAGTTGAAAATCTGTATTTCAACCAATGAGAACTCTCCCAAACCAACCCCATTGTCTCCTCCATGCATCTTAAAGTGGGGTGTGCCTTCAGGTAAAAGGTTAGAGGCTTCCTCTCTAAAGAAACTGATCAGCCTGAGACAAGTCCAGAAATACTCACAAAATGGTAGAAAGTAGCCAGATATCTGTGCCATCTCCTCACCATCAGTCTACCAGTCAACAAGCTTCCATACATGATTACTCACATCTTATTTGTTCTTTCGTTTATTCCTTCTCCTGTACGTTTTTGGTCTATATCATTTTACAGCTGTCTGAAGAATTTATTTCTGTTAAGGCAGGTTTACTAACAATGAATTCCTTCAATTTTTGATTTTCAACGAAGCCATTTTCTTTTCACTTCTGAAGGATAATTGTCATTGAATATAGAATTCTAGGATTTTTCTGGCTTCCTTCAAGTTTTGTTGTTGTTGTTCAGATTTCTATAGTCTGAATATGGCGTATCAAAGTGGTTTTTGGTTGGTTGGTTAGTTGGTTGGGTTGAATTTATCTTTGCTGGATGTCCTCTGTGTTTCTAGGTTCCTGGTTTGCTTTATATAATTAATGTTTGGAAAGTTCTTAGCTACTAATCCTTCAAATATTCCTGTTACATTTTCTTTCTTATCCTTTGTTATTCAAATTACATATACATTACACCTTTCAATACTGCACTATAGTTATTATATGTTCTGGTTTTTTGTTTATTTATTTTCCTTCTCAAGGTGAGAATTTCTATTGACCTATTTATATATCTTAAGTTCACAGATTCTTTCTTGAGTCTTCTTTTTCCCCCCTTCTTGCGCCACCCCCCTCCGCCTCCCACTCCCCACTCCTATTAAAGCCGTTGTTGTAACCAGCTTCTCACACGGTAGCCCACGGCAGCCCAGCTCATGGCAGCTTAGCTCCAGAGGGTGCAGCTCACTGGCCCATGTGGGAATCGAACCCAAGACCTCGGCAGGAGAAGCACAGCGCTCCCACCACTTGAGCCACCTGGCCGGTCCCTTTTTTGAGTCTTCTAATGAACCCATAAAAGGCATTATTTGTTACTGTATTTTGGGTTTATCCCTGATATTCCCTTTTGATTCTTAGAATTTCCATCTCTGCTTATGTCAGCCATCTATTCTTGCAAGTCTTCCACTTTTTCTATTACCACCTTTAACATATTAATCACAGTTAGTTTAAATACTCTGATAATCCAACATACGTATCGTATCTGAGTCTGGTTCTGATGCTTGTTTTGTCTTTTTAGACTGTTTTTTCTTGGCCTTTTTGCATATATTCTTTTTTTTTTTTTCTGACAAATATCCTGTACTGAGTAATGTAAACTAAATAGGACTTTACTGTGATAATTTATTTTAATCTAGCTAGGTGTTGGGCTGTGTTTAATGTTTGTTGTGGCTATAGTTATTAGAGGCTTCAAGTTCATCTAGTACCCTTGTCTTTGCCTCCATTCTTGGCTTGGAGGATTCACAAGGTACTACTACTCCTTGGAGAGAGTCTGTGTTTTGCTGCTCTTTCAGCTGTCACTTATTGTGTCATTATAGTGGGGACTTGTTGGTGTGGTAGGAGGGTGTGGCTGAGGGGAAGTATTTTATAATCTTCTGAGTAAGTCTCAGTTTTGGTTTTCTGATGTGTCTCAGGGCTGTGGCCTTCTCGAGGGTTCAGTTTCTCTTCCAGTGGTATAGTTTATTTTTCCCTTTCCTGCTACTCCTTTCCCTGGCCAAAGCATTCCCATTCTACTTCCTTGAAGCCCTGTCTCCTGTTGATTGTTTTGTCCCCCTAGATGAGACCAGAAAGCTGGATGGGACTGGAGGAATAGAGAAATTTGAGAAGATTTTTAATTTCTTAAGAAAATCTTTCTCAAATTTTTACCATGAGAACTTAGTTGCATTCTCAATGGAAAGCCTAAGAAAAAGTGGAGATACTCCTAACACTGTGACACATGAGAATTTCTCCCTCTTCCGCTAGTCCACACTCAGCCTCCAGAAATTTATCAAAATCACCAGTTTATGGCTTCAGAACTTCTGCTCCTGGTGAGAATGCTTCCCTAAGTCTCTGAATACACCCGTCTCTCCAGATTTCAGGGGGGGTAGTTTACCCTACTGCTTTACTTCTCTGATGGTCCAGAAAATTTTGTTGATTTTCAGTTTTCCCACCTTTTTCCTGTTGTAAGGATGGAAATGATAACTTCCAAGATCTTTTCACATTGGATGTGAGGTACCAAGAGCCCTCAACATCATAGAGAGGAAAGTAGAACCATGGTTACTGGGGGCTACATGAACTGTTAACCAGCTTACAGGTGGTATGACAGCTTCACTCTGTGAAATTTTCGGCAGCTCAGGCACCATGCAGCTTTGGTGACTGGAGGCTTCGTCTTCAAATCTGCAAGCTTGCCTGCTCATTCCAGCCAAGAGTCCAAAGCTATGGCGGCTTGCTGCTGAGATGCTGAGAGTGGGTCCCAGGAAAGGAGCTGGGCAGGACCGCTCCTGCTGCTCCTGGTACACACTGCCCCTACAGCAGCTTGCTTATACAGTTGTTTCTTGATCATGTTTGTTTGTTTAAATAAAAAAGGCTCTTCAGCATTGGCCAGAGTGTTGTGCAGGTTGCTCTATCTATGCGCACTTACAATTATGCTCCAACCAAGTGTGTCCCAAAGATTTCCCATGCAACATGCGTCCATCACAATGTTTTAGGAGGCTTGTCTTAGGCGCCACAAGATGAACAGAGCTCCACACACCCACCAGAATCTTAAAAGTTTATCTAGAGGCCTTAACGGGCTTCAGTCATGTACTGATTATACACATCTTTTAAATGCCTTACTCATAAATGTGAACGGATAGGCAAGACCACCAAATATTTTAGAAAGGGCTTTCACATAACAGCAGAGACCAAAAACAAAAACAAAAAATCCCTGAAAAAAAACAAAAAGAACTCAGAGGAAACAGATGGTGCAGGAAGCAAAGAAAACAATTTTTAAAAGAAAGCCTAAGTTAATATCATAACATAATGTATTCATGAAAATAAAAGAAAATAACTATGAAAACAATATTCATAGAAGGAAGAACTTGTGAAAATTAAAAATATAAAGGCAGCACTTAATAATTCAATTGAAGGAGTGACAGATAAAGTTGAGGAACTCTTTCTGAAAATAGAACAGAAAGCAAAGAGATGGAAAATAGAAGGAAAAACTTAAAACTATTAGAGATCAGTCCAGAAGATTCAGCATACAACTAACAGGAGTTTCAGAGAAAGAGAACATATAAAACAAAATTGTCAAAAAAATAATATGAGAAAATATCCCAGAGCTGAAGAACACAAGTTTTTAGACAAATGAGCCCACTGAGTACCCTTCCAAGAAATAAAAAAGACCTACACCATGGTACATAATCATAAAATTATAGAACACCTAAAAGAAAGGAAAGATACTAAATCGTGAAAAGCTTCCAGAGAGAAAAGAAGCCAGTCTAACTTAGAACTGGAGGATAGAGGGCTCCAAGAGAAATATTCCTGTAAAAAAAAGTTACGACAGATTACCTGATCTGTTTGAACATAATGAGAGAGGAGTTATATTTTAAACAATAAGTTTAGCAATGAATGAGCAACTAAAAAACTAAAGCGAAAGGGTGGGGGGAAGGCCATTATTAATTCAAAGGAAATTAAAAGTTGCACAAGAAAGGAAATATATACTCCTTGGCTTTGCTGTGAGTAAATATTGATGATATTAATAATTTAAATGCTGAATACTGATTTAACTAAACTTGTGATAAACGACATCAGGAGGATAGGGTAGAAATATGGGTTGGGGAGGGAGTGTTGCATAAAAGAGATAAGTCCTCATCTTTCATAGTTGAAAGTTAATAGACAATAATATCTAAAATGAAAAAAGTCAAGAAACAATAGTGTTTCTAGTAAACAGGTTTTTGGAAATTTGGAGTTATAGACTAGAAGAAACAGTTAAAAAGTTACAGAAATTGTCTCTAGGAAGTAGGAATTGGATGTGGGGAGCATAGAGTGTTTCATTATGATTTTTCTTGGTCTATTTGACTTTTTAAACTGTGGACCTGAACTACTTTGATAAAAATAAAAGTCAAATTTAAAAATAATCTGACGTTGCTAAGAATTGATTTGTGAACCTTCTACAAACACAACAAAACATACTGAGTGGATTAGCTGTCCTTAAGCCAATGTCTGCTTTTCTTATTCTGCAGTAGAAAACAAGAAAATAGGTATACTTTGTTATATAGAAGTTTAGTGTGCTAGATCCAAACTTACAGTTACAAAATAGAGGACTTATTCAATGGATGTTGACAGGATTTTGGTATACTCTTCTGCCATGTGTTCCAATAAGTATGCTCCCATGTTTATTAATACAGTTCAGATTTTTGCCAAGGCTGTGTTTGTGTTTCTATTTCACTTCAGTTCAATCAAGCCCATGACTTCCCCAAAATACCAAAAGCAAAGTCTTAGTAATCAAAGAGTTAAATGCAATCCTACTGAAATATACTGCAATTTGATAGAAGCCAGGTGACTGGTGCAATGTGGTCCGTTTAAGCCAAGTTTTCTCCTGCTTGGTATATGAGCTATTTTGAGAAGCAGTATTTTGTATTAGTATAAATTATTATAATATTATTTCTTGTAAAATGATGGGTTTACTTTCAATATATGTCCTTGAAGAGCTTGCTACACTCACTAATGTAGACTTTACTCATCTTTAAGCCAAAATTCCTTCCACATGAACACAGCTCTCACTTTATACTGAAAATCATTGAGAAGATGGGATTCGCTGTACAAAAATTTAACCTTGAGACAAGTGAATTTTATTTCTGTGTGATAGCTAAAAGGTCACAAGGGAGAAAAAAATACTGAATTTTTGCCAAGCTGTGGAACACCGATTATAGGGTCCTTTGTTTATCTCTACAAAGAAAGAGTGACAACTCGTGTACATGCCATTGGAAGAATATAACCTTTATGGAGAGCAATATGGAAAAAAATATAGCAAAACCCTAAAAAAAAGGGCACACCCCAAATTAAAACCAAAAGGAAATACCACTACACACCTATTAGAATGGTTACTCTTTTGTTTTGTTTTGTTTTTGTAACTCAATATTAAGTGTGGAGAAACTGAGCTCTCATACATTACTGGTGGGAATGAAAAACAGTACAACCACTATGAATAACAGTTTGGCAGTTTCTTACAAAGTTACACATACACTCACCATACAACCCAGCATTAGGTATTTACTCAAGAACAACAAAAACATATGTCCACTCACAAACCTGTAATCGAGGTTTTATTCATGGTTGCCAACAACTAGAAACAACCCACATGTTCTTCAACTGGTAAGTTGGATAAACAAACTGTGGTATATCTATATAATAGGAAAATTCAGCAATAAAATGAAATACATTTTGATATGCAACAACATAAGTGAATGCTACGTGGAAGAAGCCAGACTCAAAAGGCTACATGCTGTATAATATAATACATAAGACATTCTGGAAAAGGCAAAATTATCGGGTCAGAAAACATGTCACTAGTGACTAAAGGATGAGTTGGGGAAGAAAAGCTGACCTCAAAGAGGCAGGAGGAAATTAGGAGGAGGCCAGAGGTGATGAATTGTTCTGTATTTTTATCATGATGATGGTTACACAACTGTATGTATTTGTCAAAACTCATAGAACTATACACTAAAAACAGTGAATTTTACTGTGTGTAAGCTATACTTCCATAAACTTGATTTTAACAAAAGGAATGAATTTGAACTTTTTCACAATAAAAAGTTTTTTAACAAAGTATATACCCTCTTGCAATTCTACTTCTAAGAAACAATTGGACTAGTGTGTAAATATATATGAACAAGAATATTCTAATTGAATTCTTGTTTGTCATAGGTAAAATCTGGATTAAAAAAAAAAACAAAAAACCTAACAGTCAAAAGGCAGAAGATTGGTTAAATACATTAGGTTACTTCTATATAACATGAAGCACTTTAAATTGGTGCATCGTGTTGCATCATCTCTGTCAATATTTTTGGACAGAGAAGAATGTTCACAAAATAGTGTTAGTAAAAAAAGGTTAGAGGCCAATTATGTATATTGTATGGTCCTATTTTTATAAAAAATACAGTATTTATACAAAATATATGCATTTAGACATAACTTTATAGAAAAAAGTTTATGACATCAGAATGTTAACAGCAGTTATCTCTAATTGGGAGAATTTTGAGTGATGTATGTTTCTGAATCTTCTATTTTCCCCAAACTAATCAGGTATTACTTGTATAATTAAAAAATAATAATTAAGAGGAAAAGCGATAAGCCATTGCCAAGATCTGGTATTCTCTAGCATTCTGGAGCCAACTCCAAGTAGCTATTTCCTTTCAATTGTTTTTAATAGGAGCAAAAAGGTTAGCTCTTTTTAACTTGCATGGATTTATAACCAACCTGCTACTTAACTAAAACGTATGTGACACATGAATAAGCACGTTGATGGCAGAACGATGGGGCGAATACAGGATCTATGGACTCATTAATAACTGCATTTCACTTTCATAGATGTTGCCTTAGAAATGACTTGAATCTTAAAAAATGGGCTTGTTGGTTTTTGCATTTGGCTTTCCTTCTCAGAGCAATGCTTCCTCACAACTACAGGAAATTAACTGAGGCCTCAGCAGCCAGATCCAGAAATGCCCTCTGTTTTCTTTAAAGGCTTTTATTTTTATTTTGTAAGTATTTTAACACGTTCTGAATTAGGGGTCGGTCAGAGCCTGGTTCTTTGTCCTATTAATATTTCTCTGTGACGTCAGCCAAGTCATTTTACCTTTCAAGACTCACATCGTTTTGAAAAATGTATAGAAATTTTGAGAGCAGACTGTCAATGAAAGCACAGCAAGCTCTTTCGCTATAAGGTTTCCAAGAAATCCCAATCATTTGTGACAATCTGATCTGAGAACAGACTTTGCATTCATGGGATGATTTAAATCAGTAATAAGCTACCCATCATCACAAGATTTTGGTATATTATCCTCTGATTTCTATTTCTATAGCGATTCAGACATAAAAGTTCCTTCAAAAACAAAGAAAAAGTTCTCTTTAAACCAGAATCTTCTCACCTTCTCAGAGGAAAGTGGTAGAAGTGTTAATGTCTTTTGCTTGGGTTGGTCCACAACCTTTGTTTGATTTAGATGAATGGTAGAGAAGAAAGGGGAGAAGACCGGCAGAATAAGGTGGCCCCTAAAGAAGATGTAACAAATAATTACAATTCTAGGGCACCATGATATCCTTTTTCCTTCCTCCGTACAAAGGAAGCAGTTTATTAAATACACTAAGGAGGGGCGGCCGGTTTGCTCAGTGGTTAGAGCACAGTACTCATAACACCAAAGTCACCGGTTCTATTCCCACATAGGCCATTGAGCTGAGCCTCCACAACTAGATTGAAAACAACGACTTGACTTGGAGCTGATGGGTCCTGAAAAAACACACTGTTCCCCAATATTCCACCCCCCAAAAAAAGTGCTTAAATTTAAAAAAAAATATATATGTATATATGTGTGTGTGTGTGTGTGTGTGTGTATATATATATATATATAAAATCCTGTTTTGACATCACCTATCCTTTGATGTCACTCTCAGAGACAGTGAAGCATGGGTCTGCCTGCCTTGGAGAAGCAATTTTTATGGTCTTACATATAACTATAGAACCTGGTTATGCTCCCATCCTGTGGAAAGACTGTTGACATTAGGTAAAGAAAATCTCACCGCCAATTGCCCACCTGCCTTGGTTCCCATAACACTTTGCTACACCACAGTTTAGAACTTCTCACCATTGTGTTGCAATAATTGGCTAAGGTAGCTGCATCTGCTAAGAGATTATGAAATTCTTAAGAGCAGGGATTGTCATATTAATTTTTTATTTCTAGGGCTTGGCACGGTGCATACCTCCTAGAAATACTCAATATATGTTTATAAACTAGCAAAGGTATCGTTGCTAACCTCTACAAAGAACAGTTCTAGAAGCTGGAATCCCTACAAAGACAGGCACACTCCTCACTACCTCTGCTTCTCCAGTTGGCGCAGGCCATTGATTTTCGTGTGGTCCCTCAGAGTGGTACCATCAGCACCACCTGGTGACCTGTTAGAAATGCAAATCTCTGGATATAGTCCAGACCTATGGAATCAGAAGCTGCGGTGGGGGGAGGCTCAGAAATCTGTATTTTAACAAGCTTTCCAGGTCAGTCTGATGCACATGGACGTTTGAGAAGCAGTGCGGCAGGAGAAAGTTCAATGGCACCTGTGTCATTGACCTACTTCAGCGTGGCAGCGATATGACCAGCCATAGGAGAGTCCCTAAATCCCTCAAAACTCAATCTTTACAGGGTAAACAAGAGAGTTGGAATGCTGCCTGAGGACCCTTCTGGTCTAAAATTCTGTGAAATACCAAAGGTAGAAAGAAAGTAAATATATGTCCCAATGACTAGATTCATTCATTCATTCAGCAAATATTTATGTACCAGGCAGTGTTCTGGGCATGGAATCAATGCATGACACAAAAATCACTCCTTTTTCATTAAATTTGCAACATTTCACACCACAAACTCTTATCTGTCCTATGTTTATAAGATTCTCATGCTGCATCTGTCCTGAAATGTGAACCAGAAAACTGAGAAAACGATCCAGAGTTCAGACCACTCCCTCCCCCAAATTACTTTGACTTTAATTCTTGGAAGCTTTTGTATTGGCTTAAGGGACTTCAGTACCAACGTGTTAGAAAACAATCGTGTGGTAATACATAAATGTGATTATCAAGTTAGAATATCTCTGGGTCTACTTTGCTTCATGGCACAAAGTTGCTTGCACTTTTAGGAAATCAAATTCCATCTAATTCCGTCTCCTCATGGATTCTCTCTTCTCAGCAATTAGTTACCACCTGTATTGCCTGAGGAAGTTCCTGTGCTGAACATTCTGTCCTTTCCATCTGCCTCCCTTCCTCAATGAACTCTCATATACCCCACCATACAAACTCAGAGCGCTGCGTGGGTTCCTGTAAGGTGATTTAGACTAATTGGGATACTTAGTGAGTTTATCCTTTTTCAAAAGGACCTTTTAAGAAAAAGCAAACCCCAAAGTCACCGCACTTGGACACTTTTGATTCTGACCCATTCACATTTCACTGCCTTTGAAAGGACAGGAGATGGCGCCAGAAGGCAGCGGGATGTCTTGGTTTTTGTAGGGTTTTAGCCACCCTGGAGGTAAGGAACGGACTGGAGAGAGGCAGGAATTAAAACAAAGGTGCCGGAGTTTGAGCAGCAGTTAAGGTGGAGGAGGGGGGCGGGAGGTGTCTGTTTTTTTAAAAAAAAGAAAACCAAAAACCATATAAAGAGTCCTTTTGACACCTACCCAAATCAGCCTGGTGACAACAAAAATATCCACAGTAGATCCAAAAAGCAAAATAAAGTCAAATCCCTGGGGAATACTGCTGGCCTCCCTTCTTGCTCTCCTAGAAACCGGGGCCTTTGTCCATATGGAGGGCGCGCGGGGCTGGATGGGCTGCTCACTCAGAAGTGGGAAAGTGCTGAGTGGGGCTAAGCCATCTTTGGGAAACAATGTTCAATTGTGTAGACAAAAATCCCAAAGCCCACCAGCAGTGAAACACTTCCCAGAAGGAATCAAACACAAAACGTTTTAAATGAAAATTTTAAAAATTCACAGCCAACCAGGAGGTGGCGCCTGGCAAGACACACTACCTGCCTTGGGAGGTGGAATTGCGGGGCCCAGACGCTCCCCAGGAACTCTGAGGTCATTGTGTCCGGGCCTCTTCTTTCACATCATGCCAAAGATGTCTCTGCTTTCTTCCTTTTTTTTCCCCCCTTTTTTCCTGTTCCTCTGTGATAAGTATCCTCATTCCCAGGAAGTCTAATTTACACTTTACCATGTATTCCTCTTAGATGAGATAGATAGGGGCTGTAGGGGAACTTCAAAACATAAAACTTTCCTGTACGGGGGAAAATAATGTGGAGGGTGATGCGAAAAGGAAGTGACATCTGCAAAGAGGCTTTGCTTTGCAGATCAATCACGGGGGACCGAAAGGCATGGCGGGCTCCTGCCTCTACCGGCACACCCCCTATTCATTTCCGTTCATTTGGCTTTTATCCTGCTCCGGTGTTTACCTTCTGCATCCTTTGTTTTGGCTATTTAGTGCTACTTGGCAGGAGCAAGGAGGGCAGAGGGAGCTCACACGGGAGCACCCTCCTAGCTGGTGACTGGAGAAGCGTAGGGAGTAGAGAAAGAGGTTTCAGTGTCTGGGTGGAAATTATCTGTGGGTTTCACATTCCCTGATGAGGGATTTAGGGTGTACATTCCGATCGGGATTTCCAGTCCCGTGGAGAGCAAGCACCAGCCCACATTCCTGACCCAGCAGCCTCGAAGCACCCCTCGCCCAGCTCCCAGGTGGCTGGTTTCACTCGGTTCTACTCATCCTCCTCAGCCCTTTGTTGGGCAGGAGGGAAGACCCTGGGCCCCTCTTCCAACTGGGTCACATGGTCTCTCTCTGCTCCCTCCCCTCCCTTTCTTTGGAGTCCGCCTTTTTTTTTTTTTTTTTTTAATGATGGTAGTGAATGTTTCTAAGGTCTCCCCAGCTCTCCTCCTGCCCTGGCCTCCCTGCCAGGGGTTGGTGTCCTCTTCAGTGACAAAAGCCGCCCTAGATCTGGACTCCCTGGGGAGGGAGGTGGCTGGGTCTGGCAGTTGAAGCCGCTGTCTCTCCATGGTGCTGCTGCAGCCCCTCCCCCCGCTGGGCACACAAATGGGCTTTATACAGCAAACAAAACCACCCCCCCACCCAGGCCACACAGGCACGTGGACCCAGGCCTCACCGTGGGAAGGGGGTGGTGACAGGCGCTCTGGACAAGCTCTCTTTGCCTCGTTTCTCATTATTTTCCTCCTCTTGCACCCGGAGTCTCCCAACTGCTCCCTGTGACCTGTCTCCTAACTCTGGACTCTTCCTATTCCAGACCTGCCCAAATTCTGCAGGGCATTGGGAACAGGTCCTCCGAGCGTCTGTTCCCTATCCCCCAGGGAGTTGCTCCGCAGAGGAGAAGCCACCCCGAGATTGAGAAACCAGTGTCCCCCTGAAGGGGCTGGATCAGACCCCAAAGCCCTGCTTCCCTGTCCCCTCCCGCTCCAGGGGACACCCATCTGAGTGTGTCTGTGTGAAAAGCAGAGGAAGGAAGAGCTCATCCCAGCTGGGCTCCTGAGCCCGGGCCAGGGCTCCTGTGAGTCCCGCAGGCAGGCGGGCGGGCTCTGAGCCGGGCCATCCTGCATGCCGAATCGGCTATTTAAGGAGCTGTTAGCCAGCAACCAAGCCAGCCCCCCCTCCCCACGTACACCCGTCCAGAGCCACCTTAAAAGCAGGAGGCAATTGTGAAGTCGCTGGCCAGCAAGTAGAGTGAGGGCTGCAAGGGGAGATAAAAAAAGAGAGGGCAGGAAGAGATTTTTCCTGGGGACCCAGAAACCCACGACACCCCACTGAAAACCAACTCCCCTGGAAGCCCGCAGAGACACAGACAGCAAGAGAAAAAGAAATACCTACACTCCAGGAAATCTCTCTTTCTCCCCCCTCTTTCTCCCCTCTCCCCCAACCCCGCCTGCCCTCGTCCTCTAGTTTCCAAACTCCCAGTACCTTCTGCTCCTTCCGAGGACCATGAGGTTCTTCACGCTCCTGCTAGAGGTGATTTGGATCCTGGCTGCAGTCGGGGGTAGGTACATCTGGGTGTCTGTGTGTCTGTATTGATATCCACATGTCCTTAGGCGTGCTTAATGCAGGGAGGAGGAGTGTAAAAGGAAGCCTAGGGGCTAGAAAAATAGGCTCGGGGATGGGGGAGAAAAGGGGTGGGGAGGAGACAACTTCCCTTCTTTTCCCTTTGCCTTCCCAGCCTTGCTGCTAGTGGAGATGGGGGAGAACTGGGTTGGGGGAGGGGGGTGGACACACACTGGGGAATCTGTGCGGGCTACAGACTCTCTCCGGGGCTCTTCCCCCCAGCTGCAGCCCTCCTGGCCTTCTTTATTTACGAACTCCTCCAATTAGGGAGCCAAAGAGGCCTGGAGACCAAGAGCGGGCCACCTGCCTAAGCCAGACCCTGTTCCCTGACTCTGAACCTCATGGCCAAGGTTCCCTCTTGAGTCCATGAAACTTTCCCAGTTTTTCCCTGGAAGCCGTAGCAATAACAGTCAACATTCTTGGGCCCTTTACAGTTTACAAAGGACTTTCAGGCGCTTCCAGGCGATGAGGGACTCGGGGAAACAGGCCGAAGTGCTCCAGGGGCATCCCCAGGACCTCTCATTTTTGAGTTTCCTGTACTTAGCACACAGTAGGTGTGTGGATTAAGATTTGCTGGAAGAACAGGGAGAGGGAGGTGTATAGAGACAGAAGGGGAATGCAGAGAGAATGATGGGGGTGCAAAGCGAAATGAAGAGTTACAAATTGCATCTGAGGAAAAAGAAAAAAGTAGGGAGTCTCCAGGAAGAGATGTAGAATTAGTGTGTTAGAGTAGATGTAGATGTAGAATTAGTGGGGAGGGAAGGACACGACTGTCCCCTGCACAGAAGCCGTGAATTCCAGTTGTTGGGGTGTCCCACTCAGCGGGTGAGAAGCTGCCTCGTGCCCTCCTTTGGGCTACTTTTCAGAGTTGTCTGAACTGAGGGATGAGCCAGCAGAAGAGCCCAAGGTTGAGATCAAGGATATCTTAGAAGTATGAGGAATTTGAGGGAATGAGAGAGAAAGAGGAAGGAATTCAGGATTTCTCTCCAAAGCTTCTAGTAATTGGAATAATGCAAAGAAAACCTGCAAGGGCAACCTTTCCCCTTGAAGCGGTTTGGTCCTGGGGGAGGGCTGGACCAGCAGACCCCCTGCCTCTCAGCCCGCCCGGACTGCACCAGAGCCTGGCATGTGACCCAGCTGGCAGCTCTCTTTCCCACACACAATGCTTCACTTTCATCCTGTCCCTGCCAGGCTGGTTGCCTGTGCCCACCCACCACCCTCACCCTAGAGTGGACCCTGCCGGGACTCCCGCCTTCCTTAGCCATCTGGAAATCTAGGGAGCAGAGGCTCCTGGCGATGGGGAAGTTTCCTCTCCAGTTACAGGAACCAGGAGGAGGAACTGAAGTGTTCCTTTCCTCCTGTAGAGGTATTGGGACATGAAGGACAAACACTGAAATGTTCATTTCCAGCTCAGTGCCTTGATTCCCGCAATGCTTCAAAGCAAAGGAATAATTGCCCTTCTCCCCTCAGTGGCACCACCCCCCGCTCTGAACCCCTATCCCCTCTCCTTCCTTGTACCAGTCCCTCTGCCCACACCCTCACCTCACCCCAATCCTCTAAGAGTTAGACTGGCTCCGTGCAGGCTGGAGGAAACTAAGGACTGGGCGGATGGCGTGTTTGGGTCCAGGTTAATTTTAGTCTCCAGGCTTTATCTCTTTTCATTTCTCCTCCCCCTTTACTCAGCAAGCACAAGCACAGCCTGGCTGGTGATTTTAAATAGGCCCCCCGACCTTTACACTGAGGTGTCTCGTTTCAGGGTTTCCTTTGGGAAGTGCTGGAACTGAGGGAGGAGAAAGAGCAGAGGGAGGTGGGGCGGTGCGCAGTGCCCGCCCCAGGGAGGGCCCTGACCCCGGCTGCGCAGCTATAACCCTAATTCTTCTGCCTTGCAGGTCACCACTGGACGTATGAGGGTGAGAGCGGAACCTAAGGCCTACCCGCACCCCTTTCACACTGGGACCTCTTCACGTGACAGGAAGATTTATGTCCTGGGGTTTCCTAGACCTCCTCACTTTCTCATCTTGCTGTGCCTAGGTTTTGCACGTGTGACTCCTAGACCCGGTTCTAACCACCCAACCCCTCCTCTCCTGATTCAGCAGAAAAGCCAATTATGTCCTCAGTCTGTGAGATGAGGGAGCTGGGGTGGAAAAGAAACCCGGTGGGGAAAGAACTGTGAGCTCAGCTGCCACTTCACCATCTGGTTCTGCATCCTAATCAATCCTCCCCCACCCCCTACATCTGGCACCGGGACAGAGCTTGAGGTCAGGGGTGAGGAAGAGACTGGCAGGATAGTTTGTGACCCTGGTGGAGGTGGAACTCAATTCCTTTGAACTTCTAATTTTAATAACTGAACTCCAGAGTCAATGCTAGGTCCGGGGTGAGAGTAAAAAGCAGATGAGGGAAAGCCAGCAGCTCTGAATCCCAAGGACACTTAATAAGGGGCCCCACAGAGCCCCTGCCTCTCTAGGATCATTTTATTTCCCCCGTTTTCCTGCTCCTACTCTGATCGCACCTCTCTGGATATGCAGGCATCTTACCTATCCCGTCTTCCCTCATTCAGGGAAGTTTCTTGTCCTCAAACTACATGCATGTAAAAACCGCTACACCCATTTACCAGGAAAGCTGGGGAGTCATTGCACACATGAGTGGGTGGAGGGAAGTGTAGCATCAGGTCCCGCAGGGCCTCCTACCTTGTTTCCCCGAAAATAAGACCAGATCTTATATTCATTTGTGCTCCAAAAGACGCATTAGGGCTTATGTTCAGGGGATGTCATCCTGAAAAATCATGCTAGGGCTGATTTTCCAGTTAGGTCTTATTTTCGGGGAAACAGGGTACCTCACCCAGCCCCGCACACCGGGGGTCTGCGCCTGGGGTGGAGGGAAGGGCATTTCTATCTCCCCACAGATGTATAGCTTGGTTGGGGGTTGCTGAAGGGTGGCTGGGGCTGGAGGGCAGGACAAATGTTCCGGTAACCCCCACCAGGCCCACATGGCCAACAGCACTGGCCAGCCTCATACCCGGAGTGTGGAAGCAACGCCCAGTCCCCCATCAACATCCAGACAGACAGTGTGACTTTTGACCCCGAGTTGCCCGCTGTGCAGCCCCACGGATACGACCAGCCTGGCACCGAGCCTTTGGACCTGCACAATAATGGCCACACAGGTAAAAAGCCCAGGCTCCAAGGAAGCGAAGGTTCCAGTTCCAATCTTACAAGTCAGGGGAAGTAAGCATTCTCCGAACTTCTAGATTCTGAGAAGGCTTCCTCTATAAATTTGGAGACGTGAGAATGGGGGTGAGGCTCCTGTAGCCCAAGGTAGGAACTGAATGTCTATGACTAAGTTCAGTGGGTGGATTAGTGTCACAGCCTGGACTTGATCTTCACTGAGAAAGATGAGCTAGGAAAGCAGTGGCCTATGGGAAGAGCCGGGTGCTATTAGGGGAGGAAGACAGCAGAGGCTGGCCAAGTCTCCCAAGAAGGGTGGCAACCCCGAGGTGGGGATGTACCCACATTCCTCCACCAACCCCAGCTTGCTCTTTCTCACAGTGCAACTTTCTCTGCCCCCTACCCTGTATCTGGAGGGACTTCCCCGGAAGTACGTAGCTGCCCAGCTCCACCTGCACTGGGGTCAGAAAGGATCCCCAGAGGGGTCAGAGCACCAGATCAACGGCCAAGCCTCAGCTGCAGAGGTACCAGGGGGCGAAGCCTGGACTAGGACCCTGATAGGCACGGGCGCTGCAGGGGAAAGGAAGGAGCTGGAAACTGGGCAAAGCCGTACTTGGGGGATAACGCCAACCTGCGTGGGACAGATTTAGGATGTGCTGGAGGTGGGGGGGGGGAGCTAGGGTGGAAGCCTTTGGGAGGGGGTGGCGGAGAAACATGCAATGAGTCGATGCCTCTCCCCTCAGCTCCACATCGTACATTACGACTCTGACTCCTATCACAGCTTGAGTGAGGCCGCTGCGAGGCCTCAGGGCCTGGCTGTCTTGGGCGTTCTCCTGGAGGTCAGTGGCCCCACTCCCTCCCAGGTCTCCCTCCACTCCCTGCATCCCTCAGTCCTATTCTGCCCGTGTCTGTTGCTGGTCTCCCTCCCAAGGCAAGTCAACAACCACTCTGACCCTTTATTCTCTACATGGACTCCTGCCAAACTCTCCCCCTTTCCTCTCGTTCCAGGTGGGTGAGACTGAGAACCCAGCTTATGAACACATTCTGAGTCACTTGCATAAAATTAGGTATAAAGGTGAGCCCTAAAAATCTATTTTAGGACAAAGTGAGATTGGACTTCAGGGAAACTCCCCCCTCCTCCACCCCAAAAGGCCTCAGAGACCTGGGATGAGGAAGTTAGGTGTCAGGGAGTTCCACTCATGGAGGCGTGTCCACGTCAGCTAGGGTGCAGTGAGAAGGTGACCCCAGTATGTGCTCCGCAGGTCAGAATACCTCAGTGCTTCCCTTCAACATGCGAGCGCTGCTCCCCCCACTGCTGGCACAGTTCTTCCGTTACAATGGCTCGCTCACCACACCTCCCTGCTACCAGAGTGTGCTCTGGACCGTCTTCAATCGAAGGGCCCAGATTTCAATGGGACAGGTGAGTGGTGGAGAGCGGAGGCGGAAGCACAACTGTACCAACGCTTTCCCACTCCTGAGTGACACTTCTCCCCTAATCCCACTCCTGTACCCCCAGCTGGAAAAGCTTCAGGAGACACTGTTGTCCACAGAGAAGGAACCCTCTACGCTCCTGGTACAGAACTACCGACTCCCCCAGGCTCTCAATCAGCGAACAGTCTTGGCTTCTTTCATCCAAGGTGACTGAACAGGGCTTGGAAAGCAGATGGGAAGCTGGGGGACTCAACGACAGGAACTAGGGAGCCCCTGGGAAGGAAAAGAAGGCTAAGAGGGGAAGGGTTTCCAGGACTTGCTTGGACTGGGAACCAGTCCCCACCCGAGTGGCCAGGTGACTTCCCCAGCATAGAGGCACAGTGGGCTACTCCCAGCTCCCAGGACGGGATCTGAAGTTCCACTGACCCAAGTTTTCTTCCCTACAGCGGAATCCTTGTATACCACAGGTAAGACGCCTCCTCAGGTGTGGGGCAGGGGCTGGGGGCTCCTCCATGAGCCAGGGAAAAGCTCAGTGTCTGTTAGTCCTAGGCTGACACCGTCCATCTTTCTCTCTCCCAGGTGAAATGCTGAGCCTCGGGGTGGGAATCTTGGCTGGCTGTCTCTGCCTCCTGCTGGCTGTTTATTTCATCGCTAGGAAGATTCGGTGAGGTCCTACTTTCCATTCCTCTAGTCCTTGCTTTTGTACTGAAAAGCATCCCCCTATGCCACCTCTCATCCGTCTCACCTAGGACACTAGTCACGTCCATGAACCACTTCCCCCATCCAGGAAGAAGATGCTGCAAAATCGGAAGACTGTGGTCTTCACCTCAACACAGACCACGGAGGCATAGGCTCCTGCTCGGACATCACGGATGCCTTCCCCTCACGCCTATCAGGGAGCTTCTAGAATGGGGAGCAGGAACTGGCCAGAAAATACTGTAGGAGTAGCAGGCAGACACCCCTCCTTCCTCCAGATAGCCCCTATAGAGGCATGGACAAGCGCTTGTTCAAGGAAGAACAGCTGAGCCTTCAATCTCTCAAAACATATAGATCAGGAGAACCCTACCCTGACAATGCAGAGGACGAACCTTCTTTAGTTGTAGGGGAAGTTGGGAATGTGCCCCAAAGTCCCCTACCCCCTTTCTTTATGTCCCTTTCCCTAGGTATGGGCAAGATATCCTCTTAGGGAAAAAACGTTGCTGTTTGGGGGGTTATACTTTTGCTCAATGTATTTGGGAATTAAAGTTTCTGACCTCACCTCTGGCCTTACCTTCGGGATTCTTGAGAGTGGCAGCGTTTCTTAATCCCTCAGCTGGTAGAGGTGGGCAAAAGATTGGGGGAAAAGAAGCATGGGTGAATAACTCCTTTTATCCCAATCCTGGAAGGGGAGATCCATTTCTGGAAAATGCTTAACCCAAAGTTTCTGACGTGTTAAACCACCAGCCCAGATCTCTGCCCTTGCACCGAAGCTAGGTTTGGAGGGGATCAGAGATGCCAGGTTAGGAAAGAGGATAGACGAGACATGAGAGGGCCGAAATTTCAACTAACATGTTGTCCCCTTCCTTAAAAGCCAAGTTCCCCCACAATTATAAAGTCCTTTTTATTAGTCAAAATCACAATCACCTTGATTAAAAGGATGGGACACGCCATCCTCAGCAGAAAATGATACAGTTTATAGAAAACCTTCCCGCCCCGCCCCCAACACACCCCAATTAAAAACTAGAAAAAAATCTGCCCTCCTTCCCTGCGCTGTCACGGTAGGCTGACTCCTCCAGTGGCACGATAGCTCTAGAGTGGGCTAGCTCACCGCAGCACCCTCCATTTCACCTTGGGGAGAGGAGGGATGCTGGTGGTCAAGGAGGTGAAAACATTAGTTCCAGTAATACCAGTTCCCAAACATGCACTTCCTTCCTTTCCCGCAAGGCCCGGGACCATGGGGAAAGGTGGACAGATGAGCCCAGCCATGAGGAGCGATTTGAGGAGGGAAAAGAGTCCAAGGAGGTTAGGAGAAGAAGTCCAACAAATCCTCCCTCCCTGCACTCCAAAAAAAAAAAAAAAAAAAAAAAAAAAAAGGCAGTTTGGGGTCTCCATCACACCAAAAATGGTTCCCCTCAGACCTGAGAAAAAGACCAAGATGTCCAGTCTGGGGAGGGGGTCCTGGGAAACTCAGAGCTCGTCTACCCTTGAGGCTCCATTATTAAGTTCGTCTTCATGGCAATGCCTAAGCTAGGCCCCTTTTCTTGGCAACCTGCACTGTCCACAACAGGAGATGGAGAAATACAGGACGAGGAGATCAGAGGAGCACCCCAGGCACAGGGGTTCCCCCCCCCAGGTTCCCTCAATCCTCGGGTGGGATGCGCAGGGCAGAATACACCATCACCTGACTGTCCTCCTGCCGTCGGCCTGCAGAGGGGAAGGGTGGTGAGTCTTGCGCAGGGTGAGAGCAGACCACTGACACATGGGAAGTCCTGGATAACAAGGGGGTCCCCAGATGGTGGGGACAAGTGCAGATTCAAACCCACCAGTCACAGACTGGCTCAACCCAGGCTGCTCCTGGTAAAGCCTAAAGGTCACCAGTGGACAAAGCAAAACCCTGAAGGTGGTGGGAAAGACCGACGAGGAGACAGAGAATGGTGAACAATGGACCGGGCTGGGGCTGGACTCAGTCATGGGCAGTGGGCAGACAGGTGGGATCTGTCAGGTGATCAGTCCAGGTAGTCAGTCCTTACACGAGAGGCTGCGCTGGATACCTCGGAGGGACCCTCCAGCTGTGATGAAGGCCCAGAGCCCCATGGAAACAGTGACTGCATAGATGGGCAGCAGGCTGGCCTCGTACCACGGGTTCAGGAATGTCTGGGGATGGGGAGGTAAGAGAAGAAAAGAGCTTAGATTCTCCCTCTGCCTAATCCCTGTATCCTCTTTGGGCCTTTGACCCAAACCTCCCCGATACTTCACTCAAATCCTCCAGTCCTTCCTTTCAGAGCCCCAACATCTTGTGGTTAAAGGGACTTTTGATTGACAGCTCCCTCAAGTTCCTCTCACCTCAGGCCATCTGCATTATAGTCTTATTAATCCAAACTCCTCCCCAGAGCAGGTTATACAACTGATGCTGAGGTGAGAGACCTCTAAAGACTCAACTTTTCTACATCCTCTCAAGGTGAGTTCAAAATGTTCAGAAGTAAGGATATATTTCCCCTCCATCCCACTCGCCATTAAATTCTTTTCGCTCTAACTCAGGCCCCTGTCCCCAACTCACCAGTCCTGATGTCAGTAGGTGACTGCCAACCACCAGGCCCAAAGTCCAGTACCGTTTCCTCTCACAGGCATCAAAGAACACAACTCCCCAAAAGGTATGCAGCAGGATGATGGCTGCCGTCAGAAAGGCTGCAGGGAGAGGGGGAGGAGATACATCCCTCACTTTCTCCCCACCTCCTGAGAAGTTAAGCCAGAGACGTCTCCCAGGGACCATCCATAAATCAATCAGAGCCAGAGATGGGTGGGGCACGAAGACAAGAGAGGAAGTATGTCTTACCTGAAGTCAGGAAGTAATAGGGTGAGTCTCCATGGATCCCAACCACACCTGGCCCAAGTGCATCGGCCAAAATATTGATAACAGAGAAGACACCACTGATGATACCGAAGGAAAGACCAGAAACTGGGGGGGGAGGAGGGGCCTCATCAATGTCAGAGGTCACTGGTGCCTGAATCCCAGCGATCCCTCTCCATTCCCAGCCACAGTTCCCCCAAACCTACTCTCCCTCCAGACCACCTCTCCTTGGAAGTCAGGTATGAAGGAAAGCAAGTAGCCACTTAGAGCAGGTGGATGCTTAGAGACTTCCCTGGGAGAGGGGGGTGTCTGACACCCTCCTCCAGCCCCTCTCCCTTGGCTCACCATAGGCCATCTGGCGGATGGAGATGGGCGATCTTCCGTCCTCACTCAGCGATGCTAACCCCTCATCTGCCTTCCTGGGGTGGGGTGGGGTGGGAAACACGAGGCAGGAATGCTCCTTTCCCCTAATGTCCTCCCTTAGTGCCCCCTCTTCCAAACCACCACCCAGGGGCCGCCCCACTTCTCATAGTGCAATCTGCTGCCCTTCTCCCCACTCCAGACCATCCATCCTCTTACTTAAGCAGCTTGTAGTAAGCAAAGCGGAACGCCTCCTGTAGAAGGACCGAGACGGCAGCACCAAAAATCAGGAGGCCATACTGGAGCCGGGCATCGGATGCGTCAGTCACATGGACCAAGATGAACCAGACCACAGAGGCCAAGAGCAGAGAGACTAGCCAGAAAAACGCCCTGAGGAAGTAAAGGGACAGTCAGACAGGGAAGGGCACAGGCGGCTGGAGAAATCCAGGAGGAGAACCAACCAAGGCTGCAGCATGAAAAGTGGAAGTTAGACTTCCGGAGGGTCAGGGAGACAGGGAGCGGACAAGATAGGCGTCTCGACCAAGGGAATCTGCAGGGATCTGGGCGCAGGGGGGTGGGGTCGAACTCTGCTTAGAGTCTTCAGAGCGAGGAGACTCAGAGTGTACGAGCCCAGCAGAACGAGGTATCCATTTCTGGACCCTCCCTTAGGGTCGCCGGAGGTCACCAGAGCCCCCTCCCGAGTCGTGGCCTTGTGCCTCCTCTGACGTCGCCGGAAGAAGTATAGAGGGAATCTGTGCGATCCCTGGAAGGCGAAAACCAACTGCGGGCAAGGGAAAGTCACCCCAAACCCTGACTCGACCCTTTCCAATCTTTACCTCCCACCTGTCTCCCCCAAGCCAGGCTCCCAAGCTCGCCCCAGTTCCTCCAGCCCCTTCCGGATCTCTCTCTTCCGCACCCTCCTGCGTCTCCCCGACCCCTACTCACCCTGCGACCAGGATGATGACACGAAGAGGGTCCCCGGCCACAGTGATCAAGAAAAGCGCAAAGGCCGGGCCGAAAGCGACAAAAGTGCATCCGAAAAACACTGCGGCCCCCATTGCTTGGCAGCTGGGGGCAGAGAGGAGGCCTGGCCAAGAGAGGCGAATGGGAGGAGCACGCCAGCTAGGGGGTCCGCGTGGGGTGGCGACGCGACCCCGTAAGGGGCGCGGTGCAATGTCACCCCCGGACCCCGGGGAAGGGGAAGGGGGGGCACCGAAACCCCGAATACGGGTCCGCGCGACTTCCTCTACGGAAGCCGAGGAGGGGACAAACCCCGGCCGCAGCCCTTTGGCCACCTCCCATTTAATCCCCACCCCCGAAGGCCAATGGAGAATCGGCGGGGTGGAGCTGCGGAGGTGGGGGCGTGGCTGCAGGACCTGCTGGGAGTTGTAGTCCCCCTGAGCTTCTGAAGCCCTCCGCCTTGGTCCTGGGAGTGGCTGGAGCCGGTTAAAGGGAATTGGGCCGGAATGGGGCACGGGTTCCTGGGTTCGGTTGGGGCTTGGCCGCGGTTTTCGTTATTTTGTGAAGAAGGGTGGTATCAATTCCACCTCTACTTGAAGAGTTGCAGAGGAGGGAAGATCCTCTTGGAACCTAAGGGACAAATAGGAAGAAAGCACAGGATAGAGACTGCAGGGAGATAGGAACGGGTATTGTTCTTATTTGAATGAGAGGAAATGGGCTAGAGCTACTGCCTAAGAGACGACAGTTAGACTAGAAGGTAGGAGCTCTTTGAACAGGCTAGTATAGGAAACATGCAATACAGTGTATCGCTAATGAAGCCCTCATCTGTAATGACAGGAGAATCAGAGAAGGAAGAGGAGCCTGGAGAGCAATATTAGGAAGGAGGTTAGAGGGAAGTCGGAGTTAAAATTGTTTGTAAAAAGCAATTACAGCGATGGGGTTAAGGGAAAACCAGCGCCTCCTTCCTCCCCAAGTCAGTTCCTTTTATGTCATACTTCCTCTATTTCTTTTCTGAAAATGAATATCGGTATTGTCTTTTTTTTTTTTTTTTCAGACTGGGTGGGGGGGGAAGGACAGTGGTTACATGTTAGAGTGAAACAAAGTAGGAGAGGAGGGTATTGTACCCTCATTTGAGTGGGGGTGGAGTTAGTCCTTAGGGAGGATACCAGGATGGGAAACTGAGGGAATCTGGAATATTGTTTTTGAGGAGTAACAAAGTACCAAAAAACTAGAAATTGTTCAAGGAGAACCACACTTCCTTTCCTTCCTGGAAGTGGTTTATGTTTTAATGCACGTGTGAGTATCCACAAAAGTATTTCACATTTTTTCCCAGGAAATTCTGGAAAGGAGCTGAAGGAATTGATATATACATTTACATGGAAAGTCACCAAGCAAATTCTTTCCCAATAAGGTTGAGAGTGTGGGGAGCATCCTGGCCAGTGCTCACGACGCTGGGTCTTGCCTCTAAGCCCAGCAGGCAGAGTCAGGGTAAGAAGAGATGGAGATAAGACAACTCTTATCTCTCCTTTGAGCTGTTACCATAGCATCTTCTGATGGATGAGAGCAGGCGCCAAACCTATCTTTTTCGTGGGGGATTCCACAGAGACTTGCATAGTGCCTGGCTCATAGCAGATGTTGAAAGAGATTTATTAACTCCCTTCAAAACACCATATTCTTTTCTAATTCCCTTGCTTCTGAATCTGAATTGCCTATCAGACTAGGCCTAGCACACTCCATGCCTAGCACGTATGTTACTAAATGTTTCTGAATTGAATTCCATGAAAATGGGACATATGAAAGCAGAGGAAAGGATAAGCTGAACTCCACCCTTGTAGGCTGGCATGAAAGGAACACACCAAGTGACTAAAGTGGGAGAAGAGGTGTGGCATGTAGGACAGGGAAAGAGACATCTGCTTTCTCCATTCTTTCATCCCATTTCCAGAAAGTTGAGAAAGGGGTGAGGTGAGGCCAGTAGTTACCAGAGAGGAAATAACTGGCCTCGGCTGAGAGATTTTTATCAGAAGCAATGTAGCAGGTGTTTTGAGAGTCAGGCAATGATGTTGATATTGCTCCCATAGGTGACAGGCTAAGACAGGCAGGGAAAGGGACTATTTTCAGTCTAGAAAATGCTCATCCCTCCACAGAACATTTCAGCTGTGATGGAAGAGATTGTGCTACTCTGGATGGTGATGGTAAATTAGGGACAGTGAGAGGGAGGGTGAGCTTTTTGTGAGGAACGGCAGAGAGGGAAGGTGCGGAGGGGAGGGGGCTTACTAAATGAAGTTCCTTCATGGGGGGGGTATTGCACTTTTGTTGTTGTTGTTTTCTTCAGTGGCAGCGGCCATCCTGAATGGATCTAATCTAGGGAGAGGGGAGCTCAATGTACAACTTCCCATCGAAACCCACTCTGCCTGTCTTAATCTGGACATCTCTGGCTGAGGACGAGACCGGTAGTAACAGATGATCTAGTCAGTGAGTGAGTGGGAGGAGAATTCTATCCCTTGAGAGAAGAGTTGCTGCAAATCCCTCCCTGCTTTGGAGGAGGGCCAGAGGCGGGGTAAGTTTGGTGGGAAACTGCTGTAATTTCCTTTTTTACTTTCACAGCAATAGTGCAGTATCCAGAATGGATGTCCTCTTCATAGCCGTCCTTGCTGTACCACTTATCTTCGGTAAGTTCACGTCTCTCCCTGAGCTTGTGGGCCAGGTCTTCTACCATAAATGGGGCGGGAGAAAAGAAAATGAAGAGAGGGTGAGAGTGACAATATTCAGTGGGGAGTGACAATATTCCCTCATCTGTGCTCGAGTCCAGTGTTGGGGGCGGAAAGAAATCTGGAAAGCAGAGCCAGGAGAGGGGGAGGAAAGCAGAGTCCTGTCAAAGAAGGGACAGCTAGCTGATGGGATGGAGCCCCAGACATGGAGAGGGCCTGACAAGAGTGAACTCAGCTCTTCATCACCATCGAGTTGAACAAGATGAGAGGGACTAATGTGAGAGTGAAGGAGAGAGGTGGACTCTTTGAAGATGAGGCAGTCTGAGAGTAGTGAGGGAAGCCAGGATATCTTCTTTCCCAGAGACTTGGAGAAGAAAACACTGTATTAGTAAAGACGTAGAAGTCGGGGTGACCGTTAGGGTAGTGGAGAACTGGCTGCCTTTAGGGACAGGGTCCAAAAAGTAGCGTGGCTCCTTTTCTCCTTTGTTGCCAGTCTGCCAGGTGTTCTCATTGTTTCCTTTTCCTCCAGATTCTTGTGTCACTGCTTGTGGTTAAAGGAGAGCGAGCATTCACGGAGCTTAGGGAAATGTTTAGCAGGAGGCCTACCGTCCTTGATCCAATCATATCAAAGCCACATATTTTAAGTCCTGGGAAGGAAGAAAAATGAATGCAGATGGATCACTTAGTCCAGCTGACTCATTTTAAGAAAACAGATGTAAAAAGGCTTGATCGGAGGAGTTATTCTGCTAATTAGCAGTAAAATGGAACTGAAAACCAAGGCCAAAAGCCAAGAGTGTGTGTGTTATTCGAGAGACACTGATAGGGGAAGATATCTCAGAAGTACATATGGTCTTATAAGTACAGTATGGTGTACAGCATACTGAGTAGTAGATTTGAAGTTTTGGTGATTTTTGTTGTTGTTTTGTTTTTAAAGATTTCATTGGGGAAGGGGAACAGGACTTCATTGGGGAACAGTGTGTACTTCCATGACTTCTTTTTTCCAAGTCAAGTTGTTGTCCTTTCAGTCTTAGTTGTGGAGGGCGCAGCTCAGCTCCAGGTCCAGTAGCCATTGCTAGTTGCAGGGGGCGCAGCCCACCATCCCTTTTGGGACTCAAGGAATAGAACTGGCAACCTTGTGGTTGAGAGCCTGCACTCCAACCAACTGAGCCATCCGGGAGACAGCTCAGCTCAAGGTGCCATGTTCAATCTTAGTTGCAGGGGGCGGAGCCCACCATCCCTTGTGGGACTTGAACCAGCAACCTTCTTGTTGAGAGCCCACTGGCCCATGTATCTAACTGGCAGCCTTTGGAGTTAGGAACATGGAGCTCCAACCGCCTGGGCCACCGGGCCGGACCCCAGAGTTTTGTTTAATTTTTTAAATTTTTTTATTGGGGAATACTGGGGAACAGTGTGTTTTTCCAGGACCCATCAGCTCCAAGTCAAGTCGTTGTTTTCAATCTATTCGTGGAGTCGTTTTCATTCTAGTGGTGGAGTTGTGCAGCTCACTGGCCCATGTGGGAATCAAACTGGCGACCTGGGTGTTATGAGCACTGCACTCTAACCAACTGAGCCAACCAGCCGTAATAGATTTGGAGTTCTTAATTTCTGCTTCCTCCCTTTTTTAGGTTTAGTGCTTGCTTTGGGTTTACAGTATGGGAAGGGACCTGTTTTCTGATTTGGGAGTTACCAGATTGAAAGGGCAAGAGTAACAGACCTCATTCATCACAGATTTGAAGCCTAGAAGACTAAGATGGGTTTAGAGGTGCAGAGACACGGAGACAGTTTGACCCTCTGAGGGGAGGCAGAGAGAAAGGAAACTGATAGAACTGAGGTCCACCTTAGGTGTCCTTCTGTTGCCAAGGAGTTCCAGATGCCCCTTGACCTCTAGTCCTTGTCCCCATAGGACAAAAATATGAGGCTGAAGAAGGACTGGAAGAGGAAGATTATTATCAGGTGATCTATTATTATACAGTCACCCCCAATTATGGTGAGTATGTATAGAGCTCTGACGCTCGCTTAGCAGAATGGAGAGAGGTTGGGGGATACTTAGTTGTGAGAGTTTGCCTTTCCCTCCGCAATGGAGCAACTGAGTCAGGGAGAAATTTGGCTATGAGCAAAGACTATCAAGGATCAGGATGTTATTGCTCAAGCTATATTTTCAACTCTTTGGAAATTGGTTGAAACAATTTGAAAAAATTTGTAAATTACTAGGTTGGTGCAAAAGTAATTGCGGTATTTGCAATTTTTTTTTTTAACCTTTTAAACCACAATTGCTTTTGGATCAACCTAATCTTTTAGACACTAGATTGGAAATATAAATGCATACACAGTCACAAACATTTTTCACATTAAAGTTCATTACAATTAGATTATACCAGTAAATCTTACAGCCTGAGCAAGTTGAAGTGTTCTGAGTCATTTCTTTCTCTTCTCATTTCTAGATCTATTAATACCTTTCATTTGTTACTATTGATTGTTTTCTCCTCCCCAGATGAGTTTGGTGAAAGTTTCACTCTTGATTACTCCATGTTTGACTCAGAGGACAGGCTGGTGAGTGACATCTACGAGAATCAGGATAGGTAACAATTAAAAAGAAACTGGGTAATGTTGAAATGTAAGTAATTGGCAGGAGTAAAAATAAGTGAAGTGAAACAAGGTAATGGGCCCAAAATAGGCCTGTTCACCACAGCTGGGGAGGAGAATGAAGCCAGAACCCAGTAGGTTTGCTAAGACACTGATTCGTATAGTTTTTGTCTTGAGTCAAGGGAATTGGTGAATTGGATGGGTACATAATCCATGAAAATATAAGGCGGGGAGGATCCCTGAGCTTACATCTTGGGGGTCAAAGGGGACAAGAGAGGTGAAGGAGAGAAGAACTCTAGAGAACCTATGAGGATGTTGGATGGAGGCGATGATAACTCTGTTTCCTAATTCTATGGAGGGTAGAACAGGATGGATAAGGAGTTAACAAAAGCAGAAGAGACTACCGTCAGTCATGAAACAGAACGTGCAGACCATGAGAAGCCTGTAACAGTGAAACCAGTGAAACCAGTGAAACCAGTGACAGTGGAAACAGTGAGTTAATTGGGGACAAGTGGGGAGGGAATCGGGACATCCCTTACCCTGGATAGAACTCAGAGCTGGTGACGTGAAGCAGAGGGAGAATTGGAATACCAGGCTTCAGTGGATGGAGGACACCTGTATTGCATTGCGGGTGTTCCTCTCAGCTTGGCCATCATTTCTTTCACTGAGATTTAATACTAATCCTGTACACACAACACCAGGGAGATTTTCGTGCAGTTAAATTTCAGTTCAGTAGTACTTAATGTGTATGTAACCCAGGCTGTTATTGCTCTCAAAGTATTTATAAAACTCAAATTTACAAGTTATGAAACATTTAGAAAATGAAAAGGTATGTAACAATGTTAAATTACATATAAATTTGAGAGCATACATATGACATAGACAAGTCCTTCAGGCAGTGGAAGGAGAGAAATCAGTATAGGAGTTTCTGGAAGGCTTAGAAGATCACTGTGCTTGAGATATACTTAGAAGAATAGGTGAGTTTTTGATTGGTGGTATATTATGAAAGGATGAAAGCAGTTAGGAGGAAGAATAATTATCCCAAGAGTGAAAGAGCTGCATAGAAGAGGGGGCTAGAATGAGGATAGCATGTTATGTGGATGGGCTATGATTGAAGGAGAGGGCATATGAAAAGGAACAGTGGGAAATTAAGAAACAAACAAAATGTACAAGGCTCCTAATGTTTGCTTGGCAATTTCACATATGGGAAGATAGGGTGAAATTATAGGGTCTGAAGTGTGAGACTGAAGTTTGGACTTCTAAGAAATAGGGAACCTAGTAAGTTCTTTGGGGTGGTAAAAACACAATGAAAGTGGTATTTTAGAAAAATTATTTGTCAGGTGGTACGCAGGAAGCTATGGAATGGAGAGAGATGCACATCATTCCCAAAACAATCCATTAAAGGCTTGTTCTAGGACAGTGGCATTTTGAATGGAGAGGAGAAAAATAAGAAATATTTTCTCAGCCACAAAAAAAAAAAAAAAAAAAAAAAAAAAAAAAGTGAAATCTTACCATTTGCAACAACATGGATGGACCTACAGGGTATTATGCTAGTGAGATGAATCAGACAGAAAAAGACAAATATCATATGATCTCAGTTATACGTGGAATCTAAAGAACAAAACAAACAAACAAACAAAAAAACAGAAAAAATATTTTGAAGAAAATACACTGTTTCAGTGATAATTTCATATGAGCCCTCAAATGAGGAGAGAATTAAAATAACTTCGAAGTTTTCACCTGGGTGTATGGGAAAATGGTTAACCAAAATGCAAACTGTGGGAGATTAGAGTGGCTTAAGAAGAAAGTTACACAGTTGGTAACGGCCAAACTGAATTTATGGTGGCTGTCCTAAAGGTAGGGGAACTAGGCCAAGGCTACACTTCTAAGTGCAAAGTCACCGTTATGAAAGCAGATCAGTGCAGTAGAGCCAGTACACACAGAAGACCAAAAGGCCATGGCTGTGCTTATAGTTAGTAGAAGGAGAAAGAGAAATCAATCAAGGCAATCTGGAGAGTTGATTGGAGAGGTAAGCAGACAGCCAAGTTTGCATTATATAGAGTCTAGAAGAGAACGTTTAATAGAAGCTACCAAGAGGCCAAGGAGAAGTTCATTGTTAACCCTCCAAAAGAGCAGTTTTAATTGCGTGGTTTGAGCAAAATCTAGATTTTTTGGAGTCAGAGAGGAAGTACATTGTGAGGAAGAGTATAGACCAACCAATTGTGAAAACTGGTGATGAATAAAGAGAAGCAACAGCTAGAAAGGGCCACAGGACCAAAGTGCTGCCTGAATATAGTTGAACACAGATGGGAGGAGTCAGCAGGAATGGAAAGCCGGTGATTGACAAGGAGAGAGAAGTATTTTAAAGTATGCTCATGTAGTAGGCTTCCATTAGATGGTACACTTCTTGAGTGCAAGCCATGTCTTAATCATATTTCTATCCCTTTTATAACATGTAGTATAGTGTCATGCACATTAGAGATAAAAAATACATGTTGCATTGAGTGGGGCCTCGTGGCATGGTCAGGAATGGCTGAAAGGTGTAGAAGAAAGACCACTTTATGGTGATGGGGAGGAGGGGTGGATCTTTAAGCTCAAAGGAAAGGAAGACAAAGGTTGGTATAAATAGATGGCTGTCCTTCCACAGGGGGAGGTGGGTGGTAGGAAGGCTGTCACTGGCCTACTGTGGGGGGATGTCTGTATTCTAGCAGAGTCCAGATATGAATGATGCTGGATCCAGTCTGCAGAGTCCTGTTCCCCTTCTCCTGTCCTGGGCCCTGGTTCAGGGGTGGATGTATTTCATGTAGAAGGTGAGTGTAGCCACTGGCCTTGGAGTCTTGAAGGAATTTTTATCACTGTCTCTGGCCAGTGTTTCCAGCCTGGTCAATTCTCAGCTGCTTAAAAGAAGAGGGATCACAGTTAGAAAAATCTTATTATCTACATTTAAGGAAGTTTAGGAGCTGTCGAGCCAAAGACTTTCGTAGTAAGAGTCATTATATTTTCTGAACTGGGAGGATTTCAGGACCTTCCAGAGCAGAAGCAGGTGGAATGGAGAAGAAACCACTCCAGGTTTCCAGTCTGCCTTGAGGAATCAAAGCTGGTTCCAGCCTGGCAATGGTTTAAGGGACGGCAGGTGCCAGAGGGCAAAATGGGAGGGGCCCTACAACCTGGCAGAGTCAAGAGGCAAAGTTCAGAGGCAGAAGGGGTGGCGATTTCCTAATGTAGGGGAGAGGTGGTGGGGGAAAGGAGAAGGGCATAGAAACCTGGATTATAGGGAAGGGATTGAAGTTGGGATTCAGAATAACTATGGAGCTTTAAGAGATTTAGCAGAAAGGAATGAAGAGGGAAGGGGACACATCTTCCAGGAGATGTCACAGGAAAATCTAGCTCAGAATATGAAATCTGGGGGGTTTTCATAGAGGTCGGGGGCATGGAGGGGTTTCCTGAGTCCCCTGAACCTGGTTGTTGTTTTTTCCTCTTTGCTTTTTTAGGAGAAAGAAGGCTGCAATGACTCTTTGGTTGGGGATTTGGAAAGAGGAAAGTGGAAGATAAAATAAATAAATGAAACAATCTGGTTACTCTCTACTCCTTCATGAGGGTCTGTTCATGAAGCCACAACACTAAAGAGAACACTAGGATATGGGGGTGGGAAGGGTGGATTAGAAAGGGAGTCAGGTGACAGTAGTATTAGAGGGAATTATTAGGACTGAAAAACCAGAAATTTTGGGAAGAATGGAGAAAAGCACCCACAGACAACATGTTTTTTCACAGTCCATAATTCCCTATAATTCAATTGCTTTATTTTATTATATATGGTGTTGAAACTGGGGAGTTTAAGTTTATTTAGCACATTTTTTTTCTTGTTATAAAATAAGCACATTGTTAAACATATGTAAAATATAAAGAAACACTTAGAATAGATTTTAAAAATTCACACCCTCCTCCACTTACCCCTCCCACCACAAACAACGTGCCTTTTCCAGTCAGGAATTAGGGTAGGCAGAGACGTACTTAAAATTTTTTTTTCCTCTGTCCTCGGGACCCTAATCAGAACTGGGCTGCCCCCTTGCGGTCTCTTCGATGTCACAGCTTCAATCAGCCTACCGTTCCTGAGCCCCTATCCCCTTTCAAACTGCAAAGGGCAGCGAATAGTAAAACTCCGGACTTGCCACCTTCCCTCCTTCAAAGCCTTTCGAGTATTCTCCAGGGACAAATGAAGAAAGTGACGCAGGACAAAGACATAACTTAGGTGATAGGGACACCCCCCGCCCCCCGCCCAACTCCTATCCCTGTGCTCGGAAAATCAGAATTCAGGACATAGAGCCCGAGGAGCCCAGGATAGAAAAGTCAGAAACAACGGAGTTCGGTTTTGACCTCTAGAGTCGTGGCAGGCTGGCATCTGAGCTGGTAACGTGCGTGGCGGGTTATGTAAGGAAAGGGCTGGAGGAGCCGCCCCAGCAGGAGCCCGAGAGAGGACGCGGTGTTCTCGGCGGCAGTCCCCACCCTCCTCACCCAGCAGGGCAGGAGACACCCAACTTGTAGGAGAAGGAGGAGGAGAGGATGAAACAGACCGGGGAGTCACGAGGGCTGGGCTGCCGAGAGAGGGAGACGGTACACAGTGGCACGCACCCATTCTCTCACACACGTTGCAGAGGCAAGTCGCTGATGGTTCCACGTGTTGCACTCGTGAGAGGAGGCGCTCAAAGAGGGGGCAGAGGGGTCGGCTCGCGAGGAAGAGCCAGGAGACCCACATCTCGAAACGCGCGCCTCAGGTCACACAACCAGTCTGCACACTCTCGCCGCGCGTCTCCGGCGCACCACCATCCTATTTAAGGCCACGGGTTCCGCCCTGTTCCTCCCGTCCCTTCTTTTCCACTCTTTTTTTCCATCCTCCTCCTTTCTCATCACCGGGTCCTCCTCGCGAGCCACATGTAGGGGCGGAGCACGGAATGCTGCCCTTCCAGCCAATCGTCCCCTGACTGCCTCTCATTGGCCGAGCCCCTGTATGCTGTAGCAAATGGGATCTGAACTTCTGTAACGACAGTCACGTGCCACCCACCAATGAGGGTGCGAGGTCTGTGTTCGCAGGGGGAAGGCACGTGCGGAGCTGCACGTGTCTGGGAGGGCGGAAGGGGCGGGACCCAGTGGGAGAGAGGCTTAGGTAGGTAGCCTAGACCCGGAGTGTCTGAGCGGTAGCTGGAGACAGACTGCGCTGAGCCGATCGACAAAGGTGAGGAGACCCGGAGGCCGGTGAGCGGTCCGCGCGGGAGGACTAGCCCTGGAGACAGTGGATTTAGGGACTTTTTGGTATTGGGGGCGGGGATCGTATCACGTGGCAGGGCGAGCGGAGAGGGTCCGGAGCAGGGATCTTGATCAGAAAGACTGGGAAGAAGTGGGAGAGCTCTGTGGGAGGCGGTTGCTGCAGAGTCACTTGGTGGGTTCGGGGGCCAGCGATGTAAGGCTCGCGGGTGGCGTGACCTCAGGTAGCTGCGGGATCAGGTTGGGAACAAACAGACGAACAGCGGCCGAACTGGGGAAGGTGTTAAGTCAGGTATTTATTCTGAAGTGAGGCCGGATTCTTAATGGAGGCGGAGAGGCGGGGGAGATGGCTTTTTCTATTGTCTCTGACACTGGCAATATTGGGGAGGGAGAGAAGAGATATGATTATGCCGTACAGTACACCCCAGTCTCCCAGTCTATTTCCTAATTCTCAGATTCTGGTTTCACACTCCTTCGCTTTGCTCTTCAGTTGCAGGTCCGATCTTTGCGTACTCCGGGAGCTGCTCTCCAGCCCCTGCTTCTGAACCTATGGATTCTCCATCTAGCGTTTCATCCTATTCTTCCTACTCTCTGTCTTCCTGTTTTTCCACCTCGCCAGTGAACAGTGACTTTGGCTTCCCCTCCGATAGTGAGGGGGAGGACAAGGGGGCCCATGGCCCCATGCCTGACACTGTTAGGCTGAGGGGAGGTTCTCGGCCAAGTCCCGGTCCAATTCGTCACAGGCAACGACCCAAGGTTTCCAGTAACCAACAGACAGCATCTCACGCGGAACAGCGGGGCTTGGCTTCTCCTATGGCAGGATCTGGGATCAAAAGATCAAGAGATCGTCAATTGGAGACCAGTCTCAACATTCAGGGTAGCACCACAGAAGGAGACCGGCTCTTTGCTCAGAAGGTAAGAGAAAGCTGGGGGAAAGAGATACTACTGGCGTGCCTTAGCACCCAGCAGGTTTGTAAGGACCCTGTGAAGATAATATTGGCTCACGGATTTGGAGGCGGAGGAAGAATTAATCAGTACTGCTGTGGCCCGTGTTTGGTCTTCTCATAGCCTGTGTCCTGTTTTCCTACAGTGTAAAGAGCTCCAGGGATTCATACGCCCTCTCACAGACCTACTGAATGGGCTGAAGATGGGTCGCTTTGAGAGAGGTAATTATCTGGTTAGTTACATTCATCTGAGCTAGATTCATCTCTCTCTCTCTCTCTCTCTCTCTCTCTCTCTCTCTTTCTCTCTCTCGACCCCCCCCTTCCCTCTCTTTTAAAATATGTTTTAAAGGTGTATTTCTCTTAAGTCTTTGTTTGGGGCCTGGATTATTCCTTTTTCTCTCTGTGATTTAATTTATTTAGGTGAATAAATTTTAACCCCTTCCTGTCCTTCCTTTACCTGACTTAAATTCTTGAATCTCAATCTTTGATCTCTTTCTCTTTCCCTGATCCCAGGATTAAGCAGTTTCCAGCAGAGCGTGGCAATGGACAGGATCCAGCGGATAGTAGGTGTTTTGCAGAAGCCACAGATGGGGTAAGCTCCCCTAATCCTTTTCTCAGTACTTCATAAAAAAGTAGACATCTCCAATCTTGTCCTGTTTCTTTTTTTTAACACTGAATGACCTTTTTTTTTTTTTTAAATGTCTTTTTCACAGAGAGCGTTATCTAGGAACCCTGCTACAGGTAGAAGGGATGTTAAAGACTTGGTTTCCTCACATAGCTGCCCGGAAGTCATCATTGGGTAGTAGCAGACCCCAGCTGACCAAGGTAAGAACTTAAAAACCTGAGGAAGAGATGGGAAAATGACCAAGGAAATGAAGCATACATGCAGAAACGGGCCCCCTCTTCCATGTCCTTCTGGGCCTTTTCCCCTCTCAACAAGTTTCTTTTCGGGGAAGGGAATGCTGAAACTTTCTTCATTGTCTTGATTCCTCAATGTTCTTTTCTTCTCTTTTGTTTGGATCACTGCAAAGAATTCCATGAAGTTTAATCCTATCCCTTATGTAGCAGCTTATCTGCTTTCTGCATAGATCCAGAAGGCTCCTTACCTGGCCAAAAGATTTACGGAGGAAGATGCTTCGGCTTCTCTCTGCAAATCCTTTCTCTTCTGTTGCCCCTAAAACACTTTCCTTCTCCCACTTTTGACTCCTGCCCAACTATGCTTGTACCACACCCTCTGGAAGCATGGGTTTCAAGGACTGGTCCGAAGAAGTACATCACTGGGGAGAAGGAGGGCAGCCATGGGGCACCCATAGTGGGAGTGTTGGCTAGACTCTTAGACCCAGTGTGGAAGTGACCTATTTTCTGGGCCTTCAAATAATAAGGTATTTAGGAGGCATTCAAATGATAGGGAGGGGCAAGTCTCCTATAGATAATGGACAGTTATCTTGTTTTCAATTAGCCACAATTATTGCTGTCAGAATAATCGATTTAAAAATAAGCAGGAAGCTCTTGCCTGAATATTAATTTACACTTCTTAAGGCACTCAACATAGGAAATTAGAATTTAAAATACAGAAATTGGGAAATGATGATTCCAATTAAAAAATAGACTTTTTAAAAAGAAATTCTAAAATGAATTATTTTTTAAGTAGTGAGAACCTATGGGACTGTTTTATTTTGTGTCTGTCTGGATAGCCAGTGCCTAATATAGTATGTGGTACATCGTGGGCCCTCAAATATTTGTTGAAAGTATAATTTGGTTACTAAAACTATTACTTATGACCTGGTAGGAAATTATCTGTTGTATAAAACAAGGTATGTTTGCATTGCAAACAGAATTCCCAAGGAAAGCAAAGGTTTAATCAACCAGGTAGAGTTAATCTGCAAGCTTTCTCATAATTTCTTTTCTCTTTGCCTCCCTAGCATTTTCCAAGCCACCGCAGTTATCGAACTGCTTCCTCTCCTGCACCTCCCACGGAAAAGATGGAACAGACACAGCTAGGACATGTAGTATTGAAACCAAAGCAGCCTTGGCACCTCATGGAATGGCCAGCTATGAACCTCACTTGGATCCACACCACTCCAATTTGTAACCCCCCTCTCAGTTCCCAAGGTGCCGTTTCCTTTAGCCGTGGTCCTTTAGGCACTGGAACCAGCATTGGTGTCATCCTTCTCCTCCAGCATGGAGAGCAGCCCTTCACCCACTCAGCCCCAACCAGTCCAGTTCCACCTACTACAGCATCTCCTGTCACCGCTGGTGACCCTAAGAAACTATTTGGAGAGGGACCGCGTTGCTACAGTTTGCCAGTAACTCTGCCGTCAGACTGGAGCTGTACCCTATCCCCGCTTGATCCAAGCACCACAGCCAGAGAGATGACCATGGGACACCTAGAGCAGACGAGAAGCCATCCTCCAGTTGCTTCTGCTGTCCATCCTCTCAACCCCTAATCCAGGACTTAAGACTATGTTTTCTAATTCGTGTAAATACATGTCTATATATTTTACATTTAATGTGTGCATTTGTGTTAAAAGAAGAGAAATCCTTTCTGATTAAAGAAATTTTATACCTATACAGTTTGCTGATTGGGGGAAATTGAAACCTTCTGCTTCACATACTGATATTTATCCTCTGAGCTGCAGAAAAGAAGAAAGGGGCTAGGGAATGTTTGTGAACTGGAGCTCCACCAAGTTAGAAGTCTGGATGGGACAATATAAGTCCTGTGGGAGAGGAAGAGGGACTCTCTGCTGCTGTCTTCCTAGGGAACAGTTACAGGGCTCAGAGTTGCCTGTGTTTTTTTCATTCAGGCTCAGAGACTAGTACCTTTCCCTTTGTGTCTCTCACTCTTGTAATCATCCAGCTGGCCCAGACTAGCAGGTTCTTCTGCTCTGGGATAGGTCTTTACCTTGATGGGAGCTGTTGATGCTGGTGGTTATATAAATGCATATGTAATCTGCCAGAGGAGGGGCACGAGCCAGAACAGGCACTGTTGTTGGCAGTTTTGAAGAGAATGTGGTGCCCTAGAACTTTTAAAATGAGGAGTTCCCTCAGACACTGGGCTTCATCTTTACTAAAAAAGCTGCAGCTGCTGGGCGGCTGGATGGCTCAGTTGGTTACAGCGGGAGCTCTCAACAACAAGGTTGCTGGTTCAATTCCAGCATGGGATGGTGGGCTGCGCCCCCTGCAGCTAAAGATTGAAAATAGCAACTGGACTTGGAGCTGAGCTGCGCCCTCCCCACCTAGATCGAAGGACGACTTGGAGCTGATGGGCCCTGGAGAAACACTGTTCCCAGTAAAAAAAAAAAAAGCTGCAGCTGCTAAATGTATGCTAGACCAAGGAAAGACACCCAGTGTTATCAGGTGGCAAAAATGAAGTCTGCTATCTGTAGCTACCTTTCTCCATATAGTACTCTTTCTGATTTGTCCCACTTTCCACCATGTCCTCTCCCATCCTAAGCCTTGCGCCTTGCAGTGTATCAGACTACTCTGTCATTTTAGTTATTCCTATTGGCTACTGAGCATGTTTCTCACAGCTAGTCATACATCTTTCCCTATGTCTCAAGTCCTCTGGTCTCAGTGAATAACTGTCCCCTTTTATTTCGGGGAACATGACCTCCTTTCTAAGGCAAACCTCTCCATTTGTGCTTTTGGTTACCTCTCACTGCTGGAACTTTGGCTGTATCACTTATCCCCTCTTTATCTTGTAACTTCAATTTGTTATTGAATTATGTATTATTTATTAATTTCTCCTACAAGTTTGAGCAGGTGCCCCCCGTCTTGAAAACCTCTCTTGAGCCCGATTGCCCTCTCTCATCTTTTCTCCTAATGCTTGACAGCGTAGTCTAATCATCATCTTTCTGACTCCTCTCTACCACCCAGTCCTTAACCTCTCGCAGCCTAGAGGGTATCTGCTATCACTCCCCTGCACTTTCCAAAGTCACTAGCGAGCTCACAGCATCAGCATTATAGTGTAGCTTGCACCCAACCAGTAGCTACATCCTGGGGCCTTTACAAAGGCTTCGTACTTCATGCTCTCTGTCTCATTCGACACTCGATGCTGCCTACTGAAACTCTCCTCCCTTGGATCCCATGACAGCACACTATCCTAATTCTCCTCTTACCTATCTGGCAACAACTTCCATATCACTTAATGGCCCCACTTCTGCCCACTCCTGAGTGTGGGTGTTCCCCTAGGCTCAGTTTGGCCCTTTTATCTTCTCTGACTACATTCTTTCACTTAAATATTTCATCTCCTTTCATGGCTTTAATTATTGCCTCAACTTAGAAAACTGCAAAAGCTTCATCTCCAGTCGCAGTTTTTCCCCTGAGATAACATACTGAATGTCTAAATTTCTGCTGCACAGGTAGTTCTATTTCCCTATTAACACTTCAACTCACTGAAAATTTTGGCATTTTAGAACCAAGAGGTACCATTTGTATTTGATTCAACCCCTTCATTTTTATAAATGAGGAACCTTAGGTGGCTTGTGCAAGATAACACAATGTGTGGTACAGAATTCTTGTTTTCCAGTCTGGTGTTTTTTCCATTGCTCACCAATCAAAATATCTTTCCTTTAAGATGCCCTCTTCTGCCTCTTTACAGTCTCTTTTTCTTCTGTTAGTGCTATCTATGGTGCCATCATTTTCCCAGATAAGTAGGCTTAAAACTTGGTGTCATTCACTCACCAAATCCTATTTATTCTGTATTTGGAATATCTCTTAAAATCCATTTCTTCCTATCCATTCCATTGCCACCTCTCCGGACTACAACAATAGCCTTTCCTACCTTGAATCCCTTCTCACTGATAATCAGATAAATTTTCCTAAAACAGTGATTTGATATCATTTTCTATTCAAATCCTCCGATGGCTCTCCAGTGTTTGGAGATGTAAATCCAAACCCTTTAGTCAAGATCTCTATTTCTCCCTCTGCTCCCGAGTGATCCCTCTGGTCCAGTTTTCTTATTTGCCCCTGAACCCTCTGAGCCTTTTTGCCTCTGAACTCTGTTCATGCTGTTCACCTTGTCCAGTCTTTCCTGCTTCTGTTAACTAAACCCTACCCTTTTTCAATGACTAACTCACATCCTTCTTCCAATTATTCTCTCTGTTAAACATGATATATAGATTCAGTCTTTAGCCCTTTACTTCATTGAATGAGATCATGTACATAAAATGACCAGTATAAGGTTTGGTATATAGTAGGCCCTCCAAAATATTACTTTTCCCCTTCTTTTCTTTCAAGGTATTTTGGTATTTTATCCCATTTGATTCCCATGATGAATTTTGTGTGATTGAAGGCAGATATTCGTTCCATTTTACAGATGAGGAAATAGACTGGGAGTTTAGGTCAGGGATCAGCAGGAGCCCAATAGTAAATATTTTAGGCATTGTGGGTCATACATCTCTGTTGCAACTACCCAACTCTGTCATAGCCCAAAGCAGCCAGACCTATTAAATAAACAATTGAGCACAGATGTGTTCCAATAAACTTTTGCGAGTATTTGCAAGAACAGGGCTGGAGTTGAATTTTACCTGTAGGCAGCAGTTTGCAGACTACTGGTTTTAGTGACTTGTTCAAGGTCAGATGCCTGATAAGCATCAGAATTTGGATAGAATCCAGATCTGCTGACTTCTAATCAAGTGCTTTTCTACCATATTATGCTGTTGCCTATATAATTTATTTTGCATTCATCATATGCTACCTTGTTTTACTATTTATCTTTGATGCCTACGTAGTGTTTTTTGGTGATCCAAGAGGCACTGGATGGTATCAAACAGTACCTGACACCCAGTAGGCATTCAATAGAAGTTTGTTGATAAGCGTAAGCATGTTCCAGTCTCTCTCTATTTTGATACTTTGAACCTGGCTTACTCTGCAGCAGACTTCAGTTTTTGTAAGTTTTATTAGCATAATTGATGAGGATGCATGTGTGTGTGTGTGTGTGTGTGTGTGTGTGTGTGTGTGTGTGTATCTCTGAATGTGTTTAGGGGAGGTCCTCAAAGAATCTTATTACTCAGGTACGTGATTGGGGCCTGCTTTCTTCTGAGCCTTTCCCTATTTTCCAGTAGCCACTAGATCTGAACTTAATGTGAATAACCATAAATGGATATGTAGAAGTAATATACGGATAAAAGGAAAGCTGTTTACACAGTGAGGAGGAAATTTAAAAGGCGATATATCTACTAGAGCTCACTAGGAGGCAGATGGGATAGACGCTGACGTAAAAAGTCTTCTATTCTAAATCCTGCAGGTGTTTCCCACTGCTTTATTTAGTGACATGGCTGGGAAGATGATGTTATAGGAAACTCATGGTATGTTCCTCTCACTTCCTTAGTTTTTAGACACAGAAGGAGTGTGACGGTGTTTTTCATCCAGTAGAGATCTCAAAGAATCTGTGTCCTTTGCGAAGAGAAAACAAACAGGAAGCTTCGCCTATTTCTCTCCCTTTCCTTCCAGAAAAAGAAATAGCTTAAACATCTATTAAAGATTTCATAAGAATCAGGGGTACAGAATAGGGCTGATCTCAGGAGCCTCAGAACGACGACTCCAGGAGAAGGCAAGGAATCCGCGAGGAATTTCAGGCAACGAATACGTATGTCGCTTTGTCAGGTGTAGAGTCCCGGCCCCAGGGTATGGGCGGGGCGGCTGGAGAGGCTGTCAACTGGGGCCGGAAAGAACGTTACCATGGTTTCCGCGTAATTTTTCTCCTTTCAGCCTCGGTTTCTTTGCCCGGCGCTGGGCCTTACGTATTTCCGCTTCCGGTTGCGGGCGGGTAGCGCGTCGGCTGGGCCTGAGGGCGCGGGGTGAGGAGGCCAGTGCTGGGGGTGGGGAAAGGAAGGCGGGCACTGCGGGAGGGCACGTCTGCGCGGTTACCCCCTTTCCTACAGCCGAGAAAGACTCCATTCGCAACTCCCACCCCAAAGCCTCCTGCGGCCGTGAGCGGTAATGCGTGTGGGTGGGGGGTGGGGGCGTCTGCCGCGCGTCCCGGTCCTCGTGTCGGGCCACGTAAGACTCCGTGGTGACGCCTTGCTATTGCTACATTTCTTTGCTTCTCTCTGGTAGGGTTTGTATTGGCAAAGAGAACGAGGGAGGCTTGATAACGATTCGCGCGCGTGTGGTTTGTAGGAGATGAGGACGTCCACGTGCCCCTGTCTCGCGTATTCCTGAGCACGTTGCATGTCCAGACACTGAATAAGCCACGCGACAGAGTGTGTATTCTGTTGTGTTTCTCTTTCTTACCTGGTCCCTATACTTTCCTCCCCTCCATCATCCTTTAGGTCCCGAACAGTGAAGACTTAATTCCAAGGGCATGGCAAAACATCTGAAGTTCATTGCCAGGACTGTGATGGTACAGGAAGGGAACGTTGAAGGTGCATACAGGACCCTAAACAGGTAACAGTTAAGGGACCAGAACCATGCCTAGACCAACTCTCTTGAAAAATGCGGTGGTTATTCTCTCCCTTCCCCTGTCATAACATTGTTCTCAAACCAGTGTCAGCCCAAGCGTTCACAGGCTTGAAACTTCTCAGCCCCCTCAGTTTACTGTCTTCAAAATGAACTTCTTCCCCAAACCTAACTGTGTGAAGCTTATTCATCAGCAATCATCCCTTTGATAATGAACCTGTAATTTGTCCAAGACATCATATACAGCCTAAAGGGAAAATCAAGTTATAATAAAGTTGCTTGAAAGCAGGAACATAATACACAGAAAACTGGGATTGGTGTGGGACAAGGCTACTGGAAAAGATGAAATCAGATTTGGGATCTTGGAGAAGCAAGCAAGAGATGCAAAAGCTTTTAGAGGAAGGTTACAGCACAAGCAAAAGCTTAGAGATGGAAGTGAATTGGCTGGAGTGGAGGCGCTGTATTGAAAGATTCTGAATGCCAGGCTTAGAGATTTAGAATGGCCCTAAGAAAGAATGTCTTACCACTGTAGTTTTCTCAAGCAAATAGTTCTTTAGACTTCCCTCATCACGAGTTGTAAGGATTTTGACTTTCTGGCGTGCTTCATCATTTTCTCTCCCCAGTGTGCAGCAGAGTTTGGAGAAATAAAATGCTTGTTGAGTTGAATTATCAAAGAATTGTATGAAAGAGATCTTAAGAGGTGATGTGAGGTGGCCCTCTGCCTTAAGGCCAGTAAGGAGGTAGCTTTATTTCACAAGTAAGGGAAGCCTAGGAAGATTAAATTATATTTCTTGGGTCATACAATTATTGAATGGTGGAGGACAAAGCACATCTTTCTAGTGCAGTGTTCCTTGCTCTAAGTTACTAGATTATTCACTAGTTTCTCTGGAAATGGAAAGACCTATGGTAGTCATTGTCCAGTTAAGAATCCTTATTTGATTGGGTTTAAATATTGGTGGGGTTCTTGGGGACTGAGAGGGTAAATGAGAGAGAACCTAGTTCTTAGAAAAGCAAAAAGTTCTAGGTGTGGAGGGCTGGATGGCAGAAGACCACAGTAAATGAGGGCAAAGATGCTGTCAGAGGCTGTGTAAATGCAAAGCCGTGTCAGGATGGTTTGTATGTCTTTTAAAAGGATCTGGTCTTGGGCCAGCCCCGTTTCCTCATTCTGTGTCTGCATGCCAGTCATATCTTTGGGTAGAGGCCGTTCCCTCTGCATTGTCACTTAACATTGAGAATAAAGGTAATCAGTTAAGTACCGGGTGGTAAGATACCCTATTTCTTTTTTTTCTGTTACTCCTTCCCACCTCGTATTTCAGACCTAGTGGCATGTCTGTGAGAGAGCTGAGATGTCTAAGGACCTTTCTCTGCTTCTATCCTGGAAGCACAGTCATTGTCTTTACAGACTGTGTAATGAGTCAGCTAATGAGATGAAACGCTGAATTTGGAAAAAGGAAGTCCTGCAGATTACATCACCTTTTTCTGACTTCTCCCTATAAGTCTTTTTCTGTATGATTTATTTTGGTGGATTTAGATGGGTCTTCTAGTCAGGGTGATTGAGATGTTTGTATTATTATTGAGGGATGGCAAAGGCAGCTGTTACTTAATGGTAAAACAAAATTCCAAAGGCTCAGTTTTATTTCCCTTCCCCTCCCCTGTAAAGTACAAATAAAACAAAAGCCAGAATTCAGTATTTAGGAAGTTAGCTTACTTTGGACAAAAACCAAAAACAATTTGTGGTGCAGCAAGTAAGCTACGACTTGAATGCTTTTGACCAAAGCCGCAACCTGAAAATAAGTGTTCTCACATAAATGAGGCGGCATGACTTAGGGGTTAGGAGCACAGACTCTTGAAGTTGACTGCCTGGTTCAGATCCCAGCTCTGCCACTTACCAGCTTCACGAGCTATGGTGAGCTACTTAATGTGTCTCTGCCTCAGTTTCTTCATCTGTAAAATGGAACTAATAATAGCACCCACCTCATAGGGCTGATGTGGGGATTAAGTTAACATAATTAAAGTGCTTAGAGCAGTGGCTTGGCACATCTGAGGCATTACGTGTTAGCTATGCTCATGATTTGCAAGTTGTGTAAGGAAGTTTTTACCTTTTTGGTTTTGCTTTGTGGGAGATTTATTTATTTATTTATTTGTTTATTTATTTATTTATTTTGAGACATTGAGAGTGTGCTTTAGCTGTTTTTTCCCTCTTCCTTGATCATCAGGCTATGTTCAAGGTGGCCTGGAGATGAAAAAATAAGAAAATAATTAAGCTTCTTTTGTCATGAGGGTCGAGTTTGCTACTGATACTGGGATGACTTTTTTTACAGGCGGTGATAACTTTTTTCAACCAAGCCTCCTCCAATGTAGCCTGTTGCTAATCTCATTTTGAAATAACAGCATTTGTTCCCTTGGTATGTTCCCTCATCCCCCATTTCCACTTACAAAAATTTGAAACCCGAAAAACAAAATGTTTCTAATTTCCTGCCTGAAAAAATTGATCATCTCGCCATTGATGCCAAGTCTGCAGAAAGCAGACCTTCAGGGAGTGAAACACCGATGAAAAAGAAAAGAATTTGATCGAAAAGAAGAGGAGATGTTAGACAGAAAAATAAATGAAGAGATTCAAGGCCCAGAAACTCAGGCCCTGAGGTGTGGTGCTCTTTTAGGCTTCCTTATGAATCTGGAAAATTTGAACTTTGTGGCTGGGATTAGCTAGGGAAGCAGTGTAAGAAGTACATGTAGAAGGAGCCAGCTTGGGGCAAGTATTATGGCAGTGATTTTTATAATCTTTGGGGACAATAGGTATTTTGTTAATTTAGCTTTACTCTTTTTATATTTTTTATTTATTTTATTTTATTGGGGAATATTGGGGGACAGTGTGTTTCTCCAGGGCCCATTAGCTCCAAGTCGTTGTCCTTCAATCTAGTTGTAGAGGGCGCAGCTCACTGGCCCATGTGGGAATTGAACCGGCAACCCTGTTGTTCAGAGCTCACGCTCTAATCAACTAAGCTATCCGGCCGCCCTAGCTTTATTCTTTAGGAAGCTGCATTTCTATTTTTATCTTGGAGTGTTAGCTATACATCCCATAAATTGTATTTTAGCCTCAGGTCATAAAGTGAACAAATATTTTGCTTTTGGAATAATTTTCTAGGCAGAATTTTTAAGCATGCAGATGTGAGCAAGCTGGTTCTGGAGTGTTCCAGTCTTCCTGTCTGTCAGACATTATTTTCTGATGCTCTTTTCTTTATGTCTTTTTCTCTGCTTTTCCCTAATGTCCTCTCTCTGGCTACTTATGGTGTATAGCTCTCTTGCATTACAAGCTTCTTATCTCGCTCAGCTTTCTGATAGTAGTTTAAAAATAAGTTGCATGTTCTGTGGTCTAATTACAACAGTAGATAGAGAGTGAATGAGAGGAGAGGGAAGTGGTTAAAGCTTTAGCATATTAGAAGTGCAGAGGTAGTCTTACAAAGGAAACAGCCTGTGTGTCTCCCCAGTGAGACCGCCACAAGATGTTTGTTATGTAACCACGGGCCCTCATTGGTGCCCAGGGATGAAGCGATAGAGAGTGGGGGTTGCTAGGAAGCCCCGCATGATTGGCTGGCCCTCAAGCAAGGAAAGTCAAGCACACTGGAAGCGTGCCCAGTGTGACCCCTTTTATTCCTGGTAGGCGAGCTTCTGGGCCCATTGAGTCCTTCTGCGTACACGTTGGTCCTGACGTAGGCTGGCTACACTGACATGTGAGTCGGCCACCTCCAACTTCCCCCAGCCCAGGCAGCTTGGCTCCTTTTACATAATCCATTGAATGTCACTAAAACTGGCAGCTGATGTCTCCTTTAAGGTTAGTTGCCAGGAGCCTGAACTTCAGGCTGATCAGTTTACTCTGAAGCTCTTGGTCTGCCAGTCCTTGAACTACCTTTGGAAGCAGAAGCATCATTAGTATCACCCTCTCTATTTACGTCATGAGTTCTGCACAGCTCTTCCTGCATCCTTTTTGTTAGAAATGTGTTGAAGAGATGCCTCTGCTGTATGGACTCGGGCACATTAGCAGAGAATGTGTGCTTTTTTCGGATAAGTAGAAAGTGTAGAGTAAGGGAGCGAATCCCCACCTGGCATCTTGGAACGTATTTGATCTGTGTTCTGGAAGTAGTTAGAACCATTCGGGAACACCGTTTAGCAATGCGATCATTATGTTGGGGACCACCGATCTTTTCATTCTCCCCCCCACCTTCTATTCTTCTGTTACTTTTTTCTTGTCTTCCTTTTTAGCCTGCCCATATAGGCATTTACTTGGTAAGATGATCACTTCTATTTAAAACCCCTTTTGAAACTCCAGTAGGATCCCTAAGTACATGTCTAAACTCCCTCCTTTTGCAGTTTTATTTCATCCTTTTAAACCGTCTTTGTCATTCCAATAGGACCGTCTTCGTAGGTGAAGTCATATCCAGGGTCTCTGTTCTTTTTATAGTCTCTACTCAAATCCAATCTCCTTGTCCTTTTTATATTATACATCCAGTCTTTTTCTTTCAAGGACTTTTTCTGTTTTTTTCTCTAATATACTAGTGTCTAGCCCAAAAAATAATAAAAAGTGGTTTAATAAAAAGTGGTTTATTAAACAGCAGTGAGCAAGGTCTAGACAGAAGTAAATGCTTAGCTGTTTGAATCATTCCTTTTCCCTCAGTGTGCCATGTCATGTGGCTTCCATCTCTTTACTCTTGTAGGAGCCTAGCCCAGCTCCTTCCTTGGCCCGTGGGCACTGCAGTAATTTGTCTTCTGAACCTCAGTGGTTTTTGTTAACGAAGCAGAATACTGTTGTGGAATGCTGCACTGAGGACCTGGATTCTACTTCTAGTGCCATTTTGTGGTTTTGGGCGTGTCGGCCTCTCTGAACTTCAGCGTCCTAATCTGTAAAAAGATGACATTACCTGCTTAATCAGTTTCATAGGATTGTAATTAGGATCGTGGATGTGAAAATGCAGTCTAAAATCTAATGGCCCATCTTAGTAAAGGTAATATGATTGAGGCTGTCAGAGCCAATATCCCCAAGAACTGTCTGTTATAAAGTCACTTAATCCCTTAAGCTGTGGACATTTGTCAGTCACCTACAGGATTTATTGTTGTCATATATTTACTGATAATTTGCTTTTTGCCAAGCATTATGTTAAATGCAAAAATGAATAAAGACGTAATCTCTAACTTAGGAAGCACACAACCTCCTAAGGGAGATTAAAAACATAAAACATGGTGGAATGTAATACTGTCTGATCAGTACTTTAAAAGAGACATTAACGATGTTCTATGGCGTTGGTTCCCCCTGGACCACCAGCAACAACATCATCTGGGAATTTGTTAGAAATGCAAATTCCTGGGCCCTAGACCTATGGAGTCAGAAACTGGAGGCGGCGCAGTAATCTGTTTTAACGAGTTTTCCAGGTGACTCCCACATGCCAAAGTTGAAGATCACTGTACTTTGTAACAGAGGGAAGGAGTGGTTAATTTCACCTGGACCAGTTTACAGACGTGGTAACCATTGATTTGGGCCTTTGAAGAATAAATAGGATTTCATAAGACAGAAAAAGAAAGGAGTGATACTCCAGATAAAGAGAATATCATGAGCAAATATAAAATAAAAAGACACCTAGTATGTTTAGAGAATTGCACCTAGTTCGGTATGACCGGGGGAGCCTAGGCTTTATAGCGCAAGTTATTAAAGATGAAGCTAGAAAAATAGGGTGAAGCTCAATTGCTTAGGGCTTCAAGCTTAGACTAGTGGTTCCCAAACTTATCTGCACGTTGGAATCACCACGTTCCTTTTCCCTTCTGATCAGTTGGTCTGGAGTGTGGCCTAGGAGAGTGGAACTTTTTTAAAGATCATCTGGGGAGGTGATTCTAATGTTCAGGGAAGTCTGTGAACCACTGGCTTAGCCTATCCTGTATACTGGGAAAGACTTTTTTAGCATCAGAGTGGCACAATCCAATTTATGTTTTAGGACAATAATTGGCGTAGGGAAGGAGAATGGAAATAGGGCAACCTACTTACCCTTCACAATTCAAGTAACTTTGGGAAGCCTTCATACCCACCTTCTCATCTTTGAGTCCAGATTCAGTGCCTCTCTTGCGTGATTCTATAGCAGTGTTGCCTGTATCTTTGCACCTATCCCACTCTTGTAATTCTTGTGTAATTGTCTTCTCTACCAGATCTCAAGGGTAGGGAACCATGTGTAAGTTTGTTTTCTATTTTTAGCATTTAACACAGTGTCCAGTACAGAGTTGGGATTCCATAAATACTTATTGACTAAATGACCAGTTAGATTATTATTTCAGCACTCCAGTTACATGATGATACGGTCCATAATTAGAGCTGTGGCCATAGGAAAGGAGAAAAGGAAGAGATCTAAGAACTATTTCAGGATATAAAATTTGTGGCGTATAGGAAGGGGAAAGCCTAGTCCAGGAACGTGCTCAGATTTTTCGCTTGAGTGACCAGTGATGCCATTTATAGAGTGTAGAGGCAGAAGAAGAGATTTTAAGAGGAGACAATAAATTTGGTTAGTGTAGGTTTTGAGGCAATTGGAAATATCATTGTAGTTCTAAGGTAAGATTGGGGCTAGAGATAAAGATTCAGGAGTCAATAGTAGGTCAGTTCTCAACTGTGGCTCTACAGCAGAATTATTTTGAGGTCTTTTAAGGTATTTCTAGTGCATGACACCACTCTCGACCACGTAAGTCAGAATCTCTGAGGCATGGGGCCGAGGCGTTAGGACCTTTTAAAACACATTTAGGAGATGGTTCCATTGTGCATCAGGGTTGAGGCTCACTGGTAAGGGTTAAGGAAATCATGTCGAACCAGAAACGGAGGTTTACAGTCAGAATCTGGAGGAATACCAACATGGAAGGGTAAATCGAGGAAGAAAGTCAGCAAAGGAGACCCTGTGTGGGCCAAGAGACTCAGTCTTTTCATCTTTGGTGCCCTACTTCTCTATTGTAAGACTCTAGTGTTGAATCCACATGACTTCTGGGCATGACTGTTTTCAACAGAACCTGAATGAGCGACCTCTCCTGCTTCCGGGAGTCGGCAGCCAGTCCCTTGCCTCCCATCTCCCTGCCACAAAAACCTAGACAAACTGATCTATACACATATGATTTCTCTAGTAGCCTACAAATCATTCTCGATATTAAACAGCAGGAGGCTGGGAGAGGATCCCATAGGTACAGTGGTTCCCATGTCTATTCACATTTGTAATTTACCCAAAGCTGAAATCTTTTCAAGTTAATGTTCAATCTGTTGTTATCTTGGGCTTTGTGATGTAACATACATAGCAGCAATAAATAAGATTTCCCGCTGGGCAGAAGTAGCTGGTGATGTCTCTTATTATTTCCTTCTTCCTGTGTCCCCCTTCTTCCAATTACAATAGCCGTGGCTCAATCTCCTTGTCTCCAATTGTGTTTGTGACTTACTTTTTACATGTAATGAAAGGACAGGGTAAGCAGGAATGGGGCCATGTAAACAATGCCAGGAATGGAGGACAGTAGCGGCAGGTGCCTCCAAACCTCCTCAGGATCAAGTGATGGTGGGTGGAGAGGGAGAGACAAATTGCAGGTTGGAGCCAGAGCTCTCAGGAGCCTATGAGTTATTAGGTAGATTGGAGAATAAGCCCCTTGTCTTCTTGGCTCACTCAAAACAAAAAGGGGAGTTTGAGTTCGGTGTGTTATAAATCCAACAAGAGAAGCTGCATTGCAAGAAATTGGGTGGGCAGGAAAAAAACACATTGAACTCAGTTTTATGGACATTTAAAGGTTAATAAAACATGGTCTCTGCCTTCGAGGATTTTCCGTCTAATGAGGGAGATGTTTGTAAAACTAGCTAATGGAATGGCAGAATGAAATAATTGCTAAATAGGTGTTTAATAAAATATTTTCTCTAAAGAAGATGAGAAAGCTTTGTGGAGAGGTGGCATTGGGGTTTGGCATCAAAAAGATGAGGAAAATTTCAGTCAGAAGGTTGGCAGCCAGTGGTTGAAGGTGGCATTCCAGGCTGAGGAAGCAGCGTGAGCAGACGTGTTAGAGTGTGTTCAGGGAGTAGTCAGCCAAGTAGTGTGGTGGAGCAGGTGGCACATGGAAAAATTGTGGGTGAGGCTGTTATCTTAACGTCCCCATTTGTGTCACCGGTGTGATAAGGGCCTCTTCTTTCCTGTACTAAGTAGGCCCAGAGATTTCTCAGATCTGCCGACTTCAGCTGTATCAGTTTTTAAACACAATAGGGATGGAACTATATTCTCTACTAAGGACCATATCAGAATCACTCCTAGTGACTTTTTTTTTTTTTTTTTTGCTACTGTTAAGAGTCACCCCATGTGAAAATTCTGAAATGACCCGTTGCTTGAGAATCACTGCCATAGGGAACCACTGTTCTTATGAGACTGTCATATCCCTCAGGTGTGCTGTGGTAGAACAAAGGTTGAGAACATGATCCTGAGTGTAAACTCCCCAAGAGCAAGGACTATGTAGATGATTGCTTTTTTATTCCCCACAGATTCCTATATGGGGCCTCCATAAGGAGACAGTTAATACTATATTGCCACCATTTCACACCATAATTTTTACAGACCCCAAGTGTTTGGTCAGTTGACTTCTGGCCATCTGTGAAATTGGAAAAGAATAATAATGAGCCCCACCTTCTAACTTCATTGCCGTTCTTTGTACAGAATCCTCAGCATGGATGGGCTCATTGAGGACATCAAGCGACGACGGTACTACGAGAAGCCTTGCCGCCGGCGACAGAGGGAAAGCTATGAAACCTGCCGGCGCATCTACAACATGGAAATGACTCGCAAGATCAACTTTCTGATGCGAAAGAATCGGGCGGATCCATGGCAGGGCTGCTGAGGCCTGTGGGTAGTGGGCCCAGTATGAAAACCCCTGTCCAATGGTGTCTCCACCTCTTTTCTTTCTCCAACCCCATTTTATCTTTCTTGCAATAAGCTCAATCACGGATATATAAGAAGGCCTGCATATATAGAAGCAGTCCCACTAGTCAGTTATTAAGTGAAAGAGAAACTGTGCCAAAAAATAGTCTTGGAGTAGAATGGTGATTGCCACGAGCTGAGTGGGGGTGGAGGGGAATGAGGAATTACTATTTAATGGGTACAGCATGAGTTTGGCAAGATGGAAAAGTTCTGGAGATGGGTGGTGGTGATAGTTGCATAACAATGTGAATGTACTTAATGCCACTGAATTGTACACTTTAAATGATTAAAATGGTAAGTTTTATGTATATTTTACTATGATTGTTTTTAAATAGTCTAGGAAAGCTGAGGACATTTTCTAAAATGTTGTAGAATATATCTACCATTTCTTACCCAATTTCTATGAAACACAAAGCAAGATCTTATCATTGGGAAAGCATGTTACTCTTTACTTGCACTGCCCTCAACTGTTAAATAAAAGGAGAGGAAGCATGTGTATATCTGGAATAAATTCTTCAGAAACTCCCATCAACCAGACTAGAGTGCTGGAATCCTTGTCCAAAGGAATCCTTAAGACAAATCTAACATTCACTCCTGTTTTCTGTTTTTCCTAAAGGAGGCTAATGGAGGGATGGTGGAGAAGAAATAAAGCGGTAGATGGATGGTAGAAAAGAGGAAATAGAGTGTTAAGAGACCGGAGGACACAGAGCCTGAAATACCTAGAGCAGCAGTTCTGAGATTGTGCTCTTAGGTCAAAGTGTGCTCTTCAGATCTGCAGTATGAAGATCACCTGAGAAATTGTTTGAAATGCAAATTCTGGGCCCCTATTTTAGACTATGTGAATTGGAAATTGGGGTTGGAGCCCAGTAATCTATTTTCACAAACCCTGCAAGTGATTCTGATGCTTGCTGAAGTCTGAGGATCACTGCCCTATAATAGTACTTAAAAGAGATTCCAGGCTGAGGTCCCCAGCGCCAACCCTACCTCTCAACAGGCACTCCTGGGTCTGTGATTCTTGACAGCTGGGGGCATCTGACTGTGGGAGGAACCAGCTGCTCTGCTTCCTTTCCTGCTGTGTGCTTCCTCTGGCCTTGGTCCCCTGAAAGCCATGCTGCTGATATAAGGAGTGTTGATGCCAACCCCCAGAGGAGAACGGAAGAGGGTAGGCGGAAGCAGCTAGCCCACCTCTCCTCACCCAGGCTGCAGCCCTCAGCATAATGTTTAAAAAGGAAGTAAACTGAGCAGACAGCCTGGCCCCCTACCTCTCCAAATTGCTAGTGTTCAAACATTGCCCCCTTGTGGTGTATATATTGTTACCTATCAGGTAGCTTTATTGAACTCAGAAGCAGCTGTTTTAAACGCATTTACCTTCGGTCACTTGTGGTCCTCACAGCAGCCCTCTGAGGTGGATTTTTTTTATAGGTGAGGTAACAGGGCTTAAGCAATTTGCCTAATGTATAAATAATGGGTGGGAGAACTGGAATACAGATCTAAGCAATCCGGCTTTCAAGCCCCTGCTCTTAACCATGAAGCAGTATTGATTCTCAGAAGAGGATGCCTGGTGCATACTAGTAGGCAGTCAATAAATATTCAATTAACGAATGAGACAAGAGGAGGGTGGGGGAGAGTTGCTATCTTCAGAGTCCTCCCATACACGTCTATTTTCTGCGTCGGTCTCTGGCACCACTGTTAATTTACTGAAGGAGAAAGGTTAGGGAGACGTGGCTAATGTGATCTCGACTCTTACTGAGGATTGACTTTATAACACACGAAAGGCCACGTTTAGCCTGAACTCATAAGCCCCGCTTTTAGTTCTAGCGTAACTTCAGCGCACTGACTCGCCACACTAGGAATATTGCAAGCAGCCCGATTTCTGTTTCAGGCAACATTAACCTTGCAGTAATCCAGTTAGGAGATTTAGCTGGGGAAAAGGAAGCCGTGGGGAGCTTGCACGGGGCAACTTTAGGGCTCCGCCACGCATGCGCCCCGCCGCCAGGAAAGTGGCTACTACGGCTGCGCGCGTCGGTGGCCCGGCCCTCCCCGTCACGTGTGGAGGACCGTGGCGTGGCGGCGGCAGTGGCGGTAACGACGGCAGGCCGTAGGGCGGTCGGAGGGTTTCCGGTTCCGGTGTAACGTTCGGGCTCCGTCTCAGGGGCTGAAGTTTGTGAGGTGAGTAGTGGCCCCGGGCCCAAAGAGGGTGGCCTCGGGTCGGAGCGCCTGGGGCCGGGGCTCAGTCCAAGAGGGGGACCGAGGCTGGAAGGTTCAGCGGGAAGGCAGCTGAGAGGAGAACAAGGTTCTGCGGGAGAAGGGGTTGGAATGAGATTGTTGAGAGGAAAAGGGCGGGGGCGGGAAGGGGACGGGGTGCGGAGACTAGCTCTGAGACGAGGAGTTTGGGGAGAACAAGGTGGGCTCAGGGCCGGCCGGGGAGAGCAGAGAGAGAAGAATGGAGGTTTGGGGGTGGGGTGGGGGTGGGTCAGTCGGGGTGTTGCAAAGAAGAGCACGGAAATCCTTCAGAAGATTGGAGTCTGCACCCTCCCCATTCAGAGATCCTTCTGCCTGCCTCCCCACGCCATAACACACACCCGCCCCACGCAGTTACTGTCCAACATTTGATTAGTGACAAAGCTAGTTACTGTTGGAAACTTTCATTTTGGCCCACGGGCTGTTTAGTTTGCACATTCTCTTAGGAAGGATTGGGTTGCACTTGAATACATTTGTTAGTTTAGTGTTGGGCACACATTTAATCTAATAGACCGGTTCCTCGTGTATCGCTTTGGATTTTCAAATTGCTTACACTTTCTAGCCTGTGATTCAATTCTAGTGGAACATAAGCCCCGTTAAGACGAAGATTCTTGTCTGTTTTGTTCACTGGTGTACGTATTCTCAGCACCCACTATGCTGCTTGACACTTAGTAGTTACTCAATAAATATTCGTTGAATGAATTAAGTACCAAGATGAGTAAACTGAGGCTCAGAGGAATTACTTGCCCAAACGCTGGTAAATGGTAAAGCTCCGTGTTGCAACTCTTCAGTGTGAGCTCTTTATTGACTGTGGTATCTGAATATGCTGCTTTTAAGCAATGCACATTTAATATATAGGAGATTGAGAGGTTATACTGCTGTCTCATGATGGGTGAATAGAACCACCTAGAAGTATTCACATAATGTGTCACTGAGGCAGGAAATCTATCACTCCTAATTTCATGACTTCAATCTACTAGTTTCATACGGTTATACCCAAATTTAATAACACCGTTTAGCAACAGGTCTTATAAGGGACGTCCCTGCCAAGAATGTAGAAGTTAATCAGACCGTGTCTTTTAGGAGAAAAGATGCCTTAAAAACGGCCTGAGAGCTTGACTCCTACATCAGACCCTGATATGTGGCCCTGCTGGGAGGAGGTTATCTGGGAAATTGAATTCAGTGCGGTTTATTGACTTTTAGGCACTATGGTGAAAATAGGGGAAATACAATTTTCTCTATGCTCATGGGTTTTGAAATTTAGGTAGGAGATCAAAATGTAAATGTGACTATTGTTTAAGAATTGTACTAACTTGTGTTAAATGACAAATTAAGGATTTGTTATAGAATCTTGTATGATAGTGTAAAAAGTAGAAAAATAAAGGTGAAAAGGCAGAACATCCAAAATGGGGGTATTCTTTTCTGAGCTGGGGGATTACCTTACCCAAGTCAACTGACAAAGACCCTGTAGAACATGAGAGAAAATTGTCTGGGTACAGAATCCCCACTAGCTTGCATATGACTACAGAGAAATAGAACATTCTTAAGGATACGAGCTTTGATACAGGATGACTGACCTGAATAAGCCTTCCTCTATCTGCATCCCTTAAAAGTAAGGAAACCTGTAGGTTACGGCTGAGTTAAGGAATGCCTGCCTAGAATTAAGAATAGAAAAGCTGCCTCTGGCTGGGCTTTTTCAGTCTTGTTTCCATATTATACTCATATGTTTGCCAGTCCTGTTGATACAACAGGATCAAAAAAGGAGCCAGAACTCATTGCTCAGACTAGGCCATTCCCGGGTTTTATCTGTTTATTCCACAAGTTTCATTGACTCACTGATAGTGAGTCAGGCTTAGAAATCTAATGGGGGAGGCCGGCCCAGTGGCTCAGGTGGTTGGAGCGCTGTGCTCTTAACGCCGGGTTTGCCGGTTCGATTCCCACATGGGCCAGCAAGCTTCACCCTCTACAGCTAAGATTGTGAACAACAGCTTTCCCTGGAGCTGGGCTGGAGCTGGGCTGCTGTGAGCTGCTGGAGGTTGGCATGAGCTGCCGTGGGCTTCTGTGTGCTGCCACGGGCTACTGTGTGCCGCCATTAGCAGCCGGCAGCCAATACAAGCTGCCATGTGCTACTGTGGGCTGCTGTATGCTGTCGCGGGCTACCATGTGCTGCCATGAGTGGCCAGCGCTAGTGACCGGCAGCCAGCGCGAGCTGCCGTGGGCTACCATGTGCTGTCATGAGCGGCCGGTGGTCAGCGTGAGTGGCTGGAAGACATCATGAGAGGCCAGCAGCTGGCAAGAGCTGCTGTGAGCTGCTGTGAGCGGCCAACTGACAACTGGCGACTGACTGCCTCAGCCGGGGGGAGCGCAAGGCTCATAACAGCAGCATGGGCCAGGGAGCTGTGTCCTACACAACTAGACTGAGAAACAACGGCTTGAATCGGAGTGTGGCGGGGACAAGGGAGAAGAAGAGGGGGGAATCAAATGGAATGTATTTCTGCTTTGAAGTATAGGTTTTAGGGAAAGTATTTGACTTGAAATGAAGAGGAGCAGCTCGACTAAAGATTGAGAATAGAGGTGGGGAAGACATTTGTAATGTAATAAGCATTGACTGGAATCACTTTAGTCTTTTCCTGTCCTCTAACTTAATTCTTTCCTGGTTTCTTTTTAGGTGCAGTACTAAATCCCATTTGACTTACCTTCCTTTTCCTGAAGAATGGCACTATCTAAGAGGGAGCTGGATGAGCTGAAACCATGGATAGAGAAGACAGTGAAAAGGGTGCTGGGTTTCTCAGAGCCCACAGTGGTCACAGCAGCCCTGAATTGTGTGGGGAAGGGCATGGACAAAAAGAAGGCAGCTGGTATGCACCTTTCTGAATCTTGTGACAACATACAGCATGACCCCAAATGCTGCTTTGAACTTTCCTCAAATTCTCTCTGTTGGGAGTGTCTAGAAAGGGTCAGGATTTTATTTTCTCTTGCATTATAATGGAAATACCCCAAGTAAACTAATTTTGTCTTTTCTCTTATTTCTTATACTATTTGTGACATATTTTTAATCTCAGACTGACTTCCTTTGACCACCATACTGAGTTACCTAAGTTAAATTTACTTAGGAAATATGCTAAAGTCAGTTTCGTACTTCAGATTTGGGTTGATATTTAAACATGCAGAAGTCTTTATAAAATGCATGGAAAAGGTGAGGGAGGTAGATTTTAATGGTAGTCTCAACAACTTGCTATTCGGGAAAAGTTGGGGAGGTTATTTGTCCTAACTTTGATGCTTAACGTAAGTAGGTTGCTCTGGCTATGCTACTTTTCTACTCCAAAAAAATTGCAACTGTACTTTTACCTCATGGGTCAAGGTCATTTACTGTAAGAGAATTTATGGGAATCCTACAGAGAACTTAAGAAAATATTTCCCTCCCCACTGGGGATGAAATTCCAGTATGGTGGTATATGGTGTTATATGCCTACTATCAGACTAAAGTACTCTTACCTTTTCAACATTACCATCTCTTTTTTTTCCTGTCAGACCATCTGAAACCTTTTCTTGATGATTCTACTCTCCGATTTGTGGACAAACTGTTTGAGGCTGTGGAGGAAGGCCGAAGCTCTAGGCATTCCAAGTCTAGTAGTGACAGGAGCAGAAAACGAGAGCTAAAGGTAGGTTACACTTAACTATCTGATAAGCTCGGGAGTATTATGAATGGTAACAAAGTTGCTGAGCTTACCTGGCTCACACTTTGATATGCACTATAAGCATACCTAATATTCAAGGGAGCTCCTTAGACCTTAATTAAAGTAGAGGGGGTGAACTTGTATTATCACCATCTTATGGTAATGAACTATGGAAGTTCCTGGGTTGAAATATTCTAAGGAAACAATTGGTAGCTTTGTCCTTTTTCATATGCAGTTAGGAGTTTTGGTTCTCATGTTTCCCTGTCTCCTTTTTTCCCCCTTTACTACTACCTATAAATTAATTGCTCTGAGATTTTATGCTTTGATTTACTCGAGGCCTCCTAGATTGCTTCAGAAAGTGACTCCACTGCTATCTGAGCCACGGACCTCACTGTTACTCCTTTATCGAGGTTTCTCTGCAATGGACTTGTAGATAGGATCCCAACAACAAGTAATAATAACTTTATGTCTGGAGAGCGTGCCGTTGGCTAAGTAGCATCTTGCTGGTCGTTTCGCCCCTTGAGTGGAGTACTTAAAGGAACCATCATTACTCCCTTACCTACTTCACTTTTTATTCTGTATTGGTCATGGCCTTTCTGAGTATCAACAGCGTCAAATAACTGCTTTCTATCTCTTTTCTCTCTGCCTCTCAAAAAAAAAAAAAAAAAATCTTTTCTGTGAGTCCCATCAAACCTTCCAAAGTGCTTTTGACACCTTGGCTATCCTATTGCTTTTCTTGAGGCACAAAGGGAGAATAAACACTGTCTGCTTGGTCCCTGGCCAGGCTATGGAACCAAGAGAAATACAGATTCATGTGTTCTTTGTGTTTAGGGCATTGTAGGGTGATCAGAGGAATGAGAGAGAGTCCTTGCCTTAAAGGAACTTGCAAGGGGTGGGGGTGGGGGAGTGAGAGCACAACAATATATAGTCACAAATTATAAAATCTGAGTAGCAATTTCACGTAAGCTTTAGGGTTGCCTGTAGACTTTTGCTAGGTCCGCAGTATACACAGATCTGTAGAGTGAAGCTTATGTTATGATAGGGCATGAGTGCTGAGGGCATGCTGTGAATGAAGTGACTACATTGGGTGGGATTAACAGAAACGGTTTCTTAAAGGAGGTATCTAGACAGCGCTGGGATACGGGTCCCATTTTGGTCCATTCAGGTCCCCACCCCACACAATATATTATGGGAGAGTCCTTTTTCTTGAACTGTAGGAGTTCCAGGAAGCGCTCGCCCCTGGCCGAGGATATGTCCTTGCAAAACACGAGCCCTCCTAGTGAAGAGGGGATGTCACCCAAAGCCTACCACCGGTGTGTACATTTGCTTTTTCCCATTGTCCCTTCCAGTTGGCCACTCTTGGTCCTGTTAAATTCACCTTGCAAAGTAGTCAACATATTTGAGTTCCCATTGTTTGATGAGAAGAAAGTGTTATTGGGGAATACTGAAGAAGAAAGAGAAAGCCCCTGTCCTGGAAGAGCTTAGACTCTAGTTGGGAGAAAGTACTAACATTGAAAGACTTAACACTTGGCAAGCAGAATGTAATTTTACATAGTATGAACCAAGCTCTTAAGTGCTAAGAGGCGGCGAAACAGCAGTTTGATCAGAGTGGGATGAGATTGTTAATACTGAAAACTTCCCGGAGGAGGTGAACTTTAGGCAGGATTTGGAATGGGTTGTGGAAAAGTTGAGGGAGATCATTCCAAATGTGGGAGTAACATTTGCAATGACCTTGAGATGGGAACATTTATAAGGACATGGGGGTGAAATTTGCTTGACTGGAGTAGGAGAATGATGAAGTTGGGTGAGATGGTCCATTTGGTGGAGGGTCTAGAAGACTCTGGGAAAAACCACATAATGCTTTTAGGAACTAGGATGATTCTTCTCTTCTCCCACGGCCAGGGATACAACTCTTCTTTCATCTTGGGTTCCCTTAGGAAGTGTTTGGTGATGACTCCGAGATTTCCAAGGAATCATCAGGAGTAAAGAAGCGACGGATACCCCGATTTGAGGAGGTGGAAGAGGAACCAGAAGTGATACCTGGGCCTCCCTCAGAGAGCCCTGGCATGCTGACTAAGCTCCAGGTTAGTAATTAGGAACTGGAAACTGATTCTGTGAGTTGAAGAAACGAGATGCATGGATCCAGAGGTTACTGTGACCTCGATATGAATTACTGGTTAGCATTGGGGAACTTTTATTTCCTGCTTTATGTTTCATCATTCCTTGGGTTAATCAGGAGTATTCCAGTTGAAGGCTATTGAAATAGTATTTACTGAGCACCTATTATGTGACAAGGTGTGTTACATACATCATTTGCCCAATTATTTACCTCATTGGGTCATTGAGAAAATTACTGAAATAATCAGAATTCAGCTTGATGGCGGAGGAATGTTTCCAAATATAATGCAGAGGAGGTATAATCCACTTAAATAATTTTAAGTTGACTTTGTGATTTTTAGTAAGAATTAGGTTTGTGTTTTTTTTTTTAAATGGTCACTGTTAACCAATTTTGATACCTCATAAGCAGTAAATATTTCTTGTATGATTTAAAATTTCTTGGGGGAAATAGAATATATACATATGTGATTGGGTGGATGCATTTGCTTATTAATGTTTATATATGATATTTCTAAAAGGAAAGAAACATGATTTTTTTTTTTAATAGAGAATGGGGTGGAAAAGTTCACAATATAACATACCCTTTTGTACTTTTTGCATTTTGAACTATGTAAATATATCACCTACGCAAAAAATGTTAAAAATAAATTTTTTAAAATATCTTGAAACCCCTTGACAGTCCTTCTTTTTGGGAAAATTCGAGAAGAGTTGTTTGATCATATCATCAAAGCCTATCATCCTAAACTTCTTTAGGACAGAAGAAGGGGTTTACAGAGACGAGGAAGCAGGTCTTTGTCTTGTCGTCTCTGGTCACCCAAACTAGGAATTCGTGATTTAACCAATAGCATGATGTTAAAAACAAAAAAAAGTATAATTTGTGTGCATTCTGTTAAGAGTTTTACATGTGTTATTTAAATGCTCACAACAGCCCTGGTAAGGTAGGTACTACTATTTTTACTTCTTTTACCACGTGGAGATTTAGAGATTAAATACAATGTCTAAGGTCACACAGGCATCAAGTGGCAGAGTTAAGATGCAAACTCAGGTGTCTCTGACTGCAGAGTCTTAATCATCAAGCTGTGTTACGTACTACCTAACATGCCGGTCCTGCCCTGGGAAGATGGGTTGAAAAATTCTATTGGTCAGTTGTGTAAGCTTATGTTTACTAAATTTTGTAGCCTGTGATCCAGGCAGAATATGATGGGGTCATTCAAAAAATGTTAGGCCTCTAGACCTGAAAGCCCTTTGGGTTTAGGAACCTGTATGGGAGAAATAAAGAAGACATTAACTTTTTTCCCAACTCCTCCCCCCCCCCTTTCTCCTGAGAGCAGATCAAACAGATGATGGAGGCAGCAACACGACAAATTGAGGAGAGGAAGAAACAACTGAGCTTCATTAGCCCCCCTACGCCTCAGGTATTGCACCCGGATTATTCTGAAAAGGAGAAATCTTTAGCACAGAGTGTCTTGCTATCCACTCAAATGAGAGTCCAGAAGGTGACTGTGTGTCGCACCCCACAATCTACCACAGTCTACCACTGTGTGTGTGTGTGTGTGTTCGCGTGTTCACGCGTGCGCGCGCACACTCACACCTGCCTGCCTGCCTAATCCATCTGATATCTTTTTCTCTATCTCACAGCCAAAGACTCCTTCTTCCTCCCAACCAGAGCGACTTCCAATTGGCAATACTATTCAGCCCTCCCAGGCAGCCACTTTCATGAATGATGCCATTGAGAAGGCAAGGAAAGCAGCTGAACTACAAGCCCGCATCCAAGCCCAACTGGCACTGAAGCCAGGGCTCATCGGCAATGCCAACATGGTGGGCTTGGCCAATCTTCATGCCATGGGCATTGCTCCCCCGTGAGTATCTATTTCATGGAGCCCCTTGTTATTTCTGAAGCTTGAGAAGCAATAAATACCTCGGAATGTTACTGATCCTCTTCTTCCAAGGAACTTAAGCCATTTCATATAGTTACATATTACTTACATGTGCTCAATAAATACCAATTGAATTTATTCTCTTGGCTTCCTTGTTGTAGAATTTATCACCTTTTTATAATTGGCAGAACCAAGGCTAATAATATTCACCTAATACTTGAGCTAGGAATAGGACCAGGTCTCCTGGCTCCTAACTCAGAGCTATATCCATTAAACCATGTTGAGTGAGTCAGATCTGAGTTCTCTACAACTGGGTAAAGATAATAGACTTCCTTTTTTAGCATCTATGATTGGTTTGGCATCCCTTGTCTGACTCAAGAATTCAGGAGTGAAGAAAGATAGGATTGCAAATTCATTTCAATGTAATTTACCAACTGTGTCATCTGATTGTACTCAGATATCCAGTTTGATGTTTTCAATCCAGATGGGTTTGTGGCAATACTATTCAGCCCTCCCAGAGCTGATGGGTTTGTGTTCCCTAGAATTGTGTAACCTAGTTGTCTTCGTTGAGTTTTGATTTGTTTTGTTTTCGGTTTTTTGTTTGCCTTATTGTTCCATATGGGGTTTCTTTCTTTGTGGGCTATTTTTCAGGAAGGTGGAGTTAAAAGATCAAACTAAGCCTACACCACTGATTCTCGATGAGCAAGGTCGCACTGTAGATGCAACAGGCAAGGAGATTGAGCTGACACACCGCATGCCTACTCTGAAGGCCAATATTCGTGCTGTGAAGAGGGAACAATTCAAGCAACAGCTTAAAGAAAAGCCATCAGAGGACATGGAGTCCAATACCTTTTTTGACCCCCGAGTCTCGATTGCCCCTTCGCAGCGCCAGAGACGCACTTTTAAATTCCATGACAAGGGCAAATTTGAAAAGATTGCCCAACGATTACGGACAAAGGTATCTGGCTTAGAATATAATCTGGAACTTCGAAGAAGTTAGGAAGGTGACAAAGAAAATTGAATAGAATCCTAAACTACTGTCAACTCAATTCTCTGTGTTTTAGGCAATTAGATAAATAAATGGCAAAGCAGGGGATAATTTTTAAAATACTGTATCCCTGGAATACTTGATTTTTAGCTGATTTGTCTTCTTAATTACATTCTACTTAGTTGGAAACAAAATTGAGTTTGAAAATTCTCCACAACCAGCTGACAATGGAGGGAAGCAATTCAGAACCCCCTGGGTGACTGAAGAAAGCTGCCCTGGTGTTAAAATGTGCTCTAGACAATCCACACACCTGGCGAGTTGAATTTACTGTGTATTCAATGACTGACTTTCTCGTTTTCATCATGTCAGAATGAGGTTTTTATAAAATTCAGTTTCTGCATATTTGCTGCAGGCACGTACACTGTGGGGTGAAAGGGTAGTGATGAGCCTGAGATGTATGTGAATTAACTAAAGGATAGAATAAAACAGAGTGGCTCTTTTTCCTAAGCTTTCAGAAATGATGAACTCGTGAGGAGTTCAGTAAGGGAGTATTTTAAAAGTTGGGATTCTACAACTTCCATGATTTCTGTGACTCCAACTTATCTTCCTGTCTTGGTTTATATTGTCTTTAGGCTCAACTGGAGAAGCTGCAGGCAGAGATCTCACAGGCAGCTCGAAAAACAGGCATTCACACTTCAACTAGGCTGGCCCTCATTGCTCCTAAGAAGGAGTTAAAGGAGGGCGATATCCCTGAAATTGAGTGGTGGGACTCTTACATCATCCCCAATGGCTTTGACCTGTGAGTGTGTTAGTTAGTTCCTTTTGATAAGCTAGAGTTACTGGGAGAGATGGTGCTCATGCATCAAGTAAAATGTTAAAATCCAAGGGAAATAGGTAAGCATACACAGGCTCGTACACTTGTGAAGAATACGTGTGCGGGTTAATGGAGGAGGAATGGGCACAAGTAACCTAAGAGCGCAGATCTGTAAATGGTTTGCCTTTGTTTGACATTGTTATTTGTGGTTCTTAATTACATTCTTTTGCTACTAATAATAGATGTTTACATTTCGTAAAGATCGATTTCTAGAACAGAGCAAGGACTCTTAGTTGCTGAGGGAGAGAATGGTGAACAAAGCGTATAAAAAACACTTGGAGAGCTTTAACCGTACCTGCTTCCTCATTCCACGTGACTTTAGGAGACTGTGTCTCAGCCTCTCCTCCTTTGTCAACCACTGTCCAAAGGAGTTACTGTTACTAATGAGAGAATGTAGTATCCATCAGAGGTATTAGAGTAAAAAAGGTTGAGAGTAAGTTGTGTGGAGAACGCATCCAGCCTTAGTGGGTCCCAGTTTTCTCATCTTGAAAATTCTATGTAATGTAATTACACATTACAGATATGCAAACACTCAGAAGTGCTAGAATGCCTTACGGAGAGATTTTTTTTTCATTGTGTTTCTGAGATTCCCTCTCTTGGAATCATCTCTACCCACATATCCTGTTTTCCTTTCTTCCTCCAATTTTAGTACAGAGCAAAATCCCAAGAGAGAAGATTATTTTGGAATCACAAATCTTGTTGAACATCCAGCCCAGCTCAACCCCCCAGGTAACGTATACATTACTCAGTCAAGGCTCTAGAAAAGTAGTTTCCATCAGAACGTTATGTGATAATGGACATGTCCTCTATCTGTGCTGTCCGTACAGTAGCCACTGTCCACAGGTGACTACTGAGCATTAATACAACCGAGGGACTGAATTTTTAATTTCATTAGATTTTAATTAAAGTTTAAATGGTACATAGAGCTAGTGACAGTATTGGACAGTGCAGCTCTAGAGCTGTGAAGCCTAATCTGAAGAGGGCCTCCCTGATGTATGTCACTAGCTGGGCTTTTGCTGTAGTGTTGACTCCCAGCTTCAGTCTTGTACACCAGCTCTAAACTGCCCTTGGATCTGCTTTGTCTTCAGCCTTCTCTCTCTCTGTCATTTTTGTAGCAAAAGTCTGTTGACTCATTCGAAAGAGAGATGTTTTAGTGTGGCTGTTCTTAACTAGCTGAATCCCTTGGGTAAATCACATAGAACACAGAAGTTCCTCATATATAGAGAAAATACTAACTGTAAGGCCTTTTTCAAGAGTTATATGGATCATAAAAGACTAATGCTTTCGTCGGATTTGGGATAAACAGAGGAGATAATACCTCAGTTAGTAAATTTGCTTGCTGCTTGTCCAGTAAGTTCAGAAAAATAGGTCGAGACCTTGAGCTAACGTAAGCCATAATAATGAACTTTACTTAATCAGTCTATTTAGCTATTATCGTTAGAAGAATTGGGGGTTGGTGTGAATCATTAGAAGAATTGGGGGTTGGTTGTTTGTGTTTAACATTTCATAAACCTGTTTTGGGGGTCCAGATGATTTTTCCCAATCCCTATGACTCTAAAATGATAAATTTCATCATCTTGACTGGTGATTTTCAAATTGTATTCCATAGAAACATTGAGGTTCTGGAGGTGAGATCCGAGTGGGATTCTAGATAACCCCCACCTACTCAAAATCCTCAAGCACATAATAATTTAGAACACTACGCATGAAAGATAAAAATGCTATTTAAAAATACAACCTCACTGTCACTATCACAACCTAAAAATAACCAAAACCATTAAACTAAAGGTCCTATTAATGTAACTGGTAGTCACCTATGTCCCTGTAATACACTTACTGCTTTGGTACATTCAATTTCTCTGATTGACAGTCGACAATGACACACCAGTTACTCTGGGGGTATATCTTACCAAGAAGGAACAGAAGAAACTTCGAAGGCAAACAAGGAGGGAAGCACAAAAGGAACTACAAGAAAAAGTCAGGCTGGGCCTGATGCCTCCTCCAGAACCCAAAGGTACGTATCTTAGAGCTGGGGATGAGGGGTGGCAAGTTTATCTCTGTAATTTGAGAGGAACTTCAGCATTCTTTTATATTCGGGTGCTTTCTGGTTCTCAGAGTCATTCTTTGGTACTTTTCTTCCTTTCCTAAATTTTCTATCTTAATTAAGACAGGTCATCGTATTCATTGTTGAGGTCATTGGGGCTTGATTTTAATTATATAACACTCTGATTTTCCTGGAGGAATAATGGCCTTGAAATTCATGAAGATAGCATTTGCAATGTTTGCATAGAGTTGTTACGTACATAATTCTTAATATTTCAAAAGTGAAAATACAGTTTAAAAAACCTCACTCCTATAATTTCCATTATTGTTAATATTTTTAGTGAGCACTGTTATAGGATCTTTCACTAAATACTGTTATCAGAGTGAAAATACCAAAGAAATTAAGTTCTTTCATAAATTTAATGTCTTTCGTACATTTTTAAGCAATGTAAATAAATGGCATACTAACTATTTAGATTAATTTTGTGAACTTCTGCAAATGCTGAGTTAATTGTATGGGCTTTTCAAGGTGGGAGTTTTCGGGAGAAATGAGTTTTGAGTAGAGATTTGAAATTGGTAAACAATATGAATTGGTAAAGAAGAGATGGCAGATTATTCCACCTGGAGAAGCAATTTAGGAGATTGATTTCTGTCCTCTCTCCACTGCAGTGAGAATTTCTAATTTGATGCGAGTATTAGGAACAGAAGCTGTTCAAGACCCCACGAAGGTAGAAGCCCATGTCAGAGCTCAGATGGCAAAAAGACAGAAGTAAGTGCCAAGGGATTGGGTGGAAACCCAGGACAAGTATCTTTCCCAAACTCTTCTGGGGGATCCATGTTTGGAGGGAGGGGAGAGTCCTCCGTTGCTCTCTCTTTCCCTCAGCCCTGCTTCTGATCTTCAATGCCTTTCTCACTTGTGGATGTCCTTCCTGTCACGACAGAGCGCATGAAGAGGCCAACGCTGCCCGAAAACTTACAGCAGAACAGAGAAAGGTCAAGAAAATTAAAAAGCTTAAAGAAGACATTTCACAGGGGGTACACATATCTGTATATAGGTAGGTGTCCAAACTGGGCCAATCTTTCCCTTAGAAATACTAAAACATTTACCAAGTGCTTGAGGCAGAATCGCTACGGTCTCAAAGCATCCACCCCTACTCTCTTTAAATGATCCTAGTGTGAATCAGGAGTCAGTAATGGCGAGGGTTAAAGACTTTTCTATCTCTGAGGTCTTCTTAGTGAACCAGTACTAGTTCTGCAGAATGAATGAATGAATATACTTGTTCAGGCCAAAATGTGAACGAAGGATCATTCATCCTTTTTGAAGCATAAAATATCCTATTTCTGCAGGAGGCATTAAAAGTTTCTTTCTTCAGTAACTATATCCTCATCCAGATGTATTGCAGTAATTCTTTTATTCCCACTCCAAAATGGACCTTACACATTGTAAATATTTTCTACCTTTGTGTTGGTTGAATGTTTTTATTTTATTCTTTTATGTTGAGTACAGTGTGTATCTTCCAGTTTTTTAAATGTCTCATGTTTAGTAGCTAGTTCTTTGTTGTAAAAGTGGTGCATTTATAACAGTAGGGAATGCTTATTAAAATAAAAAAATTCTCACAGTACAGAAGGGCCCTTACTGAAAAAGTCCCTTTCTTATTCTCTGATCCCTTAGGACCACTCCCTATGGGTAATTGCTACTAACATTTTTTTCATGTATCTTTCTAGAAATTCTTTGTGCATATCATTGTGACTACATTATAAGCATCTAGAGGGCACAGAATTTGTTGATCTTTATACTGTCGAGAACAATTAGCTGATACTTTTTTTGGATGATAGTAAATACTTCTCCTTCATTCTTGAGTAAAGTTTGATTACCTGCTGTTTGTTGGAAGGTGTACCATGCTAGACTTTGAGGAAGTATAAGGCACTGGAAATACTTCTAGACTTATCCGTTGTACCTTTTCAGCATTACTCCAAAGGTCTTTGTTTTTTAGAGAGAAAACCATTTTGGATCCATCTCTTTATTTGCCATTCCACTCAGGCAGCTACTGATGCTCAAATGAAAGCCATAACTCAACTTTCCCTTCTCCAGAGTTCGAAATTTGAGCAACCCAGCCAAGAAGTTCAAGATCGAGGCCAATGCTGGGCAGCTGTACCTGACGGGGGTGGTGGTCCTGCACAAGGACGTCAACGTGGTGGTAGTGGAAGGGGGTGAGTGAGCACACGGGGGTGCCTGGCCCCAGGCGGTGAGCGCGGTGCGGAGAGAGGAGAAAGGCAGTGTTTTAGAACTCTACTGGGGGATCATATCCTGGGCCTCTGTTTCCATGTCATCGGAGTACAAGGACCTCAGATGTGGTGCCTAGGATTGCTTCAACGATCACATTCAGGTCTGAGCATTGAGTGAGCTCAGAGGTTCTGTCTGCCCCATCATCTTCCACAACTCTGGCAAATTCTCCTTTTCTGTTTCCAGGCCCCAAGTCCCAGAAGAAATTTAAGCGTCTTATGCTGCATCGGATAAAGTGGGATGAACAGACATCTAACACAAAGGGAGATGGTGAATGGGGGTTAGAGGGGATTAAGTGGGTGGTAGGGGTGGTACTCTATCTATGCACCCATTCCCTCCCTCTGACACTCTTGCTAACAGTGGATAATGTTCAGGAAGTTCAGAAAGACCCATTTGGACTATGAGCATGCTAGACGTTCATACAGTATTTATTACATGATCATGTGCATGCGTGTTAGTCATTCTGCTGCCTGTCCTTTAAGGTCTTCCTACCAGCTGCTTTCCCTGTCTGCCCCACATCTGGATACTGATCACATGAGTGTATTTTGTGAAAATTCGGCACGCTATGCACTCGTGTGCATTGTCTGTATTATTTTTTGATAAAAGTTTTTAAAGGGTTGAAGGCAAAAAAATTTTTTAGATCAACAAAATCTCTCTGCTTTAAGAAAATATACTTTTCATTCTTTTGCCCAGCTTTATTTTTATACACACACACATACATACATACATATATGTATATATTTGACATTCTCCTGCCTATCATTCTCCCTTCAATATTCATTCTTCCCTTCTTTGACGACCTGGGTTAGCATTAACATGTGCAGAGAGCCTTGTTTTTCTTAATTTTACCTAACTTTGGTACTGTTATATTTTTTGTCCTTACTTAAAATATATTTCCTATTATAATTGACCTATATTTTGTTTTGCAAGTGTTCCAAAGGTATTTTCATTTGGTATACCTGCCAGTAGACTAAAAGCTCCTTGACGCTGAACTCTTAGCATGTTGGCATCTGAAGCCTGGCCCCCAATGTGTTTAGGACAAGCTGTTACTGTTGAGTGCTTGTCTTTATTTATCTACTTACTCCCAGTACTTGGCACAGCTCTTGACTTAGTAGGTACTCGATAAATAAATATTCGTTGAATTAAGATCCTGGCCTGTTTGAATCTTCCAGTCTAATTCGGGGTAAACAAAGAATAACGACATTTGATCCCAATACATAGTAACGGGTGATAATATTTAAAAGAATTTAGATAGACTTGAATACTGTTTAGAACCTAAATTTTGGTCCCTAGTCTAAGTCTAGAGCAAGATTTAGCTATATTGTCTTTTCCAGATGATGAGGAATCTGACGAGGAAGCTGTGAAGAAAACCAACAAATGTGTACTAGTCTGGGAGGTAGGTGATCCTTTGTTAAACACTGAAGCAGAACATTAGCTAATGGAATGGTAAAACTAAACAATGACTAATCTCTTAAGTAATTCGTGTTTCTTTTCAGAATGCGTTGTTAAATATTTGGCAGCAAATTCTTCCTCCTTCGATGTTAGTTAAATTGATGACTATGTAGTATATGCCATCTAGAAAAGAGTATGGAAAACTGGTGGCAAGATTACAAATTCTTGACTTGGTTATTTATTCGTACCTAGTCATGGATATGGGGACTTGGAAAGAGGGAAATGAATTGTGGGATTTTTCTTTGGGTATAGTGAGAGAAGTACTAGATTTAAGAATATAAAGTTTGGAGTCTGGGCATTACCACTTGCTAGCTGTGCAACTAGCAAGACACTTAACATCAAATACTGTTGCTTTGTCTATAAAATGTGGGTATAATTTTCCCTCCCTATTGTCGGGGTTTTGTTTTTTAGAACCTAGTTAGATTATTATGTAATAGTGCTTTGTAAATCATGGCTAAATCAATCACTCTACAAATGAAACATTTTTATTATTATGCAGTTCTTTCATCCCTGAAATCTTAGTGAACCAGTATTAGTTCTGAAGAAAGAAAGAATAAATAATGAATAAATGAAATGAATATGCTTGTTCAGGCCAAAATGTGAACTAAGGATCATTCATCTTTTTTGAAGTATAAAATGCCCCGTTTTTCCAGGAAGCATTAAAAGTTGCTCAGGATATCCTTATCCTGATGTGTTGCAGTAATCTTTTTATTCCCACTCCAAAATGGACTTTATACATTGTAAATATTTTCTACTTTTGTGTTTATTGTTTTTATTTTCTTCTATATTGAGTTCATGTGTGTCTTCTATTTTTAACATGTGCTCGTGTTTAGTAACTACTACTTTATTATAAAAGTAGTAAGTTAATACAAAAGTAGTGGATGCTTAGTAAAATAAATTCTAATAAAGAAAAGCACTTACTGAAATAGTCCCCTTACGATTCCCTGATTCTTTAAGACCACTCTTTATAGGTAATTGCTACTAACTGTTTTTCATGTATCCTCTGTGTTATCCCAGACTTCTCTAATTTGTGTATACAAATTAGGTCATAATAACCGTAGTATCTATCTTTCTGTCTTATAAGTCCCCACCTGCCTATTTAATATCCTAGCCTCTTTATCTCTTCCAAATTCTCTTCCATTTATCTCTGAGAGTCCTCATGAACTATATATCTCAGGTTTAGAAACAAGCCAAGTTCTGCTCTAGCCTCCTTATTAGAATCTGATCCCTGAAAGCCTCTCGAGGTAACATTTCATGAGTGTCGTTGCTGCTGGTGCCTTTGGGGAAAATGAGGCTCTACGCAGTATCTTTTCTCTTGTAGTTCTCTGCAGGGACTCGCCCTGGCTCCCATTTCCCTCTCCCTCTTGACCTGGTGATGTTCTTTGCCCCTGGGCCCCAAAGCCTCCTTGTACACAGGGTTTCACGAAGGCTTGTGAAAAGAGTCTTCTAACTCCTTTCTCCTGAAAGACCCAAATCTAGTCCTTGAGGCCTGGTGGGAGACAAGTGCATTCCATCTCACCCTCCGTGGTCCTTCCTGACTTGCGCTTCCACCAGAGCACAGAACTCCTCATCCTCCATTCAGTCAACAAAACTGAAACCCTTATGCATAAATTCATGAAAACTCGGGCACATATCCAAGGAGGTGGATGGAGGTCAGAATTGCTTTTACCATAAAAATCACGTTCAGTTAGGCACATTGCTACACAAATGTTATTAGATTTTTTTAAAAGAATATATCGGATTTAAACTAGAAATTGCAGGGTTTTTATTACACATTTTGTCTCCTTCCCAGGGTACAGCCAAAGACCGGAGCTTTGGAGATATGAAGTTCAAACAGTGCCCTACAGAGAACATGGCTCGGGAGCATTTCAAAAAGCACGGGGCTGAACACTACTGGGACCTTGCGCTGAGTGAATCTGTGTTGGAGACCACCGACTGAGACTACTGCAAGCCCCTGCCTCCCCCGCCTGTGTCTCTCAGCCCCCCACCTTACTCTGCTTCCCAGCCCAGCCCCACCTGTGTGTGTGATCGCGGGACTGTGCCAGGCCGACATGGGCACAGAGGGAGATCACCTTGCTCCCTGCCCCTGTCAGCCTGGTGCTGCCCTTTAGTCCCCTTATGTGCATATGATTAAAGAGTTATTTTTAAAGCTGGTATGCTATTTTTCACTCCTAGGTAGTGGAGTTTGGGTCTTCAGGTGATCTTTTCTCCAGACTTCTAGCAATTGCTGTGGAAAAAGAAACTTTTGGCATTGATATTTATGTATATATGAATGGATGGAAGGATGAATATGTGTTTTTGAGGTCTAATGGGAGTTTCTGACCTCATCTTGGAGCGAGAGTGATAAATAATACTGTTTTCCTGGAGCAGAGAGACAAAAAGAGGTGTTCGTGGGTAAGGTAGGGAGGAACACACGAGCGTCCGTCTCCCAGCTTTCTAACGATAGAGGCACAAGGTAGACAGATTACCTCTGGTCTTGGCTAAGAAGTCCTAACAGGAAGTGAATTCCTTAAACGGGTGCGTATATGAGAATGTGTTGTGAGTGAAATGGACATGGAACAGCCAAGCAGGATGCTATGGGTCAGTTTGTAAGTGGATTAGAATTCGAGAATTTAGTTTATTTCCTCTACTAATTTAAAAACCAATCCTTTTCTAAAAGGCAGTGTGTAGTTTTTTTGGGTTTTTTTTGTCCTTTTCCCCCCACCCCCACCCCAAGAATCTGACTAGATGTGGCTCTGTTTAAGCACTTAATGTTTCTGGTTTAGCTTTAGGAGTATTTGGATCAGAATAAGTATCCACTAAAGTCTAAAATCTTACCACCTCTATCCTTTCATTTCACGTTTGCTGTTGAGGATACAGTGGGAAGGGATCAAACACAGGAGCTGTTAGAGCTCCCGTAACTACCTGCTATTGGAGCTTACTAGGAATTCGTGTTGGAGAATGGATACTTGACCAGAAGTTAAATTATAAAATTAACGCTTTTTTAAAAGTTATGTTTCAAGGCCTAGTTAGAGTTCCAATTTTAAGACAGTAGTAGGGAGCAGTAGGATAAAAGGTGGAAAGAGATAAGGGACTACAAAAGAACTTAAGGAAAATTACCACCACCTCTATAACCCAGACGGGCGAGGTGACATCCCTGGAGCAGGATGAAATCTCAGAAAAGCCTGCTCGCCAGGACTCAGCAGTGAAGAATTTGGGTGCTTGCTAGTGATCATCTCTCTCTATTATCTGTGAGACGGGAGCTAGAGAAGTGAACTCGTTTTTGATACCCCTAGATTTAACCAAATTCAGGGGAAAAACTGCCAGAAATAAGTGCTTTTGTTTGGAAGGATTTATCACAAATATGCGTGTAAATTTATACACAACTTCAAAAATATTGCATAAGGACTAAAAGGTGTATTTATAATATGTAAGTCACAGGTCGCTTAACAATGGTGCCATGTTCTGAGAAATGTGTAGTTAGGTGATTTTTGTGCAAACGTCAGACTGCACTTACACAAACCTAGATGGTGTTGCCCACTGCACACCTAGGCTACAAGCCTGTACAGCACGTTACTGCACTGACTACTACAGGCGACTATAACAATGGTATTTGTGTATCTAAACAGGAAAGGTACCGTGAAAAGCGGTATAAAACCTGGTGCACCGGTCCTGGGGTAGCTTACTGGTCCTCCTTACAGTGAATGGAGCGGGCAGGACTGGACGTTCCTCTGGGTGAGTCAGTGAGTGAGCGGGGAGTGACCGTGAAGGCCTCGGACGTAGTGTGACTCTGTAGACGATACACTCTGTACACTTAGGCTACACTACATTTATTTAAATTTTTTTCTTCAATAATTACTATTACTTTATAAACTTGTTTTAACTTTTCAATTCATTTTGTAATAACAGCTTAAGACATAAACACATTGTACTGCTGTACAAAAATGTTTCATTCTATAGCCTTTTTCTATTTTTAAAATTTTTATTTTTTAAACTTTTTTGTTAAAAATTACGCTGCAAACACACCCATTGGCCTCCACTTACACAGAGTCTGGATCATCAGTGTATCACTCCTGCCTGGAGCTGTCATCTATGACAACAACGCCTTCTTCTGGAAACACCTCCTGAAGGATCTGCCTGAGGATCTTTCTGGGGAGGTGGCACTCATCAAAAATAAGTCTATGGTGATTGGCTTGGTTTCTTTTTTTCATCATAAATTTGCTTGTAAGCAGACAATGCACCGTGAACATTCCTCTTATTAATAAAAAACCTTTTGGTGTTGGGGTCCATGTTTTCAAACTTTTTAAGGAGCTTGTTGAGGTCTACAAAAGCTTCTGCCGAACCCTTCACTGTGAATTTTCTTAGGGGTTCTCCAGCAGTGTCCTTTGCTCTCACCTCTTCAACTGTGCATTCCCGTTCGCCTTCCAGGTCCAACAGCTCCTCAATAGTCAATTCCTCAGGAATCTTCTCTAGGAGCTCTTCAGTACCGCCCTCATCCACACCCAGGTTAAAGCTTGCTGTCTCAACCACGGCTTGTGGATGTTTGTAACCTTATTCTTGGCGAACTGAAGTCCTAGATGAGTGTCTTCGTCCAGATGCCATTCATAAGCGCCTTGGTGACAACCCCAAACCCATGCAAGGTTCTTGATGCTGTCATAAATGTAATCGTCCCAGAACTGGGTCAGTGTCTTCTCAGTTGCAGCAATAGTGTGGGCAAAAGGTCCTCAAGTAGGAGGCCTCAAAAGTTACTCCAAGTCCTTGATCTATTGATTGGATCAAAGGTGGTGTTGGAGGGAGAAACAGGACTTTGATATTGGGATGAAAGTCACGAATAAAAGGAGGATGTCCAGGAGCATTATCAATAATAAGCAAAATCCTGAAAGGTGTATTATTCTCCAGACTATTTCTCTATTTTGCTGGCATTGTAATTCAGGAGGGCATCTTGAAAGATCGTCCATGACTTCTTACTGCTCCTATAGTATACTGACTGTGTGCTTATTAATATGCTTGAACGCCCTGGGTTCTCACTGTGCCAGGTCATAAAGGATTTTAATTTATAGCCCATAATCTTGTCCCCTAACAAGACTGTTATCCTGTCCTTAAAAGCTTTGAAACCTGGCATTGACTTAGCCTCCTTATGGATGAAAGTCCTTTCAGGCATCTGTTTCCAGAATAGGGAGGTTTCATCCATATGAAATATTTGCTCTAGCAAGTAATTTTCCTCCCCAATCAGCTTTTCTTGAGTTCCCAAAAATTCTTTAGCTGCCTTTACATCAGCACTCGTAGACTCACCACTCCCACATTATCTAATGAATAATGATTCTTGAATCCTTTATGAATAATGATTCTTGAATCCTTTAGACAGTGCAGAGCTAGCCGTAAATTCAACACCATAATTGGGTCCAGCCTTTTTTTTTCAACACTTGCAAACAAATCTTTTGCTTGGGCTGTGATCATCATGGTGCTGAGAGAGAAACACTCCTGTGTCTGGTCTTCAATCCAAGTCATTAGAAGTATGTCCATATCTAATATACGCCCTTCTCGAGTTTTTGTTAGTCTCGTTGCCTTCAATGAAGTAGACCCTTCAGCAGCTTCTATCACTTTGTTCCTGTTCTTAAAGATTGTAGCTATGGTGGAACGGGACGTGCATGACTGGTGAGCAATAACTATTACTGATTTTCTACCTTTGTAGTCCTCAATCACTTTTAATTTTGTTTCCAGGTCAATCACTCAGTAAGGCCTTGTATGGGCAACATTAGCAGGGGGTTTTGTATGTGTAGGGGCCATGATGAACAAACGACATGAGATTAAATCGAGAAAATGACGCAATCAAGAAACATGGTAAACATGGGATGTATGAGGCTGCTGCCAGCTTAACACAGCATACTGTCTTATAGCAGACTTTATTTAAGTAAGTAGAAAGAGTATACTCTAAAATAACAATACAAAGCAGAGTGTAGTAAATACGTGAACCAGTAACACAGTCGTTTATTATCATTATCATTATCAAGCATTATGTACTGTGCATAAATGCACGTGCTATACTTTTATAAGAAAGGCAGCGCAGTAGGTGTATTTACACCAGCACCACCACAAACACGTAAAGAATGTGTCGCACTATGACATTCTGTCAGCTACGATGTCACTAGGCAATAGGAATTGTTCAGCTCCATTATAATCTCATGGGACCACCGTCATGGTTCATCATTGAGCAAAACGTAGTTAGGCAGCACGTGACTGTACTTTTGTTCATTATAAAGTACTCACAATGAGACTTCTTGTCTTGAGCAAGTCTTTCATCTTCCTGTGCCTCGAAGTGTTTTTTGTTTTTTGTTTTTTTAAAGAGGGCACAGCTCACCGTGGCCCATGTGGGGATCGAACCGGCAACCTTGGTGTTATTAGCACCATGCTCTAACCAACTGAGCTAACTAGCCAACCCCCTAGGGTTTTTTGGTTTTTTAATTTTCTTGACCCCATACCATATTGAGCATTGTGTTCAATAAGGATTGCTTCCTGTATGAGCAGGTATATGAGCAAAACAGATTTTAGAAGTGAGGAATCCGAGGCTTAGAGTAAGTAATTTAGCCCAAGGTTGTGGTTAGTAAGTGGTGGAGCTTAATTTGAACCCAGGTTTGTTTGACTAGAGTCCAAATGCTTAGCCCCTACATATATTGCATATGAAATAAGGAGGTAGGAATAGATGTGTTCTTTCAAATGAATGTTAATCTCAGAATAGTTCCTATTTGGGATGCTGTTATCATCTAAAATACTTTGCAAACTTTAGTAATTTCTTTCATAATCTGTTTCAAATTACATATAATGTCTTTCATTAATGGCAGTTATTTGTCCTCTGCAGAATTCTGGAAACAATTTTAAGTCATTTGAAATTTACAATAAAGTGAGGTGATCAAGATAGACAATGTTTAGCTTTCTTCCTTCAAAAAAATCTGAATATAAAGTCATTGAACTGATTGTTCCTCCACATATGTGGCTTACTTGATGAATTTCCAAAAATATCTTGAACCATGGCAATCCCATTGGAATATAGGTACCCAATAACTATTTTTGGACAAGACAATACCGTAATAATTAACACTGTTCAGCAATTTACAGTTTTCAAGGTGCTTTTGCATGCTATTCAATGCAATATTCCTGGGGGTAAGAAGAAGACACAAATAATTTCATTCGGAGCAGAAGATGCTACAAAAGAGAAATTCCATCCAGTTGGAATGATCAGGGAAGTTTTCATGAAAGAGGCAATTTAAGGTAGCACTTGAAAGATGGGTAGAATTTTTCTCGTAGAAGAGGACATTTTAGTCAGAAAAAACAGAATTAATTATAAATAGAAAAAGAAAACTACAGGATATATTTAAGGAAAATAACAGTTTGCAACCCAAGGAACTGTGGAGGAAAAGCATTTGAGACAAAACTGGGAAGTTAGATTGGAACAATGGTGGAAGGTCTTAAAAGCCAGGACTTTTACTTAACTTGGTAGTTAACAAGAAACAAGTGTGTGTGTGTGCAGGAGAACTAGGAGATTAATCTGGTAATGGTATATAAGCTGAAGAGACAGACTGGGAAACTGACTGCAATGTTGACATACAGTTCATGAGAATGGTAATGATAACATTAACTAGGGAGAAGAAGGGAATTCATGCAAGAGATTTCTAGGTAGATGTCTATAGAATTTGATAACTAGACGGGAGGGGTGGAATCAATAATAACTAGGTATCCAACTTAAATAAATCTGAATGCAGGTGATCAACTTAATCTTTGGGAGAGGATGAGGAGAAAGAATGAGAGAAGGGCTTAAAAATGAAACTTTGGCAAACACAAGGGGTGAGAAAACTAGCAGAGCCTGAATTTGAGTAGTCTGGTTCTAGAGGTCTTGCTCTTAATGGTCACACTCTCTAAGAGAAGAGTGAAAGGCTAAGATTATAAACAATGCACTGAAATTGGCAATGAACAGATCATTGGTGTTCTTGGATAGGGGGTTTCCTCAGCACCTGCTGCTACCGTGCTTACCTATTTCACTGAGAAAAGAGAAGCAACTGAAGAGAATTTTTGCACATTCTCACCAACAAATCTACCTGCCTACCTAAGCCTTTTACCTGGATTCTCTACCTTCCTGTTACAAGAAAAGAACTGTTTGTGGATCTATCACTTGATCCTACCCTCTTCTACTTACTCAGGGAAATCAATCCAGAAATTGTCCCATCTCTATCTTGTATCAATATTCCCCCCAAATGTACCATTTGCATCAGCTACAATTGTTTCCCATCTTGAAAAAAATAAACGACACCTTGACCCCGCATTTCCCTCCATCTTCAGCTCCCTGTCTCTGTTCCCATTTTATTTCTTGAAAGAGTTGTAGTATTTCTACTTCTCCTATTCTCTCTAGAAGCCTCTCCAATCACTTCACTTCCCTTGTCAAGATCCCCAATGATCACCTTGTTGCCAAATTCACTGGTTATCTCAGTCCTCATTTTATGCAACCTATATAGCAATACCTGACAATTGATTACTCTCTCCGTCTTGACAAATTTTCATTACTTGGCTTTCAGAACATTATTCTCTGGTTTCTGTTTTCACTGCTCATTCCTTTTCAATCTCCTTTGCAAGTTGCTCTTTATCTCAGTCCTTGGACCTCTTTTCTATCTATACTCACTTACTTCCTGGGCAACCTCATCCATCTCACAGCTTTGAAGGTCATCCATATACAGATAATAAATTGATGTTTCCTACTGATACCTCTCTCATGAACTTCGGACTCACATAGCTGATGCCATTTATGTGTCTGGTTTCCCAGCCTCGAGATGTCCATAATTGAAATCCTGATTCCTACTCATTTCTCACAAGACTGCTCTTCCCTCTTTCCTCCCCTGGTCCATCTGGGAAAATGGCAACTCCATTCTTCTAGTTCATGCAGTCTCAATGGGGCCAATATCACTCCATAGGGGAAAAATAATTGGTTCTTGGGGGATAAAAAGAAAAATCTTAGGCATTACAATGCTTTGTCACCCTCCAAAGCTCAACTCTACCCAACAAAATCTTATTCCTTAATTTCTCTCATTTTTCGGGGTATGACACAAGCAGCAGTGACACTGAACTCACAGATGATACACAAAATGTATGCAAGGCCAGTGCTACAAAACTATAAGAAATAGGTAGCTGTGATTGGAGAACTTTCTCTCCCTCATTTGCCCTACTTTGAAGTCATAACACAGGAAGTGGCCTACACATGACTATTGGCTGTCATTTACTACCTTGTGAATGTTATGATTCTCAGTGCTTTGCATCTGACTTGGGCTTTGAGAAGCAAATAAAAATAGCTTATATTTTATTATTTAATTCTACAAGTTACTCAATTAATCTTTAGCTATATCAAATGCCGAGAAGAAAAAATGTCAACAATAGCTAAATAAATATCTAGCAGCTAGTAATTTTCTCATGCCAAATAAAAGTTAAAAGTTCACTAAAATTTTAATATATTTTCAATTGTTTTACTTTTTCTGGAAAATAAGTTTTTTAAATTAAATGTATTGAGATGACATTAGTTAATAACATTATATGTTTCAAGTGTACAATTCTATAATATAGTATGTTGTACTGTGTGCTCACCACCCAAAGTCTAGTCTCCTTCCATTACCACATATTTGACCCCCTTTACCTTCATCATCCTCCTTCCACCTCCCCTCTGGTAACCACCATACTGTTGTCTGTGTCTGAGTTTTTGTGTGTGGGTTTGTTGCTTTCAATTTTTTATCCCATATGTGAGTAAAATCGTATGGTTCTTGTCCTTTTCCGTCTGACTTTTTTCCCCCTTAGCATGATATTCTCAAGATCCATCCATGTTGTGGCAAATGGCAGTATTTCATCCTTTCTTATGGCTGAGTAGTATTCCCTTAAACATATGTACCACATCTTCCTTATCCAATCATTCATTGTAGAAAACTTAGGTTGTTTCCATGTCTTGGCTATTGTGACTAATATTGCAATGAACATAGGGGTACATATATCTCTATGAATAAATGTTTTCAAAATTTTGGGTTAGATGCCCAGAAGAGGAATTGCTAGGTCATCTGGTAGCGCTATTCTTAATTTTTTGAGGAACCTCCATACTGTTTTCCATAGTGGCTGTACCAGTTTAAATTCCCCTGCGGTGTAGGTGGGTTCTTTTTTCTCCACATCCTCTCCAACACTTGTTATTTCTTGTCTTATTGATAATAGCCATTCTAACAGGTGTGAGATGGTGTCTCCTTGTGGTTTTGATTTGCATTTCCTGAAGAGCTAGTGAAGTTGAGCATCTTTTCACGTATCTGTTGGCCATTTATATGTCTTCTTTGAAGAAGTGTCTGTTTAGGTCCTCTGTGCATTTTTCTTTTAAACAGGACTTTATTGGGGAACAGTGTGTTCCAGGACTTCCAGGACTTTTTCTAAGTCAAGTTGTTGTCCTTTCAATCTTAGTTGTGGAGGGCGCAGCTCAGCTCCAGGTCTAGTTGCCGTTGTTAGTTGCAGGGGGTACAGCCCACCATCCCTTGCGGGAGTCGAAGAATTGAACTGGCAACCTTGTGGTTGAGAGCCCACTGGCCCATGTGGGAATCGAACCGGCAGCCTTCGGCGTTAGCAGAATGGAGCTCCAACTGCCTGAGCCACCGGGCTGGCCCCCGTCTGTGCATTTTTTAATTGGATTGTTTATTTGTTGTTGTTGCTGTTGTGGAAATATAATAGTTTTGAATAATTTTTTAAAAAATGATTACATTGCTGTTATATGTTTATGTAAGTTGTAATTTGCATATGTAAGAAATTACAATTTATGTAAGGAAAGTTTACTCAGCAAATACAGTTATAAAGTTGTTAAATATTAATAGTTTTAACATTTAAAATATTTAACTTAAAGATTTTAGTCATTCTTAACTGCATTGAATATAAAGAGTAAGGTCTGGGTGGCCAGTTAGCTCAGTTGGTTAGAGCACGGTGCTAGTAGCACCAAGGTTGCCGGTTCGATCCCCGCATGGGCCACTCTGAGCTGTGCCCTCCTTTAAAAAAAAAAAAAAAAGAGTAAACTTCATGTTTACTCTTGCAGAAAGCACAGCTATACACATTGTATTATACATATACAGATACACAGCATATCTGTAGCATTAAAATTTCACAGAGGTTGAGGGGATTAGGAAAAAATATCTAAAATGAATCTTTAGGGACAATGATAAGGAAAAAAAGGCTTTGAGAATTGCTCAGGTCAAAAGCCTTGGTGTCAGACTTGTTTCTCCCACACTCCCCTTAAATCCATGAACATGCTTTTAGGCTCTTCCCTCAAAATAGATCCAGGATCTGACACCACTTCTCATTATCTTTTTTGCACTCTGGTACAGATCACCATCATTTCCTTGCCTGGATTATTCCAACAGCCTCCTTAACTGGTGGCTCCGAAGTCTATTTTCAACATAGCAACCAATGTGATCATTTAAAAAGATTGCCATGTAACTTCTCTGCTTAAAAGGACTTCCCATCTCATTTCAAAGCCAACATCCTTACAGTGGCTTTGGAAGGTTCCACACGAACTCTCTCCCTTCACTTCTCAGACCTCATACTGTACCACTTGTCCCCTCTCTTACTCTTCTCCAGCCACACTGGCCTCCTTGTTCTTCCTTTAATATGTCAAGACATTCTGTTTTAAGAGCCTCTGCACTTGCCGTTCCTTCTGCCAGCATGTTCTCCTCCTCCTCTCCGGTATCTGCTTGGTTACCTTGTTCTCGACATTCAGATTGACAAGGAGAAAATTCTGAGAAGTCCTAAATTAAATTATAGCAGGCCAGAGAGTGGAAGGAAGAGACAAAAAGGGGTTAATCAGGTAACCACGGCAGTGCAAAACCAACAAAAGACTGCTTACACTGCCTTAGTGTGTTTTGGAATTATTAAATTAACTTCCAGGTGGCCATTTCCAGATTATCTAAAAAAAAAGAGAATAGCTAGGCTGCTACTGAACCCCAGGGGTCTCTGTTTCTTGTTTATGCATGAGTTTTATGGACTCTCTTGGGCCTATCCCCTTTGTCTATAGCTAATGTAAATTCTTTCAGAATGGCTTATAAATTTCTCCTCCCTACTCCATGTGTAAAAATGCCTGCAAAACTCAGGGACTTGGACATGTTATCCTTCCTACCTAGCTATGTTGCTGGTGGTTTAGACTCCACGCCCCAAAACCTGTCTTCTTTTTTCACCAGCAATGGGCTAATAAACTCTTTCTTTTAAAAAGGCTTTCAGCCATGAAGTTCAAAATTTTTTGTTTAACAAGATAAAGTGTCACTTCCTTCCAAAAGCCCTTCCGATTCATTAAACCACCATTCCCATGCCCATCTAGGATCACCCACACGATACCGCCCATCTCCCTTACTCTGCTTCATACTTCTTAATAGAACTTACTACTCCCTGACATGTATTTGGTTATGGTCTCCTGACACTAAGCCCTAGAGGGAAGGAATTTTTGTCCGTTTTCCTGTTACTCTATCCAACAGGTAGAACAGTGAGTGCTTGGTTCAACACGTTCAACAACTTTTTGTTGAATTAATACTAGATATGAGCTCGAAAAAACAGATTCTCTGCCTCAAGAAAAGTGAGTCTACTGGGGTGACATAAAAGAATTGAAATATAATAATTACATGTGTTCAGTTGGACACGGAAGCCTCCAAATCTGCCCAGAGGATTTACCTAGACAGATGTGATAGAATGATGCTAATCAATATTACTTAAGGCTCTTGTAAATTATAATGTATTGTACAATTCTGAGATTGTGCCGAAGGTGAGACCATATCCTGTCTTTTATCTTTTACTCGTCTCCAAAATTTTACGGGGAAATTTTCGTTTCACTTAATTTACTTCCTCTTCATATAATCCAAATAGTCAAGCGGCTATGAATGGTATGGTCCAAGGGGACTGTGAAATGTTGCTTCGTCTGGGAGTCTGCGTAGTGAATGGCTCGCTGGAGCTGGCGCATGCGCACCTGTCAGAGGCACTGCAAGATGGCTGCCAGCCACTTGGTCGAGCGTCGGTGCCCCGAGGAGTCAGCAGCGGCGGCGGCGGCGGCAGCCGCCAGAAAGTAATAGTGGCCGCTGAGCGGTGGGAGTTTCCCGGCCTTGTTATGTGATCTGGATAGCCCCAAGTGAGAGACCTCGCTGGGAAGCAAAAGGCGGGGCGGCGGTGTAACCCCCTCCCCCAACCTCTCCTTAGTTTGACCAGTCCCCTTACCCTCCCCTCCCCGCTTTTCCTCCCAGTCCGCTACACGCGGAGGTGCTGCGCAGGCGCACAAGTAATTGAAGCGCCTCCTCGGCTCTAGGGGTTTGCGGGCTCCTGCGCGCGCTTCTCCTTCTTCTCCCTTGATTGGTCAGATTGCCCCGCCATGACACCTCCCCCTGCTCTCTAGGTTGAGAAGGAAACGGGGGGCGGGGCCAAGCGGCGCGTGCGCGATACTGTTGCTGTTCCTTTGCTGCTATTGCGTTGCAAAAAAAAAAATCCTGACTAGGTAGCCTTGGGCCTTTTCTGTACTAGAGGATCTAAAGGAGAGAAAAAGATTTCTGCAATCGAAGGGGCACTCGGGTAGTATTAAATTTAAGATATTCACAGCCGCCCTAACAGGAGTGTGGGGATAGGAGTGGGAAAGGGCCTTAGCGTAAAGAGCGCAAGAGTATAAAACCATTAGTTTGGGGCCAGCCGTTTTGAAAGGCTTTGCAAGGACCTGTTTTCTGCGTAATTCTTGCCTGATTACTGACTAGTTTACACACAACCCCTTGAACCATTCTGATAAACCTTCGAAACCCGCAGCCCCTCCTTGCAGCGTGCTGGAGCCGCCAGCGTGCCTAGCAGCTGGCCTGCCGATCCTACCTCCAGAAGAGCCTAGCGCGTGCACCACCCCCACCCCCCGGCCTCCTTCCCCACCTACGGCTTTCACGCACTCGCAGTGATTGTTTTGCCCGCTCCCGCCGCCGCCGCCGCTGGCGCCGCTGCCGCCGCCGCCGCCGCCGCCGCCGCCGCCGCCGCCGCCAGAGGAGCAGCAGCGCTTGTGCAAACCGGGAAGATGGCGGCCGGCGGCGGCGGAGGCAGCAGTAAGGCCTCCTCCTCGTCGGCCTCTTCGGCAGGGGCTCTGGAGTCCTCGTTGGATCGAAAATTCCAGTCGGTAACTAACACCATGGAATCTATTCAAGGCCTGTCGTCTTGGTGTATAGAGAACAAGAAACACCACACTACTATCGTCTACCATTGGATGAAGTGGCTCCGGAGATGTGAGTGTTGGGGGTGCCTAGGGGAAGGGAAGACCGGGGAAATGGAAGGAAATACCGCCCGAATCGCTTGAGGTTTTCCCATGGAGCCACTGCATTTGGCTGGGGTTGTTCACAGTAAAGCTTTGACCCGAGTGTTCCCAGACCCAGACTCCTCCATTCCTAGCCAGGGTTTTCCTGAATTGCGGGAAGCTTAGCATTTCGTGGATATGTAGCCACTGACTTGGTGTGACCTTGGGCCGTTGGCCCCAGATCTATAGCGATTTACACATTATGTCTTTTCAAAGCCTCGTAAGGTACCGTTGACTTTACTGAACCTTCACGGAAATTGTCGCGTCCGTTCGTTTCTTCTATAGGCCGTGAGGTGTTAATGATTTCTGGTTTTCCTGATGCTAGACAAGCTCTGATCTAAGCACCACTAGTAAATCCAACTATTTCGCTGGAATATGTTGGACCACTCTGTTTTCTACTGACCTGAAACTTGGGATGTGTAATAAGAAGGGTTTATCTGGGTGAATGTTAAACAACGTGTGCTCCACATAGAGCTGAGGCGACCACCTGGGAGGTTTCCCTGTTACCTGTGTTTGCTGCAATGAAATACAGGCTTCTTGATAATGACCGGAAACTACTGTATGTAGTCAAGTATTGTCAATAATACCTTAAAATGAAAAAAAAACCCACATCCGACTACTTTTTAATCACTTGAAATACCTTTTTAAGGAATTGAGTTTGGTTTCATAGGTAATAATCAAAACAGGAAATCAAGAAATGAGCTTTTTGAATATATAGTACGCCCCCTCCCCCCAGTTATTACTTTTTTGCCTTCGTGGGGCAGTTTTTCCACTTTGCTGCTTTACTACAGAAAAGAGGTCTAGTAAACTGTCAGGAAACGTGGATGGTGTGCCAAAGATCTCAAATCTTCTAGGAGGAAGTGTGGAGAATTCACTGTTGCTTCCTGCTGAGAAGAGAGGGTTAACTTTCTTCTCAGGGATTTTTGAATTTTAGGTCTTTTGTTGCTTCTGTATTTGAATTTTAGCTCTTTTGCTCCCTGACCATGGCTTGTCATCAGTGATACCCGTCATCCAGTTGTTCTTATTCCACTTCTGCCATGGCCTCTGAAGTGTTTTGATTTGTGTTTACCTTTTAGGGAACAGATGGATAAAACTTGCAAAATCATAGGCCCCAAGCTTTCAACCATTTGTATATGTAAAGTTATTGTTGGGAGAGATGTTTTGTGGCTCTTTGAATAATAAATGCTCAAAGGGTTGTAGAACCAAGACGGATTACCTTTATTTACCAATAGCAGATCAAAGTTACTTTCTTTTCAAGAGGTAAAATTAGAATATATAAAATCAAGTATGATAACAGTCCTCAAAGACCCTTACATATTAAGTACCTGCTATGTACCCAGCCCTTTACTGTCATTTATAATATATCTCCTATCTGAAAATAACCCTCAGAAATAGATTTTTAAATCATTGGTATAGAGATGGGGAAACTAAGGCTCGGGATATTACCTAAATTGCTTAAGATTACACAGTAAAGTGGTGGAGTTAGGATTTGGCTTCACCATATCAGATGATATCAGATGACAGTGGCCACATTTAACTTTGTAAAAGAACGTTCTCAAGATTACTCCTTTAATGCGCTTGGTCCACCAGTGGGAGCAAGCAGTGTTCATGTGAGCCTGAGGACATGTTTTCCTTAAACATAGTCTCCTTCCTGTTTTAAAACATTTTTTACTAAATTATGCGAGCATTTAACATTTTCTACCTTTGGGCTCTGGTGCTTTACCTGTATGGTTACATCATTTGCAAGAATACGTTGGTCCCCATCCCTGCCTTGTGGGATTACAAATGACAATTGCAATATTTTTTTCTAGTCAGCAGTGATGAGATACACTGGAGTCAGAATTTTTCTGTCTCTGCTATTGTTGATATTGTGCCTGAGTTTATTTCCCTTGTTGATCTTTTACGAGGGCAAAAAATGATTGGTCTGGGAAGAAAAGACATCATTTGAAGTGCGTTTTATATATAGTTTATAAAGTTAAATGCTTTTGACTTTGTAAAAACCTGATTTTTGTTTTTCCCTAGTGGTATGCAACTTAACTTTCTAAAATAGTTAAAGGTAATTTGTAGTCGATTTGTATTTATAGTTGACCCTGAACAATGCAATGTTTTGGGGTACCAATGCCTGAGCAGTCAAAACTCTGTGTATAACTATTGACTCCCCTCAGACTTAACTACAAATAGCCTACTGTTGACTGGAAGCCTTACCAATAACATAAACAGTTAACACATATTTTGTATGTTACATGTATTATATACTGTGTTCTTACAATAAAGTAAGCTAGAGAAATAAAATGTCATTAAGAAAAATCATAAGGAAGAGAAAATACAATATTACACGTATTTATTGATAAATACATCCATGTGTAATAACTTCATATTTTTTCACAGTTGGAATTATTTTAGTTTGAGTTTGGTTTCTAAGTCAGCTTTAGGCAAATTTGTGAAGTAGGTGTTTTTGGCATTCCTGCCTTTCTGTCCATTTTCCTGATGGCACTTTTGCTTCTCTCTCTTTTTTTTCTGGCATCCGTTATTTAGTAATTTTTATTTAGATCTCTGAATTTAAGTAACTATGTTAGCTCTTCCCGAGATATTTTCATTTTGTCCTTTATTTCATAATGTATAATAAGAAATTTTTGTTCACTTTAAAGGAAATAATTTAGAAAAGGCAAAATATATTCCATGGGTGGGGTCCTACTGATTTTATTTAGGCCTTTAATTTGTTTGACTGAGGCATTCATTACCGTCATTTCTTAAGTGATCTTTCTGTAGCATAAACAGATGTCATTCCTGTGCTGTAAAATCCTCCAGTGATATCCCATTGCAGCAGGGTTAAGATCTAAACTTCTCTTACTGTGGTCAACAAGTTCCTACACTATCTGCCCTGCCTGCTACTACTCAAGCTTCTTCTAATCCCGTCTTGTCATTTAGGTGCAAGCTCAAATATTAACTCCTCAGAAAGGGTTTCCATAAGGACCTTATTTCAAGCAGTCTCTTCAGTCGCTTTCTAGTACATCACTTTATCTTCCCTATGAAATTACCTTATTTATTCACATGTTTATTGTCTGTCTGCTCCCATTAGATGACAGGGCTATGCCTTCTTGGCTGCTGTATCCTCAAGCAGCTGGAACAGTGTTTAGCACAGAGTAAGCAATCGGTAAATATTCGCTAACATAATTTTGTGAAATAGTTAATCAAGAACTTGAATTGTTCTCATTTGTTAATCAGAAAAAAACAGTTATAATTTAGTGAAAGAAATCGTAGATATGGTTGTCGGCAGGTTGAAGATACAGCTCTTATATGGACTTGATGTGTAATTTGACCAGATTATCATTTCTATACTTCATTTGTCACTCCCATTTTTAATGTAAAATGGGAATTAGTACGGAACAGTAGAAAAATACATACTTTAGAATTAGATCTAGGTTCAGATCATAATTCCATCGCTTAATACCTGGGTGACTATGCAAAGTACTTAAATTGTGAGCCTCAATTTCTGATCTGTAAATAGAGATAATAGTCTCTCAGGATTGTTGTCTAGGTTTAAGAAGATAATACATGTATTTTAGCATATGTCCTGGCGCAAGGAAAACATTCAGATTATTATGTTGACGATCATGATGCAGAAAAAGATAGTCTTAAGATCTTGAGTGTTTAGAATAATTACGGCAGAACTTCGTTTTGGGTAGTGCTGGAAATTACATTCCCAGTCAGGGGCCGATGAATTGGACCTGCATCTGTAGTGAATTAGCGAGTGCTCTGAAGAACTAGTAGGACAAAATGGAAAGTATTGTGTTTATGATATCTCCATGTTGTCTTGTTTCTAACTATCGAATAGTTGGTCTGTTTTATAGATGGTGGTATGAGAACTTAAGTGAGTTTTTGAAGGAAAGGGGGATATAGGGAAGTAGAATTACTTGTACTGCAGAAAATCTGTTAAGCTTTCCCTTGAGTTATTTTCGGTACAAACTGTAAATATGTACAAGATTAAGAAAGTATAATACCTACCCCTCTACTGATCAACCCACTTTACCGTGTTTCCCCGAAAATAAGACCTAGCTGGACAGTCAGCTCTAATGCGTCTTTTGGAGCAGAAATTAATACAAGACCCGGTTTTATCATACTATACTATAAGACCAAGTCTCATATAATAAAATATATCATATAATACCGGGTATACTATACTATAATATAACATAATATATAATATAATATAATACCGGGTCTTATATTAATCTTTGCTCCAAAAGATGCATTAGAGCTGATTGTCTGGCTAGGTCTTATTTTCGGGTAGTAGTTATCAACTTAATGGTCAAATCTTTTTTCACTTAATGGTCAAATCAACTTAATGGTCAAATCTTTTTTCTTCTATCCCTTTTCTTTTCCCCCTCCCCCACTTGTAGCAAATCTCAGTGCAGTCTGGTATTTTTTCTCTAAGAAAGACTGCTATATAAACATGGACTAGCAAAAAGAAATCTCTTCATACAGGATTAATTTGTTGCAGAGAATTTGCAAAGTGTAGTTACCATTTTTGATCTATGGCAATGGTTTCTCAGTATGGGTCTCAGGATCCTTAGCTGGACGGTGAAGATGGTGTTCAACAAAAAATTTTAACATCCATGGCTGAAAGTCTTTTTGAAAGAAAGGGTTTATTAGGTCATTGCTAGCCAAACAGAAGGCCAGTCTTGGACGTGGAGTCTAAACCACCAGTAGCTTGGCTAGGTAGGGAAGACAGAGTGTCCGTGGTCTCTGGAGCATTTTTATACATCAAGTAATGGGAAGGAGTAAGAAAGGTGTAAACTGTCTGAGAGAATTTACATTCCATTAGCTATAGGCAAGGGGTGGGAAGTGGGGCCAGCTCTGGGATAGGCTCAGAGTCCACAAGAAGAAATGTCCCCTCCTGTGGATTGGCTGTGGGCAGCAGTCCGGAAAGCCCACATGTAAACAAGAAGCGGAGGCTCCTGGAGGTCAGTGGTGCTTGGCTGGAATAATTTGCGGAAATAGCCACCTGGAAATTAATCCGAAAGTCCAACAAACACAGAAGGAATATGAGCAGTCTTTTGTTTTTTGGTCTGCAGCCATGAACAGACTAACAGTTCTTTGTCTTTCTCTCATTCTCTGGCCCTATACTTTAATTTAGGATAGCTCAGAGTTTTCTCCTTGTCATTTGTAGCTGGACCATGAAGATGGTCATGATTTTATAGCTAACTTTTATCAAGTGCTTACTATGGGTCATGCACCGTTTCAAGCATTTTGCACACATTAATTCATTCAATCCTCACAGCTCTTTGAAGCAGGTATTATTATGATCCCCATTTTACAGATGAGAAAACAAAGGCACTGAGAGGTTGAGTAATTTGCCCATGGTTACAGAGCTAATACATGGTGGAGCCAGGATTCAACCAGGCAACCTTGGTTTCTAGTATGCACTCTTAGCCACTGTACCAGACAGCCTTTCCCACTCATAAAATATTTTCTACAACGCAGCAAACCCTTGATAACCTACTTTCTTCAAGATTAGGCGGTATAGATGAACTAGAATGTTGAGATTTTAAATCTTAGTGGGTTTTTGTGTGTGTGTGTGTGTGTGTTTGCTTTTTGTGGCCAAACTGATTATTTTGTGTGGACTTGAAGTTCTGATAGGCATTTATTTATGTTTTCGATTAATAATAAAAGGGGAAAACAAATTGAACATGTTGGTTATTAAAGCTGCCTACTAGATAAAAATCTTGAAATGTGAGGTACATTTAGATTAAATAATAAACAGTTTTCTGGTGGCCAACACTGGTTGGGTACAACAGTGGTAAGTGGGGAGTGCAGTCTGCCATCTTATATTTGATATTTCAAAAATCTGAGGTTCCAGGACCGTTTTCTGCAGTGGTGGCCTCTGAAAGGTAGCTATTCCTTTAACTGTTTATTTTGTAATCCATCCTGTATAGGTGACAGGTAGAGTATAGCAATACTGCCATAGGCGGAAAGATTTGTAATCACATATATGGGTACAAATGACTAATACAGGTGGGCTAGCTATAGATTCTAACCGAGTTGCAAGGTAAATTTTGCTTATAAGTCCCTAGTTTGCATTCAGTTCTTTTAACAAATATTTATTGAATACCTATGGTGCTGGGCACTGAGGATACAGCAGGTGAACAAAATGGAGAGATTTTTTTTTTTTTTTTTGCCCTCATGGCACTTGTACTCTAGTAAGAGGAGATAAATAAAATTACTTAGTAAAATATTAAATATATTAGGAGCTAAAATATTAGAAGTGCTGTAGGGAAAGCGGGGAAGGGGGATACAGCGTGTTTAAGGGAGTTTGGAGTTTTAAATTAGGTGGTAAGGGGAGGCCTCCCCGAGGTGGTGACGCCGAGTAGGGAGGGGAAGGGAGAATGTTCCAAGAGAAAGAGAACAGAAAAAGACCAACATCTTGAGGTTAGAGTGTGCCAGGTGAATTTAAGGAACTGCAAGAAAGCTTTTGTGGCTGGAAAGGAGTCGTTAAAATGCGGATTAGCAGATGAACTCAGAGGTTATAGTGTGGGGGGAAGGCAGGTCACAAAGAGTTTTCTAGGCATTGTAAGGACTTTGGCTTTTATTCTGAATGAGATGAGAAGCCATTTGAGCAGATGAGTGATGTGAACTGATTTATGTTTTTCAGTGGTCACTCAGGTTGCTGCAGAACATAGATACCAGTTAGGGGGCTATTGTAGGAATCCTGGGGTAGGTGTTGGTGTTTTGGACCAGGCAGTGGCCAGTGCAAGTGAGAAGAAGTAACTTATTTCTGGATCTCTTTTGAAGGTAGATTCTACCAGATTTCCAGATGGATTAAATGGGGGGTAAGAGAGGAGAATACCCCTCCATTGTATTCTGAAATTATATTCAGAAATAATTTTGGGGGGCCTCAGTGATTAGAAAGAGTTGACATTTATTGATATGGGAAAGGCTGTAAGTGGAGCAGATTTTTGGGAGGAAGATCAGAAGTTTATAGTTTTGAATATGTTAGGTTTGGGTCGTCTACATTTAATATCTTTATTGAGATATAATTCACAAATAGAAACTTCGCTCACTTACAGTGTACGAGGCAGTTGTTTCAGGATATTCACGGAGCTGTGCAACAGTCGGCACAGGGTGTCTGTTTAGTGTGTAGATTGTCCTTAGAGCCACCAGGCTGGAAGGGAGCTACAGTCATGCGCCGCCTCACGGGCATGCGTTCTGAGGATTGCATCGTCAGGCCCCTCGTGGCCGTGCGACCATCACAGCGTGTCGCCTCCTGCACACCTGGGCCACGAGCCTGCGCAGCACGTCACCGCCCTGAGCACTGCAGGCAGTGGGATTTGTGGATCTAAGCCTCTCAAACACAGGAAAGGTACCGTGAAAAGCGGTATAAAACCTGGTGCACCGGTCCCGGGGTAGCTTACTGGTCCTCCTTACGGGGAATGGAGCGGGCAGGACTGGACGTTCCTCTGGGTGAGTCAGTGAGTGAGCGGGGAGTGACGGTGAAGGCCTCGGACGTAGTGTGACTCTGTAGACGATACACTCTGTACACTTAGGCTACGCTCCATTTATAAAGCAACGTGACATGAAATCAGGCACAAGAGAAAAGGATGCGATCAAGGCACGCGGTGAACACGAGATTCTGAGGCCGCCGCCGGCGTAAGACGACACTGTCTACAGCAAACTTGTTACGTGGGAAGAGTGCGCTCCAACGATAAAATGAGTCTAGTACGGTAAATACGTAAACCGGTAACAGTCGTTTATTGTCATTTTCACGTAGTATGTACTGTACATAATTGTATATGTAATTGTGTACTTTTATACACGTGGCAGCACAGTAGGTCCGTTTACAGCGGCGTCACCACCCACGAGGATTACCTAGAGCTGCGATGTTACGGGCTCTGTCACTAGGCGATAGGTATTTTCCGGCTCCATTATAATCTTACAGGGCCACCGTGGTATATTCGGGCTGTCACTGCCGCGCTATGCAGTACGTTGACTGCACTGGGGGCGGTTAGAGAAGTCAGTGTGGTAAGAGGACCCCGAGGAGATAGAGAAGAGGTTCAGAGAGAAGGCCTGGGGCATGCCGGCATTTTAGATGCCTCTTTCTACTTACTTGGTCTGATGTGTTCTTGGCTTAAGTTCTTTTTGAGATTCAAGGTAAACTTGAGCTTAGCTTCCCAAAGAAGTAATAAATCTGTTTCGATCTCTTGCATGTTTCCACTCTCGTTTTAGGCTTAATAGCACATCTGGATTAGTGAGGCATAAGCTCTATCGCGATTCCCAATTGTAAAATTATTGCATCAGCGGTCCTCTCCCTCCCAGTTGGATGCACAGGCCACCTTTTCTTTATTCCATCGCCCTAGCTTCATACAGATGTGGGTGATATTTTCCATATTTCCTGACAATGTTACAAAACATGGAACTACCTTAATTATAATGTATAATGATTGCAATCGTATAAACTAAAGGAGCGTTTTTATCTATATTACGAGACTTTACAAGCCTTTAAGTTCTTCATTTAGCTGCTGTGTCTCAAATGCAGAAGAGTGGTGTGATATACATGGCCCTAGGTGGATCTGAAACAATATGTAAGAAATAATTCCGCTATACATCCCGTAGTAAGCTAAATGAATTATGGAGCACATAGGCATTCCCATAACTCAAAGTGTGAAACAATATTGACAAACTTCAAACGGTTCTGTGGTATGGAAATATCTTGAAAGGAAAATTTTGTTGGCAATGGAAAAATTCTAATATTAAAATTTGCTCAAACAGGCCACTCCAAAATTACAGGTTTGGCTGTAGAGAAGAGATGAGTGTATGTATGTGTGTAATTTCTGAGGGAGTAGAGACTGACTGATTTTATTCTGAGTGATTGGGACTGATTTTATTCTTAGTGATTGGGCTTCCTGCATTTCATAAACTGATAAAAAATAGATACATCTAAACTACTTTTCCTCCTAGGCTTTTGTCAAGCAGTTATGATCATGTTTTTCACTTTTCTCAAGTATTTATTGTTGTATAGCTGTATTTTGTAATGTTCAAAGGGGCTAGGTAAGTTAGTTGTTTTAATATTTCAAGTTAATTTTAAAATTTCAACTATCTGAGAAATGAGGACAAAATGAAGCTTTTTAACGTGCAGAAGGAGCTTAGAGACCCTAGTTAAAATTACTAAAAAACTTATCACTTGTACAAACCAGCTTGACTTGAGTTTCTCATCTGTTTGTCAAGGAAACATATAGTAGTTGGTGTTTTGTTGTGCTTTCAGATTTCACTGTCCCCACAGATTTAATTATAGAACACTGGGAAAATGCACATCTTGTAGAGAAAGTAGTAGAACCTAGTTACTCCTTTTGGGAAAAGGCACCATTCCATCTGTGCTTTGAAACATTAAAAGTTTTTCTGGCAAAGATAAAGACAGTTTAAAAAATACTTCATTCTTTCTATTCTTCTGTGAGAGAGAAACATTGAAATAGAGGCTCTTTGATGAAAGAAATGAAATGTGTAGTATGCTGGGTGTAAGTTTTGTTTGTGGCTTTTATCTTGACCTCATTTCTTTTCGTCCCTCCTCGTCACTTGCTAGTGAGTAGTTTCACTTACTTTCACTGTATGGTTCTTGGGTACCCACTAGGAGAGAGAGAGAAACAGAGAGACAGAGAGAGACTTTATTACCCCTTAGTTAAAGTGGCATTGTTAGAGGTGAAAAGATCTTTTAATGTTAGGAATTCTAACTTAACCATGTTTAATTTTAAAAAGGCCAGAATGGATCCTGTGCTGTTGTGTTCCCTTTACCACTGTATCATAATGCATCATTTTTAAAAAGCTACTGCATAGAAAGTGCCCCAACTAGAATGTAAGCCCACGACAGCAGGGACTTTGTTTTGTCCACCATTCTGTCCTCAGCACCTGGAAGAGGGTGTAGAACATACAAAAGGCTCAATTAATGAATCTTCCTTAAATCTGACCCCAGACCACAATTCGAGAAATGCCACTCTAGATGTTACACAGTTTTGTCAGATTTACATATGTAGGGAGATGTACAGTATTGTACGCCGTTAGCTGGCCAATCACAGGACTTTGGACTCCAGGAGGCATTATTACAGTCAGTACTTCGCCTCTTAAAGCCTCCAAATGGGGATGAGAATAGTACAGCCCACCTTATCTGATTGTCGGTGATATTAAAGATAATTCATATAAAGTGCTTTGCAAACTACCTAATATTTGGAAAGCTCAGCAAATGGTAACTTGTCATTTTTAAATGCAATTATGGTATGTCTACATTTCATTACACCATGTTTCATTCAGGCCTGTCTACTTAAGTTTTAAATTCTTCCAGCTAATCCTGCATACTCGAAGTGAAATTTTAAGGTTTATAGTCCAAAGGAATGAAGTTGGATTTTTATTAATACTAGTGAATGCCTGGAGAACACATTAATTTGAAAACTGTTTACCTATTTTTATTATTTTAAGTACCTATTTATACAACATCTTACAGTTCTAGAAATTCATAGCATTTAACAATCTTTCATATGTTTTCATAGTTATTATGCTAATAAGAAAATGCATCTCAAAGAAGGTATTTCAAAGGTATAACAATATCTTTAGTATTGCTGGATTTTTAAAATAAATAACCTATTAAAAACAAGGGGGTTTCTAAAAATTAAAGTTGGAGTAATTAAAGACCAAATATTAATCATATTTTTATTTAAATTATAAAATTTAAATTAAAGGTTTTCTTTTTTTTTTTTTTTAAGAAAATTTCATACCAAGACATTTTGGAAGCTCCCTCTCACTTTTTAAAAGATTTAAAAAACCTGATCATAGAAAAGAGGTTTGAAATTCATTTATAGGGCTTCCTTACACGTATATACTGTGTTTGGTATCAACTAGGTTAAGAACTCGTTTTCATCTCTCAGACTGCCATGTGCAGTACTTATGTGTAAACTGACAAATGTGGATAAGATACAGAGAAAAGAAAACATAGCAATGAACAAAAATAACAGTATGACTTTGTACTTTGTACAACAGCAAAAAGCTGTGATGTTTAGTTTAGGATTTCACTGTCAAAGTTTAGGAACTAGCGAATTAGAGTTAAACCTCGTTTCATGCTACTGGACTTTAGTACCTTTACTAAAATGCTTCATGAATTTCCAAGAAGGGTGGTGGGGGATAGGATAGTCAGCATTTTCTAAATTTACTTGACCATGGAATCCGGTTTTTTTCTTTCTCGTTATCTCATGTGATTAGTGTCGCAAGAAACGTGCTTTGGGAAGCTTTGTTATGGAAATTTTTCCAGGAAACCCCCAATTAAAGAACAGAGAGCACCAATTTATATTTGTGTGTAGTAAAAAAGGCTTCGTAGAGGAAACAGTCGTTCAAAAGGATGGGATGCAGGTGAAAGAAGGCATCCCAAATATAAACAAAGGTCTGCATCAGAAGCAGGGAGTGACCGTCAGAGGTACCCGTGGCCAAGTGAGGATGGAAAAACAGAGAAGGAATAAAAGGCATGATTTTTAAGACATAAGGGGCAGAACATATGTTAAAAAGAAAGGAACTGTGTGTAGGCATTCAAGCTACCATAGTGATCGTAACACTGGACCAAAGTTATTTTTTGTAATTCTGATTCAGGATAATTTTGGATTTTATTCAAAGCTTTTAGAATTCCAATACCGAAATCAAATCAGCAAGGTCAGATATTGAATATATTTCATACTTTTAAAATAATCGTATTCTAAAACATCAAGTAAAATCTGAATTGATAAAAACATAAATATTAAACAGATTTAGCACTCTAACAGGAATCATCAGCTGCTCGTAGCTTTGCTGCTTCCTTTGACCTTGGTCTTTTTGCCTGAGCCACCCTTATAATTGTCAAGTGTGAAGTGTGATGCAAACGGTTGGGTTGGACTTTTTGCATATTTCACTCTCTGACCGATGCTTTCAGAACCATCCATCTCTGGTTAGTTGTTCAAAATTGCTTGAAATTTTGCTTTTTTTCTTGGCCAACTTGGGAAAGCTTGCCCTAATGGAAGTCTAAATCCTTTCTTTCCTCAAGGAGAGATACTTTTTTTATGGAGGGTTTATTCTCTTAGGTGCAGATCTACCCTGTAAGTGGGAGGTGACAGGGTAGAGGGGAGTTAGTCAGGGGTTGCCTGAGCTGGTAAATAGAGTAAGGAGTTTGTGGTGCAAGTTAGAGGGATGGCGGTGGGTGAGTGGATAGGAAAGAGATAAAGATAAACCAAGAAAGATCAGCAAAGCTGCTTTGTGTTATGCCAACAGAAATACTGTGTTTGGCCTTTAAAACAACACAGTGAACTGCAATATCTGACACTGATATTATGGTTACAAAAAAAGAAATAATACATTTGGGGTAAATGTTAGGATGCCATTGTGATCTAACCAAATGACAAAGATCTGAATTAGTATAGTGTAGTGGAGAGGGCAGGAAGGATCTAAGGTGTTTAGAAAGTAGAATTTGGTAGAACTTGCTGACCAGTTGCGTGTTGGGGAAGAAGTTAGAGGAAAGCTTGGAAGACGGATGCTGTGGATTCGTTCTTGGGTGACAGGGAATTTGGGAGGAAGAGCTAGATGATGAAAGCAGGTTTGAACATATGATGTGGGAATGTATACCGTGTTTCCCCGAAAACAAGACCGGATCTTATATTCATTTGTGCTCCAAAAGACGAATTAGGGTTTGTGTTCAGGGGATGTCATCCTGAAAACTCATGCTAGGGCTGATTTTCAGGTTAGGTCTTATTTTCAGGGAAACACGGTAGAGGCCATGTGAGAAGAGTTGTTAGTAGATAATTAGCCATTTGGATAATGCTTATAATCCTAATATTGGCTAATATTTGTTGATAGTTCTGTACTTGATGCTATGCAGGGAGTTTTACGTGGATTATGTCATGTGATATGGACAACCTTTGAATAGGTAGGCACTGTTGTTGTCCTGTTGTATAGCTAAGGAAAGCAGTGTTTCGAAAGGGGCATGCAGCTGGAAATAGGGACCTTTACAGCCAGGTCTGACTGACTTAAATCTGTTCCTAACCACATACCATATTGCGGAGGGAGCTTTGGGCTCGAGATGGAGACTGGGAATTGTAAGCCTGTTGACGGTAGTTAATGGCTGAGCACTTCGAGGGGCAGGGTTTTAAGTGAGAAGAGAATAGGGCCAATCAAAGAACGGAAGAAACACCCGAGTTTCGGGGGTTAGCAGAAGAACAGGTGTCTTGGGTGGGTGGAGGAGAGGATCAGAACCAGTGATTGCCCAGAAACTCAGGGTGGAGCAAGCTTGCCAGCGGAGTTTCAGGGGAGCGTGGTTCTGAGAGGGCGCACAGTTGTACTGGGCAGAAGGGTGAACGGGACGACTTCTATTTCTGCTTAGATGGCACGCTCGCTATTTTGCAGGATCCTTCCACTAAAAACAGAACTAAATCCTGCAAAAATTGCAGCTAACGTAATTTCATTTTATTTTTTTATTTTTTTAAAGATTTTTATTGGGGAAGGGGAACAGGACTTCTTTGGGGAACAGTGTGTACTTCCACGCCTTTTTTCCAAGTCAAGTTGTCCTTTCCATCTTAGTTGTGGAGGGGTGCCATTCAGCTTCAAGTTGTCCTTTCAGTCTTAGTTGTGGAGGGCGCAGCTCAGCTCCAGGTCCAGTTGCCGTTTTCTAGTTGCAGGGGGCACAGCCCACCATCCCTTGCGGGAGTTGAACCGGCAATCTTGTGGTTGAGAGCCCACTGGCCCATGTGGGAATCGAACCGGCAGCCTTCGGAGTTAGGAGCATGGAGCTCTAACCGCCTGAGCCACCTGGCCGGCCCCAACAGCTAACGTAATTTTAAAAAATAAACTTTAGCATCGCTTTGGATTTACAGAAAAGTTGCAGAGATAATACAGAATTCTCGTATACCCAGCATCGTGTTAACATCTGACATTAGTAGAGGCCGTATTTTATTTGTGGATTTCCTTGATTTTTGCCTAATGTCTTTTTCTGTCCCAGTATCCTATCCAAAATTCCACTTACATTTAGTCATCCCGTCTCTTTAGACTCCTTCAGTCTTTAGCAGTTTTGAGGAGTACTGATCAGCTATTTTGTAGAATGTCCCTCAGTTTGGGTTTCTTTGGTGTTTTATGGATTAGTTGGGTTATAGGTTCCTGGGAAGAAGAACATAGAGGTAAAGTGCCGTTTTCATCACATCAGACCAAAGGTATCCTAGCAGCATGACACCACTGACGATGCAGGCCGCCATCACCTACTGCAGTAGTGTTTGTCAGGTTTCTTCACTGTAAAGTTACTCTTTTGCCCCCTTATCCTGCTGTACACTTTGGGAAGAAGTCACTGTGCACACGACACATGAAGGAGCGGGAAGAGGTTTCCCCTGGAGGGGGCAGTGTCTGTGGAAATTATTGGAAAGTCTATGTATGGAAGCTTTTTGATGCATCATTTTGATGCATCCGTGGGTGTGCTAAAAAGTAAGGGAGCTCTCTCAGGGTCTATTGTCACTTACAAAAGTGAAGAATCAGCTCCCGTTCTTCACTGTGAAGAATCAGTTCACAGGAAAGCCAAGGTTGCCCTAAAGGCAAATGCCCAGATAAGCATGAAAGAGAGACCGTGGCTTTGGCCCCCAGCCGGTGAAAGCTCTGTGAGGAGGATGCTAAATCAGACCAAGGTCAGTACCACCCCTGACGTTGCCAGAGCCAGTGCAGATAATGTTTTGAGAGGAAGCGCCTTCTGATTAGGCTCTCTGACTTCCCACAGATAAAATGCAACAAAATATAAACTCACAATAAAAGAGAATTATGAAACACAAGGAAACCAGCCACTATGAGTGAGATCTGGTAGAAACAAACCCCTAAAGACTTAAGCTGTTGGAATGGTAAGATACAAAATATAAAACAATTGTGTATAAAATGTTTAAATTAATAAAAGATGGAATCTAAAAGATAGTAAGAAATGAAAGGCTCTCAGACGTGCTTACATAGATTTGTAAAAGAACCAAACTGAAGTGTTAGAAATGAAAAATAACAGTTGTTGAAATTAAAAGTTCAGTGAATGGATGGATGAATGAAATGAAAGAGGGATCTAAAGTAAATTCCCAGGTTGTAAGCTTACATTTTTAAAGGCTCTTCCACTGCCGTGGTAAGATTAGACTACTGGGAGGAAAGGACAGAAGCAGAGAGACCTATTATAATAGCACTGTAATAGTCCCGGGGAGAGGTGACGGTGGCTTTCACTGACTGGCAGGAATCAAGGTGATAACAGATTGCTAACAGCATGAGAAAAAAGAGAGGAATTAAAGATAATTCCCAGGTTTGTGTCCTGAATGATAGAAGCATGGAGTTGTCATTGACTAAGTGAGGAAGGCTTTGAGTGGACAAGATTTAGGGGAGATCAAGAGTGTAGGTTTTGCGTTTGTTTTTGTTTTAAATTTTTCTTGGGGAATGTTGGGGAACTGTGTGGTTTTCCAGGACCCATCAGTCATTGACCTTCAATGTAGTTGTGAAGGGTGCAGCTCAGCTCGAAGTCCAGTCGCTGTTTTCAATCTTAGTTGCAGGGGGTGCAGCCCACCATCCCATGCGGGAATTGAACTTGCAACCTTGTTGTTGAGAGCTCGTGCTCTAACCAACTGAGCCATCTGTCCGTCCCTCAGCGGCAACTCGTTGTCTTCAATTTAGTTGTGGAGGGTGCAGCTCATTGGCCCATGTGGGACTCGAACCGGCAACCCTTTTGTTCAGAGCTCACGCTCTAACCAACTGTGCCAGCCAGGCGCTCAAGAGTTTAGTTTTTAACATGTTGAGTTTGTGATGTCTTTTAGATAGTAGTTAATGGAGATGTCCGGTTAGATAGGTAGATACGTGGGTCTTGAGTTAAGGGAAAAGGTCTGGGCCTTTGTCAAGGGAAAGCATAAATAAACAATATTGGGAATGGAAAAGGAGACATGCCTATAAATAAGTAGAAATTTAAAAAGTATATGAACAACTTTATGCCAAGAAATTTGAAAATTCAAATGAAATGGACAAATTCCTGTAAAAATAAATTTAAGAGTGATCCAAGAAGAATTAGTAAATTTGAGTAGTTTTGTAAATACTAACCAGATTGAATCAGTAGTTTATAAAATCTTCCTATGAAGAAAACATCAGGCCCAAGGAACAAACATTTTGGGCCACAGAGCAAGAAGGTGCTTAAAGATGAATGCGATCATATCCAAAGGATGTAGAAGCTTACTCAGAAGGGATTTTACTGACTGCATGTGGGACAGTTTGTGTCAAAAAGAATAATAACAGTAATGAATGAAGAAACCCCGCCCCTTGAATCCATAGGCATGTTATTAAAAGAAAAGAGAAAGAGAACAGGGAGGGGCAAAAAGGGGAAACTCTTCTTTATAGAAGAATGTCAACCAATAAGTCGCATATCTTTTTTTTGTATGTTGAATATTAAATGACTAAAAAAATTTTGTTTAATAGTGAATGGTAAGTGAGGAAGTAGAGAGAGATATCTGGCCATTGTAACAGACGGTTAGTTCCAAGTATTTGAATGAGAAGGTAGCTGCGATGGATTATGTAGTTAAAGGGGGTTATTTTCAAATGTGAGTGACTTCAGTATACTGGGAGCCATTACCTAGTTTTTTAAAACTGTATTACTAAAGTACACGGTAAATAAAAGTTAAACAATACATGTGTTATAAAATGAAAAGGAAAAGTAAGTTGCCTTCTATCTTCTTCCTCTATATGCCCAGTCCCATTATTAATAATTTCTTGTGTGTTTCTTGTGTACATGAAAATTGTTGTGCAACCATCACTACCATCCATTTCCAGAACTTGTTTCGTCTTCCTAAACTGGAACTCTGTACCCATTAAACAATAACTCCCATTCCTCTGTCCTGAGCACCATTCTACTTTCTGTCTCTATGAATTTGACTATTCTAGGTGCCTCGTATAAGCGGAATCATACAGTATTTGGTCTTTTGTGACTGGCTTATTTGATTTAGCACGATGTCAGGGTTCATCCATATTAAGCTTGTGTCAGAGTTTCTGTCTTTTCTAAGGCCGAGCAGTATTCCACTACACACACACCGAGACACATCCATATCACATTTTGTTTACCCATGTGTTCTTAAAAGAGGACTATCTATACACAGAGATTTTTTAAAATTATAAACAGATGTTCAACTTTACATTAATAATTTTGAAAGCCTGGAGACAATGTCCATGAAAATAATAACCCTACTAGCTCAAGAAATAGAAAACCTGAAAAGCGCCTCAGACCCAGCTGGTACTCAGCCACGTTTGTGTGATCGTGTGTGTGTGTTTGCTTTTATTAACATGTGTTTTATGGCTAAGTATTAATTTGAAATATTTTTTTTACTTTCAAAATTTAAACAAGGCTGTTTTTCATATCCAAGTGGATGTTTTTCTCAGGGTGCATCAGATCTCATCGAATTTTTAAAAACCAAAAAATTCTGTAACTTATATTCATGAGATCTAACTATTCAGCATTTAGTCTATATTACATTTTTCTATGATGAGTAATGCTGCTTAGATACTTTTCTACCTATATCTTGAGGCAAAAGTGGAAATGCTGGATTGAAGGGGATGCAACTGTTTAACTTTACAAGTACTGCCAATTTGTTTCCCATTTAAAACCTCATCGAAAGTACTTTGAAGCGATCAATACAATTGATAAATCTTTAGCCAGACTAACTAAGGAGAAGATATAAATTACTAATAATAAGAATGAAAAAAGTACAGATCCTGCAGACATTAAACTTCTAGAAGTTTTATAGTTAGGTTTTACATTTAGGTCTATAATGCATTTTGAGTTAGGTTTTGCAAATGGTATGAGGTACAAGTTGTGTTTTTTTTTAAATGAATGTCCAACTGATTCAACATCATTTGTTGAAAAGATAGTCCTTTCATCATTTTTTCATTGAATTGTCTATGCACCGTTGTCAAAAATCAATTAACGATTTGAGTCTATTTTTTGGACTCTGTTTTTCTTTTTAGATAGGTAGAGAAAAAGTCAGGGCACAGTATCTAACTGTGACAACTGGTTGACAACAAGTTCTGTGGAAATTAATTCTTCTAAATTTTTTGTAAATGTATAATTTTACAACTCCTGGGCTCAGATGTGCTTTGTTGGGGGTGTTGGCACTGATACTGACAGGTCAGATAATACCCTGGTTAATATATTGTTTTCTCTCGAGTTATCCTTTCCTACTCTTTGCAGCATCTGTCGTCCTCACCTGTTAGGGAAGTGTAAAGTGTGGGGAGTGAGATAGATTATCGTAATGTATGTCAGCTTAAGCATATAATTACCAAGGTAAATTTCTTACAAGAATCCGTATGATATATTCTAAATATTCAAGGGAAATATTTTGGGAATTAATTTGTTTGGATCAGCCACACTAGTGTTTCCCTTCATTAATGTAAATAATCAATAGTTGTCTTGTGCTATAATACTCATTGAAGGTGAAAAGAAGCAATCAGACATTTGGGGGCCCCAAGTTAGACTAAGGCACACAGGCAGTCAACAAATACATAGAAAAGAAGTAAAAGATATAATTCTGTCTTCAAAGAGTTTACAGTTTCGCCAAGGAAAAGCTGGTACGTGAAACACGGCATGATATTAACTCTAAGAGCAGTCCAAGTTGAGAAAGATGGAAGTGTTTTGAAGAGCTTTCATTGAGGACCAGGGATTTGACTTGGATTTTGAGATGAGAATTCTAATGGATGGAAGGAGAAGAGTAAGATCATTTTAGATGGAAGGAAGTGTGAACATTTTTAAAAATCTATGAGCAAACAGTTTGGCTATGTGATTAACCGACATTTGTATTATGCATGAACAGAGTTTTGGTTTGATCAACTCTAACACATTTCACTGATTAAATATATGTGCATAGTTATTATCCTGCATAGCTATGAGGTACGAACAGTTAAACAAGTCATGTAAATATACTTAGTATGTCCACAGGCAGACCAACCATTTCTGAAGTCAGCTGAGAAGAAAACAATTGGCTTGAAGCTCTAAGACTTCTTTGGAGACGAGGGTTCCCAAGTGATCGGGCCTCTGATTTTTTGGCAGCCTACACGTTTCCCGGGCCTCCTACGTGTTAGCAGCCAGAAACGGAGCAAGGGGAGTCCTGGGAGTGGGCGAGTTAAGAATCATAAAGCCTTTTTTCTCCCCGTTTTCAGAGGCCAGAGTTAAAGAAGAAACTGTTGTCATGTCTTAATTTAGATGAGTTTAATTAGATGGCATTCTCTCTTCATACCCATCTGATGCACACTAGCTTAGAAGGAAGGGAAACTGGGAGAAAACAACTACTGTCAGTGAAGTGTTTGGTTTGCTCTGCAACAAGTACAGCTGTTCAACATAAATTACTGACTCCTTCCAAAAGCCATTTGAGCTATTATATTCATTTTAAGATATGGAAATAAAGGCTCAGTGACATATAATTACAGCCAAGGTCCTGACCCAGTTACCGTGTTTCCCCGAAAATAAGACCTAGTTGGACCACCAGCTTGAATGCGTCTTCTGGAGCAAAAATTAATATAAGACCCGGTCTTATTTTACTATAAAACCAGGTCTTACATAATATAATATAATATAATATAATATAATATAATATAATATAATATAATATAATATAAAATACCGGGTCTATAATATAATATAATATAATATAATATACCGGGTCTTACGTTAATTTTTGCTCCAAAAGACATGTTAGAGCTGATGGTCCGGCTAGGTCTTATTTTCAGGGAAACGCGGTAGACTTATAGAAAATGGGCTTGGTGAACAAGGTATGGGAGTAAAAGATGATTTCTTCACATCTTAGATCATTGTGTGGTGTTATCCAGGGGACTCCAGAATATGTGTATTTGGGGGTAATTGATAGGAGAGAGAAGCAGAGAATTTGGAGCACGGGGGAAGATTCTGGAAGGGAGGCCTGGCTGGTATTCATTTACCCAACAGAAGAGATTTATTGTATACCTGCTAAGTAGCTGATTGGCACGGAGGTGGGTACAAAGCCACGGGGGTCTGGTGGGCTCCGAGGGAACAGTACAGCATCTACGAACGAGCTGTTTAGCCATCTTGAGGAAGGGTGTAAAATGGAACAGCAGAGGAGTGTTTTCTTTTTAATCTTTAAGGTATTATTTTAAATACATAAATACTTGCCTAAGTCAAATTCCAAAAGGTGTACAATAAAAAATAAATTCGTCTATCATGACTGCCCTAGTCTCTTGGTTCCTCGGGTTCCTTCTGTAGTGGCATCACCAGCAGTTACTTGTCTGTCTTCCCAGAGGTATTCTCTGTGAACATAAAGCATATGCTTGTTGGTATTTTTTATACGTGTATAGTAGCGCACTAGACCCACTGTACCTTGTGTTTTTCACTTTACATCTTGGAGCTAGTTCTAAAGGAGCTATAGAATGTCCTTGTGTTTGTTAATAGTTATGTGCAATTCAGCTGGGTGACGGTAACCTTATTTAGCCAGGCCCCTGTTCATGGATTTTTAGGATACTTCCCGACGTCTGCTGGAAATAGTGGTGCGAAAAATATCTATGCTCAGATCTTTGCACAGAGAGGAAAGCGTATCCGTGAGATAAGTTCCCAGCAGTCTGGCAACCGTCTCGAAGGCGGTGAAACGAGAAGCAGAGATCAGTGATCAGCAGGTTTGTTGTAGTGACGATGAGAGACTGATAAGGTGCTGGCACAGCGAAGGGGGCGGGAGAGGATGAAAGAGCAATGATGTCATCCATCAATTCTAAGTTGCACATGGGTTTTTCTCATTTTTGCATGTTTGAAATCAGTGTGCATTTTCCAGTTGATGGCTTCAATCAACTAATTGGAAGTACTTTTAAAATGTCTTGGTGGCACACAAAATGGTGCATGTTATAAACAATGGTTTCTTAAATTCAGAAAAAATATAGTTATAAGAGGCAGGATTGACAGGACTTAGATATAGAAAATAAGGGGTAGCAAGAGTCAAGGTTGATACAGCATTTTTGTTTTCACTTTCAGTATGTAAACTGTTTTTCTGTTTTCCGTATGGTCTTCATATTTAATAGTTACATTAACTTTGTGAATTTAATAAACCAGCTCCACTCTTGGTGGTTATTTAGGTTCTAAGTTTTTTTTTTTTGGCTCTTTGCAGATCACTGATAACACTGAAGAGATTTGTTCAGAATTGGGCAATATTTGGATTTAGTAGATTTCTAGGTAATTGTATATAATGATATTTAACAAATGTTCTGAGTGGAAAATTATTTAAAGAACTTCTGAGTTGATACCTTATAAATGTTAAGAGACGACTTTGAAATTTTTAGTTGATTGAAGTCATTTTATTTGGGACTCCGGTTCTAAAATAGTACTTAAGACCAAAGATGAGCCTTAAAATTTGTTCCTAATTACAGTATTGATGCTTTTTTAATAAACAACCTTGTACAGACATATACGTATGATGTATGTAATTGGTAGGATATAATTCCATAGAGTGAATCACTCAGAAATTAAATCAGTTGACTGTTTTGATGCTTGGAATTCCATCAGCAAATTTAGGGACATGCAAATTTACTGGTTCTTCTGTTTCTCTTCATCTTTGTGAAGATAATCTTATTATTTCTTCCAGTTCATTAGTCAGCATTTTTCTGTGGCCTCTAACTGCTTTCTGAAAATAATTGCCGTTGTCCCTGAACATTTGTTTAACTTTGTTGTTAATTGTTCTTGCTCTTAAGTTCTGACTACTTACAGATGAATTCTGATAAGTGTAACTATGACGTGACTTCCATTAACCTATAGACCTTGAGATCTCTAATTTTCGTATTGGGATGTTCCTTGTACTTCATTTTATGGAGCATGTGATATTAATACAAGACTTTGGGTACTGGGGACATCCAGTGCCAGGGTTCCCGTACCGTGGTATCACTGAGTTAGTACGTTGTTTTCCAGTTCCAACAAGGACATCTCATCAAGAGGGAATTTTAGGTACATTCAAGTTTGTTGGTGAATCTGTTCCCAGGTAAACTAATTGTAAATCTAGCCCCCAAACAAAATATTAAGCTGTTTGTTTTTTTAAAAATCGTTCAGTAAACAAAGTAAGCACCTCTGACTTCTGTACAATATAGCACTGTTCAGTATTTTAAGTTCATAAAAGAGAAATAAAATTGTAGTTTAGCTCTAAAAAGGGGCCTTAGAAGCCATTTGAATGCATTAATTTTACAGAAGCTTAGGCTAGGTCTTAGCTTAGCACTACACGTAGGTGACCACGTCCTGATGTGATCAACTCCCCTTTCACACTCATAGTGTCCAGTTCAGATGCTGTATGGGACGTTAGATGCTGTGTGGGACGTTAGATGCTGTGTGGGACGTTAGATGCTCTGTAGGACGTTAGGTGCTCTGTGGGACGTTAGATGCTATGTGGGATGTTAGATGCTCTGTGGGACGTTAGATGCTGTATGGGACGTGAGATGCTCTGTGGGACGTGAGATGCTCTGTGGGACATTAGATGCTGTATGGGAAACAATGTTCCATCCTCACGTAGTGGTTGGTGGAGCAGTGTGGCACTCAGATTTCCTCTGAAGTTCAGTGTTCTATTACCTTGATGTAGTAGATAATTATTCTTGTTGACCCTCAACAGAACAACTAAGTGATTTTAAGGAAGTCAGAGGATTTCTATTTTTAAAGAGAAGATAGGGATTCTTTGGAAAAAGGTGTAATTTTCTTTTGATTGGTGTGGCACTGCCATTTTTGTACTAAATATTCTCACAAATAAATATTTATTTAATTATAGGATATTAAAGCCAGAGAATATATTATAGATAATCTAATACAAATCAGTTATCTTTATATGCTCTTTTTTTTCAATACAAAAAATCATATTGTAGAAATTTTAGAAAATAACTGTCCGGTTTTGTATGTGGTATATGTACATTTTTCTTTCCTGTGGTTTTCACTAATTCTAACGCAACGATCTGTATGTTATTTACAGACACTTATCAACTGCATAGTATGGATGTACCTTTACTTAGCTACTATTGTCATTCTTCAGGGTACTTCTAGTTTTTCTATAATTATAAACAACATTTTTGTCCATGTGGCCTTTTCTTTTTGTTTTTCCTTTCAACATCCATCCTCGTTTTACAAATGAAGTCAGATTAAAGCTAGTGGAAGTTAATCCTTCCCAAGGGTTACAACTCAGGTCCTTTGACACTTATACTGCCGTGCCCTTTCCATTGTACCGTCATGCTCGTTCTCTGTGATTGAAGGGCCACTTGGGTTGAAAACACTTTCTATATTATATCAGTTGCCTTAACCCATTTTTGGAACAAGGCAAGGCAGACATAAAATATTAATAATATGTCGTTAAAATTATGTAACCCTTCTGCCACCAGGTTAATTTAACAATTTTATTTTGAAGATACTTCAGCTTAAATCAGTAACCCCCTTTTCCTACTGTCAGTCTCTTTCCCCTTCTTCATAATGCTTTCAGGAGGGTTAAGTCCTTAGTTTCTAGATTGTTGAGGAATTACTGTTGTGAGAACACTAACTTTATATCTAGATTAATTCACACAGCAGCCCCTAGAATACCTAACTGTACCTCAAAGGAAGTCGTCGCTTTCTATTCTGTAGTTTTGCAGAAGGCAGCTGCCTGTGGGATTATTAACCAAACCGAATGGAAACTGCGCATTGTTCTTCACTCCTTTTCTTTTCCTTGTATTTTCCTTCTCTTTTTTTTTGATTTATTCATTCACGAAATAGTTACAAAAACCTGTTATGTGTTTGGCATGGTCCTAAGTGCTGAGAATTCAGCCGTAAACAAAACTGACAAAAATCCTTCCCCTCATGAGGCTTATGTTCTCATGGGTTGGGGGGTAACCGGCCAAACAATCAATTATGTAGCATATTGGGAAATTACGTGTTATGTGGGAAAAGAAAACCAGGAAGGATGATAGGAGTGCTGCGGCCTGATGTTGCAGTTTTCCTGGTCAGGGAAATAGAGCAAGTCACTGAGAAAGTGACATTTAGGCAGAGATTTAACGATGATGGGAGAGCAACGCATGAGAATACACGGGCAGAGGGAACGGAGAGCTCCAAGGACCCGGGGGCAGGGAGCGAGCCAGCCGGGTGTGGTGCATGGTGGCCAGGATGGGGTGAAGGGTGACCAGGACCGGGGAGCGGAAAGGGAAAGCGGGCGGAGAGAGAAAGCGGGCCGGTGTTCAGACCTTCAGGCCATTGGAAAGACTTGGATCTTTTCTCTGAGTGAGGAGGAGGGCCATTATTGGAGGGATTCAAGCAGGGGAGCAATGTGGTCACATTTCTGCTTTCAAAGGATCACTTTCTGAGTTAAGATTAAGACTGAAGTGGGACAAAGGTAGAAGCGGGGAGACCAGTTAGGCTACTGCAGTAATTCACGCGAAAGGTGATGATGACTCACATTGATAGGCACTACGTATTTTTTAAAATTTGTAGTTTTTAACTAATTTCAAGTTTAAAGTTGCAATATATTACAGAGACCTCTTGTGTACCTTTCACCCAGATTCCCTAGTAATGAATGTTTTACATTGTTTGCTTATCTTATTGCTGTCTTTGTACACACACATATATACACCCACATACGTATACACACACTTTTTCCTGAACTGTTTGAGAGTATGATGCCCTATTTAATACTTCAGTGTCGACTTCTTAGAAACAAAGGTATTCTCCTTATATGTAGTTATATTAATGTGCTTGGACTGCCATAACCAAGTACCACAAACTCTGTGTCTTAAACAGCAGAAATGTATTTTTTCACAATTCTGGAGGATGGAAAGCCCAAGATCAAGCGCCACCAGGGTTTGGTTTCTGGTGAAAGTTCTGGTGAAAGTTGGCATTTGATTCTTGGCTTGGAGATGGTCTTTTCCTTACTTTGTCTGGTGTGTCTTTTTATGAAGACAAAGACACTCTTATCTTCTTAGATGGCCCTGCGGTTATGACCTCACTTAATCTTAATTACCTCCTTATAGTCTCTCTCTCCAAATAGTCGCACTGGGGGTTAGGGCTTTAGCATATCAATTTTGGGGAGACATAATTCAATACATTGAGACAGTTGTTGTGTAACATCTGTACAGCCACCAAAAGCAGGAAGCAAACATTGATACAATACTACTGTGAAATCCACAGACCCTAGTTGAGTTTTGCCAATTAGCCCAATAATGGTCTATAAAGGTCCAGGGTCATGTGTTACAGTTAGTTGTCATATCTCCCCAGTTTTCTTCAGTCTGAAGCAGTTCTTCAGTCTTTCTTATCTTTCATCACCTTGACATTTATGGAAAATATCTATAAATTTGAAGTTTGTCTGATGTTTCCTTCTTAGACTCAGTTTATGCCATCTGGGGCAAAAATGCACAAGTGATGCTATGTTCTTACCTTATTGTATCTGGAGGAACATAATGGCTGTCTGTCCCATTCATAGTGACATTTACTTTTATCACTTGGTTACGGTGGCGTTTGCCAGTTTTCGCCTCTGTAAAGCGAGTATTTTGTGGGGAAGTAGTTTGAGACTACATAAATACCCTGTTCTGCATTCAACTTGCACTAGCTTTAGCAACCGTTGAGGATTGTTGCTTGAGTCAGTTTTTACAGTGATGGTTGCCAGATGTTGATTTTTAAAATTCCAACATTCCTTATACATTTATTAGTTGGCATTTGATTATAAGGCAGGGCTTTCCCCTTCCCTATTTATTTATTTAGTTATTTACATACTTGCATCAATATGTATTCATGGATTGCTGTTTTATTCAGTGAATTATAATCCTTGACTGTCACTTATTTTGACACTGAACTTGTCCATTCCATAGATTTGGCCCCTGGGAACTCCTTGAAGATAGCGTGTCCTTTTGACATAATTCTTTGAGCTCTTTTTTGCTTTCTGGTAGAAGATGTTCCAAGCTCTTGAACTTTCTTTCCTGAAATGGTGGAATCAGCCATTTCTCCAAGATGCCCTGGGTGTTAGGTACTAGGATATTCTTACTTCTAGGCCTTTTAATTGGAGAGGTTTAATAACAGTTGTATGTACATATTCATTCACTGTGTTTTCTCTATATAACTGAGTTCATGCTAAGACTTCCGGTTACAGTCCAACACTACAGGGTTTGTTCAGCCTTCCTCCTTTCTACCTTTGTAACTTCCTAAGTCTGTGTATATTTCAAAGGTAGCATTAATGAGATCTGGATTGTGAGTTTGATAGGCGAGGAGTCAAGGATGACTGAAGATTTTCGACTGAAAAAAGCCATTTACTGAGATGGAGAAGACTGTAGGGGGAAACAGTTTGGAGGAAGAGATGAGAAAGTCACGTGTTAAGTCTGAGCCGTCCAAGAGGAGATGTCGGGTAGGCAGTTGGATATTTGAGCCTGCAGCTCATACAAGAGTTCCAGGCTGAAATACATACCACTTCAAGACAACCGGCTAAACTTTCTGGGCAAAAATGATGATATTTCTTTAATAACCTATTACTGTGGAAGCAGCAAGTATGTATTGTAGAAAATTAGAATACAGGAAATAGAGCAAAAGGGGAAAAAAATAACGGTTAAAACTTAATTCCATATCCCTTCTGATCTCTTCTACAGATTTTTTTCTAACGAGGTCATTTTGCAGTTAATCCATTTTTTCAGTTGACAATTTCATCTAATCCCAGACCACATTCAGATTTCTTCAGGTGATCCAACAATGTCAGTTACAGCTGGTTAGTTCAAACCTATATCTGATACACGAATTAATTATATCAGATTGCTATGTCCCTTGAGTCTCGTACATTTTATGCCACTGATTTGTTAATGAGACTGGGCCAGTTGTCCTGTGGAATATCTCACCATCTGGATTTGGATTTGTCTGGTTGATTCGGTGCAGTGCTATGAGCTCTTTGTATTATTTCTAACAATAAAAGTATTTGCTGCTTTTTCTAAAACACCCTTCTGTATAAAAGCTTTTCATAGCTTCTTGATAGCCACAGAATAAAGGTTAACACTTTTTAGCTCATTATTTAAATCCCACCAGAAATTACCATCTTTGCCTAATCTCCCACTGTTCTTCCACCCGAGCCTTTCTGGTCAGGCAGAAATAGAAATAGACAGTGGTTAAGAACGAAGATTCTGGAGCCAACTGTCATTAAATCCCAGCTTTACCATTTATTAGTTGTGAATTCAGACAATTTACTTCACTCTGTCTCTTAAGTGGAGATAACAAATCAGTTGATATTTGCATCACCTTTAGAACAGTGCCTAGCACGTAGAAAGTGTTTTATAAGTATTTGTCAAATAAATTAAAAATGCTAGCCTAAATTTCACCTTCTCCAAAACAAACCCTTATTGCACTGTCCTATTCAGCACCTTTGCTCGTGACTTTTCTCACCGGAGTGCTCTTCCCTTTCCTACCTACCCACAGAAATTTAAATTCTCCTTCAAACATTGAACTGATATTAATTGAACACCTATGGAACCAAGGCTCTGATCCAGGTGCAGACACTGGCTTAGTCCTCGAGGACATGGCAGTGTCTCACCTTCAAGAAGCTTCTAGAACTCTACCGAGGATGCAGACTCACGAGGTCCCTGCAGCGTGCTAAGTGTTATGTATGACAGGTCGAGTTCAGGGTGCACCAAAGGCAAAGTCACGTGGAGTCAGGGGAAGCTTCTGGGAAGACGTGATGTTAAGCTGAGACTTGAAGAAAGAAAAGGAACTTGGGCGGCAAGACCAGGGAAGAGGGTGGCGCTTGGAGATGAGAATGAAGTGCAGTTCACCAGACTAGAGCTTTCATGGAGAGAGTGGCTAAAAGTGAGGCCAAACAGGTAAGCAAGAGCCAGGTGCCAGAGGGTTTGAAAAGTGTTAGGATGGGCCGTGTCGCCTCTCACGGCCTGTGGGCATCTTCCCAGACTGCCTCAGCCAGTTCTCTCATTGCTCCTGAACTTCTTCAGTGCTCCGACTAAAGTGGAGGGTTGGCATTGGGGAAAAGTGGCCGTAAAATAGTCTGAGGTGACTTGTTTCGGGAAGAAGTAGAAATGAGATAGAGGATCAGATTCTGACATGAATTAAATAGAAAATTTTGGACTTTTTCCTATGGATGAGAAGAAAATACTAAAGATTATTCAGGATGGGTAATCACAGAAAAGGAACATTCTCAGAGTGGGAGGGAGAGGTTTCTAGAAACTGTAATTCAGTAAAGATGGAACTTTGGTTTTTGAAGGGGAGAAGAGATGAGACTGGAAGAGAAGGTTAAGATCCAGGTTATACATGGAGACTAAGGTGTTTGGGCATTTTCCAGTGAGAAGTTGGAAATCATTGACAGATTTGATATGAGAAATAATTTGATATAAGAGGATAATGTTTGCATATTAGAAGACGTAGAGAGTAAATTGGAGGGGACCAGTCAGGAGGCTGTTGCAGTGCTTAGTAGTGTAGGTCAAAGGCAGGGAACCCAACAAGGAGGAGAAGGGGGATAGATTTGATAGATACTATTGGAGGCAAAATTGGCTGGACTTGGAGATTTATCAAATGGGGCGACGGTCAGGTAGGGAGGAGAAGGAATCAAAGAAGATTGCTAAGGGCGGCCGGATGGCTCAGTTGATTAGAGTGTGAGCTCTGAACAACAGGGTTGCCGGTTCAATTCCCACATGGGCCAGTGAGCTGCGCCCTCTACAACTAGATTGAAAGACAACGACTTGGTGCCCTGGAGAAACACACTGTTTCCCAATATCCCCCAATAAAATTTATTTAAAAAAAAGAAAAAGATTGCTAAAATTCTAGCTAACTGCAGGAGCCATAACAGATGGAAGAGGGGGCAGATTATTATTAAAATACTGAAAAATCAAGCTCAAGGTGCCTCTGAGACTTAGCATTGACCGGTAAAGGGAAATCCAGGCTTGCTATCTGTGCATATGGGTGGGAGTCATGGATACGTAGGTGGTAGTCGTTAAAAGCATGGAAGTGGACGATTATGCTGATAGCATTCCATTTTCTATGTGCCAGGCACTGCCCTTCATGCTTTACATATTCAGTTCTTATAAACTGTGAAGTTGTCATTTTACAAAGAAAAAGAAAGTGACAAATAGAAGAGTTAAGTAACGCATGGGACCCAAAGCTAGTAAGTGACAGAGCCAGGAGTGGCACCAACTATCTGACTTAAAACCTGAAATCTTAAAACACTATCCTGTGGGTGAATAGAGAAGAGCACTCAGGAGAGAACCCCGGGAGCAGCGACATTTAAAGCATGACCGGAGGCAGAGCTGCCTCTGTACCTGCCCACCTGTGTATATGGGGGAGGAGCCAGACAGGTTTTGGGGGATGGAGTCAGGAGAATGGTTATAATAGAAACCCAAGGAGGAATTATTAACAAATGATTCTGTCTGCCCAAAGCCACAAAGAAATAACATTTTTAAAAATCTCCATTGGGTTTTAATAAGTTGGAATTTATTGTTAACCTTGGTAATTGCTGTTTGAAGTAATGGCAACATAAATGAGAGCATAATTTATATAAAGCTCTTAGTATAGTAGATTGCATATTTGAGTTACAGAATGAAAAGGTAGCTTCTGTAATTAGGGCATTAAGAGCAGTTACAGTGGAGACAGCGAGTATAGAAAACTCTGAAAGATCTTGACTGACTCAGATGTGTTGATCTGGATGGGTTTAAATATGGATGGATAGATATACTTTTTTGAGAGAAGTAATTCCCATCTAATGAATTCTACTTTCTCTGTGAAATTGCATGGAAGCTTCTCGCCCGAGAGTGAGAAGGAATAGGGTAACACGGGGCTTGACAAGAGTGGTCAAAGTTTGAAATGGCTCTTACAGCAAATGAGAAGAGATGCTGACTGAGGGCGTTGAAGGAGCCTGAATTTATATGGTTTCAATCCTCCTGCTGGTGTGATTTTTCTTCAGCAGGAGCCAGGAGCAGGAAAAAAGGTGAAGTAAAGGCATTCTGTTAGATGAATCCAGATTTAGGATTTTGTTGCATATGCTAGAAAGGATAAATTTCGGAGGAGGAAGAAAAGACAATGAAGGTTTAAATAATGAATCAAAGACTCTGGAATTGATTGAGAAAGAATTGAATATTGGAAGAAACTGTAGAGAAAATAAAGAACTGAGAGTTTGTTGAAACTGAAGAACAAATACAATGGAAGTGGGAGGTTGTGGTCAGAAGTGTACAGAGGAGTGGTTCTTGGAAGTCACTGAATTTGAGATCAAGAAATCGCGAGGCTAGAAAACACAATGGATCATCTACATGAATATGAAAAGTGTCCAGGATAGCCATGAAACTTGGGTGGCGTTGCTCAAGGATCCAGATGAATTGATGGGGCCTCATCATGGGCCTTTGAGAAAGGTTGACGTAAGTGTGTTTAGGAGATCAAATTGCCAACTTACCAGAACATCCATCTAGCGGTGAAAGTAGCAGCACTAGCAGTGGAGCCTGTCTTCCTTCCAGTAGATGGGAGGACTTAGGTGTGTTTGAGTGGTATCTGGGCTGGCTGATGAAAGGAGTCTGTCTGCAGTAATCATGGAGATAAGAGGAGGTGAAGCAATTTGCCCAAGGTCACATTCCAATTGGATTCTAAAGCCCTTGCTCTTTCCACTAGCCCTGGTGTTTTTGCAGCAAGTTGAGCTGCTTCAACTCAATTTTTTATCTTCCTAAATGTTTGGGAGAACAGTTTTGTTTTATTTTAGCTTCTCCAGAGTTAATGAGTTTTTTTAGTGCCAAGTATCTACAAAGTGAAGTAGAAATTACTTGAGTACCTTGAACAAAACCTTAACCTGAAGCAGACAAGGTTTTTAGGCATTAGGTTCAATAAATTAATCACATTAGTTCATTTATCCGTCGGTCCGTCCATCCAATCGCAGTTACACAGTTTGAGAACACTATTTGGAATAAGTTGAACTAAGTATAAATTGACTCATTTGCTTTTTTTGTCTTTTGTCATGTCTAGCTGCCTATCCCCACCGTTTGAATCTCTTTTACCTTGCCAATGATGTCATACAGAACTGTAAAAGGAAAAACGCAATCATATTCCGTGAATCATTTGCTGATGTACTTCCTGAAGCAGCTGCTCTGGTGAAGTAAGTAAATTCCTACTGCTCTTGGGATCTAAGCTTAGAAAATTTAGAATTTTAGTTTTCCTTTTGACCCATTATTCATAAGAACTGTAATAGTTGCACATGCTTGGAGATCCAAGGATATTTTGCCCAAATTGTTCATTGCAACTTTCCAGCTAATACACACATTTTTCCTTTGTTCCCTTTTTGGAAGCTTGTCTTTTATTTACTGTCTGCCTCCTCTCTCCTGACTTGACCATATATATCTCCTGGTGGTGCTCGCTGGCTATACTTCTTTCAGGCTGCTGCTTTTGTTTTTGTGGTTTTGTCTTTTTCACACATTTTCATACTTCTTTCAGAGTCTGAAATCTTGCCCCCTCCATGAAATCTGTGTAATTAAAGGGAAATGGAAATATGTATTCCCAACTCCACATTGATTTACTCCATTCTTAGCAAAATTGTATCCAGTATTTCCTGAAGTGCTGGAATACTTATTTCCGATCTTATTTTTGTCCTGTGTTGTTTTTCTTGTGTTTCATTCATATTTGTAAGTTGTTTGTTTGGTCAAGAGAGACACACACAATTGGAGGATAAACAGTTATATGGAGCAATCAAAATAGCTAAATATTTCCTCAAATTATATATAACGTATAACGTATAAATATATATGAATATTATATATTATTGATCCATTTGTCAGTATCAACCCTGTCAGAACTGACTGATCCTGTTCCTTTGGATCGTTAACTTGAGATGTCTACTTTGGTATTACAAAAGATTAAAATATGGTCCTACTTGAATGTACTAAGTAATAAAGATTTATACATATGTCAGAAGTACATAAAATAATAATAATAGCACCTAATGTTTATTGGATGCTTGAAATTGACCAGATATTATACAATATTGTATATGTGTGCTTTAAGTCATTTAATCCTAGAACAGCTTAGAAAGTGGTTACTACTATTGTCCCCATTTTAAGGAGGAGGAAACAGTGGCTTAGATTAAGTCGCTTGCCTAAGCTCTCACAGCTCCCTGGGTGGCAGGGCCAGGCCATGGGGGGTGGGGCCTGCAGAATTCCCACCCAAACCCGGGAGACCCCAAAGCCCATGCTGTTTGCCGCTTAACCACTAATCCATGCTGCCTCTTTACATAAAGAAACCCAGTAATTTTGAGTAAGAAAAGCAGAATGCTGGATGATCTCCACTTAGAGTTTCTGCTGTATATATCACTGTAGTCTTTTTAAAACTTAAACTAGGATTTCCTAGATTTAGATTTCATGACCTAGTTCACCAATTAATATAGGGTTGTCAGCTTCTATTTTACCATCTAAAGATACTTTAAAAATAATTACTTTGTGTTACTATTACTATTTCACAGGAAAAGGTGGGAAGGACTAATCTCAGAATAAAGTACAGTCCTTTAAATTAAAATTTGAAGCTTTGAAAAGGTTCTTAATGAAGGGTATCTTCAGAAACCTCTAGTAAATAAAAAATAAAAAACATGTGAATTAAAACATTCCGAGACGGCTGCCTTCTATCCTCATTATTATTCACCATTGTGTTGGCGATGCCATTCATTTCTAAATAAAGAACGCATTTAGAAGAGACAGAATTGTCATTGTTTGAGGACAGCATGATTGCCTACACCAGAGGTAGGCAGCCTTTTTCTGTGAAGGTCCAGATAGTAAGTATTTTCGGCTTTGCAGGCCATAGGATCTCTGTCACCACCACTCTGCCATTGTAGCATGAAAGCAGCCATAGACCACACATAAACGAGTGGGTGTGGCTGTGCTCCAATAAAACTGTATTTACAGAAACAGGATGCAGGCCAGATAATGGCCCAGCGTTGGTAGTTTGCCACCCCTGGCCTACCTAGAATCAACTCATAAGCAAGTTCCGTCAATTAGCCAGATTCAAGTTCAACATAGAAAAGAAGTAGCTTTTCTGTACGTGGTAGCAGTACCCAGTTTAAAAATGTAAGTCCCAGGCAGGTAACACAGATGAGTGAAGTGGGTTGAATGAGAGGAAAAATACATCTAAAGGGGCAGCAGTTCCTCATAAAGAAATATGGATCCAGTGTTAACACTTGCTGCCAGACTTTCCAAAGACTTTCCTCATTTTAAAAGGTCAAAATCTGGATTTTTATATGCAGTCTCCCAATTTTTAAATGTGTGAAGCTCAGTCACATTTTAAAAAGGTATATTGGTAGCCAAACAAAACGCACCTGATAACTACTACATTTGAGCCATGGGCAACCTATGAGAGACCTCTGCATGAAAGCGTTATTTTATTCCTTTAATCCCTTTAAGGAGTTACTTGACTTCACTTGATTGAAAGTTGCTACGGGGTGGACTCACTCATCATAAGAGAGATGAGCCATCTTCCAGATGGGTTGGGGAACTTTTGCTTTCCAAATAATTATCTAATTTTTCCAGTTCCTTTTTATTAAATTGTAGCTTATCCTTCCTTCGCTGGTTTGAAATTCCATAGGCTGAGAACCTGGAGATTTTGTTTTAGACATGCTAGTTACTATTGTCATGAAAATACATGTGAAAGGGAGGGTCATAAATGAAGCTAAAGCAACCTGATGAGATTTATTTGCCATTTGAGTCCTAGACATCCTAGCTGAGGGACAAAAATGCCAGTTCATCTGAATGTATACATCATTGTGAGAACAGAATAGTTGAAACTTCAGTTTGAAGCACAAGGAGAGTGTCTGTGAATGTCCAAGTCGAGTTACCACCTGGAAAACTATGAACTAGTCTTCCATTTCTATAAGTTTTACACACACACACACACACACACACACACACACACACGGTTGTAGAAAAATCCCTATAATAAATGAAGGTTTGCTTGTATTATGTCAGGATTGTGTGCGAGTAGATATCTTTGATGTTGGTGGAAGTTTCCTAAGGCCTGTTGCTATCCCAGGCTTCCATAGAAGACAGTCATTTTTGCTTTAAAATTCTCATCTTTAATTGAACCGAAAAGTGAATTTATGCTTGTTATCATCAGAGCTTAGTGCGTGTGTGTGTGTATGTGTGTGTGTGTGTGTGTGTTTTGACTCTGATGGTATAGAGAATTGTATGTATAACCTTTGTTGGAAAAAGATGTCATGACAGATTTTGCGTAAATGATGAGCTTGGTACTCTGAAATAAAGCCAACATAAGAATGGTTTTGGATGTCCTCACAGCTAGTTGTTGGTTAGTGAAGAAAGTCTTGAAACTATTTGGAGTTTGAATTTTGGCAGTTTTCTTACTTTTTTAACTAAACTGTCAGACCTGCCTTTCACTGTCTTTACACACTTTCTCTCGGAGGCTTATCTACTCACGGTTTTAACTGTTACTCGCATAGTAATAACTGTTATATCTATATCTCTGTTGTCTAAAACAATAATGCGCCTTATATTTGTATAAAGCCCCACTCCTATAATTTATGTGAAAATGTTATAAATTGAAATTGTTATACAATGGTATTTGAAACTCACAGTAACCAACTTTGTAGGTGAGCAGACTGGATTTTATTATTCCTTTTTACAAAATGAGAACACTGAAGCACTGAACAGTTAAGAAATTGCCCCGAGTAAAATGACAACTTAGTAAAAGAGCTGAGACTGGAACTGAGGGTTTTTTTTGACTCTTAGTCCTCTATTATTTCTGTTCTACCACATAGTCCTAAACCTAACTTAAAGCTTTTTATCTTTGTAATGGCCCCTTAGTCATTTTAAATTCTTATCCCTTCATTTCTAGTCTCTTACTAGGGGCTGATTCTTGTTTCTTCCTCCTTTTCTCTCTGCCTTTTAATCTCTATTTGTATTATCTCTATTTGATACATTTGTATTATTAGAACAGTCTTCTAACTAGTTTCTCAGTTTCTGATCTCCTTTTCATTCACTTTAGGCTACATACACATTGGTGTCCAGAGAACTAATGGTTTAAGACAGGGGTGTCCAAACTTTTTTCAGTGTTTTTCACCAAGGGCCCTATGCGGTAAAATACACAAACAGCCGGGCCACTCACTCGAGGTGAAGTACGTATTGCCTTACCTGGTTTATTTAAGTAAACTAAATATATTTTTGGAATTTGCTGCGGGCCAATTAACAATGGATCATGGGCCGCAGTTGGCCCGCGGGCCACAGTTTGGACACCCCTGGTTTAAGAGCATAGGCCCTGGAACCAAGGTACATGGGTTTGAATCCTCTTCTGCCACCTCCCACCTCTATAACTTTAGGCAATTTAAATTAGCGTCAGTTTTCTTATCTGTATACTGGAGCCAATAATAGTCCCTACCTTACAGAGTTTGGGAACTAGATGAGTTAATAATACATGTAAAGAGCTTAGAACAGTAACTGGCATATAATAATAAATGTTAGCTGCTGCTATGATGATGAGGATGGTGATGGTTACTTCTATTAACAAACTAATGTTGCCACATCACTGCTCTGATCATTCTTTAACATACATTTTTATATCACGTTATGATTTAACAAATTCCTTTCCATCTTTGTTATTTTCTTTGATTCTCAGACTAACGATATATAATTAGGGTAAAGATTATTATCTTCATTTTCCAGGTGAGGATACTGAAAATAAATGATATAAAACTACTTTACGATAGGTAATTGAACGTTTAAAAAAATAAGAATGAGATCATGTCGGTAGCCTTCCCGGAGTTTTTTTTCCCCGTGCAAGTGCCATCATCCAGGCTCCTTGGAAAGGTCCTTACGGCCCTCTGCCATCAAATCAACCTTCCTTCCCATCCCGTCACCAGCTCTCCCATGTCCCAATAATGAACCATTGCTCTAGCCAAATACTCATATGTTTTAATGTAAGTGCTTGGGAATTTTTCTTCCTGGAATAATATCTCTTCTTTCTTGGGAAGCAGTAGAGCTTAGAAGTTAAGAATGCAGTCTTTGGAATCAGGTTGCCTAGGTTTGAATCCTGGATCTACTACTTGTTAGACTAGTTATTTTTCTGGGCTTCAGTTTTTTCACTGAAAAAAAAACTGTAAAATGTGAATCATAATCCAGCTTGCGCATTTCGTGCCAACTGCGCTGTCCTGATTGTTGCCGGTGGTGTTGGTGAGTTTGAAGCAGGTCTCCAAGCACGGGCAGACCCATGGGCATCCCCTTCTGGCTTATATACTGGGTGTGAAACAACTACTGGTTGGTGTTAATAAAATGGATTCGATGGAGCCACCCTTCAGCCAGAAGGGATTCAAGGAAGTCGGTAAGGAAGTCAGCACTTACGTTGAGAAAATTGGCGACAGCCCTGACCTAGTAGCATTTGTGCCAATTTCTGGTTGGAATGGTGACAACATACGAGAGCCAAGTGCTAACATGCCTTGATTCAAGGGATAGAAAGTCACCTGTGAAGACGGCAATGCCAGTGGAACCATGCTGCTTGGAGCTCTGGGTTGCATTCTGTCACCAGCTTGTCCAACTGACAAGCCCTCGTGTCTGTCACTCCAGGATGTCTATGAAATTGGTGGTGTCCCTGTGGGCTGAGTAGGCTGGTATTCTCAAATCCAACATGGTCGCCTATATTCTGATCAGAGTTACAGCTCAAGTCCTGTCTGTGGAAATGCACCATAAAGCTCAGAGTGGAGTTCTTCCTGGGGACACTGTGGGCTTCCGTGTCAAGGATGTGTCAGTTGAAGACATTTATCGTGGCTCAGGTGATTATCCTGAACCATCCAGACCAAATCAGTGCTGGCTATGCACCTGTGCTAGGTAGCCACACAGCTCACATTGCCCATAAGTTCGCAGAGCTGAAGGAGAAGATTGATCACCATTCTCGTAAGAAGCAGGAAGATGGCCCCAAACGCTTGAAATTACTAATTTTGTTTCTGGCAAGCCCATATAGGTGGAGAGCTTCTTTGACTGTTCTCCTCTGAGACTTTTTTGTTGTTTTCCTCTCGTGAATATGGGACAGACCGTTTCCGTGAGTGTCATCAAAGCAATGGACAGAAAGGCTGCTGGAGCTGGCAAAGTCACCACGTCTGCCCAGGAAGCTCAGAAGGCTAAGTGAATACCGGCCACCCCACACTTAATCAGTGGTTGGAAAAGCTATCTCAGAACTGTTTGTCTCAATTGGCCGTTTAAGTTTAATAGTAAAAGAACGGTCAGTGCCTCTAAAACATAAAGTTTATTAAATTAAAACCATATAAAATATATAATAATTAAAGCTAAAAGGACAACAGTGCATCGAAAAACCAGAAGGAAAGGAGGATGTTTTATGGACCATCTGATTTTTTGTGTGGCAGTTTTATTAGTTTTCAAAATTACACTTTTTAATGGAAACAACCAAAAATCTGTCACAGAATTTTGAGAGCCATTAAAAACTTCCACGAGGAAAAAAAGAAAAAGAACATCTCTGACCTAGATCCTTCACCAGCAAGTTCATCAAATATGGAAGGAAGAAATAATTCCAGTCTGTACACACTTGTTCAGAGAAAAAAAGGAGAGACAATGCTTCTCACCTTATCTAAATGAGACTAGCATAACCTTGACACCAAAACTGGCCCAGGAGTGTATGAGAAAATTATAGACCGATCTTATTCATGAACACACATGTAAGAAACAACCTGAGACAAGCAGAACATAAAGAATATAATACATCATAACCGTGTGGGGTTTGTCCCAGGAATGGAAGCATGGTTTAATATTGGAAAATAAATTCATATAATTCACTGTGCTCACAAATGAGAACAGAAAAATTGAATGATGATCTCAAAAGGTGCAGAAAAAGTGAATGAAAAATTCATTTATTATAAAACGAACCCGAAATAGAAAAGAACTTCTTCGTCTAAGAAACACATCTCCCCCAAATAAAAACCTATAACAAACATGTTACCTAAGAGGAACAAAACCAGGATGGTGCCCAATAGCAGCATTCCTCTTTAACTTTGTAATGGAGTTCCTACCTAGAGCAGTAAGGGAAGAAAAAAAAAGAGAACGCGCGCACAAGAGAGAGAAGGTATAAATGAAAGGATTGAAAAGAGAAAAAAATCAAAATTGTCATTAATTGCAGATGATACAATTGTACGCATGGAAAATGAAAAAAAATCTACAGATAAATCATTACCATTAATTGAGAGAGTTTAGCAAGATTGCTGGACTTACTGTAGTAAAATTAATTATTTTAACTATGTGCCAGAAACAAAGTAAGAAAATGAAAAACATTTTAATTCTTTATACTGGAAAAAAAAGAAAAGAAACACAATTGATTCTTGTTATTCACAGTAATTATGTTCCACAAAGCTGTCATGAACTCTGAATTAGCAAACACTGAATCATTGTTCCTGGGGGAAATACAGGTGCCAACAAGGCCCTGGTTACACTTTCATCAGCTGATCGCTACATAACCTTCCTTTATGTGTGTTTGCATATAAAAATACCTTATTTCATATATATTAATGTATTGTTGATTCATAACACTGACTCACAGCTAACAACACTATAATGCCTGAACAAAGTTTAATACATGTGCTTAATAACACTAGACAGAACTTCAGCACTAAGCTTGGAGGCCATTTTAAACAGCCAAATCATCAACAAAAGCACAAAAATGCAAGGAAATCTGGCACTAAATAAACTATGAAAAAGACACTTGTTTCCCGTTTAATAGCTGAAACAAGATGGCAGGGATCACCTTGTTTGAGCCTCATATGGAACATACACATCAGCCAACTCAAAATTTTCGCTACACGTCCAAGAATGACTGACTGCAAAACAAGCATTTCTGTTGGGGTTACAAATAAATTTTAGCAAGTGAATTTAGCAATTGCATTTGCAAATATAGAATGTGCGATTACTGAGGATCAACTAGAAATCTTAAAAGATGTGCTAAGATCTCTATAGGGAAAATTATAAAACATAATTGAGAAACATTGTAGAAAACCTAAATAAATATTTGTGGATAGGGAAGACTGAATATTTAACAATGTCATTTCTTCCCAAATTGATTTTATGAATCCAATGCAGTCTTAATTAAAATCTTAGGAGGGGTTCCCCCCCATTTTACAAATTGACTCTGAGTTTTATACAGAGCTGTAGAGAATTCCCACCACCACCACTCCACTGAGAGAGAGAGAGAGAGAGAGAGAAAGCCGAGAAACTCTGGAAAAATGACAAAGTGGGAAGACTGGCTTTACCAGATTTCAAGACATAACCATAAAGCTATGATAAATAAAGCAGTTTGGTATTGGCCCAGAGATAGCCAGAGAAACTAGTGGAACATAATACAAAGTCTAAAAACCAACCAATGTATATGAATATTTGATTTGTATATAAAACTACACGTAGTGAAAATAGCTTTTTCATAAATATTGCTGGCACAATTGGCTGTTTATATAGAAAAAAAGAAATTAGATCCCATTCGCACCATACACAAAAATTAATTCCACTTAGTTTGGAATTAATTACCTAAACATGAAAGAACTATAAATCTTTTTGAAGACAATGTAGGAGAATATCTCATGACTTGACCTCATAAGATTGATAAGTTCAGCTGCATTAAAATGAAGAACTTCCATTTATCAAAAGACACCATAAGGAATGAAAAAACAAGCCACAGAGTGGGAGAAAACATTTGCAGTGCAGTCAACAATGGGATTATAAAGAATGACGAAATAAGAAGAAAAAGACAAAAAAATGGAAGTTTACCTGGCACTTATATTAGAAATTAAATTGCTTAAATATTTATTAATATTACTTTTAAAACAATAAATGTGAATAATAAAATATTTTTTAAAGTTTAGTGAGGAGAGTGGTGGTGGTTTGCGTTCTTAAAGATCTCTAATACATGGCTTAATAGCAGACAGCTAAATTCTCTTTGATGCTTCTGCATTCAGTCTGTTGTGATATCATGTGTCATACAACCTTAGAATTGCCGAGATATAGCATTACATATAAGTTCAAGCAGGAGAGAGAAACCACACACCAGTAATTTAAACGAGGAAAATGTAACTTAAAGAATTAAGTAGGGGTGGCCAGTTAGCTCAGTTGGTTAGAGCTCTGAACAACAGGGTTGCCGGTTCAGTTCACACATGGGCCGGGGAGCTGCGCCCTCCACAACTAGATTGAAGGACAACGACTTGGAGCTGATGGGCCCTGGAAAAACACACCATTCCCCAATATTCCCCAATAAAATTTATTTAAAAAAAAAAGAATCGTTAAGTAGAGAAAAGGTAACTAACTACTAGAAAGAATAAAAGAACTCTAAGGTGTGATAGATGATACAGTATTTGCAGAAAGCAGGTACTCACTTCCTCTTCTGGACCCAAGGGAAAAAGTGAGAAAGGAGCCCCCCTCTCCTCCCAGCTGAGATTCAGAACTGAGGAAAAAGTGGATTGAGACAAGAATATGCCACCTGCCACTATAGTGGCCAAGAAACAAGGTGGAGCACATGCATCACTCAACTGCTAGAGCAATCCTCCCCCCACTCCCTCTGTGCTAAAGACACGCTGCCAGGATGCCTGAATACAGCCTGAACGCGCTCTGGTCCAAAAGAATCCCTACCGCTTCTTCCACCCTCTCATTGTCATTCCAGGGCCCTCTGTTGGCAGAGTCTCACAATGAGCTAAGGGGAAATAGAGTTTGCAGTCTGGCTCCAGTGTCACTAAGAAGGGTCATTTAGAGCGGAGAGGCAATAAATTAATAACTGGCACACACCTACCAGGTAGGACATAAAATTGTGAAGTCCACCAATACCAACTACGTTAGCAAGGTTGTGGCACGATGGGAACTTTCATACATTGTTGGTTTGAGGGTTGATTGGTATAAAACAACCTCCTTTTACAAAACAGTTTATTTATGAACACCCTATGACCTTGCACTTCCACCCCTCCCTAGTCTCCTCTGGGAAGTCTGTGGAAGAGAATTTTTGTAGCACTGTTATTCGTGGTAATAAAAATGTGTAAACGCCCCAGATCTTTTTCTATAGTAAAATGGATTCTGAATTGTGGTGTATTGGAATACCAGGCAACAAGAAAATTAATGAAATTTCTTTCCCTACAACTAACTTCATGCCTTTGGTCCTTATTTTGCCTCTTGGGATCATGCAACACCAGTTTCATTCCTCTTAACAATAGTTAGTAACCTCCCTGCATTGTTTTTATATTTCTTCTACAGTTCCTATAAGATAGGATTTTAATTTTTGCTTCTGATAGGTTTTTTTTGTCAAGCGTTTTTATTTTAACAATTTTCCTGCTGAAGTAAGATGGCCAACCTGACACAGAAGCCCACCTATGAAGCAGGATAAAGTGATGCTCCTTACCTCCACCCTTCTGGATATGTATTGTTATAATATTAAGTGATAGCTTTTTGGAAAACATGTTATAGTATGTGATTGATTCATATTTTCAACCAAACCTTTAAGAAAAAACAAACTATTCACATTGTTAAGCCTTATCTTACTCTGTACTAGTGCAGTTGGTTTTTTTGGACCAGGTTCTTCATTGTTAGATTTCATCTTACTAGATTCAGTCTATCTTTTGGGATACCAGTTGTGTCAGTGAGTACACTGGATAGCCCTCTCAACTTCTTATCCATCAAAAAGTTGAGTGTGTCGTCCTCATCTATGCTATTGATAAAAAGTATTAAGTAAGAGTACTTCAGGTTTTAGTCTTCAACACTGTAGAAAGCATTGTTTTAAATAAGCATCAAAAGACATTTGGAAAATAATTTGTTGACAACTTTATTTTCAGATTTCTAGTTTGAGATATAAGTGAACGTTTTTATATATGTATCTCACTTTGTCTTTCTCCTCAGGGATCCATCTGTCTCTAAGTCTATAGAACGGATCTTTAAAATCTGGGAAGATAGAAATGTATACCCAGAAGAAATGATTACGGCATTAAGAGAAGCTTTGAGTAAGTGTCTTTTCTCTCCTAAAAGAAAATTGGAGTCATTGTTCAGTCTTTAAAATTATATGTATTTTTATAGATCTGGTCCTGTTGCTTAATAATGAAAAATAAAATTTTGGATCTGGTCTTATTTGTTTAAAATTAAATACTTATAAAAATGTGAATTAAATTGAAATAGAATTGATTTGGGGAGGGTTGGATTTTGTTTTTGACTAAAGAAAGTCAAGCATATTAAGTGATGATGGCCATCTGGTTATTTCCCTCCTTTTGAGTGTTTAAACTGTTCATTTTTTTGGTGTGTTTAATAATTACTACCCTGTTCTCTTACTGTTGGAGAATTTTTGGAAAGGGTTTCAGTTTTCACTATTTGATATTAAGCATATATTGACATTCTTCAGTCTCTATTTTGGTTTAGATTTACGGTAAGTTGGGTACCTGTTTTTTAAAAAGTTGTTTAGTTCCTGTGTATTAGATGCATGGAATTAAGTCATTGACTAGAAGCTGGTAATATCTGATATCATGACCATTATTTGATTAGATATTTGTTTTAAAAATAGCATCTTCTAAGAAGCTGTTAAATTCTTCATTGACTTTGTTAACTGGTATTTTTAAGTTTCCTGCCCTATACTTCTCAAAATCTGTAATTTCATTTACTATAGAAATCATGTTTATTTGACGGCTTCTTAGAGATCTGGTAGGTATTTTTAGTTTTTTAATAAAAGTGGCAGTAAAGGGAAGAAAGAAACGACACACAGTCTCGGATTGCCTTTTTTCATGCTACAATTTTGGCACTGAAGTGGACAGACAGACAGCTTCCCATAATGCCAGATTGCAAAAACTGAAATGTTTTCCAGGTACCACTTTCAAAACTCAGAAGCAGCTGAAAGAAAATCTGAACAAACAACCGAATAAGCAGTGGAAGAAATCACAAAGTAAGGAACAAAATCTCAACTAATATAAAATTAACTCCTCTTTTGGGAGCAGAAGAAAATGTAGACCGTTTGACATCGTACCTCCATAAACCATGGGCAAGCCTGTGTTTTCCAGGCCTGGGAGGCCCCCAGTGACTTACCCTAAACAAGCCGTCACGGAGTCACTTCTTTAAAAACAAACAAACAAACAAAACAAAACTACTTTTAAGCAAAGGACATGCAGGAAAAGGGTTTAAATGAGTGAAGATTCAAGAGTAGTTGGGGGATTGAAAGAAGAACATGATACTTGGTAGTGGCCAGGCTGCCTCTCGGGTTCAAAGATGTCTGAATTAGAGGCAGCTGGCGTTAAACAGCAGAGCTCAAGAGGAGCCTAGGCATTCAGAAGCATTTCTATGGGAGCCATGACATTCTTCAGATTGGGGGATACACTCTGCCAGATTAGACATGGGCCTCAAATCCTGGCCAGAAGCTCGTTCTCTAACAGGAGCTCCTGCTATGTCTATCATGTTTACCCAGCATGGGAACAAGGGAGTGGAATACTGCATGCGATAGACGGCTGTGGGCTACACTGAGGAATATTGAGAAAGACCTGAAGGTGTGGAGGGAACAAGGTAAAGGACAGTGAGAAGTGGGAGGTGAAACAAGACACTTGGGATGGTTTTGCTCCGGCAAGCGCATGGCACTCATCAGGATTAAGGGAATCCTCTGACATCATTTTGGTTCTAAGTTGCATGCCTAGGAACCAGGAGCCGCCATTTCAGCCGCAGTTCAACCACAGTGATAATGTACTTAGAGCTTGTCTTGCCTGTTTTGCTGAGAACTGAGTCAGCAGGAAAAGAAATCCCAAGCTAAATAACGTAGGAATAGAGTTGAGGTCTGTGAGTGATTTTCTTCAGCCAGTGCTCAGGATTAATTGGATGTCCTGCTCCTGGACACTCTTAATTTGAGGTATTGAGATCCTTTTACACGCAGTCAGACTAGGACAAACGGTACTTCATGTGTCTCCCAATCAGTAATTCTAGGACTTTATGACTTAAAGGGTCTGTTGGAGGTAAGTAGGTCAGTCCTATCTAAACAATATATTTTTATATTGACCGTACTTGGCAGTGCTCAAATTTGATATTCTGTTTATTTTAGGAATTATGCTGTGATTTAAATATGCATGTTGGGCGTATGTTCAAAGTACACCCTTAACTAGAAAAGCTAAAATGTTCCTGAATATTAGTCAACTTTTTCTATCTGTATTGATGACCTTTTGTTTCATTCCAACAGCATCCACGAATCCAAAAGCTGCTCTCAAGTCTAAGATAGTTGCTGAATTTCGAGTAAGTTACAGTATATGTTTGACATGCCAAAGCATTTTACCCCCTTTTTGTGTTACCGTTGTCTGTGTAGTCCAGTAAGATTTCTTTTTACTCAGTTGTACATCAGTTATATTTTAAGTTCTAGAGGAATCCAGATTGGGATCAGATTACTCGGAGTTTCATCGGTTCCCCTAATGGAAGACGTAACCTTCTTAGAGAACACCTATTACGGGCTTTCTGTACTGAACCCCCCAACTGGGAGTTCATCTTTCTGTGAAGCTCTACTAACTTAGAATTTGCTTAGAATTAACATAATAAGACTATTTATATAATTGAAATGTAAAGAAGATATAAGTAGACCTTTGTTTTAGTCTTAACTCTATAGCCATAAATTAGATCAGAATAACTAAGGAAAAGGATCTTTTAAAGCATATGACTAAAAATAGGGTTTTGACATGAGAATTGACATCGCCATCTCTGACTATGAGGAAATGTGAAGGGTTTTTCGCTCTTGGGGTTTTATTAGGTTTTAATGGGGAAAGATAAATAAGTCAATCTCGTAAGTACAGTTGGACTCTGCTCTGTGTTCAGTCTCAGGCGCTCATTGAAGAGCTGTTGCTGTACAAGCGCTCAGAAGATCAGATCGAATTGAAGGAAAAGCAGCTGTCGACTATGAGGGTGGATGTGTGCAGTACAGAAACTCTCAAATGCTTAAAAGGTAATTTGTACGTCCTTTTACCTAGAATAACTCAGATTTTCTTTCCAGGTTTGTCTTTCTAATGATGAGACTGGCTTCCCCAGGAAGAGAACCTTAGGTTGTAGAGAGCAGGTTGGCGTTCCCAGGATTTCTTAAGTGGAGTCCTGCCCTTCACGCTGTGCCCCTTAGACTGGCACAGTGGTACATGCGGGTTACATCTCCACAAAGCTGGAGAAAAAGAAATTTAAAACACCCCAAGAACTTCTGCCATTTTCATCACTTCTGGTGCTTTCTTGATGTATTGGCTTACATATAGACAGCTGTATTTCATGTGTGTGGTTCAGTGGTTCGGGTATGTTCTTTCATGAGGTTACTGTATTGCCTCATAAAATCTAGTAGGTTGCTCTCTTTTTCTTACATTGTAAATTACAAGGACTAATCATATTAATAATGAATTAGAATATAAATCTCATGGATGTAGAAATTATCCTTATTTGTTCACTGCTATATCCAGCGCCTAGAGCAGTGCTTAGTACGTAATAGGCTTTTCATAAATACTTTTGAAATAACAAGTAAATGGCTACTAGATATTCATTTTGGTATCTATTCTTGGCTTGCACCATGCTTTAAATTTAACTTGTTACCTAATTTAATCTACACAACAACCCAGAAGCATAGTAAAATCCTCCGTTTTGGACATGAGAAATCCAGGGCTTCATAAGGAGATGAGTAGTTTATCTCAGTTACCCAGCTGGTAAGAGCCAAAGCCAAAATTTGTACCGTTATCTAAAGCCATATTGCAACAGTCATGAGAAAGAAGTATACTTAGGAACATAAGTAGTAGTTTGTAATGTCACTGTTGTTACAAAGCATAATTCATATTTTGTACTCTTCTGATATGAAATTATCAGGGGTCTTTTACTGATAGGGAAGATGAATTTTTAGTGTGATTCACACAGAAGTCATTTATCTTTTCTGAGCCCAAGTTTTCTCATCTGAGAGCCTATCTTCTACATTCCGTAGGGTAAAAGTTAATGGTAGAAGTGAACAGAATCCAGCCTCATCCATTATTTCTAAGTAGCAGTGTGGCGTCAAGTTTGTGAAAAAAACTAATAGGCAAATTTTCTTTTAGTTGGACTTTCTTTTGTTTACCTTAATTACACGTACCTTCATGATGCCCTCTTGTTTAACTTACAGATTTACAGTTATTTTAATAATTACTGTGAACCTGTGATTTGGAGAAGGTTTTTAAAGGTGAAACTATGAGACTAAGATTATTACACACTAAGGCAGCAAGAACAGGTTCACAGATCACCTAGATTGGGGTTTTCTTCAAAAGATTATACTTTTTTTATCCTGAAATGAATACTTCCTCTATTATTTTAGATAAGACAGGTGGGAAGAAGTTCTCCAAAGAATTTGAAGAGGCGAGCGCCAAGCTGGAGGAATTTGTGAATGGATTAGATAAGCAGGTGAAAAATGGGCCCTCACTAACAGAAGCACTGGAAAATGCTGGAATTTTCTATGAAGCACAGTACAAAGAAGTAAAAGTGGTGGCCAATGTAAGTAGTAATTAAAGCTCTTATATGGATTGCTTACTACGTGTCAGTGACTGTTCTCTCTGTTATCTAATTCTGTGAGGATAAGCAGTATTGCCTTCAGTTCACAGATTAAGAAGTTCCTTTTGAAGAAGGCCGGTAACCTTGTGCAGGTAATATACAGAGGATGCCCCAAAAAATGTATACATGTTTTAAGAAAGAAAAAAACTGTCTTAAAATTTGCTGATAGGAACCACTTTGAGCACCTCTTGTAATTGCAAAAGTCAACCGTGACTTGTATTCATCTTTTGTGTTCGGTATATATTGTGTATTACAATTTTAAGACAGTTCTTTCCTTTCTTAAAATGTGTGTACATTTTTTTGACACCCTCTGTGTATGGCTAACAAGTGGTGGAGTCTAAATGAAAACCTGGGTCTTTCAGACGCTGAAGCTCATGCCTGCCCTGATTGTTATGCCTCAAGGTCTTAGCATTTCAGGGAGGTACTGTTACAGGATATAAAATCAGGCTGAAGTATGTGTACCTTTTGTTAAAAAAACAGAAAAACTCGATAGAAACATTCTGTTACTAAATTTCATGTAAGTGGACTGAATTAAGGGCCCTCTTTGTCCCCATCTCCAGTGGAAGAGGAGTTGATAATTAGACATTTGTCAAATGGCCTCTGCATATACTTACATAATTTTTTTTTAAGTTTTAATCACTATATATGATCGTAAAAGCACATGGTATTGTAGATCCCACCAGTCCCACTTCCTCGGCGCAGTTCCTTTTTAACTCATTTAGCTGTGTGTTTTTTTTCTGGCATTTGCCTCCATATTTCTAAATAATATGCCCATATTGTTCTTTGTCGGTTTGTCCTATTTAATAAATATTAACTTCTTGATATGACAAATGAGGATTTAGCTTATACATTTCTGTCATCTCCTTTTTCATAATATTATTATATAACTTTTAAATCTGTGGCTTACCTTTGCAAGTTGAAGTATAGTTGAACCTTGAACAATGTGAGGTTTAGGGGTGCTGACCCCACTCCCTGTGTAGTCAAAACTCTGCATATAACTTTTGACTTCCCCCCAGACTTAACTACCATGCAGTCACTCCTCAGTACCCACTAGGGATTGGTTCCAGAACCCCCTGCAGATACCAGAATTTGCAGTGCTCAAGTCCCATATGTAAAATGGCACAAAATAATGCATACTGTCAGCCCTACTCATCTGCAGATTGAAAATAACTGTTTTTGAGCCGTGGTTGTTTGAATCTGCCGGTGTAAAATCCAGGGATACAGAGGGCTGGCTGATTGTATATTTACTGAAAAAAAATCACGTATAAGTGGACCTGTGTTGTTCAAGGGTCAACTGTACTGTTTTTGACCGCTACCTCTAGACTCGCCCCATTTTGTAAGAGAGGATATTAACATCCCTATATTTTCCCATTAGTTTTCATCGAGCCGTTTTCCAACTTCAGTGAACTATATACTTTTATTTTGTTAAGGTTAACGATAATACATTCCATTCTGTAATCATATTTGTCTTACTTGCTGTAAAGGTTGAAATTAAAGAAAGCCTACATTCTAATGATATAAACATTGTTCACTGCGAGGTCTTATGGTAACTGTGATTATGTTAATAGATGTTAGGGTTTTTGTCCCTAGAATTTCTTTTTTTCTTGCATTGTTTGCCTTCTCATAGGCCCCACCTCCCAATTCTCTTATCACATCAGATATTCTGAACCTACGTTTTTCCCAGTGGCCTCCCTGCCCAAACTTCCTTTCTCCTGCTTCAGTTTTATGTCTTAGATTCTATCCTAAGACTTCTCTTTACTGCTGTTCTTAGAGGAGCCCTCTATTTTTCAGATTCCGTGTTTTCTTTTCTTGGTACCTCTCATTTCGCTGGAGCACATCCTCAATTAATTTCCCCAAAAAGGGGTTTTCAAGAGAGAAATTTTCTGAGTCCTTATCTAAAAAGGTCTTTCTTTTTTTCACATATACTTTGATATTTTTGGCTGGGTGGAAAGTATTTCACTCCACAGTTTAGAAGACATCACTTCATTGTCGATAGGAAGTCTTTGCAAGATCCTTTGTAGATGACTGTGTGTTTTTTTTTTTTTGTCTGGAAGCTTTTAGGGACTTTATCCGTGGTGTTCTGAGATTCTTCCAATGATGCACCTGGTGTAAGATTTTGTTTTTCATTCATTATCGATTACTTGGGGTGCTCTTTCAGTCTAAAGATTGGTATTCTTTGACTCTAGGATAATTTCTTTCTCTCCATTTTCTTTACTTTCTCTTTCTGGAACATTGATTCATCAGATGTTAGACCTTCTAGAGCAGGGGTGTCCAAACTTTTTTCAACGGTTTTCACCAAGGGCCGGCCATATGCGGTAAAATACACAAACAGCCGGGCCACTCACTCGAGGTGAAGTATGTATTGCCTCACCTGGTTTATTTAAGTAAACTAAATATATTTTTGGAATTTGCGGCAGGCCAATTAACAATGGATTACGGGCCGCAGTTGCCCCGCGCGCGGGCCGCAGTTTGGACACCCCTGTTCTAGATTGATCCTCTGTGTGTGCCGTGTTTTCTCAATCTTGATCTTTTTGTTCTGCTTTGTCGAAGATTTCAACTTTATCTTCCAGCTTCATCTTTTCGTATTTTTATACTTGACACTCACATTTTAAGTTTCTAAGAATTCTTTTTTATTCTCTGTTCCATTTTTTTTTTACAGCAACCCTTTCTGATTTTATGAATATCTAGGGTCTCTGAAGATAACAAAAGCTTTTTCTCTTTCCTGAATTGTCTTATTTCCCTCTAGAGTCTTTTTTTAATTTTCCTCCTTGGTCTTTCTCTTTTATAATTTTGACTTGCATCAAAAACTCAGGTATCTCTTTGTCCATTCATATTGAAGAATGAAGTATGAAAAAGTTGATTGGGGAGTCTCTATCCATGGGTAGGAATTATCGGCTCCTTGGGTTTAACCATTCGCGTCTGTGTAGTGAGGAGCTGGCTAGGAGGGCAGGAAGAGCCCTAAATGCCAGAAGGCTGGAGGCTTTTTGCCAGGCTATTTTGCCTCTTTAGAGAAGAACTCATATTTTTTGCCTGGGACTTAGGGCCTTGGCCACCAAGTATGAAGGTTGCAGAGGGGGTTGTATCGAGTGATTGGTACTCCCACTTTTAATTAATTGTCCTGATTTCAACCCCACTTCCCAACGCCACCCTTTTACACTCATCATTTTCTGGATCAAAGCTTCTCAGGGATTCTGCAGACAGATCACCTCTCCCAGGTGTCGCTCCCTTTCTCATACTCCTAACCTCATTTTCCTCCACCCTGCCTCATCACGTCTCATGTCTTCCATTCACTTTCTGCCTTCTAAGAATCTATAGAAACCTTTTTCTCAAAGATGCTTCTTATTGTTGGTTTATACCTTTGTATCCCTTTATTATTTTATAGGAGTCTCAGAAGGTAGAAAGCATGAATGGGAATGGTGAGTTCATCACTTTGACCCAAAACACCATTTTATCATTTTGAAGAGTGACCTGTAATTCCTAGCCCCTCATTTATATAAAATCATTTAGTCTGCTCTGGAGGCTCCTCAACAAATGGCTCGGAGAGGTTTATTCAGCAAGCGTTTATTGAGCACTGATTCTGTGCCAAGCATTGTGCAATACAGAGGAAAGAGACACTACTCTCATAGAAGTCTTTGATCTGATGGAAAAAATAGAGTGAAACACAAAATTGCAATTCTGTGTGATAAATGTTATATGCTATAATAGAGGTAACTAGAGGGTACTCTGAGAACAGATTGAATAGATACTTCAACGTAGTTTGGGAGTGGTGTGGATAAAAAGGAGTTTCCCAAAGGAGCTGAAATTGCAGTAAATCGATAAATGAAAGCCCATTGTCTCTGAAGAGCATATAAGAGAGGGCACATAAGAGAGCGTGGCAAAATTGGTGGACCTGAGAACAGTTTCTTATTGCTGGGTGTGTATGAGAACGTGATAAATAAAACTGAACAGTCAGGAACAAGATTCTCAAAGTGGTAGGAGGCAGTTTTAGGATTTCAGTTTTGCTAGTGACGTGATCACATTTACATTTCAGAATCAAGACAGCAGAATGGCAAATAAGAGACTATGAGGGGCAGGGAGACAAGTAATTTTTCTCTCTGTCGCTGGTTTTCAGTAGTTATACAATGCTGTGCCTGGGTGTGGTCGTCATATTCATCTGGTTTGGCGTTTGCAGAACTTTTAAAATCAGTGGTGTTATTTGTTTGTTAGGGCTACTATAACAAAATACCTCAGATTGAGTGGCTTAAACAACGTTAATTTATTGTCTCTACTTCTGGACGCTAGGAGTGTCAGAATCAAGGTGTCAGCATGGTTGATTTTTTTCTGGGACTGTGAGGGAAGGTTCTGTTCCTGGCTTCTCTCTTTGACTTTTCACGGTTGTTTTCTCCCAGGTTTCCTCACATTGTCTTCCCTCTGTGTGTGTCTCTGTGTCCAAATGTCCCCTTTTTATAATACCAGTCATACTGGATTAGCCTGTCCTAATGACCTCATTTCAACTTGATTACTTCTGAAAAAACTGTATCTCCAAATAAGGTCACATTCTGAGGTACAGGGTTAGGACTTCAACATACGATTTGGGGGGCGGGGTGGGGGGAGGACACAATTCAACCCATAACAAATGGCAGGATGGTTTTCATGAATTTTAGGAAATTCTTAGTTATTACCGCTTCAAGAATTGTTTCTATTCCATTCTCTTTCCTTTCTTCCTGGAACTCTATTAATATGTATATTAGGTCTCATTACTGTATTCCAGATGCCTTTTTTTATGTTCCTTTTTGTATTTTCTATCCTTTTAATCTCAGTGCTTCTTTCTAGGTATTTTCTATTAACCAGTCTTCTAATTCATTAATTCTCTCTTCTACAGAATCTTTATCTACTGTTAAGCCCATCTATTAATTTTGGTTATTGATTTTTCAGTTCTAGAATTGCCATTTGATTCTTTTTTAGAAAGAATTCAATTATCTGGTAAAAAATTCTGTGGATCTATTTTTGTTTTTCATCTTTGCTGCTCTTTTTTTTTTTTGTCTTATTTTTTTATTTGGAAACAATCTCAACCTTAAAGAAATGTCTTATGTACATAATGAAGATCTTTTTTCCTGAATCATTTGAAAATAAGTTGCTAAAACCCCATTATCCTCATATATTTTCATGTGTGTTTCCTGCCAATTTTATTCTCCTTCATAACCATAAGGTGGTATAGCTATTTAATCAGGAAATTAATCAGTACATTGGCACACTATTATAATGTAATCCTCAGACCCTGTTCAGATTGACCACTTTTTAATAGCAAAAGATCCAGCTCAGAGTCACAATTTGCATTTATTGCATTTCTCTTTATTTTCCTTTGATTGGGAATAATTCTTCAGGCTTTTCCTTGAGTTTCATGACCTGAATGTATTCAAAGTCAAATATTTTGTATAGTGTCCCCTGATTTGGATTTCTGTGATATTTCTTTGTGATTGAGCGTATGCATCGTTAGTAGGAATATCACAGAAGTGATCCTGTTTTGTTCTTATTTTATTCTTTCAGTTAGCACACAAGTTTGATTTGTTTTCCTACCTGTAATATTGCCTTTGATATCTTTTAGTAATGTGGCATTGTCTAGGCTTGTCCATTGAAAAGTTTTCCCTTGTAATTGCTTGGAGTTGAATTGTGTACCCCAAAAAGATATGTTGACACTATGACTGCTAGTACATGTGAGTGTCACCTTCCTTGGAAATAGGGTCTTTGCACATATAATCAAGTTAAGATGAGGTCATTCGGGTGTAACTGATGTCCTCATACGAAGAAGGAAATTTTGGATACACACATGACAACTGAGAACATCATGTGACAAATGAGACATATTGTAGCGATGCAGTGGCAAGCCAAAGAAAGCCAAGGGCCAAGGCCACCACCAGAAGTCAGGAGAAGGCAAGGAAGGATTCTGCCCAGTCTCAGAGGGAGCTTCTGCCTGCTCATGCCTTGATTTTGAACTTCTAGCTTCCAGAACTATGAGACAGTAAATTACTGTTGTTTTAAGCCACCCATTTGTGGTACTTTATCACCACAACCCTAGGAAAGTAATACAATGATCAGTAAGTGTTTTATGCAGAAGTGTTTCGAAACTATGTAAATGTTTCTCATTAAACTTACAATTTATTCATTTATTTATATCATCATGGACTCATAGAGTCCTATTTATTCATTGTTTTAATTCATTACTACCGATACTTATTTTGATGTTCAAATTTTCCCACATTTGGCCAGTGAGAGCTCCTTTCAAGCTGCTTTCTTTGTTCTTTTGACATGTCCCCATCATTTTTGAGCATTTCCTTACTTGTGGAACAGTGTTCCAGACTCATCTTGTACTTTCCCACTCAGCCCTGGAATCAGTCATTTCTCCAAGGAGCCTTGGTTCCTTTTAGTGAAGAAGCATATGTAGAAACCAAGGTTTGAGTACTAGGTATACTCATTACTGTTGGGATATCACTGCTGCCAGACTGTACCAGTGTACAGAGTGAGGAATTTATGTTTGTATGTATGTACATATAACTATGTACACACACATTTGCATCTATATTGATTTCTATATCTGTATACTCGTTTGTTGAAAACCAGGAGTTCATGCTATTGTCACCAATCCCAGTCCAACACCACAGGTTTGTTCTAGTTTTCTTCCTTCCCACACGTGTAAATGCTTTTCTGTCGGTGTAAAACCTTGCTCCCCTTGTCTTCTACGTAATCACTTACATGGTCAAGCCCCTCCCTGCATGTAGCCAGTCTCCCAGCACTTCTCTCCCCACTCGCCTCTGGCCTTTCCCTTCATCTTGCTTAGGCTTCCGTCCCCCATGCAGTTCCTTTCTCCCATGCAGCCATTTTCCTCACCCCATTTGGGCTCCGTTTTCTTACTCTAGGCTATGGATGCTTCCCCATTAGCTCCAGCTAATGAGTGTTGGGCCGAATTGATCAAGAAGGGAAGAAGGAAAGATTTTTGTCTAATTTCTTGAATATATAAAACATAACTATTTGGTTTTTGTCAGATAATTCCAGTCTTGGCTTCCCCTGTTCTGTTTCTACTCTTCGGTCATTTGGTCCTCCCTCTTAGCATGCCTCCTGCGTTGTTATTGAACTCCAAACACTGTACATGACAATTTTGACAGCGTCTTCGGGTGATTTCTCTTCCTCTAGGAAGGATTCACCCTTTCCTTTGCTGAACAGATATTGTGAGAGCCGATCATATTGATCAAATTGAACCTGAACTGACGTAAGGCTGAATGTTTGGCAAGGCTTTGTCTTCCTCTGGTTCATCCAGCTTCTGGGACGACTAAGAGCCTAGAATGGTTGCGCGGGCCCCTTCTCCATGGCACAATTTGAACTCTAATCCTTGTCTCCTCTGTATCATCTGACTGCATTCAGCTCCACTTTGTTTTTCGGAGGCTTGCTTCTTGGCTTCTTCATTCCCTCCTAAGCTGCTTCAGAATTCAGCAACTATCCTGAGGGAAAAAACAATAGCATATTGTTGAGCCAGTTCTGTCCTTCCTCTTTCATCAGAATCTTAGCCTTTCAAGTATATTGGTTGATTAGATGGATAGAAAAAAGCAAGGGAGAATGAATTACAGATATAACCTCTAGGTTTCTAACTCAGACACCTGCGTGGATGGTGATATTCACTTAGGGAATACAATAAGTAGAGATTGGAAACAACCCCAGGCTTGACAGATGATGATATTTTCTTTTTTTATACCAGTGATTTAGTTAGTAATAATGAGGAAATTTGATCAAAGTCAGAACGTAACTTCTTGGTCCTTTTCTCAGAGGAATAACGTTTTTTTCTCTTTTAGGCATACAAAACCTTTGCTAATCGAGTGAACAATTTAAAGAAAAAGCTGGATCAATTGAAGTCAACCCTTCCGGATCCAGAAGAATCACCAGTCCCTTCTCCAAGCATGGATGCTCCCTCCCCAACTGGTTCTGAGTCTCCTTTTCAAGGAATGGGAGGTGAGGAATCCCATTCGCCAGCCGCAGAGAGTGAGAAATCTGCTACACCTGAGCCTGCAACCGATAATCGTGATGTGGAAGACATGGAACTCTCAGATGTGGAAGATGATGGGTCAAAAATCATTGGTATGTCCTTATGTGATTAGCAGACAAATGGTTCCTTATCTCTTACCTGCTGTACTTTCTAGCAATGAATCTATCACAGGCGAGTGTTAAAGGATAGTTCAGACACCAAGGTAGCGTTATTGTCTGTAAAGCAGTCAGGATTTGGTCAGCCACGTGGCCTAAGAATCATTGCTCAAGATCTGTGTTGTTCAATATGGTAGCCTCTGAGCTACATGTGACTACTGAGCACCTGAAATACGGCTTGTCCAACGTGAGATGGGCTCGAATTATAAAATTCACACTGGATTCCAGAAACTCAATACCCCAAAAAAGAGGGAAAGTATCTCATTAGTTATATTGAGATAAAACATATTATTAAAATTAAATTTTGTAATGGGGCTACCAGAAAATGTACACTTATATATGTGGCTTGAATTATATCTCTGTTGAGCAGCATTGCTCTAGGGGGAGGGGCACTTACGCTGGAATTCCTTATTCTCTGTCACTCTTGACCTTCACGATTCCAAAGCCACAGGTTATTAGTTATACTTTCAAAATTAACCTGAACTGGTGAAGTGTTTCTCTGACGTTCCCCTGCTTTTATAATTATTAGGGAGTTCGACTTCTGTTGAATTTAATGCACTATGCATACAGTATTATGCATAGCCTTTTAAGTATTAAAAGACATCAAGAGTTAAAACATTTCAGTTTCGGGGCATCCGGTTAGCTTAGTTGGTTAGAGCATGGTGCTCTTAACAACAAAGTTGCCTGTTCGATCCCCACCTGAGCCACTGTGAGCTGCGCCTCCACAACTAGATTGAAACGACTACTTGACTTGGAGCTGAGATTGAAACGACTACTTGACTTGGAGCTGATGGGTCCTGGAAAAACACACTTAAAATAAAAATAAAAAAGAAAGAAAGCTCTCAGGTTAATGAAAAAGTAAAAAAACAGGACAATTTATGACATAAGTGTCATTACCAAAAGCCAGAACACAAATGTGTACCAAATAATAACGTGCTTCCAGAAATGCACAAATTTAATACACAGATACTGAGAAGATGCAAAGAAGTCATTGAAAGGTAAGATAAAAGATGAATTTGGGAAATGGATTTTAAGCAGGTGTTGGAGTCAGGAAGGATCATAGATTATAAAGAGTATGACTTTTTAAAAAGTCATGAACTGAGTGGTTTTCTCTAAAGCATAGTGGTTTTTACTCCCAAATCAGGAAATATTAGGGCATATCATTGCATACTGGAAGCAGAGTCTGGAAAGTAGTAGGACGCAATAATATCTGTTTTCTTTGTTTAAATAGTAGAGGACAGGAAGGAAAAACCTGTGGAGAAGTCAGCTGTTTCCACTTCTGTACCTACAAAGCCAACGGAAAGTACCCCAAAGGCGTCTTCGTGTACCCCAGTGCCTGTGACCGTGGCAGCAACCCCGCCTCTTCCAAAGCCTGTGACTACTTCTCTTCTGGCCCCTTCTCCAGCACTGGCTTTGCCAAACCTGGCTAATGTGGATCTGGCCAAAATCAGTTCCATCCTTAGCAGCCTGACATCAGTCATGAAAAATACTGGTAAGTGAGCCCAGGAAGAAAGACAAAAGGCTGACTTCCAGCTTTCTTATTGAACCGTCAGTCTGGTTTTTTGGTTTACTTTTTAAAATTAAAAGTAATAGTTTTAATTAAAAAAACCAATACTTAGTCATTATAGGAAAATTAGTAAATAAGAAAATAAAATAAATACCTATAATCCTACCCCAAAGGAAACCACTGTGTCTAACCTTACCAGTGTATTTATAGATGAATGTTTTGGGAGATTAAAATATTTGTAATAATTTTTCTTGCAATAATTCAAGCATATTGCATATACTGTGTTAAAAGCAGCAGTTTAAAATTTAGCTGTATATCATTCGATGATACTAAATACAACCTATAGCTAAATACAGACCTTTTTATTATTAGGCATACATTGTGTTTCCAACTTTTTGTTTGTTTCCAATTTTTCACTGTTAAAAAGAATAATGAGCAACCTTGATGATAAAATTTTATGCACAACTCTTCCTATAAGTGTTGATGAGTAAATAGGGCTTTTTTTTTTAATGGAAATTTTAATGAAAATGCTAAACAGCAGCTCCATGTACTCATCACTCATCTTCAACTGTATAAACACCTGGCCTACCCAGTCCCGATTATTTTGAAGAAAATCCCAGTTATTTCATTTCTTCATGAATACTTAAATATAATTTCTAAAAGATAAAGACAAAAAAATTAGCATGTAGGTTTTTTAAGTCTTTTCATGTTATAACTAAAAGATCTCCAAAAACTGTTTGTAATTCCAAGTACTATATGAAAGTTCCCGTCAGTTCCTCAGCTTCTCCAAACTATTTTGTGTGATTTTAATCTTTGTCAAACTCAGTCTTAAAAAATTGTTTGTTTTAATTTGCATTCCTTTGATTAAAGTATTTTTCATTTGCTTATCATTTATTTTTCTTTATGAAATACCTGTTCACATTTTTGATCATTAAAAAAAATAAAAATTAGTTTGTTTTTATATACATTTTCCCTATGTTAAAAATCAATCCAGTGTTTTAAAATGTAAAACTGTAAAGGAGGTTGCTTATATAATCTCATTTTATAGGCCATTTGAAAAGCACAGAACTCACTAATCACAGACTTATGCAATGGCTGAGTTCCACTATTGCGGTGGCTCTTCTCATTATAATCCGCCAGTAGTATTTATGGAGCACCCGCAAGACTCCAAGGTGTAGGTTTCATTTGTGAGAGAAGAAATGGGTCCCTTAGTCTATTTCTATTGGAGCTGTCAAAACTAATGGAATACATATGAAAAAAAAAACTTCATAGGTGTTTATTTTAGGAGTGTTCCAACTAGACGGGAGCAAATCTTAATCTAATTTTCAAATTTGTGTCTTTGTACAAATGATGATATGGACCATTTGTGAATCAGTCACAGAATAATTCCCGTTAAACATAGCATACTCGTTGGAGTGGAAAGTACGGATTTAAAGGTCATTTTGAATTGCATTTTCTTAAATTAATCTTTCTGCCACCAGGGGTCAGTCCTGCATCAAGACCTTCTCCAGGAACGCCCGCAAGTCCCGGAAGTCTCTCCAGTGGCCTGAAAACACCTGCACCTGCCACGACAGCATCACACAATCCTCTGGCAAACATCCTCTCGAAGGTGGAGATCACCCCAGAAAGCATTCTGTCTGCTCTTTCCAAAACCCAGACACAGTCAGCCCCTGCCCTGCAAGGTAACGGACATGTACCCAAGGGACTGGAAGGATGAGTGTTTGTCTCTGGCTCAAACCTGCGTTCCGTGTCTGAGGAATCCAAAGCCACAAAATGTACAATACAGTGAATTCATTATTCTATTTATATGTATCATCTCCGAGCTGACATTTCTAGAATCACAAAATGTCAAAGCTGAAAGAGACTTTAAAAATCATCTAGTGTAATCCTCTCCTGTTCAGGTGAGGAAACGAAGGCTCAGTGAGGTGGTGTGACCTGCTCAAGGTCACTGATGACCAGAGACTAAAACCAGGTTTCTTGACTAGAGTCCAGTGTTCTTTCTCCTGCTCCATGACCCCCCGAGGGGCTGCATTTGTCCCAGCTCTTAGCACAGGTCAGTGTATGTTGAGGTTTATGTATTTTAATGTTAACTGAAGCTAAAGGCAGTAAGAAAGATCAGTCTACGATCAATACCTTATGAGATATGATTGGCTCATTTTTTACGTCCTCGTGTTTTATAAGGGCCTCTGTGGTAACATAGTAGGTCTGTTTTCTTTTTGCCTACGTATAATCTCTACCATATTTTAACCTCTCTATTCAACTTCACTAGTTATCTCTTTTATGCCTAAAACTGCTTCTAACATTTTGTAATAAAACTTAACCTGCTCTCTGTTCTCAGACCTTCCAGATACCAATACAGCTTTTTATTTTCAGCATCTCAATAAAATTATGCAATGAATTACAAATACCAGAACAGTATCTTTAATATAGTGATTTACTCAATGTCAGGTTCTCGACCAGGAGCCTCCAGGGGCGATTTGACAATGTCTATGAAGACATTTTTTGTCACAACTGGAGTGCTACTGCATCTAGTGGGTGGAGACCAGGGTTGCCGCTAAACATCCTCCAATGCACAGGACGGCCGCCACAATAAGGAATTTTCAGCCCCAAGTGTCAGTAGTGCTGAGGTTTATATGAATATGGAGCAGTACAGGTATCTGTTAATTTTCCTACTTCCTAAACTGTTCTGTAGGTGGTTCAGCCAAGCATTGTGTTTTAGTGAACTCTGTCTTAAGATACAGGAGAATTCTGTTAATAGAACTAAATACTATTAAATACTAATCCACAGCCCCCATGTGTTGGCACCAGCAATAAAGAATGATAATACAACAGCCCATCTTATGCTACTGATTTCAGGGATGGTTAGCTTGAGAGATTGGCGTGTTTGTGATTTCTCCCTTTTAGTCCTATAGTTAGAGTGAAAACCTTAAGCTCACTTCTGTTGTAGCTTCTTACCTGGATACAAGACTTATATCTCAAAGAAGCAGCTTTTCCTTTCCGCAGATTGTTACAACACTATCACGTGGACTTTGTCGTCAGGCAAAATTTGAACAAAACTAGGTGTGTGCGCTGACAAAATGAGAAGTGGGAACCCCAGAAAACAGCCTTTGTGGGCTAACGGATTAGTTCATCACCTTTCATTTCCTTACAGAAAGTGGAATTCTCCTTGACTTTTAAAAGACTGTGCCCAGCAACTTAAATACATGTATTTCTTCAAAGACTGTAAAGTAAATCTCTTAGAACTTTTCCTCTGATTGTGTCACCTACAGCCCTTACTGACAGATTTTCAAAACAAAAGAACAACCTGAGTGGGCAAAGGGTATGGAGAAAAGTAGTATGTAGTAGCACAAGACTGTGCCACCTGTCACCAGAAATCTGAGTAGTAGCTTTCTTAACAGCATGGTCTTTTGAAGAATTTATCCCACAATAGCTGAAAGATACGCTGAAATATCTTTTAAATCATATGACATTGTCATATATCACATTCTAGTGCCTGAGGACTTCCGGTTTGGGTAAGAACAGTCACTACTAAGAATTAAATCATACCGTTAGAAGGGGGAAAATTACATAGCTAGGGAACTTTTTGGAAATGAAACATGGATTTTTTTTTTCAGGAGAACTGAAATAAATGATATTTCAGTTATTTGGGTATTATTGAATATTGGATAACAATACAAACCATGCACCATTATTTAGAAGTTAAAAATGTTACAAGGATGGAGCCTTAAAACTCTTCAGACCTTACACCTCTTAGCAAATATACGTTAAAATTTAAATTTTGAAGAAACATTAATTGAGCTGTTATATGAAATATTTTCTTTCACCATATCATTTTGAAGGAGCAGTTTTAGCATATGGCTAAAAGCTATAAATTTGGGCGAAGTGTACACAAATTTTCATTTATGACCAGAAATTGGGTAAATTTTCCAAAATACTATTGAATTTATAGGACCTTCTCTTACCTTTTTGTCAAGTGTTTTTCTAAAAAATTTTCTACAGGCACAGTTTGCTTTGGTGGAATTCAGCAAAGAATTCCTTCTCAGTGCTCCTGAGAAGGTTTTGTCTGTCAGTGAGTAGGATTGACTCTTACCAGAGTCATCCTGGGTAGAGCAATAATCCTTGAGTTTTCCAAGCCAGAAGATAGGAATTGTGTGTTTTCTTATGAGAGGATCAGTGCACCCAGTGGTCTAATTTTGTAAGTCTTTGTGGCGTGTGTTTGTATGTTTTTTATTGCTACATTTTACAACCAAAAATGATAGCTGAGAGCATTGTTTCCCCAGAGGTAACACCAGTCTAGCGAGAGATCTTGGAAAAAGTGTCCTGTTCAAATAAATGGCTGCAATTTGCATGTGCTATCTCTCACTTGAGAATAATAGTGTACATTAACTTACTAGAGACAATTGTGGTTGGAAAGGAAGGGTAAGGCAGAATATTTGTATTTAGAGAAGCAGTTCCACAGATCAAACATTAAGAAATACTGGCTTAACGTGTTATTTTAAGAGTGATTTTGCTTCATTTCTCTTCCTGCTTTGTCTTGTTTAAACTGTGAATGATTCTGACACTAAAATCTCCCCCTTCCGATTGCCTTTTATGCTGTGTTGGACTCATTTCATGATTGTACTGGACACTTTTCAGTGATTTGCTCTCTTTATACTAACAAATAGGTCCAGTGTTTTCTATGACATTGAGCCGTTGCTTGTCTGCTCTGGATTCCCTTTGGCCTCATATTTTAATGTCTGGTTCCCACTGGAATGAATGACAATATCCTATTGGCCTCAATTGTTTTTATTATGAGGCAGGGAGTTCTTTTTAACTCATCTAATCCTTGTTTCCACAGGCCTGTCATCTTTGCTTCAGAGTGTTACTGGGAACCCAGTTCCAGCCAGCGAAGCCACGTCCCAGAGCACTTCAGCTTCCCCAGCCAACACCACAGTCTCCAGCATAAAAGGAAGAAATGTGCCCTCCAATACCCAATCCTTTATTCCCAAAAGCTTCAACTATTCTCCTAGTTCATCAACATCCGAAGTCTCTTCATCGCCAGCCAGCAAGGCCTCAATTGGGCAAAGCCCAGGGCTCCCAAGCACCACTTTCAAGCTCCCGTCCAACTCTCTGGGGTTCACAGGTGCCCACAATGCCAGCCCTGCTGCCCCGCCTTCTGAGGTCACCATGTGCCAGTCTTCAGAGATCTCCAAGCCAAAGCTGGAGTCCGAGTCCACCTCCCCGAGCCTGGAAATGAAAATCCACAACTTCTTAAAGGGTAATCCTGGTTTCAGCGGCTTAAACCTAAACATCCCCATCCTGAGCAGTTTGGGATCCAGCGCCCCAGCAGAAAGCCATCCCCCGGACTTCCAGCGTGGCCCGACTAGCACGTCCATCGACAATATCGATGGAACCCCTGTGCGGGATGAGCGCAGTGGGACGCCCACCCAGGATGAGATGATGGACAAGCCCACATCCAGCAGTGTGGACACCATGTCCCTGCTTTCTAAGATCATTAGCCCGGGTTCCTCGACGCCCAGCAGTACGCGGTCACCACCACCCGGGAGAGAGGAAAGCTACCCGCGGGAGCTCGCCAACTCTGTCTCCACATATCGACCCTTTGGCCTGGGCAGTGAATCGCCCTATAAGCAGCCTTCGGATGGAATGGAGAGACCATCTTCCCTGATGGACTCTTCACAGGAAAAGTTCTATCCAGATACTTCTTTCCAGGAAGATGAGGATTACCGAGATTTTGAGTATTCCGGGCCTCCACCCTCTGCCATGATGAACCTCGAGAAGAAACCAGCCAAGTCTATCCTGAAATCAAGCAAGCTTTCTGATACCACGGAGTACCAGCCAATCCTGTCCAGTTACAGCCACAGGGCCCAAGAATTTGGGGTCAAGTCTGCTTTTCCTCCATCTGTCAGGGCTCTTCTGGACTCTAGTGAGAACTGCGGCCGGCTGTCCTCGTCCCCTGGGCTCTTTGGTGCCTTCAACATCAGAGGGAATGAACCTGGGTCTAACCGGTCCCCGTCACCGAGTAAGAGCGATTCCTTTTTCACCCCCGACTCCAACCACAATAGCCTGTCTCAGCCTACCACTGGGCACCTCAGTTTGCCACAGAAGCAGTACCCAGACTCTCCTCACCCAGTCCCACATCGTTCCCTTTTCTCTCCGCAGAACACCCTTGCTGCCCCCACGGGCCACCCACCCACATCAGGCGTGGAGAAAGTCCTGGCCGCCACCATTTCCACCACTTCGACCATTGAGTTTAAGAATATGCTTAAAAACGCCTCGCGAAAGCCCTCCGATGATAATAAGCATTTTGGCCAGGCCCCCAGCAAAAGCGCTCCCAGCGATGGTGTCAGCCTGTCAAGCCTCACCCAGCCCAGCCTGCCCGCTGCTGAGCAGCAGCAACAAGAAGAGCACTTCCGCATAGAAACGCGCGTGTCCTCCTCCTGCTTAGACTTGCCTGACAGCACCGAAGAGAAAGGGGCGCCGATAGAAACCTTGGGGTACCATAACGCAGCCAATAGGAGAATGTCTGGGGAGCCGATACAGACTGTAGAGTCCATCCGAGTTCCTGGGAAGGGAAACAGAGGACACGGGCGTGAGGCTTCACGGGTGGGTTGGTTTGATCTGAGTGCCTCAGGCAGCTCTTTTGACAATGGCCCCTCAAGTGCCTCTGAGTTGGCCTCCCTTGGGGGTGGGGGCAGCGGAGGCCTCACTGGCTTTAAAGCAGCACCATACAAGGAACGGGCACCCCAATTTCAGGAAAGTGTCGGCAGCTTTCGTTCCAACAGTTTCAACTCAACATTTGAGCATCACCTCCCCCCGTCCCCCTTGGAACACGGGGCACCCTTCCAGAGAGAGCCAGTGGGGCCGTCATCTGCCCCACCTGCCCCTCCTAAGGATCACGGTGGTATCTTCTCGCGAGATGCACCCACGCATCTACCCTCTGTGGATCTTTCGAACCCCTTCACCAAGGAGGCAGCCTTGGCCCATGCTGCCCCACCCCCTCCTGGAGAGCACAGCGGAGTTCCTTTCCCCACCCCTCCCCCTCCTCCACCCCCGGGGGAACATAGCAGCAGTGGTGGGAGTGGTGTCCCCTTTTCTACTCCACCTCCTCCTCCCCCAGTTGACCACTCTGGGGTCGTACCCTTCCCAGCCCCACCACTGGCAGAGCATGGAGTGGCAGGGGCAGTGGCAGTGTTTCCCAAGGACCATAGTTCCCTTCTTCCAGGGACCCTGGCTGATCATTTTGGGGTGCTCCCAGGACCCAGGGACCATGGGGGCCCCGCCCAACGGGACCTCAACGGCCCTGGCCTTAGCCGTGTACGAGAGAGCCTGAGCCTACCCTCCCATTCCCTGGAGCACCTGGGTCCAGCCCATGGAGGAGGAGGTGGGGGAGGCAGCAGCAGCAGCAGTGGCCTGCCCTTGGGTCCCTCACACAGAGACGCCATCAACCGGAGTGGTATGATTTTGCGGAATCCCCGGCCAGACTTTCGGCCTAGGGAGCCTTTTCTCGGCAGAGACCCGTTCCACAGTTTAAAGAGACCCCGGCCCCCTTTCATTAGGGGCCCTCCGTTCTTTGCACCAAAACGCCCATTCTTCCCTCCCAGGTACTGATGGAAACCAAGGGCAAGGCATTTTGAACAGTCTAGAGAGCAATGGAAGTAGGAGTTTGGTTGATTGTTGTTTTTATTTGTTTCCCTCCTTTGATTTTTTTTTTACTATGACAAAGGGCCTCCCTTCCAAAGTAAAAAGTCGTATATGCTTACATTTCACTATTTCATCCAGGCCTCCCTCCCAGTGCACTTAACTACCTTCCCCAAGTTGTTTGTATTTTAAAGGGGGTGGGGGGCAGGCAAAGAAACACAACCAAAGCCACTTCCTTTGGCTGGGGGTTTGACGGGCGGGGAAGAAAACAAATCTTACTTTACCCATCTCCTGAAGAGTATTATTACATTTGAAATAAAACTTCCGTCAGTACAGATCATAACATGTGCAATGTTGGGGTGTTATTTTGGGCTTGGCTTATCAGTAGTCAGTGGAGGGGTTCCGCTCCCCTTCTCTCTCCAGCTGAGTTAACAGCTGTGACAAACAAGCTTGGCTCCCTTCCCTGTGTGCTCCCTGCTGACAGCCAAGAGACATTGCCGGAGAGGAAATGTGGGAGACCTTGGACCTGTCAAGCTGTTTTGTTTTGTTTTGTTTCGAAATGCATGTTGAAGTTAAGTTCTTTACCGAGTTGCTCCTAAAATCTCTCTTTCAAAAGCCTGTGCTAAAGTACTGTGAGGTGGTAACTTTGAGGAGATTCAAACCTCATTCTGTCCTAGTAAAAAATGTTCCCCTTTTATCCCTGGAATGAAAGACCAGGGAGCTGGATGTAATTGGGAGGTTAAAATAAGGAGTAACTACAATGGGGAGAGTTAGAGACAGGAACCCTTAGCGGTGTGAAGTGACCTGCTCATCCTTCATAAACTTTCTTGAGGTAGCATCACCCAACCGAGCTCTTGCTTCCTGCTTTTCTTGCTTGGCTTTTCTTTTTCTCCCTCAGTTTTCACTTCTACTTTGTGCAGCACATCACTACAGTTGACAGTTGTTACAAAGGTGCAACTGCAGTATTACCCCTGTATCTTTTAATATAAGTAGGCATTGTTACCACGGGTGCCTCCCTGACGTAAGTGATACTTGGTGGTGGTTTTCAGCAACGTTAACTATTAGGAAAAGGGAATATTTGTCTTCTCTCTTCCCTTTCGCCTTGTCCTGCCCGGTATTCACCCATATTCTTGGTATTTCAAGGGGGGGGGCGGTTCAGCAGCGTCTTTCTTTACATGATAACCTCTTCAGATGTGTCTGAGTAGCAGGTGGATGTCACTGTCATTACAGAGAAACAGGAGCACCTGGTAAATGCAAATGTACCCCACTCTGCAGAGAGCAGCCTGTCACATGTCAAGAATCCTCACCTCCCGCTCCCACCAGGAAATAAGACCGTTTCTGCCCTTAGTCATTTCACACAACAGAGAAGTTCCGTTCTTTTCCCTGAATTGAAAGGCTTCCTATTTGTATTTCTGCAACTAGTACTGGGAAAAAGACAATCACCGCACTTGGAGTGTTTATATCTTTATATCTAGGGACACCGAAAAGCAAATGTTTTACTGCTGTTTTTTGTTATTTAGTGTCTTACCCCAAGGTACACACTGGTAATCTCCTGCTAGTAAGTAAAACAGTCTGCGTTGTTTTTTTAGTGAATCCTGGTAAGTTGCCTATTTTCTCCCAAGTTAGTCGGATGTAAAACTAACCAGAGGAAGTGTGGGGTTGCTTTGGGTTCCTGCAGTGACAGTGAAGTTGGGGGGCATGGCCAGTGTAGTGACCGAAGGTGATTCTTTGTCTCAGAATAAACTTGCTTTTCAGATAAAGATCAGCATCAGCCAGGTATGCGTCATAGTTTGGGAGTTCCGTGTAATTTATTCCATGTTATTTATTTGGGCTTGACATGTGTTCTGTGGTTAGGATGCTGCAAGTCATTCGTCTCCCTAATGCATTTCTGGTCCTAAGCCTGTTAACTGTTCTTTCTTTGACTCTCTCAAGCCTCTACCCTGTAGCTCTCCCCACACAAATGCATGATACCTACCATGGCCTTGTAGGTGGGATAGGGTACATAGTGTAGCAAAGCAAAGAAACAGCATAGTTACCTTGAGTCCTAAGACATTTGTTTAGGGAAAAGGAGAAGAGACTGGGTCTAGGCAGGGGGTGGGGGGAGAGTTATTTTTTTTTGTTGCAGAAATTAGGTGGGATGTTTTTCATTCTAGAATAAAAGAATGTGAATTCTTTCTGCTGCTCTTGTTTAAGCTAAAAGTAGTGTTTACTTGAAAAGGCTCTCTGACCATTTGATTTTATCAGAAAATGTGGGGATGTCAGGAAAGTGGCTTCTTGAATGTTGGGGCAAGGTAATTGTCCTCGAAAGCATGATCGCTAATACATGAAAGGAAGACCTTGTTGTACAGTTTAAAAGATGGACTTTTTTTAAGGGTTGGGTATTTTTGTGGGAGTTTTGTTTTTTAAGCCACAAAATCCTCAGTGCGCTTGTTTCGGGGTGGAAGTGAGGATTTGTTTGTGACTGTCAGCTGTTAACTTTAAGGAAATCTGTCTACAGCAGTAAATGAAGACAATGTATATATGTGATATAGCGAAACAAAAAAAGACAATTCTGGCATTCATAACATGAAACAAAGGGGTTTTATTCTTTCTGTGTCTGTGATTTAAAACTCGGTGCCCATGCTCTGACTTTTGTATTTCAATCTGAGTTTCAAAAATAAACAAGATATTTTTTAAAGAAAGCATAACATAGTGTGTCTTGGCAAGGACATGATTCATGAAAGTATATGCGAAGTTAACTGAGGTCCTTGGTGCTCACTGTAAAATCACAGACAGAGAACCGGTGGGGGTCGCGAATACACTGGTACCTTAAAACTCAGTGACAGCATCAGAAATAGAGTCCTTCGGTATTTCGGAAGCGTTTGCTCTTCAGTCAGCTCGAATGAAAGCTCTCCCTGCTTGCTTCTGCCCTCCCAGAGCAAGGAGGATTTGGTTTGATTCCAGGCAGGGTGATCCTTTCCGGTCCCGGGAATACAATGTCTGTGATATATATGGTACCGCAAACCTATCTAGATAATGTGAATATGCTAAACCTCCTTAACTGCAGAATATTCACTATCCTGAAGTTACTGGTTCGTGCAGAATTGAAGCTTCAGCTGTTATTGTTTTGAAGCCGCTGTAAATTACTGCTTTCCCCCTCCCTTTTTCCTCCCCTCCCCCCTTTTTTGAATCGGGGGTGCCTGTTATGATTAAAATTAGACATGTTGGATTGATACTCTCACGTGTTCAGTGTGGAAAACAAAACAAGTACATGCTTTAGAGGCAACAACAATGAAATCCTTTTGAAATGTGTATTAATATCATTTAATAAAATAACTAGTTCTAAAGGTTTGACATTTTTCTTTGAGATTTGGGGCTTTAACCAGGGGCCCCTGGTTTCTCTGGTGAGTGAAGTAGGAGGAAACCTCCAGGAGCTGAAACTGCCGTTTTGTGTTTGGAAAACCAACATTTTTCTCCAGCAAAGACCCTACGTGACTGTTCAGGGCTGAAGGTGACACGAGCTACAGAATGCAGAAAGAAAAGCCTGGATATCTCTCTGAAGATATGATTGGATTGGCTTTTGGTCTCAGAGTGGGTGGTGGGTCTGTCCGCACATTTCCGAGGCGCGCACACAGATAATCGCAGACCACCCATCTCGTCCTTCCCTTGTGACCACTTGCACTTTCCTCTCTTCCGGCCATTCCTTTTTTTTTTTCCCAAGTCTGTTTGTCCCAGTATTATGGTTTTGTTTTCCAGTTTAATAAAGTGTGGTTTCCTTTGTTGTGTGGTTCACTCTTCCCCTGTCACATGGATCTTGTCCAGCTGTCGCCTTTGACTTCTGCACTCGGTGTCACTGAAGGCACTAGGATCTCCGTGGCCTCGCAGGTTTTGTTTGATCCTTTGTGTAACGCAGTTTTGGAAAGGGATGAATGATGGGTGGGGTGAGATCAGAGATGGTCGGAGTGGAGGGAATGAAGGGGGATACTGTATGGATAGTTTTTGTGTGTGCCTTCCAAAAGTTGTGCAACTGAGCGAAGAAGCATTTTTAAAGCAAGCATAGAAATCGGGGTGGTGGTGACGGGTCCTGGCCAACTCTTCGCCCACATCTCCCCTTCTCGCTGCAAATTGGCGGTCTCATACGGAAGCCACACACCCTTCCCCATCCCTTTTTCATAGTTCAGTGCGTTTTAATAAATGCATTGTTGGCTTTAAGAGTAGAGAGAGTCACGACTTCCAGATCAGGCCTGGGTCACTGGCAGGGTAGAGGCTCTGAATAGCAGCCTTGATTACGTGTCACTTCACACATGTCAGCAGACACTTCAGAAATAGCATCGGCCTGGGAACCCACCCAGCAGGTAGGGTGTACCGCTGAACTGGCTGCTTCTGGAATCAGGCTCACCTTGCCTTCCTGGTCCCATCATGGGACCTTGACTTGCCCACCTGATTTCTTGTCTCCACCTCCAAGGAAGCAAATGTTGAGACTTCCTCACTGGCCTCTCTGGACGTGTTGAAAATGTCTCCTCTCCCCTAAATTGTTTTAACTGTAAGCTGATCTGGTATAGGAGGGATGAGTGAGTTACCCCCTCATGTAGGTAGACACAGTAACAAACTATCTGAATGAGTGTAGGATATTGGGGTGTTCCTCATACTTGTTTATGAGTAACTGGGTGGGCGAGTCCGGTCAGCTGTTGCTCACAATTGCTGAGTAATAACTCACTGAGGCTGCATAGACAAAGCTACAAGGAGGATATAAGGAAGATACCGCTTCTTAAGTAAACATCCTGTCTCCCCCCCCCCCCGCCCCACCTAGAAATAGAGGCGCACAGGCTTCAAAGGAAAAGAGCAAGTGCAGTGTAAAACCATCCAATTATTCCTGACCGACTGCTGGGGGAGAACAGGAGAAACCTTGAATGCTTAGTTACAAGTTTGAGGGGAAGGGGAAAAGAAGACTGAGATGTATTTAGAAATTGATATTGCAGTTACCTTATGGTTTTTTTTTTTTTCTTCTGTCCTTTCCCTTTGTTCTCACTGTGGCAAGAGTCCAAAGTTGAGAACACAGCTGTGCATGGAGGGGCCAGTGAGCAATGCCAACAAACAAGTACAGGCTGCAGTTTTTTGTGTTTGACTCAAAAGGGTGTTGGCTAAACCAGTCCACACTGGACGTGTTGGGATTCATAGCACATGAGATGCGCCAGCAACTTCCTTTCTCATCCCGGTTGTAGCCCCTTATTTCTGAGAATTATTCAAGTTCTTTGCCACGTAATTTGTAGAAAAGAAAGAAGAGGACTTGCAACTTCATGCATTTTTCTTGGGGTAATTCCACTGGAATGGGTAGAAAGAAGACAGGGGCAACGTGCAGTTCCTTTTGTGTCGACTGCCCCTGGCTAGGAATCCTTTGCAACTGCATGACAGCACGTAAGGTCCCCTACCTTCTGGGTAGCCAGTCATTGCCAGGGCAGTAGAGATGATTAAAGGATTCATTTGAAATCTTTGTTACCGGATAGTTGGCCTTAGTTGTATATTGCCTTCTATAGATGTATCTAGGACCTAGCAGAATACTTTGCCCTTTCCTTTGTTTTTTACTTCAGCTTCGAACCTAAGTTGACATCCCTGCACTGGCTCCTGCATTTGGGAGACTTCCCTGTTTTTTTTCCCTTGGCCTTGACCTGACAAACCAGGGATGTTTAAAAGGTGGGGATAGAGAAGGCTCTGCCCTTGTTTCTGTTCTACAGACTCAGGAGATGTCGGGGAAGGGAAATCTTACTAGAGATTTTAGGTGAGCCCAAGGCTTTGTTTTCAAAGCCAAGTTCAACTTATCCCCCTGCTCCTGATAGAAAATTTCCCCCTCCTTATTTACTTGGCAAATTTGGCTGGATTTTTCCTCTTTTTGTGGCATCTTAAAGCAGTGTTAAAGAAAAGCTTGGCCCCATCCCAGATCTTTATTATTAAGGGGAAAAAATTGTAACCCTAATCTCCCCACACCACCTGCTGTATCTTTAGCCCCTTAGCTAGTTCTTTGAGCCTCAAGCACTTGGTGGCAATGATATAAAACTTGATATATTTTACCTTCTTAAATTTCTCTTACCTCCAGTATCTTTTCTACCTCTGATGCAGGGAAATTTTGCTTCTAAGAGCTAAGATTGATTTGGGGGTATGTGTTGATCTGATGACAAGTGGAAAATGTGCTTTGCCTTCCGTGGAGAGTATTCTTACATAAAGTTTAAGATTATAAAAATAATACCACCTCAACCAAAGCTTTACCTAACTTAGGGTGTCTATTCTAAAAGTGGAGTAAAGCTGAGAATTTACCAAAACGTGACTAAGGGTCTGGGATACCCTTTACTGAGAATTCCCTTTTCCCTAGACTTCTGTGAAATCTGGCATTATTTCATTTGGTAGAACAAAATTGGTAAGACACCGCTTTTCCTGGCTTTTGATTGGACCCCTCTCTTCACCGTATGTTAAGGGCCTTTGGTACCCCAAAGGCTCCCAGTAGTGTACCTGGACAGAAAAGGCGAGCTGTGCTACCAAACATGATGCATGCCGACTCTTCTCGTGTCTGAGAGGCAGTGGAGCACGGCATATACAGGTTCTGAATTCAGATGGATTGGAGCTTCTCTCAGGGTCATTTTCCATGTTTTAAAGGGAGCATACGAAGAGCTTCTACTTGTCAGGGTTATTCTGGGAATTAAAGAAGATAGTAAAGGCACAGCACGTAGCACGTAGTAGGTGTTTGGTGATGTTCTGGGTGGAAGGTAAGAGCAGTTTTAGGGATAGATGTTTGCCGCGCAGACTAACGGGTTAACATTCCCTGAGGCGGAGACATACTAGGCACGAGTCAGAAGTTGTAGAACTGGCTACTGATGAATTGACCTTAGCTAGCTTGCTCTGCTGGTTTGCTTGCTACGGGGGGAGGAATGGGTCACTTGGCATTCCTTCCTCCACTGCAACACGAGCTATATGGGTGATGATGTAGTAGTTGACTGATCAGCATTGCCTGAGCACCCAGCTCTGCGTTGCGCATAGTGAACAGTCAGCAGATGTCTGAGGGATGAGTGCAGGGAGCCACCGTAACAGTGACGCTTACTTACTCCACCATCCCTCTACTGTCCGCACGAAAGGACAAGGCAGAATGATGTGTGTGTCAGTATATGTGTCATTTGGAGTTCAAGTCAGTACAGTGATTGGTACATTCTTAATTCGGTAATTATTTACTAAACACCTACCATTTTGTTGCCTGCAGTGTAACACTCCCCTGTCCCTGTTGGTGCAGGGCCACGGGAAAAGTTCTACCTGTTGTCACATTTTTTGAATGCCATTTAAAAATTCTCACTACCTTTTCCCAACTACACACACACACACACACACACACACACACACACGTAATCTTCCTCTTCCACAGTCCTTTTTTTTTTTTTTGTATTTCAGGGTATCTGACATATCAGATGGTGGAGCCAAGATCCAGAAGTGGTGCCTGTGACACAACTGCTGCCTTCCCCAGACAGAACCTCTGGCCTCTGGAAACCTAGATTCAACAGCTTTCTCTGACAGCACTTCCTCTACAATCCTTAATTCCATCACCACTGGAAACTTGAGAACCAGCTCTAACTATCCCTACTCCCAGGTGAGAGGACTAATGGGAATTACTGAGAACCTCATAGCTGCCCCCAAGTCCATTTCCCCTCACACTTGACTACAAATCTGCCCGTGTTTCTGTTTTTTTACTGTGTAAAATACATCGATATACTCAGTCCTGTGTCCTAGATACAGCAGGGAGAAGGAAGAGAAGGGGTAAAGGAAGTTGAGAGCTGAAATGGGAACCAGAGGCAAAAGTCTTGCATAGGAAGTAGACCTCTTTCTGAAGTGACGGGGGAGTATATAGGGAATAAACGCTACTACCAGCAAAAGCCTTGTGTGGAAGAAGAACACAAGACTTGGAGTGAATCCAGCATCGGCCCTTAACTGTTTGACCTTAAATCATTTACCTTCTCTGACCTTAAATTCCTCGTCTGTAAGAAAGGACTCTTAAGAAGTGCCCTCTGCAGATTCTCTGTTCCAGCCCTTCATGCTGTGAACATTCATTTATTCTAATACAAGCTTGTCACTGTTGTTGCTCGTTACCATGTACCACGCATTATATTAGATGATTTACAAAAAATCAACCTCAACAATGGGGAGTGGTACTATTATTCTCTTTTCATAGATGAGAAAATTGAAGCATAGAAGAAATTAAATAATTTACCCAGAATTACATAGTGAATGGCTTGCAAATCTATGCTCTTAAATTTCCTACCTCAGCAAAGACTATGTAACAGAAAACTTACGTTTAAAAGGAAATGACTAACTGCCTTTTCCGGTCCGTTTTTTTCCTCCCACTGTGACTAGAGTTCTCCTACAGTACCGCTGTCCTCAAAGCCTCAGGACACCTTATTGCTACTTTGGGCTGAAACTGCAACCATATGACCCGGAAAATAAGACCTAGCCAGACAATCAGCTCGAATGCATCTTTTGGAGCAAAAATTAATATAGGACCTGGTCTTATTTTACTATAACATAAGACTGGCTCTTATGTAAGACTGGGTCTTATATTAATTTTTGCTCCAAACGACGCATTACAGCTGATTGTCCAGCTAGGTCTTACTTTCGGGGAAACACGGAAGTCTCGCTCTTGCCGGTGTAACAGTTTAGGTCTTCCCGTCAGCCGGAACCACCCACACCACTGCCCGTGCTGTGTGGGGTGTACCTCTTTGGAGTTCCTGGAGGTGGTCCCAGGCCAGAGTGGCAGCTGCAGTAACCAATTGGCATGGGGATTGTTGGGCCAGAAGCCAATGAGGCGTCTGGTGAAGGACAAGAGGCGTTGATTTGTTTGAGGATGTAGGCACCGGTCTGAAGGAACATGGGACTGTGTCAGAGGTGGCGACGGCTCCGGCTCGCAGGGTTACAAGCCTGCGCGCTACAGACGGTGCGTGAGGTACTCAAAAGTTCCGAACCTGCCGAAGCCCGAGGTGTAGGTTGTCAACCCAGCCTGACACCCCCTGCTCCCGCCCTGAGTCCCCGGACCCGGCTGCGCTCGCATTTAGATGCTCTCTTTTCTAGGGTCAACAGTCTGGGGAACGCAGGACGCCCAGCGCAGGGCCCTGTATCCTCTTAAAAACTAGGGATTAGGACCACTGCCACTTAAATGTCCTCATCTCCCGCCATCCCCAGTCGCAAGAATAACTGATGGGGCCGGGGTTAACTCCTAACATCTTTCCCTCCAGGCCGCTGTGTCGACCCCTCCACACTGGTTGGTAGAGCGGCTGGGCCTTTTTGAAGAGCTATGGGCTGCTCACGTAAAGAGGTTAAAAAGCATGGCACAGAAGGAACACCGGACTATAAAGATAACACTTCCCGGAGGCCAAAAAGTGGAGGCTGTGGCATGGAACACAACCCCTTACCAACTAGCCAAGCAGATCAGGTACCAGGCCCATTCTCTACCTACCAGTGTTATCCTTCCTCTCTACTTCCTCTGGACCTGAGCAGGGAAAGAAAACTTCCTGTTTCTTTTCCATCCCATCAAGACAGCTTTTCCTGGAGATTCATGTATTATATGCATTTGTTTCAGAGTCGCCCTTCCTCTGTTATCTATCGGGAAAAAATGATAGGTTCCTGTTGCTCTGGTAACACATTTCCCCTTTGCAAGTTTGGAGTTGCTAAGTGATCAGTCCCTCTCTTCCCCTGTGGTTTGTAACCCTGTCTTTTTCTTTATCCCCACCCCCTACTGCTGAAGTTCAACACTGGCAGATACTGCAGTAGCTGCTCAAGTGAATGGAGAGCCTTATGATCTGGAGCGGCCCTTGGAGACAGATTCTGACCTCAGATTTCTGACATTCGATTCCACAGAGGGGAAAGCGGTAAGTTTCTTCTTTATGGCAAATACAGTGGCTGCTAAACTAAAAAATATTTAAGTAGGCATTTCTAACATTTTTTTTTTTGCCTCAGTTTCTCCATTTGCATTTGGGAGGGAGACAGACCACAGATTGCTTGTCTTGACTATTCCTTGCTAAGCTGGAAACTTATGATGAAAGTTTTTACGTAGTCTAGGTCCATTAAGCAGACATCATTTGTGCTAGTGAAAGGGAGAGAAAATAAATTGAAAACAGCAGGATTTATGCCAGGTCATTCCACACACCTCCAACTCTTGAGACACCCATTATAAGTCATCTGTAGCGTATATTTATTTCTAACGTGGCTTCTATAACTGAGCTGCACAACCTGGCCTGCTCCCCATTCTGTCCTCTTCATGTCAATTTAGGTAATGTAGACTTCATCTATTAGGATCCAGAAAATGGAGTTCTCATGTCACTTATGTGACATGGTGACCAATAAATGGTGACCAAATCCTAGAGCAGTGGTTGCATCACACTAGATTCCTGGGATAGAAAAAAAAAAAAAAAGGACTAAAAGACTGAGCAGTGCCCTTAGGAATCAGTCCTAAGAAAGTAGTTTACTCTGAAATCCTAAAGGAAATGTTACGGAAGAGCAAAGGAAGACCGGCCAGCCTCCTACAACTGTGCTCTGGGAGCGGGAAGCACCGAGGAGTGGGGCTGGGGGTATTCTCTCCTTCGCACTGCTTCTACTGACCTGCTTTCTTTTCTAGTCACTCTTTTCCTTTTTAACTATGTAGTGGTCACCACCTCCATTTTGTGGTAGTTATTCCTAAAAGAGCTGGGCTCACTTCCCACCAGCTTCTCGGAGAAGATCAGAGAGCTGGTGTGAAAGGAGAAGGTTGTGAACTCGTGAACTCCTTTCTTGTGAATGCAGGTGTTCTGGCACTCCAGCACCCATGTTTTGGGGGCAGCAGCTGAACAACTCCTGGGTGCCGTACTCTGCCGAGGTCCAAGCACGGAATGTGGCTTCTACCATGATTTCTTCCTGGGAAAGGAGCGGTGAGCAGTGCAAGGAAGGAGGAGAGTGATACTGGGTGGTTTCTTTTTTAGAGACTTCACCATATTTTATTTTTTCAGGTTTTTTGAGAGATAATTGACAAATAAAATTATAATATTTTTAAAGTGTACGATGTAATAAGGTGGTATTCGTATGCATTGTGAAAGCATTCCCACAATCGAGTTAATTAATACATCCATCGCCTCACTTTTTTTTTTTCTGGTAAGACCGCTTAAGATCTACTCTAAGCAAATTTCAATTATACAATACAGAATTATCAACTGTAGTCACCATGCCATACATTACTTCCTCAGCATTGCCTTTATCTTATAACAGCAAGTTTGTACCCTTTTCCTGAGGTGCTTTCAGAGACCCTTTTCTGGGGCCCCAGGCATGTTCGGTTTGAAGGAGCAAACTGGGAGGAGGGCCTCCAGGCCTCAACTGTGACACTGGTGCCACCTTCTCCATTCATTCCTGTTCCTTCCCTTCTATCTAATTCTGCTGGAAACTGACCTTCTCTAGCCTTTAGGAATTCTTCAACTTTCACTTCATCCTTCATTACTATTGCTTTAATTTTGTCCATCCAGATTGCCTGCCCTCATCTTTTCATTTCATACCTAGAGCATTTGCTCCAGCTGTAAAATTTGTACCTGATTTCCTATGCATGTTTTCTGTCAGTTTGTCTTTGCCAATCATGCTAGATGTTTCTGGAGGGCAGGATTTCAACCACTAGCCAAAGGTATGTCACCCAGGTGATGCTTCTAGGAGGATGCAAACCAAGCAAGCTTCATCTTCCCAGGACTCTCCGGGGCTCAGAGCTGCCTGTTTTGGAGCGGATTTGCCAGGAACTTACCGCTGCTGCTCAGCCGTTCCGGAGGCTAGAAGCTTCCCAGGATCAGCTTCGCCAGCTCTTCAAGGTGGGGTGGGGAAGAGCAGAGGCATGAGAAGGAGTGGCTCTCTCGCAGGACATCTTTGTGGGGATCAAACCTTGTCTTCACTCTTCCCTTCTTCCAGGATAACCCCTTCAAGCTTCGCCTGATCGAGGAGAAAGTGACAGGTCCAACGGCAACGGTGTATGGGTGAGAGTTGTCAAGATGGAGAGAAACCGGGAGAGGTGGGGATGGCCAGAAGGAGGATAAGGAAAAGAAGATAGAATCCGTTGCTCCAGAAAAACAAGTGGGATCACAAATTGATTTTTTATCTCCTGTTGCTCTGTCTGTGAAACAGTTCTTCACTTCCTCTTTCTGGCAGCTAAAGGCCATGAGAGGGAGACAAGTTGAAGCCCAAGAATTGAGGAACCGCTCACTGGCCCCTTCTGTCCCACAGGTGTGGCATGTTGGTTGATCTTTGCCGGGGCCCCCACCTTCGGCATACAGGACAGATTGGAGGACTGAAGCTGCTCACGGTCAGTTATGAGGACAGACAGGCTGACACGCCTGCCTTCACTGGAGTGAGCGGGGGAGGGCGAGTGGAAACATGGTCCTCGCAGCCCCTTCTCCACTCTGACAGCTAAGTGGGGAGTCCAGGAAGAGAAAGACACTTAGTCCCTGCCTTCTCTTATAGAAACCTTGAGTCTGATGGCAGGTACAAGACCCCCTGCCAGGGCCCAGAAGCCAATTCAAATCCCATGGTAGGACATCGATGTGAAAGGAGATGGAGGGACAGGATCACGGAGGGCAAGCTCCTGTGACTAGAGGGGGCGTGGGACATCATGTGACAGGCACAGGGAGAATACACTAAGGCAAGGGAAGGCCTTTTATGAAAATACTGTCCCTGGGCAAGGTGAGTTATTAGATGGAATGGGAGCTTCTATGTAGATCAGAAAGCCCTGGACTACAAACCTGGCCCTCTGCGCTTTGTCCTGGCTCCGCCACATAGGAGGTGTGTGGCCTGGGGTAAATCTCCTTACCCATTTTTAGCATCTAGGAAATGAGGCTGTTCATTCCTGTCCTACGAGTAAATCCACATCTAGAGACAGAACCAACCAACGAACGCAGGAGGAAGTGTTTGAGGAAAAGTAAAAGTGCTGTGAGACTGTTTCTTGGTGGTACTTACTGTTCAAGGAAAGAACAGCAGAGGCGTTTGATTTCATGTGGCCAGGAACAGGGAATAGTGTGGGAGACGGAGTTTTCTAGCAGCTCATGGGAAATTAGTGAGGGACTGAGAGGCCGACATTTGGCCAGGGCTCCTGGTCACTCCCCAGAGCACTCACTGATGAGAAGGGGCAGGAAGTGAGTACAGGGTGCTGGCAGGGCAGCGGCCGTGAGGATGGGGAGGAAAAGGCGCAGGATAAGGCTCGGCTTAAGCAGGACACATGCAGGAATCAAGAGCCGGGCACCTCTAAGGGTGTAAACATGGTAAAGGGCGTCTGGAGGACCATCCTGCGGGGGGCGATGGTGGGAACAGTGGTGTATGCCTGTGGGGCTTACGCTGAGAGCATCCTGAGGGCTTTGAAAAGGGGTTGGGCGGCTTCAGTGGTCCCCGCCTTCCCTTTGATTCCGTGTGTCCTCCACAGAACTCGTCCTCCGTGTGGAGGTCTCCAGGTGCCCCCGAGACTGTGCAGAGAGTGTCAGGGATTTCCTTCCCCACGGCGGACGAGCTGAAGGCCTGGGAAGAGTGGAGAGAGGAAGCGGAGCTACGGGACCACCGGCGCATTGGGAAGGTACAGAGACTGGGACAATGAGGGACGATGAGAAGGCTGGAGAGAGATGAAGGAACCCGACGGAAGCTGGGAGCAGGTTCATAACCCAACAGACTCAGCAGCTCCGTCACTTAGCTCTTCAGGGTCCCACACCCCTGCGTCCCCTGGAAGTGACCACGGCCATTCCTGTTCCCAGGAACAGGAGCTCTTCTTCTTCCACGAGCTGAGTCCTGGGAGCTGCTTCTTCCTGCCTCGAGGGACGAGGGTGTATAATGCACTGGTGACTTTCATCAGGGTAAGGGGGCCCAGGTCCAGGGCAGGGAGGACTAGGGAGGGGCCAGGGCCTGGAAGAAGACAAGAGTTAAGAGAGGGAGATCAGAAGCATAAACACAAATACTGTAAAGTGTGGTGATCGTACTGAGACACTAGAAATGTGTGGTCTGCAGCGGGGGCGGGTAGAGTTAACTTGGTACTTAGTAGGTGTGGCTGTGATCAGTATGACTTGAGGGCCCTGGACAGTCACACAGCTGCCACCCTCCCTTCTCATGGCAGTCACTTTGACCTGCCATGTCTTACCCTGCTTTCCAGGCTGAGTACACCCGCCGTGGTTTCTCAGAAGTAAAAACCCCCACACTGTTTTCTACGAAGCTCTGGGAAGTGTCAGGGCACTGGGAGCATTATCAGGAGGACATGTTTGCCCTGCAGCCCCCGGGTCCCCAGAGGGACCACCCTACCAGCCACCCCACAGACACACTCGCCCTCAAGCCCATGAACTGCCCTGCGCACTGGTGAGCCGGAGCCTGGAGGCCTGGGTCCTTCCCAGGCTGGGGCCTCCCAGGGCTGGGGTCCTACCAGGGCTGGGGTCCTCCCAAGCTGGGGTCCTCTCAGGGCTGGGTCCTCTCAGGGCTGGGGTCCTCCCAGGGCTGGGGTCCTCTCAGGGCTGGAGTCCTCTCAGGGCTGGGGTCCTCCCAGGGCTGGGGTCCTCCCAGGGCTGGGGCCTCCCAGGCAGCAGGTTGCTGAGTATGAAGTAGCAGGAAGCTGCTTGCAGGAGTAGCGGGATGCCTGACTCGAGTCTCGAGTGTGCCCCGTAGCTACCTGTGTGACTTGGGCAAATCATTGAACCTCTAGGCCTCAGCCTCCTTGGGTGTGGCATCAAGGGCTTAAAGTTGCTGTCCAAGTTTTCTGTTTCACCTCAGTGCCTGTCGCAGCGCGGGGCACAGTAACTGATGTCTGTCATTGTTACTGAGAAGTCCCTGTGGAGCCAGGCAGGGCTCTGACCGAGATGTGTGGAGTTGACAGGAGTCGGAGGGCACGCAGAGGGCGTTGGCGGAGGTGCAGGGAGAGGAGGCAAGGGGCGGGCACAGGAGCAGACTTCAGAGTGAGTGTTCCCTGCGCCGCTGACCCCTGTGCACCCCAACCTCAGCCTGATGTTCGCCCACCGGCCCAGATCCTGGCGAGAGCTACCCCTGCGCCTGGCGGACTTCGGGGTCCTGCACAGGGCCGAGGCCTCTGGCAGTCTGGGGGGACTGACCCGGCTGCGGTGCTTCCAGCAGGATGACGCCCACATCTTCTGTGCACCGGATCAGGTGGCGCTTCCCCAGCTGCTCCAGGGCCTCTGCCCACCTGCCAGCCTCCCTGTGAACCGCCCACATCCCAACCCTTGGCTGCCCTCTTTATATGCTGTAGTGCAGCTGCGTGCCCCCCCCCGCCTCTCCTCTCTGTTTCTGCCCTGTTCCCCCAACCGCCCTGGCCCCAGAGCTCTAGCTAGCGCTCAGCTCACCCACCCTCATTTCCCGCCCAGCTGGAAGCAGAGATCCGAGGCTGTCTGGATTTCCTCCGCTCCGTCTATGCTGTCCTTGGCTTCTCCTTCCGCCTGGCACTGTCCACCCGGCCGTCTGGCTTCCTGGGAGAGCCTTGTCTCTGGGACCAGGCTGAGCAGGTGAGCGGGTAGAGCGGAAGCAGAGACAGAGAAACCACTCTGCGATGGAAGGGGAGGGAGGCAGGAGGCCTATGCTGGAGGGTCGTTTGCTGGGGCCCAGGATACGCTGCTCATCGTCCTGTTTGTCTCATTCCCTCCAAAGGTCCTGCAGCGGGCCCTGGAGGAATTTGGAGAACCCTGGGACCTCAACCCTGGAGACGGTGCTTTCTATGGGCCTAAGGTAAGCTGGCGACTCTCGAGAGGGTTTCATTTATTCATTTTTTGTTTTTTATTAAATATTTAACAGATACAAAGGAATCGTTTTTAACTCGTGTAGGATATGAGGAGTGACGTAGGTCTGCCCCCACAGGACGTCCGCTCTGTTGAGGGTTGTGGGAGGTAATGGGGGGTTCCAGCGCTGTGGGATCAGTGCTACACAGGCTCTAAGGGTGCGTGTTCCCCAGGAGGGTCGGGAAGGGCTTCCTGCAGGACTCCCTTTCCACTCCAAAGGTCATCGTTGGCCAAGTAGAAGTGTTTCAGGAGGGATGCGGGTTGGCAGAGGCTGGGGGAAGGGTGAAAACACACATGGTGAGCTGGAAGAAGTGAAAGAAGTCGGGGAAGAAAGAACAGAAAAGTGTCTGCTGGAATTAGTAAAAAGGCTGTTAGGTTTTAAAGGACTATTTTTGGTAAAGTGGAGACTGGGGGTGGAGTCAAGTGAACGAATGAACATAACTCAAGAAGTGTGGCTCTTAGCAAAGCAGAGGAGACAGCTAAGGGCCTGGGTAGTCATGTGTATGAAGGGAGAGACTGGAGCACGTTTAAATGCTGTGATGAGGGCGCATATTTGGGGCGGGAGAAGTTGAAGTCGTTGAAGGTTTCAGTAGAGGGACGTTCCTGGGGAGGCTTGGGGGGGGATTGAGAGCTCTCCACAGAGGGGACCATCTTTGCCATTGTTTGGGGGGCAGAAGGAAAGGCTGGGGGAGATGCAAGGAAGTGTATAGGTGTGGGCATAGAAGTTGAGACATTTTCCTGTCTCATGATATTAATTCTCTGAATTCTCCATGAGATACGAGAAAGGATCATTTGATGAGAGGGGAACGGGGGAGAGGAGGGTGGTTGTGAGGGGGTGAAGACATGAAGGGAGAGGAGAGAGCTTGAAAAGGCTTGAGGAGAACAGGACCCAGAGCTGACTGGGGCAGCCAAAGGACTGGTGGCTGCAGCCGGAGTTCAGCTGAGGTCCAGAACAGTAACTTGCATGGTGGCATCGATTCCTGGTTTTGCGTCTGTGTGACATGTGACATATTGAGCAGCACCGAGCAGTGGTGTTGCAGGGCCAAGGAGGAGGAAGGTGATGGTGCCGCCAGGGTGGGCTTTTGCCATGTGGATGTGACAGAACAAGGACGTGGGGACCAGGGAGAGGGGTTACAGCTAAGTTGGGAGGAGTCAGGTGGGCGGGGCCTGTGAATGGGAAGAAGAAAGAGGTGTTAAGGAATGGAGACATTGAAGAGCTATTAACAGGAATAATTGTCAGTGCTATAAAACCAAGGGATGGTACCCAGAGCAGGTGTCCGATGCATCGTCCAGGTGCAGCCATCTGGATGATGACAGGACGAAGGGTGGAGCCACAGTGTGGGTGTAGGTGCAGGTCTCTGAGTAGGTTTCCAGGAATTGCGAGGCCAGCATGTGGGTGGGTCACTCATGGAAATGTGGAGGTCCCCTCATATAAATACCACTGTTGAGTGGAAAGAGCCACCGAGAGTCACTGCTCGAGTCCCCAGGGAGTGGAGTATGCAGCAGGGTGACGTGTCTCAGAGCAGCCTGGGATGTGGGTGGGGAGGCAGGGTGGTGCGCACGGTGGAGGGTACAGGTTCCGGCTCCTCTCAGGCCCTCCCATTTGTCTCCTGCAGATCGACGTGCGTCTGCACGATGCCCTGGGTCGGCCCCATCAGTGTGGGACAATCCAGCTCGACTTCCAACTGCCCCTGAGATTTGACCTCCAGTACAAGGGGTACGGAACCCCGCCTGTCCCCGTCCCCTCGGCTGCCCACGGACTAGCTGGAGAACAATCTCCCTTTACACCTTTAAGCCCAGAAACAACCACATCCTCCACTCCCGCCCCTGCGGAGCCGGAATATTTCTAAACACTGGAAGCTGATCTTGGTTACACAGTCTGTGCGCTTCCTCCGTTCCATGCACCCCTCTTTTTCCCTCTAAGGCAGGCGGGGGCCCTGGAGCGTCCAGTCCTCATTCACCGAGCCGTCCTAGGCTCTGTGGAAAGGATGCTGGGAGTGCTGGCGGAGAGCTGCGGGGGGAAATGGTGAGCCCCGGCCCCCCGATTCCTGTTCTGGCCCCTACACACTCTGCTTCTGCTTCCCTCCCGAATCTGCTCCCTGCACCCACGCTTGTCGGGGCCAGAACAAATCATTTGCCCTCCTCTGTCCTCTCCCACGCAGGCCACTGTGGCTGTCCCCATTCCAGGTGGTGGTCATCCCTGTGGGGCCCGAGCAAGAGGCGTATGCCAGGGAGGTGAGGAGGGCGTGGTAAAGAGAGGGCTGAAGCAAGACCATTAGGGGAGGGACCTGGCACGTGGAGGCGCCAGGCAGCTGAAATGGCTGTGGTCTGGGTGCTAGAAAGTCACCAGCTGAGACGTGAGACAGATCCTGCCTTGTGGAGATGTATGAAAATTAAACAAATCAGCATACGTGAAATGCTGGCAATAGAACTTGGTATGGGAGGGGGCTTGGGTACATGTTGGTTTTAGTTTTCCTTTCTAGGGAAAAGTAAGGATATGGATGGGCCCACAGTGGAGCAGCTGCTTGGGTGGAGTGGTGGCTAGAGGCAGGCAGAGCCCAGGCACGTACTGGCCGGCTCAGCTCCTGTGGGAGGCAGGCAGAGAAGCCGCAGGGGCTTGGGGAGGGGGCGCCTCAGTGTAGACAGATGAGATGGGGCCATCTGTGAGAACCGGAGAGCCTCGAGGACAGTGTGGGGCTTGGGAAGTTTGCTATCAGACTGTTCTAGCTCCCCAGCCTCCCATTAAAGGAAGTCCCTGTCACCAAACCTCTGTCCCAGGCACAGCAGAGCCTGCGGGCTGCAGGACTGGTCGGCGACCTGGATGCCGACTCTACACTAACCCTCAGCCGGAGAGTCCGCCGGGCTCAGCTCGCCAACTACAATTTTCAGTTTGGTGAGGACCGCGTCCCGCGCCTGTCTTCTACACTGTTCTTTCCTGTCGAGTACTCTGGTCATCTGCATGTTTGGGTTCACTGGGTCTCAGTTCCTGAGCTGGGTAGGAGCCAGGATTCAGGACGCCTGAGCCATTTGGGTCCTCGGTTTCTTCACCCCCTGACAGCCACCTCTGACCCCCAGAACTGTTTTCTTCTGCCCTTACCATAGCTCTTGCTGTCTGTTAGCTTAATTACCCAAGGGAGCATCAGAGTGAAAGGGACAGGAAGGGTTATTAAGGCATTAATTACTTCACTTTGTTTATTCTAGACTAGATGGAGTCAGCCCCACGGGATGAGGAGAAAAGCCTGTGGAGAAGAGGCTGGCCCTACCTGTTCTTTTATTGTTTTTTTACCTGTTCTTTTTATCATTTTCCAAGGTTCAGAGCTCTGTCTAGAAAGCAAGAAGCAGACACTCCTCAGCCGATTCTCTAGTTTTACACACCCACCCACACCGCTAGCGCTTGGCACAAGCTGCCCCATGATCCTGTGGACTTGTATATGTGTCTTCCACCCCTGCCACCTCCCCTTTGTCCAATGTGCCACACACGTGCGTGCACATGCACACACAGACACACAGAGGCACACACGTATGCACACAGAAATACACAGACATACACAGAGACACACACAGACACACACACACGCACAGTTTCTCTCTGGGTCACTTTTTGATCTTTGTCTTTCTCTGGCTGACCCTACTAGCTCTGACCCCTGGGCTCCTGACTGGAAGTGATAATGCCTGGAACATTCCTTATCTCCGCAGGATGAGCAGGGAACTGAAAAGCAAGAGACAGCTAAATATATCCTTCCCTGAACTAGATCTGGGCTCTGCTGTCACCCCGCCTAAAGATTCGGGTCTCTTCAATTCCTGCCCAGCAAAGGGCCACATCCCCTGTGGGTGAGAGTCCTAACCCTCCCCTCTTCCTGCAGTGGTTGGCCAGAGAGAGCAGAGCAAGAAAACAGTGAACATTCGGACCCGGGATAATCGCCGACTTGGAGAACGGGACTTGACAGAGGCTGTGGGGCGGCTGCTGGAGCTGCAGAACAGCAGGGTCCCGGATGCTGAAGAGATTTTCTGAGTGTTTGCACAAGGATATGGCAGAGACCTGCAGGAGCCGCTGCGTCCCTGAACACAGGGGCGGCCAACCTCACTGACAGAGTCCCCACTGGGGTCCCCAGAGCCCTCGGAACTCATGTGGGGAGTCTGCCCTGGAAAGAGAGTTGGTCCAGGGAAGCTGTAGCTGTTTGGATGTGAGGAGAATGAAACAAAAAATAATAAAGTGGAAGCTACTGAGGATGTGTCTTCATCTGACTCTCATGGGGGATAAAAAGGAGTTTGACTCTGTCTCCCTCTCTTTTGTCCCAGGGTGTTGGGGAAACTGAAAAGGTCTCTCAGTGGTAGGGGAACCCCTGGGGTCACTCACTGTCCTGCTCCCCACTCTAAACTCCTTAGTGTCCTGTTCCCCCAACGCTGGTTCAGCAGGTTGTCAGATCCCTTCTCCACCTGCAAGTGGAGAAACTGAGGCACAAAACAAGTCCTTGGACACGCCTTGCTCCATGATTCTCAGAATCAGTTTCTCTGGGGCCCACAAGAATGCTCCCCTCTCATCACCCCCATTCTTCTCAATCCAGTCAGGAGGCCTCAGGGTGAGTCTGGGAGGAGTGGCTGCCAGAGGAGGAGCCTCAGGCCTGAGTCACGCAGGAAGCTGAGGAGGGCGGGAGCAGTTCCCAGACAGCCATATAAAAAGAAGAACGAGTCCCTGAGGTTCACAGCAGCAGTAAGAGCCACAGAGAAGCAGGCTTCCAGCAGCCCAGCCCCCCCAGTCCACATCTGCCTGAGCAGACGCACCTCCTGGGTGGCCACTGACCAGACCTTGCCCCAGGATGGGGACCGTGTCCAGAGCAGCCTTGGTCTTGGCCTGTTTGGCTACTGCTTCTGTAGCCTCCGAGGGAGGTGAGTTAGGGTTGGAGTCAGCACTTGGGAAGGGGTCCTGGCCAGCAGGGGCCTGGACCCCAAGGCCGCTATCCTAGCCAGCTCCTCATCAGCAGGGCACTTCTCCATTTGGCCTCCTGTCTCAGCAGGCCCAAGTGGGCGAAGGCTCTGGAGCCGTAACCAGGGATGGGGAGCAGCGGTGCAGGGGGAGAGTGCTCGAGCATGCTGCCAGGAAACAATATTGGAGTCAAAGGACAATTCCTGGGGGGTGGGGTGGGTTCCCAGGGACGGGCCTCTGCCTGAGGGGGATCCGTAGGGGACCTGTTAGGCCTGGGAGAGAGGAAGGGGCCCCCAGGCTGCTCTAAACGGGTGTGCTGACTTAGAGCCTTGGCTCACTCCCTGCCTGGTTAGGAGAGGAGTAAAGGGGGTGTCCATCCACAGGGGACTAGACACAGCCCCCCTTTGTCTAGCACACACACCTTACCTACTTGGATGCTGAACAGAAATGCCTCTGTTGAGAGCATCATAGATCTATCTAGTCTCTCTCTATGACCCCATCCTGATGTCCCTCCTGCGTCCTAGTCTTTTGTGACTGCAGGTCAGCTATAAGCCATTCCTTTCCTCTCAGCCGTAGGGTGATTGGGTCCAGACTCATCCCTGGTCCCCCATTCTAAACTGAGACCTAAACTAAGGAGGATCTGGGACAAGCAAACGGGGAAGCACTGGAGCTTCTGGATGTGCTCTTTATCAGAAGGTCCAAGATGTTCAAAGGGGCTGAGGGGGATCTGAGGGAGGCAGTGGGCAGTGGAGGCGCCGGACTTCTTCCTGTGAAAGGCAGGAAGCATCATGGCAGAGGGACTGTGGGGAGGGGAGCCAGAAGCTGGGGACAGACACTGACAGGAGATGAGGGCCTTCCCCGCGGTGGTAAGCCACATTCCCTTTAGGCCCAGACTTGGGGAACCCAAGGCTTTGAGCCGGGAGAGGTGAGGCTGTCTCAGAACCCAGTGAGTCACAGTAGGTGTGTTTGGGGGCGGATTAGGAGACATGGGGCAAGAGTAATACAGAGGGGCTTCTGGTGTCTTGGTGGTCTTTCCCACACTCGTGACCTCTATGGCCTCCCCACCCCGGGCTCAGGGTCAGGAAGGGCCCCTCAAAACGACCCCTGACTCACGCTTCCTCACTCCAGGCTCCAAGCCTTCAGGGCAGAGGGAGCTGCCGCCAGAGTATCTTCATGAAGGTAAGAGTCTGGGGAAGTGGAGTGGGATTGGGGGTGGAGCAGGAGCTGTGGACTCTGACCATCTCCCCTCTTGCCTCTAGCTGGCTATGCAGCACCCCCATCCCCACCCCTGACCCGAGTCCTCCCTGGGAATCACCATGACGCCTCCCTCCATGGCTTTCACTTTGAGGGCCAGAGTGAAGGTAAGTCCACCCCTGCCCTGCTCAGTTACCCCTCCGCATTCCTAGCCTGGCTTCCTTCCCTGGGTCTTCAGACTGGGAGGGGAAAGAAGCCCCTGCCCCCTCTCCTGGCCTGCTAGGAGAAGAGGTGGGCTCCTCACGCACTCCCTCTTCTGTAGTGCAGCCCCCTCCCTTGCAGGACGCCTTCTTCGTCCTGGAAGAGGAGCTGAGCTTTCCTGAACTCCTTGTGGAAAAGACAGGTGAGTGCTCGCCCAGTCCCTCACCTCCGGCCCACGAGGACCTTACTGACCTCAGTCTGATTCTTGCTCCTGTGCGTCCTTACCCTCAGGGTCCCCCTCAGCCTCAGAAAGCCAGGCAGCGGATCCCCAGCTCCCTCCGGAAGCTATCCCCCTCCAAGAAGAGGTGCCTCCTTCCCGGTACCCTGTTGAACAGAAGGAAAGTAAGTGACTCAGTCCCCCTGCCGGTGGCTTTGGGGGCTCTGAGGTTTCCTAGCTGTGTAACCTCGGGTAAGGTAACTGTCCAAGCCTTCATTTCGTCATCTCTAAAACTGGGGACATACTACCTATTTTATAAAGTTAGGAGATTTTTAATGGCTTTAAAAACAGCATTTATTTTCACTCGCTTCTCTATTGAGTTGCTTTCTGTGAATGAAAACTGGCTAGGTCCCCCCTCTTCTAGAGAGCCCCATCCCAACGTGGTTTGTGATTTTTGCTTGCACTTCTCCTTCTACCCCAGTAGACTCATCTGTCCCACCTCAGGAGGAGCAGAGCTCGCCACCTAAGCAGGGAGACAGTGAGTGACAGCTCTGGTCTGCCCATACCCCTGCGTTACTGCTTAGGATCCTGGGGAGGGGGCCAGGGAGCCTATGCCTTGGGGGGCAGCACAGGGAGCAGGCCTGATTTCGGGGAGCTGTGATACCTTTCATGCCTCGGTTCTCTTTTCCTTTCAGACACTCAATCTGAAGGTAAGAGCCATAAATTCATTTCTTCTTTTCTCGTGTCTTCCCAATCCTTTCTCCTCAACCCCAAGTTCTTTCAATCCTCCCAACTCATCCAGCCTTTCTCTATCCCCGCCCCCCATGTTCCCTCTGCCCACTCTGTTGTCCCCATTCTAGAAAAGCCAGCTCCCTCCATGCGCCAGGCTCCCTCAGAGCCCCAGTCTTCAAATCCGGCCCAGCACTGCCAGCAGGGCCGACCCCGTGGGGGCTGGGGCTACCGGCTGGATGGCTTCCCCCCTGGGCGGCCTTCTCCGGCCAATTTGGACCAGATCTGCCTTCCTACTCGTCAGCATGTGGTGTATGGCCCTTGGAACCTGCCACAGTCTGGCCACTCCCACCTTAGTCGCCAGGGTGAGACCCTCAATTTGCTGGAGACTGGATATTCCCGCTGCTGCCGCTGTCACAGCTACACACACCGCTTAGAATGTGCACAACTTGTGGTAAGGGCTGGGCTCATGATCCTGGGGGGGTGTCCTTTAATCCCCTGACATACGTGATGTTTTAAAGACCAGAGGCCTAAGCCTGGGTATTCTGGAGCCTCAGGTCCCTTTTGTTGGCCCAGTCTGGGGCCTCCCCAGCGTGCCAGGAGAGCAGACACAGCCTGTCCTTCTTTCCAATCCGTCCGCCCAGGGTCCTTTTCTGGAGCCTGGGAGGAAGCTGATGTGGACAGTGGGCTGCTGCGCTGACCCACCCCTCTTGCTCTAGTGGAAGAACGCAATGACCCAGTTCTGTGAGGCTGAGTTCTCGATTAAGACCCGAGCCCACTGGTGCTGCAATGAGCAGGGAGAGGCTCGATTCTCCTGCTTCCAGGAGGAGGCTCCCCAGCCACACTACAAGCTCCGGGCCTGCCCCAGCCAGCAGCCTCTTCTTTCCTCGGGCCCCGAGCTGCCTTTTCCCCCTGGGGTACCCACACTGCACAATATCAAGAACATCTGCCACCTGAGACGTTTCCGCTCTGTGCCACGCAACCTCCCAGCTACTGACCCCATCCGAAGGCAGCTGCAGGCTCTGACCCGGTTGGAGGCGGAGTTCCAGCGTTGTTGCCGGCAGGGGGACAACCACACCTGTACTCGGAAGGCTGTAAGTGGGCGTTCCAGCCACTCCGAGAGCCTGCTCACCCAGCTCTGACCTCTGATCCCGCCGGTCCATCCCTCCACGCACCTCCCCACTGTGAGCAGGGCTAACCATCCGTCTGCTTGTGAATGTCCGTCCATCCGTTGTGTTCGTCATCCGTTGTGTTCGTCATCCTGAGCCTGCATCCTGCCCTCCGGGCCTCGTCCACCCATGATCCCACACACATGCACCCGTCTGCCAGCCAGCCGTCCAGCTCTGGCCCCACCTGACCCTCTCCGTCTGCTGTTGCAGCTCATCCCCCAGGGCCAGCTCCGAACCTCACCTGTGCTCCTAGCCTGCACCTTCCCAGCCTCACGCATCCACAGCTGCCTCCTTGCCCTCTGGCTCTTTGCCCTTCCCTTTGGGTACCTGGGGTTGGGGGGTCCCTCACCTCAGCATGGGGCAAGCAGGGAAGCAGAGGGTGAGGAGAGAAGGGGCCACGTGTCCAGGCCTCTGACTTCGCTCTCTTTGGCCACAGTGGGAGGACACCCTTGACGGATACTGTGATAAGGAACAGGCTATAAAGACGCACCCCTACTCGTGTTGCCACTACCCTCCGAGTCCTGCGCGCGATGAGTGCTTTGCCCAGCAGGCTCCCTACCCCAACTATGACCGGGACATCTTGACCCTTGACCTTGGCCGAATCACCCCCAACCTCATGAACCATCTCTGTGGAAACCGAATAGTCATCTCCAAGCAGTGAGTCTTGCCTAGTTCTTCCCCAACTCTCTTCCCGTCCCAGAAACCTCCCCTCGGGTGCACTCTTGGGAAAGGCAAAATCATAGTCTCCAAGCACCATTTTTATTGCCTGGGGGTTCCCCAAGGCCCTGACCCCTCCCCCTTTTCCCACTAACATAGTAAACAGATTCCTGGGCTGATCCGGAACATGACTGCCTACTGCTGTGACCTGCCATTTCCAGAGCAGGCCTGCTGTGCCCAGGAGCAGGTGAGTGTGGCGTGGCTGCAGCGTGTCACAGTCTCCAAAGGGGAGGGAGATGGCTAGAACTGCAGGCTACCCCTTCTTTTTGCACCTCAAACCAGCCCACAGAAATAAAGAGGGCCAGTGGGGGAGATCTTTTTTCTTGGCTTCAGAAGTCCTCATTCCTGACCTGACCCGCTCTCCATAGCTCAGTTATGGGCCTCAAGCTCAGGCATTTCCCAGATGTACGCATCTGTCCATCACAGGATGTCTAGCTGTGCCAGGCAGCCTTGTACTCTCTCTGGGCCCCAAGAAGGGATCCAGGGAGAGAGCAGAAGCTGAGGGAAAGGGGACTTTGGGCACCCAAGTATCCATGCCTGACCACAGGGAAACCCCTCCCCCACCATCTCTGCTTTACTCTTTTCCTTCATCAGAAATCAGCCTTCATCAGTGACCTGTGTGGTCCCCAAAGTAACTGCTGGCGAGACTCCGCCTTCTGCTGCAAACTGAATCCTGGGGACGAACAGACCAACTGCTTCAACACGCATTACCTGAGGAATGTGGCCCTCGTGTCTGGAGACATGAGGGATACCCAGGGCAAGGGGCACCAGGACCCAACCCAGGGAGCAAATATCAGCTCCACCTCTGAGCCCATGGAAGGATGAGTCACCCCAGAGCCTTGGAGGATCAGATTGGGGGAACCCCACCCCACCCCACCCTCCTGGAATATTCATTACAGTAAACACCTCTGGGATTTGTGTGCTCATTGTCTGTAACATGTCACAGACAAACACACCCTAAACCTGCTGGGATTTTCTTGTGACTGGCCCCTGTGGCCCACTGCCCTGCCCCCAATGACTGAGCAGAAATCGTCCCATAGGCTCTGATGGAACCATAACTAAACGGCTGAACTTCACTATGTGTCTTCTTGAATTTATTCACATACTTAAAAAGGAACATCACCTTGTTAGCTAGCTATCGGTGTCCAGAGGTGAAAAAGATATGGTTCATGTCTTTGGTGAGCCCTGCCTGACATGTTTAAATCTTCCCTTTGAATCCTTGGAGTCCATGCGTTGATTCATTCATTATCCATCTATTGAACAATCGACGTCCACTGTGCTAGACCGGGATACACAATCCCATCCGTCAGATTGCTCACATTCCAGGAAACTAGGCTTCCAGAGGGCCTGCATGCTCGGGGCCCAGAGGTGGGTAGGCGAGGGCTGGGAGCAGTCCTGGTGCACCCGGGAGGACTCAGGGTGCGGTCAAAGCTCCTCCAGGAGAGAAGCAGGGGGTGCAAGTGGCAGGTACAGCCCAGGCAGGAGGGACAGCTCATGCAGAAGCACAAAGGCTGAAGGGCCTGACTCCGTGGTGTTCCTCCGAGATGCGGCTGGAAAGATAAACAGGAGTTCATCACGAATGCCTCATCCGCAGCTTTTCAAGTGGATCTCGGCGCTTCAGCGGCGCGAGGGCACCGGCGGTTTCAGGCACAGGATATGTTCAGATTTGCCTTTCACAATGTCTAGTCAGCAGCCAGCCAGGCAGGAACCTGGGAGGCCAGTTCGGAGAATGTCGTGCTAACGCCGAGGGGTGGGGGCTGTAGCCGTCAGACCTGAGCTGGACCACAGGGTAGCGGGACTCTCCAGCCCTTCGAGGCTGCCCCCAGGAACCAGAGCTGAAAGATGACTCGGGTCCTGTGGGGACGAGTCACTGGTGACCCAGTTGCCAGGACAACAATCCAGAAAGCCGCACTTCCCCCGCCCAGGTTATGGCAGACAGAACAGGGTGAACCAAAGCCCACCGTCCTGCCCCAGCCGGGGACAAGCGGACAAGCTGAGCCCCAGCAGCTCTCAAGCTGATACCGCCGCTCCCGCCTCCCCTCCTTCACAGCCTTTTGTTTATTTACTCATTTATATTTTGCCGGGATAGGTGTTTCTAACTCAGCAGCGTCTTGACTGCCTCTCGGCCAGTCCGCCAGCAGGGGAGCCAATAAGCGAGCGAGAGCCGCGCTGGGCTCCGCCCCTGCGCCGGCAACCCCGCCCTCCCGAGCCTGGGCGACCTCGGCCTCGCGTCACGTGCTCGAAGAGCATCACGTGCTCGAATGCGTAGACGCTGGGCTTCCTCCGACGGATGCTAGGATCCAGGGGTTGGATTGGGGAAGGCGGGGCCCGCTTCCCCCCACCCCCATCCACCCACTGGTCCTTCGTGCGTGACCCGGTCAGCATTAGCTCGCGGAGGGGGGCGGAGCCGCGGCCGATGAAGGGACGCGTGGGCGGATCCGCGGGCGGAGACGTCTTGAAAGGACCCTGTCCTTCCAGAAGCTTCCCGGAGGTGCTTTAGGCTGCATTTGGGAAGCGCCGCTTCCACTGCTGGAGGGGGTGTGTGAGACGGGTGGGACCGCCGTCCCAAGCTCTAGGAGTTGACTGGCTACCGGGGTCGGGGGGAAGGAAGCCGTAAAGCGATAGTAAGCAGCCGTGATGAAAGGATAGCGCTAGATAGATAGAAGCATCATGAACTGAGTTAAAAGTCATTGTCTCCAGTGGTCTGCGACCTATTAAATGATGGAGGTGACTTTGGATAGAGCCCGGAAGCATGAATAGGATTACTGTTAGTTACCAAGAAAAGGTGCGCGTGTTAATGTTTACAGCAAGTTGTATAGATAAGCTATTAAAATATAATTCATTAAGTTCAGGGGCAGCGGATAAAGGTGTCGGAGCCCTAAACTACTTGAGGAAGGTTCATGGAGTGATTCAAGTTTGAATAGGATTTTGCTGGAGGGGAAGGGAGATTTACAAAGCTCTGGTTGTTTACCAAGTTCAGCTAAAATAAAATAGTATCGTTTTGGTGTTAGGCAGAGTGCTAAGTAAGCTGGCTATAAAGAAGACTGAAACGCCGTCCTCAAGGGTTTTTAGCTCCGTGGAGACTTGAATATCAAATGATAGACGTATTCTCGGGATTCCATGGGACACGCTGAGCGTGGCTTTCAGGGAGTTCGTCTTGGAGGAGCCCTTAAAGCAGAAAGTGTGGTTGGTATATATTTGAAGAGCCACTAAGTAGTAAAAATGGTGTGGGGGAGTAGCTAGGCATGAGGTTGCAGATGTAGGCTTAGTCATGCTTTCTAGAAGATGTTGAAGGTCTCTTGAAGTCATGCCAACTTGGAAATAAGCACCTGTGAAGGACTGAAAAAGAAAAGCGATGTGAACAGATTTTTTCTTTTCTAAAGATAAATCAGATGGACAGACAGGTGGACAGGAATAGATGAGCTGTAGAGAGGGTAGAGACAGACCAGTTCAGAGGTTGAAATGGTAGTTGTTCACTGTCAATAAAACTGTGAGGAATCCTGAGATCTAGAACCTTGTTAATGGTACAGGGGATGAGAAGGGCGGGGAACCTCTTAAAGCTATTTAGGAGATAAACCCGGTTTGCTGCAGATGTTCAGGATGATTCCGCAGTTTGAGGTTTGGGTAACTAGGGTAGGATATAGAAGAGGAGAATAAGTTCAGTGTTGGAGTCCTCCATCTGTTCCCCATGTTCCCGGCAGTATGAGTTACTAACTGATTCAGTCAGGTCACTTCACTGCTTTAAAAGCCCTCAGTGACATCACACAGTTCCCTTAGGACAATGTCTAAAACATCCCTGTGTAGTTGTCCCACCGTCCACCATCTGGCCTCTGCCCAGTCCTTTGGGTTTGTCACTCGCATCTCTTCCCTCTCGTTCCCTAAGCCCTGCCCCGGCAGAACTGGTCACCTTTCAGTTGCTCAGGGCCACCACATTCTCCTGTGCGTCTGCCCCTTTGCCGCACTGCTCTCTCCCAATAGAGCCTCGGCCGAGTGGGTGAGCTCTGTCTCCCTATGGCAGACACTTGTCTACTCAGCAAGCCATCCTCCTCCAACCCCCCAATACTGCCTTCTTGCTGAAATTTAAATTTTAAAAAAGCACTGTGAAAAATAACACGTTTAAAAAGTGTGCTAGGGGCCGGCCCGGTGGCTCAGGCAGTTGGAGCTCTGTGCTCTTAACTCTGAAGGCTGCTGGTTGGATTCTCACATGGGCCAGTGGGCTCTCAACCACAAGGTTGCCGGTTGGACTCAACTCTTGCAAGGGATGGTGGGCTCCGCCCCTTGCAACTAAGATTGAACACGGCACCTTGAGCTGAGCTGCCACTGAGCTCATGGATGGCTCAGTTGGTTGGAGCGTGTCCTCTCATTCACAAGGTTGCTGGTTCGACTCCCTGCAATTAGCAACGGCAACTGGACCTGGAGCTGAGCTGCGCCCTCCACAACTAAGACTGAAAGGACAACAACTTGGAAAAAAGTCCTGGAAGCACACACTGTTTCCCACTAAAGTCCTGTTCCCCTTCCCCAATAAAATCTTAAAAAAAAAAAAAGTGTGCTCAACATAAATGTATATAGTTCAATGGATTATTATAAAATGAAACCCTGCAACAACCACCCAGGTCAAGCAAAGGACATTGAAAGCAACCCAGGTGCACCCCCATAATGCCTCTTTCTGGTCACAGACTCCTCCCACGCCTGTAAAGTAACCACTGTCCTGCTGTCCTGGTATTTAGAGTAATCACTTACTTGCTTTTTATTTATAGTTTTACCACCTAAAAATGAATCCTAAAAATCATTTAAGTTTTATAAAACGTTATTGAAATATAATTTACATAACCATACAGTCTACCCATTTAAAGTGTGTAATTCAATGATTTTTGATACTTTTTTTTAAGATTATGGTAAAATACAAATAACAAAATTTGCCATTTTAACCATTTTTAAGTGTACGATTCAGGGGCATTAATTACATTCACATTGTTGTGCAGCCAGCACTATCTATTTCTGTAAGAGACTGTTAGCATGAGAACTGCTATCTTTAGGTCAGGGTTAACAGCCCCTAGCCTGAAACAACATAATTATAAAATTCCAGGACGTGGGCAGGTGCAGCATGGAGACTAGAAGTTCTGTAGCTTATCTTATACTCCTTATAGCTATGCAAGTTCTGTAGCTTATCTTATACTCCTGGTCTCCTTGTCCTGTAGTAAATCTTATACTCTTTGAAGCTATGTAAGTCCTGTAAGTTTATCTAGTACTCTCTGAAGCTATGGAAAGCCTTGAAAATGTATATAACCCCTTGGCTTTAAGTGTTTGGGGTCCTTGTTAAAACCCGCTGCGTCGGGCAGACTCGGACCCCAGCTAGCTGGAAATAAACCTCTCTGTGTGACTTGCATTATTGTGCGGGTCCTCTGTCTGTCTGAGGGGGGACAATTCCGGACCTTAACATTTCCAAACCTTTTCATCACCCCAAACAGAAACTCTATAACCATTGGGTGATAACCACCTCCCATTCCCACCTCCCCCAGCCACTGGTAACCTCTAATCCACTTGCTGTCTGTATGAATTTGCCTATTCTAGGAACCTCCTGTTAGTACCTTCAGTATTGCTAGGCACTTCTGTGTCTTGCTGATTTCACTTAGCCTGTTTTCAAGGTCCATCAACGTTGTAGCATGTCTCTGAACTTCATTCCTTTTTATGGCTGAGCAATATTCTGTTGTATGGATAGACCACATTTTGTGTACCCATTTCTCTGTTAATGGACATTGGGCTGTTTCCGTCTTTTGGCGATTGTGAATAAGGCACAATCATTTACTGTTGCTCCTTTTTAAAAAATATTTTAAGAATGGAATTAGACAGAATATAGTTTTTCATGTTATTCCATATACCTGTCTTCTTCCTCCTTTCCTCTTCCTCCTCCTTTGCTTTGAGGTATTCTTCACATACCAGCCTGTTTTGTTTATTTAACTTTTACTTGATTTTGCTTCCATTTTACATTGCTTAGACTTGTTTTTTTTTCTTTCTTTCTTTTTGTATTCTGAAGATGTATCCTTTTCTAACTGTCTATTTTTACTTAGCTTCAACTTTTTCAGGGCAGCTTTGCCCATCGCCTAGGACGTCTAACTCCCTTTCAATGGAATTGGTTTTTGAAAAACAGAAAGGTGAGGGCTTAGGCTCAGAGGTGGCTGTCGGAGGAAAAGAAGATGCCTCTTAGCTGTAGAGTCTTGAGCCTTGTGATTTTTTTGTGTGCACACGATCACATCCGCTGTGAATACCAATAGTTTTGTTTGTTCATTCTAATCCTTTTGCATCTTATTTCTTTTTCTTTTCTACTACCCTGGATTACCTCCAAGTAATGTTGACAGGAAGTGGAGGTAGAGGGCATCCTGACCTTGTCTTGTTCCTGACTGGGGTAGCCAGCCTCCAAGATGGCCCCCAGGCAGACTGGTCTACCGGTGTCCACACCCTTGTGTAATCCCCTCATATTGTTGGTGTGACCAGCTGTGCATGGCAGAAGTGATGGTATGTCACTTCTGAGGCAGAACATAAAAGACATAATGGCATGTTCCTCTCTCTCTTGGAAACTGGTTCTGTGGGAAGCCAGCTGCCCTCTTGTGAGCAGAGGTCATGTGGAGAGAAACTGAGGACACCAGACAATAACCAGAAAAGAACTGAGGGCTTCTGCTAACAGCCATGTGAGTGACTTGGAAGGGTCCCCCAGCCCTAGTCAGCCCTTCAGGTGACGCAGCCCCCCCTGCTGACTTCTGGACTGCAACCTCCTGAGAGACCCTGAGCCAGAGCCACTCAGTGAAGCCACTTCCAGATTCCTAATACACAGAATGTGTGTGTGAGATAATGTTTTAATCCATGAAGTGTTGAGGTGATTTGCTGCACAGCAGTAAATCACTGATCTCAAAGGAAAAGCTTTCACCATTTCCCCCCTAACATGAGGTTTGCTGTTGGTGCTTCACAAGTATCCATCATATTAAGAAAATCCTCTTTTATTCCTAAGAGTTTATATCATAAATATATGTTGAATTTTATTAAATGTTTTTCCTGCAGCTATTGAGATAATCTATGATTTTTTTGTATTTGGTTTGTTAATGAGGTAAATTCATGAATTGATTTTTGTTTTAAGTTAAATTTTGCTTGCATTCCTAAAATAATAATAAACACAACATGAATATGATATATCATTCTTTTTTTCTTTTTTAATTGCTGGATTCCATTTCCTCATACTTGGTTTAGAATTTTTGTGTCATTGTTCATGAATTAGATTTACCTGGAATTTTTCTTCCTCATACTGTCTTTATCAGGTTTTGGTATGAGGATTTTGTGTTTTGTGGTTTTGAGGAGCTGCTCAGTCAGATGAGTTCACAAGAAGAGAGGCTCAGGAAAAAAAAAATTATTGTACTCACAGGTCCTGGAGACAAGAGCCATGCCACGCCACACAGGGCCACATCTGAAAGACTGGTCAGAAGGCAGAAGACAGTGCAGTGGGGGAAGGTTATCGGGGTGTCTGTGGGAAAGGCAAGGCAGGGTCGGCTGAACAGTTTAGGACTGGCTCATTTGTAATTTGGACTGGCTTTGGGCTGTTGGGGTGGTCCCTAGTTACCTGGCAGCTGGCCCTGAGATGATTAAAGAGGAATGTTACCTCCTGGGTTGCAAGGGCCAGAGAGAGGAGGTCTGGCCAGGCTGGGCCCTTTGCTATCTCTAAGAATTATCTCCCACCAGCCAGAAAAGATTTTTCTTAGGATAGGATTTTTTAAGATTTTTTTAAAGACATCAGACTATATAGAAAAAATTTTAAATACATATTTGCAATATATTATAATAGCCTCAAAATGAGTTGGCGAATGGAATTACTTCTGTTCTCTAAAGGGTTTGTATGAGATTGACCTCATTTCTTTTGTAAATGATAGAAGTTGCTGATGAAGCCATGTGCGCCTGGATCATGCATTATGGGAAAATGTTTAACTAGTATTTCAGTTCTTTTAAGTTATTGGTCTATTCAGAATTGCTCTTTCTTCTTTGGTAAAATTTCGTAAACTGTCCTTCCCCATTAGAAATTTATCCATTTCATAAAAATTTCCAAATGCTCTAGCATAAAGCTCGTAATATCCTCTTGGTTTCTTTTCACATTCTGCAGGAACTGTTGTAATGCCCTGTTTTTCATTCCTGATGGGGTTCGTTTGTGCCCTTCTATTTGGTGTATGCTCTCAATGAGTTTCTTATTCCCTTTCTAATTCCATCAAGTTTAATTTGCTATTCTTTTTCTACTTATTTTTGATATTTAGTTCATTAATTTCCAGCTTTTCTTTTTTTCTAATGTAACTATGCAAGGCTGTAAATTTCCCTCAGAAGAAGAGCTTGTAGCCCACAACTTCTAATATGTAATATATTTAAATTATTAAGTTCAGAGTTTTAAGTTGCATTATAATTTCTTTTTTGATCCATGGATTGTTTAGTAGTATATTGTTTTATTTCCAAACATATTTCCAAACATTTCCTAGTCATCCTTTTGTTTTTGATTTCTAGCATAATTGCACTGTGGCTAAAAAGTAAACTCTGAATGATTTCATTCCTTTGGATTTGTTGAAACTAGCTTTATGGCTTTGTATGTAGCCAATTATGGTAAATACCATATGTGTGTTTGAGAGTAATATGGATTTTGTAGTTTTTCAGGTATAATGTTCTATACATTTATTTGGTAGTTAGTTAATAGTGTTATGCAAATCTCATATCTTTACTGATTTTTTTTTTTTTTTGGCAAAAGTGAAAATGTCTCCTATGATTGGATATTTGTTTATTTTTATTTTAATTTTTGCTTAAACACACTGAGGTCGTGTTACTAGGTACAACAAATTTAGAATTGTTATATCTTCCTGGTGAATTGCACCTTTTTGTAATTATGAAGTATCCCTCTTCATTTCTAGAACGCAGAGCTGGATTTAAAATAGTTGGATTTTTAAAAATCTATATATGCTGACAGAAAGAGACCAGACTCTGGGTGGTGAGTACACAATGCAATATACAGATGCTGTATTATAGAATTGTACACCTGAAACTTACATAATGTTATTAACCAAGGTTACCTTAATAAATTTAATTAAATTTTTAAAAATCCAGTCAGACAACCAGTATCTTTTAATTGGTGTGTTGGTCCACTTACATTTAACACAATTAGTGATATTTTGGGATTTAAATTTATTAGTTTTGGGCTGGCCCGGTGGCTCAGGCAGTTGGAGCTCCATGCTCCTAACTCCGAAGGCTGCCGGTTCGATTCCCACATGGGCCAGTGGGCTCTCAACTACAAGGTTGCCGGTTCAACTCTTGGAGTTCAACTCTTGGAGTCCCGCAAAGGATGCTGGGCTCCACCCCCTGCAACTAAGATTGAACACAGCACCTTGAGCTGAGCTGCCACTGAGCTCCCGGATGGCTCAGTTGGTTGGAACATGTCCTCTCAACCACAAGGTTTCCGGTTCGACTCCCACAAGGAATGGTGGGCTGGGCTCAACTAGCAATGGAAACTGGACCTGGAGCTAAGCTGTGCCCTCCACGACTAGAACTGAAAGGACAACAACTTGACTTGGAAAAAAAAAGTCCTGGAAGTGCACACTGTTCCCCAATAAAGTCCTGTTCCCCTTCCCCAATAAAATCTTTTAAAAAAAAGAAAAGAACAAAATTTATTAGTTTCAGTTTGTCCCACCTGTTCTGTGTTCTTTTTTATTTTTTTATTTTTTGGGTAACAGCTTCATTGAGATATAATTCATTTACCATATAACTCACTCATTTAAACTATACAATTCAAAGGTTCTTAGCATATTCACAAAAGTTGTGTAACCATCACCACAATCAATTTTAGAACACTTTTATCACCCCCAAAAGACAGTGGTCCTCAGTCCCCCGTCTACCCCCCCAGTCCTAGGCAACCTCTAATCTACTTTCTGTCCTTAAAGGTATTTGCCTGTTCTGTAAATATCACATGAAGGGAATCATTCAATGTGTGGCCTTTTTTTTTTTTTTAATTGGGGAACAGTGTGTTTCTCCAGGGCCCATCAGCTCCAGGTTGTTGTCCTTCAATCTAGTTGTGGAGGGCGCAGTTCAGCTCCAAGTCCAGTCGCTATTTTCAATCTTTAGTTGCAGGAGGCGCAGCCCACCATACCATGCGGGAATTAAACTGGCGATCGGCCGCCCCTCCGGCAGCTCAGAGGCAGCTCGTTGTCTTCAATCTAGTTGCGGAGGGCTCAGCTCACTGGCCTATGTGGGAATCCAACGGCAACCCTGTTGTTCAGAGCTCGTGCTCTAACTAACTAACAGAGCCATTCAGCCGCCTTCAATGTGTAGCCTTTCGTGTGTGCCTTTTTTTACTTAGCATAATACTTTCAAGGTTCATCCATGCTGTGTAGCATGTGTCAGTACTTTGTTTCCTTTTATGGCTGGGTAATACTCTATTGTATGGATATCACACGTTTTATTTATCAGCTGATGGACTTTGGGGGTGTTTCCATTTGTTGATATTATTAATAATTCTGCTGTGACTATTCATGTACAAATTTTCGTGTAGACAGATGTTTTCATTTCTCTTGGGTATATACCTACGAGTAGCATTTTTGGGCCACCTGGAAATCCTATGTTTAATCTTTTGAGAAACTGTCAGATTGTTTTCCAAAGTGGCGGCACTATTCTACCTTCCCAGCAGCAGTGTGTGAGGGCCCTAAATTCTCCACACCCTCATCAACCCTTGTGATTATCAGTCTTTTTTTAACTTTAGCAGCCCGGTGTGTGTGAAGTGGTGTCTCACTGCGGTTTTGATGTGCATTTCCCTGAGGGCTAATGCTAAGCATCTTTCCATGGGCTTATTATCCGCTATGTCTTGTTTGGACAAATGTCTAGTAATCCTTTGTCGGTTATTTAATTGGATACCGTGTTTCCCTGAAAATAAGACCTAGCTGGACAATCAAAAATTAATATAAGATCCAGTTTTATATTATATTATATAAGACCCGGTCTTACATTATAGTAAAATAAGACCGGGTCTTATATTAAGTTTTGCTCCAAAAGACGCATTAGAGCTGCTTGTCCGGCTAGGTCTTATTTTCAGGGAAACACTGTAGTTATTTTTTTACTATTGAGTTGTAAGAGTTCTTTATATATTTTTTCTTTCTTTCTTTTTTTATTTTTTAAAGATTTTATTGGGGAAGGGGAACTGGACTTTATTCGGGAACAGTGTGTACTTCCAGGACTTTTCCAAGTCATGTTGTTGTCCTTTCAGTCTTAGTTGTGGAGGGCGCAGCTCAGCTCCAGGTCCAGTTGCCGTTGTTAGTTGCAGGGGGCGCAGCCCACCACCCCTTGAGGGAGTTGTACTGGCAACCTTGTGGTTGAGAAGGACGCTCTCCAACCAACTGAGCCACCCATGAGCTGAGTGGCAGCTCATTGACTTCATTCTAGTTGCAGAGGCATGCAGCTCGCTGGCCTATGTGGGAATCGAACCGGCAGCCCCATTGCCCAGAGCTCATGCTCTAACCAACTGAGCCACACGTTCTCCCCATCTTTATATATTCTAGGTAAAAGTCCTTATCACATATATGATTTGCAAATATTTCCTCCCATTCTGTGGATTGTCTTTTCACTTTTGTGATGGTATCTTTTTTCTTTTTTTTTTTTTTAATTTTATAGGGGAATATTGGGGAACAGTCTTTTTCTAGGACCCATCAGCTCCAAGTCAAGTCGTTTCTTTGTCTTTTTTCAATCTAGTTGTGGATGTGCAGCTCACTGTCCCATGTGGGAATTGAACCAGCAACCTTGGAACCAGCGACCTTGGTGTTATAAGCACTGCACTCTAACCAGCTGAGGCAACTGGCCGCTCTATGATGGTATCTTTTGGAGTACAAAAACTTTTAATTTTCACTATTTTTTCTTTAGTTGCTTATGCATTTGGTGTCGTGTCTAGAAAAACATTGCTTAACTCAAAGTCATGAAGATTTACTCTTACGTTTGTTTCCTTCTAAGAATTTTAGAGGGTCCAGCCCGGTGGCTCAGGTGGTTGGAGCACTGTGCTCCTAACGTTGATTTCCGCTGCCTCAGCCAGGGGTAGGGGTGAGTACAAGGCTCATAATACCAGCATGGGCTGGGGAGCTGTGTCCTACACAACTAGACTGAGAAACAGTGGCTTGAACCAGAGTGTATGGGGGAGGCGGAAGAAAGGGGGGAAAAAAGAATTTCATAATTTTAGCTTCAGTCTTTGACCCATTTTGAGTTACTTTTTGGTAACCGCTTCACTGAATGTAATTCACTTAACTGACATGAGATATAGGGGTCCAATTCCATTCATTTGTATGTGGATAAACAGTTGTCCCAGAACCATTTGTTGAAAAGACTTCTTTCCCCACTGATTTTGGGCACCCGTGTGGAAAATCAGTTGATCATAAATGTGAGGATTTAATCTGGACTCTGAAATCTATCCCACTGGCCTATATTATATGACTACCCTATGCCAATGTGACACTGTTTTGATTACTGTAGCTTTAGAGTAAGCTTTGAAATCAGGAAGTGTCAGTCCTCCAAATGTTGTGGCATTTAAAGGTAATTTGTTTTGTTCTGACTGCTTTTATGATTTTTTGTCTTTGCTTTCCTGCAGTTTCACTTTAGTATGTAAGGCTGTGGGGTTGGGTTTTTCGTTTGTTTATTTTTTTTGTTTTAATCCTTCTAAGGGTTTGTTGGATTCTTAAATGCATGATTTGGAGTGTTTCATCAAATGTAGAAATTTTTGAGCCGTTTTTCCTTCAACTATTGCCTATGTCATTCTTTCCTTTCCTTATGGAACTCTGTTTAGACCTTTTCATTGTGGCATCCATGTCTCTTACCCACTCTGCATTTTACTTTTATATCTGTCTTTTTACTTTTATTATGCGTCATTCTGGATATTTTCTTCTGACCTATATTCCAGTTGTTTCACTTCTTAATTTTGGTTACTGTATGTTTAAATTCCAGAATTTACTTTTTTTTTCCTGTTTAAATTTGCTATATCGTTTTGTTTTTTTTTCTTAAGTTTCCAGTTCCCAGTCAAATTTTCCTTTTTGGCTTTTATTCCTTGAACATACAAACATCCTTGTTTTGTAATCTACGTGGATAATTTCAATATCAGCGACCCTGTGAGTCCATTTCTATTATGTATTGTATCTGTGTTCTTATTCATGCTGTCTTATATCCTTGGGTTATCTTTGTGTACTAGACATTGTTTTTGAAAATTATTTATAGAAATGCCTTGAGGCTCAAGATAATATTGTCTTCCTTTAAAGAGAACTTACTTTTTTGCTGGTTCCTGAGGGCACTAGCAATTGGGAACCACCTTAAATCAAGTTCAAGGGTTGAGATTTTCTGGGTCTGTCTTAGGCCTAGCGTGCTTCCTTTCAGCGTCACACCCAAAGCAGAGAAATGGTCACTAAGGTACTCATTCTTGGCAGTGTTCTGACTCTGAAATTTTCACCCTAACCACTTGAGGGTGTCAGAATTGCAGCTCAGACTTTCCCAGAACGTAAACCTCCAATTCATAAGCAGCCTTCAAGGAAGTTGTTACCGTGTTTCCCCGAAAATAAGACCTAGCCGGACAATCAGCTCTAATGCGTTTTTTGGAGCAGAAATTAATATAAGATCCGGTATTATAATTATATTATATTATATTATATTATATTATATTATATTATATTATATTATATTACACTACATTATATTATATATTATTTTTTGCTCCAAAAGACACATTGGAGGTGATGGTCCAGCTCGGTCTTATTTTTGGGGAAACACGGTACTTCTCCATCCTGTTCAGTATCTCAGCATTTCAATTCAGCAGTTCCTCAAATCCTGTCACTTCTCCGATTCTTCTAAGATGACTTTTTAGGGTTTTGGGTTTTTTAAAAGTTTTTATTACTATAAGGGTTTGTGTGAATTATCTAGGCTTCCGTATCCAGAATTGGTGGCCCCTTTCACCCTCAATTGAGGGGTCCAGTAGGCTGCAGTATCTTCAAAGAAAGTAGGGTCTTCACTGTGCTTTGGGATAAATCATGATTGGTCTAAATAAATGAAGCCCCTTCCTCTTTGCCTATCTGAGGTGGGCACAGGACCCATTTTAGGGTAAAAAGACACAAAAAGAAAGTTCCTGGGAACTTGTGAATGAATGTTTTATGCCCATTTTAAAGACAGCTGTTTGGGAATCAGAGCCCTTTCTATCCTCTCTGTTTTGGGATGATGTTATATAAGGAAGTCACACTGGAATCTGTGACCGCCCGTACTGCGGCTAAAAAATGACTGAGGGAAAAGCCCAGAAAATGGCAGAGATGTCAACTCATGGCTCTTGATATTGCTGAGCCACTTAAAAACCCTGGAACCTTTTGCTTCCAGGCTTCTCAAGGAAACAGTAAACATCGTCCTGGTTCCACTGTTTGTTTGGTTTTCTGTTGTGTGCAGCTCCAAGCATTTGTAACTGACATGACATCCTTCAAGATTCAGCTTTAAGTGTCACTCCTTCAGGGAGGGAGGCCTTCCTGAATCCCCCAGGTCAATGTGTTTGATAACGTTCTCTCCTTTTGCTTCAGTATTCTCATCATATTGTAATTATTGGCTGAATGATAGTCTTTCGGTCTAGGCTGTAAGCTCCATGAGAACAGAGACCATGGTTGGTATCCCAGAGCCCAGCCCAGTGCCAGACAGGGTCGTCTCCAAAGAAATAACTATCCAATAAACAAAAGAGTCAAGAGCATAAGTGGAGGGAGAAACTGGATAAACATCTCAGAGGATGTGAGTTAAAATGTGTGCAGTTGTGCTTCTGCTAACACATGAAAACTTTGAAAGCTCAAAGAATCATTAAAGAAGGATTGGAATGGCTGTCGCAAGAACTGGGTTTGCATTGATCTGGCACAAGTAAGAGGTTCCAAGTAGTGGTAAAGACCCAGCTGGCATGAGAAGCCATAAGTTCATTGGCATAAATCAGCAGAATGATGAGATTTCCTCCAGCAGGGTTCAATTGTCTGGGGGTGGGAGAGAAGTGGGTGATGAGACTGCTCCAAAGATGGGGGCGCTCAGAACACTGCTTTCTGTTCTGTTCTCTGGTGAAGTAAATAAAAGGAGACACGGAATTTTGTTTCCACTCTCTCAATAAGTGAAACCTTCAGAACACAAAGGCTTGCCTTTTCTTTCCAGACTGGAGATTATTCCTTGGCTGAAGCCCTAACCCCAGAAGTCTTCTGCCATCACCCACTTGCAATGGAAAGGCTTGAGGGGGATTTGTGAATTTCCTGAAGTGTGTGAAAATGGTGTGTGTGTGTGTGCATGTGCATTTGTCTTGGGAGAGTGTCGACAGCTTCCACAAGGTTCTCTAAGGGGTATGAGATCCAGAAAAGCGAGATCCACTGACTTGGGGTTGTCTCCTAGCCGTGGGCCACTGTGTGGACCTACTGTGTGGATCAGGGCTGGTCTGATGGGTCGTCACAGCCCTGCATATTGACAGGAGGTGGCATGGCACTGTGGGAAATATTTAGACTCCAGGGTCAGACAGAGGCCTGGGCTGTTCCACTTGGCTCCTCAATCTTCTTTCTATAAAATGGGAATGACCGTCACAGTTGCTTATTCAGAGGGCTGTTGTAAAGATTAAATGAGTTAATACATGCAAATGCTCAGGACCATGCCTGGCACTTAGTAGGGCTGGTTTTTATTATAACTAATGATTAGTAATGTGTCAGGAGACACATGCAAGGATAAAGGCAGCATTTAGGGGAGCATAGTAACAGTTCATCTTATGCAAAGCATACAATTGAAGCTTTCTCTCCTCTCCCTGATTCTTAGTGTGTGAACCTGGGCAAGTTCCTTGACTGCGCTGTGCCTCAGTTTTCTGTCCTGTAATATGGAGATAATATCCCATAGGATTATTGGGGGGGTTCTATGCAAGCTCAGAGCAGTGACTCAAACTCACTAAATGCTGGTATTATTATTATTATTTTATTATTATTGCCTAGGTACATTCAGGTTCATGCTGATGAGAGAGGCCCTTCCAGTTGCTTCCCATGGCTTTCCCTCACAATGAAACCTTCACAGCCCACAAAGCACCTTCACACACACTGCATCTGCCTCACGGTGGCTCTGTGGGGTGAAGAATGAGACCCAAGGAGAGTAAGTGACTGACCCTCCGGCTCCTCCTCACAGCGTTCCCTTCCAAGCGTCTCCCCTTTCTCTCCCTGTTTCCATCTATAGCAGCCCCACTGGTGAAATTCCACACTGACCATAAAGCCTTCCTAAGTGCCTAATCAGAACTCCCTGTGTGACCCAGTCGTGGGACACGGTTCATAGTTCTGCAGCCATGGCAGCCCCCGCCTCTCTCGCTAAACCACAGACGGGACTCAGGGCCCGCCCAGCCCTATGCCTTTTGCTGTACCTGTCACCATTCTTTGTGCAGAGAATGCCTTCTCTAGAGAGCCGCTGAATGAGGGAAATGAAATGGAATACTGGATGATTCTACTATTCCAAGGCATTCATATGTTTGAGGGAAGTAAGGAAGAGACACCGAAAGGCTGACCTCTGCAGACTAAGGCTGAGCACACAATCAGACAATGGCCCGGCCATCTAGAAAACTAGGACTCAGCTCCACAGTCTGTAGCCACCTGCCCAGGAAACCAACTCCTTATCTAGAATAAACCATATAAATCTGTAAGTCAGATATGTAGGAAGTCAGACTATCTCTAGTAACAATCCAGGAAGTGAAACAAAAACTTCTGGAACAATTGGCTCAACTTGGCCAGGACCTGATTAATAACTGACCGCTTCCTTAATTTTTGTCCCCGTTTCAACTTAGGACCAATGAGAGAAGGCCAAGTATGCACTCCAACCATGATGCCGGGCTGCTGTCAGCCTGCCTACACCCTCCCCATGCCAACAGCCTCCCCGAGAGCACACCTGAAGCTCCCCTCTTGTCCACTATACAGCTTCCCCCCCCACACCCCCGCCTTTCCATCTCTGCTAAAACACGAATGACCATGGCTAACTCTTGCAAGCTCTGAATACATAGCCTTTGCTTTCCTTGTTTGGTTGGTCTTAGTTGATTTCCACAAGACCCAGGAATGAAAGGGCAGGGGGCGGAGGCCCAGACTGGCCTCCGTCAGTTCCCTGGTTCCCCCTGGGGTGGAGCTCTGAGCCCTCTGACAACAGGGTTGCTGGCTGCTGTACTGGAAACGCTGATCAGACCTTTGGACTCAGCTGAGCTGGAGCTGGAGAAGCCAAATTGACTCAGATGAAGTCCCCCAGGCATAAAATCACAAAAGACTTTTTGTTAGATGCTGATTGGGAGGGAGGGGCTCCAAAGATCTGGGAAAAGGGTAGGACAGCTGGGATTGGAGAAATGAGGGGAAGGCAAGAATTTTGCTGGAACGGGAGCCAGAGACTGCCTGGAGCTGCCTTGGTGGGATGGATAATGAGTCAAGATTTTTATCTAAACTCCACCAAGATTCTTTCCTCAGTCCACAGATATTTAGTGAGTATGTAGTGTGTTCCAGGCACTGTTCTAGGTGCTGGAAATGTGACAGACAAGCCACCGACTTCCCAGAGCTCCCACCCCAGTAGGGGCAGACAGGCAAGTAAATGACTGAAAAAATAAGATCATTTTAGAAATGGTAAGTAACCCGAGGCCAATGAAATAGGATGAAGCGATTGGAGAAGGGTGCTGGGCGTGGGAGCACAGCACCAGGCAGGGTGGTTGGGGGAGCCCTCTCCGAGGTATGCCCTTTGTGCTGACACCAGAAGGAACCAGCAACACAACTCTCAGGGGATACAGTTTCCAGACAGAGGGAACAGCTTACACAAAGGATGGGACCTGATTTGACATGTTCAATAAGGAACAGAGGGTGGGCATGGCTAGAGCAGTGTGAGCAGAGGGTGGGTGTGGCTAGAGCAGTGTGAGCAGAGGGTGGGTGTGGCTAGAGCAGTGTGAGCAGAGTGGTCAGATGAGACCAGGTGGGGACTCAGGTTAGACCATGCACAGAGTGCCTTCCAGGCCATGTTAAGAGTTTAGATCTCATTTTATTCTAAATATAATAAATAGGCAGTTATGGAAAGAAGGCACAGCATGGCTGCCTGCCTCAGTCGTTTTATCAAGGCCTAAGAGAGCTCCTGTGCTGAGATCTTGTGAAGACCCCGGCAGTTAGGGATGTGTGTATGTGGGGGGACAGTGTTAAAGAGATAGGATGTAGCCAGATCCAGTTACTTAGAAGCCATAACCAGAATCCCTTGTTGAGTAGAACAAAACGGGCCACAGAGTGTGTGTAAACCCCTGAAATTGTACACTACTTTTTTGTGTGTACCCTATTTTAGGGCACAGCCCAGAGCATTTTTAGACTCTCAGAGGAGTCTCTGACTAAAAGAAGATAGAAAAGGAGAATATTGACCTGTATGCTACCCTGTGCACATGACAATTAGCAAGGACACGCCCTTGTTGCCACAGAGGAGAGCGGGGGGTTGGGAGGGAAGGAGACTTTTCATCGAGTGCCACATGCTTTACCTATTTTTAAAAATCCACCTCAGTATAAAGGACTGAAGCTGGAGAAGAATGGGTAGGGTGGGGAGGGAGGTGCAAAAGTCTTGGTGTGGCCAGGGTGGGGCAGTGATGAATCCGATGGTCCTAACTTGACCCACCCCACCCCTAACCTGTGCTCGCAGGTCTTACTCATCCCAGAGAGGCGGGTGTAGGCAGGGGGGCCACCCCTAGCCCTGAGCCCACAGCGGCTGGGTTGCCCAGCGAGCACCGAGTACTCTGCTCTGGGCGAGTGGCTGGAACAGAGCCCCTGGAGATGCCCGTCGCTCAGGTCACTGAAGCCACTGTCCTCTGTCCGTGCCCCAGGCCCCCCTGAGCCCTCACCTTCCTGGAGGGAAGCCCGGACCTCCTCAGCACAGCACCCTGCCAACCCCACCAGAAGCTCTTGGTCCAGAAGGGGACAGCTCTCTCGGCTGCTTTTACGCAGGGTCCGTTCCCAGAGTCTTGGTTGGTCATTTTGCTTTGAGTAAAAGTTCGTCTCGCTCTGCTTGGTATCCATGCCCAGTCCTAGCCGGGCAGCAGGAGGCTGAGGTGGGCATGTTTTCTCTAATTCTCGCCAGAATCTTGGCTTGGACTTGCTTTGCCTTCCACAAATAGGTCAGGCCTGGCCCTCAGGACCCACCTGTTGTCAGCGATCAGCCAGTGGGCAGGGACCCATTTCCCTGGGGTGTTCAGATCCCCAGTAATCTCAGGCCACGAGTCGGGGAGTGGAGTCAGCTATGGGTGACAGGTCCCTGGCAGGGTGCAGAGCAGGCCAGGGCCTCCTGGTTCACACTCAGGGAAGGTTCCAGGGTGTCTCTGTGCAGGTCTGTTAAACCACAGAGCTGCTCTCCTGCTGCTGAACAGTTCAGACCTTCCAACAGCTTCCTCCTGGGGCCACCTCCGGGGTGTCAGCACAGCTACTCATACTTGTGTAGCCAAATGGAATTTTACCGCCAGTCTTCTGCCAATTGAATAATAATACCAGCCAATATTTGTGGGGACTCACTATAGGCTGGGCACTGTTCAGTTAACACTATGTTTATCTCTCATTTAAACTCCACAGAACCCCAAGGGGGTAGCATGGTGACATCCCCCTTTCACACAGCTGGTTGGCCAGCGAGGTGGGCTGTGACCACAGATAGTCTGGGAGCGCTGTGCCCATAGCTGCTCACCAACAAAAGCAAAGTGATTTGCAGAAGGGCCCCATAGCCTCTCACCAAATTGGATCTGATCTGCAGCCCAGCAACCGGAGAACAAAAGCACAGGTCCTGACTGGTCCAAACACTGGGATCCAAGCACAGGGTGGGGCGTTTGCGGCCTGGAGTCGGGGGACCGGCTCTGCTCAGCAGTCCGGACCCTGTGGACCCGGGCAACTCAAGACCTCCTGGTGGGTTCCTCTGTAAAATAAGGGGGCGGCCTGCATCTTTCCAGCCATCCCAGCTCAACGAAAGGCTGCTGCCACTTTGGATGAAGGCATGAGCTCCTCCTGCTGGGGCGCTGGCCCATGAAAACCTTGGCTGAGCTGGCCAACCGTGTCCTTGCCCCAGTGTCCTTGGGAAGGTGCTAGGCTCAGGGTGGGATTGCTTGGGTTTTGGCTTGGGTTCTGCTTCCAAAGCCATGCACTTGGCATCTCCTGCCTCGTCATTCTCATCTGGTAAATGAAAGCAAGTCCACCAGGCCACCCCCACTTTACAGGGCTTTGGGGGCACATCAAATGACATGATGAATCTAAACTGTCCTTGGAGACCTTGAGGCCCCGTGCTCACTGAGGAGTTCGGGGCTGTGACGTCCTTTTACCCCTACCTGTTGGTGTTTCCCAGTCACGGAGATGAGGACAGGACGTGAAATCAGAGAATGGCAGGTGAGCCAGGCGGACTCGCCCCTCCTCACACGCACAAAACAAGCAATGCCTGGGTCTGCCCGCCCCTCCCATGGCAGCAGGGGACTGAGAGCCTTCAGGGAGCTGACCCCAAATGACAATTCTTTCGTTCAACAATGTAATTGAGCACCCACGATGTACCAGAAACGAGAACGGTGAGCTTGGGGAGGCCGAAGGTGGAAGCCACAATTCCCAGTGCCCTGTGCGTCACCCGAGCCCACACAGCCAAGAGACTGGCTGGGCCTCTCTGGGGACAGGACCTGAAGGCAAACAAGTTGGAGTGGCAGCCAGGGCCACCTAGGGAAGCTGGGGAACCAAAGTCCCACACTGAACGCAAGGCCACTGAGCTGGGACCAACACACTTCTCAGCCCCAGGGAGAGCCGTGGTCACTTTCAAGGCCCAGAAATCCCTCTGGGGCCCGTGGTGGCAGCCAGAGTCCAGGCACATCTGTGCATCTGTGGGCGGATGACCCTGGGCCAGTGGTTACCCGCTGCCTCACTTGCAGCATCTCCACAAGCCTCCACCCGGCCGTGTCCTCCATGTGTACAGTCTGTCCCCTTGCTCTGGAACGAGGCGCCTGCTCGGCTGATTCTCCAGGTCTTGCCCTCTCCTTCAGCCACTCGGGGAGCTTGCTTACTCCATGAATTAAGCATGTCCTTCTTAGTTTCTGTCCCCAGTTCACTTGGGCCAACGGCTCAGTGGACATTTCTAAGCATTTTGCTGAAGTCTGCCCTCTTGGCATTCACCACACAAGCCGTGACTGAAATGTTATCAGGGAGTCCTCATGCCAGGTCCTGCTGGGAACCCGGAAGTGCCAGGCGAGGCCCTGCTCTTAGGAATTTATAATCAAGTTACTGAAACTTCGTAGCATGAAGACACAGCCGAAATTCCCAGGAGCCCTGTGGATTCCTGCTGAACGCAGCTGCAGGAGTGAGCTCATGGCCAGCCAGCCCTTTATGCTTCTTGGAAGAGGTGGCATTTGAGCTGACCTTGAAGGATGAGTAGGATGTGAAGGATGGAAAGAAGGACAGAGGCATTCATTCCATGGGTGCCATGAGGAAAGTGTCCCACATTTGTATTAATTGGTGTCACTGGGACCCACGTAGGCGGGGAGGAGAGTTTAGTCAGGTGCCCACAGAATGGATGGGGACACATTACTATGTGAAGGACAGGATGTCTTTGGGCCAAAAGCACTGAACTTCATGTGTATGACACGATCCGGGATCTAATTCTGGGTTTGCCAGGAATTGCCACCATCTCTTCACCAGTAAAAGGAAGGGACTGGGCAAAATGACCTCTAACGTTCTGTACTGTAAGGAGAGAAAGGAGGAAAGGTGACTCTAGAACTTTGAAGAACAGTCCCAACAAGAGAAGGAAAGGGGTTAAGAGAGGAAGCAGGTTTGAGGAGAACACTTCAGTTTTAAGTAGATTGAGTGAACCCTTCATAACATAACCCTTCCTTCCACTGGGTTCTTTGTCTTGCGAGGGCCTCGGCCACTTCCCACCTCCGGGAGAGCATAACCCTGGTTCCATCATGGCCAGAGCAAGAGAGGAGCTGTCTTTGCTCGAGGAGCTTTGTCTGCTTCTCCCTCGGGCAATAAACACCTGTGTCATCAGCTACATGGTCTAAGGGTACTCACAGGTGAGGAGAGAATCCCCTAAACTGACAAGTTCCCAGGGGAAGGGGCGCTTGAAACAGAAACTCGGCTGCTGCTGAGAAATAAATTGAAGTGTGGTTCCTGCATGTTTGCGTTCCAGACCCCAAACTAGTACCTGGTTCACAGACAAACCCGCCAAGGAGGGTGTGAACCAGGGGGCCTCCTCCACGGGTGCACACTGGACCCCTGTGGAGCTCAGGGACAAGATCACCCGGATTGGGGACCAGGCACCTGTATTTTAATAATCCCTCAGGCAACTGTCAGGCACACCTAAGAGAGGCTCCACAGCTGCTGAGGCCAAGGGTTTGAGAGAGGTGGTCCTGACAGGCCTGGGCTCACTCAGAGACAGACTGAGTTGGGGCTTGGAGGGTGGACGTTCAAGTATGTGTGTGGGGGTGCACTCCAGGCAAGAAGGCACACAGGCCTGGCTGGGGGCCTCGGCCTGTTTGGGGTGAGGCTGGAGAGTCCGGCAAGACTTTGAATGCCAAGCGAAGTGCCAGGACCAGGTCCTGAAGCTACGAGGAGCACAAGTGAGCTTGTGAGCAGAGAAGGGAGACCCTTTCCGGCACCCATATCCCCTTCTTTATCCACGCTCAGTGCCCTTGGGGTCTCTGAGATGAATCTGGGCCTCTGGTTAGAAGGACAAGCCTGCACTGCCTCCTGCTTCAGCGGCACCTTCACGGCAGGCCCTGACACTTTGCTTTCTGACGTCAAGTCTTTGGTATGTATGAAATTCCTGCCCTCCTTTAGCAGCTCTGCCCGCCTCTCTGGATACAGTTTTGAGTTTTGTACCTGTGGGGACAGAGTCCCAGAGAGCAGTTTCCAGGCTCTCGGCCTCACGTGGAAAGGTGCTGGCTCGAGTAGTAGATGGCCATCTGCTGTGACTAGTTGGCCATCAGCTGTTACTGGTTAGCCATAACTGCCATGGCTAAGCTAGCAAGCTCGGATTGCAGTTAGCAAGTGAGGTCGGTTGTCAGAGAACCAGACGGCAGGCTACGCGTCGTGTGGCTCCTGCTTCCTGTGTCTCTAACCCAGCCACCAGCGAGAATATAGTTGTATGACTCCCCTATCTAGGGCTCCATTGGGTTCCTTTCTGGCCTCACCATATCCTATGTCCTTATGTGGGGAGCAGGACCAGAGACCCCGCATGAGTGCCTGCATGACACATGGCGCAGCGAGCAGGGTGTCATGCGGGGACTCAGGGACCCAAAATGGGGGTGGCACAGACCACCACCCTCGCCAAGTGGGGTGCCTACTTGGAGCAACATAACACCCTTAGTTCAAGCCCTTTGAGCCTAGAGCTACAACAGGTCCTGGGGCCTGTGGAGCTTGTAGCCCAGGCTGAGCCAAGCGCTCTGCCTAGAGGGGAGGACTTGGAGCCCTCGCCCTACAAAGAAGGACAGCCCCCAGTACCTGAGGATGCCTGGTTTACCGATGGTTCTAGCCGAGGCGCTGCAGCTGTTTGGACGGCTATTGTGTGCAGCCCAAAACAGACACCATTTGGTTTGATACTGGGACAGGCCAGAGTAGCCAGTGAGCTGAGCTACGGGCTGTGTGGATGGTAATCAGCCACGAGCCCGGGCCCCTAGTTATTTGTACCGACAGCTGGGCAGTGTTCCGGGGCCTAACGTTGTGGCTCCCTACGTGGAAACACCAAAACTGGTTAGTAGGACACCGGCCACTGTGGGGTCAAGTCATGTGGCAGGACCTCTGGGACCTAGAGCAGGGAAAGAAGGTGACCATAATGCATGTCACAGGTCACTCCCCCTTTGTGTCCCCAGGTAATGATGAAGCAGATGCCCTAGCACGGGTCCGAATGTTAGAACGGGCCCCTGCCACTGATGTGGCCCATTGGCTGCGTAGGAAATTGCAGCACGCCGGAAGCCGAACCATGTGGCAGGTGAGCAGACGCTGGGGTCTGCCTTTGAAATGGCAGGAGATAGCAGATGCCTGCTATGATTGTGCCGTCTGTGCCCAAGACAGCCCCCCAAAGGTGGAGGCTCCCCTGGGAGACACAGCAGATTACGTGAGGGAGGGTGCCCCTCACTCACTGGCAAGTGGATTACATTGGACCCCTGCCTAAGGCCCGCAATGCGATATACGCCTTTACAGCAGTGGACACTGCTACGGGGTTGATGTTTGCTTGGCCTTGTCCGGCTGCGGATCAGCGGCATACAGTGGTCGCTCTTACACGGCTGTGCGCCCTCTATGGGCGCCCCCAAGTCATTGAAAGTGACAGGGGTACCCATTTTACGGGGCAAGAAGTGCAGCGCTGGGCTGCCAGGATGGGCGTAAAATGGTTGTTTCATACCCCATATAACCCACAAGCCGCTGGCATGATTGAACGCTACGACGGCCTTTTGAAGCAAGGCCTCCTGGTGTCAAAACACCCTCCCACGATGCGTGACGGGGCGTCGCGTCTGTGGGATGTCTTTAGAATCCTGAATGAGAGACCATGGAAGGGAGGGCCCAACCAGTAGAAGCTCTGCTCCATCGAATGGCCGTTCCCTTTCAGTTACAGGTTACCACCAGTGAGACTCTGTTAAAGCCAGGCTACGGCAGGAATGGAAACATTTTGCTGCCAGCACCCACATGCTTGAAAGCAGGGGAACGGCAGCAATGGACTTGGCCCTGGCAGGTCAAAAGCCCCCACTGTCGATGGTTGGGCCTGATAGCCCCATGGGGGGCTGGTTTGACACATGATTTGCAAGTGACACCAGGAGTGGTGGCCGAGTGGCCACCGCAAGTGACTATGGTATACGGAGGTCCCGATGCCGGGATGATTTTGTGGGGAACTTATGTGCTCTCACTATGGCCTATTATGGGGTCCCCTGTTCTGCTACATGTTGAAACTATGCAAGGGACCCCAAGCACTGCCATAAAGGTCTGGTACCACAATCCGGGAAAGGTGACAGTGGCAGTGACCCTCCTTTCCCAGGACAAAAAGCTGGCATGTATCCTCCCAGATGGAAGGGATTTGCCACTGTTGGTTCCTAAGGCTACTATTTCTTCCCCCCGCCACCCCCCCTAGGGGCCTATAGGCTAATACGGCACAGGACCTCTCGCGGAAGACGCTTGTCGCATAGATTGTGAGGCAAGAGCCTGTAGGGGTGGAGTGTGGGGACAGAGTCCCAGAGAGCAGTTTCCAGGCTCTCGGCCTCACGTAGAAAGGTGCTAGCTCGGGTAGTAGATGGCAGTCAGCTGTTACTGGTTAGCCATTAGCCACTGATATAACTGCCGTGGCTAAGCTAGCAAGCGGGGATTGCAGTTAGCACAGCAGATTGCAGTTATCACGGTGCATTGTGGTTAGCAAGTGAGGTTGGTTGGCAGAGAAGCAGATGGCAGGCTGCGCATCCTGTGGCTTCTGCTTCCTGTGTCTCCAACCCGGCCGCCAGCAAGAATATAGTGGCATGACTCCCCTATCTATGGCTCCGTTGGTGTTCCTTTTTGGCTTCACCATATCCTGCGTTCTTATGTGGGGAGCAGGACCAGAGACCCCGCGTGAGTCCCTGCATGACAGTACCCTAATTCCTACCCTTTTATGTCTGCCTTTTTTAGGCCTTCACGACACTCTGTTGAGATTAGTTTGACACCAAACTGGCTTTCTCTAGAAAGTGCTCAGAAATTGGGATTTTTGGGCACAAGAGCAAGACTGATGTTGGGAGTCCTGAGGGCGGTCCTCAGGTTACAGTCTTCTGTCTCCATTGACACTTCACTGGGGAAAGAAGCCATTTCTTGAAGTTCAGTTGGTGGAGGTAACTTGCTCAGATTTTGGCCCATGGAACCCAGCCCTCTCCTCTCCTTGATGATCTTCCCGGCTCTGCTCTGAGGGTCGCCTTCCTCCAACAACAGAGAGGTCCCACGTCACCTCCGAGCCTGCCTTTCTGTACACCTCAGTTCTGCACAGAAAAAATCCTTCATTTACTTCCGGATGTAGGCGAGAGGTTGAAGATTAGGCCCAGTTATCACACGGAGCTTTATTCTCTCACAGGAGCCTCTTTGGGGAGGGAAGATGGGCTTCTGTCACCTTCCTTGCTGGGGACAAAATGCTCTATTTCCTGTTCTTCATTCACATCTGCAGCTGATCTCGGAGTTGGTCACAGCTGTTGGTGTGGCCAGTGCATTACGTGCAGTTGCAGACTCCAGGAAGAAACAATGGGCTGCTCTGTTTTCTCAGTGTGGAGTCTTCAGGTCCCATCCCCGCCACCTCTGGGCAGCGTCTGCCTTTCTTTCTGTGACCTGGCCCATCTTCCCAGAGCATCTTTGTCCTCAGCAGCTGCTAAAACCTGTGCCAGCCCCCAGCCCGTCACATTCTGGTCCTGGAATCCCAAGGCATGAGGAGTCTGCCAAAGAGGATGACCTCACAGAACTGGGTCCTGGTGGCGCGTCTGCTGCCAGATTTCTCAGCAAGGCAGACCGGTTCTGCCCAAATGCGACATTACATTTTCCCCCAACCCCTGGCACAGAGCCTATTGTCAACCTGCTGTGAGAACACATGAACGTGTGCTCTCTGTCCCTGGCCCCTCCTGGAGGAGGCTTGCTGGGTTCCGAGGGAGCAAAGCATTCTGGGAATCGTGACGAGGCAGCTTCATGTCTTTGCATAATGCAGAGTCTCGATCTATGTGACACATCAACCAAAAATAAATGTGAACAGCGTTGTTCGTCATGACACTAGCTTACTTTTCTATATGACCCCACCGCTTTCGCACACTGCTATTGTTTTTATTTTGGTTTTGACCACAGCCTATGAAGTAGATAAGCTGGGTCCTCTCTAAGATCTTAAGGACGGGGCTGAGTGGAGGTTTGTGTCAGAGGGACGGTCCTGGCTAATTGTTCCTGGTGATAGGTACCTGTGGGGACAGATCCCCAAAAAGCAGTTTCCAGGCTCTCGGCCTCACATAGAAAGGTGCTGGCTCAGGTAGTAAATGGCCATCGACTGTGATCAAATGGCCATCAGCTGTGGCTAGTTGGCCGTCAGCTGTCACCAGTGAGCCATTAGCCATGAATATAACTGCTGTGGCTAGGTTAGCAGAAAATGGGGGCTAGAAAGAAGATGGTGGCTGAGCTGGCAAGCGCAGATTGCAGTTAGGATGGTGGGTTGCGGACAGTGTGGATCCAGCCTCCAGTGAGAGTATAGTGCCGCCAGCGAGAATATAGTAGTATGACTCCCCTACCTATGGCTCCGTGGGTGTTCCTTTTTGGCCTCACCATGTCCTGCGTTCTTATGTGGGGAGTGGGACCAGAGACCCCGCCTGCCGCCCCGCACGACACATGGCGAAGTCGGCAGGATCCCCTGCACGACAGTACCCTTTTATTAAATCTGTAAGTCAGTTATGACAAGTCTATAACAAAGGAAGATCTGAGAAATCTTCCCAACTTAGCAGACAATGAATATGCTCACACACTCTGGAGGCCTAACCCAGAAGCTCCAGCTTATGGCCATGTTTCCCAAACACATATGTAAGAAGATGTATGCATGGGTTCAAACTCCTTATCGTAGTTGTCAAAGTACTGACGATTTTGCAGTCTTTTTTTAAAAACTAAATTTTATTGGGGAACATTGACGGACATTGTATTTCTCCAGGGTCCATCAGCTTCAAGTAGTTGTCCTTCAATCTAGTTGTGGAGGGCACAACTCAGCTCCAAGTCCCGTCGCCGTTTTCAATCTTATTCCCAGCAAGCTTGTTGTTAAGAGCTTGCGCTCTAACCGGCAGCCCCTCCAGCAGCTCATTGGCAGCTCATTGTCTTCCATCTAATTGTGGAGGGCGCAGCTCACTGGCCCATGTGGGAATTGAACCAGCAACCTTGTTGTTCAGAATTCACGCTCTAACCAACTGAGCCATCCGGCCGCCCCCGATTTTGCAGTCTTAATGGCTGACAGGGTTATGCCAGATCAATTCCTTCAATTCCATCAACATTGAGCACTTCCTGTTTTCAGAATGCCGTTGAGCAGTCACATGGCTCAGGGTGGCACAGAAGCAAAGTCTGTCACCAAGGCCACTGAGACCTACCTGAGAGGCACTGGTAGATTGAAATGTGGAGATCAAATCAAGAAGAATTCTGGCTTTGGGTGTTTCTGACCAAATTTAACATCTCCAGAGTAGTGACTAGGAAACCAGAACGTCCCATCCATGTCTCGGTCCTCATCTTACCAGATGGGTCACATCCTGTTTCTTCATCGTTTCATCACCCTAGAGCCAGCTCAGCCATGGGGCGAGACAACAACCAGAAAGTGCTGGAACGTGGCCAGAGCTGAGGCAGTGCTCACCATTTCTCATTCACGGGCTCATCCCCCAAGCATTTATTAAATGCCTACTATGTGCAGGACAAGGTGGTGGATACAAAGGAAAGCATGGCCAGGTGGTCCCCCACTCCCCACCCCAGGTTGCTCATAGAGAATAGGTCACAACAGCCTGTTCTCATAACCGTTGTGGGGTGAGCTAACTGGGCCAAAGCAAAGCCAAATGGTTAGAAGAATGGCATCTTCTTCTAACCAAGAAAACAGTGTAAAATAACGTGACAGGACACGGAATCAACGGCTGCTGTGGAGCGACTGGGAATAGAGTGGCTCTTCTGGAACAAAGGAGTTGAGCAAACCGTGATTCCGAGAGGCAGAAAGGCAAACAGCAGGCTTTCTGAAAATGGTTGCTATGACCACAAACCAAAAGACAGATAGTTTCACATTAGTTTCTGGCCCCACCTGTACCCACTGGTATTAGTGTCCGTATGATCTTGGAACAGGGACAATATCTCATAGGAAACATTAGTTTAAAATATTATTTAATTCGATGTAAATAAAACTTCCTTAGTTTACTACCAGGAAAAAAAATTATTAACTGAACTCAGCTAAATTTCTCACAAATTTCACTTACACACAACATATAGAGATAATAGCTTCTAATTGTGAGATTTGGGCAAATTACTGAATTGCTCTTTGTGTCTTTGTTTCCGAATCTGTCATGATGAGGACTACATGAAATATATATACGTGCGAACTTTATTATTATTATTATTATTATTATTATTATTATTATTAGTGTCTATAGATTTTATCTTGCACTTCACAAGTTGTGAAATTCTTGTCTTTATATAATAGTTTCAGCCCCCCAAGTCATGGGAGGTGACAGCTGTAGTAAATCTCGCGAGCTCTTTGGTCTGCAGCCACTTCTTAATGGAAAGGACTATTTCTGACCTTCAGTTCACAGCAGTTACAAATGTCAAAGGCAGACCGTTTCCATCCTCCCGGCTCCCTTCCCACTCTGCTGTCTTCAGGGCCATCTTCCGGCAACTTGCCTCCTTGTAGAATGCCGCTGGGGTGTGACTGCAGGGCACTGAAAGGTCCCTGACCTAAAATATCTTCTGTGCCCCTGTGGGCTGGGCATTTCGTCACCTGCGTTGTACTCTGAGGTCTGAGCAAAGGGGCTTCCCGCTCCAAATCCATGACTATAAATATGCCTCTTGGTTAGGACTGTGTGTCACCCACAGTCCCTAGATAAACCACCCCTCCTGGGAGGGGGGCATTCACCTCTTTGAAAACACAGGACCCAGCAAGACTGAGAGTGTTCTAAGGAGAGGCAAAACTTGAGGCCTACAGACAAACCTGACCTTGGTGTCTAAAAGTTTTGTTGTTGTTGTCGTGACTTTTCAATATCTTAAAAACAGTATTTTATCACTTCTCTTGAAAAACAAAATTAGAAAAATAAAAGCACTAGTAACATTGTCCTGCATTGCCACAAAATCACAGGGATCTCGGGTGTCCCCAGCCAGTTTACCCACCTGCCTATGCACCTCTGAGCTTGATTGGAGAAGCCTGGAGAGCAAGCCTGGGCACTGGGACTCATTTGTCCGTTCTATAACATTCCAATTCAAATATTTCTTTTAATCCTACAAATCCACAAAAAAACAAAACACAAATGCAATCTATAAAAAGGGATTTACTGAGGAAACAAAATATGCACGTTAAACTTCAAATAAGGATCCAGTTCTTGCATTTTAAAAGGCTTTTATATTTTCACTTCCCTCATCTCTTAGAGATAACATTTGCTAATGTTGAGTCCAGTATTTATGTGCCCATGGCTGTCTGTCCCCAGCTAGATCTAGCTCCTCGAGGCCAGAGATTATCATCTAACTGTGGCCTCACCACCAAGTACCAAAGGTGCTCACTGTTAGTTGGGTGGGAGCATCTGAAACCCTGTTATTTTATGGGGATGCAGAACAACGTTGATTAGAACTTCTGTTTTTATGTCTTTATTTTTTAAAAATTTTATTGGGGAACAGTGTGTTTCTCCAGGGCCCATCAGCTCCTACTCGTCCTTCAATCTAGTTGTGGAGGGCGCAGCTCACTGGCCCATGTGGGAATCGAACCAGCAACCATGTTCAGAGCTCCTGCTCTAACCAACTGAGCCATCCGGCCACCCCTATGTCTTTAATTTTTAAAGAGAAGTTATACAATATCCTGGTTTTAAAATATTGACAAGTCACTGAACAAAACAAAAGCTTTGGAATACTGAGTAGATCCGAAAATACAGGACTGTGGCTCGTGAGTAAATGGCAGATAAAAATTTAAAAATAGTGACCATTTATTAGCTACTCTATGCCAGCCATTGTATATATATATATTATTTATTTTTAAACGTAACTAATAACACTTATGGTTACAAATTCAAACAACACATAAACATATAGTGTAAAGTGCGAAAGCCCGTTTTTTCCCTCCCCAACCCCACACCTCTCCTCAGCTGTGGCCACATAGTCTGAGTTTGGGGTGCATTCTTCCGAATATGAATGGATATAGACACATTTCCAAGCTTACTATATATGTATGTGTGTGTGTGTGTGTGTGTGTATATATATATATATATATATATATATATATATATATATATGTATATCTCAGATTAGCCCCATTTTACAGATGAGGAAACTGCAGCACAGAAGGGCCCCCAGAGTTGGCAGGTAAGTGCTCGAGCTGAGATTCAAATCCAGATCGTGACTGCTGAGTCAGCGCATCTGTCCCACTGCGCCCCGTGTATAACATTTTATGGGTGAAGAAACCGAGGCTCATCTAGAGGTCCCTGAGCCATCAGCAGCGCACGATGCACGACTCAAATTGGGAGAGACAGGGATGCCCGGGCTAGCGCGAGAGGCTGCGTGAAGGAGAGCGCCTTGACCCACGCGGGTCTGGGGTCGCGCGGGACCATGCCAGCCGGGTACGCAGCCCCCACCTGGAGCCTGGACTCGCCCGCGTCGCTCCGGGACAGGCGCCACCAAACTTTTTGGCCCGGCGTTCGCATCACCCACTCGGAGCCGATCCGGAGGCCGGGGTCCTGGGGTCCCGAACTCCAGTGGGCCCAGCACACGGGCCCAAGGGCAGTGCCCGGCAGACGGCTGCCGCCGAACCGGCTGGGACCGTCCCGGTTTCGCCCCCTCGAGCCATCGGTAGGCGCCCCGCACGCAGGGGTGACCAAGGCCCGCAGCCCCGGGTGGGTGGCCCTGGCGAGGAGGGTTTGGGGGTGGCCCGCCCCCACCCGGGGGCCGCGGAGGGGCGCTGGCTGGGCGCGTGGCGGGCGGGGCGGGGGCGGGGCGGGGGCGGAGCCGCGGCCGGAGGCGGCAGTGTCCCGAGCCGGGCTCAGGGGCCGCAGTGGCCGCCGCGGAGTCAGGCTGACTCGAGAGAGCGCCCGGGCGCAGAGGGGTTAACGGGCCGCCGGGGCCGCGCAGAGCAGGTACAGACCCTCCCTGGGACCCCCGGCCCCGGCGCCCTCTCTCCCGGGTCCCGTTAGGCCACCCGCCCCGCGCACCCGCGCCGCCCCCGCTCCTTGCGCCCCAGGTCGCGCCATAGCCACGACCCCGGCCCCAGCTCTTACAGCCTCGGAAGATCTTCCAGTCCCTGGGGTCAAATTCCTGGGGAGGGGGCTCTGATCCCGTGGAACTCTGTCCCTGTCATCTGGGATGAGAATCAGCCAAAATTCCTACTAAGTCACATAGTAAAGTTGGAAAACATACCTAGGACCTCCCCGCACGCGCCGGCGCCTCCTGCCCTCCCCTGGAGGATATGTGCCTCCACCCCCGTCGCTCCTAGAGTTGGGGGACAGGGGCGCTGAGAGGGCAACAGGTGGGTGCCGGTGATCCAGCTCAGCCTGATGAGCAGAAGGAAAGACACCTGTTGGGATGGTCCTCCGGGACCCAGGAGTGGAGGGCATAGTGAGGACCAAGGAGTCCTACCCAAGGCAGGGACTCTCCGCAGCAGCCAGCCAGAAACGTGTCGTCTAGCCCTTGCCCCAGCAGAGCCTCCTATTTCCCAGAGGTGGGTCCCTCTGGGGGTGAAGGGATTAGCCCTGCCCATGTCTCTCCTCCTTGATCTTCACTGGCCAGTGTGGAGGTGTGGCCAGGAGGAGCCCAGGTTTGTCCTGACCAGTGTCCAGCCTGGCACTGGTGACCACTTCTGACCTCCCCTTTCCTCACCCTGGGCAGTGAGAGACACCAGATAAGAGACATGAAAAGGGGTGAGAAGCACAAAATGTGTCCTGTTTCCACACTGGAGAGGGTGTCGGCCCCCTGCCTAGCTGTGCAGGGGGGCTGGGGTAGGACTTTTCCAGAGAGAGAGCCAGGCCTGGCCCAGGCCCCAGGAGCTCACGTCACCCCCACCCCCCACCCCTCACTTCTCCAGGGAACTGCCAAAGCCAAGCCCAGCTCAGGACAGGACTATGTGTACTGGGTAGACCCATGGAGAGACAGCAAGATACAGACCTGGGGAAGCAGCAAGGGCGTGGCGAGGGGACCCCGCAGCAGAGAAAGGGCCAGCAGTGATCCTCACCCCCTTCAACTTCAAGTGATTGAGCCAGGCAGAGAGTGGAAGGTTTGGGTGGAACTTTGGCCCTTCTCTGGAGCCCCTCCACCGCCCCCATCAGGGCGGGGTTGCTGACCTCAGTGGTCAGCCCAGCCAGGGGAAGGCGAAGCCATCAGCAACCCCCTCCCCAACCGCAAGCAGCTGGGGTGACCCTGTGGGTCAGGTTCAACCACTGTCCTCCTGCCCCGAAATTCCCAAGTCCTGGGGTCTCAGGGAGGGGAGTGGGGCTGAGTGTTGCTATCCCCACGCACATTCCTGCGCTTCCCTCTGTCATTTTCCGGCCCCTGGGCTGGCCCACCTCGGCACTGGCTCCCTGGACTCCTTTCCCGGGTGCCTTTCAGATCCAACAGAAACATTTTTTTTTTCCTGGAAAGCAGAACTAATGGATGAAAGTGGGGGTGGGAAGGGCTGGTATTGAGCAGGAGGGGCTGGAGGGTAAGGGGAAGCAGTGGGCAAATCGGGCTGTGAGACCAGGGGAGGGTTCCAAGTGCCACTTCTCTGACTGATCCACGCTAGACTTCAGGATGGACTTCTGGACTCTTCAGAATGCTAGGCCTGTGGTTGGGGAGCGATGGCAGCTCTAGCTGCATCTCTCCTTCCCAGGTACCCCCAGTCCATCATAGTGGCACCTGAAATAAGCCCTCGTTGAACCAAGGCTGGATGCTGGCTCCTAAAGGGAGGTTAAATCGCAGTGGGCAAATCACCTGCTTCTTTAGAGATTAAGCATCAGCCCACTTAGTTTATCCCTTGGCTAAAAAGTGATGGAAGCACTTTTGTGATGCCTGAGTGTTCCAGAGGAGCTTAGCTCAGGGAAGAAAAGGCTGAGAGGCAGCTAGGCAACAGAAAGCCCAAGGGGCTTCATGTCAGCTCCTTGAGGGGGCGAGGGGGCGTCTGGCATGTCCTCCCTGGAGCCTCCCTCTTCCTCCTCGCAGGTCCTCTGGGAGGGCAGGGCGGGAGTGGGGGCCAGATGAAAACCATCCTAAGAAAGATGCCCGTGCCTGAGCTGGCCTACCTGGATAAGGGAGAAGCTGAGAAGTCCCTACAGGGCCAAGGGGAGGAGACTAAGCTTGAGACTCCCACCCTTTCGCCTCAGCAGCTGGACAAGGGCCGCGTCCCTCTCACGCTCACCCTTAGGATCCTAAGGGGTGGGCCAGGCTTCCCCCACCCCACCCTCCTCATTCCGAGATGTCTTTCCTTCTGAGGAGTCACCCCTCCCAACCCCCAGCTTTCTGGAGACCAGGGGTAATCACCAGAGCACACGCCTACACGTCCAGATGCTGGAGTAGTGTGTTTACTTCTGGTCCCCTCCTCCCTTGCCCGGAGCAGTCAAGGAGAAGCGATGGAGAAGTTGGTGGACAGGTAAGAGGTGGGTTGCCGGAGTGAACGGATGGCTCTGACCCTGGAAGCGAGGGAAAGGAGATCACTGGGAGGGGCAGGGGTGGGAGGAAGTGATGAGTAACTTCTGCTTCCTGAGAAGTTGGCATCGGGATGTGGGGAGCCTGCGGGGGGTGAGGGGCCATGTGGCAACACCAGCTCTGGCTCCTGGCCGATGGCTGACGTCCGCATTTGGCCCTTCATTTGTAGGCCCCGGTTGTGTCTGATGCTGCTTCTGTCCCTCCCTCGGCTCTGCCTGGATCAGGAGGTGAGCCAGGGACCAGAGGCGGTGACCCTTTCACCTCCCCTGACCTCCCATCCTACTTGTCCAGGCCATGCCTCCATTTTCCACAGCCGCTGATGAGCCCTGGCCCCTCTCTCTCACACTTGGCCGTCCCCAGCCTCCCCTTCTCCCCAACCCCCTAACTCCTTGCCCAATAACATCAAGTCCAACCTCTGCTACTGCCTGTGACCTTGAGCTGGTGACAACCTCCCTGAGCCTTGAGCATTAGACTACAGTCTCTGTATGGCTTCCTCTAAAATCATTCTAATTTTGTCTGACCTTTTTGTCTACATAGGTGTTGTCTGGACACGCTCTTCAGACACCCCCTGAGGAGGGACAGGGCCCTGAGGGCATCTGGGGTCCTTGGGACCAGTGGGCCTCTTGCTCCCAGCCCTGTGGGGTGGGGGTGCAGCGCAGGACCCGGACATGTCAGCTGCCTCGAGCTCAGCTCCCCCAGGGCCTACCCCTCCCACCCCGGCCCCCAAGACATCCAGAAACCCTGCTTCCCCGGAGTCAGGGCCCCAGACCCCAGACTTCCCGAGAAGCCCTCCCCCTGTATAGGCCACAGCCCCGGGGAAGAGGGGGCCCACTTCGAGGTTCTGCTTCCCCATTAGGGAGAGAGGAGGCCCAGGAGATTCAAGGAGCCAGGAGGTGAGGGGTGGGGCTTTGAGGGAGGGGACAGGCCTTGGGCAAGGGGTGAGGCTTGGGATAGAGGAAAGGGGAGAAAGGACACGTGGTTTAGGGGGGCTTATCTCTGGTGCTAGGAAGTGGACTGGAGAGGGAGGGTCAAAGATGACCTGAGCTGTGAACCCATGTCTGCAACTCCTCAGGTCCCGGGTTCGAGACCCCATCAAGCCAGGAATGTTTGGTTATGGAAGAGTGCCCTTTGCTTTGCCACTCCATCGGAACCGCAGGCACCCAGGGAGACCGCCCAGATCTGAGCTGTCCCAGACCTCAGAGCTTCCAGCCCTGACTCCAGAAGCAGAGCCGTCCTCTGCAAAGCACACCCCTCAAATTCAGTTCCTTCCTACCGAACTGTCTGCCCACACTCTGTCCTCCCCAGCAGAGGCCCCAGGCCCTGAAGCTGCTCAGACAGAAGTGCCCTCTAGAATCAGGCCTACCCCCACAGGGCCCCACCCCGGAGCCCAAGCCTCTGGCAGAGAGCACCCCTTGCCCACCCCCTCCCCAGGAGAAATTGGCTCCTTCCACCTGTCCCCTCAGCCAAGAATGTCAAGTTCCCAAGTTTGGGCCAGTCCCCAGGTGGCAGAGAGACACCCTAATCCTCTCCTTTCTGTGCCTCGAGGCCGAGGCCAGCAGAGCTGGGAGCCCTGGAGACCTGGGGGGATTCTTCAGCGGTCCATTGCGGAGTCTGCCCCTCACCACCCAGATGGCTGGTTGCCTCTGCTGAGGCCTGGCCCACACTCCAGCTCCCAGTGGAGCCTGTTTGCTCCCAGTAGCCCCGTCCCAAGGTGTTCTGGGGAGAGAGAGCAGCTGAGAGCCTGCAGCCAAGCGGTGAGTTCTTCCTTGGACCCCTCCCCCTTCCATGTCTGCTTCCCTGACCCTGAGTCTGGGTCCTCAGCTTGTCAGATCTGGACCTGAGCGAGCGGGGCCTTGGCATTTGACCTCTTCAGGGTAGGGGCCTTGGAGCTCTTCCAGACATGACTTCCTCCCTACTCCCCAAATCCAGCCCTGACCCACACCCCCATTTTCCTCCCCAGCTTTGACTCCTCTGTATCCCCCACCTCAGCCCTGCCCCCCTGAGCAGCCAGACCCCCGGGCCCTGCAGTGTGCAGCCTTTGACCCCCAGGAGTTCATGGGCCAGCTGTACCAGTGGGAGCCCTTCACAGAAGGTGAGGTTTCTAGCCTACCCCCTGGAAGGGGGGCTTAAGATCGGAGATGATGGGATAGGAGACAGCAACCCCTCTGTTTCTCCTCTGTAGACCCTTGTGTTTCTCCTCTGTGTCAAATTCCTTTCTTATTTCCCAGGGCTGGGGTGAAGAGACAGGACAGGCCCCGAAAGGGCAGGGGGGGTTTCAGACAGTGTCGGCAGAGGGGTCAGGCTGGGAGAGGATGTGTCCAGACGTCCAGACGTGCCCTTTGGCTGGCTTCCTCTGGGAAGAAGTCCATCGCGGATGTGGAGTAGACATGGCATGAGAGGGGCACAGCGGAGAGATCCTGCCCAGTGGTGACGGCGGGAGCGGGGGGGGGGGGTACGCCATGGATCCTGGGTGGCTCCCAAGTTACCATCCACTTGATTTTCGGCTTTTGTCAATGTGCCACCAAGACAACCATTCATGGCACTGAACTCACATAATCAAAGGTTTCCGGTATCTTCTCTGTCAGAGTTCACAACCCTGGTCTCAGTAACCTCAGCTGACCTGACCCAACTCCTTTGTGACCCTCAAACAAACCTTTGCGGGGACAGAATTGTCTTGTTCCCTTGGTCCACAGTGACCTAGGCAACCTCAGGATGCCCCATAGCTAATACAAGCCAAGCTTCTGCCAGGGCCCTGGGGCCTTTCCCAGTTAACCTCCCACCCAGCTAATTACTCTCCTACCCTGTCTCTTAGTTCAGGGCTCCCAACGCTGTGAACTGAACTGTCGTCCCCGTGGCTTCCGCTTCTATGTCCGTCACACTGAAAAGGTCCAGGATGGGACCCTGTGTCAGCCGGGAGCCCTAGACATCTGTGTGGCTGGACGCTGTCTGGTGAGGGAGGATGGGGAGTACACACACACACACACACACACACACACACACACACAGTTTCCTTGTTCATCATAACAAAACATTAGACTGAGATTGCAAAGAGGGACATTCTCACCTGCCAAGCTGAGCAGAGCAGAGCCACGAGGTGAACTGCAAGAAGGCTCCCCTCAGGCACAACCAGGCTTCCCTGAGGCCGCTGGGAGTGAGGGTGGGGCTGATAGAGAAACACATTCTCACTTGTGGTGCAAAGATCAAGATACCCGGTGAGCTGAAGGGTCCCTAGAGGACAGGGCTGGGGTGTGAGGTGGCATCTGGCTTCGAGCGGCCCCTGCCTCATCCCTCTTTTCCCCAGAGCCCGGGTTGTGACGGGATCCTCGGCTCTGGCAGGCGTCCAGATGGCTGTGGAGTCTGTGGGGGTGATGATTCTACGTGTCGCCTCGTCTCGGGGAACCTCACCGACCGCGGGGGCCCTCTTGGCTATCAGAAGTTGCTGTGGATTCCTGCTGGAGCCTCCCGGCTCCAGATTGCCCAGCTCCGGCCCAGCTCCAACTACCTGGGTGAGCTTCCCGAGCTCCCTGGGCCCCGCTCCATTCCTGGTCTCTTGGTTCTGCCCTCCACACCTCCATGCAGCACAGCAAACCAGCCCAAGGGAGGGAAGGAGGAAGCCGAGGGAGCATGGGGTATCTGGGGCTCCGAGTGCTTAAGGAAGTGGTGGGACAGGGGGACGGTGACGCACCTGCCTGTCCTGATCGCCCACCTCCAGCACTGCGAGGCCCTGGGGGTCGGTCCATCATCAATGGAAACTGGGCCGTGGATCCCCCTGGGTCCTACACGGCCAGCGGGACTGTCTTCCGGTACAACCGTCCTCCTCGAGAGGAGGGCACAGGGGAGAGTCTGTCAGCTGAGGGCCCCACCACCCAGCCTGTGGACGTCTATGTGAGCTTGGGGCCTGGGGGAGCGGGACTGCCGGGAGGGGGGCCCTGCCCTTTGAGGGCAAAGGTGGGGGACACTCCTTGCCACCCCAAACATTTGTTACCTCCTCTTTTTCTCCCCAGATGATCTTTCAGGAGGAAAACCCAGGTGTTTTTTATCAGTATGTCATCTCTTCCCCTCCTCCAAACCTGGAGAACCCAACCCCAGAGCCCCGTACCCCTCAACTCCAGCCTGGTAAGACTCTGACCCCAAGACCTAGAAGGAGGGGGTGAGGATGAAAGGGGGGGCTCCGAGGCAGTGAGGAGCATCCGACTTGCCTACTTGACTCTCCCTGCAGAGATTTTGAGGGTAGAGTCCGCGCCTGCTTCAGCGCCCCGCCCTGCCCGGACCCCGGGCACCCTCCAGCGTCAGGTGCGAATCCCCCAGATGCCCGCCCCACCCCACCCCAGGACACCCCTGGGGTCTCCAACTGGATTCTGGAAGCGAGTGGGACACTCCGAGTGCTCGGCATCCTGTGGAAAAGGTGACACTTCACACACCAGCCTGTATTCCTGGCACCCTTAGCCCACGTCCCCAGCGTGGCACTCCTGATCCCAGACCCTGGATTGTGGGTCACACCTCGACCCTGTGCCAAATCCAAGCCCAGTGCCTGGGACCCCACTGACACTGGGCTCGGAGCCATCCCACCACCCTGATTTCCCTCTCACCCCCTTCAGGTGTTTGGCACCCCATCTTCCTCTGCATTTCTCGTGAGTCAGGAGAGGAAATGGATGATCACAGTTGTGCCGTGGGTGCCAGGCCCCCAGCCTCCCCGGAACCCTGCCATGGCCCCCCATGTCCCCCATAGTGAGTATGACCCACAGGGAGGGTTAGGGTCCTAGGGACAGTTGCTCTGGGCAAACATCCTCGCTGCCCAGTGGACCTTACCTGGACACTGCACGCAACACAAGACCTCCTGGCTGAGAGAGAGCGTGCAGATTAGAAAGGTGACATTCCATAGACAGCATGAAAACCCTGGCAGCCTGAGCCCCACCAGGGAGCCCAGACTCCAAATGCTCAGCGTGCCCACTCTCCTCTGAGGGGTCCCCACCCCCAGGCTGGGCCTCTGTCCGCACATGGCAGCCCACACATCTGTTTTGGCCATTTGTGTCACTACCTTGTCGCCACCCTGCTCATGCCCGCAGCTGGGAGACCGGTGAGTGGACGTCCTGCAGCCGCTCCTGTGGCCCCGGGACCATGCAGCGCCAGCTCCGCTGCCGGCAGGAGTTTGGGGGCGGTGGCTCGTCAGTACCTCCGGAACGCTGTGCACACCTGCCCCGGCCCAACATCACCCAGCCCTGCCAGCTGCGCCTCTGTGGCCATTGGGAGGTTCGTTCCCCTTGGAGCCAGGTGAGTGGGACTTGACAAGCTGGCTCTCGGAGCAGGGATTCTAGGGAGGTGGGCCCCGGGGAGCTGGAGCTGTGGTTTTCCAACTTCTGTGGAATCAGCAGAAACTTTACAAACAAGATCTCGTATGGAACCCCAATCCACAAGTCAGATAAGAGACTGAACCAGTGTTGGGGCCCACCCAGCGTCCCGTGCTCACCCCACAAAGCCACGTAACCACTGAGCCAGGGATCACAGGCAGACCCTGCTTCAAAAGCCACAGAGCTGGCGGCAGGTGAGGAAGCCTGGGCCCAGCTCCGGGGACCCCTCACCCCGCAGTGTTCTGTGCGGTGCGGGCGCGGACAGAGGACCCGGCACGTTCGCTGTGTGGGAAACGACGGAGATGAAGTGAGCGAGCGGGAGTGTGTGTCAGGCCCCCCGCGGCCCCCCAGCAGAGAGGCCTGTGACATGGGCCCCTGTACCACGGCCTGGTTCCACAGCGACTGGAGCTCCAAGGTGAGCCCCACTCCCAGGACACCCTAGCACACCTTTCACACAAAAACAGTTCAATAAACATTTCCTGAGAAAGCACCTACTATGTGCTAGACACTGCTGAGGCTGGGAATGCAGAAATAAGTGAGAAAAACTTCTGCTAGGGTCCTTCACAAAGGTTCCCCTTATCTGGCTGGTACCCCTGGGACATTCCCTAACTCCCAGGGTCTGGATCCAGGACAGTCAGTCTCCAGCCCCTTTCTCGTCCCGTTTGTCACCAGCTGCCTCCCTTCACACAGCCCCCCTCTGCTCTGCTTCCCATCAACAGTGCTCAGCTGAGTGTGGGACAGGAATCCAGCGACGTTCTGTGGTCTGCCTCGGGAGTGGGGAGGCCCGTGGGGCCGGCCTGGGGGAAGCAGCAGTTGGAGCCAGTGAGCAGAGCTGTGCCCCAGGAAGCCGCCCCTCCGACATGCGCGCCTGCAGCTTGGGGCCCTGTGAGATGACATGGTGCTGGTACACAGGGCCCTGGGCCGAGGTGAGCTGCAAGCCTGGGAGGGGGTGCCTGCCAGTGGAGGCCCTGTGTGCAGGTGGGAGCTCCCTCTTCCCCTCGTCCACCCATGCTTCCTCTCCGTCAGTGCTCCTCAGATTGTGGCCCTGGCACACAGCGTAGAGACGTCATCTGTGTGTCCAAACTGGGGACTGAGTTCAACGTGACTTCTCCTAGCAACTGTTCCCACCTGCCCAGGCCTCCTGCCCTGCAGCCCTGTCAGGGGCAGGATTGCCAGGACCGATGGTTTTCTACGCCCTGGAGTCCGGTGAGTGTCTGGCTCCCTGGCCCTGCTCAGCGTGGACTCCAGGGCTGGGCGGCCTCCTGTCACTGTACTCCCTTGGTGCCCCAGGACAAGGCCAGCTTCAGTTTAACATTGGCCCACTTCCTGTACCTGGAGGACAGGTGGCCTGCTCCCCGTGGGATGTCATGATGCCCCAGGACAGCCCCCTCACACGCTCCTTTCAGAAGAGGAGGAGAAGGCCTGGGGTTCAGGAGGAGCCTGGGGCACAGACAGCAACGGTCTGATTTGGTAGCGGGGGTCTCCCCAGTGTTCTCGCTCCTGCCAGGGTGGCGTGCAGACAAGGGAGGTCCAGTGCCTGACCGCCAACCAGACCCTCAGCGTCCGGTGCCCCCTTCACCTGCGGCCCTCCAGGAAACGACCCTGTAACAGCCAACCCTGCAGCCAGCGCCCCGGTAAAGAGCCTCCTCCCCACAAGTCCCGGTAGAGGGGACTTAGCTGAAGTGTGGGTGGAGATGAGAAAGGACCCGTGGGGGTGGGCAACACTCCTCCAGAGGATGGATCTTGGTGACTCTCGTGCCTCTGTCCCCAGATGATCAATGCAAGGACAGCTCTCCACATTGCCCCCTGGTGGTACAGGCCCGGCTTTGCGTCTATCCCTACTACACAGCCACCTGTTGCCGCTCTTGCGCCCACGTCCTGGAGCGGTCCCCCGCGAAGCCCACCTGAAATGGGTCCAGGAGACCCTGTCCTGTGGTTTCTCATGCCACCATAAGTCATCCATCAATCTGCCCTCTCTGTACCCTCTGGCTCTCCAACCTGTCCTGGTCTCACCAGGGACGTCCCCCAGGATGGTTGAAGGTGGCAAGATGACTGACAGTGACTATCAAGACGTGTGGGTGGGTCTGTGATGGTGTGATGGTGTGTGTGCACATGCTCCCAAATGTGTACCTGAGCCTGCATGCATGCGTGTGTGTGTATGTCACGTGTCACAAAGAAGTTAAACAGACTGAGGAGGAAGGGGGAGGGGACAATGCCTGTTTCTGAGACTTTTCTAGGCTGAGAGGAAAGCAAGTCTGCAGCGCCTTAGTAGTAATCCGAGCTGCTTAGCGACTGGCCCCCATCAATCCCAACTTTGTGCCCAAAACCTCATTTCTCATGGTCAGGCCTCACATGTTCGAAACCACCCTTTTGTCCTCAGGCCCCACCTCCCTTACATAGTCTCTCTGTCCCTACCTCTCATAATTAATTATCTGGGGCTGGAAGTTGGCCACTGCCAGCCCTATCTGACCCCAGGGAGAGAGACGACCTCCCCAGAATAGGGACCAGCTGGGCAGAGGATGGAAAGAGAAAGGTTAGAATAAGGCAACCTAGCCCCTGCTCCCGCTCCCCACCTCCTGAAATGGTTCCCACCCCAGAGCTAATTTATTTTTTATTAAAGATGATTATGACAAAAGAGAAACAGGCTCTTTATTGTCCTCGTGAGAACCCGGCCCTATGGACCGCCTAAGCAAGCAGTGTGTGGTCAGAATGAAGGGCGCGAAGGACAGCACTCAGAGCCCGGGCCCAGAGAGTTTGGGCGGAGAAAGGCTAATGAGTGAGCCCCAATCACCTGACACGGAAGGGAGAGGATCCTGGCCGCTGTAAACCCTGCAGGT